>NW_027555958.1:344174129-345626629 GCF_003287225.1 Phascolarctos cinereus
ATTAGTGGAAACATCCATATCAATAACGTCCCAGATTAGGGAGTACTATATAAGTGCTCACTAAGCCCTTTTCTCTTTTATAACTATCAGGGTCCTAAAGCTACCATAGTCACTTTAAAATGTTTAAAGTATTTGTGGTTACTGTTTTTCATGTAGGGGATTAGGGGGCAAACCTTAGGGAGCATAGGGATCTTTGAGTGAAAATACTCCCTGTACCAGTTTAGATCTGTAACTGCTTGTAATTTATAGGATTATAAAGTTGCCAGGGAAACTGAGAAATCAGTAACCTCTTGGTAGTATTTATCAGAGGTAGATCTTTTCCCCAGATTTTCCTGACTCATGGGACACCTGTGTATTCATTGCACCAGACTGATTATCATAGTAGTAAGAAAAACTATTTTTTTTAACATTTCTTTCTACCACCAGTTTATCAGAAACAGCTAGGTGGCGCATTAGATAAA
The DNA here is from genome assembly GCF_003287225.1 of Phascolarctos cinereus. Lineage (NCBI taxonomy): Eukaryota > Metazoa > Chordata > Mammalia > Diprotodontia > Phascolarctidae > Phascolarctos > Phascolarctos cinereus. The sequence continues at coordinate 344,174,591 of NW_027555958.1, forward strand.
ACATTAGAACTGGAGTCAGGAAGACCTGAGTTTAAATCTGGCCTCAGATATTTATTAGTTCTGTGACCCTAGACAAAACTCTTTAACTTTTCCTTAATCCAGTTTCCTCATTTCTAAAATGGGGATAAAAAAAATAGCACCTAGTTCCCAGGGTTGTTGAAAAAATAAATGAGATAATATCTACAAAGTGCATTCCAAACCTTGAAGTGCTTTATAAATGGTAGCTATTATTATAACTATATTTTATAGGGAAATATTTTCTCTGAGCACATAAACAGATAATGTATACATATATTCTCTTCTAAAAAAATCTCATATAGTCTGATTAACAGAATATGCTCTTCTTGAGTCACAATATTTTTTTAGACTATTTAAACGTATTAGGAATAGTTGCCCAATAAACAATCCTAACGTTATGCTATGACCTAGTCACTGTCCATGAGTATTATAATTCCATCTCTTATTTCCCTGTCACTGCAACAGTACAGATAGTCTAAGTCAGTGGTTCCAAATTCAAAAGAAATGGATTCCTACCAGAGGCATATTGACTTAGAAAACCACAAATTAACAATATCTATGTTATATTGCATTTTATTAATTTTTAAAAACATTTCCCAATTACATTTTAATTGGTTCTAGCTACACTCTGCATATCACAAGGGTAGCAAGTCTGATACCTCCAATTAATCTATAGAAGAATTGGAAAAACAAATGTCAATTTAACAAAAGAGGAAGAAGCCACATAATCTGTTTGAAGCCTATATTTTCTTTCCATTCCTGGGAACAAGTAGGTGAGGTATATTTTCAGTTCTTCAATCTATGCTTATTGAATGTCACCGAGGTCATTAGCATGATACTGTTTGCTTAGAGGTGGGGAATTTGTAACACAGAGAAGAGATCACCTCCGCCCTAACAGCACTTATGAGATAGATGTAAAAGATAACGAACTATAAAAAGATTAAGTGCTGAGGCATGGAGATGTACATGAGAAATTGGTAGAAGAATCTCACACTATTCTTTCCTAGTTTTTCTGAAAGTCTTATAGAGAAGATGAGCCTGGGTCTGGGTCATTTGGTAATAGAGATCAATTGTCTTACTCATGACTTTTGGAGCATGTAAACTTATTCAATTTGATGGAAAATTAATAACAATTTTAGTGTATTTCCCTCAGGAACAAATCCTTCCTTTTTAATACCAATAATTCTACTGGTGGACTTTTGTGGTTGAATTTGACTGAAGAATTTTCTAAAAAATGAATGTTACTAAGAGTCCCAGGCAGAGGTGTGGTGGGTATGAGAATATTGCAACATATGATAAGGAATTAAGGAGACCTTGTGTAAATAATATGATCAAAGAAAAGTTTTATCCAGAGCTACTTCTGCCTCTCTTATATGCTTTTGGCAATGATATGACTATATTATTCCAAAAGACACTAGAAAGGAATTATTAATACGTACATATAAGCACTATTCAGATAGTTAACATAATAAGTACTTATTATGCACCAGATGGGCAGCTAGATGGTGCAGCAAAGAGAGCACCAGGCCTGGACCCAGGAATACACATCTTTGTGAGTTCAAATTGTGCCTTAGACACTTATTAGCTGTGTGACCCTGGGCAAGTCACTTAACCGTGTTTGCCTCAGTTTCTTTATTTGTAAAATGAGCTGGAGAAGGAAATGGCAAACTACTTGCCAAGAAAATTCCAAATAGGGTCACAATGAGTAGGATGGGATGACTGAAATGACCAAATGACAAATGAATCAGGTACTATGCTAAGAGTCGGAGGTATAAAGAGAGACAAAAAGCAATCCTTGCCATCATGTTGCTCACATTCTAATGGAAAAAACATATAAACAGCTTTGTACAAAACATATCTATCTATCTATCTATCTATCTATCTATCTATCTATCTATCTATCTATCTATCTATCTATCTATCTGTCTATCTATCTGTCTGTCTGTCTATCTGTCTATATATCTATGTGATAAGTTGGGGATAGTATTAGAGGGATGACTCTAAGAATAAGGAAGATGAGAAAAGGATTCTCCAAGAAGGTAAGACTGTAGCCAAGACTTGAAGGAAGTCAGGGAAGCTAGGAGGTGGACATGAGAAGGGAGAGTTCCAGGCCTAGGAGACAGCCAGGAAAAATCCTCAGTGTTGAAAGATGGAGTGTTGTGGGGGGGGGGCAACAAGAAGGCTAGGGTCACTGGATCACACAGTACATGGAGGAGAATAAGGCATAAGAATACTGGAAAGGTAGGAAGGGTCTAGATTAAAAAGGGCTTTAAAAGCCAAGCAGAGTATTTTCAATTTGATTATAGAGGTTATAGAGAGTTACTGGAGTATAATGACAAGGGAGTTATAGGATCAAATCTATGCTTTAGGAAGATCAATTTGACAGCATAGTAGTGGATGAATTATACTGGGGAAAGACTTGAGCAGGAAGCCCAAACAGCAAGCTACTTAAATAGTCCAGGAGTGAGGTGATGAGATCCAGCACCAAGGTAGTTGCACTGTCAGGGGAGAGAAGGGTGTGCATATGAGAAATGTTATAAAGGTAAAAATGACAGGACTTGACAATTGACTTGGATATGGGGGTGAGAGGAGAAGAGAAAATGAGCAGGATGACATCTAGATTTGTAAGTCTAAGTGAGTAGGGAGATAGTAGTACCCTTGACAGTACTAGAGAAGCTAGGAAGAAGGGAGCATCCGAGTGCAAAATAATGTATTCATTGGACATATTGACTTCAAGATGTCTATGGAAGATGAGGAAACAGTGTCACAAACACCTGGAAAGAAGACAGCCTGAAGGAGAAGAGGGTGATTGACAGTGTCAGAATCTGCAGAGAGGTCAAGAAGATTGAGGATCGGGAAAATGCCATTAAATATGGGAGTTAAGAGATCATTAGTAAATTCAGAGAAAACAGTTTCAATTGAATGGTGAGATCAGAAACCAGACTACAGAAAGTTAAATAAGTGAGAGGAAAGGAAGAGGAAACACATATTGCAGACAGCCTTCTCAAGTTTAGCCACAAAGGGGAGGACAGATATGAGGTCATAGCTAGAGGGGTTGGACAAATCCAGCAAAGTTTATTGAGGATGGGAGAGATATGGAAATGTTTGTAGATAGTAAGGAAGCAGCCAGTAAGCTGGGAGTAACTGAAGATTAGTGACAGAATAGAGATGACAGAGAGTGCGATGTGCTAACGAAGATAGGTTGGGATAGGGTCACTTATGCTTATAAAGGAGTTTGCCTTGGTGAGGAGAAGGGTCATCTTTGGCATCTGAGTGATGTGAAATCAGGAACAGGACAGAAAAGGGAGCTTTCTGAGGATGGCTTCAATGTTTTAGTAAAAAAAAAAACAACAACAGGTAAAGGAAGGAAGGAAATAGACATTTATACTGTGTTCCTATTATGTGCCAAGTACTGTGCTAAATAAAGGCTTTACAAATATTATCTCATTTGATCCTCACATCAACCCTGGGAGGTAAGTGGTAATTTTGTCCCCATTTTGTAACCAAAGAAACAGAGGCAGATAGAGGTTAAGTGACTTGTCTAAGGTCACATAGCTAATACGGATCTGAGAAGAAATTTGAATACATCTTCCTAACTCCAGACTCAGTTCTCTATCCATTGTGCCACCTTTCTGCCCCCTGAAGAGGTCCGGATTAATCAAATTCCATCCTGTTTTCTTCATTTCATTCTCTAGGAAATGCTGGTGGAAAGTGCTAGGGAAAATAATGAGCAACATAAATGACAAGGAATGCATAGGATAGAGTTCTATAGGGGATAAATACACATGCACATATGTGAATATGCATGTATATATACGTTCATATACTTACACATGTACTAGGCAGAATGTGCAATGGATAGAGAGCTGGACTTAGAGCCTGAAACATCTGTGCTTAAGTCTGACCTTTCACATATGCTGGCTGGGTAACCCTGGAAAAGTCACAATGTCTCGGTGCTCTGGAAATTATCTAAGAATATAAGTTCCTGAGAAAGTACTAGTTTGAATTGATAGAGTTTCCTTACCTAGGAGCTCCCTATAATAATGAAAACACTGGTAAATTCCCTACAAATACATACACAGAGAGATACCACACACACATATCATTAAGACTACCTATCTATCCATCATCTATCTATCTATCTACCTACCTATCTGTATATATATACACACACACACCCCTATACACATATATACATATATATATGTACACATATGCTATATGTGTATACATATGTATATAGATAGATAGATAGATATACAGATATATGTATACATGCATGCCTACACATTGAAGCTTTAGCTTCATACTGAACAATAATTTTTGGAACACCCTATACATATATACCTACCTCAAATCAATTCCAGAAATGTAAAAGAATAAATACATCAGTGAAAAAAAGACTAATTATGATATAATGATTTGAACAACTTTTAAGCAGATATACAGTTTATCTCTTCTTTAGCAAATGGTCATAGGAAATGTAGAGTTAAATTCTAAATAAACATTTGAATAAAAAGAACAAATAAATGCGCATAATAGAAATAACAATAATTGGCATTTCTATGACACTTACAGGTTTGTTTGTGAAGTGCTTTACACATATAACCTTCATAAGAACTCTGGGGAGCCTTATGCCAACTTTTACTGTCTCTGGTAAGTCAGGTTCCCAGAACTTTGAGGGAATCATATTATTTTCCTTCCCTGTTGTTCCTTACTCTCAACATATAGAGGAAACATATAGACAATATTCCTGGGTAGATTGATAACAGACTGCTCCTCAGTTTGGAAAATGGTATTCATTATTAATTATCATTTACCAAATATCATAAACATCATCAATTAATCAACCCATAAACAAGTGCTTATTAAGTACTTAGTATATGCCAGACTGGGCAGCTAGGTAGCATAGTGGATAGAATGCTGGGCCTTGAGTCAGGAAGACCTGAATTCAAATCTGGCCTCAGACACTTACTAGCTGTGTTACCCTGGGTAAGTCACTTAACTCTGCTTCAGTTTCCTTATCTGTAAAATGAACTGGAGAAGGCAATGGCAAACCACTCCAGTATTTTTGCTATGAAAACCCCCAAATAAGGCCACAAAAAGAATCAGACATTACCGAAACAACTGAACAAAGACAAATATCCCAGACACTATGCTAAATACTAGGGATACAAAGAAAGGCAAGAACAGTCACTGCCCACAAGGAATTTACATTCTAGTGGGAGAGATGACATATATCAATCAGAATTTACAAGATGAATACAGAATATAGGGAAGGTACTCTTAGAAGGGCAGTAACAGCTGGGAGGAGAGAAATCAGGAAAGGCCTTCTTTACTTTAGCTGAATCTTAAAGGTAGTTAGGAATTCTAAGTGTTAGAGGTAGGAAAAGAGGATGTTCTAGGCATGAGGAACAAAACAGCCAGTGCTAAGCCAGAGAGACAGGAGGTAGAATGTCATGTTCAATGAATAAATAGGTCAGTATGGCTAAATCATAATGTTCATGGAGGGCAGTGGATTTAAGGAGATTGAAATGATAGTAAGGGAGCAGGTTGTGAAGAGCTTAAAATGCCAAACAACTTTGATCATGGAGAAAATAAGGAGTTAACTACCGGTTATTGAACAAATGGGTGACACAGCTAGATTTTGGCAGATGAATGGAGAATGGATTGGGGAGAGGAGAGACTGAAGGCAGAGAGACCAGTTGGAAGGCTCTTGCAATATGCCAGGTTTGAGATGATACAGTCTTGAACTGGAGTGGTTCGGTGAATGAAGAGGAAAAAAAAAAGTATGAGAAAGTTACAGAGTAAGAAATTGCAAGATTTGGCAACTAATTGGATATGTGGAGAGAGACAGAGAAACAGAGAAGGTGACAGAGGTGGGGGGATGGTTATCAAGGATGACATGGTACTGGAAAGATGGTAGTTCCCCATGATAGTAATAGGGAAATTCAGGAGAGGGGAGCATTTGGAGGAAAAGATTACTTCCATTACAGACAGTTGTTGACAGCATTAGAAAGCAGCTGTGTAACTTTGGGCTTCTCTCTTGGGGTCTCTGTTACTTCAGCTGTAACATGAGGAGAATAATACTTATGCTGCCGACCTTACAGGGTTGTTGAAGTATCAAATGAGGCAATAACAAATATGAAGGTGCTTTGAAAACTATTAAGTAATATGTAAATGCTGAAACAACTTTTTTACACCTGATAACTTTGTTAAAGGGCTCCAAATTTTCCCTCCCTTTTCAGCAGTTAGCCATCAGCCCAAAATCCTAATAAAGTGTTTGAATCTCCATTCAGGGTAACCCAGACATTTGCTGTCTAGCTGTTGTACCGATTGGCTGCTAATCAGAAACCACAGTGTAGTACAGTAGAAAGGGAGCTAGCTATTTTATACTTAGGTGGCTGAGCCTGGAATCATGGGAACTGAATTTGAATCCCAGCTCTGTCATTTACTTCCTATGTCATCTTGGGCATAGTCTCAGTTTCCTCCTCTATAAAATGAAGGGGTTGGACTAGATGGCTTATAAAGGTCCCTTTTAGTCCTATATCTATGATAATGAGAGAAATGATTATTAAACAACCAATTATTGGGGAGATCTAGGGTTTTCCTTTATTTTCTCTTTCAGAAACCTATAAGTTGGGGCAGCTAGGTGGTGCAGTGGATAAAGCACTGGCCCTGGAGTCAGGAGGACTTGAGTTCAAATCCAGCCTCAAACACATAACACTCACTAGCTGTGTGAGTCTGGGCAAGTCTACTAAACCCCAATTGCCTCACCAAAAAAAGAAAAAGAAACCTATAGGTTGTTCATTCTCTGAAGGATATTGTTGATAGATGAGATTGTTCAAACCCCAGGTGTACATGCTTTTTGATCCTGAGTGGGACACCGTACCCAACTAGAAAACTTTACAAGGAATTTAATCTAAGGTGAATTCTAGCCCATTGTATTCCACTAAAGTAGGTTCCTGTGGGGAGTAGACCCTTTATCTAGATAGCCTGAGGCTAGGGGTAGTCTGGGAGCAGGAGTAATCAAAGTCACATCCTTTAGCCTCTCATCAGAATAAGTCAACCTCTTATTATAATATTCGTTCTTCTCATTAATTATTAACAAATCAGAGGTGATTGCCATTTTCATGAACATATACTTTCCCAAGAGCATATGAGAATTACATGGGTTCCAACCCATGAGGGGTCTTTGTCATTCAAGAGTACTACTTTCATTAATTATCCATTAGCAATAATTAATAAAAGGATTAATTACCCAGAAACTATGTCTCTCAGACTTTTATTCATCACAATTCTATGTACCTATGAAGCTGAAAAGACTAGCATCTCCCAGGTCTCTACTCACATTGGAAGAAGAGATACAGGATACCTTTTTTGTTCTTACAGATTCACTAGCCGGGTCCCAGAAACAAAAAACTCTCACCACTCGCCATTTTGTATGGGTCTAGGACTCTAGTTATTCTATACAAGTTATTGAATGCTCTGTTGCTTTTCTATTGGACCTTAAGGGAATGTCAATATTAAGAGGGAAAATTCAAGTTTTCTCAAGGGTATATTTGCTAGCTGGGCCAATAAATCATATGATGTGCTACATTTTAATTAGCTATTTTATGTATGGCAATAACCAATATTGTAGTCATTTCCTAAAACAAAATCCAGGATAGTAGGAAAATTAGGTCCTAATGTTACCAATTCCTGAACTGGGATTAAAACACAGCAATTCTCCCTGTCCCTTCTCTGCTCCCAAGCTTGCATTCCTACTTTCTGCAGGTACCTGAAACATATGCTCCCAGTAGATTTGAAAGAAGGCCAAAGTGAATATTTGCTGAACAGTATTTGACCTCTGCCTTGAATTAATGGGGATCTTAGGTTGTCCTGCATGAACTCCCGAAAATGACAGATCTCATTGCCATATAATGACAGGGGAACAGCTGGCCAGCCTGAGTATGAGCTCAGCACACCATAAGGTTTGGATAACTATCCCATAAGATAATGGAAGTGGTATGAAATTCCTTCCAAGCTTAGGATTTGGAATGAACTTTTTTTTCAAGAGTTACTGCTTTATCCAAATCAGGGAGCAGTGGTCTGTACCTCCATGGAGCTACAATGAGTTTTCTTTTTGGTTTTTTTTTTCCAGACACGGTCAATCTCAAGATAATCTGTAAGCATCAATACTGAGGAAATTCATAAGAATAATTATCAAAGAGCATATATTGATGGAGATAATGCCAAATTTTGAGTCTGAGGACCTGGTTTCAAATCTCAGTTCTTCTATTTACTACCGTGTGAGTTTGGGTAACTCATTTTACCTTTCTAGTACTAATATTTCTCATCTGCAAAATGAATCATTTGAATAAGATGAACTCTATGATCTATTCTTGCCCTCAAACCCATGATCCTCTGTGCCTAAACCCCATTACTAGTCACCTTAGGGCATGCAGTAAACAATCACAATGCTTGACCTGTATGAGTAAGATCGGTAACTTTTTGGTTGTTTTTTCCTCAAGCAATTATCATATTATTTTTGTATTTTAGTTGTCTGATTGTGAGGAAGTGTGGCATACTGGTTGAAGAGCTAGCCTAAGATCTAAGAAAATCTATATAATGACACAAACTACCTTATGAAACCTGGTTAAGTTACTTAACCTCTCAATTAGTTAGGTAACAAATATTTATTAAGTTCTTACTACATGCCAGGCCCTGTGTTAACTAAGACCATAATGTATACAGAAGGTTCTGACCCACATCCATAAAGGGAGTTCCTTATCCAGGACTATCCATTGCCAGTGAAATCACAGGTACAGTCCATTTTCTGTCTCTAGTCATTTGTGTACTTAATTTATCTCCCTGACTAAACTGTAAGCACTTTGAGATTAGGAGCCATGACATCATCATCATCATCATCAAGCTCAACAACTAGCATATATATATATATATATCACTTTGCAAATACCAACTCACTTTATACTCACAACAACTTTGAGAGGTAGGTGCTATTATTATCCCCCTTTTATAGATGAGGAAACTGAGGCAGACAGAGGATAAATAACTAGCCCAAGGTCAGGCAACTAGTAGGTATCTGAGACTGCTTTTGAACTCAGGTCAGGTTCCTGACTCCAGGTCTAACACTCTACTGCACTAAGTATTTATAACCTCTAGTATATAATATACTGTTCTGTACATAGCAATCATTTATTAAATGCTTGTGGGATTTGAAATTGGATAAAATCAATATAGTAGGTTTACAAGGAAAACAGAATGATAAGATAAATATTCTGAACAAAGAGAAAATTGAGCTGTGAGAATACATTGGAGCCTGCTAGAAGGTCTTTCTGACATTTAATACCCCTCAGAGGGAACTCAAGGAAGACCTGTGCCAAATTATTGTCTGTAGTATTGTAATGAGGCTTTAGAGTATTTATTTTAATGTATGTGACATGTTGGCCAAACTGGTCTATGTCTCATCTCTCAAACACATCTTCCACTTTCCTATGTGCAACTTAAAAAAAAACACATTTATTTTGACATTCTTTTAATTTTTTTTTAAATTCCAAATTCTTTCCCTTCCTACTGCCCCTGCCACCCACTGAGAAGGCAAGTGATATAACATCAATTATGCACATGTATATTCACATGTCATGCAAAACATTTTCATATTCATATTCATATTAGCCATATCACAAAAAAGCAAGAAAAATTAAGAAAAGTGTACATCAAATTGCACTCAGACTTCATCAGAAATGGATAGCATTTTTCATGAGTCCTTTGGAATTGTTTTGGATTATTGAACTGAACATAATAGCTAAGTCTTTCACAATTGATCATCATTACAATCTTACTGTTACTGCGTATAATGTTCGCCTGGTTCTGCTCACTTCACGTTGCATCAGTTTATACAGGTCTTCCCAGGTTTTTCTGAAACTACCTCCTTCATCATTTCTTATAGCACATACTACTCCATTACAGTCATATGCTACAACTTGATCAGCCATTGCCTAATTGATAGACATCGCCTGAATTTCCAATTCTTTGCCACCACAAAAAGATCTGCTATAAATATTTTTATACATATAGGTCCTTTTCTTTTTTTTTCGTTGATCTGAGTTATAGACCTAGCAGTGGTATTGCTGGATCAAAGAGTATACATAGTTTTATAGACCTTTGGGCTAAGTTCCAAATTGTTTTCCAAAATAGTTGGACCATTTCACAATTCCACCAACAGTGTATAAGTGCATCTATTTTTCCATAGCCCCTCAAGCATTTGTCATTTTCCTTTTCTGTTATGTTAGCCAATCTGATACATATGAGGTGGTAGCTCAGAGTTGTTTTAATTTTCATTTCTCTAATCAAACGTGGTTTAGAGAATTTTTTTCATATGGCTATAGGTAGCTTTGATTTCTTCATCTACAAACTGCTTTTGACCATTTATGAATTGGGAATGTCTCTTATTTTTATAAATTTGATTTGCTTCCCTATATATTTGAGAAATGAGGCCTTTATCAGAGAAAATTGCTATAATTTTTTTTGGTATTGCTTCATTTTTTATGGTACCTTTTAGCAAAATGTACTTTCCCTGCTTATCTTTTTTAACTAGATCCATTTTTGCTTATGCTTTGTCAGCAATCATGATTACTACCACTACCTTTTTTTCTACTTCATCTGAAGCATAACAGATTATACTCTAGCCACTTATTTTAATTCTCTATGTGAGTCTCTTTCAAGTATGTCTCTTTTAAACAGCAAATTGTTGAATTTTAGTTTCTAATCCATTCTGATATCAATTTGTTTTAGAGGTGAGCTCATCCCATTCACTTTCACAGTTATGATTACTGTGTATATTTCCCTTTATCCTATTTTCTCCTGTTTATCCTTTTCTCTTTCTATACTGCCACTTCTCAAAAGTTTGTTTTGCTTCTGGCCACTGTCTCCATTAACATGTGTTTCCTTTTATCATTTCCTCAACACACACCTTTCTCTCATCCTCTTCCCCTTCTATTCCCTATTGAGTAAGACAGATTCAATACCCAACTGATTGTGTGTATGTATATACATACACACACACACACACACACACACGTGTGTGTGCGTGCGCGTGTGTGTATTCTTACCTTTTTGAACAAATTATGATGAGTGAAGTGCAAGCATTGCCTTCCACTCCCCTCATTTTCCCTTCCACTGTAAAAGTTTGTCCTTGCATGCCTGTTTTATGTAAGATAATATCCCCTATTCTTTCTCTCCTTCCTGCCTTCTCTCAGAGCATCCCTCTTTCTCACTCCTTCACTTTTTTTTAGATCATCCCAATACAACTGACTCAAACCCATGCCCTTTGTCAATGTAGACTGTTTTCAACTGCCCCAGTAATGATAAAGTACTTAGGAGTTAGATGTGTCATATTCCCATAGAGGAATGTAAACAGTTTATCTTTATTAAGTCCTTTATGATTTTTTTCTTTCATATTTACTTTTTTATGCTTCTTTTGAGTCTTGTGTTTGAATGTCAAATTTTCTATTCAGCTCTGGTCTTTTTATCAGGAATGCTTGAAATTCCTCTATTTAATCAAATATCCATTTTTCCCCTGAAGGATTATACTCCATCTTGCTAGGTAGGTTATCTTGGTTGCAATCCTAGCTAGCTCCTTTGCCTTCCAGAATATATTCCAAACCCTCTACTTCTTTAATGTGGAAACTGCTAAATTCTGTGTGGTCCTGACTATGGCTCCATGATATTTGAATTACTTCTTTCTGGCTGCTTGCAATATTTTCTCTTTGACCTGAGAGCTCTGGAATTTAACTATAATATTCCTGGAGTCTTCATTTTGAGATGTTTTTTAGGAGGTGATTAGTGGACTCTTTCAATTTCTATTTTACCCTAGGGGTCTAAGATATTGAGACAGGTTTCCTAGATAATTTCTTGAAATATGATGTTTAGCTCCCTCCTCCCTCCTTTTTTTTTTCTTATCATTGCTATCAGGTGGTCCAAAAATTCTCCTTGATCTGTTTTCCATATCAGTTGTTTTTTCTGTTAAGTTATTTCATGCTTCTATTTTTTTCTTTGTTTGGCTTAAAATATTTCTTGATTTCTCATGAAGTCATTACCTTCCTATTGTCCAATTCTAATTTTTAAAGAATTATTTTCTATGGTAAGCTTTTATACTTCTTTTTCTATTTAGCCTGTTCTGCTTTTTAAGAGCTCTTTTCTTCAGTGAATTTGTATGCTTCTTTTGCCATTAGGCCAATTCTGTTTTTTAAGGTGTTATTCTCGTCAGTGTATTTTTGTGCCTCTTTTACCAAGCCATTAATTCTCTTTTTATAATTTTCTTGCATTTTCTTACATTCTTTTCCCAAATTTTCCTCTACCACCCTTATTTCTTTCTTTAATGCTTCCAGGAATTCTTAATGGGCTTGTGTTCAATTAATATTTTTCTATGAGGCTTTGTTTGTAGCTATTTTCATACTGCTGTCTTCTGAGTTTGTGTCTTGGTCTTCCCTACCATCATAATAATTTTTATAGTCAAGTTTTTCTGTTGTTATTGTCTGCTTCTTTTTCCAGTCTATTTCTTGACCTTAAACTTTATATTAAAGTTGTGCTTTGGTTAACTGGGGCTGGGTAGGCACTGTCCCAAGCTTCAGGATTTTTTGTTTTGCTGTTTTCAGAGCTAGTTCTGCGGGTCTGAAAGTTTTTTTAGTGCTTCCAAGGTAGCATGATCTGGGAAGAGGTGGAGTCAATGCTCTCCTGGTCTGTTCTCTAGTTTTTTTCTCTTCCCTGTAGCTTCCCTGTAACTGCAAACATTAGCACTCCTCTTGACCCTGGTACTGACCAGGTCCCTTTTTTCTCCAGTTGTAAATGCTAGTGCCCCTTCTGCCATGGCACTGCGACCAGTGCTCCTGCTCCCTCATAACTGACCATAAGTCTTCTTTGCTCTGTGACTGCAATCCAGAACTGTTTACACGCAATAAAGTTGCCAATAAACTCCAGCTTCACCCAATGCCAGCAACAGGTCTCCTGCAACTTTTTTCTGACCAGTTGTACAATTTCCTTACTGTCTCTGGGCTGAGAACTTCTGAAGCTGCTGTTGCTATTGCTATAGCAGCTGCCTCCAAAACCCATCGCTGGTGCTGCCACAGTGTGAACACTTGGCTGGCTCCCACCGTAGTGTTACAGACCTTTCCTGCCAATCTGTTAAGTTGTCCCAGGCTGGAAAAATGTCTCACCCTCATCTTTTGTTGGCTCTGGTGTTCTAAAAATTTGAGCCATTATTTTAAAGTTGTTTGGAGGGAAATGTTGGGAGAGTTTAGTTGGCTTGCTGCCTCTACTCCAACATCTTGGCTCCACCCCTATCTGAAACTTTGCTGATAGAACTTTGCTTTCCCTACTTGGAACAACCTTCTTTTTTAAAAGATCAGATTAAAAGATTAAAAGAATCTAGGATTTGGAAGGATCTCAGAGGTAATTTTATCATGTACCTGAATATAAAGCTTACCCTTCTGCTGTAAAACATCCTGAACAAATGGTTAATCATTCTCTGTTTGAAGATTGCCCAAAATGGGAAAATGCTGTCTCCTGAGTCACCCCACTTATTTCTCTTCATTCTTTCCTCTGGAGCCAAGAAGAATGAGTCTCTCTCATTTGATAGCCCTTCAAATACTTGAAGACAATTCAAAATCTTTTCTTTCCCAGGCTAAACATACCCAATTCCTTCAACTAATTATCATATGATATATTGTCATGTATTTTTCCCACCCTGGCTGTCCTCTTGTAGACAGACTCTAATTTGTCTATGTCTTTCCTAAAGTCTAGAATCCAGAAATGAAGATAGTACTCCAGACTGAGCCTAACATGGAAGAGTACAGCAAGATTGTTGCCTTCCTAATCCTAGGCACTATGTCTCCCAATACAGCCAAAAGCACTAACTTTTTTTTTTGGGGGGGGGGTGGAAGCAACTGTGGCACACTGTTCATTTTAAATACAGTCCACTAAAAGTCCCTGAACTTTTCCAAAGAATTGTTGTCTAGCCACCACCCATATCCCTTCTTTCTTCAATACGTTTTTTATAACCCAGGTGAAATTTTACATTTATCTTTAATTAATTTTATCTTTTTTTATTTGATCCACCATTCCAGCATATAATGGTAATTCTGCATTGTGCATCTTTCAAACAGTGGATTAACCACCTACCTATACTTTAAGTCCTCTATGGATCTGATGTCTTCTTCATCTTTATCTAATTCATTAGTAAAAATGGAAAAACTAGGGCAGCTTGGTGGCACAGTGGATAGATGGAGCACCAGCCCTGGAGCTGGTTCAAATCCAACCTCAGACACTTACTGGCTGTGTGACCCTAGGCAAGCCACTTACCTCTGTTTGCCTCAGTCCCTCATCTGTAAAATAAGCAGGAAAAGGAAATGGCAAACCACTCCAGTATCTTTACCAAGAAAACCCCTAATAGGGTCACAAAGAGTTGGATACAACTGAAAAACAACTCAATATTATCTATCAGATACCTAGAAAGAATCAGGCAGCTAAAATTATGTAGTAGAAATGTGTTACCCTTTATAAACTAACATGAAAAATCCAACTTCTATCAATGAAAACCTTAAAATATCCTTAAGAACTCAACAAATATGTGGTATATGAATGTAATGGAATACTATTGTGCTATAAGAAATAATGAGCAGGTTAATTTCAGAAAAACCTGGAAAAACTTAAATGAACTGATGCTGAATGAAGTGAGCAGAACCAGGAGACCACTGTACACAGTTACAGCAACATTGTGTGATGATCAATTGTGATTGACTTAGCTCTTCTCAGCAATACAATAATTCAAGACAATTCCAAAAGACTCATGATGGAAAATGCTGTCTACATTCAGAGAAAGAATTGATGTTTGAATGCAGGTTGAAACATACTGTTTTCACTTTCTTTGGTTTCTTTTTTCATGTTTTTTCCTTTCATTCTGTTTCTTCTTTCACAACATGACTAATGTTGAAATATATTTTACATGATTACACATGTATAACTTCTATCAGATTGCTTGCCGTCTTGGGGAGTGGGGAGGAGAGGGGAGGGAAAGAGAAAAATTTACAACTAAAAATCTTATAAAAATTGAATGTTAAAAATTATCTTTACATGTAATTAGAAAAAATGAAATACTATTTTAGAAAAGAAATCAACAAATAAAAAGTATTCAAACTAGAGTATTATTAGTCAGAACTCTTGTCCCGAACTACATAGATATAATATTAATCCATAAAAATTTAAGATGTTATTCAATTATTTTAGTGATTTCCAACTCTTCATGACCCCATTTGGGGTTTTCTTGGCAAAGATATTGGAGTGGTTTGCCTTTTCCTTCTCCAGCTCATTTTACAGATGAGGAAACTAAGGCAGACAAGGTTAAGTGACTTGCCCAGGGTCACATAGCTAGTAAGTGTCTAAGGCCGGATTTGAACTCAAGTTGTCTGGATTCCAGGGCCAGTGCTTGATTCACTGCACCACCTAGTTATCCTCAGCTGCCTAAATATAATATTAATACTAATACGAAAGAAAGAATGGCTAGTATGAGGGAGAGACATGGAGCAAAGGTAAAGGATGGAAAGGTTGAGATTAGGGAGCTCGGACATGGGCCTTTGTTGACAGTTTTACAATGGCCCTGAGGCCTCTTGGCAGCTCTTCTGAAGACAGGCTTATCTTTCTGCCTGGGCAAAGTCGGGCCTTTTTAGTGGGCTTTGTTCTATATGCTCTATAGATCACGCTACCTCATCTGATGAAGATACATGTTACCTCAATGTCTTACATTATTTCCTCATTGTTCATAGAGACTAATTGTCCAGCATGGAAGATGATTCCCAGGTCAGAGATAAAGATAGTGCTTTTTCAATTCTACATGTGTTATTCATTCATGACACTATGACCATTATTCTATACCCGTCTCCACACCATGCTTTCTTCTCTGGCAAGAATATCTTTCTCAGCTTTTGCTAAGTGCATATTTGAATTAATGTTTCTTATTTTACTTCCATTCTGTCCAGACATAACACTATGTTATTTCACAAAGGAATCAGGGAAGGTTCTGAGAGCAAGAGTAGCTACTGTGTGTCTGCATAAAATCTACATCGACTTCTAGGAAAACCTGGAAACAAAATTCTCCATCTCAAATCTCATTACTGCTATTATCATGGCCTGTACCACATGTGTGTCTTGCTTGGCCATGTGTTGCTTATTATCAGACAGTGTCTATGTCCTGCAGACTGTCCAAATGGATTCAGTAGTCTCCCATATCCTTTCTGTTTGCAGGGTTGTCCTGCTAAGGCTTAAGTAGACAACCAGTATCTTATATAACCATTAGCATTACTAGTATGAAAGATGCTGCTGTTCCCTGCCTAATGTATTGATTCTGAACTGACCATATTTACTTCAGTAAAAACTGAGATTAAATCAGAAACAGTACCAGATCAAGATTATCATCATCACACCTTCACCATCATCACCATTGTTATCATCATTATCATCATCATTGTCATCATTATCATCATGTATCTAAGGGTGAGTTTTTGATATCCTCCATCCCAATTAATATAACACAGAAGACCTACATTTTAACTGAAAAAATTAGTTTATACATATAAACTATGTAAGAATAACATGTTTTTAATCCAATTAGGAAGAGTGAAGTGCTTGGATTATCAATGAAAACAATTGATGCCACACAAGAAATATCTTAGAGTTAGCTGAAAGAATCAGATACACTCTTTGGCCTATATATAACACAAGAAGCCAGTTCAGAATTGCACATTCTAGCAGCAGAACAGTCCACTGGGGAAGCTGCTCTAACCAAGCTCATGAAATGGAATCTCTTGGGACGGGACAAGAAAAAGAGAAATGTAGGCAACCACAAGAGTTTGGGAATTCCATTAGAGCCATCAGAAACAACTCAGCCAAATTCCCACTGGCAACCAGGGGTCAGTGGTAGCATTCACCAGAGTCAGCAAGTCACTCCATAGCAGCATTGGATGATAACAGCATCTTCACTGGGAACTGAGACATATTTGGAGGACAAATTGGACACACCAAGGAAAAGCAGCTTCAAGACTGTAGAAGGGCATTAAACTTCAGAACCCAGCAGACAGATACATGTACATAAGAAGCCTCTCTAGGTACTCCAGACAGGGAGAAAGCTTGTTTCAGTCCCTAGGAATAGTGAATTTACTTTTTGCCTACATATGCACACTAATTTGAGTCTGGAGAGTGTGCTTCCGGCTTAGGAGGATGTTTCTGTAACAAATGTCCTTTCTATACCTAATGAATTCTAGCTGATAATCAGTGGATGGGGGCTTGTGAGTAATAGTATTAGAAAACTGCTGCTCTTTCTGATCAGTTCTAGAACCCTGAGGGGAGTAAGCAGCAACCCTTTGAAGCCCTGGCACACAAATGTGAATGGGAGTTGCTGATGTCATTCCAAAGAGGGCATTACAACTATTATCAATTAGTGAAAGCAAATGAAAAAAAAATTTTTTTGGCTCCAAAAAAAGTGAAATAAAACTTGGTTCTAAAGTTGGTCAAAGAACCTAGAGTGACCATAGGAAACATATAAATAATCTAGAAAAAAATTATAGAATCTCCCTAGAATTATATAGACTCTGTTCCTTTAAATAAATGACTTTTGCATTTCCCAGTGCCTTTTGAAGTACACTTCATCAAACAAACTTCTTGATTGTACTTTACCACCAAAAAAATTCCCTGAGGAATAATTTTCATAGTTAGATGATGAAGAAAAAAAAAGCCTTGAAAACATTCTCTTACCCTTGGACATATGTTGATTTTTCTCATCTAGGTACTTTATGTTAGCCCATGTTTATGTAACAGGAGTACTAGCCAACTGGGGACCAAAACCTTTGACTGTTTGTTTGAGACTGGAAGAGCAGCAGTCACTTGTGGGCCAAATATCATTGCTCATCTGCACAAAAACTTTGTTTGAATTGTACTGTTTCCAACCTGAGACAGGTTGTCTCTCCTTATGTAGCTTGATGGAACACCTAATCAGCTTTAGCCCCCTGTATTGCAGAACTTCCAAACACAAGCAATCCACTACCCTTACTCTCCTAAGTAGAAAGGATTACAGATATACACCACCACACCTGGCCAGCCCAATCCTTATGCATGTACTGTGAATAAATCTGTATTACTAAATGCATTCCCGTTACAGACTTCCAGGAGAGCATAAGCTCTGATTTGTTGTTAAGTCCTGTACAACTCTGTGTGATTCCATGGACCACAGCACACCAATACTGTCCATGGGGTTTCTTGGCAAAGATATTGGAATGGTTTGCTATTTATTTCTCCAATGATTTAAGGCAAACAGAGGCTAAGTGAACCTGCCCAGGTTCACATAGCTAGTAAGTGTCTGAGGCTGGATTTGAATTCAGGTCTTCGGATTCAGTCAAAGGGCTGCACTTGAGGACCCAGAGGGCCACATGTGGCCTTAAGGCCTCAGGTTCCCTACCCCTGGACAAGCTGATATATGTCTGGAGAATCACAACAGTCTGAAGGCTATACTATTTGGGTTGAAGAAACTGCAAATATTTAGTCCAAAGAACAGAAGATTTGTACTGGTTGGCCCTAAAAGGGAAGTCTAGGACAGTGTGTGATAAATGCAAAGAGGTAGATTTCAACTAGAGTAAGGTAATAATTCCCAAGAATTAGAGACATTAAAAAGTGGAAGGTGTTACTTCAGGAGGTAATGGGTCATTGCCCCCTCCCCCCCAGTTCAAGTTAACAAGTATTTGTTGAGCATCTTACTACATGCCAGATTCTGTAATTTGCTGATAATAAATGTTTATTAATTGACTGACTAAATGACCAATTGTCCGAATTGTTATGGAGGAAATCCCTGCTCAAGTATGATTTGAATTAATCTCTTAAGTCCCTTTCAGCTCTAAGAACCTTCCTTCCCTTGAATGTGGAAGTGTAAGGAGGAGTCCACTATAATGGTACAATATGATTCCAGTGTGTATATCTAAGAAGAGAAGGAAAGAACTAACACAAAACATAGAGACATGTTCACCATTTCCAAGGTCCATACACTGCTCAGAAGAAGTGTGTTAGGCCCTGAGTGGTGGGGAGGGGGTGACCCTCATAGGTTGACTTTCAAGTTATTCCCTGGGAGGAGTTTTACTATATTACATTAAAGTAGGTATATAAAAAAAGTAACTTTAGCAGACTTGCTAACTTATTGGCCAAAGGATAGAATTTGGTGGGGGAGGGGTGAGAGTGGGGAGGAGGGCAGACTCTTTCCTACTTAATTTCTGGAGTAGCACAATGATCACACTCAACTGCAAGGGAGAAAATTGGACTAAATGTCTTCCAGGGACATCACCTGTTCTTCCACATCTGTGTGCTATAATCCACCGAAGGCCAGCTGTGCTTCCTTTCCCATTATGAGTGCACTATTAGCCCCATTCACTGTCTTTTATTACACAGCTGCAGCCGCTTCCTGGTCTACTACAGTCTTGACTCTTCTCTGAAATCTGGGTTGCGCTAAGCATTCCCTTCCCCACAGCCTGTTTCTCTGCTTCCATCAGCACCACCACAAGCAAGAAAGTGCTCCCAAACCACAGGCAGTGTGGACACGCCAACATGGGTTTAAGCACAGACTTTGCCTGAGGTGTGAGGACCATATGGATGCACTTGAGCAGCAGAGCAGCCGAAACAATTCCCAGACGATGCCAGAAAATACTTTTGGAAAAACATTTTGGAAATTCCCAAATAGATGTCCCTGAAGGGAGAAAAGCCTGAGAGCGTGTCCATCTTCAAAGCTCAAGTCTGTCTGAATTGCGTGCTTCAGATCATAAACAGGAGTGTAATATTCCAGATCGACAGTCTCTAAGGGTCTTGCAAATTGCTGTAAACTGTATGTACATAACCACAGATTTCTACAAATTTGAGAGTAATTTTCTAAATTAAAAGCTAAAACCAATCAATGTTTTTCTATGGAAATATTGCAATTTCCTTGGATCTACATGTGCTGTTTATAAAATAAGCATTCTACACCATTGTCCCCTGGCAGGAAGTCAGGGGGGCTTATGGTTGGATTCTCAGAAGATTTCTCTGGTTTTCCCACATTTTTAGATGCAGATCATCCTTTGTATCATATTTCTGAATTGGATAGGGTTGATCAGTCCCAGAAAATTTATCTCCTTCACAGATAATTTGTATAAAGAGATTCATTCAAAAAAATCTATTGTAGTACATGCAAGAAATTGGGCTAGGGACTTTCATAGACATGAAATGGTTTAAAGTAAGATACTTCCCCTCCATGAATTTACAATTTAGTTGGGAGGGTGTGGGGTGAGAATAGAATATGTATCTAATCTTGTCTGTGACACTAACTACATGACAAAGGGCAAGTAGTCTCACCTGCCTGCAGTTTACTTTGTTCAGCATAACAGGAAAATCCAAGGTGTCCCAAAAGTCTTACTGTAACTTAAAACTACACCAAGACTTTTGGGATATCCTGTTCAGTATTTTTCCTACTACCATACAGGACTGTTGTGAGGAAAGTGCTCTGTCAGCTTTAAAACACCACAGAAATGTGAGCTATTACTATTCTTATTATTCACAATGAAGTCCTACTCTGATGCCTTATCATAGTATGTAGGTGATCCTGGCTTCTGGAAGGCTATGCCAGAAGAACACAAACTCTGGCAGAATCCTCCAAGATAGAAAGGATTTGAGTACAGGCCTAGAGATAGGAGCATAATTTAAAAAATTAATTAGAGACAATCTACCTGAGTTATAAGAGGCTCATCCTCAGATTAGAGTTTGCCTTTGATTAATGAGATTTTTAGCCATGGCAGCTCTCAAAAGTCACAAGAGAAGGAAGGAATGAAGGAGAAAGGAGAGAAAGGAGAGGAAGAAAGGAGAGGAAGAAAGGAAGGAAGGAAAGAAGGAAGGAAGGAAAGAAGGAAGGAAGGAAGGAAGGAAGGAAAGAAGGAAGGAAGGAAAGAAGGAAGGAAGGAAAGGATAAGAAAAGAAAGGAGGAAGGGAGAGAGATTAATGCCCAGGAAGAGAGAGGAAAATTAATTGAGAGGTTTGCCCATTTCTTCCCCATTTCTCCCATTGTGGAGTCCTAAAGGGAACCAAGATCATCCACATTAGATGACTCATTAAGAAATGGAAATAGAAGCATTCATCTGGGTTCTACATAGGTCCAGAAATAGGTCTGAAGATACTGAAATACACATAAAAGATCTGGAGTCTGACTGTACAAAGTGACAATGGGTCACCACAGAAGTGTTAAGGTCATCTAGCCATTGAATAGATCAACATACAGTGTTTCAGGGATTATGGTTACAGGTGAGTAAGGTTACATATGTAGCCAGATAATGTGCATTAGAGAAGTATGTAAGGGCTACTACATTCAACTCTGATATGGGTATCATGTAGCACGTTCTTGAATGTGGCATATATGTAAAGATAAAGTAAAAATCCAGGGCAGCCAGTTGCAGTGCATAGAGTGCCAGGCCTGGAATCAGGAAGACTCATCTTCTTGAGTTCAAATCCAGTCTCGGATACTTAGTAGTTGTGTGAACCTGGGCAAGTCACTCAACCCTGTTTGCCTCAGTTATCTCATCTGTAAAATGAGGTGGAGAAAAAAATAGCAAACCACTCTAGTATCTCTGTTGAGAAAACCCCAAATGGGCTTATGAAAAGTCAGACTGGATTGAACAACAGGAAACAAAGGCCAAATTCACACCCCTCCCCCCAATTCATATGCTGCATTTATATGGTATCATGTGAGAAAACATCTCAATTGTTTATTAAATGGGAACAAGGCCTGGACACTTCCTTCTAAGTAACAGTAGTCTTTTCCCATGAAATAAGCCACATAACACTGTGCGGGACCTATAGAAATGTGAGAGTTAGTTTAGATGCTGAAAGATTAGAGAGGAAAGAGTGTTCTAGCTAAAACTAGAAGGAGGAATTGAATGGGAGTGGGAGGAAGAACCCTGGACGTCAGTGTCATTCTCCCTCCTTTACTGAAGGAGGCCTTTGACATCCAGAGGAATTCCCATTTTCCTACTGATGTTACAACAGAATCACCAGATCAGGGAACAGCAGTACCTGCATTGTGAGCCAAGGACAGACTGGATTCAGATGTAAGATTCTTCAAAGAGCTTGTAGAAAAGTTCACTATGTCTAAAACAAATCATGAGGAATCCAGCAAAAATACTTCCAGGATCTTTGAACCATCCCTTTGCCATATATGTTCTTGATCACTGAGCTCATTTTCCCCTGGATTTTGTATATACTTGTGAGAGAGTATGTCATAGATTTTGTGGGGCATATTTTATGTGAACTATTTTTTCCTTACCATCTAATAAATACTCCTAAAAACTAATTGAATCTGGCTAATGAAATGATACCAACCAATAATCATGGTGGAAGGTACACTGGTGGTGGCTCATGAGCCATTAGCATTAGAAAGGTAATCTCTGTCCCCTCCTCTTTTAACACACATACCTAATGGGATGTTATAATCATGTTTTGGTAACACAACTCATCAGCTGAAGTGGGAGTTGGAATAAGGACCAATAGAGTCTATATATGCTAAGTATGTATTTTTCTAGTGTATACAACTCTTAATAGGGATGTGTGTGTGATATACACCTACATATATATACATCTGTATATGTAGGATAATTCATTTGTGATTATACTATACATACTTAAAAAAAATGTTGTAGTGTTTGCTTACAGCCTCTATGTATTCAGTGGAATTTGTGAAGACTTCATTTTTTTTTTAAAGACAGAGAGACAATGTAGGCTATAACTTTTTAAAGTACAGACACAATTTCCTCCCCATTTAGGGAAAGAGGTGTCTTGCCCAGGGGAGAGATGTTGAAAGAACTTCACTGTCAGGGCTGAGGAGAGCCATGTTTCTGCTCTGTGAAACAGCTGGGGAGTTTTCTTGAAATGGCTGAGAAGGGTTACTCTTATCAACTTAACAGTGAAACAGCCATGGAAAACATTTTGTTTTGCTTTGTTTTTCCCTGGAAAAGTGATGGATGCTTTTTCTGAGCTCAATTCTATACAGAACAGAGAAATAAATTGGGGTTTGCCAGGTAAGTGGTGAACACTTCTTGAGGTAAACGAAGCTGGGGATTTGTATATGGACAGTGCCACTAGAAGCTACAAAAGTATCGGTTACAGAATAGGCACACAATGATTAACAGGGAAAATCCTATAGAAAATCCTTGGCCCCTTTACTGAAGTCTTAGCTTTATGAGATTTTGTACTAGCACTAGCCTCCATTCCGTGTGACAAGACCAAATTATTTCTCCCCAGTTAACCTCAGTTTCCTAATCTGCCAAATGAGGGGATTAAGATAGATGATCTCTAGTGCTAAAATATTAGTTTATTAAGCACTTATTGCATGCAGAAATTACTGTGCACAGTCCCCACTCTCATTTCAATTAAATTCAACAAGTATGTGTTAAGTGCCCATTATATGCCAGGCACTGTGCTGGGTTTTAGAGATAGGAAAGAAAGAACAAAATGATCCCTGACCTTAAGGAATTTGCATTCTATTGGAGGGGGGAACAACATATAATAGAAAATCAAATACAAAATATATTCAATGTAATTTCTGGGTAGAAGTCACAGGTTTAACATGAAGAACAATTTGTTCATAATAAAATGGGGGTATCAGAGGCCACAAGGAAAGAGTAGGGTTAGAGGGATGGGGATGGAACTGGTATGGATAAGTGTGAGGGAGCGGTTAACGATCACCAGGGAAGGGAACTTTAGCCCTTCCATCTTATGATTCATAATCTCAGCGATTCTGAATTATAAAATTGCATGTCCTTCACTCTATGAATCATATTGTTAATTTGATCGCCAATACTTTTGTAACAAAAGGAAACTGGAGATGGAATGGGTTTTAGAACAGGGAAGATGAAGGTAGAGATCTGAGGACAGGATAGTTATAGAGGTGTGAGACCTGTTTGAGGTACTTACCTTAAAACTTTAAACCAGGCAAGCTCTACCCCAGGACTTTCTTAAATGTTGAATAGACTATGTCTCCCACGGTGACTCAGGAGGGTCTTTGTCCTTGGACTGGTAGCCAGTGTCAAGAGGGCAGATGGAGAAGCCAATAGACACTTGTTAGACACATTAAATATGGAAGAAAGCTATGAAACTAAGTATTGTGTGAGATCTGAGAGGACAAGTCTTTTCCATCTCTGGGGTGTGCATATGTGGAGGAAATCAAAGAAAGTTTCTGGGAAAAGCTGACATTTATATTGAGTTGAGTGATCTGGAAGGGGCAGTGTGGCTTAGTGTGGCACAGAGGATAAAGAGCTAAACTCAAATTCAGGGAGACCTGGGTCCAAATATTGCCTTTGGCATATACTGGCTATGTTACCCTGGACAAACAGCTTAACCTCTCAGGTCCCTGGGCTACTTGCTAAGACTGCAAGTTACAGAATGCTGCTGATTTGCACGCAAGTTTTCTGGGCAAAACCAAAATCAAACAAACAAACAAAAAATCCAATAGGTAGAAATTCAACAGACTTGTTGAAAAGAAAGGGAAGAATGGCATCCCATGTACAGGGAACAATCTGAGCAGAGACATGTTGATGTGTGAGCAGAATATTTTTTGGGGAGGAGGGGCAAAATAGAGAGTTGTTCATTTTAGCTGGAATATAGAGATTCTAGAGAAGAATTATTGGAGGTGATACTTGAAAGATAGGGTGGCAACAGATTGTGGGGTGACCTTGAATGTTAGAAAAATGGAGTTTAAACTAGGCACTATATAAATGTTAGCTCTTATTATTAGAGTGACATTAACAGATTTAGGTATAAGAAATATAATGGCTCAGCTATAAATGACAATAACAATTTGAAGTTCACATTCATGCATTAACTCAGAGAAGAGAGAGAATGGAAAGAAGGGATCTATAAAGAAGTTATTGCATTAGTTCAGGCAGGTGGTTGTAAGGACCTGGGATGGCCACAACGGGAAGAGAGAGGAGGCAATGGGTGATTAATGTTGTATAGGTAGCATGAACAGAACCTGTTTATGTTCCAGTGCTAATGTTGACTGAGTTGTGATTGCTGGAGCACTTTTTGGAGAGGTTGCTGGGGCCAGAGGAGCTCACATAACCAAAACACTTATATACATTTGCCTATTATTTTTCATTGCAAATATATTATACTTTGACTACATATTAGGTTAAATAAACTTTGTGGAGTGACTTGGAAAGTAACTGTAATTTATTGACAACATTGTTTCTATGGCAAAATTTGTTAGGCATTCCAAACCACTTATCTGTGCACTAACTTTGATTTGCAAACTTAAATTGCCTGTACCTGAATAGAAAGACGCAAAAAGTAAATGGCCCAGAAAAGAGATAAGGAAAAATAACTCTTCTCTCATAGCAGAGAGATGGGAAGACGAATAAAACAGAATGTTGCACCTATTTTCAGAGCTTCTATATTGAAAGATTTTGCTTTTTTGTATCTTTTTTGTCATAGAAGATCCAGTTTGGAGAGAGGGTGGGAAATTACTGTTATGTAAATGTGAATGGCATTAATTAAACTTTTGCTTTGTTTTAAAGAAAGCATAAACAGGGTGATACTTGGCTTAAGTGGAAAGAATTCTGGACTTCCTCTTTTTTACCAAGTGATTTGGGCAAAGGCAGCTAGGTGGCTCAGTGGAGGGAGGATCAGATTTAGAATCAGAAAAACCTGAGCACAAAAATGGCCTCAGGCACGTAAGAGCTGAATGACCCTGGCAAGTTGCTTAAGCTCTGTTTGCCTCAGTTTTCTCATCTTTAGAATGAGGATAATAGTGCCTACCTACCAGGGTTATTGTGAGGTTCAAGTGAAATAACAGTTGTAAAGAGCTTAGTACAGTGCGGGCCTGCACTGCTATGCCCCTGGCCACTTGCAGCCTGCCAAAATATTTCCCGCAGGCCTGGAAAAAAAGGTAGAGTCGCCACTGCGCAGGGCTCCTGTTTTGTCACGTGACCCGCGGCAACCAATCATTGTCAGTCTGCCTCAATTCTACCCTATCTTCGGCCTGAAGAAAAAGTTGCCTGTTTTCATTTTGGCCCGTACTTCCTGGCACGTTGTGCAGGTCTGGTATGGTGTCTGCGTGGCACATTGTAAGTATTGCATAAATATTAGCTGTTATGATAATTATTTTATAGAGTTGATTAATAGTAGCACTTACCTAGCAGGATTATTGGGGGATAGAATCAGATAATCGTGAAGTGTTTAGCATGGTGCCTGGCAGATAGTAAGGGCTATGTAAATGTTAGCTACTATCTATTATTATTATTGTTATTATTGTCATTATCATTATTTCTCCGTTCAAACGCTACAACCTTAGTTCAAACTTTGATCAGCTCTGGACTATTGAAATACTTTACTTTCCTAGTTGTTCTGCCTGAATCTAGACTTTTCTTACTCTAATCCAGTTTTTACACTTTTATAAAAAGAATTTTCCTAAAGCCTAGGTATAATCATGTCATTCTCCTACTCAATAAATCCAGGAAAAGCAGGATAGAGTATAGGCAGGAAAGGTATCTGGCATGACAGAGTCCAGTTCAAAGGAGAGCAGATAGTTGAAAAATGAAGGACTGAAATAATAATAATGGGATAATGTGTATATGTGATTTGGAAAAAAAATTAAAGTGATGTTGAAAAAGCCAGTAATTAAAAATCATGCTAAAAAAACCCTCTTCTAATCCATATGTTAAAAAATAGCTTCTCTATCAAGAACCAATGTATAACTCTTGATTTAGAAAGCATCTCACTGTACCACAAATTCATATCTTCTTACTTAAAATGGAACGTTAACCTTCAAATTGGAATGAAGAAAAACGTGGAAAGGTGGGTACAGATTGGGAGAGGATAGTGGTGGGTAAAGGTTGAACATGAGTGGATTCAGAACAGGCCTAGAAGATTCAGCTAAAGAAGCACCAAGCCTCATTCCTTGCATGATCAGGAAGAAACCAAGTGCCCAATCTGCTAAATTTTTTGGAGGGCTAATTAGATTCTTGGTGGGAGACAAATCAGATTCTGATCTGCAAGTGTTCACTCATTAGGGGTTTGGTATCAGTAGACTCCTCACTGTTAAATTAAGCATGTTTTACCTTTTTCAAAGGGTGGCCTGGGCAGCTTTCAGTTCCTTAAGGTACTTGTCAGCAGCCAGATTGTGGTGTAAGCTTTGGAATCTGGGAAATCCAGGTATGAAAACTAATTATCAGGGAAAGGTGCTCAAAGAAGATAATGCATACAAAAACTTTATAAATATTAAAGCAGTTTATGCTGGGTAGTTCTTTTAATCACATGTTATCTGGGATTATCTGATCTAGGTAAGAAAAAGGGACAATGAAGAGAAGTGGAAAGATTTCTAAAAGGAACAAATGGGATATCTTAATGAGCTGTTAGGAATAGCAGTGAAGAAAATGAGCCATCCTCATTAAGGTGTTGACTAAGTGAAGGATGGTCTCAAACTTAAATCATTGGAGTAGGACTGTGATATAAATTAAAGCTACAGATTTCTGTGAACTTTAGACTGTCAGTAAGGGCTGGAATAGGCCAGTTTGGCATTTTTAAGTGGTCCTTGGCCTAAGCACAATTTTCATTGGTCTGGATATAGCAACTGGTACTCTGCTGACTGCAAAGCACCATGTACAGAGTTTTGAAGGGTTCAGTATATAAACTGGTTTATCCATTATGTCAAAGATGGAATATATGCAAATAACTTTAAATTGCCCACTGTGATTATTCAGGGTGTCTATGCAGAGTCAGGAGAGGAGATGTGAAATTCCACTGGAGAGAAACCTTCTTTTTTGAAAGATGAGAACTACACTATTTGCAGTGAGGCTATTTGGTACTGAGTTTAGGAGGCTTGCTTTTTTTGTTAGCATGGAAGCTATAATTTAGTTGTGGAATACAACTGATACACAAATAAATGGAACATGAAAGACATCATGATGAGTACATAAGAATAGTTCAGGAACAGTTTAATGATTAATACAAGCTCAAAGAAGAGAAATATAATTTCTAATTGCTTGGATCAAGGAAGACTTCGTAAGAAAGTTGGCTTTGGATCTTGGTCTTGAAGGATAGGTAGGAGTTCAGTGACTAGAGCTGGGTGTTGGGGAGTGACAGAGAGATATGTCTTTAAAGGCAAGGTGATACTATATAGCAGAAGGCCTTGAATGCTGGGTAAAAACTTTGTGCTTATTCAGTTGACTTTAGTAAGCAATTGAAGTGATTGGGGCTGAGGAATGATATAAGCAAACTTTTTTTTTCCATCGTTGTTGTTTTATTTTGTCTAGAACTGTGATTTTATTGGTTTACGAGATTTGTGGTGAGGGAAATCCCTCTAACAATGGAGATGGACAACTATTCTGTAACTTATATTTATTAAAATGTCTGAAGCATTTAGAAGTTAAGTGTCATAAGTAGAATGCAAACTTAGTTTTCCTGGTTCTGAGCCTGACTTTGTTATCATCACCATGCTGCTTTTTGCAACAGTGCAGGACAAAAATTAATCTAGTTGCAGTACAAATAGTAATCATAGGGATAGAAACTGGATTCAGGCTGACCTGTTAGATTGGGGGCAATTGTAATTTGCCAGATCTGTGGCAATGAGGCTCTGAATTAGGATGATAACAATGGGAATCAAAAGGAGTGGGCCAATGCGAATGAAATTATAGAAGTAGAGGCCTTAAAATTTGACAACTGATTGGATTTGTAAGCCGTTGTGCAGCTGTTCCAGTTCAGGGGAAGGAGGTGGCCCACACAGGTGCAACAAGAACAACAAAGTGTGCGCACGCACACACACACACACACACACACACACACACACACACACACACATACACACACACACGACTAGTGATTCAAACTGTCAGTTACCTGGTAGTTCTCAGTCCTTGAATCTGGTTTGCTTTTTGCTTTAACCTGGCATTCAGACTTTCCTCAGTGTGATGTTATCCGACTTTTTTGTACATCTCACAACTCCCACTCTGTGCTCCAGCCCATGTAGAATACTTCCTGTCCCATATACAACTCATGCTGTACATGTTCAGTGTCTCTGCTCATGCCGTTCTTACCTCTGCCTTTGAAATCCTACCCACCTTTTAAGAATCAGATCAAATGCAGCTTCCTCAATGAAGCCTTCCCTGTTCCAACCGGTTGGAAAAGAGCTTTTTCTCTTCAGACTCTACAGAATACTTTGCTATAGGAAGAAAGCAGGGTTTTTTGCTTGCCAAAAAACTGCACCAACATTATTTAGAGTATGTGTGTGTTCGTGTGGGTGTACATGTGTGTATCTTTGTGTTTGTGCTACTGATAGATTCAATCAAAGCATAAATGAGAGCCAAGAGTAGAGAAGACAATGCCCTTTCTTTTTTCACTTAGCTTTTCTGCTGAGTTGGATTCATTTGCATATCAAATAGGAAAGATCTTGGAAATGAAGAGGGCTTTGTAGCCCAGCATCCACATAGCTCTTTGTGATGTGTAATAAAATGAAACTATTTATTTATTTTAGAAAGGCAAGATATCTCCGAGTTTTATTGAACACTGGCTAAACAGACTGGGGAGGTATTTCTTTATAATGTGATTCCCCCCAATGATTGTATGAAATATCACTGTTAAGGGTCTGATATGCAAGATATATAGACAATTCAAAGAGATAAGTGAGACACTTTCTGATAAGTGATCAACGGATATGAAAAAGTAGTTCCTAAAATTATAGGACCAAACAAAAAACAAATAAAAAAAACAACAAAGAATGGTGAACCATTGGAATAATTTAAAGAATGCTGCATATCATTAATAATAGGAGGAATACAAATCAAAATAAAGATGACAAAAGATTGAAATAGTCAATGTTGGGGATATTGGAGAAAGGCCAAGACACTGATTCATTGTTGGTGGAGTTTTGAATTATTCTTCCTTTCTGGAAGGCAGTTTGGAATTATTGGAAGATTTTGGGCAGCTAAAATGTCCATTTGACCCAAAGATTTCAATCTTATGTATATACCTTATCGAAGTAAAGACAAAAAGAAAAGCTCATTAAACACCAGAGTATTTTTATGATATCAAAGAACTGGAAATAAAAGAAAAAACATATCCATCAATACAAAGAAATGCTAAGCAAATTGTGGTACATTATTGGAAAACTACTGTGCTGTAGAAACAATGAATAGGATGAATTCAGAATAGCATGAAAATACGTACGTGAACTGATGCAAAGTGACCTAAGAACCACCAGGAAACCTCTATACACAATGAGTACAGCAACATATACAATTGAAACTAAATGTCATAAATTGAAATGACCAAGCTTTGCTCCAGTGAAAGCATATAAAAAGCTACTTTACCCTGTTGCTTTATAGGAAAGAACTCTGTGTGTGGAACAATGCATATAATATAACCCTTTTCCAGTGTTTGTTAGTTTTGCTCAGCTTTATTTCCTTTCTATTTTTTAATGCTTCATTGTTGTTGTTCAGTCATTTCAGTCATGTCTGACTCTTTGTGACCCCAGTTGATGTTTCCTTGGCAAAGATATTAGAGTGGTTTGCCATTTCTTTCTCCAGCTCATTTTACCAATGAGGAAACTGAGGCAAAGATGGTTAAGTGACTTGCCCAGAGACACACAACTAATAATTGTGTGAGGCCAGATTTGAACTCACAAAGATGAGTCATCCAGATTCCAGACCTGGTGCTCTATCCACTGTGCCACCTTGCTGCCCAATTCTTCATTACAAAGGTATAATTCTCCGGGAGAGTCTTAGAAGAGTGGTATAGTAGGAAAAATGTTATGTAAAAACCAAAGACATTAATAAATTTAAAAAAATTCTTCCTCATAAGAAATGATAATGCCTTATATATCAGGGTAAATAGAAAACAAACAAAAATGGTTAAGTCTTATAAAAGTTATTTCAAGTGCAACATTAATTTTATGAATTCTTTCCTAAGAAAGAGACTGACAAAGGACATAAACTTAAGGGTGACATAAAGATTATTTATAATAGGCTGATTTTTTTGATTCTTTTAAAAATTAAAAATTTTTTTTTTTGTTAAGGCAGTCGAGGGGTCACATAGCTACTAAGTGTCAAGTGTTTGGTCTGAGGCTGGATTTGGACTCAGGTGCTCCCGACTTTAGGGCTGGTGTTCTATCCACTGCGCCGCCTAACTGCCCCAATAAGATGATTTTAGAAGTCAGCAAGATCCTCCTGAGTATAGAAGAATAAATACAATTTGTGAGGAAAATAGGAGAGAGGTTTAATGAAATTTAGTTGCTTCGGGCAAGATGATTTTAAAATAAAAGTCGGCTCCTATGTGGGTTTCTGTGGCAAAACCCCCTGAAATGTGTTTAGAGGCACAGAATCTTCATAAAGTCTTAGATAAGAATTACAATGCATTTATAACCCCAATTTGAATAGATATATGAGACAATGGACTGTGAGTCAGCCCTGGACTTGGTGAGTTCATAGTATCATAAATTTAGAGCTAGAAGGGACCTTAGGGATAAATTAAACCAATTCTCCTCACTTGGTAGAAGAGAAAATGGACAAGAAAGATTACATGATTTGCCCACAGTAGTAAGAACCAGTGCCAGAATTCAAACCAAAGTCCTTCAACTTCAAATCCACTTATTTCACTGTAAAACAGTGCCTCCAAGGGAAGATTTCATCTTAATCTGAAGGGTGCTTTTCTTGGCTTTTGTTTGGCAGACACTTAGCAGAGTGTGGTGTCTTACAGGACTAAAGAGTTGTCCCTCTGCTTTCATCAGAAAGAAGCTTTCTAACATACAGAGGCTTAGATGGCTAGCATAGATGACCCTGAAGGGGAACTGGCATCAATGAGAAGTTTACCATGTGCATAGAGGAGAGAGTCAGATGGAATAATGAAAGGATATGAACAGATAAAGGAATTTGAGATGAGCAGAGACAGTGCATCCAGGAGAGAGCAGAGATGTCCTTTTGAAAGCAGCAAAGAGCATCAAGATGACATTCTCTGAAGATATTAGCAACATTCCTGAATCAGAGATATGAATGCCTAGGGTCACATGTGTCTTGACCTGATATAGACCTTAAGTATGTACTCTCCTTTTGACCTTGCCAAATGGGATCCTGGAATTGACATTTCCATGAATATTTACTGGCCACATGTCCTTTCCATGTACAACATAAACATATTGTCCTTTGTTATGAGTGTTTTCTGTAGAAGTATCCTTTATCTCTGGTGGAGAAACTGGTGGGAAAATTATATCCAGGGAAAAAAATGGGAGGAATAGTTTCTTATCATTTTGTTTCATAGGCTGTTTGATTTAAATGTCTTCAGTTTGAATTAATGTGTCCACTATTTGGCAAAAATACACACACTTTTGGAAGCTTATGAACCACTGTTTTGAATGAGTGCAGACCCACAGTGTACCTTGAACCAAGTGGTACCATTTCTGGAAGCCAATATGTGAAAGAGCCCACCTTGATAATAGAAATCCTGTTTTGCCATCTTCATATACTATATATAAAATATCAAAATATCAAACTTCCTTAATAATAATAATAATAATAGCAAGCATTTATATAGAACATCAAAGTTTGTAAAGTACTTTGTAGCATATAAGATATGCTTTTATCTCTTTATCAGTTTATACTTATCAATTTCTACTTTGTACTGTAGTAGATAGATCAAAATATGTCTGTCTCTATTGATCTATTTATCTATCCATGCATCTGTTTCTCCTAGATTATAAAATTCACTAAGACAGTGAGCAAGTCATTAACTTTTTCATCTTTAGATCCTAGGTCAGTATTTAACATATTAGCTTCTTAACATGATAGAACAGGAGTTTCCTGATGCAGCTCCTCATCCCCTCACACAGCTCTCTACCCACACATAAGCCCTCACAACTTCTTTTGGCCCAAGTTTCCCTAGCAATTTCCCTGGTGTAGCTTCCTCCCCTCCAAGTAGCTTCCTGTCCTTTGGCCAATAAATTGCAGAAGCCATGTGGTCCCAGGCCTCTCAGCCTTGGTGGGTGCTTCAGACCACATAAATCACTATACCCTGGTGACTGACTTGACAGACATATATCAAGATGAAGACAAGATGGGCCACATCCGGAGAAGCAATGTGTCACTTCATTATTGCTGTACATCCTTGCTGTGTTAGGGAAAAGCCAACTTCCTCCTTTGTTAAATGTTCAGTGACTTTTGAGTGTCTCATTTTCTCTCATCATCATACATAAACTAAGAGGGTGCTGGCTTTAGCCTACCACACCAAATAAATGTACATTGCATTGAACTGATTCTCTTTTCTTCCCTAAATCAAATATGTTGTATTCCAGGGCATCATTTCTCTTCCACAGCTGATAGTCTGGGTGTTTCCTAACTTAGTTGGACACTTGACTACTCTCAAGGACACTCTCAAAACTACTCAGAACATAAACGTGGACAGAGCCAAAACCAGAGCCACTTTGACTTTGTCTCAGTGTGAGATAATTTAGAGGTAAATCTATGAAGAAACTTCTTCCTCTGCCTGCCTCCACCCTCCAGGAATGATAGCAGCAGTCGTCAAAACTCCCTGTGACATGTTTCCTCTCTCTTTGGACTAGAGAAACCATGTTTCTCAGAGAGAGAGAGCTTCCTCACCTTAAGCAGGACCTTAGTTGACTCTGATCATTGCTGCAGCACCCTTTC
The DNA here is from genome assembly GCF_003287225.1 of Phascolarctos cinereus. Classification (NCBI taxonomy): domain Eukaryota; kingdom Metazoa; phylum Chordata; class Mammalia; order Diprotodontia; family Phascolarctidae; genus Phascolarctos; species Phascolarctos cinereus. Next base: position 344,208,343 of record NW_027555958.1, read on the forward strand.
AAGTTGTAAATCCTTCTTCAGCCATTCCCAGGTTAAAGCCCATGTTACTCCTTCCCATGAATGTCTTGCAATGTTTGTAGTTATTCTTCACTATGTATTTATCACATTTCTTGTATTCTTCTTGCTCATCTTGCCCTATGTGATTTCATCTTACAGTTGCTTTTTGTGTGTTCTACTGTCCTTTATTAGACCTACAGGTCTAACTCAAGGCATTTAAGTTATGAAAAGGCTAACTGGAGTTCTGATAGATTGGCTATGGTCCACTGGGGACCATTTTTCTTTTGCCAACTTCGTGCCTCACATATTAAACAACAGTGCATAAATATATCAACTGGTTGTCTGTGACACAAATACAATCTCTTCATATTTGCCTGTTCCCTACCATTCCCATTTCTTACCTCTCTCCTAACTTCTTTTTTTGTTCTTTCACACAGTTGCACACATATGTCATCAATGTTTGGAACATAACTATTCTTCAAAATTTTACTCTCCCTCTCATACTCTGACTTTCTCGAACATTTCAATATTCCAGTCTCTCATACTGGTCTTGCACACAAAATCTCAATTTCACGTAGTCATGATCTCACAGTCATAATTTCTCATAGATGCTATCACTCCCTTGAACATATGTTCTCTCCTCATTTCATATGCAAGATCTCTCAAAAATTGCCTTGTTTTCAGACTTAGTCAAGCTCACACACAGTACTCTGAGGCCCACTGGAGGTAAAACTGAATTATGGTAACTGAAAGTATATGAAACACTAAGGAATTCAAAGGGGAAAAACAAACTGAATTGCACCAGTTTCGTCTGGCATACATTTACAATATGACCATCATCTTCCTCCCCCATACTTTAAAGAACTATCAAGGAGTGAAATTTTTCGCTTGTTTTCACTTGTTTGTATGTCATATTAGTAGATATAAAATGCCTAGAGACTCCAGTTCAGCAGTTATAAAGACTAGAAGTTATTGCTTCCTTTATTTTATTGCTTTGGTGAGGTCTAAAGATTGTTGGCCAAAAGATCAAAGATAGATGGCTGTAGAAGAAATAACTTCTAATAGTTCTCTTGCAGTCAAACCACAATAGAAAGAATGTTTCCAAAGTGATAAAACTGAAGATGCCACACCAGGACGTCTCTGGCACAAAATTTTTATTATGATGGCATCAACAGTTATGGTGGCAGGAATTCACCTTGGTCTAGCTCCATAATTCTTTTGCAATGATAAACTTATGGTAAAAATTAGTGAAAAATAGAAGCAAATGGTACAAAACTCAGAATTTTTTTTGTTTACTTAATTCTTAAAACCATATGGGTCGAAACGGTCCTGCTAATTCTTGATGTGTTATTCTTTTAATAATTCAACAAGACTAATTCCTCTTAAGTATTGTAGAGTTACATGGTGAATTATAAAAATATGGCTGATAATATTGGCTTGCTTTCTCTAACCATCTGTTTAAGTACATACTTTGAAAGACGATACATAAAAAGGAACTGAATTGGGAGTGGGGGGAAGGAGTAGAAGGTGGTAGTTGAGGCGTGATGATGGTGGTGAAGTCTGGAGAGTGAAAAATGATGCTTCCCTAAAATGGAGGTTCCCTAAAATGGGGGAGAAGAGGTCTACAGGTATGGAGGGAGAAAGCATATATATAGTACTAAAATCTGGAGAATATTCACAGCTTGGCCCTGGTCCACCCTTCCATTTTTATACATTGTCGTCTTCTATACACACTATGGCTCAGACATACTTGCCTCCATGCTAATCCTCACATACAACATTCAGTCTCTTGTCTTTGAGTTTACACTTTCTGTCCCCCATGCATGAAATTATCTACCTCTTCACTTCTATCTCTTATACTTTGTAGTTCCTTTTGAGACCCACCTTCCCTTCAGGAACCCAGCTGCTAGTGTCTCCCTCTCTAAAGTCTCTTTGTATTTCCTTTGTATGTATGTAGACTCAGTGTAGAGCCTTATGTAATACCCTAACTGAACTTCCCAGTGGGAACTTTCTCAGCCATCATCATGATGCTCCAACTTACTCTCATAGTCCCAAGGGTAACCCCGGTGGAGAAGATAGACTCCTCCTATGATATAGTTTCCATTTACATGAAATTAATCACAATAGCACCAATCACTTTTAAACAGGGAAGTTACTAAATGAGAATACAAAAACGATAGTAATCATAATATTCACCCAACAGTAGGCAAAAGCAGGAATAAGCATAACATTTAATCAAAAGAAAGCAAAACCAAAATAATAAAAATAAAATATTCTACCCACTGAACTGGTATACTCTTTCTCACTGATATACGTAGAGTTAATAGACACATACTTGACAGAAACCTCACAGGGAAGTACATGAGTCTTGATGCCTTTAGTTTTTTTTAATAAACAGTCTTCACAATGCATCAACTACTAGGTGAAACTGCATCTTTATTAGCTGTACTCTTCCTGGTCTTCATCATTCTCCAGTTGGTCAGAGTTGTTCCTGTGTTACCTTTGAGTCTCTAAAGCAGTTTTGACACAGAATAGGAGTGTCACATCATCCCCCAATTAACATTTGTACTACTCTGCATATTAAAAATTCAGGTTAAGAGTGATTATGCAAACAGAACATCATAAAAAACCATCGATTATTTTGCATAATCAACACAGTAAAATACAAAGTAATTTTCCCATTCAAGGCAATATATATGTGTATAATATATAGTAAAAAGTAAACATTTTCACTTATGGAAATCTAGCTAATCTATCTATATATAATTATGTCATAAAAATAACCAAAAACGTAACTCACATGTAAAATCATGTATATACTATTGCAACAATGATAACTCATTGCACATTATATATAAATAATTAATATATAAATAACATTATATAAATGCATGTATAACAACATTCTGAAATACCCACACATTCTGATAACAGTAATGATGTAAAACAGAACAAAATATGTTTCCATAAAACATATCACATATAAGTGATTAGAGAATTATGTTTGTCTGTAAATTCTTCAACTTTATTTTAAACTGGTGCATGATATGTGTATAGAAATCTAGTGATTACCTTAATAGTTCTGACACTCCCATGCTAAGATTCTAAATTGCTTATTATAATCCTAAAAGTGTAGCTCCAATCTCTTTGATGACTTAGGCTGCTGATTATTGTATTGTATTGATGAAATCCATTCTTTTCCTATAGCATTGGCATTAGTTTAAAATAGGGTTGCATTTGAATTTGTTCCTTTCTTATCATTTGAATTCCTCTTTGAGATATATGTGATAGAACTATCACTCCAGTTTGAAACAATGTGCAATTATTTTATTATCTTCTGAACTGGTATCCTCAATTCTAAGTGTAGTTTTGTTTTAAAGCAACACCTTTTTCATCAGTTCTGTTTCTTGATTTTGACAAAACAGTGTGGCAATACCTTATGTGTATCTTGTATATACCTGCAAGGGTAGGATTGATGGATGTTTTCTTGTTCAAGTCATCCCACTTCATTTAAAATAAGTGATCAGAAGCTTAATCAATCAATTAATTTCAATCATAGGCTTTAGACTAAATGTTAAAAGCCACTAAAAGTAATTGAGTGAAGTGAAATGATGCCAGATGGGAAGTCTATTCTAAGTGACTGAGGGATTCCATCATGTCCTCCAGGTCATGTATAAAAGCATCAAGTTAGCTAGAATCAGGGAGTTCTAGAAAGGGATATGCCAGGACAGAGGGCATTGGAGTGACCACCTGGAGGAGGAGAGAACTCAGCCTTTGGTCCTTGGGGAAGAGGGAAATCTTTTAAACTTTGAAGAGTTCCAATGATGCTAGACTTCTTATCCTTCCATTGGTGTAGTAGGAGCATCCCTGGATAACTGATGGTAGTGTTTGCTTTGGGAGTCAAAGACAGACTAGTTACAAATATGTAGTTCTACATATAGCCCAGCAAAGGAACTACATCATGCCTAAGGGGAATTTCTTGAGTGTCCTTTGAATGTGAAAAAAAGAATTTCTAGCAACTAAGAATAGTGAGTTTTACTCCATTGCTACATATGCTCTCTAAGGATAATCTGGCTTTCTCTGGGAAATTGTAGGTAATTATGAAAGGGTGTGTCTAAGAATTTTGGAGACAGGTTTTGTGCCAATTGTTTGCACTCTAACCAACTTAGTAAATGCTACTTTCTAAAAACTACTTAAATAAGTCTGGATGACTAAAATGATTTAAAATTCATAATCCTGAAGAAAAGCATACCAATGGGGACTTAAGTAGATGACATTAAACTATAACTCCTGCCTCTTCAAGGTTATCCCTAATACCCTACAGGGGTAAGATATAGCTCGAGGACCCAGGATTCATTTGAGAGAGTGGGAGTTGGGATATGAATTCTCATAACTTATACAGGTAACATAACTCTGTGTGCACACATATATATGTATCTCATGCCTTATAATATAAGCTTCTTGAAGGTAGGAACTATTTTCAACTTTTCTTTTTAATCACTAGAGCTTAACACAATATTTGACATGTAGTAAATATTTAGTAAATGTTGATTGATTATTGATGAATTCTAACACATGTGAACCCTACTTTCTTCATCTGTAAAATGAGAATAGTAATGATTTTAGTCTTTACCTCACAGGGTTTTGCGGAAGATTAAGTGATGATATTATGTATGGAAAGTACTATGAACATGATAAAGTGTTAACATGTTACTATTCAGTCAATTAGTCAACAAACACTGTGTGTTAGGCACTGTACTAAGCACCGGGGATAAAATTATGATGAGAAAAGACAGTCCATCCCTTTAAGGAGCTTATAGTCTAATGGGGGAAGACAGTCTATAAAAGGAAGCTGAAAAGCAGGATAGGGGAAGGGAGGAAATGTACATCAAATATGTGTATGATGTACAGTCCAAAGGAACACAGCCAGGTAGAAAGTGAAGGACTGAAGCAATAATAATAATAATAATAATAATAATAATAATAATATAATAATAATAATAATAATAATAATAATAATAATAATAATATATTGCATGTATGTGATTTGAGAAAAAGTGTTATATAAAAAAAAGCTAACAATGATAATATCTTTTCTAACTCATGGGTTCAAAAGAAATCTTTACTATCTGTAAAAGCCAAAGTATAATTCTTGATTTAGAAAGCATCCCACTGTAACATAAATTGATATTTTCTTGCTTGAAATGGAATGCTAGCCTTCAAATTGGAATAAAAAAAAGAAATGCAAATTGGAGTATGAGGTAAAAGTTGAGAGAAGATGTGGTAGGTACATGTCGGAAGTGCTTGAAGCAAGAAGGATCACATAGGCCTGATTCAGAACAAGCCTACCAGTTTCAGGTAAAAAAGCACCACAACTCATTCTCTGCATGATCAGGAGCAAGCCAGCTGCCAATTTGTCAGTGTTTTGGAGGACCAATTAGAAAAGTTCTTGGTAGGAGGACGAACCTGATTCTTATTGCAAGGGGGTTACTCCTTAGTGGTCTGGTGTCAGTAGATATCTCATTGTTTAGCAACTTTGGCCACTTGCAGCCTTCAATTACCCAAGATAGCTGTTGGCTAGTTTTGGTTAAATCCATTGATGAAAACAAAATTTATTAGGGAAAGGGATTAAAAGAAAATAACATATGCAAAGAACTTCCTAGATATTAAATCAGTTTACAAATGCTAATTCCTTTAATCACATTAATATTTGAATTGAGGTAAATAAATAAATTGAATTATTAGAAAATAATTTGGCAGCAGGCAGGAGATGGGTCAGTCATCCTGATGATGTGATATTTAGCCTGGAAGAAATTGTTTGAAGATACAGTTGTTGCCTTTTTTTTTTTTTTGTCCATCAGGCAGTGACCTGATGATCTGATCTTGGTCAGAAATAAGAGACAGTGGAGAGATTTTTTTGGAAGGAACAAATGGTAGTCCTCAGCAACTATTGGAATATTACCATTGGGATACAGCAGGGCTGAAAATGGTTCATCATGGTTAAGGTATAAGACTGTGCCAAGTGTGGCCTCAATTTTAAGTCATTGAAGGAGGATTGTAAAGCTTTACAGATTCCTGTGAACTTGAGAATGTCAGGAGGGGGTTGGAACAAATCAGTTTGGCATTTCTAAGGGGACCTTGGCCTAGACACAATATTCATAAATTTGGATGTAACCACTGATAATCTGCTGAAAGTACAGAGGACCATGTACAAAGTTTCGAGAGTTGTGTGTTTATTAACGAGTCCATTGTGTCAAAAGTATACTGTATTTAATGAACCTTATATTGCCCACTGTAATTCTCTGTGTGTGAAGAGCCTGGAAAGAATATAAGATTCTACTGGAGATGGAATATGTTCTTTGAAAGATGAGATCTGCATTACATTTTTTTTTGTTTTCCAATTGAGAAATTTATTTAAACAGATCAAATAAAACAGGTGCCTCCTTGTCTCTGCACTTAGAAGAACATGTTGGGCCTCTTCGTAGTAAAGAACAGTTTGTGCTGACGACGCAGAACTCTGTGGAGCAGAGAGAACTTGATTTTGGAGTCGTGAAACTGCTTGATTGCAGGCTGGGAGCACTTTCTGGCAGGAATTTCTTCCACTTTCAAGATGTGGATGGAATGGGCCCTGGCATGGTGATGGGCTCCCATATCTCAGTAGCACTGAGTGACAGCACCATCAGTGGTCAGATCCCTGTACTCCTGGTACATGTTGTGGGTTCCACTCCTGGAATCGTAGCATAGCCAGATGCCAAAGTTTTTCCACCCTAAGAGGGGACTTTTCAAAGACCTGTCCACAGTATATACAATTTCTCCAGAAGACTTCATCTTTTTCAGCTGGGAAACAAAGTACCAGAATTGGGACTTTTCTACAACATGATTAGGAGCAAAGATTCATATCTGATAAAGAGGAGGCACTGGACTCTTGGGAGTAGGCAGGCAGCATCCAACTACCTTATATTCTCTCAGGGTGCCCAAGGCCTTCATAGTGCTGCCAGCTCCTTTTTTTTTTCTTTTTTTTTTTTTAAGAGAAAAGAGAACAGGCTTTATTTGTGTGCATGGTGAGGCATTTGGAACTGGATTTATGGATCCTATTCCATTTGTTTGCATGGAACCTATAACCAGTCAAGAAATACAACTGATAGACAAATAAATGGAACATAAGTGAGATAATGGTAAGTAAGTACTTAAGAGGAGAAAGCATAATACAAGGTCAAGAAAAGAAAATATGATTTCCAATTGTTTGTGTCCAGAAAGACTTCAAAAACAAGCTGGCTTTGGATCTCAGTCTTAAGGAGTAGGTAGGATTTCAACAAGCAGAGTTGGAGGGTGGGGTTAGGAAGGAATGTCTTTAAAAATAAGGTGTATAGAGGGCTTTGAATGTCAGGCCAAAAAAAAAAAATGAAACAACTTTGTACTTTATTCAGTAGACCACAGAAAGTTATTGAAGTATTTGGGGCTGAGGAATAAGAGGAAACTATTTTTGTTTTGTTTTTGGCCAGACTATGATATTATTGGTACAGGGAACTCCTGGTGAGGAAATTTCCTCTACCAATGGAGACTGCCAACTGGTCTGTAGCTTACACTAAATACAGTGTTATCTGAAGCACTAAGAAGTTAAGTATGTGTCATGGGCAGAATGCAAACCCGTTTTCCTGGTTCTTTTGTAAAGATTGGCTTTTGTATCAAACACTGCCTTTCACAACAGGGCATAAGGAAAATTAATCTAGGTGCAAGTGTGAAATATTGATCAAATGAATAAAAGGCTGGATGTAGCCGACTCATTATGTTGGAGTCAATTGGAATTTGTCAGGACTCTAGTAACACGATTCTGAACTAGAGTGAAAGCAATAGGAGTCAAAAAGAGAGGGCCAATTCACAAAATGTTACAGAAGTGGAAGCCTTAGGACTTCTCAGCTAATTGGATACATATGTGTTATGCAGCTGTTCCATTCTAAGGAAAAAAGGTGGCCAACAACAAAAAACTAGAAAGGCAAATAGTTCAAATTGTTAATTACTTGGTAGTTTTACTCGAGTATAGTTTGTTCTTTGCATTCATCTGGCATTAAGACTTGTCTTGCCATCTTACTTTTTGGACATCTCACACTAGCCCCCCTCTTTGTTCCAGCCCAACTAGAATGTTTCTTGTCCTGCACACATGATTTATGTTCTATATCCTCAGCGTCTGCTTATGCCATTCTCTACTCTGCCATTGAGATCAAACCCATCTTTTGAGGCTCAGATCAAATGTAGCTTCCTCAATGAAGCCTTCCCTGTTCCAACAAGCTGGAGACCATATAGAACATTTTGCTAAGTTAGGGGGAAGGTGAGGATTTTCACTTGCCAAAATGATACAACAAAATCACAGTGTGTGTGTGTGTGTATTTGTGTGTGTAAGATGATGTCCTCTTCTCTTTCACTTAGTTTCACGTTCATTTGCGTGTCAAAGTAGGGAAGATCTTGGGAATATTGTGGGCTTTATAGCCAAATGGTTCTTATAGTGTGTGATAGAATGAAACTGTTAGCTCATTTAAGAAAGCAAGATTTGTGCAAGTTTTATTAAGTGCCAACAGAACAGGTTGGGGAGCCATGTTTCTTTGTAATAGTATTGCCTAAAAATATTGTATGACATAGCCTTGATAATGGTTTGATATATAAAATATGTAGACAACTCAAAGAAATAAGTGAGATATTTCCTAATAGGTAAGTGGTCAAAAGATATGAACACACAGGTCTCAAAAGAAGAATTGCAAGCCATCAACAATCACATGAAAGAATGCTCTAAATCACTAATGATAAAAGAGATATAAATCAAAACATTGGTCAGGTTGTAATTTATATCCAGCAACTTATTAAAGATGACAAAAGATGGAAAGAGTCAATGTTGGGGGTACTAGGGAAAGGCTAGCACACTAATTCATTGTTAGTGGAACTTTGAATTACCCTTCCATTCTGGAAACCAATTTGGAATTTTTGGAACATCTTGAGTAGCTAAAATGTCCTTGCCATTTGACCCAAAGATTTTACTCTTAGGTATATATTCTAGGAAGTAAAAAACAAAAAGAAAGACTCACTATACACCAAAGCATTTTTTTTTGTGGTATCAAAGAACTGGAAACAAAAAGCAGAAGAAGATACCCATCAGTTCAAGGGAATGCTAAGCAAATTATACATAATTGCAATGGAAGACTATTGTGCTGTAATGAACAGTAAACATGATGAATGCAGAATAGCATGAAAATGCATACAAGAACTGATGCAAAGCAACCTAAGAAGAACCAGGAAAACTCTATACACAGTGAGTACACCAATGTGGATAATTGAAACTGAGTGCTATAAAGTTTTAATGGCCAAGTTTGGCCACAAAGAAAGCATATGAAAAGCTACCTTACCTTATTGCATACCAGAGAAAAAAGACCCTCAGTATGAAACAATGCATATAATGTAACACTTTTTCAATGTTTGTTAATTATGCTCAGCTTCATTTCTTTTCTCTTTCTCTTTTTTCAATTCTTCATTACAAGAGTATAATTTTCTGGGTGGGGGTTAGAAGAGGGATATTGTAGGAAATCTAAATGATAGGCAAAAACAAAGGTATTCTTAAATTTAAAAAATATGTTCTTGCCTCTTTAATGGAAAAACAGAACTATCATTCTTCACAGATGTTATGATGGTATACTTAAAGAATCCTAGAAAATCAACTAAAATGGTAGTTGAAATAATTAACAATATCAGCAAAGTTGTAGGATATAAAATAAGCCCATATAAATCATCAGCATTATATATCCTACCAACAAAACACAGCAATAAGAGATAGAAATAGAAATTCCATTTAAAATGACTGCAGACAATATATAATACTTGGGAGTTTACCTACTAAGACAAACAGATTATATTAAATCAATTACAAAACACTTTTCATCCAAATAAAAATAGATCTAAACAGTTAGAGAAATATTAATTGCTTATGGGTAGGCTGAACCAATATAATAAAAATGACAATTCTGCCTGTTAGTTTACTTATTCCGTGCTAAACTAATCAAACTACTCTCTAAGTTTCACTTGCATTTTACTTTTGTTGGAGTTAAATGCTGCCTGCTTAGAGACAGATGAACTATCCTGTTGGTAAACCCAGTGGAGTTCTTATTTTCCTTTTAACAGCTTCTGAATTTCCCCATCATTTTTGTCAAACCAAACTTGATATTTCCAAGTGTCCTGGCCCAGATGAGTAAATGTGGTGCTGTACACCAAAGCTCCGAAAGCTACCCACTCCTTTTCTGCTCCACTGTTGCCAAGCGTGTGTTGACTCAGCTTTCCCTCTAACTTAGCAACAAACTGTTTATGCATGGAGAAGCATTCTAATCTGTTGAAATTAAATCTTCTGGTACTTGTCTTGCCTTGGGGATACTGCTTTTGTTGAATATGGATATTTGGCTTGGATCAGAGGTTCTCAAATTTATTTGGCCTAATGCTTCTTTAAAAAAAAAATTACTCATCTGCCCCTGGAAATCTACTTTCTTTAACCCTTAAATTTTTTTTAAAAATTCATGTCATTTCAAAAAAAAAGTATTTTTAAATGACACATCTTAAATTTAAAATTTTTTGTAAATTTTTAGATTTTTTTTCTGCATTGAAATTTTGATGATATAATATTGTATCATGTAACCATATAGTGTCATATTGTAAACAAGTCATTACATGTACATATTCCTGCTGATGCATGATGGACTTCTGGACAATGTGTGACATGTTCTTCTGCCAACACTTGCTTCTTAAGATCTGTTGACCACTGATTGGTTATAACTTGCATTTTGTGTGTTTATTTAGAAAATAATGGAATCACTATGACTTTAACTCTGTTACACAACAGATAAAACATGTACAAATGATTTTTCAAAATTCTCTTCTTTCCTTATACTTCCATTGTCCCTTTATTTTTATTCAGTGCTTTGCAGTTGCACCCGAGACTGCTACTGCCTCCCTGGATCATTCCAGCATTCCCCAGGAGGTGGTATCACCCACTTTGGGAACCTATGGCTTTGGAGAGAATAAATCTGATCAATCCAGCATTCTATGCTACACATAAACTTTTGTCACTCACACATCCTGCCTGTCTCTTTTGGTGCAAGGGTACATCCACGATGTTTTATTACATTTAAATAGGTGGAAGAAGTATTGGTGATGAGAAGTAATAAGTTTCCATTGCTGTTGCTGTTTCCAGTTCCATTCCTCTCAAGGACTCCCTGCCATGTCTGATAGTTGGAGTCTACTCTGGGATTAAAGTCACCCAGAATTACAAGCTTATCCTCTTTTGGCACACTGATGATGAGAGTCTCCAAGTTTTCATAAATTTTTTTCTTTGACCTCATCAGGATCCGTCATGGTGGAAACATAGGCACTGATCCTGCAAGTGGCAATCACATTGTCATGAACTTGTTTACTCCTTTTGGTAAGCATATAAGCTTGTTGACTAAATAGGTTTTGATTGTGAAACCTTTTCAAGCTTTATGGTGCTCCCCACCACTGTGGCCACCCCAGAAAAATCATGTATCCAGCCCTGATTTCAGTAAGCTGGCCTTTATTTGCTAGCCTTGTTTCACTTGGGGCTGTTATCAGGACCTGACGTCTGCTGAGTTCTTTTGCAACAAGTGCTATTCATCTTTTAGGTCTATGGAATTTCATGTTGTCTGTAAGTGTGTACACATTCTCTGATGGTGAGTTCACAAAAGTTTTTGTACATTTTTTTGTGTGTGTTTTGACTTCAGGGTAGGATTCCAGCCTACCATAGTAAGTAGGCTAGGGTTAAGTCAAGCAGACAATTTTTGGGACACCTCTTCTAGTCCTTTCCTCATGCCAGGAGGTGAGCAGTTTGGTCCTCAGAAAAGGCTGCTCAAACACCCAGGGAGCTGCCAAATCCCACTGTTGCTTCAATCCAGTGAGATGACGCGGTGGCCTGTACCGCCAGTACAGAGGGTTATAAATACAGCTCCCAGACCCTACAGCACCTGCTGCTTTATCACTTAGTCATTGCCACAGGACTTTGAGGTAGATAAAAATGGTAAAATGGTATGGATGATGTGTTTTAACTTGCACATAAATTGAATTTAAGGGAGGCAGAGTTGCATGAAGTCATCAGCCTCATTCTTTCTCCCAGAGTCATCGAAGTCCAGTGGCAAGACAAAACTCAAGATGACTGGTGATGGCTCAAGATGCAGTGTATGACTTTAGTATCTTTGATGTGTAACCAAGCTCTGTGTGCTCCACAATGCCTGCTTCTGCTGCCTTAATGGCCCACTGGAACAAATTGTTCATATCCACCTATTCCACTGGGGAAGTCTTCACATGCTTGGGGTAGACACCCACCTAATTTACCAGTGGGTCTGAGGCCCCTCAGTTACCCTTAAATTGGTTTGTCCTGTGTGCCAAAATGGTTTACCAGGTTGTGACCACTCTTGGAACCACAGAGGAGATTTGGGTGACGGGTGTATACCAAAGATAGAAAACAGTCCTAAAAGGGGCTTGGCAGCTCTCATGCCAGAGGTACTAGTCTCACCTAAACACTCCCAATTTTATGTAGGAAGTTTTTTTCCTGAGGTTTTGAGGGGTGGTGGATTGGTAGGGTAAGAATATATTTTATTTTTGCTTTACCTTTTAATTAGATGCCCCTTCATAAAAAGCTAATTGATATTAATTGGTGAAAAATGAACTGGGGCACTATTCATTGGCTCCTTAAAGTTGAGGGAACCCAGCTGGTGAAGGCTCAAATTTGTGACAGTGGAGACAATTCCAAGCCTGCCAAACCTCCTAAAACCTAGAACTCCTAGAGGGCAGATGTAGCTTCCTTACTGTAGGATAGTAAGCCAGAGCATTAGAAAAGGTTTGGTAAACTGAAGAAACATCCACAGGAAGATAAATAGGATAATGAGGGACCTAGAGTAGGCTATATAAGGACTGATCAAAAAAACCCTCAAAAAACAAAAAACTATTGGTGTTTAGCCCTCCCCTAAAAAAAGATTTGGGGGAAAGTACTTATTTTCAAATATTTAAAGTACTATCATACTAAAGAAATATTAATTATTTTATTTGTTCTGTTATCTGAAGAGAAGATGAAATAGGTACAATCTCCTAAGAAGGAAATTTAGTTCCAATGTAAGGAAACATTTCCTGACAATTAGAACCATTCAGAAGGGGAAGAGGGCTGTAATTCTCTATCTATAGAGACATTTAGACAACGGCTAGAACGCTATTAGTTTGGTTATGTTGTAGAGGAGACTGTTCATGAGGAATGAACTGGCCTTTGAGGTACCTTGAGAATCATAAATTCTGTGGTTCTATGAATAACCAAAGTCCTGAGGCCAGATAATGTGGGCTGCTGCGATAGTCCTTGAGATCCTGTCTGGTGGATTTTGGATAATATTTAGGTCTGTCAGGGCATCTCTCTGTGATTCTAGCCCCTTTACTCATTGGTGAGTTCATCCTGGAATCTCCATTATGTGGAAAGGCCCAGGTCAGTTAACCCTCATTTGCCTTATGCTGTGCTTCTGACTTGCTGAACTTCACCATCATGCCTCCACTGCAGACTCATCCTGACATACCCATCAGCCTTTGTGACCTCCCCCAGAACCTCTTTCTGCTATGCTGGCCCCCTTATCCCATTGATAAATTTCTCTTTGGGGCCTCCATTTTGAAGAGGGGCTTAAGCCAACATTCCTCTACCCTCATTTTAAGTTTCAACACAACCCCCCCATACCAGATACCTTCCCATCTCCCCTCTCCTTTAAAGCTCCCTTTTGTGTATTGTCTTCTTCTATTAGATTGTAAACTCATTAAGGGTAGGTCTTTTTGTTTGTATTTATATCCCCAGTAGCCATCAATGTGCCTGGTACAGAGTAAGTGTTTAATAATTGTTTGTTGCTTTATCTTACCTTGCTTCACCTTTCTTTTGCTGAATGTGCAGTCCTAAATATGAAGGCACAGTGTCACTGAAATACTCTGAAGTCTTAGCAAGGTTTAGTGTATGGAATATGATCTGAAAATAATATGGACCATCTGCTTCCTGTGTTCTGCAGAGTCTATTATCCAGAACCCCATCCTTGCAGTTATCTACGGCACTTATTTTAGAGAGTGCTACTTCAGTTTCTGTGAAATATAATTTTTCTGGCTTGTGTCTTATTTATGAACATTTTAAATGATAGGATCAGAGGATTCAGAGGTCTCTTCACTTTACAAATGAGAAAGTTCACTTGAGAAGTAATTTACCCTATGTCAAACGTGGTTCTGGATTTATTCTTTGAAGTCTTTATTATGAACTCCTTACACAAGACAATCTAAGACTCTGCCAAAATTTCAGTATTTAAATAGCCCAGTTGTTGTGTAGAGGCAGCATGCACTTTCCATGCTATTGATTTCAAATGTAAAATTTAAATCTCTAAACCATGGCCAATGATAAGGATGAAAAGAGTATCAGACTAGGGGTCAAGGACTGAGATTTATACCTTATCTCTTCCACTTCCTACCTGCGGACCTTGGGCCGTTTACTTAGCCTCATTAGGCCTTGGTTTCCTTATATGAAAAATGATCAGGCTGGATTAAATAGTTCTGAAGCCCCTTTGAGGTTTAAATCTCTTAGAAGCATGCTTCCAGTAATTTCACAGATTCAAACAGCTTAATATCAGATGAAGCTGAGGAAGTATGCTTTCTTATTAGGGCATATCCTTGGACCCTATGACTTATCAGAACTATTGTTCCCTTCAGTTTAGGACTCCTTACTGTGTTTGTTTCAAGATAGAAGGACAGTTGCTCTGCTAAAGAATGCTAGAATGCAGGCTGACCTTTTTTTTCAATAGATCACAAAGCAGTCAGTCTATGTACAGGTGTGTTCAGGTTTCAGGGTGAAGATCATATTAAATTACTAACAACTAGTGCTTAAGAGTAGATTTATACTGCTTGCTGTCCAAGTTTAATACCATCATTGCCTTTTCAGTAGAATTTAATTTTATACAATCCAATAAACATATTAAGGCCTACTGTGTTTGGATAAGATATGCAGTTAACACTCTACTATGGAGGTGAAACACATACTATGAAGTTCAACAGTGGATTATTAATTCATGAACTTAGTTCATTAGGCCCATCCTGTACTGATTCCATAACCACTAGCATGGCCAACATGTACCATTCATACTGAGTTCCTGCTTTCCTCCCAGAGAGATAGGCAAGGCACGTACTTCTTGTTCTGAGTCTCTGCCTTCCCTCTAAAAATACTCTGCCCAAGGTCATCCTGGGGAGGATATCACCTTGTAAGACAGTGATAAAATCCCCAGCCAGGGTCATGAGGCTTGGCTATACTTTTCCATCCTGTGGGAACTTCCCTATCACATTGACTCCAAGGGTGGGGTGAGGGTGGGAGAAAAAGGAAGACACAGAGACACCACACACAGAGGCACACAGAGCTTCAAAGTAATATTCTACCTGGCTCCTATGGGTTACACAATTTTACTCTCATGATCTGACCATGGGTCACTCAGTATTCGGGCTGCAGTCCTGACTACTACAATGCACTTCACAGTTTATAGGTCTCAGTAATCTGATGGCATAGGACTAATCTTGTTTCTAGTTTAAGGTTTACAGAAGCTATGCTGTTGAAAGGGCTTCTGACCAGCATGTTCTTCTGTGATTCTTGGCAATAAAACTTCCTTTACTCTGAAATAATAAGTCTCATATGTAATCATTGCCTGAACTTCTTAATTTGAACATGAGTACTGATTGACTGGTCTGGAAGATTATAAATGGATGTAGATAAATAATTATAATTAATATCCACTGATGTATGATAAGTTCATTGAAGAAATGCAAAACAAAGTTCTATATGAACTAAGAGGAAGAAAGCCTTTCTCTTCTGAGGGTATAAACATTTTTCATGTGTCAGCTGATATTTTAGTTGTTTCGAACTTTAAAGGATAGGTAGGAATTCAGTATGTAAAACAGGGAGGGAGGAGATTTCAGGTATTGGGAATAGCATGGACAAAAAAGCACAAAGGCAGGACAACACAGGATGCATTTGGAGAATAGAATATAGTAAAGTTTGGAGAACAATAAATGTGTGGAGAATTGTATAACAAAAAACTAGAAAGCTGTCAAATCAACTATCTTCCTGTTATTAACAGGTATCTACCATCTGCCAGGCATGGTGCTAAGTGCTGGAGTTATAAAAAGGGCAAAAACAGTGCCTAACCTCAAGGAATTCAGTCTAATGTGAAAGACAACACGTAAACAACTATGTACAAGCAAAGTAGTCCGAAAGATAATCTGTTGTCTCATTTAGGGGGCTTTGGGGAATGCATGAATTTAGACATTAATCAGTAGTCAATGAAGAGTCATTGAATATTTTTGAACAGAGGCATTTTTGACTAGGTCTGTCCATAAAAGAGGGGCAGCTAGGTAGTGCAGTAGATAGTCTGGAGTCAGGAAGACCTGAGTTCAAATGTAGCTTCAGATGCTTAGTAGCTGTGTAACCCTGGGCAAATCACTTAACCCTATTTGCTTTAGTTTCCTTATCTGTAAAATGAGCTGGAAAAGGAAATGACAAACCACTCTAGTATCTTTGCCAAGAAAACCCCAAATGACATCATGAAGAGTCAGACATGAATGAACAAATCCATAAGAGGTCCCCCCTTTTATACTCATTGAAGTCCCTTGCAGATTTAAGGTCTATGAAAGCATCTTTTCAATAATTTATCAAGTTCATCAAATGATTTGATGTTTAAAAGGAAAGCAGAGAAGACCTAGTTCCCCTGTATTTGTGAGCACTACGGTGGTAATCAATGACAATCAGTGGGAGATGCTCCACAGTGGAAATGCCAGTCTAACTTTTCAGATTCTGTTGAGTGGCTGAACTGTTTTCCTCCATGTGTCAAGGTGATTAGAGGGCTAAAATTTTTCTTTATGTAGAATGTAAGCTTCTTGAGCCCAGGGACCATCCTATTATGGTTTTGAGTGAAGAACTGTATATAGTGATTCTCCCCAACAGATGCTACATCCCTAGCTACCAACTCTTGTACTGTGGCTCCCTTCTATAGTAGTGGGTGAACCTTTTCTAGTTCCCTCTGCCATACTGTAACATGAGGAGGAATAGGTATACTCCTTGCTGTTTATTACTAATTCCAGACCCTTTCTCTATAACTGAAAAAATTCTTTTTCTTTGAATTTCACTCCATTTATTTTTTTCACCCTAACCAGATCATTGTTGTAGATATCTACTTGCCCCAATTCATTCTTCTTCCTATATTGTTTTTTTGATTTTCTTTCATGTTTTTATTGTATTATATTTTATCCTGCATTCAACACACACACACACACACACACACACACACACACACACACACACACTGAGTTTTTTCTGGATGAATCTTAGTCTGGTACCTGATATTGTCATTTACTGAGCTGACTCATTCACTCCAAAACCTTGCACTGGAGGTTGGAAAGTGTAGAATTCCCAGAGGGAAGCCCTCCATGGATGCTGCACCTGACTATCAGGGTTTGAGTGGAAACTCTTATGTATGTGTAGGGACAAGACTCCTACCATTCACCAGGGTAGCTTTTAAGCCCCCATTAATGGGCTTTCCATTTACCCAAAAAACAGTCGCAATGATGCCAGTAACTACTAAACATAAAACTTCACTCAAGAAGGCAAACAGGGGCAACTAGGTGGTGCAGTAGATAGAGCACTGGCCCTGGAGTCAGGAGGACCTGAGTTTAAATCCAGCCTCAGACACTTACTAGCTGTGTGACTCTGAGCAAGTCACTTAATCCCAGTTGGCTCCAAAAACAAAATAAAACAAACAAACAACAACAAAAATAAAAAAGGGCAAAGGCAGCAACGATCATAACATCTACAAATAGAAAAATGAGGGATGATAAAAGCATAACAGCCCATTCAAAAACATAGGTTACACTTTCCTATGAATCCAAGCAATTTCTGTGGGGAAGAGTGGTCATATACTTATAGAAAAATAGTGAGGCAGTAAGTAGGGAAATCTATTTGTCTAGGGTAACTCATAATGCATTCCTGTAGGACTTGATGGCCTTGGCCTCTTTAAGACATAGTCTTCACCATGTGTTCGCCTACAGGGCAAATCCAGTTATCTGCTACTTGCTCCTCTTCTTATATTCATAGCTCTCTTGTTAGGCAAAGGCATGTCTCTGTTACTATCATGGTGCATAAGGAGGGTCAAGCTCTTTTCATATACAACTGCCCTCTGCAGGGCACTGAAAAAGCATTTCTTTTTTTAGCAAAATTACATCAGTGAGACAACTACACAACTTGTCTTCCTTTTTTTCTTTTTCTCTTAAGTGGTAGAAGGCTATAAAGGGCAATACATGCATCGCTGAAAAGTTTCTCCTCTCTCAAATTGGAAATCAATACTGACAAACCCCTTCAGCTCTTCCATCAGCATAGCATAACTATCTCCAGTAAGCTTCCAGTACTTTTAGAGGACACTAATTATAAACCCTGCCAAACAGTTGACTGAACCAAAACACCTGCTCTTATCTTCTGATTCTCATTTATTTGGCTCAGTTTAAGCAGCAGGAGATAGTTTCCATCATTGACTTCTCTCTTTAGGTATCTACTGGCCAAGGTTGTGCTGGAGCTAGCTCAGAAAGTCTGAAGAGCTGATTGATAAATTTTCAGTAGGAGAATTTCACCTCAGAATCACTAAACCGTACAGATCAGGGCTTAATATACTGTTTTGTTGAGTTCCTAGATTTGACAGGAAAAAAATGTTAATAATGCAGATTAAATTTTAAAGTGTATCAGACATTTTTAGAGAGCTGGTTTGCTGAGCATACAGCTGCTGCTATGTTTTCTCATTTTTCTGATCTCTGACTTTTCAACTTCTATCTTCATGTTATTCTCTGATTTCCAACGTCTCAGATTAGGAATTCCTCCTGAATAATGACCCATATCTAACTCTGGTAAAAACCCAAAGTCCACAGTTCTAGCATGTGCATATGTACGTATGTTTGTATGTGTATATGTACACATATTATACATGCATATTGTATGCGTATATGCATGTGTATATTGTATAACACAATTTTCTCGTAGTCTGCAAGAAATTCTGTGACAAAATTTTCAGCTATATATTTTTTTCAAAATGCTGAAAAGAGTCACATGCAAAGTGATCAATGGACAATAATGCCTTGTAGGATCCTTGTCTTAGGACTTTTGCCTATGAGAGAGACTGTTTTCTCTCTCTCTGGTCTTCTCATAACAGTTTGTAACTCTTCTCAAGGACTTTTATTTTATGGGCCACAATTCTATTTAGGCTAAATTTTTTATCAGTGTTGTAAATACATGTGTTTTTTTTTTCAGCAGCCAAAATGGCCACATATAGAAGGATTCAGAACATTACACATACACGAAAGATAAAATATTTTTGTGTATGAATCAATGAATGTTTACTATGTATAGCTTACATATGTATATACATATATATATATTAGATTAAACATGCTACTTTCAAAGCTGTTATGCTCACCTACGCCGTATTCTGAACTTCATGTTCCTTTTTTGTTTGTTTTAAATGCCTCAATAACTTTTTTCTTTCTTTGCCTTTTTTTTTTTTTTGTTGGAGGGGCTTTCAACATTATTACTTGACCCTTTCTCCAATCCCTCAACCCTCTGGCCATTGAAGAAAGTGAAAACAAAACCATTTAGCAAAATAAGCAGAGTCAAGCAAAACAAATCCACACATTGTCCAAGGCTGAAAGTGTAGGTCTCATTGCAACCAAATGAGTCCATCTTGTCTTTGTGAGGAAGAGGATATAATAGATTATCCTTTGGAGTTTTGGTGGTCATTGAATTGATTAGAGGTTTTATGTAATTTTAAAGTGTTATTGCTTTTCTGATTCTGCTCAATTAGAATTATAGATTTAGAGCTGGAAGGGACCTTAAAGGCTATTTTGACTGTACCCCCAACAACCATTATTCACAAGAGGAGACCGAGGCACAGAGAACTAAGTGATTTGACCAGTGTTACATAGCTAGTAAACGTCTAAGATTTGAAATTGTTATCCTAATTCAAAGGGTAGTGTCCCATGCACTTTACTGTACTACCTTCATTCTTTATCAGTTCATAGAAGTCTTCTCAGGTTTCTTTGATACTGTCCATTTCTTAATATAATGTAATTTATTTAAGTTAACATAAGATAACATATGATTTAAAATTAATATTTTTGTACCTATGAATAATTTTCCATTGAATTTAACCTCTTTGCCATATAGGCCTGGTCATAGTATAACTGACTCTAAGTAGATACACAAGTTAGTTTCTTTTTTTAAAAATTTATTTTATTTTATATTAATGAAATAAAACAAGTATTTCTATAACAGTAGAATAAAAAGTAAAGATGATTGCTCATGAAATCTATTGCTCATGCAAATCTATTATATATAATAATATGTAAGATTTACACATAGACATATACGTACATATATGTATAAATAAGTACATATATATAGGCACTATATATACAACTTGCTATTCCTTTAAAATATATAATAAAGTCATCATGTAACTTTCTTCCCCCCACCCTAATTTTCCAGAATGGAATGACTAATTCATAGCTCATATTGTTATATATAATATAGAAATATATATTTATATAATTATATATCTGTACCTATATCTATCTCTTTATCTACCTACCTATTTGCCTACCTATCTTCCCAAAGTCTTTACTTTAAAAAAAAACAACTTTATTGTAGTGGATTTAAGTGAGGTAGAGTTGCGTGAAGTTGTCAGCTTCACTCTCTCTTCCAGAGTCATCACAGTCCAGTGGCAAGACAAAAGTCAAGATGACTAGCATGGCTCAGAATGTAGTAGATGACCCTGACATCTCTGATGTCCAACCAAGTGCTAAGCACTCCATAGCACCTGTTTCCATGGTCTTCGTGGCACATGGGAACAAGTTGATCACTTCTACCTATTCTACTGGGGAGATCTTCACATGCTTGAGGTAGATACCTCTCCTCTAACTCATCGACATGGTTGAGACCCATCAGTTATCCTCAGCCTGGTTTAGCCCATCTGCTGAGATAGTTTTATCTGGCTGTGGCCACTGTGCATGCTAAAGCTTCTTGGAGGCACAAGTGAAGAATTGGATGACAGGTGGACACCAAAGGTGGACAAGCAGTCCTGAAAAGAACTTGGCAGCCCATAATCCAGAAATGCTAGCCCTCCCTGAATATCCCCATGTATCCCAAAGTCCCTCCAATGGCTATCATTTTGCTTTATTTCATTATTTAATTAAACATTCCTTTTTTGCCTTGTAGGATTATTATTTCAGATTAACAGTTATTCTGTAATTAATTTTAATCCTTTCTTCAAAAACCTTTTGTTCAATATGATTGTAGTTTGCTGTGTTCAGTAAACTATGTGTATTATATTTCTCTTTTTCTGCATTTTGTGAGGTTTCAATGCCATAATACATGATAAATTTTTGTAAAACTTCCATATAGAACTGAGGAATATGTATATTACCTTCTATTCTCATTCAGCAACTACTGGAGAACTATCATATAAAATTATATTCAGATTCTTCTGCCTTGCTTGTCTTTTTGTTAGATTTATTTGGGTCTGAAAGTGTCACAATGAGGACCCTAGCTGTTATAGTTTTACTTTATGTTTTTCCATGTAATTCATTTACCTTTTCCTTTAAGTAATTAGATATTATGCCATTTGGTATTTTACATTGTCGTTATATAACTTCACCGTATATGCTGCTGTTAAGCTTAATGTAGTTTCTCTGTGTTTCCATTCTAATGTGGTCTAGTTTACTGTTACCTTCACTGAAATCATGATTGCTAACCTTGCTTTCTTTTATTCCACCTGTAGTTTAGTAGGTTTTGCTCTAGCCCCTTATTTTAATTCTTTGTAAATCTTTAAGTATGTTTCTTATAAACAACATATTATTGGTTTCTGCTTTCAAATTCACATTGCTATCTTCATTTTATGAGTGAATTCATCCTACTCACTTTCACCTTTCCTAGTGTATTACTTTTTCACTCATTTCTTTTCTTAGGATTATTCAAACATTTCTTTTTGGGGGGCTGGGCAATGGGGTTAAGTGACTTGCCCAGGGTCACACAGCTAGTAAGTGTCAAGGGTCTGAGGCTGGATTTGACAAACATTTTGAAAAATCACACCCAGCCTCTCAGTCTTATTAACCTGACCTTTTTTTATACTTGAGGGCATTAGGGTTCTAAGGGAATACTTGTTTGTTCTTCCACAATGAGAATGTAAACATTGTAGCATCAGAGTCCCTTTCAGTTGGTCAAATATATTCGTCTTTCTGTTTCTCCTGACTTCTTTGTTTATGTTTTAATCTCAATTCTGGGGTTATCATCAGTCATGCTTATATATCCTTTCTTTCATTGAAGGTCTATTTTTTTTTTCATGTAGGATTCTACTCAGTTTTGCCAGGCAAGCAATTCTTGGTTACAAGTCTTTATTTTTTGCCATTTGAAATACCCTCTAAGTCTGCTAAACTAAGGCAGCTACCAGACCTTAAATGATAATAATTGTGGTAATTAATTCTTTCTTTCTGGATGTTTGCTGTATTTTTCCTTTGACTTGGATATTCTGGATTTTATTTATGGAATTGCTGAGAATTTTCATCATAGGTTCACTTTTAGCAGTTGACCAGTAAATTCTTTGTAATTTGACTGTTAATCAAGAAGGTTATTTTCATTCTTAACTTCTTGAAATATTGTAACCAGCCATTATTTTTTATCATGGTTTTTTAGGTAGTCAGATTATTCTAAGAATATCCATGACCTTTTCTTCTATGTCAGTTTTTTCATTATTTATTATTTTTTCCCAGTTACATGTAAAAACAATTTTAACATTCTTTTTTTTTTCCAAATTTTGAATTCCAAATTCTCTCCACCCCTTCCCTCCCCCCCTCATTGAAAAGGCAAGTAGTTTGACATAGGTTATAACCTATGTAACCTTTGGCATAGTGCTGATATTTTCATCAAGAATGCTTGAAAGTCCTCTATTTCATTGAATATCCATTTTTTTCCCCTGAAGGACTATATTTAGTTTTGTTGGGTAAGTGATTTTTGGTTGTAATCCTAGCTCTTTTGCCCTCCAGAATATCATATTCCAAGCCCTCCAATCCTTTAACTGCTAAATCTTATGTTATTCTGTATGTCATTTTTTTTAAAGGCGGCAACCTTTTTTTTTGTCTTTGATTTTGTTCTAGTATTCCTTATTATCTCATGGAGTCAATTATTTCTATTTGGTTCGTTATAATTTTTCAGGGTGTCTGTTACTTGGGTAAAATTTTGTACCTGCTGTATTAAACTGTTCTCCTTCCAAATCTGTGCTCTAGGACTTTAATTTTCTTTCCTCTAAACTTCACATTTCATTTATAATAGCAGAATGAACTCTTTCTTTATTTCTTCCAGGAATTGTAGTAAACCTTGTGACACAGCTATGTTTTTGTTATAGACATTTCTTATAGATGCTGTGGTCTTTTTTCTCTTCTTTTGGGTTTATATTTTTGTCTTTGTTGAATCCAGAATATTTTTTTATCACTGGCAAATTGTTGCACTTACTCATTTTTCCAGCATTGTTTACTTGAGACTTTGAATTAAGGTCAGGCTCTGTGTATTTCTGGAATGAATGATGCTGCTTTGTATAGACATGATGTGTATTATCTAGGGCCTTGACATCAACCTTTTCCCTTCTAGTACGGAATGTTGTCTTCAACCAAGACATAAGGAGAAGACTTCCTCCAGCTTTCATTCAAGTTGAATTGAGTTAGAAATCCAACAATGTGTTAGTTACAAAAATTCACTTGTAACATAAAGATTCACACAGAGCAAAAATAAGGAGCTGAAGCAAAATCTGTTATCCTTAAGTTCATATTTTAAAAAAGCAGAGATAATTTTCATGATATCAGATAAGACAACGGCAAAATAGACTTAGTTGAAAAAAAGCAAATGGGAAAATACATGCTGAAAGATAAGTACCACAAACAATGAATTAATATCAGCTCTTAATCTGCTTGTACTGCATAGCATGACATTTAAATACTTTTTTTGAAAAAGTTGAATGAATTAGAGGGAGAAATAGATAGCAAAACTATATTAGTGGGGTCCCACGATGTCCTCTAATCAAAGCTGGATAAATCCAATAGGAAATAAACAAGAAAGAAGTCAAAGACCTAAACAGAACTTTAGAATACTTCAATATGATAGATCTCTAGTGATTACTAAACTAAAACAGGGTATACTATTACGTATTTGTACTGGCATATGGCATCTTTACAGACATATTATCTAATCTCTACTAGTGCCTCACTGTTGAATGGAAATTTTTTCCCAATTAACTGCTTATTATTATACTCCCAAGAGTGCTTGCCAGCTTGCTTTTCTCTCAAGTCTCCTATACTACATAATTCCTCTAATCTTTTAGTCTTCATTTCGCTCTAAAGGAAATACCTGTAGTGCCAAGGACTCACATGAGCTAATGAAAATATACAGCAATATAAAGCATCCAAAAATAGTATGTTAGTTTCCCCCAGAATGTAGCTAAACATGGAGTTGCCAGTAGGGCAACTTTTTGCCATTCTGATGTGTCCAAGGCATGGAGAGGGCAGCTCTTCAATTAATTCCTCCTCCTAACTTTAACTGGGTAACCATTTTGGAGGCAGTCGTATTCTCCAAAAATCAGATCAATGTATGGGCATGGTGGGCGTGCTTATCACCTTTAAAGGCACGATCTCTGCAATCTTCTCCACTGATGAAATTGTTTGATGACTGACTCCTCCCTTATACCAAGCATTCTGCTAAGTCTATAAATTTGTCATTGGAACATCTACTGCCTTCTGGTCTTGAAAATAGATTAAAATTTTTAGTCAATGGATTCTCTGGCTGTGTTCAACTCATTTTATGTGAGTACTAGTACTGCCTATTTCTGAGACATATCCATTTAGTAATTTTCTTCTTAGCAGCTTTCATCATGTCAGATATGAAAAACTTGTACTGTGCATTCAAAATAAAATCACATGGGCAGTTAATCAACAAGGTAAGCTTACACATCTTTTCAGGATATTTTATTTCAGGAAGAACAAAACTTTTGTGGCTTTATATGGCAGAAATAATTAGGTTTTTTTCCCCAGTTATTAGAGTAGTGAAAACACATATGCATAAAATAGAGGTAAATAATATTTTTAACAAATGAAAATTCACCTTTCTCTTGACTTCACTTACATTTGTCTTCTTTCTGCTCTGAAAAGCCAAGTACCCTGAGAGTAAGAACATAAGGTGGAGGAAACAGATGTCAATCTAATTTGTTTCGAATAGTGAATATAATTTTATTTTCAAATGTAACTCTAGAAACATTTGAAATAATCCAATTACCATTGATAATATCATGTTTGAAGGAGGAAACTCATTTCAAGAATGTTTGACTTAAAATCAGAGGTTTGGCTTATTGCATATATTGTAGTTCCTCTAAAGAAATACATATGCACACACACAGGCACACATACATAAGTATACATACATGGACCCACCCTCAGTGATGTTTTCTAGTATTCACTGAATCAACATGAAGTACCAGTGAGAGCACTCAGGGTCAGAAAACCTGGGTTAGAATCCTAGTTTCTTACACTTACCTAGGTGACCTTTGTCAAATGCTTTCAGGACCTCAGTTTTCTCATTTGTAAAAATGAGGATAATACTTACTTTACCTATTTTGTGGTGCTATTCCTGAGTAGTAAACCGTTAAAATCCTACCCATTCTTCAAGGCCAGAACCAATACTATGAAACCAATTTTCCTAGATTCCGTCCCCTACTTCTTTTCCATATCACAGGAAGTAATATTTGTAAACATTATCAGTAACCAAACTATCAATGCATTATACTAATGTAACTTATTATCATTAAATATTTCCAGTTTTACTTCTTATAGACTTTCTTTAATCAATCATTACCAAACCACCAGTTTGGCACCAGTACAAGTTATGCAGATCAGAGAAATGCAAAAATTTATTAAGCACATAGTAGCTGTGTACACAGTAGCTTGATGTTTATTGATTATTACTTCTCAATGTTGTTAAATATTTATTAATAAATATTTTATCTTAGTATTCAGAATGTAGAAATAAACTGGAATTGGCCTAAGCAAAATTACAGAACAAGCAAAATGGATTTTCTTCAATACTCAATTCCATTGTTATGACCCTTTTCCATACTCAACCCCAGCCATATGCCTCCTCTTCTTTCTTACCCACTTTCTTTCCCAATATCAATATTACTTTCAGGTAAGAGACTGAGACTCTCATTTACCCCAAGATCCAAATAAATTAGAATTGTCAGTGTTTTTCCCCTCTTAAGGTTGCTGATGTTTGAACAAAGGAATGGCTCTCCAATGTGGAATTTGAAGAAGCAATCTGAAAAAAAAAAAGGTAATGGTGGGGGACAAAGATCTGTTAATTCTTTTTTAAAAAGTCACACTATATAGATACAGCCTTCTCAGTTTCCTTGGAAAGGCAGCCTAAAACACTTGAAATGAAGAACCGTCTTTGTACTTTATAGTTCTTGGACATTTCCTTGTTCCACTGATGAAGAGTAAAAGGACCTTGCTCAAAATCTTTCTTTAGCAGTGGTGGGGTAGTAGTGCTTGAGAATGGAGGAGAATTTTAGCACAATATAATCATAGATTTAGAGCTGGAAGGGACCTTAGAAATCCATTAGAGTCCCAGAATCACAGCATATGGACCTGAATTACTATCTGGTCAAGGGTGTGCTGGTAAATGTTTAACAACCAGCTTACCCCACCCCACCCCCCAAAAATAAGCACAATAAACTTTTAAGTTCATTCTACCTTGTTAACATTTTCTCTGTCATTTTCATAATTGAAGATAAGAGGTGTCAAATAAGCCCTACAGGCCAGTTGAGGCCCACAACACTCCTGATTGTAGCCTGAGTCAGATTAAATGTAATTGAGAAATATTTATCAAAATAGATATATTAATTAAAAAAGAAATATATTTTTAAAATGTGTGATTTTCCATATCAATAAACAGCCCCTAGGGATTCTTATCCTTTGGTGGCTACCCGCCCCTTTCTATTCAAGTTTGACCTTACTAGTATAGGCAGTCAACAAAATAATACATGAAATCCTGATTTGTAACAGCACCTCAACTGAGTCCTCACTGGGGCCAGACAATCCTTTTATACTTTCCTAGTCAATTCACTCTCGCTGTTACCAACAGCCCCTTTTACAAACATTTTTATCCCTTTTCAAGCTTCCCATGGCATCCCTTACTAAATGCTGTCTCTGAAATACTAAACAACAACAACAATAATATATAAAAGCTAGCTATTAGTGGTGGTGGTAGTGTTAGTGATAGTAGTAGTAGTAGTAGTAGTAGTAGTAGTAGTAGTAGTAGTAGTAGTAGTAGTAGTAGTAGTCGTCGTCGTCGTCTTGGTGTTGTTTAGTCATTTTAGTCATGTCCAACTCTCCCTGACCCCATTTGGGGTTTTCTTGGCAAAGATAATGGAGTAGTTTGCCATTTCCTTCTCCAGCTCATTTTATAGATAAGGAAAGAGAGGCAAACGGGATTAAGTGACTTGTTCAGGGTTACATAGTGAGTAAGTGTCTTGAGGCCAGACTTGAATTTAGGAAGATGAGTCTTCCTCACTTCAGGCCTGGGACTTTACCTCTTGTGCCACCTACCTGTCATAGTAGTAATAGTAGTCTTTCAAGGCTCAACTCAAGTGTCACTTTCTACTCAAAACCTTTCTTAATTCAGTTAGCGTATTCTTTCTCTTCAAGAAAATTTATTTACTTATTGATCAGTCCATCAAGAATTTGTTAAACTCCTGATATGTGCCAGACGCTGTGCTAATCTGTAGCTCCTAGTAGAATGTAAACTTCTTGTGGACGAGGATTATTTGTTTTATCTTTGGACCCCATGTCGTAGGGGCTTTATAATGTCTTCTGAATTAAAATGGTGACCCTGGGTTTTCCAATGCAGAAGAAAATATGTTATAAGTCCTACCCAACTGAAAAGATTTTGAGTGGATTATGCAGAGCTATTATGTCTTTCTTATTTAGGAACAAGACAAGTTAAGTTTGGAGAGTATTCTCAGTAGACAGTGGACCACCTGGGGATAATTTTTATTTTAGACTGTAGCAACTTATGGAGTCTGTCTACCAAGGCACAAAGGCCAAAATCTACATTTATGGAGGTTCCACCCACACCAATGATAAAACAGTGGATCCTTGAAATATTTAAGTAAATATTTTTATATAAGACTTATGACCCCCTACTTGACTTATAAGGTCCTTGGGGATAGAGACTGTATCTTATTTACCCTTGTATTTCCAAATCCTAGCCCAGCACTTTGGACTGTTAGTGCTTAATTACTTTTGTGTCAAATTGAATTGTTTCTTTAATCATTGGCAAAACTTTAAAAAGATCTCTAACCAAATCCTATATTATTGAAAAAGGGAGGCCTGTAAGAGGCCATTTTTTAAAAGAAGGTAAAATCCAATTGGATTGTAGAGAATAGTGTTGCAGTTTTCTGTTTACAGCCTAAGCCCTTCCCCATCCTGCTTTTACTTTCTCTCTAGCCCTGTTCTTTCCTCCAGGCTTGCCTTTATCTTTCCAGTCCCTCCCTTAATAGCCCTTAATCTCATCACTCAACCACACTACTCCTTGCCTTATAACTGTAAGATACTAAATACTTTCAGTTAGATATGGGTGAACCTGTCCACATCTGGAGATTTGATTGAATGTCTCAAAGAGCTTTTTTTTCCTCTTTAAACAATTCTAGATTCGTTAAAACTTCAAATGTATTTTTCTCAAGCACCAAAGACCCGTGTGTAATTGGTGGGGGAGGGCAAGTAATTGCATCTAAGATCCCGATTCATTTACACTTTACTTACCCAAATACTATGGATGTCCAGTAACTTGTGAGTATTATGAGAAAAGACTTGAGAGAGGAAGCTCTACTTTTACAGATGCAAATAATAATAATAATAACAGAGATACACCTATATTTATATATGGTCATAAATGGAAGAGTATGCATTCAAATGCACGGATTGTCATGATAATGAAAGATCTATTTCATAGTCTCTTTTTTCTCCATGCTCTCTCTCTCCCGTGCTCGCGCTCTCTCTCTCTCTCTCTCTCTCTCTCTCTCTCTCTCTCTCTCTCTCTCTCTCTCTCTCACACACACACACACACACACACACACACACACACACACACACATACTTGCTAGATAAAAAAAAAAGCTTGGACGGACTGGTTTTGGCAGCTCATATAAAGCAGAAATAAAATACTGTGAATATTAGAGACCAGATCTGTGTTTTTTATTGGTAAAGGGAACTTCCAGGTCAGTCAGCCAGCCAGCCAGTCAGTCAGTTAGTCAGTCAGTCAAACAGAGAGATACACACAGGGTAAAGGTAAGGGGATAGAGCAGAATAGATTATGCTTCAGTTGAAACGCAGAAAGCAGGGATAGCAATCATGATCTCAGACAAAGCAAGAGCAAAAATAGATCTAATTAAAAGAAATAAAGAAGTTAACTATATCTTGCTGAAAGGTACATAGTGAAATCATGTCAGTACTAAACATATATGAACCAAATAGTATTCCATCTAAATTTTTGTAGGAGAAAAGTAATGAGTTACAAGAGGAAATAGATAATAAAACTATACTAGTAGGAGACCTCAACTTTCCCCTCTCAGAACTAGATAAATTTAACCAAAAAATAGACAAGAAAGAAGTTAAAAAGGTGAATACAGTTCTGGAAAAATTAGATGTTATGGATCTCTGGAGAAAATTGAATGGGAATAGAAGGGAATATAGCTTTTTCTCAGCTGTACGTGGCACCTACACAAAAACTGACCATTTATTAGGCCATAAAAACCTCAACCAAATGCAGAGAAGCAGAATAGCAAAAGCATCCCTTTCAGATTGTAATACAATAAAAATTACACTCAATAATGGACAATGGAAAGAGAGATTAAAAATAATTGGAACTTAAATAATCTAATCCTTTAAAAAAAGTGGTCAAGGAACAAATCATAGAAATAATAGATAATTTCATTAAAGAAAATGACAACAATGAGACAACATACCAAAATTTATGGGATGCAGCCAAAATGGTATGTTAGGGACATTTTAGATCTCTAATTACTTATATCAATAAAATACAGAAAAAGTAGATCAATGAAATGGGCGTGCAACTAAAAAAAAAAACTAAAAAACCAAAATAAAACATCTCAAATTAAACACTAATATGGAAATCCTGAAAAATCAAAGGAGAGATTAATAAAATTTAAAGTAAGAAAACCATTAAACTAATAAAGCTAGAAGCTGGTTTTGTGGGAGGAAAAGACCCAATAAAATAGATAAACCATTGGTTAATTTGATTTAAAAAAGAAAAGAAAACCAAATTACTAGTCTCAAAAATGAAAGGGATGAATTCATCAATGAAGAAGAAATTAAGGCAATTTTTAGGAGCTATTTTGTCCAATTATATGCCAATAAATTTGACAATCTAAGTGAAATTGATGAATATCTACAAAAATACAAATTACCCAGATTAACAGAAGAAGAAGTAAAATAGTTAAATAATATTAGAAAACAAATTCAACAAACCATGAATGAACTTCTTAAGAAAAATCTCCAGGACCAGATGGATTCACAAGTGAATTCTACCAGACATTCAAGGAATAATTAATCTGAATGCTATGTAAACTATTTGGAAAAATAGGTAGAGTCCTACCAAATTATTTTTATAACACAAATATGATGTTGATAGCCAAACCAGGAAGAACCAAAACAGAGAAAGAAAATTATAGACTAATTTCCCTAATGAGTATTAATGCAAACATTTTAAATAAAATACTAGCAAAGGGGTCAGTTAGGTGGTGCAGTGGATAGAGCTTCGGCCTTTGAGTCAGGAGGATCTGAGGTCACCTTACTAGCTGTGTGACCCTGGGCAAGTCACTTAACCCTGAGTGTATCACAAAAAAAAAAAGCAAAATAAATAAATACTAGCAAAGAGACTATAGCAATATATCACAAGGATCACACACTATAGCCATGTTGGATTTATACCAGAAATGTAGGGCTGGTTCAATATTAGGAAAACTATCAGCATAATTGACCATATCAATAACAAAACCAACACAAGTCATATGATTATCTCAATACATGCAGAAAAAGCCTTTGAGAAAATATGGCACCCATTCCTATTAAAAACACTAGAGAGTATAAGAATAAATGAAGCTTACCTTAAAATGTTAAGTATCATTTTTTAAATGGCCTCTTGAAGAAACATTAGTCACTAGCATTTGTTAAATGTCTGCTATGTGTCAGGCCCTGTGAAAAGTGTTGAAGATACAAAGAAATGCAAACAAATAAATAACCAAAACCCAAACAGTCCTTGTTTCAAGGAACTCACAGTGTAACGAATAAAAGGAAGCTGAATGCCTTTGAAGAGGAAACACCTTGTTACCCAAGAAATAATAAAAGAGATCCAATGATACTGTACAGTGAGAGCTTATCCAGTCAAGGTTAGAGGAAGAGAAGAATAGAATTGGTTAATGACTTTGTTCAACGGTCCTGAGGCAATTATTTATTGCCCTGATAAAACCAATAAAGTGGTCTATTGGCTTCCTGGTCTGGGTATCTAAGACATAGCAGAGGGAAAAAATAGCATTTGAGACACAAAAGTTCATAGATCAACAAAATCCAATAAGGGAGCTAATAGCAAAACCCCATAGTCTCAAATGTCCACATACAAATGCTAATTGATAAACAAAGTTTAGGCAATAAGCATAATAAACAAGAAGTGCTAGTCTAATGACAAAATTTTGACTTCGAAGTATCACTGAGTCATGGATGAAATTTTTGACTAGAATATGGTTTTAGATTATTCAATAGAAATAAGACAGATAAAAGGTATATGGGGTATGTTTGGGGGAAAGAAGATTAGTATTTCACATTTAGAAGTTATACCCATGTGAGGAAATGGATATAGTGGAGGGAAAACGGGTAAAGATAAATGAAAGGAGAAAAAGAAGTTGCTTTCTCATCAGATTATAGTACAGACCACGTGGACAGAAGCAGGTATTGGATGAAGAGTTTAGGGAATAAATGTCAAGTCTTACGCAGTCTTGTATGTCATGTATCACTACATAATATAGTAGTGATGAGGGACTTTGATTATCTAAACATCTAGAGCCTTTCTCTGTCTCTCTGTTTCTTTTTGTCTTTCTATCTCTGTCTCCCTTTCTCTCCTCTCTCTTTCTCCCTGCCTCCCTGCCACTGATTCTGTCTCTGCCACTCTGTCTCTGTTCCTCTTTCTCTCTGTATCTGCCTCTATCTTTCTGTGACTTTGTTTTTCCCTTTTAAAAACAGTTAGCTTTTAAGTTGGCAGAAATAAAGTAATTCTTCAAAGGGAATTCACAAGAGGGAATTCTGGTGCTGCTGTGATTCTCACTAACAGGGAAGAGCTAGTTTTAGTGGTGGACACGATTAAAACTGTGAGAAGTGACCGACCATACGTTATTTAATTTGTGATAAAAAGAGAAAAGTTGGCCATTATCTGATGTGGAGTTTAGATTTGGGGACACCAGATTTTGAAGGGTTCAGAGATGCATCAGTAAGGTCTCCTAAATTTCTATAGGGGAATTCAGCCTAGAAAACATTGGAAGCACTGAAATATGAAATGCTGTAAGAATTCTGCCTCCTGGCTTCCTTCTTGTCATAGCTGAAATCCCACCTTCTATAGAAAGATACACTCAAGTATGAAACCCTTATCGTGCACAGCGAAATGTTTCTATTGAAATCAAGTAAGATTTGTACAGAGTGGAAATGGAAGCAGGTAACAAAAGTTGGAGACACATGTGTGGTTTGGAATACTGTAAGAATTGGGTCAGAAGTGCTAAGAATCATAATAAGCTATTGAAGAAAGTGAAGGACAACAAAAAAGGTGGGATTTTTTTTTTAAAGCTACATTAGTGAAAAAGAGGAGCAAAGAAAGAATAAGATGGATGAGATGATGGTAACTGATGATAGGAAGAAGACAAAGTTGCTCAATTCTTAAATTTTCAGAGGTAGCAAAATGAAAATAGCACGAGGTACAAATGTTCAAATTCTGAGTCAGTACTTATTACCTATGTGAACTAGTGATAGGCTAGTTACTTCTTCCTTGTACTCAGTTCATGAACCAAAGAGTAATTTATAAGAAATCCCCAGTATTAAGACTAATTTATGGATATTCTGATTGTGGAATTTCCATATACACATTAAACTTGCATTAAAAATTATTTATGCAGCTAAAAGACATGGAGTCTCAGCTAGAGAGCAGCTCACCTTGAAAAGATCTGAGGAGTTCAGTCAATATACATTATACCATGTCAGTATGTCAGTTTGTTGTTCAGTCATGTCTGACTCTTTGTGACCCTGTTTGGGGTTGTCTTGACAAAGATACTGGAGTGATTTGCCAATTCTTTCTCCAGCTCATTTTACAGATGAGGAAACTGAGGCAAACAGGGTTAATTGACTTGTCCAGAGTTACACAGCTAATGAGTGTCTGAAGCCAGATTTGAACTCAGGAAGATAAGTCTTCCAATCACCTAATTTTACAGATGAGGAAACTGAGGTACAGACTTTAGGTAACTCACTGAGAGTGATAGAGTGGACGTTGATAATATGGAGAATGCTCAGTGGAGGATGTACAAAATAGTGAAGGAACTATGACATTCAAAATCAACTGACGTAATTAAGGATGTTTAACCTGGAGAAAAGAAAGAGCATGCTACCTGTCTTTAGTTATCTGATTTAGTGTCTCCGATGAGATTAGATTTTTGTTTGACCTTGAAAAGAAGAACTTAGAGCAGTGGGTAGAAGTTGAATAGAGGCAGATTATGACTGGATGTAAAGAAATACTTTCTAACAATTAGAGCTATCTAAAAAGTGGAATGGGCTGCCTGGGTAGGTAGTGAGTTTTCCCTTACTTGGAATTTGCAAACAAAGGCTGAATGATCATTTGTTGGGGATATAGTAGAAGGGATTTGGGTTCATGCAAGAGTTGGACTAGGCAGTCTCTGAAGTCTCTTCCAACTCTGATTCTGAGATTCTTTAATCAGTACTTAACCATAAGGAAATTATAATTTTCTACTATTGTAACTCCCAGCCAACATTTTTGGCTTTACTCCATCTAGTGGTTAAAAGCAGACATTTTTTTTTTAAATTTCAAATGCTCTCCCAGCTTCTTTCACTATTGCTATTGCTTCTCTCTTTCTTTAACTCCCTTTTCTTTCATTTTATACCTAGCCCCATATCATTATCCCCTGTACCTCCAGCCATTAAGACAATTATTCAATCCAACTACAGTTATGGAAGATTTTTCTCTGACCCATCTCAGAGAAATAAATGGATTCTAATCCAGAGCTTGAATCTTTTATAACATATTGCTGACTGCAGGAAGTTCTTCACTCACAATTCCATTTGTAGCTGGGTATTGCAGTGGATGGAATGCTGGACCTGGAGTCAGAAAGACCTCTGTGACCCTGGATAAGTTACTTAACTTGCTTAAGTTTCCTTATTTTTAAAACTGGGATAATGATAGTACCTATCTCCCAGGGTAGTTGTAAGGATAAAATTAGATATTATTTGTAAAGTGCTTTACAAACTTTAAAGTACTATGTAAATTCTTCGTATTACTATTATATCCAAAGTATTACGAAGAACTGAACTGTGCCCTCATTAGATCACATTTAGGTTTTCTGTTCAGTTTTGAGAACCACATTTTAGACATTCACGGACATTCAGAATCTAGTAAGCACCTTCTGGAGTGCAATCAAGTCAGTTAAGGACCTTGAGAACATGTCAGAAAAAGAAATCAAAGGAAGTAGGGATGTTTAGCCTCTTGTGTCCCTTCATGTCACAGAGAAAATATTAAAAAAAAGCCTTTCCCAATCCTACTTAATTCCACTTTATCCTATATATAACTGGTTTGAACATAATTATTTGCATTTTATCTCCACCATTAGATTGTGAGTCCTTCCAGAGCAAGAACTGTCTTTTACTATTCTTTCTATCCCCAGTGCTTAGCACAGTGCCTGGCACATAGTAGGTGCTCAATAAATATTTATTGAGTAATTCATTGGAAGACGGACGAATTAGCTCTCTTAGAGCATCTGAAGATTTATCCTGTGAAAGGAATGGGTGCGAAACCTGTGGCAAATCCGACTTGTTCTGTGAAGTTTGGTTTCAGTCAAAGGGCCATACTTGAGGACTAGAGGGCCACATGTGGATTGGAGGCCAGGTTTCCCACCTCTGGATTAGACTTTTCTTGCTAGGGCTCTGAGGAAAGAACTAGGAAGAAAGGATGGAAGATAGGGAGGGACAGGTTGCCTGGGAACTTTTCCTAACAGTGAATGATACCTAACATTGGAATGTGGAGGTAGCTGAGGGTGGCCCTCAGAAGAGGTCTTTAAGCAGAGGCTGGGTGATCACTTATTAGAGATGGTACAAAAAGGATTTCTTTTCAGTTAGATGTTATATGTTAAGACTTCTGAGGTCCCTTCCAGCTCTGAATTTCTGGGATTCTGTAATAAGCTATTTCCTCTACATTTTCCCAGCAATGGTCCTTCAAAAAGGAATATAAATTATGTTATTATAGAGAGGGATGTTAAAATGCATGAACTTAATGGAAGAAAATGGTGATGAGAAGAGAAATGTCTTATAAAAAAGGAATATTTTAGGAACATCTTGTCTTATACAATATTGACCTCCCTGACTAGAGCATAGATTGGACCATATCTCCTTTGATATAGAAGCTCTAGTTGTTTCCCATTGTCTGTAGGATAAAATACAAACTCCTTTTTTTTTTTTGGCATTTAAATCCCTTTTATAATCTGGCTTCAGCCTTCCTTTACAGGTTTATTATTCATTTTTTTTGTACCTGCAGTGTTCCAGGCAGATGGGCCTTCTTTCTGTTCCTTATATGTGTCATTCTACCTCTTTTTTCTGTGCCTTTCAACAGACTGTTTCTTGTGCCCAGAATACTCTCTTTCCTTAGCTTTATCTAGTATGACCCTTACCTTTCTTCAAAGCTCAGTTCAAGTACCAACTCTTTATAAAGTTTTATTTTTTAATGTACCCAGCTTCTAATGAATACTTTGCTACCTCCCATCTTGTATTTACTTGACATATGCTTTGTATTTATTTGCATGTGAATACCCTTCATTTTTTCCCCTCTGATAGATGTAAATTCCTTATGGGTTTTTAATCTTAATTTTTATCTTTGTATTTCTGCTTTCTAGCATTGGACCTGGCACAGAATAGGCACTTGAATACTTGTTGATTAAGACAAAAAAAAAAAGATGAGTGTATCAGGAATGATATCTACTTCCTCTTACTCCTCTTGATCTCCTCTGCTAGTCTCTTTATTTGGAAAGCTTTTCACATCATGTAGTGTGCAGATTATGATACTTGGTGTGGTGATGTCTATTAAAATTTTAGATGGATTAGTGTATATTTCTGAGAGATTGTGGGCAACAATTTGATATGTGATAATGTTTCAGTTACATTATAGTTTATTGATTGACTTTTTTGGGAAATTTTGAAATATATATATTTGTAGTATGGGGATTTTTAAAAATCTTTTATTTTGAAAGATAGTGAGCTCCTATTGTGCAATTGTAATCACCAAGTCATGAAAGAGGTTAAATGAGGTGTCTAGGATCATATAACTTGGAAATGTTTGAGGCAGGATTTAAACTTAGATCTTCCTGACTCCCAGGTAGCAATGCACCCACTGCACCATCTAGCTGCCTAGAATTCCATGTTTGAATGAATATGTCAAAAATCAGTATTATCTATTTATTTGAGGAATAAATTCTAAGTTTATAATTCTGAGTACTCACTGGCCTTTCAGCTAACTGGAAAAGGAATAGTGTGTTATTGCTGAAATGTCTATTATGAGATACTCATTCATGACTACAGGAGTAATGTGGCTATAAACTCTGCTGTTATTACTCATCCATCTTAATTCATTCATGGTTTTCCATAAACCTAAAGTATTTACTCACTCTTTTGGAGCCTTCCTCTAGGTCCTTTAATACTTCATGAGTACTAGTGCAGCACTGGGGTTTTCCATCTGTTATCCTTTACCCTCACTATATAACTATCCTACTTCCTTTTTTTTAAATCATACATTTCCTGGATAAGATCTTTTATGCTACCTCCTCTTTCTTTGCAAGTCATCACTAGTAAATACATTGCAGCCTAGTTCATACATTTTTCTGTCTCTCATTGCTTTTTAGATAACTTATGATTTTGATTCATAAGAGATCATAGTGATTTGTGATTCACAAGTATATAGCAATATGGGGTGTTTATTTTTGGTCCAGATCCATTATTTCACCAGGATACTCCCCATTGAGAAAACTCCTTTCACTTATGAAATCAGGTTGAGAGGTTGTCTCTCTGCCGTGGACATACAGTTAGTATGCTTCAGAGGTTGTTGTTGATGTTTTTGATCCTTTGTTTTTGAAGAGGATCAATGACATCACAGATGATGTCTTGACTTGCCCATGAATTTGGATTTAAATGAGGCAGAGTTGTGAAAAGTTGTCAGCCTCACACTCTCTTTTCAGTCATTGAAGTTCAGGGGCAGGACAAAAATCAAGAGGACTAAACAAGTCTCGAAGCCAGGTTCTCCTACTTTTAAATCTCACCCTCTTTCTATGAGGCCAAACTCTTTCTGTAATGGAAGAGAGGTGTAAAAAGGTTAGGGATCTGTTTTAGGGAGTATTTGGGTATTACTGAAAAGTGCCCTGCAATTTCTGAAATGTAATCTAGCCCTTCTGGCTATAGTGGCTGCCTGGATGGATGTGGACTGCCTGCCTCTCATGTACATATTCCATCAAAAAGCTGAAATACATATCAAAGCAAATAATGATCAAGAAATCCAGTGACAAAATAAAGTAAATTAAGTCTTCAACCCCAGAACTGGAAACAAAAAAGGCATCCAGAAACCTCTGGATAATAGGAAAGGTGGCCACCAGCAAACCCAGGAGACAAATTGACAGCATTCAAATATCACGAGAAATGGCACTGAAAGAGGTATAGCCAGACAGCAAGAGAAGAAGGTTCCTCTGACAAATCCCCAGGGTTTTCAATCAATAAACAAATAGATTGAGTCAGTGTTTTTGTAATTGTACTTGTAATTGTTTTTTTTTTTAGTTTGGCATTGATTTTGACCTTTGATGCAATTTTTTAAAGATCTGATGGCATTCGTGTGGTTTGCCCTGAAGCAATTTCCAAATTAGTGACTAGTAATTTTGTCTGTTCAGATATAGTTATTTTGAATACTTATGTTGCTGTTACATACATACCATGTCCAATGCCCTTCAACTAAAGGGTGAATGCTCATTATATTTAGTCAGCATCTATCAAGTACATATCACAGGCCAGGTACTCGGCTAAGGGCTGAGGATGAAAAGAAAAGTAAAAGATAGTCCTTGCCCTCAGAGAACTCACAATGTATGCAGGCTTTAGCCTGGAGTAATCTACAGGTTTTGATTGTTTTTAACTCTGTACCAAAATATTTTTAGCTGTCCTTTCTTGAAGACTATCTTTGTGTTGAAGACACTGAGTATTAAGATATATGATGACATAGTCTGAAGAATCTCTCAAGGTCTCTATGTAATTTCTCTATTTCTTTTCCATCCTCAATAGATTGTAATGCACAAGTGTCAATTGTCTGCATTGTGGTCTTTTGTCTTAAAATGAGAACATTGTGGACAAATAACCATTCGTGTCCCGTGAAAAAATAAATGTTCCATTAAATGATGCTACTTATTGTCCTTGGGTGGACTGTAAATCTAGGTCTATCAACTCAAATAGTTACTTCATTTATAAGGAACTGATTCACAGTAATATGAATAAGAAGCAATTTGAATTGATAAATTGTCAAAGGAAGTGATGAACAGGAAGTTTTTAAGGGAAGAAATTCAAGCTATAAATAGCCATTTAAAATTATTCGGATCACTAATAATTGAAGAAATATGTATTAAAACAACATTGAGGCTTAGTTACTCACGTCAAATTGGTAATGTTGACCAGAAAAACCCCCCAAAATGACAAATATCAAAAAGGGTTAGGGAAATCTGACACATTAATATACTACTGTTGGTGAAAATGTGAATTGGTCTATTTACTCTGAAAAGCAATTTGGAGTTATGTTAAAAAATGTACTCAACTATGCATACATTTTGTCCCAGTGAAACCATAATATGTAAGCCTAGACCCCAAAGAAATCAAAGAAAGAAAATATGCATCTGTATTTTTTGTGGTAGATAAGAACTAGAAACTAAGGGAGTACCTATTAATTGGGGAATGGCTGAACAAATATGGTATATGAAAGCAATGTAATGCTGTTTTGCCATAAGAAATTGCATAAAAGGGATGAAATGGATGATTTCAGATAAACCTGAGAAGACTTGCATGACCTGACACAGAGTGTAGTGAACAGATAAGGAGAAAAAGTATACAATAACAAAAACATTGTAAAGACAAACAACTTTGAAATATTTAACTGTGATGGATGATTCCAACCACCATTCCAGAAGAACAGTGAAAAAACATTCTATACATATCCTGGCAAAAAGGGGATAGACCCAGGATGCAGATTGAGATATTTTTTTTATGTGGCCAGTTTGCAACGTAGTTTTGTTTTGGCAATGGATATTTGCTTCAAGGATTTTTTCTTCTTCTTTTTTTCCAGTGGGGTAAGGGAGGAGAGGAAAGAGATTTTTGTTAATTGAAGTGAAGGGTCAGAGAATTCCAAGCATGGGGGTTAGACAGTAAAAAGGGATGGAGAGAAGAAAGGGAATGTCATGTTTGAGGAACTGAAAATAGGCCAGTATTACTATGTTGTAGAATGGATGGAGAGGAATAGAAGATAAGAAGCCTACAAAGGTAGGAAGGGGTCATTTTATAAAGAACTTGAAAAGTCAAATACAGGATTTTACTTTTAATCCTAAACATATACAGAGCCACTGAAACTCACTAGGCGGGGATGCAACATAGTCAGATCTATACTTCAGAAAAGTCATCTTGGAAGTTGAATGAAGGATGCATTGGAGTGGGGAGTGACTGGAATTGGGAAGACCAATTAGAAGGTTATTGCAATAGTCCATGGGAGAAGTAGTAAGGATATGAACTAGGGTTATGGCTATATGAGTAAACAGATGGGCCACCATTCAAGAAATGTTGTGATAATAAAAAAACAAAACAAAAAAACCAAGATTTGTCAGTTGATTGGATATGTGGAGTGAGTGAAAGTAAGCAGTCAAGGATGACACTTCAGTTGTAAGCCTGGGTGCCTGGAAGGATGGCGGTGTCCTGGACAGTAATGAGAAAGTTCAGAAGAAGAGAGAGTATTGGGGATAGAATAATAATTTCCTTTTGGGACGTAATTGAATTTGGGATATCTATAGCATATCCACTTCAAGATATCCAAGAGGCAGTTGGTGATGTGAAATTGTACCTGAGGAGAGAGACTAAGGCTAGATATATAATTCTGAGAATCATATGAATAGAGATGATAATTGAACCCAAGGGAACTAATAAAGATCACTGAAGGTAATGGTACAAAGCAAAAAGTGATGTGATCTTTGGGGGACACCCATGTATAACCAACTAGTTTTTACCTGACCAAAGAACCAGTGAACAAGAAGGAAGCAGCAGGACAGATAGGAAGAGAACCAGAAGAGAGCAGCATCATGAAACTGTATAGAAGAGAGAGTATCTAGTAGGAGAATGTGGCCAACAGTGTCAAATGCTACAGAAAGGTCAAGAATGCTGATGATTAAGAAAAAGCCAACTAAAAGATCATTTGTAACTTTGCAGAGGTTAGATTCAGTTAAATGATGAGGTCAGAAGTATATTGTTGTGGTTTAGAAAAGAGTAAGAAGACATTTTTGTTATGCATCCCTTCTTGCCTCAACTTCTCAAAATCCTTACCTTCTTCTAAGGCTCATCTCAGGTGGTATTTCCCCTAAGAAGCCATTTCTGACCATGGCCTCTTCCTGCCCTCAGTCCCCAACAAGTTATTGAATTCATTCTCCAGCCTCAAACTATCTTGTACTTACGTAACTTTATATATTGAATTCTCAGAAGGATATAAACTGCTAGAAAGCAACGACTGCTTTTATTTTAGGTAGCACCAGAACATATTATAGTATCTAGGTCACAATGACAAAGATAGGGACCAGACCTTTGATTTCATTGGGGTGAGGAGCTGGCTTATGAGGAAAGTCCCTCTGTCAGTGCAGATCCACTCTTTTTCCTTGGAGTAATGAGACAGATTGAGGGTTTTGCCCAGAATCTCACAGCCAGTATATGCCAAAGGTGGGACTTGAACTCAGGTCTTCCTGATTCTGAGGCATTCTTTTTATCCATTATGTCACACTGTCTCTGGTCTTATACATAGCAGGCACTTAATAAATGTTTATTGGATGGAATTGAGTTTAGATATGCCATAGATTAAGTTAGGCTCACTATAGTGCACACACCACAAACCTAGTGTTATATTTAATATGAGCCCTAGTCCTATTTCATAAAGGGGTTTGATTATACCTTCTCTTAATTAAAAGAGGTCAAAAAGAGTTAAGAGAGAGAGAAAGAGAGACAGAGGGAAAGAGTTGTGGAGGCGCTGAGTGTAGATGGCTTTTTTAAGGAGTCAGGCCATGAAAGGAAAGAGAGACAAACAACTATAGCTGGCAGGGATAGTTGGATCAAGTAAGGTGTTTTTTTGTTTGTTTGTTTGTTATTTAAGAATTGAAGAGAGGGCAGCTAGGTGGTGTAGTGGACAGAGCACTGGCCCTGGAGTCAGGAGGACCTGAGTTCAAATGCAGCCTCAGACACATAACAGTTAATAGCTGTGTGACTCTGGGCGAGTCACTTAACCCCAATTGCCTCACCAAAATAATAATAATAATAATTAATAATACTGAAACAAAAGTCTAGAAAACTTGTGTCTCTTTGGAGCAAGGTAGGTGGTGCAGTAAACAGATCACCAGCCCTGGAGTCAGGAGGACCTGAATTCAAATCCAGCCTCAGATACGTAACACTCACTAGCTATGTGACTGGGCAAGTCACTTAACCCCAATTGCCTCACAAAAAAAAAAAAGAATTAAAGAGACATGGCCTTGTTTGTAGGAAGCAGGAAAAGAGTCAGTAGACAGGGAAAGACTGCAAATAAGGGAGCTAAGTAGTGAAAATAATACTATTTCAGTTTTATTGGGGGGGTGTTAATAAATGCAGGGTATCCCAATCAGCTTAAACT
The DNA here is from genome assembly GCF_003287225.1 of Phascolarctos cinereus. Taxonomy (NCBI): domain Eukaryota; kingdom Metazoa; phylum Chordata; class Mammalia; order Diprotodontia; family Phascolarctidae; genus Phascolarctos; species Phascolarctos cinereus. The sequence goes on from NW_027555958.1 coordinate 344,250,752, forward strand.
CTACTAAGACTTTTGGGATATTCTGTACTTGCACTCATTTACTTAGATAGGCTTTCCATAAGTCACATAGACCTTCAGTAAGAGACTGTCCCCAGACTCATACTTGCAACATTTCTAGATTAATAGAACCTACACAGTTATTTTAGAATTCAAGTCATTTTTGTGCTACAATGAGACAGGAAAGAATAATTTTGTGGGTGTTATCAAAGGATATCAGAAAAATTGAATATTTTGATAATGTCTTTGAGAAGAAAATTTCTAAATCAAGAAATTGTTCTAGTTTCCTCAAGCTATTTTAAGAATTATACCTGAATATCAACATGGTTAGTAACATTTTGCATTTAGCAAGGAAACATGTGTTTGAGTTCTAGTTCCATCACTTATTAGCTATATGACCTTGAACAAATCATTTCAACTCTTAGGACCTCGGTTTTTTCCATCTATTGAATGGGAGTAATATCACTTGTGTGATTGAGTTCTCAGGTAGTTGTAAAAAATGCTTCTTAAATTTATATATAAAAAATCACTCTATGAAGTACTATAAAATGTGAACTATTTTTTCAGAAATTTGCTTTTTTGATGACTGAAAAGTAATCATGGTCATTATCTAGTTCTCACTATATCCATATCAACTAAATAGTACTGGGGGCAGAGCTAAGATGGCAGAGAAAAGTCAGTGACTTGCCTGAGCTCTCCCCAAAACTCCTCCGAAATTTAAATAATGCCATAAAACACTTCCTGTAGCAGCAGGACCCACAAAAGGATGGTTTGAAATAATTTTCCAGCCAAAGACAATTTGGAAGGTCAACAGGAAAGATCTGTCACATCCTGGTGAGAGTAGAGCACAGTCCATTGCAGGCCCACCAGCACAGCCTCAGCTCCAGCAAACCAGGAGCAGGCATTGGGAGCCACTGAATCAGCAGAGGCAGTGGCTGCTTCTGGAGCTTTCAGCCCTAGACAGTAAGGGGGTCAAACAACTGGTCAGAAGGAGATTGCATGGGTTTCTTTGTCAGCACTGAGGCAGGACTCTGTTGCTGTGCCTATACTCGGATCTGGTTTGCAGTCCTTGGGTGGCAGTGCCAGGGTGAGGAGGAGCACTAGCACACCAGAGCTTGCAGCCACAGTGGAGCAGTCATCATACTTCCAGGGCAGAAAAGAGTGCTTGTGGACACTCACAAACCACAGCACAAGCCAGGAGAGTAGTAAACACCTTTCCTTAGATCATACCACCTTGGAAAAACTGAAACCTTAGAGGTCCCTAGAAGTATCTCTGAAAACAGCTGCATAAAAGCCCTGAAGCTTGGGACAGTGCACCCTCAATACTGGAGGCAGAGCCCTACTTTAACAAAGAATTAAAAATCAAAAAATAGGTTGGGAAAATGAGCAAGCAACAGAAAATAATTCTGACTGTAGAAAGTTGCTATGATAACAAAGAAAATGAAAACATACACTCACAAGAAGATAACAAAGTCAAAGCTCCAACATCCAAAGCCTCCAAGAAAAATATTAATTGGTCCCAGGACGACATGGAAGAGCTCAACAAGGATTTTGAAAATTAAGTAAGAGAGGTGTAGATAAAATTGGGAAGAGAAATGAGAGTGATGCAAGAAAATCATGAAAAAAGAGTCTCAACAGCTTGGTAAAGGAGACATACACACACACAAAAAAATGCTGAAGAAAATAACACATTAGAAAACAGACTAGGCTGTGCAGAAGAATGCCTTAAAAAGCACAATTGGCCAAATGGGAAAAGACATGGAAAAATTCACTGAAGAAAAAAAAGAAACTCTTTAAAAAGTAGAATTGGCTAAATGGGAAAGGAGGTCCAAAAGCTCACTGAAGAAAAGAATCCCTTAAAAATTAGAATGGAGCAAATGTAAGCTAATGACTTTATGAAAAATCAAGAACAATAAAGCAAAACCAAAAGACTGAAAAAATAGAAGACAGTGTGAACTGTCTTATTGGAAAAATAACCAACCTGGAAAATGTATCCAGGAGAGAGAACTTTAAAATTATTGGACTATCTGAAATTCAGCTATGATAAAAAAAAAAAAAAGAACCTAGATGTCATCTGTCAAAAAATTATCAAGGAAAAATGCCTGATATTCTAGAACTAGATGGTAAAATAGAAATTGAGAGAATCCACTGTTCACCTCCTGAAAGAGATCCCAAAATGAAAACCCCCAGGAATATTATAGCCAAATTCCAGAGCTCCCAGTTCAAGGAGAAAATATTGCAAGCATCCAGAGAGAAACAATTCAATTGTGGAGCCACAGTCAGGATAACACAAAATTTAGCAGCTTCTACATTAATGGATTGGAGGGCTTAGAATATGATATCCTGGAGGGCAAAGGAACTAGGATTACAACCAAGAATCACCTACCCAGCAAAACTGAGTATAATCCTTTAGGGGAAAAAGTGGATATTCAATGAAATAGGGGATTTTCAAGCATTCTTGATGAAAAGACCAGAGCTGAATAGAAAATTTAACTTTCAAATACAAGACTTAAGAGAAGCATAAAAAGCTAAACAGGAAAGAGAAATCATAAAGGACTTAGTAAAGTTAAACTGCTTACATTCCTACATGGGAAGATGATACTTATAACTCATAAGACCTTTTCCATTATTAGGGTAATTAGAAGGAGTGTACAGAGACAGAGGGCACAGGTATGAGTTGAATATGAAGAGATGGTATCTAAAAAAATTAAAGGGTGAGAGAGGAATGTACTGGGAGAAAGGGAAAGAAGAGGTAGAATAGGGTAAATTATCTCACTCAAAGAGGCAAGAAAAAGCTTTTACAATAGAACGGAAGAAGGGGGAGGTGAGGCAGAGTAAGTGAACCTTATTCTCATCAGAATTGGCTGAAAGAGGGAATAACATACACTCAATTGGGTATAGAAATCTATTTTACCCTATGGGAAAGTAGAAGGGGAAGGGGATAAGAGAAGGTGGGAGTTGATAGAAGGGAAGGCAGATTTGGGGAGGAGGTAGTCAGAAGCAAGTCACTTTTGAAGAAGGGACAGGGTGATAGGAGAGAGAATAGAATAAAATGGGGGAAATAGGATGGAGGGAAATACAGTTAGCAGTAGTAACTGTGAAAAAAATTTGAAGCAAGTTTCTTTGGTAAAGGGCTCATTTCTCAAACATAAGGGAACTGAGTCAAATTTATAAAAAATAAGAGCCATTCCCCAATTGATAAATGATCAAAAGATATGAACAGTTTTCAGATGAAGTAATCAAAACTATTTACTACCATATGAAAAAAAGGTTCTGTAAGTCACTATTGATTGAAGAAATGCAAGTTAAAACAGTTCAGAGGTACTACCTCATACCTATTAGTTTGACTAATAGGGCAGAAAAATAAAATGACAAATGATGGAGGGGATGTGGAAAAAATGAGACTTTAGTGCATTGTTGGTGGAGTTGTGAATTGATTAAACCATTCTGTAGAGCAATTTGGAACTATGCCCAAAGGGTACAAAAGCCCTAGCGATACTACAACTAGGTCTGTCTCCCAAAAGAGATAAAAATAAAAAGGAAAAGGACCTATATGTATAAAAATGTTTATAGCAGCTTTTTTCTGGTGGCAAAGAATTAGAAATTGAGGGATGCCCATCAGTTTTGGGAAATGGCTGAACAAATTGTGTTCTGCACTAATGATGGAATACTGTTGTGCTATAAGAAATGATGAGCAGGATGCTCTCAGAAAAACCTGAAAAGACTTACATGAGTTCATGCAAAATGAAATGTACTGTTACAAAGTAAAAGCAATATTGTATGATAATCAGCTGTGAATGACTTAGCTATTGTCAACAATAGAGTGATTCAAGACAACTCTGAAAAGACTTATGATGAAAAATACTATCCATCCCCAGACAAAGAACAGATGATGTCTGAATACAGATTGAAGCATCTTTTTTCTTTAAAAAACTTTATTTTTCTTGAGGTTTTTTTTGGCTCTATGTTTTATTTTACAACATAACTAATATAGAAATGTTTTGCGTAACTATACATATATAGCTAACTGAGTAAACTTAACTATATCAAATTACTCTCAATGGGGAGTGGGGAGGAAGAGAGAGAATTTGGGACTCAAAGTTTTAAAAATGAATGTTAATTATTTTTACATGTAACTGGGGAAAAATAAAATACTAAAGAAAAAAGGAAAAAAATATAAATAATATGACTGTCCTAAAGCAAAATAAATAGAAAACCTAGAATGATTATCCATGGTTCTGTCAACTCTACTGTTTTCAGGGCAAATTTTGGATCATTATCTTTCCTCAAAATTCATCACTCCTCCTTCTTTCCTGTTTCTGTCAAGTTTTCCAACAATTCTTCCTATCACCCAGGTTTGCAGTCTTGGAGTCACTCCTTCATATATAGTTAGTTGCCAAGCCTTGCTTATTCCACCTCAACATCTCTTGAATCTATCCCCTTTTCTCTATTCGTATAACTACCAAAAGCCAGGCCCTTGTCATCTCTTGCCCGGACTAGTAAAATCAGTCTCTAATTGGTCTCTCTACATTTAATCTTTTCTGTGTCTAGGCCTTTGTACAGACTTTCCCCCATACCTAGAAAGCCTTTTTTCTTCAATTCTGCTTCTTAGAATCCCTGGCTCTTTTCAAGGATCAGCACAAGTGCCAAATTACAGGAAATGAAAGTCTTCTCTGATTTCCCCAATTGTTAGTACCCACCCACCATTGCTGTGAACTTATTTTTTTTATATCATTTGTGTGCTGATTACCTTTGGTACTGAATAAATGCTTATTTCCCCTGACTTATCTGTGAATATTCTATATTCTTCTAGTAGAATATAAGATTTTTGAGGGCAGAGAATGTCTGTTTTGTATTTGTATCTGTAACACCTAACACAGTGCCTGACATATTGTAGGTGCTTAATAAATTAATTGATTGTTTTAATGTATTTTATCATAGTATATTATACTTGATCGTTAATCAATAACATGATTACAAATATTGAACACATTCTGCATATGCTTGTTATCCTATCCATTCCCCACCCATATGTCCTGCTAGCATCTGAACCTTAACATGTCGGAAATGAATATCATCATTTCTAATCCTACCTTGCCTTCCTTTCAACTGTCCTGTTTCTGTTGAAAATGGCAACATTCTCCTAGCCATCCAGGCTTCAAAACTCAGAATTAAATTACATTTCTCTCTATTGATTACCCCACAAATCCAATCAGTAGCCAAATCCTGTCACCATCCTTTACGTGAACAGATATGTCCCTCTACTGCTGTGTTGTGACAACAATGATATTTTCTGGGAATTGATTGGCACTTCCTGAAAACAAGTGGGTATGGTATCCATTTGTACTAAGAATATTTAGTACCTGATCCAATTCTTTATTATCACCTTGTTAGTCTGTTTGTTGTCAGTGTCTTTGATGTCAATTTACATATGCTGTGGCTTAGTCTGGTATAACAAGAAATAAAATAAAATAAAGTGAAATACATCAGCCAGGGCTTAGAACTGAATATTTGAATCTGATCAGCTAGAAGAATACCATGAACCTGAGTGTTCCTAAGCTAGGAACAAATGAGGCAGTCCCTAGCTAGTCATTTGTATGTTTTCATTCTGATGGCTCAGCATAGAAGGCATATACATATACACACATATATACACATACACACATATACATACATACATATGTATGTATTTTATATATACATACATACGCATATATATACATATATATACACACATATATATATATGTATGTATATATATACATATATATACATATATACACACACACACACACACACACACACACACACACATATATATATATATATATATATATATATATATATATATATATATGTATATGTATATGAAATTGAAGCTGCAAATGGCAACTGTAGAGCCCTAGCCATGGACATATGAAGTGAATAATCTATGATTATTCAAACAGTCTCTGGTGAAGCCAAGAACAAAAAAATATCTGGGAGGCTTATCCCAGTGTGCTATCTATCCAAGTGACTAGACAGCTTCTTAAAGCAAATAAATAAAAGTCCTCTGGTCTTCAAAGCATGCCCAATATTTCTCAGCCAGCTTCTTTCTTTCCTATCAGCAGAAGTTATATCCCACTTGTTTCCAATCACGTTTTGATTGTTCTACTGCTAAGTTAGAACAAGTGGTTTGAAGAGGGTAAGCTGCTGTTTTCCTTTGCTCTCCACTGAATGTTTGGATTACACGAGCCATTGTGCTTGCACCATTCTTTGCTCTTCAGTTTGCTTATCCAGTCCCCAATGTGACACAGCAATGTTTGCTTTTGCTCATTAAGTTGTTTGAATGTCAGGAAAAGCATTGCAACTAGAAAAGGATTTAGCAGAAGAATAATGCAACTGAGCGAGGAGATAAAGTGGAAAGCAGAATATCTAGCTGGCATAGTTCTTAAAGAATCCCAGGGGAAAATATATATTGACTGAGAAATCTTGATTTCTCAGCAGAGGTTTAGCTTCTGATATGAATATGTTATTGATTATAGTTATGAGAATATGTTAATGTCATAGTATCATATAGTTTTTATGCCAACACAGAGGCAGTATGGCATAGTTGAAAGAGCCCTGACAAAAGGTGACCAAAAAAGAACATGATAAATGTTGAAGGGGCTGTGGGAAAACAGACACATTGATGTACTGTTGGTAAAACTATGAATGCATACAAACATGCTTTAATTTAAATACATTTTAAATTAGGCTTTAAATTCAACTTCTTTAATTTCCATCTGAAGGAACTAAGTATCAAAGAAAAGAAATCTGGTAAAGGACTATATGTATATGTATGTATGTATGTATATGTATATATATATATATATATGTATGTATGTATAGATAGATAGATAGATAGATAGATAGATATATGGCATTAAAAAGAAAGAGAGACAAAGGTATCTGGCTTTCCTATAAGCATTTCAATATATCTGTTCTGTAGGTGAATCAAATTTTCGTGAAAAAAAAAACAACATGAAAATAATTTTAAAAGTCCACCAAAGTCTAAAAAAATAGACCAAATGTAAAGAATCAGATCAAATTTATGACAGTGAAGCCCAAGTAACATTGCTTAATACCTACATTAATTCTTGATTCCAGATCCTATAGACAATAGGAGGCAGAATTTAATGTTTCAAAGTAATACAATGGATTAATAAGAAGTGTTGGAGCACCCCTGGAGAACTCAGCTGAAATTCAACCCTTGGGAGTTTCAGGATTGTTCATAATAAAAGTATCAAAAATCAAAAGTGTGAAACCAGTGAAGTTTAGATCACATGAACCATATCCCTTCAAGTTACTGGATTTGGAAGAAGAGTCAGTCAGTCCGCTAACATTTATTACGTCCTTACTGTGTGCCAGGTAGTGACGGAGATAAAAAGAAAGGCTAAAGAGAGTTCGTGATCTCAAGGAAGTTACAGTCCAGTTCTTTCTTTCTTTCTTTCTTTCTTTCTTTCTTTCTTTCTTTCTTTCTTTCTTTCTTTCTTTCTTTCTTTCTTTCTTTCTTTCTTTCTTTCTTTCTTTCTTTCTTTCTTTCTTTCTTTCTTTCTTTCTCTGCCTCTCTCATAAACTAGATATAATTTACAGAATGAAGGCAGTAGCTCTAAAGGAGATTGGGAAAGTCTTCTTTTAGAAGGTGAGTCTTTAGCTGAGATTTAAAGGAAGTCAGGGAAGGGAAAAAAAAGAATTCCAGGTGTGGGAGACAGCAGCAAAAAGACTATTAGTTAGATTATTGGTAACTTTGGAGACAGTAAATTCAGTTGAATGAAGCATAAGAGCTATGCTTCTTCATCTTCAGGGTGCCCAAAATCTTCATCATATGAGGACAAGGAAGACAAGTAGCAATCACCTCACAACTTTGGATTTTTTCCAATTACACATGTACTCCTGCAGGGCAGTAGGAAGAGAGAATTATTTTCATTTCCCTATCTCCTGTGTTTTTCTTCCCCCTATTGATAAGGTTATACAAAGAAATACATAAATAGATAAGTCAGTAGGTTGAGCAAGAGATGTTTTACATGACCTTTAAGAAAAAAAAAGTGCAGATAATTGAATTTGTATTTCTTTCACTCTTGCAAGATATTTTTTAAGGATTACTGAACTACCTGAAAACTATGACCCCCGAAAAAAGAAACTGTATATTATATTTCAAGAAATTATCAAAGAAAGTTTTGTAGATCTTTAGAATTGTGGGGTTTTTATATCACATAATCAAGGGGCATTAGAGGAAGTCTACACAGATAGGGAAGGAATAAGTGAACAGGCCACACTTGAATTTCACTTTGATCTAAGGCAAAGTGAAGTGCACAGAACCAGGGGAATGTTTTTTACTATAACAACATTATAAAAATGAACAATTTTAAAAGACTTTTAAAAGACAATAACTTTGATACAGGAATTAACCATGAGTCCAGATCAACAATGAGTTAGGATATTGCCCAACAACTGGAAGTGGTGGACTACATATGCAGAGTGAGACACACATTTTTAGATATGGCCAATGTAGGAATATGTTTGTTTGGCTATGTTTATTCATTGCGAGGATTTTGTTTTTCGTTTTTTGTTTTTTTTCCAGTGAGGGGGAGAGTAGGAGAAAGGAAGAGCAATTACTTGCTACTTGAAAAAAATAATTTAAAATATAGTTCTACTAGAAGTAATGTGGCTGAGACAGATAGAAGCCACATGATTGAGATTCAGAGAAGCCATGTAGTAAAGATACAGAAAAAAAAGTGTAGCCTAAATGCAAAGAAGCTACATGGAGAGATCATGAAGTGAGAGGACTGGACATTGCATTGGTGATAGAAAGCAGGAGATGTCATGTAGAATTGGGACTTCATAGTATGTCAGAGCTTGGATGAAGGTGAAGCTGGATATGATTTGAGTAGAAAACCAACTACAGTTGGTGAAACCACCAGAATATACTCTTTATCCGCTCTCTTCCTGTACTGCTGCCTCAGAGAAAACCCTATTTTCTCTTACCTGTTGATCATTTCATATCGTGTTTTCCCTCTTATTTGTGAGGGAAGGGTTAGGTTGGAAGGAAGAGGGTTTAGTCTCCTCCTTTGAGTCATCATAGCCTAAAGATGGAAGTTTATTCCTTTGAAGGATAATTTGTATTTCTATGCTGCTTGAAATTGCTGCTGAAGTATATGCTGGTTTACAATGTTTTTAGTCCTAGTCTACAAGTATATTAACTCAAAAGAGAGATTTTTCTCAGCTTTGACTGAAGTGGGAGTGTGGTGAGGAAGGGAGATGGTGAGCCAAATTTGCAATATATCCCTGAGATAATCATATCCCAATTGCTTATGAATCCGGACGAGAAAGATAGAAGCCTGTTTATTTGTTCAGGCAGCCATTTAGTATGCAGCATCCAGCCAATGACCCACCTGGCTATGAAGAGATTTAAAAAAGAAAAAAAAACCATTTTATTGTCGTCTAATTTAACTTCTGGAATGTTTGTCATAAATTTTAAGGGCAAGTCTAAAGAAGAGCAAGGTAGACATATCATTCATGCTAAACACTTCTAAACACCATGTCCCTGACCAGTATAGTCAGGAAAAAGTAAAAGCAATTGAGCTTCTGGTGTATCTTTGGCAAACTCATGTCAAAATCTGAGCCCTGTTGCTTGGCATTTACGGACTCTACACTGTAAAAGTTTTATAGGTGCCTTGACACTTAATCTTTCTGCTTGCTTTGTCTCTTAGTAGATGATAGCAAATCTGGTGCTTGGAAGGATGAGGTTTAGTAGTACCTAGAAAGAAAGTACGCAGCAAGTATATATTTTTGTAATGGTTAATATGTGATACTCAGGGACACCAATTTGTGAGGGTGCTGGCCAGAGCCAAGTGTCACCAGCTTACAATAATACATTTATCTTCATGTACAGAAAAAAGAATTCATCCTCTTATTACATGTTCTTTTCATGGCAAATGAAGATTCCTATTGATTGGAGGTTCCTGATAATTGTGATGCAGGGGAAAGAATGTTGAATTTAGAGTCAGAAGTCCTGGATTCAGATACTAGCTCTACCACTTTCCACATGTATGGGCAAATCACTCATCTTCTCTGCGCCTCAGTTTTTCATCTGTAAACTGATGGTGTTGTATTATATAGCTTTCTCAGGTCCCAACCAGCTCTAAATCTTTTATTCTAGTTTTCTCCAGTCTGAGACAGGACTAGGAAGAACGTTCAGCTTGAAGAAAGCATAAGGAGACGACTATTCAGAAGCTACAAGATAGCTGTTTCTGTCTTGTCCTAGGCTGCGGCTGATCCGTTTTGCAACCTTTCTTCTTTCAAGGACCACAATGAGGGAAGATATTATTTCTGATACCCCAAGGATAGAAGTATCCCCTATCTGACACTTAACTACCCGTGTGACCCTGGGAAAGTCAGTTAATCTCTCTAGGCCAGTCTTTCCCAGTTCTCCTTAATGTTAGTGCTTTCCACCCTGAGATTATCTTCAGTTTATTCTATGTATATCTTGTTTGTACATACTTATTTGCATGTTTTCTCTCTCATTAGGGTATGAGTTCCTTGAGTGTGGGCACTGTTTTTGCCTTTCTTTTTTATCCCTACGGCTTAGCACAGTGCCTGGAACGTAAATACTTATTTACTTGACTTATAAAGTGAGGGGATTGGACAAAGTAACCTCTAGGGTTCCTTGGATATATATTCTCCTATGAGTCTGGTATTCTACAATGTTAGGAACATTTGAGAGTGGCTCAACGTGTTAAGTAAATAACTGACTGATAGAAATCTGGCTTTGAGTTCTTTCTGTGTTTTCCTGCTATGTGACCTTAAATAATTTGATTTTTCTTTATTATAATTTATTTTCATTACTAAATGTTATAAGAATAATGTATTTTCCATGGGTATTGAGTAACACAGGATAGGAATCTGTTAATGCAAAATGCTTTATGCTATTTTATAACCCTAAAATTTTAATTGAACCGATATTACATTAGACTGAGATAGGAGTTTTTGAAGGGGGAAAAAAAGTTTTTTTAGCATTACTTTTACTGCTTGGACTATTTCTCCATGAGACCATTGCTGTGGGGATTGTATGTGATGTGTTTGAAATCCCGTGCTTTGGCAAAATCATCAAATTCCTTTGTGGAATATTGAGGCCCATTGTCAGAGATAATCTTTTTCAGGGATTCCGTGATTGGCACACACAACCTTCAATTTGTAGGCTGTTGTGGTATTTGTGGTATTGTTCAGTCTTTCCAATTCAAAGACTCTCCTAGAGTAAAGTTCAGTTATAATGTGGCCTTTGTTGTGTCACACAAACAGATTGGTGCCAATGGTCGGCCATGGTTCTATTGGCATATCATGATGCATTATTGGCTCTTTAGAATTTACTGTACACCTATTGGAACTGATTGGACATTTTGAGATGTCAGTCAATTTGCTGACACAAAATAAACCGCAAGAATACATCCAGATTGCTGGTTTGCATTTTTCCATGCCCATGGGCTGAGGGTGGATTTGTGCTAGCACAGCTAATCTTGATGCATGTGGAATAACCATTTTCATACTGGCCTAGAACAATAGCTCATCTCATAGAATTAGAAATTTGTAATGCTAAATACTCTTCTTGTTGGATCATTATCTAAATTAGTAGTCTCCCATAATTCATCCTAATCCCCCTTCCTGTAGAAAGAAGGGTGAAAAGGGAAGATTTGTCAGATTGCCTAGTACACTTATTTGTACATGGGGCAATGCAGACCTAGAAACAATAATGCCCCCTTAAATACAAAGCGGAGAATCTAGCCTAGTACTAAGCTGAACTAAGAACACTATCTCTTTTCTAGAAGACTATTTTCTCCTCAGAGATTGATTCTCTGATTAAATTTAAGGGCAGGATGTTACTTACATATAATATCTATTGTTTCATTTTTTGTGTTGGTATTTGCAGCACTCAGTAAGATGGATAGTACAGAGTAAGTGCTTAATAAATACTTAGTGATTTTTTTTTTACAGATGAGAGAATTTATGTCCTTCAGCAATAGGACAGGATAGGAAATATATTTTCTTAAACGGCTTAAAAACTAGAAAGAGTCTTGGGTCCAATCATCACATTTGACAAGTGAAGAAATTGAGCCCTAGAAATATCAAATTGCAAGATAAAGTGTTCAAGGTCAAAATTAGAGTCTCAAGACATTATTCTTGCATTTAAATCTTGTGTTCTCCCCACTACCCATTTCCTTGCCCTTTTTCTATTCTGTCTCGAGTGTTCCTAGCACTATGTTCCACATTCATCTTGGACTGAAGCAGTAAAGGATCCAGTGCCTCCATTCAGAAGTCTGTATCCACACTTCCAAGCTCAACTCAAATCCTACCTTCTGTAAGAGGCCTTTTCCTCACTGCCCCACCCAAACATCCACATGGCTAGTACCTTCTCTCTAAGACTACCTTCTATTTATACTGTCTGTATGTTGTATGGATATAGTTGTCTGTATGTTGTCTCCCCTTTTACAATGTGAGCACTTTGTGCACGGGAACGGCATTTTGCCTGTCTTTGTATGTTTTCAATGAGCACAGTGCCTAGCCACGTATATAATAGACACTTAATCCTTGTTGACCGAATAGTATAGTGCACAGTGGTTCTGGAGTCAGAGTCCATTGATTCATATATTACTTCTGAGGTTTAACTCCTTGTGTGACCTTGGGTAAATAAATCAGCTAGCCTCCTTGGGCCTCAGTTCTCTCATCTGAAAAATAAGGGAGTATTTGGATTCAATATTTGGAATTAGTAGCCTCTGACACCCCTTCTGGCTCTAGCTCTGTGAGCATGATCCTTTAAAGTTGAGATCAGACCTGATTAATATCCTAAGGCTCCAAATCTGCTTGCTTTTTTTCCCTCCTGTGTGTGTTTGTACATTCATGTATACATATGCACATATGTGTTTTTGTGTATTTGTGTGTTTGTGTGTGTGTGTGTGTGTGTGTGTGTGAGAAAATACCTCATCTGAGAGGCAGAACAGATATTATACACTGCTCTGAGAGCTATTCTCACCATCAAGTTGAACCAGTGTGTGTGGTCCATCTCTCTGGCATTCTTTTGATCAACAGATACCAGGCTGATAGACTGTGTTGATTGATTTGCCTGAAATTTGTGGCCACCATTCACGTAGAAACAGCCCTTGCTGCTTTTAGTTTAGTGTGAAATCCTTTCCCATGAGGTGCCCTTCCAATGGAAACTGCTCTTGTGCCAACTGGTTTGGGCTCCATTGCCAACTGCAGTAGAGGGCAATGGTTCAGCTCCACACCCTGCCTTATGCTGAATGGTCTCATCTTTGCAGTCCAGCTGAGACTGAACTGTTGTTGTTTATTGTTCAGTCATTTTTCAGTCGTGTCTGGCTTTTTGAGACCCCATTTGGGGTTTTCTTGGCAAAGATACTGGAGCGATTTGCCATTTCTTTCTTCAGCCCATTTTACTGAGGCTGGCGAACAGAGTGAGACAAACAGGGTTAAGTGCTTTGCTCCAGGTCGCATAGCTAGCAAGTGTGTGAGGCCAGATTTGAACTCAGGAAGACTCATCTTCCTGACTCCAGGCCCAGTGTTCTATCCATTGAACCACCCCGAGACTGAATTATACAAGCTTTTAGGCCACGTGGCAAGGCTGGAGTCAGAGATAAGCTCCATTATTTATCAATTTGGCTGTTTAGTGGCATAATGCAAAGTTATTTGGACAAGCAAGAAACCATTCTTGTGAAAAGACAGAGAGAGATTACAATAAGGCTTCTGTCTTGTCTTTTCAATGGACCCCAAAATACCAATATGACCTATTCAAATAATGGGAAGTAAGTTAGTGCTTCAGTTCATAGTCTCAAAAGCTTTCATGGCTGGAGTCAATTTGAACACATTATTCTCTGGGACTGTTAGGTCATGCCCAATATTTTGTTGTTGTTCTGAGGTTTTGGATGATACTATTGCCTCCATCTTCAGGATTTAAAAAAAAAAAAGGATGTGGCATAACTGACAGACAGAAAAAAATGTTTCTGGGTTTTAGTTTAGCTACCAGCTAAGTGGTTCTACAGCCCTTAGCTGACTTTTTCATAAAATTTGCATCTAGCAAAAAAAAAAAAAAGGAAAATTAAAAGGAGGATTTGTGCTCAAGGCAGCAACATATGTTTCATATTTACCAAAGAAAGTTTTTAGTACCTTTGCATCTCCTTCGCTGATCTTTCCTTGTATGATGTGCATCTCTTCCTTTTTCTGTCTGAGTAGCAGTAGTAAGTAGCTGCATTCTGCCCCTTTCATATTGTAATCTTCAAATGACCTGGAAATACTGACTTCAGAAGTTGTCTGAATTTTTCTGTGCTTCAGGAATGTTGCCAGACTCCCAGACCATTCTGAGTGCAAAAAGGCTAAAATAATAATAATTATATTAGAAAAGTCTGGTTATTTAGTCTACCATTACGGCAACAGGTAACCTTTGGTGTTGTGTATGAATCACATTCAAGAACAGCAAGCCCTTGATGCCAGCTCTTAAAGTTGCAAAAGAACATTTTAAATAGTGGTTGGAAAGAAAAAATGTCCATATGTCATCATGTATTTGAACCCAGGAAATTGTGGGTTCAAATTCTGCCTCTATACTTACTCTTTGTGACCTTGGTCTAATCACTTAACTTAGTTGGACCTCAGTTTCCTTGTTTGCAAATTAAGGAGGAGGTTAAACCAGATTGCTTCTGAGGTCCCTTATAGCTCTAAATTTTTGATCCTATGAATGTACTAGTTAACCAGTGCATATGAATCCTTGACCAAGTTAATCAAACTCTTTGGCCTCAGTTTTCTCATTTGTAAAATGAGAAAGTTGTAGTAGATGAGATCTGAAGTCTTTTGCTTCTCTAAATCTATGTTCCTATGCCAGCAGTGCAAACAACATATATTTCCTAAATATAACTCTTAATAGGAGCACAGATTTTTATAGCATTTCAAATTTAAAATATTTTGCTCATAATAGTCCTGTGAGATAGATGGCACAAAAGTATTATTGTACCTGTTTTGCAAAAGAGGGGTTAGACGCATAGAAAATTTAAATGACTTGCCCAAGACCCCATAACTAGCAAATAGGAGAGCCAGGATACCCACCCAGTCCTTCTGCCTCCAAGTCAAGCATTCATCCCATTACAACACTCTGACTCTCTCCTAAATTGTTAGGTTTACCATAATTTTATTAACATTTGTATTCTTTATCTCTCTTCCTCTTCCTCTTCCATAATGTCATGTCTGTTCAAAAGTCTTTCTTTGCATTCTTGGTGATAAGACATCATCACTGATGTTTTCCACAGAATATAGCTACCTCGCTAGGTGTCTTGCATGGGTAGACCATGCCAAGCTTGGAGTCACAAAGACCTGAGGTCAAATCTGGCCTCAGATTCTTACTAGCTGTAGGACTCCGGGCAATTCACTTAACCTCCAGCACCCATCTCTCAGAACTGTGGTGAAGATCAAAAGAAATAGTATAGTGCTTTACATATATGGCACATAGTAAGTAATATATAAATGTTACTTGTTATTATCATTATTATTATTATTACCTCCCAAATAGAGATACCTCTTCCTAAGCATTCAGAAAGTAAATTTTCTACATATTGACTATACCCTTTCCATCTTCTAAAATAGCATGTCTGGCTTTTATACCAACTATCAAAATTACTAGTCTTAACTTCCTTCCTAGACAACCTTTATGCTCTCTTATCTTATAAAATGTCTAAAAGTAGAGTGATCCTACTACATTCCCTCTTAGGCTTCTTTTTTTGCCCACATTACCATTCTTCTTTTATAAAACCAGAAACTCCTCAGTGACTGGAATTTCATCTTAATCTTTGAGGGCTGGCTGGAAAGTCTTTGCCCACCCCAGTTTGTTGTTACAGTATCCTACTGTTATCCAGTTCTGGGTGGCTTTCTACTGGCTGGTATTGCCTACTACTTTCATATATCTTCCAGCATCCTCAACTAAGAGGAATTTGTGTAAACAGTAACTTCTCCTGGGATTTCAGATGGGCAGGTTCTGGAAATCGCATTTCTACTTTCATCTTATCCTTTATAAACACCCATCCTGCTTTCAGTCTTGATCAGGGAACATTGACAAGAGTCTTTCACCTCCGTGGAAATTTTTTATGCAAAGGTATAGTTGAATTTGTGACTAGAACTTTAGATGGGCATTGGGATTTTTTCCAATTCAATTAGCTTTATTTTCTTGACCTTGAAGTCTGGATGACCAAGGAAAGACCCAGTCCCCTGACCTATTCCCTAAATCTCCATAGACTATAGCCCACAAAGCCACCCAGGCAGTCTTCAGCAGGGCTATAGCCACCATAAACTTTGTTTAAACAAAGATTACAAGGCTGGGGCCACACATGGTTTTCCCACCAGGCCTACTGAGAAGACAGTTTGTCAAGTATTTGGCCGGAACAGAATGGTTTCTGCTAAAATCCTGATGAGTTCAAAGGTACAGTGTTGCTGTTAGAATTGAAAAATATTCTTTTAAAAAGTATGAACTGGTCAATGGGAAATCACCTGGTAGATCAGGATTTTTCTGAAGATAATAGCTCAAATTTTGAAATTGGTTTAAAAAAAGGGGGTAAGAAGAATATTGCTCTGTGATTCTATATTGTGGATTAGAGAAATAATACTTTTTTAGCTAAGACTACTCATTCTCTGTAACAATTTTTTTTCTCCATGTATGAACAATATTGTAAGAGCTGGATAAAGATATATGATAATCTTCTTACCATATTCAACTTTGTTCTAAATAGCTAATGACTTAAAGTCCCTTAACTATGTTAACTTGGAAAAATATTTGAGAGTTTGCTTTCTGTTTCCAAAGTATTATTTTTCTAAATATCTGATTTTCAGAAGATGATCTGAAAATGTTCAGAATAGAATCATAATTATGGAATGGTTCTATGTGTAAAGAGCCTTTGCTTTTGAGTCTGAGGGCTTAGGTTCAGATCTTGTCTTGCTTCTGTGTTACCTTAGACCAAGATAAGTCAAGTCAACAAGCATTCATTAAATGCTTGCTATGTGGCAGGCAGTGTGCTAAGTCTTAGTATTCCTGGGGATACCTTCAAGAGGCTCTAATGGGAGAAATGACATGCAAGCAGGTATGCACATACAAGATATATTACAGGATAAATTGGAAATAAACTCATTAAATGGAATAGAAAAGAATTTATAAAAGGTGAGGTTGTAGATGAGATCTGAAGGAATCCAGAAAAGATGAAGAGGTGAGGAAGAAGAGACTGATCTCTTAACTTCCCCATGTCTAAGTTTCCTTACCTGTGATATGAGGGTTTGAACTAGATGACATCTTAGGTCCCTAACTCGAAATCTGTGTTTCTATGATTTTCCACGCCTGAGATGTAGAAGTCCAATTTTATATAATCCTTAGAAAACTAATCCAAAGAACTGGCTAGAATGTTCAACTTTTATAGAGGACATTTTCTCTTTACTAATTGCAGTGTATTTGACAATCATTAGCTGAGCAGGAAGGAAACTCTGGAATTGAGAATTTGAATGCTGACTCCTGTAATATAGAAAGAATTGCCCAGTCTTCTAATAGGAGCTCCTGTTGGGCTGCTGGTCATTTGGAATCTGATGGATGAGCTTAATTCCAAAATGCCAATATTCATTGACAGTGGTTAATGTCAGAGGGAATTATGAATGTCTGTTCAAAGAATATACATTTGTATTTTAAATTGCATTGTCTAGTTTATTCTTTGGATAATATTTGTTTACCTTCCCAAATTCCAGGCATCTGAGCTGACCTAAACAGGGCAAGTTTAAAGACAGAGGTCTTAGTAGAGTTCATAGCTTTTTAACGGTTCTCATTTGGTCTGCCAGGGCTGAATTAGCAAAACCCAGACCCATCTTTGAGAAATATAGACAGAGCTGCTGGAGCTATATAATATGGGTCCTCACTTTTTCTATATTAACTGAAATCTTAGAACATAAAGGCCCCAGGAAGCCCCTGCACTGTCTTTAAGCATCATGGAATAGTTCTTCAAATCATATTGTTTGGCCACAGATGAATGTTCGCAGATATGGCTCCAGTACATTGCTCCAAAACTCTCAAAGGCCAAAGAATATCTGCCATGACATCAGTGCAATGCCTGGATAAGTCATTTCAGGCTTAAGTCCAGTTCATTTAATATGGCCTAACTTGGGGGTTTTCTGTCATCTGAATGTTTCCAATTTGTAGTGCTTCTGTGAAAGAAATTCTTTATTGCTAGGATGAGAAGCAAGGAGATACCAGAATTAGTCACAAATAAGCAGGCTATAACATATCCACTCTCAATTTTACCTCCATTCAACCACACTTTCCCTTGCTTGCAAACAAGTTGCTAATGGTCCTGTAAAAAGTATTACAGCTGCATACTGCCATCTGCTGTACTCAGTACTTCTAGCAAGCACCTGAGCCAAGGACTGTCTCAAGGAAGGGGGAAGGGTAACCCCATTGGACAAAGAGGGCTACAATTAAAAACCTTTGGCACCAAGGAAGCAAAACTAACAACAGATTCTCTGTGGAACCATACCACCTTTTTCCACCCCGTGCTGGAGTTATTGTCCACACTTCATCAGATGACATTGGTGCATTGGCTCTATGTAGAGCATCTACTGATGCAGAAAGATATGCATGTGAAAAAAGAGATATATACTTGCCCCCAAGTAAAGTGTTCTATACTCCAGAAGGGAAAGTTGCGTGATCCCATTGTTAAGGGTCTGCTCCATTTTTATTCCCTCTCCACAGATGGTAGAGTGATTACTGTAAAAGATTGTAACAAGTGCATTTAGGAGCAAAGCCTACGGAAGTTCAAGCTGTTCCGCTTCTGAGGAAACAATCTCTGACCACTAACCTTTCTTACTGTAGCTCTGCCTCTTTGCTGTCACTTATCACCAAATTTCTTTAATTATCTCCGTTTCTTCTTTGTGCTCACTGCAATATAACTTATATTCTTATGCTATGAATGAAATTAATCCCATGAAATTCATCAACCACCTTTTTGATTTTTCTACCTTTAGGCTCCTGTCTTGTGTCTCACCCAGTTGAGTATGATGTCCTTGACATTCTTCCAATTCATACATTGATTCATAGGTATGATATTCTCCTCATTTCCTCCTTACTTCCTTGATTGTTCTTTGCCCCCTTTGGCTGGTTCTTTCCTTCATCTTTCCCTTCCCATTAACTGTGGAAATTCCTGAAGATTAGTTCTGAACTTGGTGCTAATCCCTCTGCTTTTCAGCCTTTCAGTTTGCTGCTTAGAAGAGTGTGGTTCATTGAAGTGACTTCAATGATTATGTGTTTTCAGTTGGTTCATTTTGAAGATTCCTGCTTTCTCACTGGTCCTATATTTTTCCACTGCTTTGAGGGTACTTAGTGAAATAAAATCTCCTAAGGTTGTGATGGTTGTATCAATATGTTCTTCTAAAAAATTGACTACAGTGTTTAATGAGTACTATTTCCTTTACGAAATTTAACTGAGAGTGAAGCAGATGTGTCCTTTGCAACTTCAGCACTATACAGACAAGCAGATATTTTCCTATTCTTATAAACCTGTGAAGATCTACCCTTTGCTGACTCATTTGAACATGGTGTCTAATCTGTACAGTGGAGTACAGATCACTGACTAAATTAAGTACTAGAATGCCAATACCTTCATGAGGAATGGATCTGATTTTAGATTCTAACAGATCCCCTTTTGGAGTTGAAAAGAGGAAACTCATCATTATGTTGCTGTATTTGCCAGGCTTATATTAGCACATGGAATGACTTTAAAAAGGAGGCTGTATGTCATACACTTAAATCCCTACTGAGACTAAATATTCCTTCCTTCCTTCATTCAACTTATATCCATTTATGCTGTATTTTTAATTACTTGGGAATCCATATAATTAATTATACATTCCACATTTTAAGTAGTAAAGGAAAAAAGCAATTTAGACACTGAAAATTTCATATACCAAATAAAATATTTTAAAATTTATCAGACCCCAAATATTAAGTACCTATGATATACAGAGCACTATTTGGTCTTCTAGGAATGGTCTGTACCAACATGGTGTTTATAATATAACATAATAATAGTTGTGCACTCTTTAAATTACCACCCTAGGAAAAAAATATTTTTGCTGGGGTCACTGTGTTCCACATTCTGAGTTCAAATTGAGGAGACAGGCATCCCAAGTGGATAAAGTCATAGTATCATACAAAATCACAGAATTAGAGATGGAAGGGACCCTATAGGCTATTGAGTTCAACTGCATCATTTTACCGATGAGGAAGGCTGAAGGAGGACGTTTAACAACCTTTTTTACCCTTCCAACAATCCTTTCTGCCTCTTGAGATGTAGTGGCAGAGAGTAGTACCCAAGTCATGATACATTGTTATTTACTAAAAAGGCATCCATGTCTTCAAAGAAATATCACAAATTTTGGAGTCTGCATGTGGAGAGAGTCTGAGCTACTTCACGTGTGAAATCATGCTCACTACTTTGTCGCTCTGGCATTTGAAAAATAAGCAAGTGGAAAGTTCATTATTTTCATTGTTCATGTCTTCTATCCATTTCTTGGTTTTCGTTATTTGCTCTGCCCTTTTCAAAACTTCCACATATCAATACAGTTTAGAGACTGTCTTGGCAGGAGGTTAATCATCATTCACGGGGAGTTTCAACCTAGTATCCAGTAAATTTAGCATCAATGCTAATTAAGTCCAGCGTACCTCACATTTTCTCTCTAGACTTGATTAAATATTTGCCATAGGTTTGCTGTGAAATGTTTGAATGTTGTCCTTCAATTTTCCCAACAAACTAAGTTGTTGACCATTTATTCTTCACTTAATTACACAGGTTGGAAACACTCTCAGTAAAATCTGAATCCTATTATCAAGCTTTCATTTAATGATATAACTTCACCTGGTGTTTACACAGTAAATCCATATTGATGGAAGAAAAAAAAAAGCATGTAGTCATGCTACTTTGAAGTTCACCAGCCGTGTAATGGGAATGGAAAAGGGTCGGCGACTAAGGAGTAGTTGTAAAGGTCAGACTGATGCATCATTTTACCTTAATGCAGACTGAAATAGTGACTAAGAATCAACAGATTTCAAAGGAACAATAGTTGGTGGTCACTTGTTAGGCCCACAGTGGCATTTATTCCCAAAGATCAAGATGAAGTCATTCTGCATGTCTAATTGTGCACTTTTATTGGAGTGTGTGTTGGAAAAAGTACAGTGGTCAAGAAACCAGCAAATCTGAGTTGTTAAATTGCTTCTCTCATTAATTAGTGATATGACTTTGGGCAATCTAATCAGCCTTTCTGTGATTCAGTTTTCTCACCTTTAAAGTATGGGGGTTTAACTGCATAATATCTAAATTTCCTTCCAGCGCCAAAATCCTAAGTTTTAAGTAATTCAGAATGCATTAAGGATAGCTAACGTACAGTAAAATAGGAGAAAATTACAGTTTCCATTTTATAACTAACCAAATCATGACTCATAAAGACGTAGTAAGACCTTTTTGAATACTTCAATGAACCGGTGGTATAATTGCCTGAAATCTAGATCTTTTGTTTCAAAGTAAGCACTTTAATGTGTGCTTGGACTAATTGATCATTATGTTCCCTTCCAAATCTGAATCCTATGACCTTATTCCTTTTAATAATCTGGGAGGCATTTTAAATTAACTTTATCAATAATAATACCTAATAATAGTTAGCATTTACATAGTGCTTTAAAGTTTGCAAAACACTTTTAAAACATTGTTACTCTCAATCCTAAAAACAACCCTTGAAGATAGGAGATATTGCTATCCACATTTTATAATTGATGATGAAACTGAGGCAGGCAAAGGTGTTATGTGACTTGGCCAAGGTTGCACACCTAGTAAGTATATCTGAGGCTAGGTTTGAACTTGTCTTCCTGGCTCTAGGTTCAGAGCTCTATCCACTGTATTTATTAAGCACCTACAATGTGTCAGGCATGATGCTAGGCACTGGGGTTACAAGGACAAAACAAAATAGTCTCTTTCCTCAAAAAACATATATTTAGACTTCTTTTTTCACTGACTGGAAAATCCATTCATCAATCAACAGGCTAGTTGGCAATAAGAGCTGGGTAAACCAGTCACCTGCAGCTCATCTTGCAATCAAGCTGCCTTATAATGAGTTTACCAAAAATTAGGGTTGGAAAAGCCTCTATAGAAAGGCTAGGGCTATAAAGAATGCAAATTATGCATGTGACCACTCTTCACACCCAAATCTAAATATGAAACTTTTGAAGGTCCTGTGAGAAAGCTAGGCTCCTTGTGTTATTCCAAAAGTATAAGAAAATCTTTGAAACTATGCTAGAGTTTCTTCAAATGAGAACCCGAATCATAATCAAACCGTCAAAACTAAAGGCAGGTAATTTTGAAAACAGTCACTTGGAGGTATCTGATACAAAGTTATTGGGCTGAGTAGTAATAGATACAACATGCAGACACCAGCTATATTTTGCTTAGCTTGGGAATCCACCTAATTAATTACACATTCTGTGTTTTAACAAGTAAAGTAACAAAAAATTTATTAGTTTAGACACTGAAAATGTCACATGCCAAATAACATATTTTAGAACTTATATAACCCAAACGTTGGGTGAATTAGATTTCCTGCAAAGTCTTTTTCTGCCAAGTTTGAGTGCAAAGGAACCTTTTCTTTCAGATGCAGTTATAAACTTTTGAAAATGAGATTTGCTAGTGAAAATGGCAAGGGTAGCTTTGTTACAATGTGAAGATATCCATGGCACTATGAACATTATAATTGTTTACAAAATTCAGATCAGTTTGATATCATTAGGTTAATACCCTTTAGAAATTAGACTATGAAAGAGATTTTCATTTTAGCTAAGGCTATCTTCATGGTGATTATTTCCTGTGTAGCACAATAGTGTGGAAAGGGCAGGAGACTTTAGGCCAAACATCTTAGCTCTCTAGGGTTCAGTTTCCTTGTCTATAAAATGAAGAGATCTCTGATTAAATGGTCTCTGAAGTTCCCTCCAACTCTGGCACTGTTATTCAACACATATTTAGGTTTTCTCTGTTACCCCAATAAACACTCTGGTAAGTACTCCATGTAGTTGAAAAAAATTCAGTGGGCTCTCCTCCTGTTCACTGCCTAAGATGTCACTAGTCAGTGACACTTGTAACTTTGATTTATTGACAGAATGAGTTGTCTTTGCAAAGGTCAGAGTTTCTGCTATTAGGACAATGGCTGCTTATTAGTACTGCATCGAGTTTAAACTCTGATAACAGATTTGTTGACGTTATTATTATGATGAAAAAAAGGTGTGATCTTAAACCATACCATCTAGTCCAACTGTCTCATTTTAAGATGAGGAAACTGAATATCCCAGCTCCTCAATCTACTCAGCTCCCATGACTTACCCCTCCAATCCACCTCAGCAATACACAGAAATGGTTGTACATTTGATCAGACCATTACTTATAAGTGGTCTAATTGCATTTTAAAGAATTCCAAAATTCCATTATGTGATCATAATATTCACCTTTCCTTATGCTGTATTACTCTGACACCTATCCTTCATCCTAACAGTGACCTCTCCCACCCTCAGTACATTCCCAAACTAACATCACTGCTCTAACTATACTCTTTTCCCTTCCCAATCTTAGCACCTTTGTGTACCAGCTGAACTATATACTGGCCTCTACTCTCAAGTTCCTTGTTTTTTTTTTTTATCCTATTACGTCTCATGCTTTGTCAAACATCCCTGGATTACTCCTATAATCTACCTTTGTTGCTTAGTCGTTTCTTTCAGTTGTGTCTGACTTTTCGTGATCCCATTTGAGTTTTCTTGGCAAAGATACTGGAGTGGTTTGCCATTTCTTTCTCCACCTCATTTTACAGATGAGGCAACTGAGGTAAATAGGGTTAAGTGACTTGCCCAGGGTCTCACAGCAAGTAAGTGTCTGAGGCTGAATTTTAACTAGGAAGAGGAATATTCTTAACTCCAGGCCCAGCACTCTATTCACTGCACAATCCAGCTGCCATCATCTACCTGCTTCATTCCTATTCATATGTATAGTTGAACTGAGATAGAGGAACTCACAAAACTGCTAACTGGCTCCACTATAAATTTATATTATTTAATCTCAACTGGGGGCAATTGTGGAATTTACTGATTCCTTTCCTGCTGCCTGCATTCTCAAGTCTTCCCTAATCTATCTATCTATCTATCTATCTATCTATCTATCTATCTATCTATCTATCTGTCTGTCTGTCTGTCTGTCTGTCTGTCTGTCTGTCTGTCTGTCTGTCTATCTATCTATCTATCTATCTATCTATCTATCTATCTATCTATCTATCTATCTATCTGTCTGTCTATCTATTTATCTATTTATCTATCTGTCAATTTTTTAGGCAATTGGGGTTGTTACTTGCCCAGGGTCAGACAGCTAGTATGTGACAAATGTTTGGTCTGAGGCCGGATTTGGATTCAGGTCTTCCTGACTTCAGAGCCGGTGTTCTATCCACTGTGCCACCTAGCTGCCCCTTCCCTAATCTTTCAAAAACCCCAGTTAGAGGCTGCCATTTCTACTACTTATCATTCCATAATTCTTCTTTCTTTTTTAGCTAAACTCCTTGAAAATGATGTCTATACTCAGAGCCTGTACTCTCCTTTCATTCTTTTCTAAACCTTCTGCAATATGAGTTCTGACCTCATTACTCAGTTGAAATTACTTTATCTTTCCCAAATTAAATGCCAGATTAATCTTCTTCCTTCTTGACTTCTCTGCAACTATAGATCACCTTCTCCTCCGGAACACTTTCTCCTCTCTGGATTTCTGTGGCATTTCTCTCTTTTGGTTTTTGTCCTAGTGCTTTGAAAACTCCTAAGGCTCTTTGAGCAAATTTTCATCCATCTCACTCTCATTAACTCTGGGGTTCTGTCCTAGGTCATCTTTTTTCTTTCTATACTATTTCACTTTGATGTCATCAATTCACATGGATTTAATTACCATTTCCAAGCAGATGATGCCCAGTCTATATATCCAGCCCTAGTCTCTCTTGAGTTCCAGTCCTGAATCATGAACTCCTCATTGGAGATTTCCAACTAGATACCCCTTAGAAAACCTCAGCATTTCCAAAATAGAACTAATCTTTCCCCCCAGACTTCTTTATTATTCTCAAAGGCACCATCATTCTTCCTGCCAACCAGGTTCAAAACTCAAATCCTCTTTCTTACCCACATCACTCTAATCACTTGCCATATATTATAACTTCTAACTACAACTTCTGTCATAGATAGATAGATGGATAGATAGATAGATAAATAGATAGATGGATAGATAGATAGATAGATGGATGGATAGCTAGATAGCCCATTCTCTTTACTATAGTAGTAGAGTAAATACTTTAGTAACCACCCTAGCTCCAGCCCTCATCACCTCTCACCTAGTCTACTGCAATAGTTTCCTAATTGGTCGCCTTGTCTTAAGTCCCTCCCTACTACAATCATACATATAGTTGTCAGAGTAATTTTTCTGTAACATGAGTCTGACTATGTCTCCCACCTGCACAATAAATTTAGTGAAATTCTACTAGCTTTGGGATCAAATATAAATTCCTCTGCTTGGAATTTAAATCTCTTTTATAACAGGGGCCATACTTATCTTTCTATGCTTTTTAAACATTACTAAACTCCACATACTCTTATAGTCCAGACATATTAACCTCCTTGCTGTTCCTCACAAACAATGCTGTGATCCAAGGTATCTATAGGTTATAGTTCCCCAAGAAAGGGACTGCCAGCCAAGCAATCTCATTTCGATTAGACCTGGACAGTATGAATAATTCACTGTAATAGGATGGTAGTGATAAGATCTTGATTTCTTTTTCTTCTTGATAATGACATGGCTGAGTACTTCAGCTGAAGGGGCAATTCTTATTTCTTTGGGAGCAATGCTTTTATTTCACTAGAATTTTCAGTGACTGGACTCTCACAACTAGATTTTTCCATGAAGTAATGCCTGAGTCAGGAGCTTTCCAAAAAGTGTCCTTTTTCTAGAGCACACTGCCTAGGAAATTTAAAATTCTCCTTCTAAATGTTGTTTATATGCTATTCTTTTAGGGCACATAGGTCAGCATATATCTGCTTCTGCCAGTGGCTTCTATAGGAATTCTATCAAGGTGGGTATTCAACACCTGGAAAATGGCTGTTCAGTGGTGGCATATTAATATAATGGAAAATGATTATGACATAAATAAATATGGATGTATCTAGGTGGCATAGGATGTTGGACCTGGAGTCAGGAAGACTCTTCTTCCTGAGTTCAGATCTGGCCTCAGTTACTTACTAGCTGTGACCATGGGCAAGTCACTTAACCCTGTTTGCCACAGTTTCCTCATCTGTAAAATGAGCTGGCATAGGAAATGGCAAACTACTTCAGTATCTTTGCCAAAAAAAAAAAAATACCTAATGGGCTCATGAAGAGTTGAACATGACTTAAAAAGACTTAAAAACAAAGATAATTATGAAGAATTCAGAGAACCATAGGAAGATTTATATGAAATAATATAGTGAAGAAAGCAAAACTATAAGAATAATATACATAATGGCTACAATAATATAAATGAAAACAACACTAAAAGGTAACAAAATTCATGTCAAATAAAAGGACAACATTGATTCCAGATTACTGAGGCTAAAACCAAAACTATTCCTTTCCTGAGGGAAGGGGGTCAGGTCTCTGATTTCATTGATGCAGAGAACTCCTGGTGAGGAAATTCCTTCCACTGTCTTCACCAAGGCAGATTATGCTCCACTCTGAAGCCACATAGCTGGTATGTTAGAGACAGGACTTGATGCCATATCTTTCTGATTTTGAGTCCAGTTCCACACCTACCATACCACAGCTTCCTCCATTTTGTTAACAAAGGATAAATTAAAAGAGTGAAATGTTTCCTATCCTGTCCTTTGCAATCGGTACTATTAGATATTTTTCTTTAACTCTGTGTGTGTGTGTGTGTGTGTGTAAAGGTATTATTGAGAGAGAGAGGGCAGAGTTGATTGGAGAAATAATTAATTTGTTAAAATGAAATATATAAATAAAAAATATGGACTCCCTTCCAGGAGCCAAGATGGCAGAGTAAGTAGTAAATCACTGTAACTCTCCCATTTTTATCTCCAAACAACCATAAAATAGTTCCCCAAAACAAATCCTGGAACAGCAGAATCAGCAAAAAGAGAGGATGAAGCAATCTTTTAGCTCAAGAAACTTGGAAGATAGGCAGATAAAGTCTGTCTCACTTGGGTAAAAGGGGAGCACAGTCCAGTACAGGAAGCATTCCAGCAAGCCAGCAGCAAGCCCCACCTCAGCAACTCTGTGGGAGATCCTGAATCTCAATGTAGTGGAGTGGGCTAACATCAGTACCAGGACCCCTCATATGCTTCAGCATAGTCAGGGGAATAGGCAGACTCCAGCTCTGAGAACCACATGCTTCATCAGCCTCCAGCAGCCAGACCTCCATGTACTTCTGCATCGCCCCTGGCAAACAGGTAGATGCCAACACTGTAGGTGCTTAAATAAACAGGCAGCCTCCAGCAGCCAGACCTACACATGCTTCGTTGTAGCCCTAGGGAAACACAGAAACACCCTACTGGCCTTAGCACATGCCAGACACCAGCACTAGGAATGCAGCTCAGTACCAGGTAAGTTGCCAAACCCCTGCCAAACTCCTATGGCCTCCAACAGCACCAGCTACTCCCCACCCCACTCCCTCAACACAGCACCAGACACAAAAAGGTACCCCTTGGGCCTCATCACAACATCAGTGCAATACCAGGCAAATGGCCAGGGCCTACAGTACCTGACACAAGAAGTCTGAAACAGTGCCCCTTCCACACCAGAAACAGAGCTCAAATTTAAAATAAAGGGAAAAGGCCAAAAAAGATAAGTAAAAAACAACAACAAAAATGTGACCATAGAGTTATTATGGTGACAGGAAAGATCAAGACACAAATTCAGAAGAGGACAACAATATTGAAACACCTATGGGAAAAGCCCCAAAGGAAAATGGGAAGTGGTCTCAAGCCCAGCAGGTACTCAAGGAAGAGCTCAAAAAGGAGCTTAAAAAATCATATGAGAGAGGTAGCAGAAAATTTGGGAAAAGAAATCAGAGTGATGCAAGAGAATTATGAAAAAAGAGTCAAAACGTTGGAAAAAGAAAACAACTGCTTGAAAAGTATAATTGGCCAAATGGAAAAGGAGGTACAGAAAGCCACTGAAGAAAACAACTCCTTAGAAAGTACAGTTGGCCAAATGGAAAAGGAAGTACAAAAGCTCCCTGAGGAAAACAGCTCCTTAAAAGTTAGAATTGGGCAAGTGGAGGCTAATGACTATGTGGTATCAAGAATCAATCAAATTCAGAAGAATGAAGAAATAGAAGAACATGTAAAATACCTCACGGGAAAAATAACTGACCTGGAAAATAAATTCAGGAGAGGCAATATCCGAATCATTGGACTACTTGAAAGCCACAATCAAGAGGAGGACCTGGACAGCATCTTTCAAGAAATTATCAAGGAAAACTGCCCTGATATCCTGGAACCAGTGGGCAAAATAGGCATTGAAAAAATCCACTGATAACCTCAGAAAAAAGATCCCAAAATAAAAACTCCAAGAAACATTGTAGCCAAATTTCAGGACTATCAAGTCAAGAAAAAAATACTGCAAGTGGCCAGAAAGAAAGAATTCAGATATGGAGGAGTCACAATCAGTATCACACAGGACTTAGAAGCTGCAACATTAAAGGATCAGAGGTCATGGAACATGATATTCTGGAGGGCAAAGGAGCTACAACCAAGAATCACTTACCTGGCAAAATTAAGCATAATATGTCAAGGGAAAAATGATCATTCAATGAAATAGAAGGATTTCAAGCCTTCATAAGGAGAAGACCAGAACTTAACCAAAAATTTGTCCTCCAATATCAAGACTCAAGAGCAACAGGTAAAAAGGGGAAAGAAAACATAAGGGATGCAGTAAAGCTAAACTATGTACATCCCTACACAGGGAGATGATACTTTTCTCTTAAAAATTGTGTCATTAACAGTACAGATAGAAGGAATATACATAGACAGAGGGTATGGGTATAAGGTAAATTTGAGAGAATGACATAAAAAAATTAAGGGATGAGAAAGAGGAATACAATGGGTGCAGAAGGATTATTTTTTGTTCTTCATTCTCGAAAACGACCATGACCTCAGGAAGCTGATGCCATGACTTGTAAGTGAATTAGATTTAAGTGAGGGAGGGCTGTGCAAAGTCACCACCCTCACTTTCTCCTTTGGCGCCAGCTGGGTCCACTGGCAAGATATAGATCAGGACAACAGGGTTGGCCCTGGATGCAATGGGAGATCTTGGCCTTTTTAAGCTAAGGTCTTTCCAAGTTCTCACTTTGACTGATGCAATGCCCATTCAGTGAATAAGTCTAGGTAAGTAATGGTCCCTTTTGCTGAGTTAAAAAAAAATCAATCTAGGAGAAAACCCTCAGGGTTTCTGACCAAAATAGAAACAATTACTATTTACTTTCACTGCGAGCCATCAGGGTCTAAACAATGACCATCAAATGAGGTTTGGGCTAGCACCTATTGGTGGCCAATCAATGAGAGCCAGAGTGAATTTGGTTTACAATATGGTCTTTAAGAAAGAAATCAAGGAAACCCCAAGATATCTTGCTAGGTTTCTGCTATCGAAATTTACATTCCTTTGGGCAGAGCACCTGCAGATAAGGGTATGATACCCTGTGTGGACAGAGGGAGGGGAAGGAGGGAAGGGAAGGAAAGGAAGAAAGGAAGGAAGGAAGGAAGGAAGGAAGGAAGGAAAGAAGGAAGGAAGGAAGGAAGGAGTTGTGTCGACCAACTGGAATTGGCCAGTTGGATCCCCATTGGGGCCACTCTGACTACTCACAGGTCGTTGTTTGTCCTTTGTTCTCATGAAAAAGTTGATGCCATGACTTGCAAGCCAGTTGGATTTAGGTGAAGGAGAGTTATGTAAAATCACCAGCCTTAGTTTCTCCTTCAGAGCCATCTGGGTCCAGTGGCAAGGTATAGATCAGGATGACTGGAGATGGCCCCTGGGTACAAAAGGAAGAAAGAGGTAGAATGGGGTAAATTGTGTCACATTTATCTTACATGGAAAGATGTGGAAAAACCTATTACAGTGGAGGAAAAGATGGGAGGTTAGGCAATGGGCATTGCTTGAACTTTAATCAATATTGGCTCAAAGAGGGAATAATATACACAATCAGATGAATATAGAAATCTATCTTACCTGACAAGAAAGTTGGAGGGGAGGAGATTAAGTAAAAGGTGTGTGTGGGGGGGTAAGAACTGACCAAAGAGAGGGCAGACCAGGGAAGTAGTAGACGAAAGAAAAGCATTGGTGAGGAAGGAAGGGGTGATAGGAGAGAGGGGGCAAACAGAAGGAAAAATAGGATGGAGGGAAATACACAAATAGTAATCATAATTGTGAACATGAATAGGATCAATTCTCACATAAAATGGAAGTGGATAGCAGAGTGGATCAAAACCCAGAATTCTACCATATATTGTTTACAAGAACCACACTTGAAGCAGAGAGATACACACAGAGCAGAGGTAAGGGGCTGGAGCAGAATCTATTATGCTTCAGCTGAAGTTAAAAAAAAATCAGGGGTAGCAATCCTGATCTCAAACAAAGCAAAAGCAAAAATAGACCTGATTAAAAGAGATAAGGAAGGAAACTACATCTTCTTAAAAGGTACCATAGACAATGAAGTAATATTGATACAAAATGTATGTGTACAAAATGGTACAACATTCAAATTCTTTTTTTGGGTGGGGAGGGGGGACTAGGCAAATGGGGTTATGTGATTTGAACTCAGGTCTTCTTGACTCCAGGGCTGGTGCTCTATCCACTACACCATCTATCTGCCCCAAGAACCAAATTCTTAAAGGAGAAAATTTGATTATATGAAATTTAAAAACTTTTGTACAAACAAAACTAATGCAGCCAAGATTAGAAGGAAAGCAGAAGGCTAGGAAACAATCTTTACAGCAAGTGTCTCTGATAAAGGCCTCATTTCTCAAATATATAGAGAACTGATTCAAATTAATAAGAATCTAAGCCATTCCCCAATCGATAAATGGTGAAAGGCAGTTTTCAGATGAAGAAATCAAAGCTCTCTGTAGGCATATGAAGAAGTGCTCTAAATCACTTTTGATTAGAGAAATGTAAATTAAAACAACTCTGAAATGCCACCTCACACCAATCAGATTGGCTAATCTGACAAAATAAGGAAAATGATAAATGTTAGAGAGGATGTGGGAAAATTGGGACACTAATGCACTGTTGGTGCAGTTGTGAACTGATCCAGCCATTCTGGAGAGCAGTTTGAAAGAGCAATCATACTGTGCATACCATTTTATCTAGTAATACCACTACTAGTTCTGTATCCCAAAGAGATCATTTAAAAAAGGAAAAAGACTTACTATGTGCAGAAAATATTTATAGCAGCCCTTTTGGTGGTTGGCAAAATACTGGAAATTGAGGGGGTGCCCATTAATTTGGGAATGGCTGAATGAGCCGTGATATGTGAATGTACTGGAATACTATTGTTCAATAAGAAATGACAAACAGATTTCAGAAAAACCTGGAAAGATTTGTATGAACTGATGCAAAGTGAAGTGAGCAGAACCAGGTGAACATTATATACAGAATCAGAAATATTGTGTGATGATCAGCTCTGAATGACTTAGCTCTTCTCAGAAGCACAATGCTCCAAGACAAGTACAAAGGACTCAGGAAGGAAAATGCTATCTACATTTAGATAAAAAAAAAATTTGATGGACTCTGAATGCAGATCGAAGCATACTTTTTCACTTACTTTATCCTTTTTCTTGTTTTTTTTCTTCTTTTGATCTGTTTCTTCTTTTAAAACTGTGATTAATAGGGAAATAAGTTTTGCATGATAGCATGTGTATAACCTATATCAAACTGCCCACCAGTTTAGGAAGAGGGGAGGGGAGGAAAAGAGGGAAGGAGAAAAAATTGGAACTCAAAATTTTGTGAAAATGAATGCTAAAAATTGTCTTGACATGTAATTAGTAAAAAGAAAATACTACTAAAAATAGATGGACTCCAAATAAAGGAGTATATTCCTTGCATGTGTCGTAAATTTCTTTCTTCACTTAATTCATCATTAAAACTCTGTTCCTTCATGAATGCAATCTATGAATCTTTTATTCTCTTTATTTCTGTCAATTTTCCAATTGTTCATTGACAAAAAGCCCTTCCATGTAATAACTTATAGATCATCTTCAGATAGATCATCTTTTAAGAATATATCTTGGGAAATGTTCAGATAAATAGACTCTACTAGCTTTCTTACTTAGCCAGGAGCCCTGGACAAATATTTCCAGAATTATGAGCTCTGGGACTGAGAGAAGTACTAAGCATTTAAAAGAGGATTTAAAAAATGGAGAAAGTGACTCCTTCCTTGTATCCTTTATGCAAGTAATTTCTAGAAGTTGGCAAAGAGTACTGTTGGTCCTGTTTTTTCAGATTCCTACCTGACAACTAGACAAGGGATCCAAAGAAAAATGTGCTTTCCTTGCATGAAAGATTTTGTTCTTCCTGTTTATTCTTCTCAGTCATGACTTCCAACTCTTTGACCTTCTTTCTGACCCTTTGGTATCTCTGTTCCACTATCACTCCTCTCAGACATGAATACTAGGTATTTGTGCTATTGTTTTAAAGGCAAAGTGATAAAAATACTAATTTTCTTAATAAGTAAATGCCAAGTATGATGGTTATATCATATATCTCTTCTTGCCATTAATCAATTCCACAAAGACCATAGTATTTGCACAGCTGGTGCCACAGAAGCAGTGTTACATGGTTTAGGTGGAGAAATGGCTAAGTCATATCATAGTGGGGCTTTGCAGCCTTCTAGTGGAGATGTAGTATTGAGGCATCAACAATGATATTGTGAAAAAAAAGTTGGTGCCAAGAATACAAAGACAAAAAAAAAATCAAACCTGTGTTAGGAGTTTACATTTTTTAGCAAAGGCATAATGCACATATGTAAATATATACAGAATTCAAAATAAGCATGAATAAATATCCTGAGTATACCTATACTAACATACAATCAAGTTGAAATGGACTTGTCTGCTTGGGAAACTGCAGCTTAATTGTTTTTAAGTTAAGCAAATCATAGGATTATAATAGATTTAGCACTGGAAGGTATCTCACAGGCAATACAATCCAGCTTTCTCACTTTACATTCAAGAAAACTGAGGCTCTAGTAGAAGAAGGTATTAAAGGTTTTCATTAGTGAGATGTAGGACCAGGAAAAAAAATAAAGATGGGCTACTTACATAGTGTGCTTGAGAGGTTACAAATGGACAGTCCATTTGTTCTAATATAGAAGCAATGTCAAGAAACCTAAAGGAAGCTTTGCAAGCCATGTGTTTAATTTCCTGTGGAAGAAAGATGCCTGGGAGGATAGAAAGAAGAACTTGCACAGGATAGGCAAGCATGGGCTACAGTCTGCATGGTTAGGAGTACCCATATGGATTAGATCACAAATTCATCAAAGTATGCAAGTATCAAGGTTTCAAAATGTTTTGTAATGGTTGCAAAGATCATGATCCTATCATCTATTCTAAAAGCACAGGTGTCACTCTTTACCTAGGTAGACAGGCAGATAGGTAGATATATCAAGCTTTTTTCAAAGTACAGCTCAGGTGAAACCAATTAAATGATAGGAAAAAGAAGAGAGAGAGAGAGAGAGAGAGAGAGAGAGAGAGAGAGAGAGAGAGAGAGAGAGAGAGAGAGAGAGAGAGAGAGAGAGAGAAAAGGAAGAGATAGAAAGTAAGATAGAATTTGAACACAGAAATAGATGATTAAGGACTGGGGAGAAAAAAATAAGCTAAGTAAATTCCTTGGATATAAAGACAAGCAACTTCAAGGAAGTAAGATAACTAAAATAACTAAATAGAATTCTAAAATCTAGAGAATAAGTTCATGAAACAATAGAATATTGGTCACAAAGGAAATGCATATTGCAGAAAGTAAAGACTGCAGAAAACTCAGCACAATGAGAAGGAAAATCATGTCTAAGAGAGATGGAATGAAGCCAGTGAAAAAGAGACACATGAAAGAAAAAAATAACTGGAACAGAATAATTGGAAAAGAACAGGAAAACCAGTAAGAAGTCTGGGGTTCAGTGAGAGCCAGCACACCACAAAGATTAGGAAAAAATTTTTTTTCAACTTTGTGTACTATTAACACAATGACTTGCCTTTTTAAATGGGAGTGGGGGAAGGGAAAACATTTTTTCATATTAGATTGGCAGAGTTTTAGTTTCTCAGGATTCTTCTAGGGCTCCATTGACCAATGACATCCTGGCAGGAAAGCTTGGGCCATTTGGGAGTTCATCCTTAGGCACTGTCTCTGCTTGGTGTCTGACTATCCAAAGGTCAGAGTTCCACAGATGCGTTAATTTACTTTGATAATTTGGATGTTACTGAAGTTATGTGAATTGATTCAGATTAACCAAGTCTGACTGCATGTTTGTATTTCACATATTTGTCAAAGTTTTCAGTAGTCCCTGACTGCCAGGAAGAAATACCAGAGCATTCTCCCTGGCTTGGCTCTTCTTTAATTTCTCCTCCTTCATAGACATAAAGCTGGAAGAGGGCCAGGCATGTCAGATATTTGCATCCTTTTCCTCTCAATCCTTGTTTGTTTAACTATCTGATGTAGGGGATTCACTAGCCTAACTCAATCTCTTTCTTGGTGTCATAATAAAGAGATAGATGGCTGTCCCAGATGAATGTGCTATGTCCTTCTTTCCATGATATAAATAAGGTCTTTGTCTAGTGGGATGAGTATTTAGAACCAGCCATCCAGTCTCTCTGCCTTCATGACTGACTAATAATTAGGTCACCACCATCATCTTTACATTTGTATATTGTGTTTTTCAAAGAGTTTTTACATCCAGTTTCTCACTTCATTCTCCTGGCAACATTATGAAGTAAGTGAAGATGTTATCATTGTTGTTCCAACTTTATAAAAGAATCATGGAAAATTTACCCCCATCACTTATTTTTTTGTTGTTGTTGATCATTAGACTGTAGTCTTATCATTTTTTAACAATGAAAATGTGTTTACATCTCCCAAAAGTTTGTGACTACTTATCTACCATAAAAAAATGGACTTTTCCATTTTGATTTTATTGATTTCATAGGATTCATAGGGCTTAAAGCTAGGAAGAATCATAGAGATCATTTGGTCCAACCCCCTCAGTTTACAAATTAAAATACTTAAGTGCATTGAGAGGGAGTGATTCGCCCAAAGTCCTTAAGGTATCAAGGAGACCCGGGATTTGAAGGTCATCCAAATAGCAAATAGCAGAGATGGGATTTGAATCCCAGAACTCTGATATGACAGTGTGCCAAAGAAGAATCCTGGCATTGTAGAAAGACTATTGGACCTGAAGTTGGAACATTGCATTTTAATCCTGCCTCAGATACTATGTTGCTCTGGATAAGTCACTTGACCTTTGAACCACCTATTTCATAGAATTGAACAAAAGTCTGTACAAGTGGGAGTGTTATTATGACAAATCCACGTTAGCCCTAAGTGCCTTAGGCTGACTTCCCTAACTTTAGTTTGATGGATGAGCTGGTCCTGGAGTCTACCAAGAGACTGACCACAGGAAGAACTATGGGAAGAACATAGTAGTCATTGTACTTCCCTGAGATACTTGAAAAATAAATAACTTACATTTACATAACACTTTCCAGTATCTAAATACTTTCCTCAAAACAATCCTGAGAGATAAGTGGTGAAAATACTGTTATTTCCATCCCATAGATGAGAAAACTGAGAGATTGATTTCTTCCCTTTGATCACCTAACCAATGTATCTTAGTTGGCATATGAACCCAGGTTTCCTAAATCTAAACCTATCACCCTATCTACTATATTGATGGGGTTGGGATCTGGGCCCCAGAAAGGAAAAACCCTGGACTTTCCCACATGGGGAAATCTCTGGCATTGCCTGAGGCTATAATCCCATCAACTGGCCTTTCATTGTGGCTACACCCAAATCTCCCTTCTCCACAGATCTCCTTAACCCCTCCTCCAGTCACCCCCAAACTACTTGGCCACTCCTAGACCTCATAGACTACTTGGCCACTCCTAGGTCCTTCCCACCTATATAAGGTCCATCTTGTCTCCATTAAGATGCTCAGATTCTTAAAAATCTAGCTATGGCTTACATTCTTATAATCTAGCAACTACTTACTCATGTTCAGACTCCTTAAGAGTCTACCCAATATGATGGATGTTCTAATAAACCTTGTTTTTGGCTGAAAGATGGCTTGGGTTGAATTCTTTTAGAAAGGACCCGCATGTTGTGGTTTTGGGGTCCCAGAACCCCTGAACCCTTAAACTGCATTAATACCATGCTGCACTTTGCTTTTATGATGAATCAGACATTATAGTCTTTAAAGCCTTCAGCAGAGGTGTTTAAGAAGAAAGCAAGAAAATGTGTTAGAAGCCATGCTATTAAGAGTGGTGGAGGTGATGAGCAATGTGGAAGCGCTATATACTTTTCAAATTAGATATGTAAGCCATTCTGTATATAATATTGAATATATAAGCATCAGTAAGAATTTATGGAACACCTGAAATTTCTAAAGGGGAGATATTAAAGAAATACAAATCATTTTTCCAGTCATTGAAGATTTTCCAATTCAAATCAACTGAATAAGCATTTAAGAGTTTAGCTTGTCCCAGGCACTATGCTAAGCGCAGGAGAAACCAGGAAAGGCAAAAATAACCTTTACTCTCAAAGACTCTAAAAACAAATAAGGCATTCATACACACCTTGCAAGCAATCCCCCCCCCCCAATCAAGTAAAGGTGTTTATTTGGGGAAACACATCACAACACAACACACCAAATAGGGTCCTCTGCTCCTGAAGGGAGATACAGGTTAAGGGAGACCCCAGCTTAAGGGGGATGCCCACTAAGGGGACACCTTCCAGTTAAGGAGGATGCCTCCTAGCCAGTAGAGGCTAGGGATTCTTATAGAATAAAACCTGCAGTGGGCTTGGAAATGAGGTGACCAGAGACAGATGGGCAGAGGGGGTGAGGAGTTGAGATAACCAGGGAGTTTGGGGCGCTATCTATTCCATTGTTGGAGTGGGAGAGGGGGAAAAGGTGAGGGGACCCAGTTAGTTTAGGTATTTCCTTGAGCAGCCTACTTGAATCTCATTGTCTCCTAAAGTGGCTTTAAGTGGTACTTGAGATAATGGGCCTTTAATCCACATCCGGGAGCCAAGATGGCAGAGTGAAAAGGTAGTCACTCTCACTGTCCCCTATCAACCTCTGAAAACCCAGAAAATATCACCCCAGAAAAAAAACAGTGGAACATCTGAACTAGAAGAAAGACGGGGAGCAGCAGTGAAGCAGCCCAGCAAACGGGTCTCCCAGTGCCTCAGCAAAAATAAGGGAGGCAGAACTACAAGAGGTTCCCCCCCTCCCCCCGCAGCATTCATCTGAAAGGAGGTGAAGAAAACAACTTAAAGGCTTCCTAAAGCCCCGACCTTGCTGGTTCCAGCCCAACACCAGGTGAGCTGTCGGAGCCCTGCAGCCTCCAATTGTGAAGAAATACTGAAGCCCAGGTGGTGAACGGGCAAATACCAACATCTGGACCTCCGAGTGCCTTAGTGAGGGTGAGGGAACTGGTGGAAACCAGCTCAGAAAACCACCAGGTGCCTCGGCACTCTACTGCAAAGGAATCTCCCAGTGTAATAGCAGAAATTAGGGAGACAACACTGCAGGGGGCCCCAGGCAGATAAACACCCTGCAGCACCCATCTAAAAGGAGTTGAAGAAAGCTAAAGGAAAGGAAAAGCAGGCAACCTAGAATTGCCTGAAAGTTCCAGCCTTGCTGATTCCAGCCCAACACGAGGTAAGCTGCCAGAAGTCTACAGCCTGCAATTGCTAGCATAAGAGGCCCCAGCACACAAAGCCAGTGACCAAGACCTAGGCTCCCAACACAAGAAGCTTGGGTCAGTACCCTCTGTTCCCCAGCAGTAGAGCTCAATCTCTTTAAAGGCCAGGGAATAAAGAAACAGCATGAGTAAAAAGAAACGTACCATAGATTCATATTATGAGAACAGTGAAGATCAAGACAGAAATTCTGAAGAGGACAGCATTGTCAACAAACCCACATCTGCAACATCAAAAGGGAATATGAACTGGTCTGAAGCCCAAAAAGCCTTCTTAGAAGAGCTCAAGAAGGATTTTAATAGTCAAATGAGGGAGATAGAAGAGTCCTTCAAAAATATAATTGGCCAATTGGAAAAAAAATACACTGAAGAAAACAAGTCCCTAAAAAACACAATTGGCCAATTGAAGAAGGAAGTATAAAAACTAACAGAAGAAATAATGGGCCTTTCATTGACCACTCTATTTGAATCTCATCATCTCTCCAAGAAGTAGACACCCAAAGTCATTTGGGAAAAAGGATAAGGATCATGCATTCCTCATCAATCCCTCCTCAAATAATGGGGACCCAAATTTGTTTGGGGACATGGGCCAAGGTCTCATCTTCTGGAACTACCTCAGGCTGACAAGGTTTGTAGAGCTGTCCCTACCTCACTGGGTCCTGGGGGGGAGGTTGACTGGAACTGAACATATACTTGCAACCAATTTCAAGATAATTTAGTCATAATGGCAAAATAATATTAGGCAAACTAAGGTAACATGTATCCTCTGACACTGTCTCCCAGAACCAGTCTGTTTCATTTTCCTTCTTAGGGGTCTATGGTACTCTCAACAGTTCAGATATCTCTTTCTTCTGTCATTTGCTTAAAGCCCCTACCAACTCTGTTCTCTGCCCCCACCCCACATACATTGTTAGGGGGCCAGTGGCTAGTACCTCAGTTACATTTAACTACTTAAAATTGCTTTTGCAATTGCTTTTATACATTTTACAAAGAGATATTTATTTTGAAGACATGGCATGAACAAACATTCCTCATCCTAACACTTCAGGTGGGCATACTTTCTCCTATTCCACCTTGGTTTCTAGGGAGAGAAGGCTCCACTTAGCTCAGTTCCAACATAGCCTCTGTCCCATCATTTTCATGTTTCGATATGCCATAATGCCTGATGAATTTGTATCTCAGCTATCTCTGCTCTGGTCTTGAATATTACTCCCAAAGGTCTCCCCTTGCTCCTCAGGAAATCAATGCTGTAATGGTCATAAACCCATGGACTATGGAACAACAGGTTATAGAAGCAACTTCTGGACCTTTTGAATTCATAAGGTCCAGAAAGCTCAAATCCTCTCACCAATAAGACAGAAGAACAAATACAAAGTAGGACATACGCCTTTTCATTGAGGTCTTTCCCTTTATACCATGGATTTTCATTGAAGGCAATCAGTGAAAAAGCCATCAAGATTGCCCTAGAGAGAATGAGGCAAAAAGAGGAATGGCCTAAAGCTGATAGGACTTTTTTTTAAACCTCTGTAGGCAATCACAGGAACATTCAACACATGGGTCGCTAATTGCAACCCATTTGAAAAACATACAAACTCCCCTCCCTCTAAGTTACTTCCATCTCTTATCATGAAGAACTTCACAGGTTCTCCACATGGATGAATTGCATTAAGTAAACAAACTGATGGGATCTCTACATGATTCATCTCCCAGCTACACTAACTTCATAAGTACTTAAGAGAGAAAGGTTTCTGGGGTAGGTAAATTGTGAACTGAATGATGAAAGTTATAGATGATAGAGCGTGCAAGGAGGTAGAGGCCAGCAAATCAGAGGATATAAAGGTAAGACAATTGGCTTTCTGGAACAAAGAAGTCATAGTGAGTACATGGATAAAAATCCTCGATTGGATTAGCAGCCAACAGATATTCCCATCAAAAAGAAAATAAAGTCTCTCTCTCTCTTTCTCAAGTCTCTTCTGGCTAGAAATTCCAAGGTTCTATAATCCCTAAATGAGTTTCAAGAGATAAACTCGGTTAGAGAAACAAACACACAAATAAAATATGGGATATTTTGACACGCGCATAAATTGGATTTAAAGGAGGCAGAACTTTTTGAAGTCATCAGCCTCATTCTTTCCTCTAGAGTTATGGAAGTCCAGGGACAAGACAAAAGTCAAGAGGACTGGTGATGGTTCAGAATGCAGTGGATAACCTTGGCCTTTATATATTAAGGTCATTCCCAGACCTCCGTTTATCTGAGGCAAAGCACATTCAGTGACTAAGGAGTAGCAACTGAAACTCTGGCGTTGTCTTTAAAGTCTCTTATAAGTTAGTAAGGGGCAGCTAAATTGCATAGTGGATAGAGCACCAGGCCTAGAGTCAGGAAGACCTCAGTTCAAATCTGGCCTCAGACACTTACTAGCTGTGTGACCCTGGGCAAGTCACTTCACCAATTTTACCTCAGTTTCCTCATCTGTAAAATGAGCTGGAAAAGGAAATGGCGAACAACACCATCTTTGCCAGTAAAACCTTGAGTTGGCCATGGCTGAAAATGGCTTGAACAATAATAAGATGAATTGATAATCTTTAATTATGACCTGACAAGGAGAGGTTGGCTTCTGTAGTAGAATGTTGACTTTCAACTTTCTATAATATAGTTCATCCCTAACTTCCAAAAGTATGGACACTGCTCAAACTGCAAAGCCCCCATTTATGAGCTGGAGAGGCAATTTTCAGGAAGGAGAATCTCCTGAGCTCAGCAGTATGGGAGCAGGTACCATTTTTCCTTGATAGGGCCAATTTGGAATTTTGTGTGTCATATACCCAGACATGATGTGACATTTCATTGGCAACAACCCATGTCTTTGAAATTAACTGAAAAAAAAATGTGCCTCCCCTGTCATTTGAAAGTGACTTGAATAAACTGTCTAAAAGGCCAGGAGAATATTTTTTTTTCTATTAAAGACAAAATTTCCATTCCATTTCTTTCCAGACAGGCTCTTACTGAAAACATTGATCATGCTGCCACTAAACTTAGGTTTTTTAGACTTCAGATTTTAAATAAACAACTATCTGTCTCCTTTCCCTCTCTTCTTTTACCCTTTCCACTGAGGAAAGTTAAATATCACATTCTTTCCCAGAAGACTAGGAGCAACAAAACTCAGAAATGTTACTGACATATTTAATAGAAATTATTGAAGCCAAAATGACAATAATAGATCCCCCTCAACCAATAAAGTACTTTCTGCTTTTAAACTACAGACTCGGCCTAATCCCAGATTTTAAAGAAAAAATTACATGTTATTAGAATCTCCACATAAATCCAATGAATTCTTAGCTTTTTGAATTAATTGTCCCTTTTTTTCCATTGCTTTTGTCACTACCTTAGTCCAGTCCCTTATCATCTTACATCTACATTCTGTAATTATCTCCTAATATGTCTTCCTGTCTCCAGTTTCCCCTTTTCACCTCTTAGTCCATCCTGAAAACGTCACCCAGAATAATTTTTTCTAAGTTGCAAACTACTTTCTGTAGAATATGCAATGATTCCCTATTGGGAACTCCACCATATCTAGATTCTGATCCTGGAATTAAAAACCATCATCTACCTCACCTTACCAATACATTTTTACTTTCAACTTATCACCTTCTGCTTTCTGGTCCATTAAGGGCATTCTCATGACTCTTCCTACTTCTGTCAGTCATTCACTTTGATTCTTCTATGATTCACTGATTGACTGTTCTCTCTACATAGAATGTCTTCATAATTCTCATCATTGATTCTTCCCAATGAAACTTTCCCTGATGATGCCAGCCCAAGCTGTTGTCTCCCCTCTCTTATTCTTTTTTTAATTCATAGGAACATAGATGCTCAGATTGGGGCTATTTTTTTTTTAGGCAATTGGGGTTAAATGACTCACTTAGGGTCACACAGCTAGTAAGTGTCAAGTGTCTGAGGTCAGATTTGAACTCAGGTCCTCCTGATTCCAGAGCTGATACTGTATTCACTCCATCACCTAGCTGCCCCAGATGCTCAGATTGGAAGCAACTTCAGAGACCATTCAGTCTAAGTCTTAACTGAAAAATGAATCAATAACATCACTAACAAGTGGTGATCAGGGGTCCATGTGAAGATCTCTAGCATTAAAGATCTGACAAGATTGCAAAGGCAGCTAAGTCCTTTTAAAAAAATAGCTTTAGTTGTAAGGTAGTTGTTACTTATTTTGTCTCTTTGGAGCATTTATCCATATCTGTATTCTATATCCATATCTATAGTCTTTGTTCTGTCATTTGGGTCCATACAGAATAAACCTCATACCTCTTCTAGATGACAGTTATTCAAATATCTAAAAAGAAATTGTCATCCTTATCTCTCAGATCTTCTCTTCTCCACCCTAAACATTCCCATTCCTTCATACCAACTTTGCTGTATAGTATGGATTCAAGTTCTCTTGGCAGCCTGGTTTTA
The DNA here is from genome assembly GCF_003287225.1 of Phascolarctos cinereus. Classification (NCBI taxonomy): domain Eukaryota; kingdom Metazoa; phylum Chordata; class Mammalia; order Diprotodontia; family Phascolarctidae; genus Phascolarctos; species Phascolarctos cinereus. The sequence continues at coordinate 344,293,312 of NW_027555958.1, forward strand.
CTCCTTTAGAAGTATTTAAGCTTGTCAGTGACCCTCTTAAAATGTAGTTCCTGAAATTGAGCACAACATTGATGATGTCTCAAAAAGGAAAGATACAATGGCATTAATTATTTCTCTTTGAACATTAGGCTTTGATTAAGGTAGTCTAAAATCACATTAATTTTTTCCCTACTTTTTCTATCATGTCACATTTTCAGCTCACATTGAGGGACTTTGGGGGAAGGCCCTTATCATGGAACAGTGCTCTCTATGACACTTCCAAGAATTGAAATTTTCCTAGTAGTGAGGCACAAGGGAAGAAGTGAATCCATTGGTCAAGCTCTACATGACAATGAAAAAAAAAACTGCCAAGAGGGGAGGTTCCAGAATGGATAGCCTGGAAATGTTGATTCCATGAAGAATACTGAGAATAAATAGAGATTAATGTTTGTTGTTATTATTAATCCTTTCTTACAGAGGACCAGTGAAATCATCAGGATATCTTGACTTGCAAGTGAATTGGATTTAAGGCAGAGCTGTGAAAAGACATCAGCCCCACTCTCCTCCAGAGTCGTCTGAGTCCAGGGGCAAGATATAGGTCAGGATGACTGGCAAAGGCCCAAGAATGCACTAGGAGACCTTGGCCTTTTTAAACTAAGGTCTTTCCAAGGTCTCAGTTTGTCTAAAGCAATGCCCATTCAGTAGTTAAAAGTATATGTAAGAACTGAGGTAAAAGATGGCCTACTTTGCCTTCGTAAAAGAATCAATTAAGGGGGGGAAACAATTGTTATTTACATTTACTCTGAGCCATTAGAACCCAAATAATGAGCAAGTGAGGCTTGGACTGGGGCCTGTTGTTGGCCAGTCAGTGAGAGTCAGAATCATTTGGGTTTAAAGGCATAGTCGAGTAGCTCCATTTTAGTCCCAATGGGCTTTGTCAAAGCCTGGTTTTCCAGAGCTGTATTTCAAGAAGTCATAAATGAAAACTGCATGAGACAAAAGAGTTAATTGTCCTCTTTTTTTTTTTTTAATGATAGAACACATAATCAGAGAAGAAAATAATCTAGCCCCTCAAACCCCAAGCTACCTTGAGAAGTATAAGTTACTAAAATTTATAATCCTTTGGACAGAGCCATACACATGTAAGGGTGTCCAGTTGGACAGAAGAGGGAGAAGGAGGATGAGGAGAAGGAAAAAGAGGAGGAGAAAGAAAAATAGCAGCATTGCCCAACTGCAACTGGCCTGTTGGGTCCCCCAGAAGGGCAGCTGCTACTACTAACAGATTGTTCATTCCCAAAGAGGACCAATGACATCAGCAGGGCTATGTCTTGACTTGCAAGTGAATTGGATTTAAGTGAGGTAGAGCTGAGCAAAGTCATATGCCCCACTCTTTCCTGCAGAGTTATTGGAGTTTAATGGCAAGATATATATCGGGGCAAATGGCAGTGGCCCAGCAAATAGAGATTGGCTAGTAATAAAGGTTATGAATGGAAAATGGAGGTCTAGAGTAGACAGAAAGAGATGTTGGATAATGAAGAGAGTGAGTGAAAGTCTCTAGAAATGGGGCACAAAAATGAAATTTAAAAAAAAGCTACTGAACAGGACTAGTTGAAAGGGAGAAGCTACTTTACTTGAGGGGAATCTACTTGATTAATTGAGAGGAAAAGGCAGGGGAGGAATTATGTAGCCATATAAAAGTAGGAAAGAAGGAACTAATGAATAAAGTCCAAAGGCATAGAGGGTAATAAATGAATCATGTGGATAAGAGTGAGGGATAGGGACTCAGTGGAAATAAATCCCCCTTAAAAAAAAAGAAAAGAAAAAAAGCTTAACATAAGCTTAGCTTGATAAAAACACAATGTTAGAAACAAATGGATGAAAATATTAACTTTACTCTCATAATTTTAAATGTGAATGGGTTAAACAATCCAATAAAATGAAAAAGAGCAACAAAATGGATAAGAAAAAAAGCCCTACAGTGTGTTGCTTATGAGAAACACATTTACGAAACAAAGACAGAGCAAATCAAACTGAAGGCATGGAAAATTTTTTTTACCATGCATCCAGGAAAAACAAGAGTTTCAATCATTCTATCTGACAAAGAAAAAACAAACCTTCAAAAAATTAAAAAGTGATGAACAAGGAAACTACATGATACTAAAGGAACCACAGACAATAAATTAATATTAATAAAATTTCATATGCCTTAGCATCAAAATTCAAAAAAGAACTATTATCTGAGCTACAAGAAGACATAGACAGTAACCCAATAATGACAGGACACTTTAATATTCCTCTTTCAGTTATGGATAAGTCTAACAGTAAGATAAACAAATGGAAAAATGTGGAACTGAAGAAATTGCCAGAGAAACCAGAGTTATAAAATATATGGCATCTTCTAAATGGAACTACAAAAGACTACATATATTCTCATAACCACATAGAACTTTTACAAAAATTGACCATGTATTAGAGCACAGAAATATGGAAAACAAATATAAAAAGGCAGAAATAGTTAATATGTCCTTTATAGATTATAATACAATAAAAATAGTAATTTGTTCAGGGAACACAAACAAAAGACTAAGATCCAAATAGCTACTTAACATTGAAATCCTAAATAATAAATCAGTTAAAAAAAACAGATCATAGAAACAATTATGTAAAAATAACCCAATAATGATAAAACAACATCCAAAATTTATGGGGTGCCACCAACACAGTCCTCAGGGGAAAAATCATAACCCTATAAACATACACAAACAAAATAGAAAGAGAGGATTAGTGAACGGAATATGCATTTAAAAAATCAGAAGGCCAACAAATAACAAATGTAAAATCAGTACAAAAGAGAAGATATTAAAAAATCAAAAGGGCACTATTTAAATTGGAAACGTGATATACATGATGATAAATAAAATGATAGATAATAGATAATGATATTGTTAGAAATGGTAAATAAAACTAAAAGCTGGTTCTTTGCAAAAGACTAATAAAATTGATAAACTTTTCATTAATCTGATTAAAAGAAGGCAGGAAATTAAATAAATAAAATAGCAAACGAGCAAGGTGAGATCCCAAAAAAGCCAGGAGAAATAATAAAAATAATCAGAACACATTATTCATAATTATATGCTAACAAAACCAAGAACACAAAAGAAATAGAGTGATTTCTTCAAAAGTAGAAAAAATATGCAAACTATCAGAAGACTAGATAGAATTTTAAAAAAGGATAAAGAAGATGGTTTCAGAAAAACTGAGAAGACATATATGAATTGAAGCAAACTGAACTCAGAAGAACCAGGAGAACATTGTACATGGTAACAGAAATATTGCAATGATAAAAAAAAACTGTGAAAGATTTAGCTACTCTGATCAATGAGCCAAGATGAATTTCCAAGTATTCATAATGACAAGTGCTATCCACCTTCAGAAACAGAACTGATAACTTTTGAGTGCAGATTGAAGCATATTTTTTCTTGCTTATTTTGGTACCATGGCTGTTATAGAAATATGTTTTGCATGAATTCCAGTATATAATAAATATCATATTGCTTGCCTTCCCAATGAATAAAGGAGAGGCTGGAGGGAGGGTTAAAATTTGGAACTCCAAATTAAAAAAAATGAATGTTTAAAAAAAAACCCTAGGGAAGAAAGAAAAGCATACATTTTGAATGTTGCCAATGTGTGGATTTGTTTTGCTTGATTATGCTTGTTTGTTACAAGGTTTGCCCCACTCCCACTCGAGGTAGAAGGATTTGGGAAAGAAAGGAGTATTAGCAATAATGATACTAAAAAAAGAAGAGATTTAAGAAAAGGGAGTACTTATAGCCTTTTTTTAAGCACAGAAAAAACAGGAGGAAGTTCAGAAAGAGAGACAAACAAAACAATTTTGAAAATAATATGTTGACTTTATAACATTCTTTTTAAAATAAAATCTGGATGTAATAGAGATTTGTGGTTTCTTGTACAACCCTGCTTTTCTGTTCTTCTGTGTCTATGGAAATGCTCATGTTTGATGATTGTCAAGTTCAGAATTACAAAATTGTTTCTAAGGAAAAAACCAGATAGAGATCTAAAATAATCCAATCTTAGAAAAAGAAATAGATCTAGCTGTAAAGGAACTACCAAAGAAGAAAACTATTGGACCTGATGGATTCACAGGGGAATTTTATGAGATTTTTAGGGAACAATTAGTATCCATACTTCAAAAATTATCCTCAAAAACTGAGAAAGAAAACACTTTAATCTTCAGCACAGATTTCAACTTTCTGATCAGAGATCATCTAGCCCTTTTGTGTCAATATCTGAGCTCAGGTCTTATTAGATAACTGATCCAGCCTGTCTTTTGGGGGTAATGTTCTCTCATGTCTTTCCTCTCCAGGCAAATGTTACACTTCTCTTCTCTACCCCTCCTTTATCCTGAATCCTCTAATTACTGGTATGTGCTGGCTTTGCCTTAGGTGGTACATGGCAACCTGTTATGTTCTTATGCAATTAAAAAAATTAAATGTATATATTTACCATAATTTCTATTGATTAATTTTGAGATTTTGTTCTAGTTTGCAAGGTTTTTTTTGTATTCTGATCTATTATCTAAAATATTAGCTATTTCTTGCAGTTTTGTGTGATCTGCATATTTGTACTTCACAATTAGTGTCTTGTTAAATACCTTACTATTCTCTCATGGTCCTAATGCATCATTTTGTGTAAATAATACACATATTATACATGCATATGAATAGATGGATGTACAACAAAATCACAGCAATTTGGAGTTGGAAGGGACCTGAGAAGTCATCTAGTCTAAATTTCTGCCTGATTCATGAGTCCTCTCTACCTGCAGCAAGTATGCGCCCCCCCCCCCACTCACGCATACACCACACACAAGAGAAAATGTTTATCTTTTTTTCCCCCTTTTTAGGCAGTGGGGGTTAAGTGACTTGCCCAGGGTCACACAGCTAGTAAGTGTCAAGTGTTTGATCTGAGGCTGGATTTAAACTCAGGTCCTCCTGACTTCAGGGCCAGTGCTCTATCCACTGTGCCACCTAGCTGCCCCTAGAAAATGTTTATTTTGCCCAGCAGATTTAGCTCTGGTAGATACAGGAAGTCTGGAAGTCTTGTTACCTAAGTAGATCTCCAGGCTTGTTGCCATCATCATGTTTGCCCCTCCACTCCCCCCTTCCTCCATCCCTTATACATCATATCTGGGCTTTGCATGATGCTGAGCAGCAAAGCACGTGCAACCAACAGGGATGTTCTCTCCTCTACTCTGTTCAGAACCCAAACCCATTTTTCCTCTTCACAGAGACTTCACCAGCAGCAGCTTCTTCACAATGCACTATAGTGATCTCAAGGCTTTGGGAAAAATGAAAAGCAACTCCTCCTTACAAAAAAAAAGTTGGGAAGGGCAGCTAGGTGGCGCAGTGGATAGAGCACTGGCCCTGAAGTCAGGAGGACCTGAGTTCAAATCAGGCCTCAGACCAAACACATGACACTTACTAGCTGTGTGACCCTGGGCAAGTCACTTAACCCCAATTGCCTAAAAAAAAAAAGTAGTTAGGTTCTCAGCTTATGTGAAACTTCATCTATTGCAGAGTCAAAGGGAAACAAGGGTTAAGGAGCCTTCTGGTAACTTCAAAACCCTCCACAAAGCCATTCTAGATAATTTTGATAAAGATAACTCATTGCCTAGACTGACCCTCTGGATAAGAGGGATGGATCCTAAAATCCATCCAAGGACAGGATTGCACAATCTTCTGCTTGGCTGTTGTCAAAGACACAGTTCTAGATTCTATCCAGCAAGGCTCCAGCCAGTCAAGATAACAACAGATCTCACTGAACCTCTCAGGGTGTTTTTCCAGGTGCTTCACTAATCCATCTTCAGTCTATCCATCATTCCATCCACTAGGATCATTATTTCATATCCTTTATTTTGTATTCCCATTCAGTTATTAAAAAAAAAAGATATTGGGAGGTCAAACAGATGTCTTTCTTAAAATCCTTAACATGAAATTCTCCTTAACTCTTAAATGTTGTCAGTGGATTCTCCTCTCCAGTATTTTGCATATATTTTGCATCAAAGTATTGTCACCATTCTGTAGAATATAAGCTTTACCATTTCACTTTTCTTTTCATATCCCCAGCACCTGCAACAGTATCTGGCACATACTAGGCACTAAATAAATCAATCAAGCAATCAACAAATGGTTATTAAGCTAGTTTGCACAGTAGCATAGAATGCTAGGCCTGGAGACCAGAAGACTTGAGTTCAAATCTGTCTCTACTTACTACTTATGTGACAATGGGTAAGTAACGTAACCTCTGTTTGACTCAGTTTCCCCAACTATAAAATGGACATAATAATTGCATCTATCTTTCAGGGATGCTGTGAGGATCAAAAGGATTAATATTTTTAAAATAGTCCAGTTCCTGGCACATATAGGCACTTAAAAATGTCTATTTCCTTCGTTACTCCATTCCTTCCCCATCATGTATTTTTCACAAAGCACTGTGCTATTTTGAGGATACAAGTACAATTGAGTTGAAATGAAACAAAGAGAAGCAACTCAATTGCCAATTCAGCTATTTAGTTTTGCTGTTTTCATACCTTCTCCCCTGCTGTACCTCTTTCCTTTCTCAATTTGTTCATCTTCCTTCCTTCTTCCATCCATGAAACAGCTCTGAAACCTCAGTTATCTCATGAAGAGAAATAATTTTCTTTCAATCCAGCACTGTCTCAATGTGTGGTATTCCCTATTTGTCCTACAGAATATCGCTTAGCTTGACTTTTTTGTCAGTGTCATATGTATTTATTGAATCTATTTAAGAACGTGTCTTCAGTTTTTACAGTTGTTTTAGCATCTGTACATTCTCAGAATGTAGATTTTTCAGCTTTCTTAGATTATAAAAGACTTACAAGGCAGGGTTTATGTTTAGCTTCTTTTAAATAATCACCTCCCTAGAGACAGGGACTAAATGATTATTTGTTCATTCACTCTGATTAGGCTGGTGCTATGGACTAGTTGTCCAAAACCCAGAAAAGATGGCTTATAATTTCTTTGATCAGTTTTCATGTCATCTCAAGGTGGCCTAAAGGCTGGCCGCCTAGCATGGAGATGAGAGTAATCCAATGTAAAATACCCATTGAGTTCAAATCCCAACCCTGATACTTGTTATCTCTGTTATTTTGGCTTATGTACTTAACCAGTACGGGCCTTAGGCTCTTATCTTTAAAATCAAGGGTTTAGATTAGATGATTTCTGAGATTCTTTCCAGGACTATATTCGTGTTCCTCTGAAAATAGCCACTAAAGTCAGTTGCATTGCTACATATTCCTCTATTGCTTCATGGCATAAAGTAGCCCAGGTCTTCCTACTCTTGTTCCAAATCCTGCTCCGCTGTGTTGATAGCAGAGCTCCACTGTGTTAGGAGGGCAGTATGAGTTGTAGTGTTGTTAGAAGGCCCACAAACATGGAACCCTAGCATCCTCTGGCCCCCTTTTGTTTACATGGTTCAACATGGCTTATGATCTAGAAGAAATCATTTTCTCAATAATCAGGCATCTGTCCCCATTTTCCTCCCAGAGGCAAAGCAGAGGACAGTTTGAATCTCAGTTTGAGGCTGGTGTTGCATCCATTCCAAACTCAGCGGGCAGACTCCCAGTACATCTATTTCAAAGGAATGGCTGTCAGAGGCAAGGCTGCTGCTGGGTAGGAGACCAAAACACAAAAGGAAGCCACATATTTCAAGATCTGACGCAGTCAGAATGCTGTCTCCTCTGTGACAGATGACAAGATTCCACAGCCTGTTAAACAACGCTTAGCAATGTGTCTCTTACACCCTACTGCTCAGAGATAGGCACTTTGCACATTGTGAGTGGACTTCTGCTTTCTGCCCTCTGCAGATGCCCTGATTCGTGATTAATGGAAGAGGCAGAGGGATTTGGGAGGTGTGTTGTTATAGGGAAATGGCATTTTTACCGAGGTCTCCAGGCAAGCTGCCTAAACATATTCAGTTCAACAAGTTTTTATTGAGCACCTACTCTGTGCCCAGGACTGTGTTAGAATTACAGAATCTGAGTTGGAAAGGACCTCAGAAGGCACACAGCCCATCTTGTACCTATACAGGAATTCATTTTATAACATGCAGCCTTCAAATGAAGATCTTTACTGAGACAGCCCACTCTGATCCTGGATATCTTTAATGGTTATAAAATTTTCCTTAGCTAGAGCCTAAATCGGGTTCCCTACAATTTCCACCTACTGTTTATAGTTCTGTCCCCTCTGGGACCAGGCAGAACAAATTTAATTCCCTTTCCACCAGACAAATAGAAGACAGCTATCATGTTCTCCCTAATTCTTCTATTTTGCAGGGTAAACATTCCCAGTTCCTTCAACCAGTCTTCATAGCACTTAATCTGGAGTTCAGCCTGGTTTTATCCTTTATTTATCATAATAAGATACCCCTCCCAGGATAATTTAATCACTTCTAATCTCATCTGGGGCATCTAGATGACTCAGTAGATGGAGTGTCAGGTCTGGGGGCAGGAAGACTCATCATTCTGAGTTCAAATCTGACCTCAGACACTTACTGGCTATGTGATGCTGGGCAAGTCACTTAGTCCTGTTTGCCTTAGTTTCCTCATCTGTAAAATGAACTGGAGTATCTTTGCCAAGATAACCCCTAATGGGGTCATGCAGAGTCCGACATGACTGGATTTCATCACTGTGCTATTGATTCAAGTGTTGGATACTATCTCCTTTAGCCTCTTCTCCTCTCTGATTGGATGGCCAGAGGGTAGAGTACTAAAGTTCTCCCAGTGCCTTCCTTTTCAGAGGGCAGAACTTGGACTTCCATCTCACTCTACTTTGAACCTGAAGCTCTGCCTGGTTTCAACTCCATGTAATAAGATGCTGTCATGCTGAGTAGTCCCAGGTATCTACCTCTCTTTTACAGTTTTTGGGGGTGTGTGTGTGTGTGTGTGTGTGTGTGGTCTGTCCTTACTATATGGTAAGCTCCTTGAGGACAGCAACTGTCCTTTTTCTCATTTGTTTTCCCTAGTATTTAGCACAGTGTGACATGTTGTTACAGTTGTTTTTCAGTTGTCTCTGATTCTTCATGGCACCATTTTGGGTTTTCTTGACAAAGATACTGAAGTGGTTTGCCATTTCCTTCTCCAGCTCATTTTACAGATGAGGAAACTGAGGTAAACAGGGTTAAATGACTTGCCTAGAGTCACCCAGCTAGTACATATTTGAGGCCAGATGCGAACTCAGCAAGATGAGGCTTCCTGTCTTCAGGTCCAGTGCTCTATCCACTGTGCCACCTAGCTTAATGAATTTTTATCAATTGAATTGAATTGGTATGGCATAATCTTGAGGCCATTCACTATATAGATGGTCCTCCTCAACTTCCTTTCTATTTTGTCAGCATCCTTCCTGAAATGTGATCCTCAGAACTTAAGCAAAACTCCAGACACCATCTGACCATGGGAGAGTATGGTAGGACTTTCATCTCCCTAACTCCTCACCCTGCCAGCCCCTATAAGCTCCAGAACCCCATCTGGGATAGCCAAAATATGGGGCCCCCTGCCAATACTGAAGTTACCTTTGTCCTTACTGCTTTACTCAGGCTGTACAACTGCTCACAGGACTTTGATGACATATGAGCTAACAGTTCTTTTCTTTCTGGTGAGATGGAGGACTACCAGGCCTTTCCATCTACCCTGACACTGCCCCTTAAATTTTTCCAGGCTTTACAATGTGTTCTACCTATATGCCCTGTGATCCCCAGGTATAGTCCTTGGACTTACTTTATATAAGGACCTTGGGATCTTGTCACCTGCTCTACTGCTAGATCTTTAGTATTGTCAGGTTTTTTCATCTGCCCTACAACTAAACTTTCTTTTATGTGTTCTTTTCCCCAGTTGGAGTGTGAGCTCCCTGAGAGCAAACTATTTCACTTTTCCTCTTTGTGTATCAAGCACTTAGCACAATCTTTGGAACACAGTAAGTCTTTAGTAAATGCTTGTTCATTCATTTATTCCCTGGTGCAGGACACTATGACTCTCTTAACATACTGTATGATTATATTTGCTTTTTGGGTTACCACATCACCTGTTAACTTGAAGTCCATTTAGGCTCCCAGATCTTTTGTTTCAGACAAATTGCTTTCTGGCTTTCTCTAATCTTGTACTTGTGAAATCTAAACCCACACAAGGGGTGAACACTGTCTGTAATATTGTGACTGACTCACATTTCTATAGCAAGTAATGGTTTTAAAATAACTTAAAATGCTTTCTCATTTGATTCTTCCAACTCTGTGAGGCAGATAGTGCAAGTACTAATTATACCTATTTCATAGATACGGAAACAGGCCCAGAAAATCTAAGGCATTTTCCTAAGATCCTAGAACTAGTATGTGCCATAGCTGAGAACTGAATCCAGGTCTGTTGACTGTAAGTACAGTTCTATTTTCACCAGCTTATGCTGTCATACAAAAAAAGTCCCCTCTCTTAAGATTACAGTAATTTAATGAGACAATATAGGAACACACACAGGAAAGAATTAATACATAAACAAAGGAATGAGAGAATTTAATGAATTTTTAAATTTACTATAATTAATTTCCAAAATTTATGATATAGACAGTAAATACCATGGGCTATTTAAATTCAATGTTGTCTTGAGATAATAGTAATTCACATTTACATAGTCTGAGAACTGGGTTACTGTTTGTCCTTCGTTCTCTAAGAGGACCATGACCTCATGGAGGTGGTGCCATGAGGTACAAGTGAATTGGATTTAAGTGAGGGAAGCTGTGCAAAGTCACCAGCCTTATTTTCTCCTCCAGAGCCAGCTAGTTCCAGTGGCCAGATATGCATTAGGACAACTGGAGATGGCCCAGGATGCATTGGGGGACTTTGGCCTTTCCAAGCTAAGATCTATAACAGGTCTCAATTTCACTGAGGCAGCAACCATTCAGTGATGAAGGATTAGTTAAATGAGGCAAAGAATGGCCTCTTTAAAAAAAAAAATCTGCTAAGGGAAGACCTGGGTTTCTGGCCAAAACAGAAACAATTATTACTTGTATTCATTCTGAGCCAATCAGTGACCAAGTTGGACTTGGTATGGGACTGGAATGATTTGGGATTAAGGCTGGTCTTTTAAGAGAAAAAAACCAGAACAACAACAACAAAAAGTTTTGGAGATTAAAATTTAAGATCACATCAGACCCTTAGCTTGGGCAGCTCACTTCAGAGGGATTTTCTTTAGTGAAAGTATAGTATGGCAACAGTTATTTGAGAGGGAGAAGCCTCTTTTCTGTACATCTTCACCTGGTTACCTAGGGGTAACCATTCTGGGGGGCTTCTAAGTCCCATCAAATGGGACTTCCAATCCATATAATAGAACTCTTCAGACCTGAAAAAAAAAAAAAACCTCTTGAACAACTGAAGTTAAATGGTCCTTAAAAGGTGAGAGCATCTTTCAATAAAAGAACCAGTTTCCTTTCCACAATAATAGTATTTTCGAGTTTGCAAAGCATTTTCCCCCTACCAAAAGAAATACCTTGCACTATATTATAAGCTCCATTTTATATAAAGAAAGCTAAAGCTTAGAGAAGTTAAATGATTTGTCAAGGCCAAATATAACTATAGAAAGTGTCAGAGCTGGTATCTGATACCAGGCCCTTTTTCAAATCCAGTAGTATTTCAGTAATAAACACTATCTCTTGTGGTAGGGAAGGTTTTGTTGTGGAGGAGCTAGGACCTGAATCACTTGAAAAATCCTTGAAGAACAGGTAGAAAGGAGGGCCTTCCAAGGTAGGGGGACACCTTAGGGAAAGACATGAAGGCCTTCCAGTACCTAGAGCAATTGACAGTTACCCAGAATATATGTAAGCTTCTGTTTGACCAAACATTGACTCAAAGTAGAAAAAAAAAATTAAATCTTATTGGTTTAAACTCTTGCTTCTTGCCTTACTTTGACTGATTCTCTTCATGCCTTGGAAACAGGTACATTATTAAATATATATTGTATAGTTTCATAGAAAGAACATTGGATTGTCTGTCGAAAAACTCAGGTTTTAATACTGAGCAAGTTATGATGTAGTTGTGTGACATTAGGGAGGTCACTGGATCATACTGACCTTTTTTCTTCTCATCTGTAAAATTAAGCACTATAGGATTTCAAGTTATAAAGAACCTTAGAAATGATCTAATATAACCCCTTCATTTCAGATATTTCAGAATTAGAGAGTTGGAAGGGACCTCAGTAGCCATATAGCCTAGCCCATGCCTGAATGGAATCCCCACTATAACATATCCACAAGTGGTCGTGCTACCTTTGCTTGAAGACATCCACAGTAAGAGAACCTATTATCTCTGATATGACTCATAGCACCTTTGTATAGTTCTAATTGTTAGGGAATTTTTCTTGATGTTAACTTTGTCTCTTCCCAACTTCTACTGGTTTTTCTTGGTTTTTCCCTCGGAGTCCAAAAAAAAACCCAGTCTAACTTCTCTTCTGCATTGGAGTCCTTCAGATACTTGAAGACAGCTATTGTGCTCCATGTGAATCTTCTTTTCTCCGAGCTAAATATGTCCACTTACTTCAGTCTATGTCCTTATATGACGTGGACTCCAGATCATTCACCATCCTAGTTGCTCTCCTTTGGACACTCCAGTATATCAATGCTTTTCTTAACCGTGGCACCTGGAAGTGAATACAGTCCTCCAGTGGTCTGATAAGGGTAGAGTCCAGAGGAACTACCATTTCCCTGTTTCTGGAAGCTGTGCTACACTTATTTAAATCCAAGATCACATAAGCTTTTTTGGTGGCCACATCATACAACTGACTCACTGATCTTGCTTTCCACTAAAATTTTAAATCTCTCAAATTCTGTTGTCTAACTATCCCTCTCATACTCTTGGGTTTGAATTTTTTTGTATGCAAGGGCAATACTTTATACTATTATTTTACATTAGTACTATTACCCTATACAATTTTCATCGAATTAGATTCAGCCCAACCCTAATCTATCAAGATCTTCTGGATCTTGATTCTGTCAAACACTTCCTTAGCTATCCCTATTAACTTTTATGTCATCTGCAAATTCGATGACCATACTATATATCTTTGTTGTTCAATTCTTTTCAGTCTTGTCTCACTCTCTGTGACCCCATTTTGGGTTTTCTTGGCAGATACTGGAGTGGTTTGCCATTTCCTTCTCCAGGTCATTTTACACACAATGAAACTGAGGCAAACACGGTTAAGTGAGTTGTCCAAGGTCACACAGCTAGTAAGTATTTGAGACCAAATTTGAACTCAGGTCTTTCTGACTCCTAGTTCAGTGCTCTAACCACTGGGCTACCAAAATGCCTTCCATACTATCTCTGTTTTTATCCAAATCATATAAAATAGTTAAACAGTACAAGGTCAAGTATAGATCACTAGAGTACTCCACTAGATATCTTGTGTCATGTTGACATTGAACCATTAACAGCTGGCTTTTGAGTCCTGTCACCCAGTCAGTTTTTAATTCATTCAACTATATTATGTAATCTATACATCTCTATAATTATTGTAAAAGAAACCTTATTAAAAGCTTTGCTAAAAACTAGGTGAACTGTATCTACAGGATTCCACTTATCTGTTCATTTAGAAATCCTATCAAAAGGGGAAATTAGGTTAGTCTGGCATGACTTCTTCTAGATGAAGCCTTGTTAGTTCTTTATAATCACCATTTCTCTTTTTGTATGTTCACCAAACATCTAATGTTCTGTTTTAGAATTTTCCCAAGAATCAAAGAAAAGTCTATTGATCTATAGTTTGAAAACTTCTTCCCTTCCCTTTTCCTCTTCTTCTTCTTCTTCTCCTCCTCCTCCTTCTTCCTCCTGCTCCTCCTCCACCCTCTCTTTGAATAGGAATAACATTTGTCCTTCTCTAATTTTGTAGTACCATTTTTATTTTCCACAGTCTTTCAAGTATCACTGGTGGCATCTCAATAATTACATCTGCCAGTTATTTAGGGATCTGATAATGTAGTTTAACAGATAGATAGTTAAATGGCTAGTCAGATAGACAAATGGATGGACAGACAGACATACAGATAGATGATAGATAGATAGATAGATAGATAGATAGATAGATAGATGCATTTATTGAGTGCTTAATATTTGCCAGGCACTGTACTAAGCATCATGGGTCCGGTGGCTGTGTAGTCGCAATGGAAAGTGTCTTGTTCAGAAAGCTTATATCCTTCCTCCCTGCCTGGGAGATGCTGGCCTCCACAAGAAGGTTAGCAGTGGTGGGTAGAAGTTCCTTCAGTGTACACTAGGGTTAGACAGTGGATGTACATCTGAAGAACAGACACCACAGCTGCCATGTCTCAACAATTACAGAAATGATGTGTATTTGTGAAATTAATTCGTCCATAAATCCAACCACCAATGAAATCTGTTGGTTACAAACTTGAACAATTTGACATTTCTTCAACTTTTCATCTAATAAAAAGTCTTTTGAAGAAAAATCGAGAGATCTCTGGTGGAAGGACTATTTGTAGAATTGCAAATAGTTTGTCATATGGAACACAGTGCATTCCCTTAAACAGAAGCAAAGAGACCAAATGCTGACAATGCAGAACCGCAATTACCATCCCTTCTCATCCCCTTCATCTACCTACCAACATATCCTTCGGGCACAACACCATGAATTTCAGAGAATTTTCCACAAATATGGAATGGGAATCTTAATGGCATGTATGTGAATGAATGAATGGGCCTTTTTCTCCATTCAGAGGTTGGAGAATCAGATTGCTTTACTGATAATCTCATGATGCACCCTACTATGATGGATTGGGAGATTGGAGGGGGTGGTGGAGTATGGACTAGAGGGGCTTACATTTTTCACAACACGGGCATGTGATAGTATTATTATTTTTTAAAGAAACCCTAGGTAACTCTCTTTATCAATACAGTGACTTATCTATGTGTCAGGGTGTTTTGGGATGTAAAGTTCTTTGCAACTTAAAGTCTTGGGTTGGTGAGCTTGTTTTTAAAATAATTTTGACCATTCTATTTCAACATAATCCATTTTCCTTAAAATTATCTATTTTATACATTTGAAAGCGTTATTCTGAAAAGAGATTCATAAGCTTGACCAGACTAACAAATGGGTCTATGACACAAAAAATGTTAAGAACCATGTCTTAACAATATTTCATAGTGATAAGTGACTTGCCCAAGGTGACAAAGCCAGACTGCATCAGAGACAGTTCTTTCAGAATAACTAATTCATTTGGTCACTTATGGCACTATTTACTCTTGATGGATTTGTTCTGTGCAACTTGGAAAGGGAGCATGACCCAGGATAACTAGAGAAAGATTGGGTGGGCAGGACAAGAGGGTTGGGGAATTCAGAAAACTGCATCTATTTTTTCCATCTAGTGTCTTCGTATATGGGTGGTGAATTGGAAGGGAAGGGAAAATTTCCTTATACCTTTTAGAGACACATGCGCAAAAAAAATGTTCATAAATAATTAATGTTCCTGGATCTGGCATGGATGAGGAATTCTGAGAAAGAAAAATGAAGTTGGAGTCACTTTTGTATAGCAATTTGCTACAAATATCCAAACTTTGGGTTCAAATTAAACATTAAAGTCAGTGAAAATGTACATTGGATAGGTTGGTAATCAGTGATACTTTTATTAAGAGAAAGAGGAGAAAGAGAGTAAAGTGAGGCACTGTACAAAGCATTGGCAATACAAAGAAAGGCAAATGAGTACCAATTTTTAAAAAGCTTATACTCTAGAGGGAGAGAGAACATACTAACTATATACAAATGACGCGTAGATAGAATAAACTGGAAATAATCTTAAAAGGAAGGCATCAACATTAAGGGGATTCAGGAAAGGCTTCTTGCACAAGGTGAGTTTTAACTGGAATCTGAAGAAAGTCATAGAAGTCAGTTGACAGACATGAGGAGGAAGAGACTTCCAGATATGGAGACAGCAAGTGAAAAAGTAGAGCTGGGAGATGAAATATTGTGGGCTAGGAGCAGCCAGGAGGACAGTGTCACTGGATCACAAAACATGTGGAAGAGAGTATGCTGTAAAAAGCCTGGAAAGGTAGGAAGAGACCAGATATGAAGCCTTTAAACATCAGACAAATCTGATATTTGGACTTAGAGGTAAGTGGGAAACGCTGGAATTTATTGAATAAAGAGATGATGAGGTCAGTCCTGTTCTTTGGAAGATCAATTCAAGAGATGAATGGAAGATGGCCTGGAGTGGGACAGCCTCCTCCTTCTTTATCAAGAATATTCCCTGGTGACTTCTAAGTCAGAAGGAAGAAATTATGTGGTACTCTAGGCAGGCTGAGAGGCAGCAGTAGTGGAAGCAACAATATCTTGCTATCTGGCTTTTCTCCTTACCCAATAGCCATTATAGGAATTATACCCAATAGGAATTATAAATGCATGCTACCTCTTTTATTTTTCCCCTCTGGATTTATTATTTCCCAATCTTAGGTAAATGAGTATTATACACAGAACACATAAGGTTATAACTTGTGAGCTTTAAAAGGTCAGAAGAGTTATCAAAAATCTCCTCAGTTACCAGAGATGGCCGTAGGAAGTCAAATACAGTGAGAAGCCAACCCTGACAAGTAACCTGCTTGCCCCTGCCCAACAGTAAACCAAACTGGCAGCTGAGAAACCATGCCTTAAAATCAAGGAAAGTAACTTGTCCATTGGCTATGATACACTGTAAGTGAACTTGATAGAGATTCCTTAAAGGAAAAAAAAAGTTTTTTTTGGGCCAGGAAGTACCTCTCCTTTCTGTGAGGGGGGAAGGATATTTTGTTTTGAAACAACTACTTTAAGTACACTATCCTGACATTTATTAAGTACACATTATGTGCCAGGCATGGTGCTAAGCATATTACAAATATCACTTATTTGAGGGTATACTATTGTGCTATGAGAAATGATGAAGCATGGGAAGATTTGTATGAACTGATGCAAAGTTAAGTGAGAAGAACAAGGAGAACATTGTACACAGTAATAGCAATATTGTCATGATGATCAATTGTGAAAGAATTAGCTACTCTGATCAATACGATGATGTGAGACAATTCCAAAGGACTCATGATGAAAAATGCTATTGACATACAGAGAGAGAACTGATGAACTTAGTGCAGATTAAAGCATACTTTTCCCCCTTTATTTTTCCTACTTTTTTTGGGAAACATGGCCAATATGGAAATATGTTTTTCATGATTTCACAAATATAATTGATATCACATTGTTTGTCTTCCTAATGGTTAGGGGAAGGGATGGAAGGCGGAAGAAAATTTGGAACACAAAATTTTTTAAAAAGTCAATATTAAAATAAATGAAGTATATGTTAAACGAATATCACTCATTTGATCTTCATAACAACTGGGAGGTAGGTAATATTATCTTCCTTTAATAGTTGGGGAAGTTGAAGCAAATAGAGGTTAAGTTACCTGCTCATTGTTACACAGATAGTGACTATCTGAGGCTGGAGTTGAACTCATCTCTTCCTGACTCTAGGACAAGTGCTGTATCCACTGTACCACCTAGCTGCCTAGGGACTAAGTGGATGATTAGAGGAGAGAGTATACCTCAGTTTAAAGGGAGTAATGGTGGTTGTTTTGGACTTTGGTTTCTGCTGTGCCTTCTCAGTAAATACCTCATAGTAAACAGAAAGATTCCTAGTGCTGTGCATTGCCTCATCCATGCTCCTTTGCCTGAGCCTTCCTCCCTTTGGCCTATAAACTTTTGGGTGTCCAACCTACACTGGATAAACATAGTCACTCTAGTGTCACTCTTTATTTTTTAACTGGTATTCAGTTTAGTGGTTTTTTATTTTATGTAGAACAAATATCAGCAGAAGAGAAGATCAGTTCTAGGATATTAGACAATACAAATTGAGATCTAGTAGAGATCTGCAATTGTATTCAAGTTTTAAGAAGCCATCATAATATAGCCCTGACCAAAACTAAAAAAGTTCTAATTCAGGAAATAAAGCTAGAATTACAAATAAACAGAAACCATTGAGGATTATGAAATTATATGGATCTAAGAATGTTCAGGACACAATCCTATGAGAGATTAAGTCTTAAGCTGTTACAAAGGTTCAGATACATGTATGGGTGGACCACAAGACTACACATAATTAAATGATGCCACAAGAAAACAGGCGATGTTAAAATAAAACGTTGAAAATAGAAGAAAATTGCAGATATCTCATATAAAAGTAACTTACCTAGAAAATAGATAAAGATAATCATCAGATCATCAAATAACAACTTCAACAATATCCTAGATACTATATTCCAAAAACAACGTGAATGAAAACATTGCAAACCAGAAGGCGAAGTGGAAATAGAAGGAATCCCTTGGTCATTTCCTGAAAAAGAAAGTATCTTAAAATGAAAACTCCCAGGAATATCCTAGTCAAAGTGAGTGTGGGAAGTAAGCATTTATTAAGCACCTGTTAAATGTCGGGCACTGTGTTATGTGCTTTACAAATATTACCATAATTCATATGGAACTTCCAGACTAAAGAAAAAAATTCTGTAATCAATTAGAAAGAGTTTATTATCATAGAACTACAATCAGGATCATATAAGACTTTGTAGCTTTAACTATGAAACAGGAGAATTCAGATTCATATATTTCAAAAGGCAATGGGCTAACACTTGCAACCAAGGATAACTTGCTTGATCTTTAATGAAATAGAAGACTTCCACGTGTTCCTAATGAAAAAAAATCAGGACTGAACAAAATCTGTGAAGTGAAAAAAAAAAAACAAAAATAAAGAGAAAGCTAGATATGTAAATATGTTAAGGCTATTGGAATGGATTATATGATGAGAAAATACTTACATTCTAATGAGGAAGAAGAATCGGGTGTCCCTTCAGAAGCCTAATATTTTCATAAATCCAAAAGAAAGTTAAATAAGACAGATAGACAGTTTTGGTCTATTATTGACTATATTGAATGAAGAAATAAAAGGGAGTGGTAGATAATATACTGAGAAGAAAAGGGGAGGAAGTGGGTAGAACTTACTAATTCATATAACCATGGTGCATGAAAAAAAAAACATTACAAATAAGGAGGAAGAAGGAAGGGGAAATGGATATCATTTGAAATTCATGTTCATTTAAACCAGAACACATATACACATACACAACATGGATTGATGTAAGAAAATATAAAATTTAAAACAGAAACAGGCCAAAAAAAAAAAAGAAAAAGGGAAAGGAGAGGGTAGAAAAGGGGGAGGATTGGTTATAAGCAAACAAATTCCAACTTTGGAGCATGAAGGAGTTATTAAAAAAAAAAAAGGAAAGGATGAAAGCCTATGCTTGGAGTCAGGACAAGGAGAAGGGAACAGAATCAGTCAGGCAATCAACTACCCTTTTTAGCACCTACCATGTGCCAGATGTTGTACTAAGTGCTGAGAATATAAGAAAGGCAAAAAATTAAAAACAGATAGCTTATTAGTGTTGAGCAAATTTTCTCTCCCTAACTTCTTTATAAAAAAGATTGTGTAGATAAGGAGGAGAAAAAGTATAAAACAGAGGTGGGGAACCTTCAGCCTCTAGGCCACATGCTACCCTCTAGGTCCTCAAGTGCGGCCCTTTGATTGAATCCCAACTTCACAAATGTGACCTAGAGGGCCATATGTGGCCTGTGGGCTGACGGTTCCCCAACCCTGGTGTATGTAACAGGATAAGATGGAGGGAAATGAAAAATTAGCTATCATTACTGTGAATGTTAATAGGATGACCACCCATAAAATGGAAGAGGGTTCAGAAAGCAGGACTGAAAAATATGTTGTTTACCAGAAAAATGTTTGAAACATAAAGATCCACATAAAGTTAAAATAAAAGTATGAAACAATGTATTATACTCCAAGTGAATTCGAAACAGCAAAGGTAGTAATCATAATTTCAGACTGCAACAGTAAAAATAGGAATGGTTAAACGAGATAAGGAGAGAAACTACTTTATGCTTAGGCATACAAGTACAATGAGCTCATGTTGATTTTTGACATATTCCCAAATAACAGTGCCTAATACTGTACTTCAAAGAAAGCGTTAATTGATTTATAGGGATAAATAGCCTATAAAATTATAATAGCTGGGAACCTGAGTATTCCTTTTTTAGACCTAGACAAATCTAACAAAAATCAATACATTTATTAAGTGCCTATTATGTCACAGATACCATGCTAAGCATTGGGGATAAAAAAAAGAACAAAAGATGGTCTCTGCCCTCAAGAAACTGACAGTCTAATGGTAGAGACAACACACACACACACACACACACACACACACGCACATATACATACACATATATATGTGTGTGTATATTATATGTATACATAGCTATATGTAATATAGCCATATATTACACATGATATATATGTGCATGTATGTGTGTATACATATACATACACACACAAACAAGCTATATACAGGATAAAAAGGAATTAACACAGGGAAGGCACATGGATTAAGAGGGTTTAGGAATGGCTTGCTGTAAAAGGTAGTATTTTAGTTGTAACTTAAAGGAAGTCAGGGAAGCTAATAGACAAAGTTGATGAGAGAGAGCATTCCAGGCATGGAGAACAACCAGATAAAAGAATCAGAGTCAAGAGATGGAGTTTCTTGTATGTGGAATAGCAAGGAGGCCAGTATCACTGGACTTAGTAGTATGTGACAGGAAGTAATGTATAAGAAGCCTGAAAAATTAGGAAGGGGCTAAATTATGAAGGGTTATGTGTTTGGTCCCAGAGGTGATAGGTAGCCACTGGAATTTATGGAGTAAGGAAGTGACATAGTCTATGCTTCAGGAAAATTACTTTGGTGGGTGAATGGAAGATGGATTGGAGTAGAGAGAGACTTGAAGCAGGCAAATCCACCATAGTCCAGGTGTGAGGTAATGAGTGCCTGCACTAGAATTGTGACCATGTCAGAGAAGAGAAGGGGATGCATCTGATATATGTTACAAAGGTGAAATGCATAGGCCTTGACAATAGACTGGATATGAAGGGTGAGAGATAGTGAGGAGTTAAGGATGGCTTTAAGGTTGTAAACCTTAGGGACTAGGAAGATGGTGTTGTCCTCTACAATAATAGGAAAGTAGGAATGTAAGAGAGGGTTTATGGGGAAAGCTAGTGAGTTCCGTTTTGGACATGTTTAAGATGTCTTCTTGACATTCAGTTTGAGATATCTGAAAGGTAGTTGAAGATGTGAGACTGGAGAGTAGAGAGTTTGGGGTAGATTTGAGAATCACCAGCATAGAGATGGTAATTGCATCCACAGGAGCTGATGAAATCACCAAGTGAGGTAAAAGAGAGGGAGAAAAGAAGAGGGCCCACTATATAACTGTGTAAAACCTATGGTTAGAGGGTGGAATCTGGACAAGGATTCAGCAAAGGAGTTTGAGGAGAAGCAGTCAGATAAGGAGAAAGAAAATCAGGAGAGAGTGGTGGACCCTAACCTAGAGATGAGATACAAAAGGAAAGAAATTAAGAATGTAGCATTGCAAATGTTAAATATGATGGCTCTCTGGAAATTACTGAATATGAATAAGAAGAAGTACACATATATTCTAAGCTGTACATTGCATCGATACAAAAATTGAACATGTATTAAGGAATCAAATCCTCATAAACAAATGCAGAATGGTAAAAAATATTAAACATAATCTTTACTCACCACAACACAATAAATATTATAGTTAATAAAATACACTTGAAGGAAGAATTACAATTTATTTGGAGAATAAATAATTCAATCCTAAAAAATTAGTAGATAAAAGAACAAGGCCTGAAAACAATAGTTACTTTCATCAAAGAAAATGAGAACAGTGAAACAATAAACCAAACCTTTTGAGATACAGCCAGAAGAATCCTTTAGGGGAACACACACAAACACATACATGTGCACACATATACATATGTCTATGCACATACACACATATACACATGTATATATGTACATATATGTATGTATAAAACCAAACACCTACATTAACAAAAAGAGAAATAATGTATAAATGATTTGTTATGCAGCTAAACAAATGAATACACACCTAAAACCAAAAGACATAAAAATCCATTTGAACTCCAAAATAAAACTTTGGGAAATGAAAGAAGAGATTTTTAGAATTAAAAGCAAATCACCATTAAACTAATAAATAAAACATAGCTTTTTGTTACAAAATATAAAATAGACAAAAATGGCCTAATCTGATTTTTAAAAGAGGAAAAAAAAACCTAATTGCCAGTATTAAAAATCAAAAAAGGGAATTTACAGTAAAGTAAGCTGAATTAAATGAAGTCATCAGAAATTATTTTGTTCAATTGCATGCTAACAAAATGGATAAATTAGATAAATAGATGAATGAATTAATGTTACAACTTTATTCTAAGATATTGGGGGACATAATGGAAAAAAAACAGGACGAACATACAGACACAAGACCACATGCTCTTGTATACGCTCCCTTCTCTCCTCTGACATTGCTGCCACTCTAGTGTAGGCCCTCATTATATCATGTCTACACTATTGCCTATAGCATGCTGGTTGGTCTATCTGCCTCAGCTCTCTCCGCACTTCAGTCCATTCTTTATTCAGCTGTCAAATTAATCATCTTAAAGCATAAATCTAACTATGACACTCCCCTATTCAGTGAACTATAGTGGCTCCCTATGACCTCCATAGAAAATCCTGTTTGACATTCAAAACCTAAAGCCCCCTCTCTTTTCAGGTTCCTTATACCTTTCTCTTTCCTGCCCCCACATATCCTTTAGTCCATTAACACTGGCTTCCTTATTGTTCTTTGCATGAGATAATTGATCTTCAGACTCTGGCAAGTTTAACTACTCTTCCCCATTCCAGGAATATTCTCCCTTCTCATCTCTGCTTCCTTGTCCCCCTGGCTTCTCTTAAGTCCCAGCTGAAACCCCATCTTCCATAAGAAGTCTTTCCTGATACTTCTTAATTCCAGTGTCTTCCCTCTATCTATTATCTCCAATTTATCCTGTTCATATTTTATTGTAAGTAATTGTTTGCATGTTTTTCTCCCTCCTTAGTCTATGAAATTATAGTCTTTATCTTAAGTGTTGATTTTAAGAGTGGGACCATTAAAAAATTTTTTTCTTTGCATCCTTAGTACTTAGCACAATGCCTGAAGGTACTTAATAAATATTTACTGACTGGCACCTGCACACACATGCTTTCTAACACACACTAACATTTTTAATCGAGCACACAAAACATAAGAGAAAGATAAAACACAAAAAGCAGAGAAAAGGTGCTTCGGGGCTAGGGGCTCGTAGACTGGGTAAGAGAAAAGGTCAATGAAGTGAGAGATATAGAGTCAGTAGGTGGAAAAGTGGTGATGAATGTGAACCAGTGGGTTGGCTGGTAGCAGAAGGAGTGGTTGGATAGGAAACAGTATTGCATTAATTAGCAAGTAACCGCAGGATTCTAGTTGTGTTGTATTTTTTTTTTTTGAAAGCATTATAATGCCAAGGCATTGTGGGGAAAAGTAATAACAGCAATAGAAGCACAGCCTAGTTAGTTAAGAATAGCTTTTTTGGGCATTTCAGCATGTTTTCTCCAAGTGGAGAGAACAAGGTAAGAACTTCACTATTGCCAGTTTCACCAGGGGTTCCTCAAGAACCACTATTTCTCACCATAGTTAGTTAGCCCTTTGGCTTTTTTATTGAGGTTAAAAAAATTGGCAAAGCAAAAGAAAAACTGACTCAGTTAACCTCTTCTTATCAAACAAAACAATGGCATATAATGTAGAGTGCTGAACTATGAGTCAAAAGACTTTGTTTCTAGTCCTGACTAATTTAACTAGTCCAGACTAATTACTTGTGTGATCAAGAGCAAGTTGCTTTACTATGCTAGACTTTCATTTTCTCATCTGTCAAACGATGGGGCTTAATTAACCTTTTTGAGATTTTCACTTAATGTAAGGAAGAAACTTCCTAACAATTGCAGGGGACCTAACATAGAAGAGATCGCCTTCAGGGATAGTGGGTTTCTCCTCAATAGAGGCCTTCATGTTGGAAGAACACCTTTTTGGTTCATAGTAGAGAAAACTACTGTTGGTTTGCTCTAGGTTAAACTCAATGACCTTTGGCATCCCTTCTATCTCTAACCCTGAGATTTCTGGAGGAAAAAGGACTGAATTCACTTTTCAGCTGGATATTATGGCATGGTGTAGACACAGCTGATTGTAGGCTTGTTTCCTAAGTTAGTAAAGGTTTGGTAAAGCTGACCCTTTAGGCCAGGAAGTTTGTAATGTTGACTATTTTATTTCTCTTATTCTATAAAATCAAGCTATTCCAGATAGTATATTAACTAAGATAAGAGACAATAATGCCTATTCTTTTAACGTTTTGAGGTAATAAACATGTCAGGCTGAATATAGAAAAAAAGATGACTTTGGAAAAGAACTTCAGAGGTCATCAACTGATATTTGAACCATGAATCCCTTCTAAATATCTCTGACAAGCGTTCTTGAACAATTGAAGTGATAGAAAACTCAGCAGTTCTCAAGGAGGTCCTTGATTTTTAGATAGCTCTAATGTTAGGAAATTCTCTTTATATTGAGTTGAAATATGCCTCTTTGCTGCTTCCACCGATTGGTTTCAGTTCTCTCTTCTGGAACCATATCCAGTACAAGTCTATGTGCTTTTCGATTTATCAACTATGTATCTGAGGACAACATCCATGTTCTTCTAAGTCTTCTCTTTTGCAAGCTATCTGTCCTTATGTCAATCATTCCTCATAAGACATCATTTCCTATCCTCTGACGATAATGAGAACTGGCTTCAATTTGTCAATATGCCCCTTGAAGTATGGCATTCAGAAGTATCATGCACCATATTTAATCAGAGTAATGTACAATACAGTGGGAATATCACCTCCTTCCTTCTGGAAAATGTACTCCTGTGATTGACTATGTGAGTAAAACATCATCCCCTTGCATTACTTCCTTCCTAACTCCATTCTTGGAGACATGAATTGCAACAATTGAAATATTGATGGATTCCTAGTTTTTGTTCCCTTCCTCCCTCCTCCCCCACACCTCTTGGTTTGACCCTCATTAAGTTTTCTGACCCTACCAGATATCCCTCATTTGTTCCCTAGAGTATTCCCTTAGATCTGCACGTCACTTTGATTGCACTCACATCTGGGATTCGTCACATGCTTGTGTTAACCGTGACCATCTGCAGCATTACCCAGCAGGATTTAGGAGACACTCAGTCAGAAAAATCATCCCTACTAAGAACAACATATGGAAAAAATTAAGAAAAGACATCTTCTATTGAAAGCCCTTTAAATATATATTTATGATAGGCGCACAGAGAGAAAGATATTGTCTTTCCTCCACAAGGGTTAAAGGAAGAGTCCTACTTCTTCTGAAGATTACACAATTAATTATGCAAGATAAATGCAAATGTTTGGCATGCTCATGTGTAAACACAGGCATTTTCTCACAAAGTCTTGTTTAGAACCAGGCGTCGCCTCCAATAGAAATGTCTCTCATTTTCCATGGACTCTCCTGATACTTCATATGAGAACAAATGAAGATTTCATAATTAGGGATAGGGGAAGCCGGCCACGTTTTCCTGGGTTGATTCATTGAACATCTCCAACTATTTTTCCAATGCTTTGGGTTTGGCAAAAGCCAAAATAAGTTTTGCCAAGCATTTTTCCCTTAATTTTTAAATCCATGTGCATTAAGGGAAATTTAATCCGTATGTTTCTGATTCATTTACACTTAACTCATCAAAACGTTGTTTTGTAAGAGGCATTTGGTCTCCAACAAGACTTACGAGCCCTCTTTTAAAAAAGCATACAAAAACATCCCTGTCATCTTAGCTCCAGAGAAGGCTATTCACCAATTTCAAATGCACAGACTGAATGCCATTAATTTCTTTGCAGTGTAGCTATTGGGCTTCTGTTGAGTCCTAGACTTTCAAATAGCTCTTCTTACTTTCATCCATCTATGGATTGGGGATTCCAAGTGTACAGAGTAATGAAGAACTAATTCCTTACGATTTCTGTATATTCTTGCCTTTGGTCTGAGTGTCCTATAATACAATGGTCATGTGTGGCTGTTCTGACTTTCATGGGAGGTCTTTCTGCAGCACACTATATTCTTTCAGTAATGGATCGGAATAAATACTGACCGAATATTGGTTTTTGGGAGTTGTGTTTGTTTTGCTTGTGGGACCTAGGGAAAGCAATGGCAATGAAAAAAGGTCAGATGAGCGTACGAATTGAGGGTGGACTTCCTATATGAAGAGAGTGAGATTGAGAGGAGCACTAATTCAAGTCAAAAAACAATTATTAGTATTGTATTATGTTTAAGGCAAAGAGCTAGGATGAGATATTTGATAGAGAACTAGTTATAGAGTGAGTGAAATCTATGTTCAGGTTTTACCATGGATATACACTGGTTGCATAAACATGCACCTAGTCTCAGTGTCCTCAGATAATTCTGTGAATGTCCCATGGAGTATTATACCAAACATAGAATGGAGGATGAAAAGGAAGCCAAACATTGATTGCTTCCTAGTTTAATTTATGATTCTTGTTAAGTAAATAATCAACTCAGCTTTTTCTATGCTTCTGAAGAATTATTAAATGCTATCAGTACTCTGTCAAAATCTCCTAGACTCGCTGCTGATCATTGTTATTGTAAATTTCCATACTGTGGGTTCCATACCCTGATGAAAAGAGATGTCTTTGTACAAAAACAACAATAAAATACAGCATTCAAGGCCCTATGCTAAACATTGGGGATACAGAGAAAAATAAACTAGTGAAAATAGTCCCTGCCCTAAAGAAGCATCAGGTCCAAACTTCATTTTACAGTTGAAGAGGTTAAAACCCCAGGAATTTTTCTCCAAAGAGGTGAAATGATTTGTCCAAGGTCACACATTTCATTTCTATTAGAAAGAATATCTGTTTTTCTGGACAACCCAGTTTAGTAATCACTCAGTTTCACCACACAAGAGGTTACTTCTGCAGAATAGAGGAGAATACACTATTTTGGGGGTATTGCAAATAAATGCCTCCCTAAAAGCAGCAGAACAGAGTAGATAACCTCCCAAATCCTTACTAAGTCCTATTCATGATCACCACTCTCCATCTGTTAGATGGAAAGCTGGAAAGGTACAAGAAATGAAGGCCTCTATAGTTTGTACAGGTACAGGAGAAGTTGACTCAATTAAGCAAGTATTATGTTTTTATTATTTACAAAGTATGAGACACGGTTGTGTAGTGGAAAGATTGCTGAACTTGAAGTCAGGAATTTTGGATTAAAATCTCAGCTCTGACTCATACTACCTATGTGAGCAAGGCCAAGTCATTGAATATCCATGAACAACACTAACAACTCTCCAGGACTATAAAAGATACATGGGTTCCTATTTTTCTTGTTGGAGGAAGTTCTTCCCCCCCCCCATTCCCCACCCCACACAAAATACATGGCCTTGGTACTGCTTTAGGTAAAAGGTACTATTGTTATTCAGTTGTTTCAGTTATGTCTGGTTATTCATAACTCTGTTAGGGTTTTCTTGGCAAAGAAACTGGAGTGGTTTGCCATTTCCTTCTGCAGCTCTTTTACAGATGAGGAAACTGAGGCAAATAGGGTTAAGCAGCTTCCTTAGGGTCATACAGCTAGTAAATGTCTGAGGCCAAATTTGAACTCAGGTCTTCTTGACTGCAGGCCTGGCATTCTATACACTGTGCCATCTAGATGCCCTAGAAAAGAAATATGAAATGCTTCACAAATTTGCATACATCCTTGTGCGGGGGCCATGCTAATCTTCTCTGTATCATTCTAGTTTTAGTATATGTGCTACTGAAGTGAATATAAAAGGCACTAGGAAACAGGAATACAAAAATAATAAGTACCTATCTCAAGGTACTTATAATTTTGTATTGGAGATAAGGTATATACGCAAATAATTATAAATTAGAATATGCAGATCAATTGCTAGAAATTTTTATACTTGGGGAAAATTATACAATATGTACTGAAGAAAGAGAGAGTCAGTGCCTCAAATCAACTTTTAAGACAAATCCATTTGGTTTGGGAAAAATATCAGACTCTAACAAGGCATGCAGAAGAGAGGGACAGGGATTCAACCAATTTGATAGCTTCCTATTTTAATTACTGATCCTTGCTTAGAGTCTATTAAACTAAATTATTCTCCTGAAAAACCATTAAATGCTGCCAGTGCCCTTTAAATTTTGGTATTCTATAGCAAAACCCCAGTTCCTTCCCATTTGTTACTGCTCTACTACAGCCATATACAGACACGTATATGTGCTTCTGAGAAAATAAGTACAGAAATATGAGAAAAAAACTATGAGAAAGTTGAGGAGGGAGGGCTCGATTCTTGCTGAGGGGGATCAAAGAAGCATTCATGGAGGAGGGAGTATCCCTTTCCTCAGAGAGCAAAAACTTACTGGCTTTGATAGTTCTATTATCCTCTGCATTCAGACTGTAAAGATGAGGACATAATTCAGCAACTTTCTATACAAAAAATATATGACCATGGTGGAGTCAGGGGGGCGGGGTTGGGAGGAAGGGGTTTACCAAACTTGTTGAAAACCAAACTTTTTGACCAAAAAAAAAAGTTATTTTATGCATTTCTACCTTTTATCCACATTATTGCAAAGCTTCCCCCCCCCAAAGTGACCGTCTCAGATTCTCCTTTCTAGAACTGGCCAGGCTTGCAGTGAGTGAGTAGGATGTAACAAATAGCCCAGGCTGGAAGTTTCACTAAATAGTTATTTCCAAATGAAATTACATTAGTTTAATTCTGCCTTGGATTAGATACTGTTTATATTAAAATGGAGTAACGTGTCCTTTCCAAATCTTTGAAGTAGGCATCACATATAATTGGCCTTATAAAAATAAACTGACTAGCCAATCAGACCATCCATCTAATCTGTTTCAGGAAAAAATATTAATCTGGTAATGTTTTGGTTTCACCAAACCTCTGTATATTTAGATAAAAAAAAAAGAATTACTTGTTCCTGAAACTTTTCATTTTTCCATGATCACCCTCCCACTTAATTAGAGCCACTATTCTCAAGAGAACTATAATAAAAGGAAGCTTTTTCCCCTTCTAACTTGGTGCAAACTTGTGATATGCAGTCAATATTGATACTTTCCTTAAAATGTTTCACATCCTTATTTCTAGGACAAATGAAAGGCTAAATTTGAAAAAAAAAATGAAGAAATCCTTTAGTAACAACATGTAAACAGATCCTATTTTACTAGAATCAAAAATAATGACAGACTCGTACTTTTCATGCTTGGTTTCAGGCCCCTCAATTTTGAATTCTTCCAAAGTTGAAACAATTATTTCTTTCATCCCTACAAAAATGACTTGACTACTCCTCTATTTTCTTCTTTGGCTCTTATTCCTCCTCTCTTCACTGGCTGCCTTTCCTCTTCCTGCACCTTAAATATGATATTCCTACAATACTATGGCCTTCTCAGCCCTCTTCTCTCTTTTTTCTATGGTCCTTCTTTGGTAGTCACACCCATTTCCATGTTTTTAATAGTCTCCTATGAGGTTGACTTTCAAAATAAATCTCCAGGTTAGATCTTCTTCTTGAGTAGCTAACCAGTATTTCCAGCCACATTGAGGACATCTCAGCATGAATATCTCATCAGCACCTCCAACTCAAAATTGAAATTTGTCTTCCAAAACCTACTTCTCCTGGCTTCCCTGTTTCTATCAATGTTGGCATCATTTGCACAGTTACCTATACTCAGAAACATAGAGGCATCTTTGATTCCTCCCTCGAGGACCATGTTGTAACTTTGATTCTCCTTGCCCACGCCATGCCTACGTAGCACAAAGCTTTGCCCATAATTGACACTTAAAAAATAGTTGCTGAATGAATGAGTAAATGAATGGCTTCTTTCAATTGTACCCATTCCATCCCTCTAAGATGCCCTCCCATTTATGCTGCATATATCTTGTGTGTACATGATTGTTTAAATGTTGCCTTCCCATTTAAATGTGAGCTCCTTGAGGACAGGGATCTTTTTATGTTTGTTTTTGTTTTTGTTTTGTTTTTCCCTTTATGTATCCCCAATGCTTGGCACATTTGGAATTCTTAATCAGTGATTGTTGACTGACTGACACGTGTCTCTCAAAATGATCCTCTTCTTTCAACTCCTACTGATGGCAACCCAGTCCAGTTCTCTTTACCTTTCATTTAGACTATTTGAAGAGAATCTTTTTATAAAACATTTTTACTTCATTAAATAACTCCCAATTACATGTAAAATGTTTTTTTAACAATCATTCAAAAAATTTTGAGTTCCAGATTATCTCTTTCCCTTCTGCCTCCCTGCCTACCAACCCCAAGAAGGCAAGCAATTGATTTTGACTATACGTATGAGGTCATGTCAAACACATTTCCATATTAGCCATGTTGCAAAAGAAAACACAAACAAAATAAAACAATACAAATAAAGTTAAAAAAAGTGTGCTTCAATCTGCATTCTGAGTTCATCAGTTCTCTCTCTGGAGGTAGATAGCATCTTTCATCGTGGGTCCTTTGGAGTTATCTTGGATCATTGTCTTGATCAGAATAGCTAAGTTTTTTCACAGTTGAGTGTCCTTACAATATTGGTGTTACTATGTACGATGTTCTTCTGGTTCTGTTCACTTTACCTCGCGTGATTTCGTATAGGTCTTCCCAGGTTTTTCTGAATCTATTCCAGTAGACTCTTAATTAATTTTCCTGTATCTAATCTTTTATTCTTATAATGCTTCCTTCATATCACTGACAGATTAATCTTCCCTGAGCATAGTTTTTTCTCATGTAACTCCATTGGTCAAAAAACATGAATGGCTCCCCATTACCTATTAGATAAAGTCAAATTTACTTGAATTAAGGTTACACACCTTGTCCCAATTTATCTTACCAATCGTATTTTTCCTCTCACGATTTACATTATAGTTAAATTAAACTGTTTTCTGTTCCCCAAATATATTTTTCCAACATCTACTTTTGTGTATGTGCTAAAATCATCCCACCACACTCCAGAGAGTGAAGACTGCCAGACCAGAATAAGACCTCCTTCTCTCAATAGCCACAGTCCAAACCACCCTTCCCCCTCTTCCTTACCTGCTCGGAGTTTCACCACTGTACTTCCAAGGGCCACTGGATCATGGAGTCTCTTTCCTTAAAACCCCATCCTACCTCCTCATTAGGTCGCAGTTGGATCTCCCTTCCAAATAGTTGTGGACTCAGCTCTTTTGTGACTCTTGACTGTGGAGTCGACATCACCATTTATACCTTGTTCTGCCACTGTATCTAAATTTTCTCCTCCAATCCATCATGGTATCCTAAGGAACACTGGGCCTTTCCATTGACTGCAGCTAAACTCTCCTGCATGTGTTGTCTCTTTTAATAAACTGGGAGTTCTTTGTGACCAAGGACTATCTTATATTTATGTTTGTGTTCTCAAAGTGTATGACAGTGCTTAGCACATTGTAAGTGTTAAATATAAAGGTTTTCCATTTGATTTCTTTCCTTTAACATGAATTGTCATGGTGACTATACTATGCTTCCATACACATACACATCTACCCATTGAGATCCCAGATCTCCTTGAAGTCCAGCTCAAATGCTTTCTCCTCCATGACACCTCTTTTGACTCCTAGCTAGTAATTTTCTCTCTTGCTTCATCTCTAGTACCAAATTATACCTCTCTTCTGCATTTATCTCATTCATAGTTGTACTATAAGAATTTTATGAATCTAGCCTACTAGATATCATGCTCTATAAGGGTAGAGAGTGTGTTTTATCTTCATATTCCCCTAGCACAATGCTTTGCACATAGTAGGTACTCAAAAATAAATGGAGTTAGACAGTATAACTAGAACAAAACCTTTGAATTTATTTTGAGTGGGTGACATATTTTTACATGACCTTGAATTTAATTATGAAGGGTTTTTTTTTGTTTTGTCTTAGTAAAACACACAAGTCTAATAGAAATCTAAATGTCTCGACCAAATAGCTGTTTAGAACGTGAAGAAGGATGAATCAGAGAGCTACAAAAGAGAAGAGAGGTATAAGAGAGGCCTTCAATGATACCATAGCAAAGGGTTAGTGAGGGAAAGAAAAGAAGTTTTCCATTTGGAGAAGAAAACACTGGAAGAAACATGGCTGTGGCGTGTGAAACCATGGCATGATTCTTCCAGAGATGCAGAAAGCCATACTCGTCTTATTTTTTACTGCCTACACCCACACAAAGGCTAATGCAACAATTTTTTTTTTGTTTTCGTTTTCTCCCAGATTCTTCAGTGGTTTTTGTTAAGATGTAGTTAGGGTGCAGGACAAGATCAGAGGTTCAAACTTCGTGTATTAAAAAGTTGGATAGGTCTCTCTCTACTACTTCCAAAGAAGAAAAGTTGTTTAATTATTTTTTGCCAAAAGGTCAGTTTAGTTTTATCAACGTTATTAAATACTACGTGTAACAACACACTGTGTGCCGCTAGGTAGCACAATAGATAGAGCGCTGAGCGTGGAGTCAGGAAAACTCATCAAATCTGGCCTTACTAGCTTACATACTTACTAGCTGTGTGACCTTGGGCAAGTCACTTAATCCGGTTTGCCTCAGTTCCTCATCTGTAAAAATGAGCTAGAGAAGGAAATGGCAAACCACTCCAGTATCTTTGCCAAGAAAATGCCAAGTGGAGTCAGGAAGAGTTGGACATGAATGAAAATGACTGAATAATAACAATAAAAAAAGACACTATACTAAGCTCTGAGGAGAAAGGCACACCCTGCCTTAAAGGGACTTATATTCTAATAGGGGTTCCAACATATAAATGGAAAAGGAAATATAAAATCTGTTGAGGAAGGAGACAGCGCTAATGTCTGAAAAAGTTTCAAGTATAGTGCCCAGAAAAATAACTTCATCTGAAGAGATTTACTTCTGATTTCTATTCCTTCCTACCCCTTTCCCCTGCTAAAAATGACCAGAACTGAGCTTTAATTCCTAGAGGTTCATTTCAAAAAGTCACAAGTGACTGATTCCATGGAATTTTAAATTGAAAGCACCATTTCAGTGTTTGCATAGACAATGAAAGGAAAGATTTTGAATGAATTCAGTAACAAAGCATAGGAGAAAGAGACTTAGGAGTTGCTATATTAAAAAATGGTTTCTGGAAGTCACCCAAGGATGCTTACCTTAGAAAAATTCTGGGATTAACCTGCCCCCCAGAATATCTTCTAGAGAAGATTTTGTAACAGGGCATCTCTATGATACTGATGGATTAGAAATGTAAAGGGTCCTCTGTGTAGTGCCTTTTAGTTTACTTCAAATCAGAGTGTAAGAATATTCTGGAGGGATTCTGTGAAACCAAGAAGAAGGTCATTCCTCCATTAGTGGAGAGAGTTTCCACACTAGTGAGTCCCCCATACCAATAAAATCATAGTTCCATATGCCTGCCCCCCACCTCCCCTGTAAAAATCATTAAAGTGTTGTCAGACTGTGTAGGGCCTTTAATGTTGGAATAAAAAGGCTAGGGTTTATGCTGTAACAAACCATTGGTGGGTTTGGGGTGGTTGGGGTGCTGTGACCCTTCCCTTGCTACTAAGGACTCCCTCCCATCTCTGGACCAATGCCCTGATGCCCTGGCATATCAGGTTTATAGGAACATGGCAGACAAAGCAAAGACCTAGTTAGGTGAGCTGTGCCTGGGCTGTGGGAGCACTGACTGACTTTTCCATTTTGTGTTTCTCAAGCATAGATGACCAATCAGCAACTCTGAGATAGATGCCGGGGGAAATTTTGTGAATTCAAGAGGTTAGTGCTTCTGGATTCCTCAGGCGTTGCCAGATGCACTATAAAAAGAACTCTCTCTACACCCCTTACAGATCCTCATGGAGGAGAGGTGGCAGGCAGGAGGCAACCAGCAAAAAGAGGGGTCAGGCTATTTTGTCTCATTGTCTCTCACTAATTCTACCACCTGTCACAAAGCACTGAGGAAAATATTTAAAGCTTAAGTTATCCTGGGGACACTTAACCTTCTGTAACTTTCCACATCTGTAAAATGGGCATAATAATAGCACCTATATTCCAAAGCCATTGTGAGAATCAATTGAAATGACATTTAAAATGCTCTGCAAACCTTAAAGTACTATATAATGCTGATGATTATAGTAATAGCAGCAGCAATAGTAGTAGTGGTATTTCACCTTGGTTCTGCACTGTGCAAAATTTCCTCTAGGTCCATGTTTTTGAGCAAGCCACCCAAGTCAGCGATTGAGATCCTTCTCTAGCTGGTATTCTCTAGCCTCCTCCAAGAGGCTCTGGAATGGCTGTAGAGAAGATATCTTCTGTAGTAAATATGGCAGAACCTGAGGAATCCAGGAACATTAATCTCTCAAATTCACAAAATTACCCCCAATATCCATTTCAGAGCTGCTGATTAATCACCTATGCTCAAGAAACACAAAATGGAAAAGTCAGCCAGTAGTCCCATGGCCCAGGCCCAGCTCACCTAACTAGGCCTCTGCTATAGCTGCCATATGCCTATGGTTGTCACATTTCTGGGGTGGGGAAAAGGATGTTGTCCTTCTCCCAGCCCCTTGTGATAAATCTACTGAAGGGGAACTACTTGTCACATAAGAGAGTAGAAGGAAGAAAGCTAGTTGGAAGTTGTATCTTTTTAAAGTGATGCAGCTTCTCCCCCTCTACTGTCACTGAAGTAAGAGACCAATATAATTATTGGTTATGTTATTTCATTGTTTTTCAGTCATGTCTGACTCTTTGAGACCCCATTTGAAGTTTTCTTAGCAAAGATACTGCAGTGGTGTGTCAT
This sequence comes from Phascolarctos cinereus, assembly GCF_003287225.1. NCBI lineage: Eukaryota > Metazoa > Chordata > Mammalia > Diprotodontia > Phascolarctidae > Phascolarctos > Phascolarctos cinereus. The sequence goes on from NW_027555958.1 coordinate 344,328,232, forward strand.
TTCCTTCTCTAGCTCGTTTTATAGATGAGGAAACTGAGGCAAACAGGGTTAAGTGGTTGGCCCAAGGTCATACAGCTAGTAAGTATCTGAGGCTGGATTTGAACTCATGTCTTCTTGACTCCAGGCCCAGCCCTCTATCCATTGCACTACCTAGCTGCCTCAGTGGTTGATTTGTCATCCCCCATACCATATAAATTGATCATCATTGAGCCATCACTTTGTTGTCCAGAAGTAGTTCTGTTCATACTTCACGAGAGTGCAGTACCACCATCTTCCCCTCAGTCACCAGGCAATAGGAAGTTCTAAAGGGTTGTTGAGAAGTGTAATGACATGACCATATCTGCAATAAAGAAATTGAACAATGACAGTGATATGAAGGATGGATTGGGGGCAGACTCTAGGATGGGATTTATCATATATCCGAGTCATGATGAACAAGTACTAAGAAACTCAGCTGACCTGGATCTCCCCAAATATTCCTATGACAATATAGCTAATCAGTTGTGTACACATCAGTTCTTTTAAAGAGGTAGAACATTTTAATATAATAGGAAATTAGTCAAACTGATGCCAAAGTCAAATTATTTAGTCAGTAACCATGCAACTTGAAATGTCTGTTGTTGTTTTTTTTCCAGTAGCATTTATGGATTTGCACTGCTTTATCTGCCTCCTATTGCTTAGTCTGCCTTGAGACCAAGGGCACAGATTTGCAAGATGACCAATTAGAAGAAGGAACATAGTCTATGGCCAAGAACAGAGTAAATTTAATTGATCCCTATAGTTACAGAACTTCTTTCTTTGCCTGAGTTAGTTCTTAACTAACAGCTTTTTAGTTATAGGTGCGGTGAAGTCAAAGCATTTGGGTAATGGAGAGAATATTTCACCTTTCATCGTATAAACACAGTCCCATTGGTCCCATAAAGAAATAAACTTTATCTTTGTACTTTCATCCAACATCTAAGCAATTAAGTAAAAAAAATAAAAATCAGTAGATACATTTATGGTTGCTGCTGGAGTGGCCATCTCTCAGGCTAGCTACCAGAAGTCTCAAATGGCCACTAGATGTCAGGCTTGCAAAATAATTAAATGGACACTGCAAGGCCATCCTCTTGGACTTTAAAGTTATATCAATTTTCCTCATGTGTCTGAGTGGGATTCTGCTACCCTGGTGACTGTGACATTAAGTCACAGGTCTTAACTCATATAGAACTGTGTCCAGGTGGGAGGTATTTTCTAACTGAGAGTTTCCAAGTTTGAAATTTGTGCTATTGTGACTGTCCTTGTTAGGAAACCAGGACAAAATTCTGCTTCTTTTCTCTTCTCTTGATCACCTGTATGACATCATTGTTGCCAAGGAAGAGTCAGTCAGTTAAAAAGCATTTATTAAGCAATTACTATGAGAGCCAGTGAGGCAAAGATAGCTTTGTTTTGCTAGGTCAGTGATTTGTACTTCAATTTAATAAGACTTTATTGAGCTTCTAATGTGTATAGATGTGGGGTAGATACTAAGGTTATCTAAGCTCTTATTATCCTTGTGGAGCTAATATAGTGATAGAGCACATACAAAGATAACTATAAAAGAAAATAATTCATGTTAAAAGAATTATAAATTAAGTGTTATGTGAGGCTCAAGGGGAAAATTCAGGAACAGCATGAGACTTTTCAATCCTAACTTTTGCCCATTTGAACATCCTGACCTCCCTATTCCTTAACCTCCTCAACTCCCATGACCTCAGTCTCTGAGTATTTCAACTACGCATAAAAATGTTCATATATTATATATCTACTCCCTCACCTTGCTCAAGTGAATCTGTCCCAGGTGCCAGAATTCCTCCTGGGTTATCCCCCCAACTCACACTCACAGGTTGGGTCCACAGGGGATCACTACCCCAGGTTCAAAGTACCCTGTGAAGCCTCAGTCCTAGAATTTTAGGGTATGAGCCCCCATTAATAGTATGTTTACCTTTTCTTTATTCAACCAGAAGACATAATCAACTCAAAGGCATTTATTAAAATGCTAGAATAAAAGAGACAACATAAAATATTCTCTCCCATAAATCAGGGGCATACTTACTCATAAATATACACCATGTCAGTAGGAAGAATGGGCATTTACAGAGTTCATGAATAGAGAGGCAAACAGATAGGAAACTCATGTGGCCAAAGCACATGAAAAGAGGAGCCACTTTTACTTGGATGCTATAGGGCCACTAAGCACTTGTACAATTTCCATTGACCTTAGTCTCCTATCTCACTTCCATGCTGGTTCACTGTTTTTCCTCAAGTTGCTGTGGCCTCCAGATTCTCCACTAAAATCCTGGCCTAAGTATTACAAAACAGTTTTCTAAAAAAAGAAGAACTGAATTCAAACCCTGCCTCAGATACTTACTAGCTATGTGACCCTGGACAAATCACTTATACCTCTGCTTGCCTCAGTTTTGTCATCTGTAAAATGGTGATAATAATAGTATCTACCTCTCAGGGTTGTTGTGAGGATAAAATGAGATATTTGTAAAGAACATGGCAAACTTTAAAGTGCTATATAAATGCTAACATTATTATTAGCTTGGAATCAGCAAAGACTTCTCGAGTTCTCCTTTTTTATAGTCTCCTTTGCTGGACAACCTGACAACTCCCCATAGCTTCTTTAGCCAGGTTGGCTTCTTTTCTTTTAAACTCTCTAAATTACTTCTCATGCAAGTAAAGAAGTTGGTAAGTAGGTGAGAAAAGCCCGTTATCTTTTCAATATTCCTGATTTGTCATATGCAGATAACCCATTAAAAATTTCTGGTTCCTTACAAATCTAATGGACCACTTATAGGATGAGAATGTGCCATTCAAAAAGTATAATGCTTTTATCAAGTAAAAATGGACCATTGAGATCCCTGAAAAGGAAGTTGCTCAATAACGTACACTAGTTAGGATTCTGTCAAGGTGGTTAAGAAATAGAAGGTCATTACTGAGGAAAGACATCAGAGAAATCTTAAAGGTGGTAGCATTGCAGATGAAGATTAAAGAATGGTTAGGAATCCATTAGGCAGAGAGGGATTATTCCAGATATAAGCAAAGATGTAAGAAAAGCATGGAGGTGGGAAAGTACAAGGTGTGTAAGGGGGAGAATGGGTAGGAGAGTAACGGGAGAGGACACGGTTGGGGAGCTAGATTTGGAATTGTTTTGAATGACAGGCAAAGGATTTACAACTTTTTTTTTTCATCAGGTTTAGAGCTGGAAGTAACCTTAGTGATCATCTACCTCCTCAATTTTGAGAAGTGGAAACAAAGTCCTAGAGAGATGACTCTACTCTTGAAACTAGAGACAAAGGTAGGCCTTGAATTCACATTTTCTTGACTGTAAATTCAGTGCTTTCCACTACACTAGGCTCTCATTTCTCTTTTTCCCTACCCTTTAGAAGCTGTAACTTCTGTAGTTCAGAGGGAAGTCAAGGAAAGAAGTGGAAATGACTACTGTATCTGGAGAATAAAAAAGACAAGCCTCTGTTAGGGGGCTATAACAGCCATAGTATCTTACATGCTGCTCCTTTGACACTAAAACAGTGTCATCTAACTGTCTTAAAAAGCTTTGTTAACCTTAAAATGCTATGGAAATATGAATTATCTCTTCATTTTGAAAGTGAAGCTGAACAATGAAAGACAAGATATACAGGGATGCTGTTTTGCCTGGGAATTTCCTGTGTATAGTGTGTTATTATCTTTTAATACAACAAATGATGGTTAGAGATACAATTGAAAACAAATCTGATTTAGAGTCAGAAGAACTGATTGAGTTTAAATGATTGAATTTAAACTGAGTTTAAACCCCAGTAGTGCTGTTTACCCTGTGAGTTTGGGCAAGTCTCTTCACCTCTCTGGGCTTCATTTCTGTTATCTGTGAAAATGAGGGAGTTGGGCTACATGCTCTCAAATGTTCTTACCTGCTGAAAATCCCTGGATTATTTTTAAATGAAACACAGCCCTGTTTCTGAGCAAATCCAGTCTAGAGTGACTACGTGAGGGGCTTAGAAACAGGGCCAATTGAGAAATGATTAAAAGAGCTGGGAATGTTCATCCTGGTGAAGAGACTATTTTAAGGGCAAGAGTGACTTTCACCTGCAAGTATGTGCAGGCATGTGGAAAAAGGATTACATTTATTCTGTGAATTCCAAGAGTACAAGTATGCCCAAAGTGGGAAAATTAAAAAGAATAGATTTGAGCTTAACATAGAGAAGAACTTTTTAATAGTTCCAGTCCAAAAATGAAACCCACTGCCTTGATTGCTTGATTGATTGAACTACTATCTGAAATTATTTGCGCAGAGGCTTCCTGTGTACTTGTCAGGAATGTGGTAGTGCCTGGTTAACTGATATTCATTTCCGAAATAAATGCATGGAACATAAATTCATTTTAAGGAAACTTTAATGGTAATACATTGTAGGGAGGCTATATCTCAATAACAATGGTAAACATTTTTCAGAACGTAATCAATTCTAACATATACATATCATACATATACATAAGGCTGGCAATAAACAGGGGGAGAAATATTAGCTTTAGCAAACTTCCCCTTGGACATTTTCTCCTCCCTAATGATATATTTATTTAATACGCACTCAATGATTAATTGATTGAGAAGATTCCTGCATCCAGGAAGATGCACTAGATGACCTCAAAGATCCCTTTGAACTCCATGATTCTAGATTTTATGTGGTTTATATGAATACTTTTTTTCATTATGAGCTTATTTAATGGGTTGTATTCCCAGTTCTGTCACTACCTGTGAAATATAGGTAAGATGCTTCACCCCTCTGATATTTAATTTCTTTGTCTGTCAGCTGAAGACATTATGATGGCAAAAAAGGCCCCATTTATCTTATATTGATCAAGAAGGCATTAAGATAGGATTCATTGTTAGATATCTGGATAGACAACCAAAAGCCTTTTCATCTTGTTTGTTCTAGAAATTTCATGTGATATAGATCAATAAGCATAAGTAGGAGATATAGCTCCTGGCTTAGGTCAAGGTCTGAGAACAGCAGGTCCACATTATGCTACCCTTTTATTCGGGGCTTTACTATTTTCATGACTGTCATTTGGAATCAGATAACTTGGTAATATTTTTCTGTGTTTACTTGGACCTTGGTTAGATCTCCAGTCTATTGATCAATCAAGTATCAAGTGTATAATTATCATTTACCAAGAAAAGTGCTAAGCCCTGATGATACTAAGACAGAAGTGAAACAAAGACTGCCCTTGGACCGGTCTGCAATCTAAGTATTCAAGAATTATATTGAGGCCTAGACTCTGGAAAGAGCCAGAGGGAGAGGGACTTTTGCTGAATTCAATTAAAAATATTTATGAAGTGTTTACTAGATAGATAGATAGATAGATAGATAGGTAGATGCATGGATGTATATGTATGCACATGTACATATGTATATGCATATATATGTACATACACAATTATATTCAATTCAATTGAACAAACATTTATTAAGCTGACAGCTCCAATGAGAGATAGAAAAACAAACTAAAGCCATCATACTTTCATTCTAGGAGTTCATAATAATCTAACTGAGCAGAGATGACGTGCATATGTGAAGTATTAAGTATAGCAACTCTAGTCCACTTTCTCAAGCCCAACTATGCAAGAGTTAAGATCTCCAGAACCATGCTGCTACTTCATCTCCCCTAGGGGTTCTAGAGGTACCCACCCACCCAAGGCGTAAGTGGTTCTTCTAATAATATAGTTCTGAGCTCCGTTCTGGTGTATTTCCCTCAATATCATTGTCAATGATTAAAAGCCTCATTATCATTTGATAGTGCCAGTTAGCATCTCCCCAGTATCATTTAGCCAATTGATATCTTTTTAATATATATTATCAATAACCAATCAATATAAATTAGCTTTTACAAAGGAAAGTTTATTCAGAAGACATAGCCAGAACACAAATATATACACATTTTCATACATAAAAGTGGCTGCTACAAATATTCCTTGCACTAAGTTCACCTCCAAATGTGGCATAGACAATGGAGATCACTTTTTTTTTTTGGCAGAAAGTGGTGACTTGGCTTCCAGGTTGATTGACTGCTGGACTGAGTCCTGGTGGTCAGTCCTCAGGGCTGCTCTGTCTTCTCCTCAGGCTCAGCTATGGTGGCTGTTGTAGTCTGTTTTTTTTTTTTAATTACTCAACTTCTGTTTTTTCTTTTCACCTTCTGAAGATCACTGGGTCGTTCTGCTTCCAGTGCTCTTTCACCTAAGAATAAGAAAGAGTAGACACAGCAGAGAAAGCAGAAACAAAAGTACCATGTATTCCAGGACAAACATCACCCCGGGTGATGAATAGGTCATTATTGCTACCTCTCTCCTTACCTGGAGCCTTGCTGTACTTGCCAACAGAGAAAGAGAAATTGAGTTTCTTTTATTGTATTATTTTGTATGTAGTCTTAGCTTTAGCTCAGCAATAAATTAAAAGACTCTTCTTGACTACATGGTAATAAGAAAGGAAACAGTCATAGGATACATGTGCATTTTATGAAGTGCAAGGCAGGGCCCTTCTTTGCACACAGTGATGCATTTCTGGAAGCAGACTCTTTCAAAACTCCTTCTCAATTAGCATCAGAGCAGAAAATAATAGAAACTTAAAATAAGAATGAACCCCAGAGCAATGTGTTTTGGGCTTAACTGAAAAGAGTGAAAGGTATAGTGGACAGAACATTCAACTTGGAGTCTGGAAAGCCTGTGTGTAAATCCCACCTTGATCTGGCCTCCCAGGGCAGTGATTGGATCATGTTTCAGGCATTCTTTCTCACTACCCAAAATCCATACCAGTGAGTTTTCTGGGAGGGTCTCCTGCCCTTCCAATGTCACCATTGTATACCATTTCAGATACTCTTTACTAAACATCACCTAGACTCCACAGCATTGGACTTGCACCTTGATCTTGCCATCACCTACAAATGTACCATTTCTATATTTGTGAACTCTGATTTTTTTACCTCAGTTCTTTTCCAGGCTAACACCTCTACCCTAACTACCCTCTCCTACCTTGTCTATCTTGACCTCTTGGTGAACTAGTTGACTAGCCTCTTCTCTTGCTTCCTGAGCTCTTTATCCTATTGTAAATCTTGCCTTTCCTAGGCTCAGCCCTAGATTTTCCCTATGATCTTTCCCTCCTGCTCATGCACTGCTGAGTACAGCTGGAGAAAATCATGAGTTGACTACAAATTTATGTTACATAATCTCAATTGGTCCCTCACTGTAGTAAGGCAATCCTTTCACATCTCCCTAACTGACTCACTATCCTACTCACCAATGCATCGATGCTCTGTGCCTTTTCATTTCTTTTCAATCTTCCCATGTCTCCCCACTTTTGTTCTATGGAAAACTGCCTCATATTTCATTAAATAAAAATTGAAGCCATTTGCTGAGACCTCCCTCTTCTCTACTTCTCCTCATCTCACGTCACTAAAATACCTCCTGCTACTTTCTTTTCCTTCACCCCTGTCTAACATGAAGAGACAGCCTTTCTTCTTGCCAAGGCAAACCTCTTTACAGGCACAAGTACCCCCTTCCATTCCATGTTCCCTAGTATATTGCTCTCTCTAGCTATCATCCCCACTTGCATTTATCTTCAATTTATCCTAGACTACTGCCTACAAACTCTTCCGTCTTAAATCTGTGATTTATGAATGTCCTCTTTCTGCATACTTTGAACCTAAAGCTGTCACCACTTAGTGTCAAATAGATGTCCAACTAGGCCATTAGTGGCACTCCCGCTCTAGCTGACAGGAATTGATCACTTTCACTGCATGGTCTCTCATATTCCCTTGTATTGTTGGACTGCGTGCTTCAAGCCATGCTTCACCTATATCATCCTTCTCTAGCTCCAGGTGCCTAAGGCGGGTCACTCACAGAATCACAGTATGGGGGGGATCTCAGAGGAAAAACTCAATTCGATAATATTTATTAATCATTTCCTTTAGGCAAAGAACTGTGCTGGTGCTAGGCATATAAGGAGAGAGAAAACATAGTCCTTGTATAAAGGAGCTTACAATCTAATGATAGAAAGAATAAGCACATAAATAGCTATGGTAGAAGTTCAGAGGAGAGATCTAAATTGATTAAATCCAGCCTCAGACTTTTACCAGTTGTGTGACCCTGTCTAAGTCACTTAACCTCTGTTTCCATCAGTTTTTTCAACTATAAAGTGGAGGTAATATTAGCACCTATTTCCCAGGGCTGATGAGAGGCTAAAACAAGATAATAATTATAAAGTGTTTAGCACATTCCCTGGCGCAGAGTAGAAGTAATATAAATGCTATTTATTATTGTTGTTGTTATCATAATTGAAGGGAAAAGAAACATTTATATAGCATCTACTCTGTGCCAGGCACTGTGCTAAGTGCATTACAATTATTATCTCATTCTATCCTCACACTACAAGATAGGTGCTATTATCATAACATTTTACAGTTGAGGAAACTGAGGCAAACAGAGGTTAAATAACTTCCCCAGGGTCACACAGGAAGTGTCTGGGGTCAGATTTGAACTCAGATCTTCCTGACTCCTAGCACTCTAACCATTTTGCTATTTAGCTTACTATAAAGTATACTGAAACCTTTTAGGAAGGAAATATTCAGGGTGGATAAGAAAGGTTTCATGAATTTTTAAAAGGTGGGGTGGATTTCACTTAATGAAATGGAAGGAAAGTCTCTTTCAGATATGATAGTTGTATGAGCAAAGACACAGGGATAGAAGGAGAAAAGATTTGAATATGAAACAAAAAAATAATTCATTTTCACTGGAATGTATAATACATGAATTCAATTTCATTTCATCTAACAAATATTTACTAAACTACATTAAATGCAAAACATTTTACTTTATTCCTAGGGATACAAAGATTTAAAAAAAGTCCCTCTTCACAAGGATCTTATAGCCTATTGGGGGGAGAAAACATGTAGAGATATTATGTAAGTATAGATAAAAGTTAGAGTGTGTCAAGGGCAAATGGAAATATGAATCTTACTCAAAGGACAACAGGAAGGTTTTTAAACAGAAGAATTATCTGTCCATGTCTATACATGAAGTATAGCATTGGCCTAAAGCATAGACTAGAGGGAGAAGAGTGGAAAGGCAGATTTGTTGCAAGTATTACAAGAGTGTGGAATAGGGTTGTGATAGCAGGACTGGAAAAGTTCGATGTGAGAAGTAATGTGAAAGTAAAATCTAGAGGAGGGCAGCTATGTGGCTTAGGGGATGGAATGCCGAGCCTGGAGTCAGAAAGACTCATCTTCCTGAGTTCAAATCTGGCCTCAGACACTTGCTAGCTGTGTGACCTTGGGCAAGTCACTTTATGCTGTTTGCCTCAGTTCTTCATCTGTAAAAATGAGCTGCAGAAGGAAATGACAAACCACTCCAGTATCTTTGACAAGAAAACCTCAAATGGGGTCATAGAGAGTCTAGAGGACCTGGTAATTAATTGAATATGCCAGGAGAGAGAATGAAAGAATTAAAGATAAGACCAAAGTTCCCAATATGGTAGAATTTTTACAGGTTTGAGGGTGTGGTTAGGAACAATATATTTATTTTGGGATCTGTTGAGTTTAATAGGGTAGTGAATCAATTAGGGAGATGTAAAGGATTGCTTTACTACAGTGAGGGACCAATTTAGATTATGTTTATTCACTTAAACTGTTTATTCAATGGGCAATACAGAGGAAAAGATCATATAGGTAATTGGAAACATTTATCTGGAGCTTAGAAGTGAAGGACTTCTGAATAAAGGTTAGAAAAATGGGATGAATGAGGAAGTAGGAAAGGAACTGGGAGTATTTGTCCTGAAAAAGACAATGAAGTGGTGACAATAATAGCTATCTTAAAGTATATAAAAGGTGATGTTGACCAGCTATTGTTCCATCTAAATATCATAGGATCAAAAGATTCAGAGCTGGAAAAAATAGATAAGAAGGAAGGAGCAGGAGGAGGAGGATGACAAGGGAGAGAGACAGAGGGAGGGAGAGAGAGAGAGAGAGAGAGAGAGAGAGAGAGAGAGAGAGAGAGAGAGAGAGAGAGAGAGAGAGGGAGGGAGGGAGAGAGGGAAAGGAAGGGAGAGGGAGGGAGGGAAGAAGAGAGAGAGGGGGAGAGAGAGAGAGGAAGAGAGAGAGAAAGTGAGCAGTTTGGGTATGAGAATGGAAGCTATCACTCTTGTTAAATTTCTTAAACTGACATAGCACTCCTGGTCCTCAGCAAATTAATTGGGTCGCAATTTCAGCATTTAAGCATACTTCCAATTCCATAAAGTCTCTGGGTTTCTGTGGAGAATCAAGCAATTTCCTTTCATGTGCCGCTCAACGAAGTCCACATGTCATAAATCCCATTGGCCTCCCATATGTCAAATAAAACGTTCGAAGTAATTCCTTCTGCAGAATTTTTCACACTGTCCCAAAATTACAGTCAGGGGTGGAGGCACTAGAACAGGGAGAGATTGGCCTGGAGACACCTATCATCCCCAAATATAGCAAATTATACAAATTCAACTACCAGTAGTTTGCTCTGTGTGTGTGTGTGTGTGTGTGTGTGTGTGTGTGTGTGTGTGTTTTCAGTATATAGTGCTTGATTATATAGTATATTCATATAGGTCTTTCTTTGCTTAAGGGCTATGGAGAGTTTATTCTTTAATTTCCCAGAGAGGATGGGTCCTAACAGCAAGCAACCATCATCCCTAGAGGCATCACCAAAAGCATCAACAGACTGACATGGAAGGCAATCTGGGATCACCTTTCTCTGCTATCCATCTCCAGCTTCAGCAAAATCACATTCTGTTACCATATTGCACACCTACAACACATTTTCTAAGGTAGACCTTAACTCAAGGCAGTTCTCTGATAGCTTAGTTTTGATACTGGGATAAAATAAGACACTTGTAAGTCACTCAGCTGTTAACAGAAGGAGATTGATTTAGCCTTGGCAGGGAGAAGGATATTCATTGAGGACCTGGAAGTTGACTCAGTTGGGTGAAGCTCCTCTCCCTTTGAGTTGTCTATAGGTGTCCACCAGCAAAGTCTCAGAAAAAGGATGGAACTCTGGGAAGTGACAGCCACAGACTAAACCTCTGATCCCCTGAGCTAATCAGGAGAGATCTTCAGACAAAGAAAAATGTTTGAGTTTTTTTTTCAAGATTCTATGGCTCTAGAAAGTACTAGAGAAATTTTCATTGAGCTATTAAGGATTGTGTAGTCAACAAGAACTTCTGGGAAATGCAGCATATTTGAATGATTTTATTTTAAAACTTCATGTCTTTTTCTTTAGTAACATGATTGCAGTGTTATCGGGTTGATGAAAAGCTGTACTTGAAATCAGAAAAGTAAGGGTTTGAATCTCATCTCTGATATTCCTAGTTATGTGACCCTCAGTTTCCTTATTTATAAAATGAGGGTTTTTTATTAGAAGATCTTTAAGATTTTTAAAATTTCAAATCCTAGAATCCCTAAGGGAATGGATTCTATTGCTATTCATCTTCTTATCCCCATTGCCTAGCACAGTGCTTTAAATATAGTAGGTGATTAATTATTAATAAACATTCATTAAGGCATTTGTTTAATTGTATTGCCACTTAATTGTGTGAAGAAATCAAACTTAGATTTTTATATTAACTTATGGAAAAAGCATGAACCAGGAAGATACAATAGAAAAATTATTTAGTATAATAAAAATACACTGGAACCTATTTTCAATTGAATTTTCCTTAGTTTAGAAGTAATCAGGGCTCTTGGATAAAAGACGTAGTTCAACATGTTAAACAAATGATCATTAAAGCTAATTAATGAATACATGAATATTTAATGGACCCATGAAAGATTAATCTTGAAAGGTTAAAAATACAACTAAGGATTACTTACTACTGATCACTTATTAATGAGTGTCAGTGCTTTAGATGGCTAGGTTAATGAGTAGGTAGGGCCATGTAAGAATGCTTTCAAAGAAACATAAACCCAGTTATTTTTAGCCAGGAGTTATAATTCAAAACATCTTTCCACCATGACACTGAATGTAGAAAGGCCTGTCACTCATAATGGTACTCAGCAGTGTTATCATTAGCATATTCTCCGCCATCATTTCATGAAAATCTTATATAATATTGTCTAGCCAATAACAAAAATGCCAGTAAATACCATTGCAAGCTAATGTTTAAATATCACTGTAATTCTAGTTGTATTAATTCCTTTCAGCTTGTCTGCCACTGGAGCAAAATGTCCTTTTAACATTGTTTTGCCCAATATCGTATTTTCACCTGGAGGAAAATGTAATGTTTGTTTTATGCTTATGTCGGTATCTTCATCTACATATAGGACCATAGTGTCATAATTTAGAACTGGAAGGTGCCTCACAGGGTATGTAATCCAACCTCATCATTTTGCAGATAAAGAATCTGGGAAACAAGAGAGATAAATGACTTGGCCCAAAGACTGTTTTCCTTAGAGAAAAGCAGAAGGAAACTGAGTTGGATAATTTAGCTCTTTTAGAGTCAACCATCCTCAACACTGGTCCCTCTCAAATGAATTAACATATTAAAGTGATTTTGCAAACCTTTAAGCATGGTATAAATGCTAGCTAGCTAGCTCCTCTTGCTCCAGTGTAATTAAAACAATCCATTTTTCTTGTCTTTAGCATTTATCACAGGCTCATTTGGAGATTTATCTCCTCTGATATTCTTACAAGACTGTCCTACTTTTCTGTATTCAACTGTTAACCTTCTCTTGCTTCTACTATACATATCTTTCAAAAGTCTAATTTGGTCAAAGAATTCTATGTTACTGTGCATTGATCTGTTTAGTTAGTTTATTCTTGTCCTCTATCAGCATGATCTTTGATATTTATTCAAAATTTCCTTCCTGAGGGCTTTCCATCTCTCTTGGGCCTAATTCCCCTGCCCATATCAGGCCAATAGGTTCTCCTACACAGGAAGCTAGGTGGCATGGTGGATAAAGAGCTTGGCCTGGATTCAGGAAGACCTGAATTCAAATCCAGTCTCAGACACTAAGTGTGTGACCCTGAGCAAGTCACTTAATCTCTGTCTGTCTCAGTTTTCTCTACTATAAAATGGGGGTAATAATAGCACCTACCTCCCAGGTGAGCATCAAATAAGATAATCACAAAACATTTAGCACGCTGCCTGACAGGCATTTAATGTTTGCTCCCTCTCTCCTTATCTGTTCTCTGAAACCTTTGAAACACATTGTTCCAAAATCCAGGGTACAGTTGATGCCATAACTGGTTTTCCTCCCTTTCTTAAAAAAAAAAAAAGACACACTTGCTGTCTAGGTGAAGTGGGCAATAAAGGACTGACTTCTACTTGACTAAAAGAATGCTGAGCATGTGCCGCCTATCTATAGAAGGAGGAGGAGGAGGAGGGGGGAGAGAAGAAGAGGAAGGAGAGAGAGGGAGAGAGAGAGAGAGAGAGAGAGGGAGAGAGAGAGAGAGAGAGAGAGAGAGAGAGAGAGAGAGAGAGAGAGAGAGAGAGAGAGAGAGAGAGAGAGAGAGAGAATGTGAATATGAACTTTTGAATGGTGGACTAGAGCCCAAACATATAAGAGGAAGCTGGCCCCCCTATAATGCCCCTCTATTGCTTTCAACTTTAAAGAATGGAGAGACTGGACCTCCTCTTGGTGAGATCACCCTTTCTCTCTCCTGGTTTGAGTTGAGATGCTTTATCTTGCTCCAAGCCAAAATGCTCCTTTACTATTGAGTATGCTTTATTCTCTCCTAATCTATGTAACTTCCCCAGGTCTGTTTGCTGTTTTTCCTAGATAAATGGGTTTACTTGTTATACATTATTTTTCTGATGGCCTTTTGTATAATTGTTTGGTAGGAAAGGGGTTAATCTGGCAGAAGTAAGCTTAGAGCTATCCTACTTCCCTTGAGAGTGATCAGGGATAGAACTTGCATTTTCTTCTTAATTCCGTAGAATCACATACATAAACTTGAAATATTTGAGGGGTGGAATATAGTCATGGTTCAAGCCCAGTATCTTTCTGGGAGACTGACAGAGAGACTGCTCAATTTAAGTGATCCTGTAGCCTCCCTGCTCTGCTTCTTAGATAGGTGGTCTTCAGTGCTGGCACAGCCTTTCTGTGACTTACCATAAAGAAGAAAATAGTTTACTTGGAGACATGTTGGTTAAGATTGGATCTTGGGTCATCTGTCCAGTCAGCTCTGTGTGTATGTGTGTGTGTGTGTGTGTGTGTGTGTATGCATGCATGTATATGTATGTATATGTGTATATATATGTATATGTGTATGCATATATTTATGTAATTATGGTCCATACACATACTTTGCAGATTTTTTATCAAGTTTCCCCCTCTTTTTTTTTAAACATTGCTGTTATTGCCTATTGCTGCCCTCTCCTCCTGACCAAAAGTATCATCATTTATAACAAAGAAGTATAATTAAGCAAAACAAATTAATAGCTTGGCCATGTTCAAACTGCTTTTGTCTTATTTCATACTGATAGTCCACCATCTGTGCTACTACCACTATGAGTATTTCAGATAGTGCAGGTATATGGGAATGGGATTACTCTAACAACCCTGTGTCTAGAATTCTAGGAATTTTCCTTTATCTCTAGAAGACTGGGCTCTAGGGTCCTCTTCTCCCCTAGAGTCTAGTGCTCCAAAAATGCAGGAATTTACAACAAAGGAAATAAGTCAGAGACTCCTGGTTTCACCTAGTGCTTTTGTTTTTGTCCCTAATTATATTTGCATAATGAAGTAGAGTATGGGGGTAGGGGGAATGGACTAAGGGGTGCCTTTTTGTTGCAGGTATAGAGTATCTTTATGTTTTTGTTCAGTGGGGACCTTGATATAGATTGCTGAGCTGCCTGACAGGGATTTGTCAGGAGCTAAATTACATTTTTTTTTCTAATTCCGTCATAGTTGGTTAGATCTAGGAACTTTGAGGAGCATCCAGAGAAGGATCAATCAAAAGAAGACTTAGTCCTAGACTAGGGGCATCTGCTGGCTTTTGCTGGTTACTGGGGTGAGTGAAGTTTTCATAGCACCTAGTCTCTGTTTTGCAACTTTGAAGACCTTCCTTGTAACAGGTTTACTGGATGCTAGACCAATATATGGTAGCTATAGACAAATAGAGACATTACCAGGTTGGGAGGTAATACAAGCATAGATGTGACATCTGGCAGAGATGATGCCCGATGGAGAGTGGAAACAAGACATCCAGCAGAGAGCAGCATGACCACATCACCAGAGTGTACATAGACCAAAATGCAGTCTACAAGAAAAACCACTGAGGCAGAACTTTGAATGAATAGTCATTTATTAAAGGGACCTGCCCTTTAATGAATGGGACCTCAGACCTTCCTCACAACCTGAGATGCCCCCTTCCTCCAGGGCCTTAATCTTATAGTGCTTGCTACCCAGACAATACAGGTGGAACAGGCCAAAAATACAGAGTCCAGTTGGTGGATAAACCTTTCCCTTGCCTCTCTAGGAGGGTCTACACAAAATACAGAATCCCATTCATTGACAGACAGGCTTGCAAGCAGACCTTAACAGACCTATCTTGACATTTCAGGAGGTCCTACAAAAATTGAGAAGCAGGCTCATGGAGTTGGGCTGAGGACCAGATGTCCGAATAGCTACATGAGCTGATAGGTGGTTGGAAAGGCAGACCACAGTCCGGCAGCCAGGGTCACTCATTAGCCAAATGCTTATAGCCATCTGTTTGTGTTGGGCAATAAGGAGATAATGAAGGGTAGAGGGGCAATGGATTTTCCATGTAATTGAGTGACATCCTGCTCAGCAGAAGGAAAGGGTGGAGCTCCTTTAGTTAACTTCCTATGATTAGGCAAGTGAACTTCTTAGTAAGTGACCTTCTGATTATGCAAAGTTTGGGGCCTTCCATAAGTGATTTGAGGCTTTTTATATGAAGCTGGGGTTCTTTTATAAGAAAAAATCTGTCCAATTTGATTATTTCTGATTGGTTTAATTAAATATGTAGATAAGTATAATATGTTGATTAAATATATATTGATGAGTATAATATGTTAATTGATTAACTTCATGTATAATAGGTATAAAATATTAACTGATTGACTAAGACTAAATGTATATTGATTGTAGGTATAATTTATTGATATATTGATAATTTCTACCAATCACCACTCCTATAAAATCATTAGCTGATTAAAAAAGGGGTCCAATAATCTGTTTAATATATCAATAGGTCTGTAATATCAAAGTATATATTGCCCTGGCAAAATGTGTCCCTATTTGTATGTGTGTGTGTATGTGTGTGTGTGTGTGTGTGTGTGTGTGTGTGTGTGTGTGTGTGGCCTTCCCTTCAGGTTCCCTGATCACATATATTCTTTCCACTTGTGTACCTTACCATTGATAGCATGATAACTTGTAAAAGTGTGTATCTCCTGTGGAAGTGAGGGGATAATATCTTGTCACTTAATTTGTTGTCTCATGTGATTAAATGTCTTTTGCTTAGAACTAATACATCCCATCTGGTTATCTTAGAAAAAGTAAACACATTGGTGAGGGCTTCATGAACATTGATAATGTTAAGTAGGAATGGAGCTCCAGTGGATTTCAAACATGGAGTAGCTTTCCAAGGACCTATGTGTGGGGGATAACTCTGCTGCTACATGCTCATATACCATAATTTTAATCTAGCCAGTCCCCAATTATTGGGCACATATTTTGTTCCCAGCTATTAGTTGTCATAAATAATTCAGCTGTTAATTGTGTTTCACAATCAAGTTTTTCTTAGTTTACTTATAATTAGCTCAATGTTCCTTTCAAAGATTGGATTGTAGATGATCTATTTTATATTTCATTAATATGAGTATTGTATGTACTCAATCAAAATCAGTAAACATTATTAAGCACCTAGTCTGTTCCAGGCACTTTGCTAAGTATTTATGATACAAATAAGAAAAAAGGTAGTTCCTGCCTTCAAAGAGTTAATAATCTAACAGGGGAACTCTACATCTAAAAGGAGACTTTATATACACATAGGTAATTATGTAGATTATACTTTTGTAACTATTGATTCATTTAATTTGTTTTTAATTTTTATAAATTAATTATGTAGATGAGTAATTCCTAAAAACATATTTATTTCCTTTTCTTCTGCTATATATTTATTGAGTTTTTATTTAGATAATTTGGTTTGCCTTTCTGGCTTGGAAAAGGTTGAGCAAATGCTCAGTTTGGAGACTACAGAGGCAAACCACCCCAAGCATGATGGCCAGTGCCAAAGTGAAACTTTTGATTCTCAAATTTAAAATGGAAGAGATTGCAGAACCCAAGACATGTCTGGGGAACTTTAGGATGAAAAAATGTCATTGAGGAAAGTCTACTGATTTCTCAGGACTGTCAGAGATTAAGGGAGAAACTTTCCCTGTGGTGATCCAGAGAGCCTGTTTAGAAATAGAGAAGATGGTGGTGATTCTATTGAAATGCCATGATCACATATCCTGCAACAGAAAGATGAATTCAATGCTGACCACCAGTTTATTTATATCATCCAGTAAAACAAAACAGGCAATATAATTTCCTTTGGAAATTTTTGTTCTCCTTAAAGCAGTACATAATCAATCTGTTTTGACTTTTCCACAGGTTCAGATTTCTGTAAACATTGCATCAAGAGAATCACTTTCTAACTATACTATATTATTAACATTGGAGGATTTCACTTCAAGAGTTGGGGTTAAGGCCAGGAGAGGGAATTGTTCTTTCAGGAGGAAGAGAGAATTCCTTTCTTTTTTTCTTCCTCTTACTATTGACCAAGTCATAGGAGACAAAAGATCACTAGCAGACAGTGCATGCAACTAGTTGAGATGAAAGACACTGGACTAGTAGGAGACTAAATACATCCGAAGAAAGTTAGCTTTCCAGTGTGACCCCCTCGTATCAGAGCAAAGCCCCAGCTATGGACTCTCTGAAGACACTAACGAGCAGAGAACAGCAGGGCATTACACCTAAAGGGAAGTTGATAAGTATTCTTCAAAGGTAGAATAGGATTTCTGGTATCTAGAAATTGTAAAGTGTTACTTTGCCACATGTGTTCTCTACATATGTGCCTTTGTACTTAAAGTTTGGGCCCATTCTACCCACAGAGCCTGTGCATATTTGTGAGACAATGTACTGCAGTCTTTGAGGAAGAATGTTTTTGTCACTTCTTTTCTTGCCCTGCTGTTTTGTGTGTTTTTTTCCCTCGGAACATTGATTCTGAGATGGATTTTTTTTTCTCAGATTGGGACATCCTATGGCTCTCATTGAGTGCTGGCTGTTCTATGAGAGGTAATCTTGCAGCTATTTATGCATCTGGGAAGAGAAGATAAGGAATATCTTTACTAAAAGGCTAATTAAGTCTGGCTGATTATTAGTGAAAATCACATTCATGTGCATTTATGAGTTGTATTATTAGAAACTCAGCCCTTCACAATTACCTGTAGAACCTTGAGAGAGAAGTATTACACCCCCTCTGAGGAAAAGTGGGGGCAGTGGATCTTGAGAAAATATTATAATTAAGACATTTAAACATGAAAAATTTAGTGTAGGGTATCTTACCCTTTTAGGTGGGGGGAGGCGATGGGGTGGTGGGATCTGGACCCCAAAAGCCCTAAGACCATGTCTATGTATCCCACTCCACCCACTCCTCCTGAGAAAATTGTCTCCTTGCTATAGGCATATACAGAGTTGACCCTGTAATTCCTCAGATAAAAGCTATCTCAGGGGTGCCTGTCCCAAGGATTCTTTCTTTGGTGCCTGACCCAAGGACTTTTCTCTGATGCCTGGCGCAAGGACTCTTTCCCAGGCTATCTTGTCCCCTCAACAAAGTTATCTGTGTTGACTCCCAGAGTTTTCCTATGCATTCCAGCAGCCCAGCCCCCAGACTACTTGCCTGTGCTGCTGACCATTATGAAGTCCCATCCTGCATCACCACGTAATTAGCATATTTGGTATCCTTTCACTGTCCCTTTTCCATACAAGCTTAAATATCATCCCCATCAGGTTGCAAGTTCCCTAAGAACTCTTGCCTGCTTCTATTGGCATCATAGTAAACTTTTGCTACTTGACTAAGAGAAGGCTTGAGTGTGTGAATTCATTCCAGGCACCTCTGCCTTGGCATTCTTGGGGTCCCCAGAACCTACTATGTGCCAGGCACAGTTATAAGCACTTTATAAATTTATCTCACTTGATACAACAACCCTGAGATGTAGTTGCTATTGTTATTATAATTTTATTTTGTTTTTTACATTTTACAGATGAGAAAATGAGAAAGAAAGAAAGCAACTTGCTCAAGGTTTCACAGCTAGTGAGTGTCTGAGGCTAGATTTGAACTTAAGTCTTCTTGACTGTGGGCCCAGCTTTCTGTCCACTAAGCCATCTAGCCACCTCAAGGCATGAAGCCTCTCTTCTTACTCTGGAAACCGATAGTGCTGGGCACAAATCTAGTGAGATGCATGTATCTTCTGAGAATTTAGGTCAGACTAAAAGCTTTCTACTTTCTAGTCAAAGACTGTGTTACACATTTTTCTCTTTATTTTCCCCTGCTGAAAAAGGGTCACTGGTCTTGTCTCCAGAGTTTTTCCTTGCCAGCTATGTGACTAAGAGTTTTAGATTTATAATCTGTTTTTTGGATTAAAAACATTCTTACCATTTGGTAGAAGAGAGAGTCTGCAAAGCACCTACTGTGCCTTAAGCCCCTATTATGTGCTAGGCACCAAAGATACAAAGATGCCAACAAACCATCCCAAACTGACATTTCAGTGAAGAGAGAACAGGTATATGTAAGTATGTAGAAAACACACACACACACACACACACACACACACACACACACACATACACAGAGCTGATACAAGGCTGGTATCAGCTACTGTAGGGATCAGGAAAGTCTTCATACCACATGTGGTGTTTGAGCTGAGTATTGAAGGAAATAAGTTATTTTAAGAGGCAGGAGTAAGGAGTGGATGTATTCTAGCCTGGGAACAGCCTAAATAAGGAAGGAGAGGGGAAATGGAGTCTTACATGTAAGGAACCTCAAGAAGACTAGTATAATATAGAAATAATAAGTAACAAGTTCTGAGAGATAAGGGGGGACCACGTTGTGAAGAGCTTTAAATATCAAACAAAAAAGTTTATCTTAGGCATAATAGGGAGCTACTGGAGTTTCTTGAGTGTGTGTGTGTGTGTGTGGTGGTGTGTGTGTGTGTGTGTGTGTGTATGTATGGCAGTGGGGTGACGTGGTTAGACCTAAGCTTTAGGAAAATATTTTGGCAGCTGCGTAGAGGATAGATTGGAGTGGGTTGAGACTTGAGGCAGGGAGAATGATTAGGAGGCTGTTGCAACAGGGAAGAGAAGGGAATGAACATTTATATAGTGCTTTTTATATTCTAGGAACTGTGCTAAGCACTTTTATAAATATCATCTCATTTAATCCTCACAAAAACTCCATGAGATAGGTGCTATTATTATCCTCATTTTACATTTGAGGAAATTGAGGCAAACAGATGTTAAGTGACTTGCTCCCAGCCACATAGCTAGGCGGTATCTGTGACTGGATTTGGAACTCAGGTCTTCCTGACTCCAGACTCATCTGCAGTAATCAGATGACAGATGATAAGGACTCTGAACTAGGGTCCATGATGAATCCTGATTTGGATATGGTTTTTTTGAGATGCCCTTGGAAAAACCAGTTTGAAATGTCTAACAGGAAGTTGGACTGGAAGTCAGGAGAGAAACTAATACTGCATATGTAGATCTGGAATGACACTTAAATACATGGGAGAGGATGAAGTCATGAAATGAGATAATGTAGAGAGAATAGAAGAGGATAGGTATGAAAATATCCACAGGAAATTATCATTGTAAACACCTATTTTCTGATAGCAATGGCTGTTGATGAGGATGTGAGATAACCTTCACATGGAATTATTAATTGAAATAAAGTTGTATAATGATTATAGCAATTTCACAGTATCAGGCTTAGGAGGAAGATAAAAACTTTCCTTGGGACTCATCCTGTTTTGCAGGAGGCAAGGACAGAGTAAGGGTGACCTATTTTATCTATTCCATTGCTTGAAGTTCCACAATTAGGGATTAAAGTCTTGCCTAAGTCCATAATATCTTATTATGAATTAGTTTTTAATTAGACTAATTTCTTGGTCTGTGAAAGTGTTTGTGCCTTTGAAATTGAATTCAGAAGGTAAATTAAAACCAGTGAAACCAGATATGGATGGTAGGGGGAGGAACAAAAACTTTGCAACCTGTGTGATTTTTCCAGAGTTAAACTTTTCTTAAAGGTCTTCAGAAATCAAGATTTCTAGAAGCCTTGGAAACTTCTAGTGTTCTAGTCTATTTAGGCCTTACCATCAGGAAATCGTTTCTTATGTTTTTAACTCAATTCTCTAATCATGGTGGGGGGGGTAAGGGAAATATTTTCTCTACAGTATAGCTGTCCTCTGTAGAGAGGGGGAACAGATGGCAGTGCTTTCTTTACAATATGTTCTTCTTGTTGTTGAGTTATTCAATAGTGTCCAACTCTTCATGACCCTATTTGAGGTTTTCTTGGCAAAGATACTGGAGTGATTTGCCATTTTCTTCTCCGGCTCATTTTACAGATGAGGAAACTGAGACAAGCAGGGTTAAGTAGCTTGTCCAGGGTCGTGTAGCTGGTAAATGTCTGAGGCTGGATTTGAACTCACAAAGAAGATTTTTCTGGACTCCAGGCCTGGTACTCTATCCACTGTACCACCTGGCTGCCCTTATTTACAATACAGTTGCCTTTTTAAAAGACAATATTTGTTATTCATCTCAGTAATTTTCTCAGATTACCAAAAAACCCCCAAAAAACCACCCCTCAACATCTTCTTATATTAAGTAATTGTCCAATCCTTTAATTATTTTATTTTCTACAGGTATTATATCTTGTTTTCATATTCTTACTCATATTAAAGTTTCAATATATCTGTGGCCTTCAGACAGATCTTCTACATAGCATGGAATAGTCGAATTATTCTCCATTTTTTTAAACGTAAAAAATATGTGTGTACATATGTGTATACATATGTGTGTATCTAGCCATGTATATATGTATATGTGTTTGTATATATATTTATATGTATAGTATAGCATACACACATACTCATGCATGTATTATTGTTCTTAATTGTTTTTCTTGCACTTAGCAAGATTGAACATTTTCCCAGCTAGTTTTGTGATACATCCCTGTAGTCCCTGCTACAGGGGAGGCTGAAGCTAGTGAAATGCTTGAACTTGAAAGTTTTGATTTGCAGGGGAGCTAACGACAATCAGGTGTCCACTTTAAATCTGGCACCAAAATGGTGAGCCCTGGAGCAGAGCACTACCAGGCTTCCTAAACAGGGGAGGGTTCAATCCAGATCAGAAATGGAACAGGTCAAAGCTTCTGTGCTGATCAGCAGGAGGAGCAGGCCTATGAGGGGCTGTTTCATTTTCAGTCTAACTGAGATAGGAAGACCCAGTCTCTAAGTAACAAAAAACAACAATATCATGGTTTTGTCAAAATGATTTTGAATCTGTTTCCTCCTTGTAAAGAGAAAGAAACCAATAAAGGACAACTCTAAAGAAAATCAAATTTATTTAATTAAAATTGAATGTATAACATTACAGACATTTAAAACTGATGAGATTATATAAATATTTAATACCAATAAAGCCATATGAAATTATAACCATTTCCATAATTTTAGACACATGAACGTGACTCTTGATAAATTTCTAGTGCAATAGTTCCCAAAGTATAGTTCAGGGACCTGATCCCCACTAACCTTTTAGGGGGTCTGTGAGGTCGAAACTATTTTTCCTATAATACTAAGACATTTTGGTTTCTAATATGCCAAATGTTGATAGCTATCACTCACATAAACAAAAGCTCTTTGAGGTCCTCAATAATTTTTAAGAGTGTAAAGAGTTCCTGAGACCCAAAAGTGTGAAACTTGCTGTACTACTGGATATAATTGGTGTAGATCTAGGATGATCCAGTAGAAGTCATTTTCCTCTTTCTCTTTTTCCTCTATATCAGCAATTCTTAACAAGGGGTCCATGGATAGATTTCATGGAATCTGTGAATTTGGATTTTAAAAAAATTATATCTTTATTGTAATATAATTGGTTTCCTTTGTAACTCTATGATTTGTTATACATCTTAAAATATTATTCTGAAAAGGGGTCTGTCTATAGGCTTCATCAAATGTCCAAAGGGGTCCATGACTCAAATAAAGATTTTGAACCCCTCCCTTGATCTTAACACTTGATTGTTACCCTTACAGGCCCCCATCTTAGAGTCAGTCATTTCTGTACTGCATCAGAGGCTGGGCCTCTTTAAAACAAAGGTTTCTAGTTTTATGGCTATTCTCTGAAGGAAATAGCTAGGTGCAGAAATCCACAGCCCAAGATTTGTGAAGAAGGAATTAGGCCCAGAACCATCTTTAAGGTATGGCAAATAAGAGCAAAGGTGCCTTGGAGATGACCGACACGGCTATAGGAACCCGGAAAATGGAACTATAAGAAAGTAGCGGGTGGAAGAGATGAAGGCGTTCCCTGAAAGCTGCCACTAAAAATGCCTCTGAGTCATATATGAACAATATAGCACTTTTGTGGGGGAAGGGTATTTAGAGGGGAAAGGAGAGGGCTCAGTCTTCCTATCTCCTAAGAGTATACTCCTCTTCTCCTTTAACACACACCCTTTAGGATACTTGTCATTCCTTTATGATATTTATTCCCTTTCAATGCTACTATTAGTGTCCATTTTAACCAGGGTTCATCTGTAAAAACGTATATAAGGGTGAGGGACCCAGGAGAGAAGGCTGCCAAGTATAATTGTTTTGGGTTGGCCCCAATAAGACCAGTCTTTATTTTTTTTCCTCCTTATCATAGGCCCCATGGCTAGGATAAAAAAAAATGACTTTGTTTTATTTCCCTGCTGCTACAAATGCTTCCAATCACTGAACATTGTAGACTCACTATAGGAAGCCGAATGCATTCAGCCTTTTCCTTTTACATCACTGATTCATCTTTATTTGACAATTAGCTGAGACTCAGCAAAAAAAAAAAAATATCTTCCAGGAAGGCCACAAACCATCACAAACCCACCCAGACACTGCACATGAGCATTAAAGCATGTACCTTACCTGAGGTGATTACACTTAATTGCATTTTTATTATTATTTATTATTTGGCTTGCTCTTCAGACTCCAGAGACAAGGTATTCAGCAGAAGACTTGCCAGCCATGATATATTCATTTGTGATCCCAAGGAAGAACTTCTAACTCTGGCTATTCAAGCTAGAATTTTCCTGAACATTAAACACTGATAGTACTTTTTAATTTTCCCCTTGCTGTACTGCCTAACACCAAAACCTGAAAAAGCTCTTTCTGATAGGCCCTTCTAGTGGGTGAGGGGAGAGGAATAAGCTTATTCAAGGACAAAAGCCAACAGACAGCTCCTGCTTAGATGTTTATAGATTCCCCAATATTCCCATTTCCTCTAGACATTTTGACAGAGGTGACTAGATAAGGACTTAATACCCAAAGTTTGCCACTTATTCCCTTTGAATCTGGAAGTCATCTTTTCTTAACAGCAAATGGATAAAGCTCCCTCTGCTCATCCTGAGACACTGCTGCCATCCATATGCATGAATTGTTTAATAGATTTCTTTTTTTTGGGGGGGGATAGGGACAGAAGTGTATCCAAATATAAGATTAGAAACTTCAAATAGGCCAGGAGAAATTATGGCAAGGGATATAAGGACAAAATGATTTCCACTCTTACAGATGATACAAATCATTTAATGTTTCTGAGCCTTCCCAGGACTCTGATCTGCTTAGGAAAACCTTCTGGCCTTGTGCCATTTTCCAGAATACTCTCTTCTAGCATTCATTGCTTTTTCTGCTTACTCTTCAGTTAGTAACACTAGGCAGTTTGGAATCCATGTCTCCATCAAATGGGGAAGAAGTAATAATATGCACCAGTAATACCCCCTCTTTTTTTCTCCAGTTTTTGTTCAGTCATTTTTCAGTCTTGCCCAACTCTTTGTGACCCCATTAGGGTTTTCTTGTAAAAGATACTGGTGTAGTTTGCAGGTGAGGAAACCAGGGCAAACAGGGTTAAGTGACTTGCCCAGGGTCACACAGCTAGGCAGTGTCTGAGGCCAGATTTGAACTCAGGAAGATGAATTTTCCTGAATTCAGGCTTGGCACTTTATTGTCAGCACCATCTAGCTGCCTAGAACTTAAAACTCCTTTCTCACATATGGATGAAGTATCTTTCTTAATCACTTACCCCAGTTAAGCATGGCAAGGTGGAAAGATGGGGAAAATACAGCCACAGACATGAATTCAAATCCCAACCCCACCATTTACTAGCTAAATGGTAATGGCAAGTCGTTTAATCTCCATGGGTCTTAGTGAATTCCCATATAAAAGGGGATTATAATACTTGCAGTCTTTACCACATAGGGTTTCTGAGAGGAAAATACTTTGTAAATCATGACAAGCTTTATAAATGTGAATTGTTGTGGCCCTCGAATTATAAGCATTGCTCAGATACCAAACTTTAACTAGGAAAGGCAAAGCATAGAATGTTTAGACCTCTGAGTCCAGATCTGGGAACTGAGGTCCAGTCATCTATTTATTTGGTCATAGAATCAAAGAACACAGATTTAGAGTTGGAATGGACCTTAAAAGCCACTAAATCTAAATTCTCATTTTACAGATAAGGAAACTGAGGCCAAGAAAGCATACATAATCTGTCTAGTGTCAGAGTAGAGATTTAAACTCAGGTCTTCCTGAATACCCAGTGTCCTATCCACTATGCCATATTGGTATTGATCTTCAACCAAGAATCACCAAGCTCAACATTCATTGACCTGTTTGTACTCTGGTCCCAGATCCCTTATGACATACTGCCAAATAGGCCCCGGTTTTATTCCCAACTCCTGAGGCACATTTGGAACTAAAGTAATTCTGGGTCATTTTAGGGCACTACAGAAAGCTGTACCTAGGTTAACACATCATTCTTCTTTTAAAGCTGAGGCTCCAGTTTCTTGTTGCCAGCAGAGAAAGGGGGATTTTAACTGAACAAAGACTGAGGCTATTAAATACTCAACTGTCTAAGGATATTCTAAACAAATCTTTTTTCATGGTGAAGGCACAGTAGTGTCGAATATACTCTTATCAGTTCTACTACAGTTTACTGTAGAGAGACTAAATTTAATAATTATCTTCATCCTTTTCTTTCTCTTATCATTAGCTAAGAGGAGTAAGCTTTTATCCTTTTCCAGCTGAAGAATGATCTATATTAGTTAATAATGGAGAACTGTGCCTTCTCTTCTCATTCCTACAACATATCTGGAATGCAGTATATTTGAATACCTTTATCTCTTTACACTTGAAGTATCTTCCTTCCTCTTTCCCTCATTTTTCTTTCTTTCTTCTTTCCTTTCTTCTTTTCTTCTTCCTTCCTTCCTTTTTCTTTTTCTCTCCTTCCTTCCTTCCTTCCTTCCTTCCTTCCTTCCTTCCTTCCTTCCTTTCTTCCTTCCTTCCTTCCTTCCTTCCTTCCTTCCTTCCTTCCTTCCTTCCTTCCTTCCATACCTTTTTAACAGTGTTGCATTATAGTTTAAGGCTTTGAAAGGTAGACTCTGAGTCAAGACTATGAGTCACTTTGGTTCCAGTCCTGCCTTTGACACACACACACACACACACACACACACACACGTATGTATGTATGTAGTATGTATGTATCTATATGACCCTGGCCAAGTCACTTAACTTCTCAGTGCTCCAGACAATTACCTAAGACAATAAATTGAAAATCACAGGCTAATATGTAATCTTAGAGGGAATTCCGTCACTGGAAGTTCCCTGTTCCAATGAGATCACAGGTCTTCTTCAGAACAAAACATGACTGTAAGAAAAGCATCATGGTACAGTAGATGAAAAAGGACCTGAAATCAGAAAGAATTGGATTGAATTCTTGTCTCTGACACATATAACTTTCACCATGAATAAGTCATTTAAAGTCTCAATGGCCTAAACCGTTCTGTAAGACTATGTTATAGGTGACTTGTGGAGATGCATATTGGTAAAGGGAGCTTCCACATAAGTAGCTCCCCATCTTGATAAAATCAGTCCTCTCCCCACCAAAGAAAAAGGAGTGTATGCAAATCTAAAAATAATTCTAAAAGGAGTCCTTGGAGGCTTAGTTCTTTAGTTAATGAATAGGACTGAGAATTAGTTAACTGTCCAAACTAATGATAGATTCCACAAGTCTATTTAAAACACGTTCTAGTACAAGGGAATTAATAACATACTCAAGCAGTTCTATCTCTTCCCTTCTCACTAGCATTCATCGTCTAGGCAGTATTCTGAATTTGTCCTGTGTCGTGGACCCTTTTGGCAGTTTGCTAAACCCTATAGACCTCTTTCCAAAACAATGATTTTTAAAGGCATAAAATAATTTTTAAAATTATAGGATTAAAATGAAACCATTTCCATTAAGATGCAATAATTAAAATATTTAAAAATAATTAAAATATTTTAATAATTTTATTTTTAAAAAATAAATAAGGCTAAGAAACTGTGCTCTTGTGGATGCCAGTTTAACTACATATAGTCAGACTCTGGCCATCATGTGGGTCAGATTAGCATTTATTATGTAACTATTGCACAGCTAGCCTGAAATGGAAATACTTAATTTAGTGAAGGCCAGAATAGCAGAAGCATTAATATTTCAAAACATGATTTCCTAAAGTGGTTTCTCAGGATTAGGATGCACCCTTATTATTCAGTACCCCTGCCTATTCATCTGTTACCTTATCTTTTATCATTTTATAAAGATACTCTCATTGGGAGTGCCCAGTGTATATTAAATGTATATTTTTGTGTACTAGATATTTATTTGCATGCATTGCTTACATGTATTAACACACATACAGATTATAATTACAACTTTAAAATGTGAATAGTATATTCTTAAGGGTTAGATGAATTGGAAAATTAAATTTCATAGAATCACTGAATGTTAGAAATGGAATAAATTCTAGATCTAAATTCCATTTAATCAACACCCCCTTCATTTTATAGGTAAAGGAATTGAAGTGTAGAAAAAGAAAGTGAATTGACTAGTCTCATAATTTGTAAAACTTGGCAAAACTTGGACTTAAAAACAGGCTACTTGGATGGAGAACTACTTTTTGGTTCACAATAGTGGAACCTGTCTTCTTGACACAATTCTTTAATATCTGGTATTAAATTTATTGATTTTATGTGCATACATTCTCTCTAGATCAAGAGGATCTTAATTTGAGGTTTCTAAATGTTCACTTGCATTGGAATACATGGGACCTTGGAATTTAGCAATCCAATTCAGAAATTGCTAAAAATTACTAAAAATCTAGACTATCAGAAGTGGGTATCATTGGTGAGGGCATCTAGGACAGGACATCATGAAAGTAATTAGCCTCTTGGTTGACCTGTAGTGCTTTCAAGGGTCACTGAAACCCAATCTAGAGTTTGTTGGGAATCTAAGGTCCAAATAATAAGGATGGCAGACTAGACAGAAGCCTTAAAGAGGCATAGAGAGCTGCTGTCAGTGCAAACTGTTCAGAGGAAACTGTTCTGACTTGTGTTTTATGTGTGAAAAATTCCATAAATGCATTTCCCAGTATTTTTTATTCTTTTTTCTTTTTTTGGGGTTGTAGTCATATATTTGGGGTAATAGCATAGAGCAAGGATTAGAGGACTTCCCTTGCATTCAGAAAGAACTAGGTTCAAGTACTGCCTTTGACACATATTCTGTGTAATCATTAACAAATCATTTGACTTCCCATTGCCCCAGACAGTTCTCTACAAATATATAATATAGACAATTTGCTTTGATGGAGGGAGTTTGCACAATAGAAATCACCTATTCTTATGAAATCCCAGGTCTGGACACAAAAAACCCCATATTTTTAAAGCTTCCTTTCTATAACTGTTAGGATATTCAGATTATTCTCTGTATTACATTTCAATGTGTATTCCTGTTAATAAATAAACTGTCTCCCATCAGGTCTTTAATTTTTTTTTTAACTTTTTCTTTTTTTACTATTCTAAAAGTTTGTGAATAGAGTCTATAACTGAGTTCTTGCAATTCTGCATTTTGACACTTTTTTTTTGAAACTTACATTTTATGTAGGTAACCTAAACCCCATGATTTTTTTAACCTAACCCTAGGTCCCAAACAAAACTGAGTTCCCTGGCTTCCAACATGAGAGGCAGATTCAACCCCTCTGACTTCCCTCAAGCTCCCATTATATAGAATTCAACACAACCTGCTTCTAAAATTCAGGGCTATTTTAAGTTCACAATCAAACAAAAAGGTTCACTAATATCCCACAGGTATTTGCATTTAGCCTTTTGGGAAGAAGTTTTGTTTTGTTTTCAAGAACAACCTAATCAATGGTTAAAAAACAATTTTGTACTACCTCCAAAAGGAGAAAAAAAATCTGTTTCACTTTAGCACCCCAAAGAGTTTGTTCTATTCACATCTATTGTCCAACTAATGTTTGATTTGAAATGTCAATATAGGTAGAGGATTTTTGTGTTATTCAGACTTCTGATTTTATCAGTAGCAATTTCCTTTTGAAACTTTCTCTACCAATGTATATCTAACAACTTTTTTTACTTATGGTCTAACAGAGTTTTCTGAGATTCTGGTAAGTGAAGTGATTTGCCTGTAGTCACTCAGCAGGTCTGTGTTATAGGCAGGACCTAGAGACATGTTTACCTGGGTCTAAGACAAGCCCTCTGTCCACAATATCGCATTGCCATATAGTCTAAATACATTCTGAATGAAGAACAAATGTTTTAAAGTTATGGTACTAGATGAGGGTTCCAGAAATCTGAGGACCAGATTAGCATAGGGCCAAGCCATTTCAATATGGTATCTTGTACATGGGGCAGGTAAGTTTAGGTAAGGACAAGGTAGGTGTCTACACCAAAAAAGGGTGCTGTGCTGCAGTGGTGGCCAGGAAAAAATGTTGCACTTGAAGAAGGAAAAGATAGCAAGGAAGGTACAAAGAAGAATAAAAGGGTTAACACTCTAGGTTGTATGACAAAATGACTGCTTCCTTCTCACAGCCTATGTGGTAGGATAATATTGGGTCACAGAAAGTGGGATGATTTCAGTGGGAAACAGTGGGGCAAGAACCCTGATTCTGATCCTTTCATAATTCTCCATAATTCTTCATAATTCATAATTGCATTTGTCAGTTCATATAATTGCTCTTCTGAATGCCAAGTCACCAGTTATGAGGGATAAATGAAACTCCAAAGAACTAAGTAGCAAAGTGGTCTCCTTGATATTCACCATGCGTCCTGTTCCATTTTCTATTTCTGTATCTTCTTTTTGTAGCGGAGGGATTTTCCTTTTGCCATTTCCGCTACACTGTGTAGAATGTTTTCTCTCCTCACTTAATGTCTCACATAGTAGTTCCCTTCAATACTCTGCTTAAGAACCACATCCTGAGTGGGATTTCCCCAGTTGTTAGTGCTTTCCACACTCCTTCAAATTATATTATATTTACTTTTAAAAAAATTACATCTTATGTTTACTTATCTGTGTATGTGTCCTACCTCCTTCCCTCAAAGAGAAACCAAGCTCCTTGAAGGAACTGTTTTTGTTTGTTTGTCTAGCAAAATGTCTGGGACGTCATAGGTAAATAAATGATTCTTGAATTAAATTGAAATAGTAAGTTATTTTCTTTGCTTGTTTATAAACACAATCTAATTTACACCATTCACTGAGAGCACATGTGACTTTTTTTTCCTGTCACTGAAACATGAGAACTTGAAAGCTGACAAATACATCTGACATCTACCTTTGAGGCTCCCTGATCCAATGCAAATTTGCTGTGGCCTGATGGAAACCAGGGCAGCTCAGTGAGAGACACTTTAATAACACTTGGTTTGCCAGTTTAAAACTGAAGCCCAAGGTTACAAAAGGAACGAGATTCTGCATCTTTTAATGAAAGATAAAACAGCAATAGAAACATACACAAATTTACAGAGAAGGGACCAACTTTAATACATTTGGAGTAAAAGGTGTTTCTTTTTTAAATATGGTATAAAAATAAATGCAGGAAACATTAACAGAGAATGTACAGACAACAGACAAAGACACAGTTTGTTTTTTTTTTGACTGGAAATACATAAGTGAAATGAAACTTTCTGTGCTAATTTATTGTTCAATAAATGTGATGCCATTTGCGTATTTATTAATATATATTTTTTACAATTCTTCCAGTTTGGGATTTACTGTATTTTTTAAAATAAACTGTGTGTCTAGTAGAGGCTTTCAAAAAAAAGTTTTCACTGTACTTGAACTTGCAGAAAAGTAATAGACAGATCCAGCTTGATATGAAGGAGGAAGTGAACAGACAAGATTTGAAATGGAAGCAGTGAGAAGGGATAGAGTCCCTCGGAGTCTGTAATGCTTTAGTGTACACAAAAGAGAACAAATCCAGTCCTTTGCTCATGCAACATCTTGGTCTAATGTCCTCTGATCCAGGGAATTAGTGAGCTACAAAGTGTGTATAATGATTCGAGGCTGGGTCCATGCTACAAGTAGATCCTTTTTAATAGGACTGAACTAGACTGGTTAACCTCTTTGATGTGAGCGATTTCCCCTGAGGAAAAGATAAGAACACAAACAAAGAAACAGAAAACAGAGGCATGATCACTGAAAACCTGCTCAACAGAAGCCCTCTGGTGTTGGATGTGACATTGTGAAATCATAGGCAATCAATCCAGTACCGGGGTTGAGACAGAGCCCCTAAGGTACACCTTTGTTTAAATTTTTAGCCACTGGACAAAATTTACCCTCCCTCTCTCCCCCTTCCCCATCCCACCAATTGCAAACAGACTGATGGTTTCACAGCACAGATTAGCAAATCATAAACATGTCCATAAACATTCCATTTATGCATAGCAATGATTCAACACCTAAGCCTGATTTTGTCATACCTACTAGATAAAACAATCTAAGATGCAACATGTCTGAGATGTGACATTTTTCAGAAGGCTACTCTGTCTTAGGAACCAAGGGATGATGACATGAAAATATTTTTGTTTTTTCCAGGCAACTAAACAAGAATTTGTCTAAATCTGTGTTGGTTGAGACTAATGGGTTTAGTATCTGAAAAAAGTAGGACTGAATTTACTGATTTTAAGTGACAGAAACTGTGAGTTAAGGCTGTGACTATTCCATAAAATGAAGGAATTAACTATTCTACTTTTGGGGAATCTCATAAATTTCTGATCATATAAGTCTTCATCACTGGAAAGAACAAGAGTGCCTGCCTATGATGAGAATTTTACACCCTCCAGTGATATTTTTTGTTAATTTTTCAGTATCAGATATGCAGTCTGCAGGCTGGTCATTTTTTAAAACCTCATATTACAAAACATTAATATAAAACAGAAAGTCCTCTAGTATACTCAGATACTTAAATAATTTATGTGATGGAATTTTTGTCTCCTGTAAGGTAGAACTGAGGTTGAAGGCCAAAGCACTGAGAGAAATATTGCATTCTAATCACATAAACAAATTGAGATAGAACTCTTGTCCTCACAATATGATGAGGGAGAGCTGACAGAGGAAGAATTATCACTCAAAGGGCATTATTTTTAGAAGTGAAAACATTTGAGCAAAGTATAAGAACATTCAAGTCAGGCAGTGCCAACAAATATGCCTAACAACAATAACAACCACAACATGCCTGTATAAGGATTAATTCAATCTCTTTTGGTATTTTCATAGCAGTCAGTACCAATGAGTAATAGATTTTGGGAGCTCAAATTAATTTTCAGTATGAGAGATGGAAAAAGCCAAAGTATGATAAAAGAAGTTCTACCCTAATATGAGATTTTTTAATCATTATGTGAAATAAGGTAAAGGAAAAAAGGAAAAAGAGTTGGAACAACGGGCAACTTGCAAGGCATATGGCCTCAGTTGATAAAGGAAGTAGACTCTTCCCATCATAGGTGCAGTACTTCTTCAAGGTACTGAGACCCCCAAAGCTTTCTGCATCTGACTGTAGTAGAAGGTTGCTGCTGTTGAGGATGGCAAAAATCAACCTGCTTTTTTTTTTTCTAAATCCAGGCACTCAAACAATAACATAATGCTGGAAGGAATTAAAACAAAAAAAAAAAACCAAAAATGAAAGCACTTTCCTGCTTCTAGGCTGGAGTTTACCTTTGATAATTTTACAGAGTAATACCAACTACTAGAAGGCTCAGTGATTTTTGCAAGTGTTAACCTTCTAGAATTTAGGAAATGCATCCTTTAAAAAGTGGCCTAAGGAACATAGAGGTTAAATGACTTGCCCTGGGTCACACATCTAGTAAGAGTAAGAGGCAAGATCTGAACCCAAGTTTTCCTGACTTGACTCAATAAACTGAGGACCTTCTTTAAGTTCTTTTGATGTTGCATAGATACCAATGGATCATGTAGGCTGATAGCCCAGTAAATACATTTAAAAAAATTGATTCAGCATGGAAACCTGAGGATGCATATAGGTTCATTAAAAAACAAACAAACATGAAGTTAGAATGTGAAAGAACTGATGAACAAGCAAGTTACATATGCTTGCTGTTTTAATCATAGGATTTCCTGAGACAAATGAATGACATTCTATGGACCTGAGAGTACAAATGCTCTTTTAATATAAAAAGAAATATCTTAATCTCAGTCAGATCCACTCTTTTGAAAACTCTGTCTCCATATATCTTAGATATCATAAAAAGCTAAATCCTGTTTTGGGGGAGAAAGGGAAGGAAGGGAGGAAATATTTATTAAGTTTTTTTGGTATGTGCTTGCCACTATTCTAAGCACTTTATAAATATTATTTTCTTTGTTCCTCACAACAACCCTGAGAGATAGGTGCTATTTTTATCCTCATTTTACAGTTGAGGAAACTGAGGCAGATAACAGTTTAGTGACTTATCTAGGGTCACACAGCTAGTAAATGATTAGGATCAAATTTGAACTTAGGTATTCCTGACTCCATGTCCATCAGTTATCTACTGAGCCACCTAACTGCCTCAAGGAAGAAGAAATATATGGATGGTCACTCAAATAGACAGAAATGTGAGCTCTGTGCATTTTAGGCTACTTATTTTTTTGAAAAACTCAAATGACTATGTGTGTGTGGGAGGCAAATCAGGTTTAGTTAGTTGTAGGTCCAAGAGAAACTATTTGAATTTCAATAACTTGGTAACAGTCATTTGTCAGCAAGGTTTCTTGGAAACTGTATACATTTAGCTACTGCCAATAATCTTTTCACAATTTTGCCAAGTTGAAGAATGAGGGGAATTTTTATAGCTAAATTCCAAATTCCTGAGTCCAAGAGCTAACAGGAAAAGTCAATGACTCTCACTAATAGCGGTTTTAACCAAGTGCCTCTTAAAGCAAACTTCTTATAAAAAACACAGATGTTTAGCCAAATGCTTAGGCATATAATGTATGATTTATACTTATTCTTTCCTAATACTGAAAGCTAATAGACTTTAATGGAAGTAGAAACCTTCAGAGACAGAGAAAAATAGATATGGAACAAAAGGAAACTCAAAACGATAATAGAAAAAAATCAAGCGCCTGTCCTCCACAATCGATCCAGGAAAGTTACACAATGACTGATGAATGGATCATGTATTTGAAAAAGCAGCACAGAACTAATTTAAGGACAAACAAACCTCAGGCTGTAACCTGGCATCTGACTGAACATAAAACATCATTACAACCTATAAGACAATCAGATAAAGACATACAAGCAAAGTCCTCCAGACCCTCAGTGAATAAAGGCACCACTATCATCCCCTGAATGCAGCAAAGAATGCATGCTATTATTTAGTAGAGCTCTCAGCATTCAGATTTTTCTGAACACCTTGCTAAAGGCATTCCTTCTACCTCGTTAAAGAATCAATTGCCTGCTAAAATAACCAATTCACCAGCAGGTAGCTTAGATGGAAATCTAAGCTTTGGGAAAATACCAACAAGATGATGATGATGGAGGATTATATTGAATCAGATTTTGAGCTATAACCTCAATGAGGAAAAGAAACATTAGAGTCCCTTCTTTCCTGAAGCATTAAATGGGCTCTGCAGGAAGAAGTCAGCATTTAGGTAATTAGTTAGCCCCATTTGTTGGCTTGTTTAGCTAAATTAATAAGTAAGAGTGTTGCTCAGACTAGGAGAGATAAGCAGAATGAAAGAGATGTTAAGACATGAAAATAGAGGCACTTAAGGGAATTTGTTAAGAAAGCAGTATAGTGTAGGGTAAAGAAACATGATTTGGAGTTAAGAGCCCTAGATTTGAAAACTGGCTCTCCTGCTTACTACCTGTGGACTTTGGGCAAAGTTACTTCCCACCTCTAGGACCTATTAGTAGACTCTAAAAATTTTTGAGGGTAGAGGCAATTTTGGTTTAGTCTTTTTCTGCATTATGGCTAACATTGTGCCCGGTACATAGTAGGTACTTAATAAATGCTAATTGAATTGAATTAAAAATTCCTTTGATCCAGTTTCCTCATCTATAAAAACAAAGGTGTTAAATTAGAGGACTTCTTAAGGTCCCTTTCAGCTTTAAATCCTATAAATGTAGGTATTCAGATTTTTTTTTGAAGTCTTTAGCCATCGCCCAATAATTG
This sequence comes from Phascolarctos cinereus, assembly GCF_003287225.1. Taxonomy (NCBI): domain Eukaryota; kingdom Metazoa; phylum Chordata; class Mammalia; order Diprotodontia; family Phascolarctidae; genus Phascolarctos; species Phascolarctos cinereus. The sequence goes on from NW_027555958.1 coordinate 344,363,994, forward strand.
TAACTATCTGTGCAACTTGCCGAAAGTGTCTTTTAGCTAGTATTTTTTAAAAAATATCGCTCTCTAACTTTCCCTACAGAATGCTGTAGTCTAGGAAGCTGGCTCAGAATGGCCTGTTAGCTCCAGACTAGACATAGCAACCAAGAGGTCCCACAACTTTTCTTGGTTTTGTCTGAGAGTTGTTCTAGGTTTCTTCTTTAGTCACTTAATTACATGTTTTTTTGTCACATTGCCATAATATGTTTAAAAAGCACTGGGTATAGGGTCAAACAAAAATCCCAAAGACTGTAACCATTAAGGAAATGGTTCTGGTCTGGTGATGGAAATCCCCATTGTCTCACCCATCAAAACTCTTCTTTGGTCTTCAGGCTGTCTGAAATATATCCCTGTTCTAGCCATTATTTTCCACTACCCCACAATAGAATTTCATAGCTTAGCGGGTAGAGTGATGGTCTTGAAGTTATTGAGACCTGAATTTGCAACCTGCCTTTGACCTTAGCTTTATGACCTTGGGCAAATCAATGTCTCTGGGCCTCAGTTTTCTCATCTCTAAAACAGAGTTTGGGACTCTAGTGCCTGATAGGTTGTGGGGAGAAAGAAGGAGGCAACAGTACTGGAGGTACTGAGCAATCAGTCAAGAAAGAGACCCAGGCATGGATGGACATGAAACTGTGACATTTTCCAAGTTGATACATTATTCAAAGAATGGCATTACGCTCTGTGCTGTAATCACAAAGATAGATATGGTAGGTAATTTTTTTTTTCACTATCAATGGAAAGTCAATGAAATAAAAATCTTCATTTATTCATTTGGATTTCTAAGCCTGGATTTCCAAAAGTCAGACTTTACCAGAAAAATAATTAACAGTTGAATCATTTTTTACTCCCAAGAAAGAAGCCAATGTAATTTGGAGATTTTTAGTTTCCAGGAATTACTATGGGCCTCATTTGTTCTCTTGTTCTTTGTTGAAAAATTACAAGCACAATCTAATCTGTTTATTATTTTTGGCAAGTTTTGAGGATATTTAGCCATTGGCTCAAAACAAAAAAGGGGAGAGGCCAAAATGGATGACATGAACAAGACAAACTGAACTTAGCATAATAATCTATGGGGCCTGCCAAACTTTTAAAGAAATGGCTTTGGGAGTGCATATACATATATCAATTTCTCTATGGTTATGGTTTACCTATTTTCAAAACATGACTCAAAGTACTAATTCAAAACTAAGCATAAATGATATAGCAAAATGTGTCACCAGATTTACAGAGTTCCCTTTTAAAAAAGAAAGGGTTTTGTGTATCATAAAAATAATACTGATTAACATGTGATATCACAGGCATGGGGGCTTGGAAAAGGTAGCTGACAGTAAGAAAGGTGACATAGGAATTCCTAACAAACATCCTGAAACAACCAGCACAACTGAGCATATGAAGACGTTTAGAATGGAAATCAAATTGGTACAGGGGAGTAATGCTAAAATCGAGGAAGTCAGGAATACCTGAGTTCAAATTCAGCATCAGATACTTATGAGCTATTTGATGCTGGGCAAGTCACTTAATCTTTGTCTGCCTCAGTTTCATCAGCTGTAAGAGGGGGATAATAGTACCTACCTTACAAGGTTGCTGTGAGGATTGAATGAGACAGTATATGTAAAGTGCTTAACAGAGTACCTGGCACATACTGAGCACTTAATAAATGCTTATTCCCTCCCCTTTCCCAAATCCCCATCCACGTAAAATGTTATTAATAATAACTTAGTGTCTGTTACAAACAATAATCGAAAAGAGCATGAACATTCTTAGACCAATGAGGAAAATGTAAAGGGCATAAACTAAAATGTTCAATTTATTTTAGTCCCACTTTCTAAATTGTGGGCAATTAGTTAATTTTCACTGTGAAAAGGAAGAGAACTATAGGATAATAGCTTTAAGAAATGGCAGGGTCTAGTGAAGGGTGGTTTTTTGTTTTGTTTGTTTCTTTTAAGTTATATGAGATGTGAGCATATTTGTAAGCGAAAGTGAAGGACATATTTTCAACAGAAAATTAAGAGAGAGAGTGATCAAAGGGAGAAAATTTCTAGAAGAGGCAGGATGAAATGGGACCAAAGGTACAAACAAAAGCATTGCTAATGAAAAGGAAAAAGCAGCCTTTTCTTTTGAGAAGTAAAGGAAGAAAGAATGGGGATGACATGGAAAATTCTGTAGTCACTAACAAGATATTTGAATGTTTAATTATCACTTTTGTTGAGCTATCTCACATTAAGAATGTACATGGCCTTAGCAACAGCCAAAATAAAGTTGTGACCAATGCTGGAACAAATAAGGCAAATTGTGATAATATGACATTACGAATGACTTGCTATGAATTTAAAAAATGACATTTTTCAGCTTCATTTTTGATGCCATTGTGTGTTGAATTGAAAAACTCTGTGATAGTATTCTTTGTGAAAGAGTGATGTGAACTATAACGTGGTTCTGAGCATGTCTTCCAAGCCAGGCACCCTGAAATAGTTCACCCTGAAGTGGTGGTAGTAATAGAACTTCCTGGTACAAACCTATAGTCCCATCCTCCCACCCCTATCCTAGCTTCCCTTTGACTTCTCAGCCAAAAACTTCTTTCCCTGCACACCATTCCCCTATAGATGTTTTCTCCTCTGCTTAGAAGGTAAGCTCCTTGAGGGCAGGGACTGTTTCATTTTTGTCTTTTTGTCCCCGCTTTCTAACACAGTGGCTGATGCATAGTAGGAGCTTAATATGTATTTTTTCATTCATTGCTAGCTGTGCTTCATAATGCTTCTTGAAAAGTGCTACTGTTATTCTGCAACTAGTACTGGTGGCAGTGATGGGCAAATATCCCAAAGTACACCCAGAACCTATGCTAAATTCTTCATGGAACATCCCAAGGCTGTTGTTGATCCAATGAGGCTACAGTGCCAGTAACATATACTGACGCTGTTCAGTCGATAGAATTCATAAGGCAAGTAAAGATCAAGCTACATCGAAAAATATGATCTATTGGCTAAGCAAAATTAAACTGTGTATCCACATATGCCAAACACTGGCCATTTGATGACATCCCGTAGGAAATAAGGCATTGTGTTTTCAAATAAGTTATCACCACACCAGTGTCAATTAAACAAAGATGACTGTCAGTGTAAGTCTGCCAATAAAATGATTGATTAGATGGTTTTGAAATCTCTAGCAAAAGAAAGAGAAATAGAAAAAGATCAATTTTAATCAGTCTCTCAGTACATATGTATCCTTCTATCTGGGTTTGCCTGTGTTAACTTATAGTGAGGAAGCCAATAACCACCTTGAAATTTATTTTCCCTTTAGTTTCTTTGGTGTCATAACTAATGCAGCTCACCTATAATCATACCTTCTTCTCCTAGGCAATAAATCCCATGACATTTAATTAGAAAACAGAGGACACTAAGTGCCCCTTAGGGCCTCCACATTGTAGATACATAGCTTGCATCAATCACTTCCCTCTCAGTTTTTCATCTGATCACATTTTTCCTGATCCTTTGTTATATTGGTAAATATGCAACACTCCATGGGCATACCTTTTGATATATCTTCATCAGTATCAGCAGTATAAAATGACCAGTGATATTTTTTTAGGACACTAAACTTAGTCTTTCCTTTCCTGGTGTGAGAACAGATGTTAAAGGAAATTTTTAGCTGCTTTAGCTTTATCATCATAGGTAATTAAGCCTGTATTATAGTGTCATAAATTCTGAGCCAGTAGAAGCCTTTAGAGGCCATCAACTCCAATCCCCTCCTTTTACTGATGAGAAAACTGAGGCATGAAGAGGTTAAATGACTTGACCAGGATCACACAGCTAGTTGGTAGATGAGGCCAGATTTTAACCTAGGTCTTTCTGATTCCAAGTTCATGATCTGTCCCTTGGTATATGAAATATTGAATAAAATGAAAAGTATTTAACAAAGAAATTTCAAGATTTCTTTCTTTCCTGATTTTCTAGGTGCATACAATAGATACTGATCTTGCTGGAATGATTAGCACCAATCAAGCCTAGAGGAGATTGCTTTTTTTTTAGATAAACTAATGGGATTCCACAGTCTCTAGCCATAATCTAAGTTCTTTTTAATTAGGGCTCACAGTAACTTGGGGAGGAGGTGTTATTATTATCCTATTTTACAAATGAGGAAACTGAGTCAGAGGCTGAGTAACTTGCCTTGGGTCACACTCTACATCGTACTGCCTACCTGTCTAAAGATGTATACTAAATAAATACATGATCTACGTAAATATATATCATATGTACAAAGTAATGCTGAGAGGGAAATCAATAGGAGCTTAGGTAGATTAGTAAAGAATTCATATGATGGTGTTTGAGCTGAGTCTTGATGGCAAGAAAGGATTCCAATAGACTGAGGTGAAGAGAGAATTCATCCCAAGCCAACGAGACAACCGAGCAAAGTCATGCACTGGGAGATGAAGTGTGGGGTATGAGAAATAACAAGAGTAGCAGCTTGGCTGCACTGTATAGTGAGTAATGTTTTTTGAGGCTGGGAAGATAATTTGAGGCCAGCTTGTGATGGGTCTTAAATACCAAACAAAGGAGTTTATATTTTATTTTAGTGGCAGTAGGGGCCTAAGGAATGAATGAAGGAATGAAAAACATTTATCACAGGCTTGATAAGTGTCAAGTACTATACTAATCGTGGGGGATACAAATGGATAAACCAGGAAGATGCTTCTCTCAGGAAACATACATTATAATGGAGGAGACAATATTTATAAGTGAATAGTAGCCAGCAAAAGGAGTTATGGTGTGAGGCAATGATAGCATTGTTGATTTTCATTACAGGAATACAAGCTGGTTTGTCCTGATATAGAAAAATCACTTTGGTTCTTCAATGTGCAGGGTGGATTGGAGAAGAAAGAGACAAAGTAGTTAACTATAAAAGGAAGGGAAAGCAATTGCAATAGTTGGTGGAGTGAAGAGGGATACATTAGTATACAAACTTACTCCAAATGACAGTCTCTCAAGAAATAAGGAAATGCACTATATCTTTCTTCCATTGAAGATGTGGGATTCTTTGGGTGTGGTATCTTTGTCAATTGTTTTTGCTTAACTGTTTTTCTTTCTTACAAGGCAATGATCACTGGTGGGGGAAGGGGAATATTATATCCAGAAATGGAAGTAAGGAAGAAAGAAGAGATGGAGGGAAGGAGAGAGGGGAAGAAAAAAAGAAAGAAGGAATTAGGGAGGGAGCAAAGAAAGGAAGGAAAAAAGGAAGAAAACTGTCACTTTTCTTAACTTGGTACTTACCTCCTCTCCCTTTGATTAGTACAGCATATAGTAGGCACTTAATAAAAACTTGTTGAACTAGAATTTGTACATAGAGAAATAGAAATCAAGGCTCAGAATAATATGTGCTCTAGATTGTTTTCAGGAGACAGCTTCTCTGACAAAATAACATATTTATATGACATTTATATTTGTAAGGCTTACAAAGCATATCTGCAAGATGTGAAAACATTAATGTCTTTATTTTTAAAACAAGGAAACTGAAGTTCAAAAGGGTTAAGAGACTTGTTCAACTTGTTCAATGTCATGAGGATAGAAAGAAGCTGGGTGGCTGTAAGGATCAGAAAAAGAGAAATGAGAAATTTTGAAGAGGTAAGGGGTTTTGAGAAAATATAGCAAGTTTTGTTTGGAATAGATTATATTTAAGATGACTTTGGGATATCCTGGTATAGTTTTTGTCCAGGATGTTAGGGCTGGTGCTGGATATATTGATTTGGGAATTGTCTCTAGTCAGTCAGTCAATAAAAATTTCTTAAGCACCTACTGTATGCCAGGCACTGTGCTAAGCAGTTCCCTAAGAGCCAAGGGAAGGAACTCACAGTCTAATAGAAAGAGATTATATTTCTACTAATGGGAGCTATTGAGAGGATGAAACAAAAGAATATATATTGATAGAAAAGTAGAAGGACAGAGCCTTTGTGAATTTCCACACTTCTATTTTTATCATCTACCTTTTTTATTTTCTTTTATAAATAACATTTCATTTTGTGCTTGTTTGTTTGTTTGACTGGACTTGTGATTTAATTAGTCAAGGGTTCTATATTTTCTCTGCAACTTAGTCTTATAAAGTTGTCTGGGGCACTGAAAAACTAACTAACTTGAACCAGGGTGATACACGTAGCATGTTCAGAGAAAAGAATCAGGACTTACACCTAGATCTTCCTGAATCATAGGCCAAATCTCTATCCACTATGCAATGCTAACTGTGCTTTATGTCATAGTATCTCATATCAATATCATATTATCAGGCTTTTAATGAAAAAAATTGCTATATACTATACACATAGTACAGTTATTAACTTTAAAAGCAAATCATGATGAAAGAAGGCAAAAAACAACAGGAAAGGAAAGCAATAGAAAGAGGAGGACTCTTGGAGAGAAGGAATACTGAGTTGATGAAATCAAAAGGAACTTCTGCTGAGACAACTGTTATTATTTTTTTCAATGATTTGTGACATGCATCTTTCACACTGTAGATTTTTCTCCTGGAAATAATTAATTTGTATGTTGTAGGCTGAAGAGTCTTTCTTAAAACCCCAAAAAAGTACTGAATTCTTTAATAACCGGTTGAGGAAAATGGAAAATCGTAGTAGTATTCTCCTCTCATCCTGAAAGTGTCCTGTGTACTTCCATTAGAGCAAAATGTACATAGGAAAGCATTATAGGTTTAACCACATTGACTTGTGGGAAGTATACAATGTACCAAAAATTTCTTTAATCTTCTGAGTAGAAAAGTATTAATTTTCAGCAAGGAAAGACCATTAACATAATAATTGGTTATGTTAATAATCACTTGGTTAATTTAAATAAAATTAACCAACATGTTAGTTGGGGGAGGATGTGAAAGATAATGGTTCCCCTTTTCTTCTGTGTCTGTTTTAATCATTTCTTCCTTCTTAACCTCAAATCCCAACCATCCACTTCTTAATAAGGGCAAACTACTATGAAATATTCCATTCCTCCCCTCATTTGTTACCTATTTTCTTCCAATGTCTAAAATGTAGAGTGACATGGGTAAGAGTGGGTCTGGGCATTGCATATGTGTTGCAGAGGGATGGGGTAGGAACCATTGTGATGCTTTTTTTGTTCCTTTTCTCCTCACCTCAAGATCTATTGTGACTTTCGATTACCCATAGTATGTGTTTTGATCACAGTCTCAAAGACAAAGTTTAAAGGTCATTAGATTAGAAAATGTTTGATATGAAACAGTCTTCTTGGACAACACACAAATCACAGTGCAACATGCCATGGCCACATCATCAAGCAAAAACTTGGGGTTTTTGTTTTAAATAACATTGACTGCTTTGTTTTCAGTCTCTACATCTTCCCCTCAACTTGGAGTACGTTTCCTATTTGTGCCTTACAATCAGATTATGACCTGAGATTAATAAAAATCTAGGCCTGAGTCAAGACTCCTATTGGAAGAGCTTGAAATTTAAATTATGTCAGAGTACAGGTTATACTAGAACATCTCAGGTCTTAGACCTTTTGCTTCTATCAATCATATCTTACATGCTAACAACATACCATTTTAAAGTCTTTTAGGTATTTTGAACACTGGGGACATAGCCAGTAATTCACAAAGGTAACCTGTTCCCACTTCACCCACCTCCAACTCCTATTCTCATCCAAGGTAACTAAAAACAAAAACCATGATCTTTGCTGAAGCTGATCAACCTCCATTTCAACACACACAGAGAGCTCCATTGAACTGGTCATCACAGCAAAAGCCACGACAAGCACACAGCAGCATGGAACTAACTGCACGACTCAACAGACAATGCAGACAAACTTGAGTATAAACCAAGATTGTTCTACCTCTTTTCATAACAGGTTAGTGCTGGCCCTCAGTGTTGGTGTACAGTTTTTATGGCATGGGAAAATAGGGATGTTTCTGCCCTATAAAAATAAATGTGTTGAATGCTTTAGTTTGAGCTTACATCAGGTCAGAAAGATCCAAAAAGAATCCTAAAAACAAGGACATCACCAAAACACGTGGGAGAGAATCGGAAAGTGTTGGCAGGAAAGTCACTGATTTCCTGTGTGCTTTGATGCAACATTTTCCAACATCTTTCTGTGAATAAAGAATAGAGGAATCATAATGATGGGGCATTTTAAGGGCTTGTATCCTGCTACCAAACAGCATTCATATGAAGCTTTTCCATAAGCCATTCAAAAGGTCATTCTTCCCACAAATGACAAATGTGAAAGATATAAGGAAACCAGACTCTTCTCATTTGTCTAAGTCTCAGAAAGACCAATATGAGGGGAAAACAGGATAGAAAAGTGTTCTCTTTAGAAGGGAATTGTAGACATAACTATAAGGAAAAACATAAAGGAGGCCCTCCTAGGTCTTTCCAATATTTGTTTAAAAAAGAAAGAAAAAATTGGTATTCTTCCTTTTTAATGACCTATTTCATGCTTCTTTAAGCATCCAAAGCCAAAACACACTGTCTTCCTTTTGTAGCATCTTGTCCCCACCAGGCAATGGGAGATGGAACAGAAAAGGAAGCTTAGAGGGAAGCATGAAATCCTGAATTTGTGTAACCGTAACACATTCATCTGCTGTGACATCAATAGAGCAAAGGTGAGGGGTGAAGCTGGGAGTGGAAGATACTTCATTGGACTTAGTCATCTTTAATCTGTCAGGATAAAACACTTACCACATATGCGCAAGTTTCTCAAAAGATGTTCTGCGATCCATTGAGTTGCCCAACTTACTTGGGATGTGGGAGGGGTAGATGGGAAGAGGGAAAGAGAGAAAGGCCCATAAAAGAAAGAAAGCAAAAATAAAAAGAAATAAAAGAAAAGGAAAGGAACAGAGCAGAAAAAAAAACGGATGATGAAATGCAAGGCTGCAACATAAATGTCATGTAAGAAATCAAGAGGATACTAGTAGAGAGTCACTAATGAAACACTTTTTATCCATTTTTTTCTGTAACACATAATTTAAAAAGAAGGAGATTTCCTCACATGCATTAAATTGGTGTGATTAAAGTAAAATCAGAATAGCCAAAAATGAAGTCAGTGTCTGATGCTACTACATGGTCATTCTCATGGCCTATGGACTTTTGGACTATGGTTAGCTGCTGTCTAGAAGTGTTCAATACTTTGCCATCAAAACCATCTCCGATGGTCATCTACGGTATTTATGTATGGAATTTGTTCTCAGTTGTACAAGTAACCCTGCTTTAGATGACCTCATAGAAAATATTATCTTCATGGCAGATGGTACAAAAGATTTCAGAATTTCCTCTTTAATATTTAAAAACTGAAAGGTAGTATGATATTCCTAGTCCAATTCATAACCTGGCCTAATTTTTCCATCGATTTAAAGAGAGCTGTTGTCATTAGGACTTTGAGAATGAATATCTGATTTGAATGATTCTAAGATGGTTTAATTCAACTTTGCTCAACATGTATGTGTCTCTCTGCTAGTATGTTTATACTCTTTCAGACATTGTAAACACTTGGGGCATAGTAGTAACTGAACTGGGCAAAAATCTGGCCAAAAATATTTCATAAGAAGGGTTGCTAAATTTGAGGTGATAATAAATGGGGGGAACTTCCCAGTCCATTTTAAGTAATATGATCTGTGCCCAAAGAAATAATGTACCAATTTAATGAAAGAAAGAGCCTTTCAAAGGAAGACATCAAAATAATTATTTTATCTCCCTCTGATAAGCAGCTCTTCATTTTTTCCCTCAAATTATATAGAGGATTCATATAAAATAAAAAATATATATAATAAAATTTGGGATGTATGAATACATGCAGCGAAGGAAAGAAAAGAAAAGGAAAGAAGAAAAAAAAAAGAACTCATTTGACACTGGAAAAATGGAAAAGGCTTTCTTGGCAAGGAGCCTGTCTACCTACCAGACATCTAGCAGCATGGCCCCTGCAGACGAGACTGAACTAATTATTACCAAAAGCTATGGAAATTAAAAAAAAAAGGTAAGAAAGACCAATACCTTTTTCTTTGCCTGTAGCAGCTCCTGGTAGGCACTGGATCGAATGAAACGTGGGTAGGAATCACTTTTCATCAATTTGTAAATGTGCTCCTAAAAGGAAAGAATAGCTTAGATGCTATCTTTATGGATGTTTTAGAAAATCTAAAATGAGGAGAGTAAAGAAGAATAAATACACCACATGTCATCCAGGCACTAGGAGGAAGGATGAGACAGATCTGATGTAGACTAGATATGATAACAATTAAAATAATATCAATGGAAATAATAATGGAGATGATGATGATAAATTCCTTATATTTCTAGTATGTCATAGTATTTTACATATAGCATCTTATCAATGAATTATTTTGTGAAATGGCCCAGGTAGATATGGAGAATGTAAATTTGATTTAGTCATTTCCAGAACAGAATGTAGTGCAAGGTATCTGACATAGCTGTTTTGATACCAATGATTTTGTGACAAATAATTCTGAAGATAAACCTAGTTGTACCATGTGCCAAAATATCAAAGAGAGTTTAAGAAATCATGCAGATCACATGCATCCAATTTGAATAACTCTGGTCCTAAGATTTACTCTGGGCCCCAGAATATCCAGCTTGTTGCTGTCTACATTGTTCAGTAGAATGGAAACTCCTTGAGGACAGGGGTCTATTTTGTCTTCTATCTTTTATTCCCAATATCTAGTACAATGCCTTATATAAAGCAGGCACTTAATTAGTTCTGATTGGATTGAACAGACTCAATTACCTGGAAAGTTGTTTAGGATGCTTTGTCCCAAAGGCAAATCCCCAGACCTATTCTGAAGATTTTTCAGCTAAATCTTCACCTTTTTTTTGGTCTGTAGATCCCAGGACTTTACAAATTCTGATTACAAGGAAGGAAGCATTAAAGGAAGGAAGGAAGGAAGGAAGGAAGGAAGGAAGGAAGGAAGGAAGGAAGGAAGGAAGGAAGGAAGGAAGGAAGGAAGGAAGGGAGGGAGAGAGGGGCAGAGCCAAGATGGTGGAGTAAAAGCACTGACTTCGCTTTAGCTCTCCCCCAAACCCCTCCAAATACTGTATAAAATGGTTCTAAACAAATTCTAAAGCAGCAGAACCCACAGAAAGACACAGTGAAACAAATTTACAGCCTGGGACAGCCTGGATGGTTGATCAGAAAGTATATCCTGCCGGGCTGGGAGAGGAGCGTAGTTTGATGTGGGTGTGCAGGCAAGGCAGGCCTTGGTGAACCTGGAGGAGGCCTCAGAGGACTGAATCACTGGCAGCTGTTGAGGTTTCCAGACTTCTCAACCCAAGAACGCCAAAGACAACTTAGGAGGTCAGTGGGAAAAGTCTGTGTCTGGATGAGAGAGAGAAATGTGGTCCCAGCCCCAGTCTCTGAGCTCAGCCCGGGGCAGCGGCTGCTTCTGGAGCTTCTGGCCCACAGACTGAGGGGGAATCAAGTGGCTAACCAGAGAGGGAATTGCAGGGATCTCTCTGCTGGTGCAGTATTCTCTTGCTTTCCCTGTGCTTAGATCTGGGTCCCAGTTCTGGGGTAAGGTGGAGTGCTGGCTTGGTGGAGCTTGTAGTGGTGGTGCCTAAGAAATTCTCCTCACAGTTTCAAGGCAGAAAAGAGTGCTTGTGGTCACTCACAGACCAGAGCACAGTCCAGAAAAGGAGTAAACACCTTGCCCCTTATCATACCACCTTGAAGAACTGAAAATTTACAGATTCCTAAAAGTATCTCTGAAAACAGCTGCACAAAACCCCTGAAGCTTGGGACAGTACATGCTCCACACTGAAAGCAGACCCCTACCTTAACAAAGAGTTTAAAACTCAAGTAATTGGCTGGGATCATGAATAAACAAAGGTCCAAAAAAAGTCAGACCATAGAATCTTTCTTTGGTGACAAAGGTCAAAACATACAACCAGAAGAAGACAACAAAGTCAAAGCTCCCACATCCAAAGCCTCCAAGAAAAATATGAATCAGTCCCAGGCCATGGAAGAGCTCAAAAAAGATTTTGAGAAACAAGTAAGAGAAGTAGAGGAAAAACTTGGAAGACAAATGAAAGTGATGCAAGAAAATCATGAAAAACAAGTTAAGAGCTTGCTAAAGGAGACCCCAAAAAATACTGAGGAAAATAACACCTTAAAAAACAGCCTAATCCAAATGGCAGAAGATGTCCAAAAAGCCAATGAGGAGAAGAATGCCCTAAAAAGCAAAATTGGCCAAATGGAAAAGGAAGTCCAAAAGATTACTGAAGAAAATACTTTCTTAAAAATTAGAATGGAGCAATTGAAAGCTAGTGACTTTATGAGAAATCAAGACACTGTAAAACAAATCCAAAAGAATGAAAAAATAGAAAACAATGTGAAATACCTCACTGGAAAAACAACTGACCTGGAAAATAGATCCAGGAGAGAGAATTCAAAAATTATTGGACTACCTGAAAGCCATGATCAAAAAAAGAGCCTAGACATCACTTTTCAAGAAATTATCAAGGAAAACTGCCCTGATATTTTAGAACCAAAGAGCAAAAGAGAATCCACCGATCACCTCCTGAAAGAGACCCCCAAAGGAAAACTCCTAGGAATATTGTAGCCAAATTCCAGAGTTTCCAGGTCAAGGAGAAAATATTGCAAGCAGCCAGAAAGAAACAATTCAAGTATTATGTAAACACAATGAGGATAACACAAGATTTAGCAGCTTCTACATTAAGGGACCAGAGGGCATGGAATATAATATTCCAGAGGGCAAAGGAGATAGGATTGCAACCAGCAAAACTGAGTATAATCCTTCAGGGGAAAAAATGGTCATTCAGTGAAATAGGGGACTTTCAAGCATTTTTGATGAAAAGACCAGAGCTGAATAGAAAATTTGACTTTCAAATAAAAGACTCAAGTGAAACATGAAGAGGTAAACAGGAAAGAGAAATCATAAGAGACTTAATAAGGTTGAGCTGTTTACATTCCTGCATGGGAAGATGATATCTGTAACTCATGAGACCTTTGTCAGTATTAGGGTAGTTGGAGAGAAAAAAATTATATGTATGTATGTATGTATAGAGAGATAGATAGAGGGCACAGGATGAGTTGAAGATGAAGGGGTAATATCTGGAGAATAAAATTAAGGGGTGAGAGAGGATTATACTGGGAGAAGGAGAAAGGGAGAGGTAGAATGGGGTAAATTATCTCACATGAAACAGATAAGAAAAGGCTTTTACAGTGGAAGAGAAATGGGGGAATGTGAGAGGGAATGAGTGAATCTTATTTTCATCAGATTTGGCTTAAGGAGAGAATAACATACACATTCAATTGGGTATGGAAACCTCTTACCCTTCAGGAAAATAGAGGGGAAAGGGGACAAGAAACCAGGGGGATGATAGAGGGGAGAGCAGATGGGGGAGGGGTAATCAGAAGCAAACACTTCTGAGGAGGGACAGGGTCAAAAGAGAGAATACAATAAGTGGGGGTGGGATAGGATGAAGGAAAGTATACTTAGTTTTTCACATGACTATTGTGGAAGTGTTTTGCACTACTACACATGTATAACCTGTATTGAGTTGCTTGCCTTTTCAATGAGGGTGGGTGGGGAGGGAGGAAGGGAGAAAATTTGGAACCCATAGTTTTAAAAACACATGTTAAAAAAATTGTTTTCACATGTAACTGGGAAATAAGAAATACAGGAAATGGGGTATAGAAATCTATCCTGCCCTACAGGAAAATAGAAGGAGAAGGGGATATGAGAAGGGGGGGATAGAAGAGAGGGCAGATTAGGGGAAGGGGTATACAGAATGCATGCCATCTTGGGGTGGGGAGAGGGATGAGATGGAGGGAAAATTTGGAACTCAAAATCTTGTGGAAGTGAATGTTGAAAACTAAAAAAATAAATAAATTTAAAAAGAAAATGAGAAGAAAATCAGAAAAAAAAAGTGAGGGAGAAACCTGGGCATACAAACTCCTTTTAGCCTAGACTGGAAAATGTCTAGGTGTCCTAGGTCTCAAGCCTTACACTAAAATGTACAAGTTTTTAGGGGAGCCCCAAAATTTATCTAGTGCTAAGCCTGTTCTCCCTCAGACTAATAATGACTTGAGATTAGGGCGAACTTACTCGTGGTTCACCCAGTGGGAACATACCCCTCAGGGGAACTTCATGAGGACTCCACAAAAGGAGAAAAGGACTTCTATCCATTCAGGAGTTAAGCATTTCCCCCTTGCCACACATATTCTACAAGCTTGAGCCTGTTTTGCCATGGACTTGGTGATGTACAACTCTGTTGTTGTTATTGTGTCATTTCAGTTGTGTCTTACTCCTCATGACCCTTTTTAGGGATTTTCTTGGCAAAGATACTAGAGTGGTTTGCCATTTCCTTCTCCAGCTCATTTTACAGATGAGGAACTGAGGCAAACAGGATTAAGTGACTTGCCCACAGTCACACAGCTATGACTTACGTGTCTGAGGACAGATTTGAACTCATGAAGATGAGTCTTCCTGATTCCAAGCCAAGTGCTCTGCACACTATGGCACCACCTAGCTGCCAATTAACTCTAGCTGACCAATTTACATTGCCTGGATATTCAATGAGGAACAGGCAGGTGGGGGCTTCTGAACCATAGTTCTAGAAACTACTTCTAACCCCTCAGAGTTTCTTTTTGAACCTAGAGAAGAGAAATTGTTGGTTACTCTCTAGGGATCCAATCTGACAGTTTGAGTGGGGATTAGGAGAGTGACACCAGAGGAGGTACTATATCAGGGATGAGACAGAACTGGATCAGATGTTGAAGTATTAATATGGAGTTCAGTAGGAAGAGTTGTTTCTCTTGCTGCTGATTTAAGAAAAGAAATGTGTGTGTGTGTGTGTGTGTGTATAAATATATGTATTTTTCTCTTTGTATGAATCTCTATTTATAATCGGTATTGGTGTGGGAAATTTAATCACCTATATTTCCCTACACCAGTGCAATCACAGAGCCAGACTAACATATACATGCATACATACACACGTATATATATTATATATACGTGTGTGTGTGTGTGTGTGTGTGTGTGTGTGTGTATTTCATTGGTATAAGGAACTGTAAGTGAAGAACCTTTTTATACCGATGAAGAACAACAAATAGTCCACAACTCATAGACTTTGGACACTGCTTTGGGCCCTCAGAAGTTAAGTGACTTTCCTGTGATCAAATGGTCCAGCTGTATCACTGGGGCACTTGAATCCAGGTCTTCTTAACTTCAAGGCTAATTATCTATATACTATGCAAAACTGCTCAAATACAGCTAGCTCAATTAAAAAAAAAAGCAATCCAGTGACAGGTGGTATCATGTTCTTTGGGAAAATGCTCATAATATTTTTGCTGAACTTCATATAATCAAGCTGACTTTCACTGATCCAGAAAAGGAAGAAACATTTCCAGACTTTAGAGAGGTATTTCCTACCCGTCTGACAAATTACTACCTCCATAAAGCAAAGCTGCAAAACAATGAAATTTCACCCTGAATTGCTGGAAGAAAACAAATCAGCACTGGAATGGGCATCTGTGTCAGTATTTGTACACTGTTTTCTCACGCATATCTTTATCTCATTCAATTGTTTCCATATGGGAGAACATGATAGAACCATTGAAGTTGAGATTGTGGCTTAGTCATTTAAATATGTGTTACTTTTTTACCTCCACTGCCTCTGTTTCCTCAATCCAGAAGTGAGAGAGAAAATTGAATACTGACAGCATACCATAAAGAGAGCGAGATCTTTCCATGAGTACGGCCTTAATTAATCTTAGGATTTAATTTAGAAAAAAGTGATATGTGGATCAGAGGTTCTTTTTGTAGGTGTTATACTCTGGTAAAACAGCTTGAAAACTTATCATATATGTAAGTTTAAACATTAAAACTGATAACCCTTAAGGGAGCATTTTTCTTAAAAAGTTTTTTTTTCTTTTTTTCTGAAATACCATTATTTAATGGTGAGGGCATGGGAAGAAACAAACTAAAGTAGTTTCTGTACATGACATTGCATGGAATTGTGACTTAGAAATCCCAGTTCTACCAAGAACTAATTTGCCTGATCAAGGCACTTTACTTCTCTGCCTCAGTTTCCCTATATATAAAATTAGGGGGTGGGACCTAATGATTTCTCAAGTCACTTGACAAGACTTTTGATTACCCTGAAAAAAAAAAAGACTGTTGGACATTTCTACTGGGAAGAAAAGCAGAATTTCCTTCTTTTCCTCTCTCTTCCTTGCTTTTACATGTATGAATGAAAAGATTTTTGGAAATGTGAGCCAAGACCCTCCTTTTTCAATTGTAGTTCCAGAGATAGTTAGATTGGGCTTGACATAGCAAATGAGATAGTTAGATTGGGCTTGACATAGCAAATGAGCTCTATTAAATGTAATTATTTGTAATAACATACATTTCCAAGAAGATATTCAGATACTAAAGTAGGGTCTCTTTCTAGTTATCTATTTATTCTCCTACCAGGATAATATAGAGAAGGGAAAACAGGTACCTAGTAATCTTCTTCTTTCCCTGACCTGTTGCCCTACAGGATACAATAGAGGTGCCAAACTCAGACCCTGCCTCGAGTGGCCTACAGAACTGCCTGGTGTAGCCAACCAGGTTAAAATGTCATTAGAAAATGTTTAAGAAAAATAAATAAAAATACAACACAAATAATGTGAATTTGTGATTTTCTAAGTCAATATCTGGCCCTCACACTGGCATCCAACATTCCTTTTCCTGCCATTATGTAGGAGAGCACAGGTTCTTCCCTCAGCCTTAAATCTTCCTCTGCCTCTTGAAAACTGGAGCTTCTCTCATGAATCTGTTCAAATGCTATGTGCTAACATGAGGCTTTTCCCAATCCTACCAGGGGAGCAAGCTTTCCAGCCTCCCAAAATACTTTGCATTTATTTTGTAAATATTTTCTATTTATTGACCTGTGTGTGTGTTCTTTCCTTTTAGCATAATGTAAGCCTATTGAGGGCAGGGGCTGTTTCTATTTTATCTTTGTATTTCCACTTCTTAGCAGAGATGCTGGCACATAATAGGTGCTTAATAAGTACTTGTTGAATTGATAAACAAAAATTAAGACTTAGATTGAATCCATCAACAAGCTTCCTTCTTCTTAACCTCTCCTTAGCGTTTGTCAAGTCCTGGCTATTTTACATTCCTAAAATCTTTTCTATATACCCCCTTTTGTCCTCTAACGTTGCCACCACCCTGGTGCAAACCCTCATCATCTTACATCTAGACATTTTCAGTAGCTTTCCATCTCAATTCTCACCCCATTCCAGTTCATTCTTCATTTACCTGTCAAACTGACCTTCCTAAAACTCAAACATATCACTCCCTATTTTATAAAGTATGGTGGCTCCCTGTTGCTGTAAGGATCAAATAGAAAATCCTGTTTGGTTTTTAAAGCACTTCAGATATTACCTTGCCCCTTTCTACTTTTTCAGTCTTATTACACCTTACTTACTTCCACATGAGATCCAGTGATACCAGCATCCTTGCTGTTCCTCACAGAAGGCTCTCCATTTTTTAACTCCATGTATTTATATACTGGCTGTCTCCCATTCCAGGCCTGGAATTCTC
This sequence comes from Phascolarctos cinereus, assembly GCF_003287225.1. Taxonomy (NCBI): domain Eukaryota; kingdom Metazoa; phylum Chordata; class Mammalia; order Diprotodontia; family Phascolarctidae; genus Phascolarctos; species Phascolarctos cinereus. Next base: position 344,381,604 of record NW_027555958.1, read on the forward strand.
TCTCTTCTCTCTCTGTCTCCCACCTTTCTTCAAATTTCAGCTAAAATTCCACCTTCTTCAAGAAGTTTTTCCTGATCCTTCTTAATCCTTCCCTCTGTGATTATCTCCAATTTATCCGGTACATATCTCATTTATACGTAGACTGGACTTCTTAAGACTAGGTACTATATATATTTTTAGCCTTTCTTTTTTGTTTATTTTATTTTATTTTTGTATCCTTAGCACTTAGCACAGTGCTTTGCATATAGCAGATTCTTAATAAATGTTTGTTGTGTTGTTGACTTGATTATGTGCTAGGTACTTGGGATACAAACAAAAAAAATACACACACACACACACACACAAAACCCAATTCCTGCCTCCAAGGGGCTTATAGTCTATGAAGAAGTAAAGACAGATAGATAGAATTAAAGATAAAATAGAGAAGAGAGGAGAAAGAAACAAATTAAATACTAGGTAATAAGGGGAAGGACTAGCAGCTGAAGTGATGATTGAGAGAGAGTCAGGAAAGGCCTGTAGTAAGAGATGGCACAGCAGCCTAGCTCAGAAACTCAAAACTACTAATTTACAAATAGCTAAATTAGGGAGGAAGTATCTACACCCACTTTATAAAAGAATGGTCTGCTTCACAAAAGATTACACCTGGGAAAAGATTCCATCCTTCAGTAATTTCTCCTAAGACACTTCAGTTTCATTACCTACAAAACCTAAAAGACTTAACAGACATTGAGAGCCAAAATGACAGGAACTGCTATCAAATGAAGATGGATGGGGGCTGGGGGGTTGGCTCTTGAAATGATGTCAATAAGGAAAGGTAATTGATTGCCTCCCATACATTCAGACAAAGCTCCCTAAAGCTAAGTCCTCTTGCTACTGACCTGAGCATCTTCAAATGTGTACCGTCCTGGCTCCTTCACATTTTGTGTGGTTTTGTCATAGCTTTTGGAATCCAAATTAATGGCACTGGGAGCACCTGGAGCCAGAAATTCCTGCCATATTTCCTGGACTCTGGTGGGGACTTCCCGAATAGTTCGTTTCTTCAAGTCTTCCACTGCCAGCCAGAACCTATTGGAAATGAAACAGTAGGCATTTACTTACTAGCTGATTTCTGAAAATCCTTAATGTGCTACTTAGCCATGACACAAACAGCAAGAAACAAAATTCTCGGTTTCTCTTCTTTCATGATATCAGAACCATCTGTTGTTCCTTCCCCCCCCCCCCGCCCCAAAAAGCTTCAGAAGGTTAAGGAAGCATAGGTAGGAAGAATACTTTTTTCTTTGTAGTTTGTAAGAACAGCATATAACTGCTCAAAAATGACTTTATTATGCTTTACGAGTTGAAAGGGAATGAAAACAACAAAAAAATGCCCATGCTCAAAGCACTTCTGACAGAGGCCTGCCTCAAGCACAAGGCTCCAGGGCTTAGCAAAGGAATAACAGGACACCAGGGAACCATTCATCGGAAACGATGGGGGTAGTGAATACTGCTAAGGGCAAGCAGTACACAAGCACTGTGCCTGGGAAACCCAGAGGACTGAAGGGCAAAGGGGCAGACCATAGCACATGATTTCCTGTTCCTTAGGATCTTACCTGTTTAAGTCAGAAAGGGAGTGGCTATGGAGAGATTTTTTTATTCTCCCTAGGCCAGGAAATTACCAAGCACATGAATGGTCATGATGTTAAAAGTTCAAGACCAAGGATTACATAAGGTCCTAGCCAGAGTGATTGCTGGATTATAAATTGTCCTATGTGACAGGAAGTGAAGGACTGATATAGGAAGCTTCTACTAAGTCAAGGTTTGAAAGGCTAAAAGCATTGCAGACTTCTGAGCAAGACTGATTGTAAGATAAGATTTAAGAGCTTGTAATTTGAACTGAAAAGAAGAGCAGGTAGACCAGGGGTGGGGAACCTGCCGCCTCTAGGCCCTCAACTGCAGCCGCCTCTAGGCCCTCAACTGCAGCCCTTTGACTGAATCCAATTTGTTCTGTGAAATTTGGATTCAGTCAAAGGACCACACTTGAGGACCTACAGGGCCACAGGTGGGCTGGAGGCTGCAGGTTCCCCACCCCTGAATTAGACCAAGTAGTTGCTGAAAACTTAGGAGAAAAGAATCCGGGAGTGGATAGAGGACTATACTGGAAGGAAGCCAGGAAGAGCTGGGTTGGAATCCTGACTCTAACGTTGGCTTTGTAACTCCTGGGCAATTCATTAAACCTCTCTGAGCCTCAGTTTCCCTGCCTTTAAAACTGAATAATAATATTTTTAGTGTTGAGCTTATAGAGTCATAAGACTTAGATAAGATAACATATAATAGTTGAGTGGTATATTTCTTTAATTTTTTCCCTTAATAATAGCCTACTAAATATTTATGTAGCACTTAAAGATTTTATATATACATATACACATGTATATATGCATATATATGTATACCCACACACATATGTGTATATGTGTGTATGCATATATACGTATTGATGTAGATATAAATTGCTTTTCATAACAATCCTCTGAAGCAGGTGCTCTTATTGACCCTCATTTTTACAGGTGAGGACACTGAGGCTCAGAGGGGTTAAGTGAGTTTCTCAGTAAATGTGGGAGGCTGTATTCCAATCCACATTTTCCTGACTCCAAGTCCAGTGTGTTATTCACAAGGCTAATATTATGCTGCTTCTCTTATGTCTTCAATTGTGCAAAATAGTTATATGGAACATTTAAGTAGTTTTGCTGTCATTTTAATAAGAGTTTATTTTTATATAGAAAGCTTTTGTGAGGAAATGTGTGCTTTATCCCACCTCTTCTCCTTATCCATTTTTAGATTAAATCTAAAAGCTAGATCTACTCTCTTGGATTTTGAGAAGACAGACCAGTACCTCCTTTGGGGAGTGGGGGAGAGAGGGCAGAGAAAACTGTGGTTCTGCACAGTTTCTTCTCTCCAGGAGCAGTTGATGGTGACTTGTAGTAGAAGCACATGGTGGAAGTAGAAATGTGTTCAGTTGTGGCCCAGGAAGTTAGTTTATTGACAGTGTTCATGAATAGCAACATTTATGTGGAGGAAGAGGGATTTAGAGTTCCCTGTGCAGTATGATCCAGAAATCTACGCATTTAGTCAGAAAAGGGAAATTCTTGGGGAGCATCAGTATTGGAAGTTGATTCAGGGGAACTCCAAGTCTGAGAATTTCTAGCTTCTTTTCCAGAGGAGGAAGTTTTCTGTTGTAGTGTGTGCTTTGGTGACAGAAGATAGTCCGTACAATTTCTGTCGTTTCCTATTTGGAAAGAGCAGGTGTTGAGTTACTTGAGCAATGCAAATCTGATGGGAAAGGGATTGCTTATTCAGCAGCTCTTAAAGTTTACCTTTGGGGAAGGTGGTATAAACCACAAAGTAAGTCTACTTCAGTGATTGTAATGTCTCATATGACTGGTAGCAATAAAGAATATTGATGTTTTTAAAAATGCAATTCTGTCTCAATAAGCTTGGTTAAAAGAATTGTGCAATTTCCCTGCTCTCTCTCCACCTCCTGTTTAATTCTGGGCCCAGGTCATTGTCCATCTGCAGCATCTGTCCCAGATATATTTATACTGGTGATTGCCCTCTAAAGGTTGTTAATCCAAATCATATCACAGTTTTCTATGGTAACCCATAAAAATTAAATGCTTTAAATTTAAAAACAAAAATGTTTAAATGAAAAAGTGATGAACTGAGACAATCCCCCAAACAGTGGTTTATATGAAAAATGGGTAATATATACATTGTTATAAAGTAAAATAATGTAAACTATTACATCAAATAAAATTGTATCAGGTATCCTGAAGGTCATCTCAGAATGAGCTGAAGTTGTTGAGAAAAGCTAAGACCAACAAAAGGAGTCTGTTCTATTGGGGGAAAAAGAAGGATCAAAGGAGGGTTAAGACTAGGAGTGAATGAAACAATGATAGCTGATGATGGAGAGAAGGCATAGGTACTCTGTGTGTGTGTGTGTGTGTGTGTGTGTGTGTGTGTGTACACACAGAGTTGTGTACTTGTTGACGTTCATGCTCAAAGAAGACCAAAATGATATCACTAAGACATCGCAGTGTGTCCCACTGTGGCTAATCAGACCAATAGGAGCTCAGAATGCTCTACCACAGGTTGGGCACAAATAGTCCATATGAACATTTGGAAAGGACATGTCTCTAAATTTGTGCATCTCTCATCTCACATTTCTTTTGAGCTACTGAAATTCTGCTTTGCTCATAGAACACATTGCCTTCTTTGATATGGGCATGTCATGCTGGCCAGTCCTGTGCCAGTGTATCCTACATCTCACAATCCATTCCAGAGTTCTTTGGAGAGACCTTAAGAGTATCCTTGTATCATTTTTCCTGACCTCTGTGTGAGTGCTTGCCAAGGTAAGTGAAGTAATCCACAGCATTCAAACTTTTTCCATTTGCTATAACCGATGATTTTACATATGAAAGGTATGGTGCAGGTTAGTGATGAACTTCTGTTTTCTTGGCCTTAATTTTCAGGCCAAAATTAGCACAGGTAGCAGAGAATCAATTCATATTTTGTTAGATCTCAGCCTCAGAGGTTGCATTGAATACATAGTCATCTGCAAACGGAAAGTTGCCCACCAACTCTTCCTCCACTTTTGTCTTGGCTTGTAGCCTTTTCAAGTTAAATAATTTACCATCAGTGCAGTAGCTGACCTTGATGCCATTTTCATCCTCATTGAAGGCATCTGACAGTACCACTGAAAACATCATGCTAAAAAGGATGGGAGCAAGTACACAGCCCAGCTTCATTCCATGCGTCATCCATTATTCAGAACCTTGTAAACATGCCATCATGGAACTGGTGTACAATACTGATAAACTTCTGCAGACTGTCAGATTTTGCCATGATCTTCCACAAGTCCTCCACAAAACCCTTGGTCAGATCGACTCACACCAACTACAAATCTGTGTTCTGCTCCTGGCATTTCTCTTGGAGTTGTCAGGCAGCAAACACCATATTGACTGTTCCTTGGCCCTTTCTGAAGCAACACTGGCTCTTGGGTAGATGGCCATTCTTCCAAGGAAAGGATTAGCCTATTAAGGAGGATTTTGGCAAGAATCTTGCCAACAGTGACTAAGAGAGAGATCCTTCATGATTGTCACAGGACAATCTGTTTTCTTTTCTTTTATAGAGATGAACAATCCAGGCACCCTTGAACTCATGGGGATAGCCTTCTCTTGCCATATAACATAGAAGATTTTGGTCAGCTTTTGTATGAGCAGTGGACCCCCTGCCTTGTAAATCTCAGCTAGAATAGAATCAGCACCAGGTGCTTTGCCACATGAGAGGAGCCTAATAGCATTCAAAACCTCTGCTTCATTTGGAAGTTCAGCTGGAGAGGGATTGACGTCAACCTGTGCTATATGCTGAATGGCTTCAGCATTGATTGATGACAGTCTGTTGAAAATGCTATGGAAGGGTTAAGCTCATCTCTCTAGGATCATGTCCTTATCACTAATCATATGTATATATATGTGTGTGTGTGTATATGTGTGTGTGTGTGTGTGTGTGTGTGTGTACACACAATTTTATGTATTATTCATTGCTAAGGAGAATGACATTTGGAATAGAAATGAAAGAACATTATTGTGTAACAGGAAGTTGATCCCTAGGACAAGAAAGGAGAGAGTAAGAGAGTACCTAGTTTACCTTGAAAAATTCAAGTCAACTGACCAGGATTAATTAGTCTTGGGTATTGAAAAAACCAACAGATATGACTAAGCCACTGTCCCTAAAAGACCATGGAAAACAGAAAAGAATTGGAGGATTGGAACAGGGTGAATATTGTTCCAATTGTCAAAAAAAAAAAGAGGAGAGAATAGAATCTATAAACTTTATAGATCTTAACTTTCATTTCAAGAAAAAATTTAGAATGGATCATTAGAAAGTTGATTAGTGAACATCTAGTAAAGGAAGTAGTGTTTACAAAAAGCCAATATGAAGCATGAACGGATAGAGCATGCTAAAACTAAACATTCCTTTTTTGACAGTGTTGCTAAACTCATAAATTTGGTAAATGATGTAGGTTTAGCTTAGTTGAATTTTAGCAAATAATAGGATAAAGTATTTCTATTCTCATGGAAAAGATGGAGTGATATGGATTACATGGTAAAACAATTAGGATTTAGGAATGGAAGAATGGTCAGACTTAAAAGAGTAGTTAGTAGTGTTCAGTGTCAAATTGATATCTATGTTTGGCTAGATTGATTTAACCTTTTTTATCAGTATCAAAATGACAAAAATATACATGGAATCTTCATCAAATTTGTAAATGGCACAAAACTAAGAGACATAGCTAACAGAGAATAACAGTCAGAATCTAAAAAAATTGTGAGAGACTAGACAAATTTGCTAAATCCAAAAAAGATGAAATTCAAAATAGATTTGTATAACATCTTATAATTGAGTTAAAAAAATTAACCTCACAAGTAGAAGATGGAGAGGCAACAGTATCTGGAAAAGATAAAGGTCGTTCTTCCTGGCTCCTGACTATATGTTTTTTTTACCTCTTCTTCAATAGTCTTTTCAGTACGGAGATGCCTCTGCCCTGCTAGCCCCTTTCTTTGATTGCCAAATTCTTGCCAAGGACTACCAATTAAGAAGTACCTGGGCTATCCATGCTTACTTCTTGCTCAGCTCCATTCTTGACTCTCCAGAATTTTTACCTTGCCCCTCACAGATATGCTGCCTTTATATGTTGTCTTCCCCATTAGAATGTAAGCTTCTTGTGGACAGGCAATGGCTTTTTCATTTTATTTTTATTTGCTTTTATTTATATTCTCAGTGCTTAGCACAGTGCCTGGCCCACTGTACGTGCTAAAAATGTTCTCTCTCTGTCTCTGTCCATCTTTGCCTCTGTGTGTGTGTGTGTGTGTGTGTGTGTGTGTGTGTGTCTTTCTGTCTCTGTCTCTCTCTGAGTCTCTGTCTCTCTGTCTCTCTCTCTGTCTCTTCCTGTCTCTCTGTCTCTCTTTATCTGAATGGACTACAAGCTCAATATAAATCAGCAGTGTGATATGGCAGCCATCAAAGCTCATCAGATCTTGGGCTATTTCCAGGAACAAGGAAGTAATAGTCCCTCTGTACTTGACTTTGGTCAGACTATATCTAGGGCATTGTATCCATTTCTGAGTGCCCCAGTTTAGAAGGAACATTAGTATAGTGGAAATCTCCATAGGAATGCAATTAGAATGACAAAGGATGTTGATTTCATCTCCAGTGAGGATCTTTTGAAGGAATTGACATATTTAACCTGGATATAAGAAGGAGGGTACAAATAATTGCTGTCTTCAAGTATTTGAATGGCTTTCAAGTGGAATAGAGATTAGATTTATTCTTTTTGGCCCTCCTGGCAGAACAAATATCAATGGCTGGAAGTTGTAAATTAGTAAATTTAGGCTTGATGTAAGGAAGAAACTTACTGAAAATCATTTCTGTGCAAAAGTAGAAGGGGTTGCCTCATCTTATTGGGTTCTTCATGTTGGAAGTCCTCAAACAGAGGGTGGATGACTGACTATGTGTCTGGTACATTATGGTAGTCATTCTTTTAAGGTATTGGTTGGATAAGTGGCCACTAAATTCACTTCCAACTTTGAAATGCTCAGATTTTTGTGTTATTAATTAAAAAGCACATATTGGTAACAAACTTCACTAAGTTGTTTGTAAGTTTCTTAGAATCAGAAAAAATATATATAAAATTAGCCTGTGATTTTGTTACTATTAGTAGTAAGCACATAAATAATTTAAAATGATTTACTGTGAAGGCTTAGTTTAAGTTTTAATTAAAATGAATTGTTCTGCTATTGCAAAACAAAAAATTGTAAACCATTGCTTCATGGTTACAGTTATTCCTGATCTTCACTGAAATTTTAATGGAGATAAGCATAGTCTTCCTTCCCTAAAATCTGGAACCCTTCATCATTTAATATCTCTCCCTCCCCCTTTCTCTCTCCTACTCCCTCTGTCTTCTTTCTCTCCTCTCTCTGTCTCTGTCTTTGTCTCTCTCTTCTCTCTGTGTCTCTCTTTTCTCTTTTTCTGCCTCTGTCTGTCTCTTTGTTTCTCTCTCTCTCTCTCTCTCTCTCTAATATTTACTAAGCATTTACTATGTGCCAGGAATTGTGCTCTGGGGATACAAATATGTGAGAAATGATTATTTTCTCTCTTGTTTTTAATAACTAGTAATTGAATCAGGACCAAAGTTTTTCCCCTTTTCTACTTCCTCATGCAGAAACCAACCAGCGTGAGAAATCTCTCTTAAAGATTTCCCAGGGCCAAGCTCTAATTAGATAATAAAAGAAATTCTAAGTTTGGGCTAATGGGCATATTCCTGCTCATGATATTTGCTCAGACAGGTCTGGGGAATTATTGATTCTCCCTTTTGTCAAGACAAGTGATATGGAAATTAATGTCTCTTTGACCAATATTTGGGTGACCCAAGTTGTGTACCCCAAGACCCTCATTTTAATATAGCCTACTTCCCATTATGTTAACCAATCAGAATTGATTGGTACTCCTCAAGAACACCTCTTTGAAGGGTATATAAACTGTGAGCCCACTGCCATGAGGGGTCTTTGTTCTAAGAGAGATGGCCAAATAATCATCCTTTTATTAATAAATGTATTGGCCTTATTAAGAAAATAATCAAATTACCCAGAAACGATGTCTCTCAGAATTTTTTAATCATCACAAATACAAGAAAAAAAGTGAGTTCATATTTTCCAAGAGCTTGTATTCTAATAGAGGAAGACAAAAGATAAAGTAGAGCTGGAAAGCTGGAGGGGAATGTAGTGCAAAATTTCTGGTGAGGAGTCAGAACAAGTTAGGAGAATGAGTTTAGCTGAGAGATGAAGTGAACATGGCTAGAGCTCCTTGTGAAATGGTGATCCTGGCCCAAGTTTCTTCAAAAAGGAAAGTAGGCACTGGGAGGCAGCATCACCCAAAACCTCTATTTCCCACGTACTCATGAGTTTCCTTTACCTTTAATCACCTCGAGACACAAACACACATACACATACTTCTTGCAGGTAGACCTAAGAGATACTGGTAAGACTGGTCAATCAAGGGAAATTAATTTGCATATCTAGGAAGCTACAAATTAGTTTTCTGTCTCTACTTCACAGAGAAAAGTCATCTTAGACCATTCCCTGACAGTCTCAAACACTTATTTTGTGAAAGACCCAAACAGAAGATTCCTTCGTTTTGATCTACCATGAAGCTCATATAGAGTGTGAAACTGCATGGCAGATACAGATTTCTGATTACCATTCTTAGGGTGTGTTTGAGGTTACCCTGGACAGTCTGTGGAATGTTAGGTATGTCCACTCAAAGACAGAGGGTGATTTTGGGCCATGGTATAAATGAGGAAACAGAATTTTTATTCCTGAATGACTTGAATATTCTTCATATGAGGATCTGTAAAATCTTCTTACAGAAGTTATGACTATGCCAGTGATTGCTTAATTCCACTGAAAAAAGAAAAAATCCATAGAGCTTCTAAAAGAGGGAATTTCAATTTCACAAGAATACTTAAGTCTGTAAAAAGTTAAAGGACATATCAAGTTTCCAGAGAAAAATAGTGGAGAAACTTAAAAATTGCATTTTAACGTGCTAGAAAGTCAGGACTCATGTTAATGGTCTTAAAACTGTCAAAGAACATAGTGGTGACTCAGAGTAAAACTACAATTCATTTCCAGGTGTCACTTAAGTTATGAGACTTGCAAAATATGTGAAAATAACATTTATACCAGATGTGCGGCTTGAATGCAGTTGTTCACCTGTCACACTCTTAAGTTCAGCTAATATCTGTTTCCAGCTGCCGGCTTGCTATTTTGGCATTTGCAAGATAAAAAAACTTCTGCCTCTTAGATTTTTTCCCAAGTATATGGTAGATGCATTTAACATCAGGTCTCCTTCCCTTGCTATATCAAAATACCCACCTTTTCTTCAAAAGTGCTAAGAGAATGAATAGTTTCACAGATATTATTTTTAACTATATGAATATTGTAAAGTATGACTAAGTAGGTTTGTTGAAGACCCTCATCTCCAATAGAATTCAGGCTAACAACTGTAGTTGCTTATTGCATCCGTTCCAGGTTTAGAAAAAAATATTTCAAAATAAAATCAGAAGAATGCAAAGCAAAAATGATGACTGAACCACAAGATTCAGTTGTTATATATGAGTGGTGCTAGAGATGGGCAGGCAGGTGGTATGTGCCATTCTTCTGATGAAAGTAAGTTCACCAATTGAAAGCAGGGTGGAAGGAGACATAGTGTTTGTATGTTCTGAGAAATGTCTGAAATTTCTGAAGTATTAATTGGATATTTGACTGTGGGCAGCTAGGTGGCACAGTGGATAGAGTGGGGCCTGGAGTCAGGAAGACACCTTCATGAATTCAAATATGGCCTCAGACACTTACTAGCTGTGTGACCCTGAGCAAGTCCCTTAACCTCATTTGCCTCAGTTTTCTCATCTGTAAAATGAAGTGGAGAGGGAAATAGTAAACCAGTCCAGTATCTTTGCCAAGAAAACCCCAGTGGAGTCATGAAGAGTTGGACACAATTGAAATGACTGAACAACAACAAATATTTGATTGGGTTATCCATTTTTCCCCCTCTGTCTAGTGATGGAGCAGTATCACTGATATAAAAAAAATGCAAGTTTTTGTTCCTTGTGAAAAAACAAACATATTTACTGCAGGTACTTAAGAAAATAATTTCTCTTTAAATTATGGTATAAGACCAAAGCAATTAGACTTTTACCTCAAATTTTCTGAACTGAATTCTGACTCTAGAAATTTGAGGAACTGTTCTCTCCCAACTGGATCTTTCAATGCTTCATCCATGCCAAAACCCCATCGTTTAACTCTCTGCTGGCCAGGTTCTTTGCTGTAAGTACAAAACAGGTCAACACACATCATTCCACCACATATCCATTTTTCCAGTTTTCTAATACTACCACATTTATCCTAATAAGTCAGATTAATGTTGAAGTTTTAGCCTTTAAATCCTCCTCATCTTTCATCTAGTTAAGAACATTTAAAGATAAATGAAGCTATATGCATATAGTCACAGTGTGAAAGATGAAGGATCAGACAGCAGTATAATGTTGTGTGTAAAGCAAGGGAGAGAAGTGTATGCCTGTTGTCCCTGCTACCAGAGAGGCTGAGGCTGGTAGATCTCTTGAGCTTGAGTGTTCAGAGCTGCAATGTGCTAAGCAGATCAAGTGTCTGCCTTAAGTTTAGCCTCGTTATGGTGAGCCTCCAGAAATGGGAGGGGGTGGCTGCGGCATTGCCTAAGGAGGAATGAACTGGCTCAGTTCAGAAACTAATGCACTAGGTCAAATCCCTCATGCCAATCACATGCACTGGGACTAGGAGTCTCCCAAGTACTTATAGCCTGGGCAACATAGAGAGAGAACCAATGTGTTTTTTTTAAAGTATGGGAATGGGAATCAATAGACATGAGTTCTAGTCTCAGGGGCTCTAACCCTAACTAGCTGCCCTTTAACCTCTCCCTCAGAGTCCTCATCTGCAATGGAGTTGATCAACTCATGCCTAAGATTCCTGCCAGTTAGAAAATTCTACAGAGAACAGATTAAATTTAGACTGGGCTTGCTAAAACAGTTATGGATCACTGGCTGGATTTAGGAGAGAAGAAAGGTCATGGAATCTACTTGGGAATCTGTACAACACTGAATCCTCACTGGGGTGCTTTATTTGGTGACTTCTCCATCTATGTACTCTCAGATGAGTCTTCCTTTAGCTATAATGCAAAGGGCAGAATGGAGAAATTCTAAATAGGTTTTCAGCTTTTCTCAGAGGCTTGTCTATAGAGGAAATTTATAATTGCATCTTGGAGTTTTCCCATATATATTATACATACTATAAGCATTATATGCACACATATACAATATAGTATACATACATAATATATGGTATATAATTATAGTATATAATATACTACGTCATAGTCCTTTCTTCCTCCCCTTCTCCCTCTATTAAGGGTAACCACAACCCAAAATGTGTTTAGGTCAGATAGAAATTCCCATCACCTTCAGAAATGTCACTCAAATTATTTGGATTATGCCCAGGGATGGCTTTGGTTCGTGTACTAAATGAGTGTTTATAGACTAGGGATTACTAGGAGGTGAGACAGAGAGTACTTCAGGAGCTAATCAACTTGGATCCATTTCAGAAATGGAAATCCCTCTCCCTTTTGTGAGCAAGTCTTTAAAACCATTGTGTCTTATGCCTTGGCAGCCTATGGAAGTAGGTGTCACCCATCACAGCACCTAGAACAATGCCTCCTGTTCAAAGGAACAATACATCCTTGACCACCATATTCTAATAGGAAAACTAATGGTTCTTAGAATTTATAAACTCTAGGATTCTTCTCCTTTGGAAGCAAAGCCTGAAATGAAGCATAGCTTTTTTGTGGGAAGGAGAGTTAAAAAGTCACCAACCTTGCTTCAAGTTCCCAGAAAGTGGTATCATCTGACATCCATGGATTAGAAGGGTCAGGTGGCACAAGAAAGGGGTCATATTCAACGTACTGTTCTGTGTAGCTTAGTAGACTAGGAACAAGCAAAAGAAGCACTTACGATCTTCTAGTTTCTCTAGGTATAATCCACCACAGTGCAAATGAAATAGGTTGAGAGATATTTAACCAAGGAAATCCTACTTATTCAGGACTGTAACAGGAAATTCAAATTTCGTGCCATTTTAAATACTTCCACAATTCTATCTTGTATATATGGATTCATTATATTTATTAATGAACTCAGAAAACTGGTAAATAATAGCAATAAAGATACTGATTACCAATACAGGACTCATAACAAGGCACATACTGACAAACGTCTAACGACTGGTTCTTCCAGTTGTCAGTATATATGACATTTTTCAGTTTAATATGCATTATTAACATTTTCTCTATCTTTTTTCTAGTCAATCAACAAAATTTTATATGTGTATATATAATAGATACTATATATAATACACATATATACACATGTGTATACATACACACACGTATGTATTATGTCTGTGTATATACACACGCATGTATGATGGGTAGTTTGCCAATTCCTGAGGTATAATGTCCACGTTGAAAATCTCACAATTGAGCCTTCTGAGCCAGCAGGGGCTGGCTGTAGCACACCCGTGAAGTCATATCCCCTGTTCACTCTCATTTTCCCTGCTGACGGAGCGATTGACTCGCCAATTGACTGAGAACTGAGTATCTCCCACCCATGAAGGTTAAAAATAAGATTTTAAAGTTTGATCAAACGATCAAAGCTTCAGAGCTGGAAATGACTTAAGAAGTCATCTGTTCTAACTCCTTCACGTTACAGGTGAGGAAATTGGCTCAAGAAGATTAAATAATGTGCCCAAGGCCACATAAAGGAGTAGAGGTAGCATTAGAACCCAGGTCTTCTCACTCCATGGCCACCATTCTTTCCACCAGAGGCAGCTAGGTGAAGTAGTGGATAGAGTGCTGGGTGTGAAGTCAGCGATACCTGAGTTCCACTCTGGTCTCAGATTTAATATGCTTTGATCAAATAAATGAGGCATCACATTAGCTGCATGACTCTGGGCGAGTCACTTAATCTCTGGTTGGTTGTTGTGAGAACCAAATGAAATAATACTTGTAAAGAATTTAACACAATGTCTGGCACATAGTAGGTGCTTAAAAATGATTGTTCCTTCCCCTCCTACTGTGGTGGAAAAATACAGTACAACATATGAATTATGAAGAATGGATCTAAATGTGGGTAGGGGAAATAGCTAAAATGTAGTCCTCTGGCTCAAACGAAGAACGCCATTTGGTGCAGGAGTGACATGGAAGCTACACGTTATTTACAAAAAACTTATCTTTTTTGTTTTTAAATTTTATTTACTTTATTTTGAACTTAAGAAATAAGACAAGCATTTCTATAACATAGTAGAATAGGAAAAAGAAAGATGATTGTACATGAAACTACATTCTATACATACTTCTATTTAACACTTCTTTCTCTGGATGTAGATAGTGTCTTCTTTCGTATGTCCTTTGTAGTTAATTTGGGTATTTATAACAGTCAAAATGACTTAGTCATTCAAAGTCATTTTTTTTAAAGGCAACTGGGGTTAAGTGACTTGCCCAGGGTCACACAGCTAGTAAGTGTCAAGTGTTTGGTCTGAGGTTAGATTTGAACTCAGGTCCTCCTGATTTTAGGGCCAGGGTTGTATCCACTGCGCCACCTAGTTGCCCCCATTCAAAGTCATTCTTAAAACAGTATTGTTGTTACTGTATTATATTGAACCAGAAAACTAGAAGCTTCACTCCTATCTGGAATAAAGGGGTTCAGATCTCAGCCTGTTTCATAGCTGGAGCTAAATTGAGATGCTTCCCATAAATGTGGGGATCTAAGCAAGGAATTATCATTCCATTGAGGCAACTCAATTCCTTTTTCTGCTCTTTCTGAGAAGTCTTGAATTATTCACCTCAGTTTTATCCTGTAATTCCATATTTCCCTGCTACCTGTGATTTATTTCCTTTTTATCTTTAATTTGAGACTTTAAAAAGGCAACATCTCAAAATCCTTACCTATCAGCGACTTTAGACATTTTTAACCGATGTCTGTCTAACTGTATTTGCCAGTATTTTATCTGGAAAAAGAAAAGGAGGAGAAACAGTTACAGGGGTGATAGATATTTTCCTCCACTCACACAACTTCCATTTCCAAATTCTGAATCTGAGCAATGCTGAACTGACGTTTGATGCATTTAGTTAAAAAAATAAATAAAATAAATAGTATCTAATGGAGGTAACACTCTTCTTCAAGTAATTAATTTACTCTCTAGTACAATCCAGTTATGAGAACTGAAACCAGTAGGATGATAGTTGAATACACTACCTGCAGACAAAAAAAAATTGTTAAGCATTCTGCCTAATTTAATAAAAGAAAGCAAATGTCTTTTTTTTCTTGAAGAGCAAACCATTTCTTCAACATCCCACTGAGTAAAAAAAAAAAAAGCGAAGAACAATCATATTTTAATCAATATTTCATTCAAAAATGAAATTCGTTCATCATTTGTAGTTTTCAGCCTTTTGTCCAATTCTGACTTGCTGCCTCTGAATGCCAGACGAATGAAATATCAGAGGCACACGCTTAGAAAAGTTTCTGCTCTCCAGATCCCTCCATCTGCCTTGATTGCCCCGCCTTATACAAAAAATTGCATGAATAAAACTTTTGATTAAAAGGCTTCCAGGGAAACAATTTCTAATAATGCATTACCTCACATAGATTAAAAATCCATTAGGAAAGGTTTTATAATGCTTACTTTATTGTTTAGTACAATACTAAGTTGACTGTTAATAATTCCTCTATAAGCTAATGCACAGGAGAGTATTAGGAGGAAGAAAGCCAAATAGAAAGAAAAAACACAAAATGAAATCAGTGACTGAAACAATCTAATGGATTCCATTATCAATGAACCACAGAACTGGAATGCTAATATGTCAAGAAAAAAGGTTGCCAAAACCTTCAAATTTCTCAATTCTTATTATCAGATCTCAGATCTTATTATCAGTTTTTATTAATATCACCTAAAGGGAGGTATCTTAGCCACAAGAGTATGTCAGTCAATAGAGAGTTATCCCCTAGAGTAAAGCGTATGTGGTTTATAAGACTTTACCACTGCCCTAGTTTAATTTATCTTTCATAACTGTCTAGCTCCCTGGTCTCTGGATAAGTGATTTTTCAAGTAGCCTCCTGATAATTAATTTGGTTCCCAAGTATTTTGATACCAGAAATGGGTGTTCTGGGAAAATATCCTCCCCATTAAATTTAATAAAACTTGTAAAACCCCTTCCTTCCTTCCTTCCTTCCTTCCTTCCTTCCTTCCTTCCTTCCTTCCTTCCTTCCTTCCTTCCTTCCTTCCTTCCTTCCTTCCTTTCTTCTTTCCTTCTTTTTCTGTTTTGTCAGTTTCTTATATGTGTGTTTAACAAGAATCAGCTTCCCTCCCTGAATCCCACCCCTGAGTGACCTGCTAAAATTGTATTCCTGAAATTGTCAACCAGATTTGTGGACAAGTGGTGAATAGGCTACCTACCAAGGCAACTAATTTCATGAGACTCAGCCAGTTCATTGGCCTTTTTTTCTGTCTTTATAAACTTCTTAACTGTTAGGGTATGCCTCAAAATTCAGAAGCTTTTGTGCTGACTATGTCTGTATATGGAAAGCCCAGGAATGTGACTGAGTGAACAAACAACGACCTTGTCCCTGGGACATGCTGTTCTCTCCACGCCGTTTCTCTACCCAGTCACCAAAACTGAGAATCTAAGACATTGAATTTGGTAAATGGGGAACCTACCACTCTAAGAAGGTTTGGTAGTTGTTAGGCAAAAAAACAAAACAAAACAAAACAAAACAAAACAAAATTACCTTGTTTAGAACCTAGTCTTCAGAGATTACAGTATGTGAAGTATTCACCATAAGCCAGGCAAGGAGTTCTAAACATCTCTGAGTTCTGAACCCTTTTAGTAATTCAGTGACACCTATGAACATTTTTCTCAGACTAATCTTTTAAAATAATTGTTGGAAGTGCTAAATTTTGGTTAGACATTAGGTTAGTGAACATAAAGATCTGTATCTATCTATCTATCTATCTATCTATCTATCTATCTATCTATCTATCTATCTATCTATATTTTTCCTGTCCAGAAATCTTGAAAGTTATTTATGATCTAAGGACCACAGGTTAAGTTCTTTTAAACTAGAACTCTGAGAAAGGAACCTAAACCCTTGAATCAGGAAGACAAATCTAAAGAAAAGATGGAGTGTGGTTCCCTTAGGAGGCAGAGACCTTGCTGTTTATTCTAAGCAGAGTGGTTCCAGGTCTGGGGATGTCATGATATAGAGATGAAAAGCTTCATAGCCAAGACTTTGAGAAACCTGATGAGGGGCTTTTTGCTGGTACTAGCCAATGACTTCTGACTTTTCTAGCAGAACTTGAAAGGCTTTAAGCTAATACAGTGATACCAATTCTTCCCTTGAGGAAATGAAAGCTAAAGAGTTTAGATGAGACAGTAGTTATAGAGCAATAGCTGAGATTGTAAGTCCAGCTGAGCAGTATTTGGTAGAATAACATCTAGGGGATACTACCAAAAAGTGGCATCAGACAAAGACTACAAGGCCACTTAGGAGCAAGACTGACAGAAGAAGATTAGTGATATCACATATCAGTGGCCCTATAACTGTGGAGTTGTGAGTTGTCCTTCCATGAATATGCCTTGGCTATATGTGTTCTTGCTATATGTTCCTCTTCATGTGTGAGCCTTGGCCACATATATTCCTTGTCTATAGCCACTTTTTCCACTGATGTATGCATTTGTGAGATAATATATCCCAGGTTCATGGGGAACAGGTTTTGTTGCTACTTTTCTTAATATGTCATTTCATTAAATGCCTTTTTCTTTTTCAGAAGGAACTGAGTCTTCTGGCTAACTATTAAAGGTAAACACATTGGTTGGGGCTTGTGAACTATGGTTTTAGGGTATTTGGGCCCACAGAATACTTTGAACCCAGGACAACAATTTCTGTTGGCCTACCTAGCAAGTAGGTGGTGGCATGTGTATAAAGCACTACATCTACACCAAGAACTAAAAGTATGGAACACCAGCAATAATGCAATAATAGTTTGCTCATGTATTGAGTAGTATTATCTCTGTGTTCTCGTACCTGTGTATGGGCATGTGTACATGTATGGGTATCTCAAGATTTCTCAAGCTCTGAGTCATAGAAGTCAGAATCACAGAATTAAAAAAGATCATAGGTGATGGTGGTGCCAAATTTAAGGTTGTATGGAAATTGTGACTGAGCCTTCTACATGGCCTCAACCTTGGAGTCTTGGGGGTATGTGGGGATGTTAAGAGGGAGCACTGGAGTCCAGAATAGACGTATCTGGCAGTCAAAGTGCCTAGGAAAAAATATATGATTTTTATTTTTAACAATTAGAGAGAGACCTGAAGACACAGGAAAAAGTGACTTGAGGAATGAATAGCTCACGGAAGGATCAAATAGTATAATGTATATAACGCATTTTGCTTAAAGCACTATATAAGTGTTACATGTTATTATTAAGAAAAATAATAAAAGTTTGAGTATCACTATTCTGTCAAATGAGAACATAACTTTTGGACACACATTTTTACTACATAATGAGGAAGAGGTGCATGGTAGCAACACATACCAGCTAGTTCTCAGTTTAGTTTTGCAATAATATTTTGTCAAGTAATTTAGAAAGTTAACAAACCTGTTGGTGCAATTCATCTTCTGTTGGAGGCTTAGTTTCTGGTATGGGTGTGTGAGTTGGGCTGTGGCTTCGAATATCATTTTGTAGTCCATAGACCGACTAAATTTAAACCAAAACAAGAAATACATTACTCCTCAAACAACATTCATATATTTAATCTTCCTTTGAACTCTAACTTTATGTCATTTCTTCAGTGAAGGTTTCCTGTCCTTTAAATTATGTTTCATATCGAAATTTCTAGGGCAAATATCTTGTGTTGAAAAATTGAACCTTTCATTTCTGAATCATTAAGTTCTGATTATAGATAGTGAACATGAAGAACATAATAATAGATTATTTAGGGAAGGTAGGAATATGTAGGAGGTGAAGAGAATACTGAGGATGAAACTCAGTAACAGTTTTCTAAGTATAAACTTCAGGGAGTGGAGATGGAAATAGAAGAGAAAACACAGTAAACCCATCTAGGGCAAAACATGATCTAAGCTGTAAAGAGAAAGGGAACAGAGTCCAGTGTTAAAGAGACTAGATAAGGAGGAGACCTGGCTATTAGAATTACTTTATGATAAAAGAACTAAAACATGGTGGGATCTCAGAGGTCAGTTAGTCCAACACCATCAGTTCACACATAAGGAAGCTAAGGTCCAGGGAGAAGTTAAACAATTGCCCAAGATCATACTGGTTGTAAATGTTAAAGGCATGTTTGGAACCCAGGTCCAACCATCACCATTATCATGTTCCTCTGGAATCAGTCTACCCAAGGCAGAATTCAGTTTCTAGTTATGTTCACATGTTGTTGTTCAGTCATTTCAACTGTGTTCTATTCTTCGTGACTCCATTTGGAGTTTTCTTGGCAAAGATACTGTAGTGGTTGGCCATTTTCTTCTCCAGATGAGAAACTGAGGCAAACAGGGTTAGATCACTTGCCCAAGGTCACACAGCTAGTACATGTCCGAGACTGGATTGGAGCTCCCAAAGACGAGTCTTCCTGGTTCCAAGCCCAGTGGTCTTTCCACTGTGCCATGTAGCTGCCTGTGTTCACGTGGCCCTTTTCAAAACCACCCTTGGCTTCAGCTTTCTCGTGTGTACTTTGGTAGTGTAGTGGGTAGTAAGCTTTGGAGTCAGAAACAGCTCAGGTGCTTTTTAGCTCTGCTTGGTCTTTGTTTGCCTCTATTTCCTTGACAATAGAGTGGTGATAATAACAGCTCTTACCTTGCACGGCTGTTGCGAAGATTGTGTGGGATAACATTTATAAAAAGCACTGAGCACAATGCCTAATGCATAGTAGGTCCTATGTAAATGCTTATTCTCTTCCCTACTCCTTAAGTCCACACAGTCTGGGAATTACCAGAGAAAATGTTAATGAATGCTGTTGGAATGAGTGGGCAGCTAGGTGGCACTGTGGAAAGAGCACTGGGCTTAGAATCAGAAAAACTCATCTTCGTGAGTTCAAATCCAGCCTTAGATATATATTAGCTATGTGATCCTGGGTAAGTCATTTCACCCTGTTTGCCTCAGTTTCTTATCTGCAAAATGAGCTGGAGAAGGAAATGGCCAACCACTCCAGTATCTTTGCCAAGAAAACCCCAGATGGGGTCAGGAAGAATTGGACATAACTGAAATGACTGAATAACGACAACAAAATTGGAGTGATTAGCATGACAGTAGGCCTAACACACCATTTTGCTTGGCTTCAAATGCTTGATGGTGAACTGTTGTATTTTAAAAGCCAGAGTTGATATTTAGACTGATGTAATGCCTCAGTACTTTTTAAACTAGTGTCTATAGTATACTATTTTTCTATATTCATAGACATTTGCTTTGTCTCTTGGATTAAAAGTAATGATGACTGGCTGTCATGAGTCAGTACTAAGGTTTAAGAGCATAAGAAAAACCAGAAAACTTAAAAGGAATCAATATATAATAATTACAAAACTGACAAAAGAACAAAAGTGTAGCATATAGAACTAGTAAACCTGATACATTATTCCAGACATATTCCAGACAAATCAATCCTTCTGGGATCTTCAGATAGATGAACTGAATCCTAAATCTTACCCTGGACCTCTGTACATGTCGTTTAAATTGACTATGAGTCACTTTTCCATCATTTTACAAACACTCTTAACTCTGGAAGGATAGCTGATGAAATAAAAAGCTTAAACTTTCTTTTTGCTACATTATTTAAGCCATGTATCAGATCTATGATTCCATCACCATTTTCCTTTCAAATCAAATACTGACTTTCAGGCTGTCATGTTTTATAAGATGAGTTTTTATTTCAGAATGACAAACAAAAATACTAGTTGACTTGGGATTCTTAGCCTTATTTGGGCTTTTTTTCAAAGATCCTTAAAATAGGCCTCTTTATGAAGGACAAAAATGAGAAACACAAGAACCCAACCAAAGGCTTATACCCGAATTTTTGTTGACAGATTCAATAGGATACTGGATTAAAGTAAGGAAAACCAAAATTATATGGAAAATTACATTATTGTAGATGAAGAAGAAATAAGATGATCTTAAAGGTCCCTTCTAGCTTCAAAATTTTGTAATGGAGGTTCAATGAATGTATAGGCCTCATCAGCTTGTTCAAATGACATCTCCATGTAGAGATCTCTAAGGAGAACATGGCTTTTCTCTCCGTGGAAGCAGCTATGGAAGGAAATGGTATCTGCCCATATAGAGAATTCTAAGGAGCTGCTTTTGAGAAAATTGTGATGATGTATAAAGAAAGGGCCTTAGAGAGACTGGAACATATGTAGACATTGTCTAACTGGTTATAGTCAGCTAAAGATGTGATGAAGAAAAGGCTTTTTATTTGTCTGCTGAGTGATTCAAAGAATCCTATCAATCTCAGTCTCCTCTTTGCCTCAGGGCTTTTATTGACTTGTGAAGGGAGTGGAGCCTAAGGACTGAATTCAAAAAGTCCAGAAGGCTTCTTGGCATTCCATCATGCCTGAGTTCAGGTTTGCAGCCAATGCAATACTGATATATTAAGGTATGAAAAGAAAGGAGCCTTCTTCAGCATCCCATCCCTCCAGAGCCCAAGTTTCATAACCAGAACAGCACTGATGACCTGAGGAGTCAGGAGTGACTTTTGGGAGTGGCTTTCAGGACCCCAGTCCAGGAATAACTCATTTGGCAGTGATGTAGTTTTTAGATATGAACTTGCTGGGACCAATAATAGTATGTAGGAACTGAACAAAATTGTGAGCTTAATCATACTTTTTCCCCTATACACCTAATAGGTCAAGGTAGTATAGGATTGTTAAAGTTAATGGTGGTATAGGAGTGTTAAAGTAAATGTTTGTACCTTTCTTCTTACTATATCTTTGAAGCAAATATTCCTGTATAAAATGCTAATCAGTCTTAATTGTTAAATGGAACTTGGGTGTTAGTAACAGGGCTGTAGTTCATGGCTTCTACCTACAACCTCTCAGGGTGCCCTGAAACCCTTAAGGGGAAGATGTAGCCAGTATGGACCTGAGAGAATGGGGCCAAAGCAAATCGTGTTAAAAACTACAGTTCTAAGACTCCATATTTCTTAGGCACAAAAAAGGCAAAAAATGTCTCAGTTTATGAAATCAGTTTAAGTGCTACACAGTCCACACCAAAGGCATTTCTCAGGGAGACTGGCTATTGACAATCAAGTGACTCAGGAGTTTCTATTTTTGACTGAGCTCCAAAGTAAGCACTTCGGAGTTAATTTTACAACTAATATAAGACAGCAGATCTGTTGAGATTCAGAAGCCAGAGAAGAGTGTGCAAGAGAATCACAGTTTTAAATGTCATTTTTGGGAGTGTTAGGGACGATAGTATTATGCTAGTATAAGAGAACAGTTGACTTGTAATTACCAACTTGATGCAGGAGAAAGACCATTGTATTTGGACTTACAGAATCTACTCTAACCCAGGCTTTGTCACTTACTGCTTTTGTGACTTCGGGCATGGCATTTTACCATTCAGGATCTCTGTTTACTTATCTATAAAATGAGAGAGGCTAGGTAAGCTCTCAACTCCAAATTTATGGTCTTATTAATTGGAGGTTGATCCAGCATGGCTTGTTTCATAGACAATGAAGACACAGAAATTGATGCCCCTCCTCATAGGGGTGTTTTGAGGCTTATCTCCATTGCAAGTGCTTTAAAATTCTCAGGAAAAGAAATGACATGCTATGTTGTGGAGGCTATAAGATATTAAAGTTGGCCAATTCCAAATATCAAACTCAACTATTAATCCAAGTATTTTTGAGTCTCTATTAATTTTGAAATTTGTAATCTTACACATATGTATGAGCTCATATATATATATATATATATATATATCACTGAATCTTGAAATCATGTATTTCTGTGTGTATACATATGTATGTTTAGTTAATAAAAACATACATGCAACCCAGAACCTCAGTTAAAAATAAAGCAAAAATTTTCTATGCCTCAGGACTACATTTTGCAAATAAATTATTTAAAACAATATGTTTGAATATCATACATTTGCATTTTGAAGTAAGGATCCATGCTCAGCTGAGCCTCCTGCAAATACAAAAATACAGCATAGTAGCAAGAACTCCAGGTGTGCAATAAAGGGGGGAGCCAGGCTCTCATACCACCCCTGAACTAGCTATTTGAACATGGGCCTCCCACCTCTGATCCTGGGAATAATACCTTTAAGACTTATCTCACAGGTTTGTTGTGGGCATTAAATGTGATAAAGCATATAAGTGATATAATAATCATCATAATTATGGTCATGATGATAATGATAACTAACATTTATATATCACTTACTATGTGCTAGGCATTGTGTTAAGTACTTTACAAATATTATCTCATTTGATCCCTACAACAGCCTTAAGAGAGAGGTGCTATTATTATCCCTATTTTATAGAGGAGGAAACTGAGGCAAACAGAGGCTAAGTGACTTGCACAGAGTCACAGAGTTAGAAAGTGTCTGAGGCTAGATTTGAAGTTAGGTCTCTCTGACTTCAAGCCCAGTGCTCTCTCTATTTATTGCAGCATCCGACATTACAAACATTGAATCCTATATCAAAGTTAGCAATTATTACAAACATATAAGAGCATAAACATGTTTTAGAGTTCAAGTGGATTAATATAAAAGAGCAGCATGCAAATTCCATCCCTGCTACTTATTAGCTCTTTGACCCTAGGGAACCACACCGTTCGACTTTTTATTTATAATGCGGGGGTATTGGACTACATTGTTTACATGGTCCCTTGTATTTCTAAGTCAATGAGCTTATGATCTTTACTCATTATTTGAACTAATTGATGATTGGTCTTCCTCAAAAGAATAAACTGGACTTTGCAAATTTGTTCATTGTTTTTCACTACTATGTATATTAGTTAATGTTTCTTCTAGGTCAGTAACACTATAGTAATATACTTTTGAATGAGGAAAAACAACAGAGAAAAATAGAGAGGGTTGTGGAAGTTCACAGAATATTATTTTTGGGGGAGATAAAGAAACTAGAGAAGGTTGTTGAAATTTCCATATGATTAGAATATCTAACTATGCATACCAGAGAAGCATTCACTTGTAGCTAAGAAATTTCTAAAGAATTTGAGACCTACTCATTTCTGAAGTACATATTTTGATCTCCAATTTCCTTTTTTATTCATGAATCATATTTAAAAATTGTATTTACCTATATAGAGACACTTCAGGTAAATTGTTATTAATGTAATCTTTATATACCTGGCAAAAATACCAGGTGTGTGGGAATTAACTAATTCTAAATATCAGATCAGGAGAGCAAGAGATAAAGAGAGAGAAGGAGGGGTAGAGGGAAGGGAATGGGGAGAGCAAGAAAGGGAGAGGGAAAAGGGAGAGAGAAGGGGTAAGGGAAGAGAGACCATGAAAGCATCAGGAGGAGGTTGGAAGAGTTTGTGTCTGAGTTCAAAGTCATTCTGTCATTGTCATAAAAAAAGACAAATGGACCATTTAAATTATTTCAGTGCCCTAAACATTATTGTTGTTTTTAAATGATGCTTTTTTTGGTTGGGACTAATTCTAATAAATTCAATGTGATAGAAATCATGGAACTAGATTTATGAAGAGAAGAGATGGTAATTTTTGAATAGTCTAAAATGGAGATAGGTTATAATATCATGATGTCACTCTTTAAGCCATTATGATCAATGGCCAGAATCTTGGTGCTGACTCACCCTGGAAATAATTTTGAAACTGACACATAGAACTGGAGGTCAGGTCCCTTTTGTATGGCTTATTTATTTTTCCATATTTCAAGGAGTTAAAATTTGGATAGCAGCATTTCTAGCCAGTACTTTTCAGTCCAACAGAGAAAGATATATGCTATATTAACAAAATATCATTGTGAAGTCTAGTTTTACAAAAAGAGAACATGTATCTGTACATGTATGTTCAAGTTGTACTCAATTCTAGCAGTGGGACAGAAGCTGCTAGGTTTTTTTGTTTTTGTTTTTGTTTTTCCAAATCAGAGCCTATCTTCCCTAGGTTTCAGTTGAGGAAAATTACCATATAAGAGAAAACTGTGAACAGGATCTCTTCCCAGTTCCTCAGGAGAGAACAGGAGTTATTTCCCTCAATATTTTTGGTGAGCTTTTTGTTTTGTTTTGTTTTGTTTTAATCTTGCCCTTCATCATGGCTATGAGTGCACTCATGCTATGCCTTTGAAGAGAGTTTCAAAAGGCTGATGGGTGGAGTGACTGGCAAGAAACAGAGCAGTAGTTCTTTTTGTCTTGCTTTGCCTTCTCTCCTAGAGGCAAAATAAAAACCCTTTCTGACTGCTGTATTTGAATTGGTTTTATGACACTTGCTGAAGGTTGTTGTTTTTTAAACCCAGGTACTGAGGAGAACTGCCTTGAATTAAAAGTATCTTATTATGTCAAGGACTTTGGCCTCCATTCAATAGAGCCTTTAGCCATTGTTATTGTTCAGTTGTGTCCAACTCTTAGTGACCCCATGGATCATATTGTCCATGGGGTTTTCTTGGCAAAGATACTGGAGTGGTTTGCCATTTCCTTCTCCAGCAGAGAAGCTCCTCCTAGGCAAACAGAGTTTAAATGAATTGCCCAAGGTCACGCAACTAGTAAGTGTTTGAGGTCATATTTGAACTCAGGTCTGCCTGATTCCAGGTCCAGCACTATCCACTGAGTCATTTAGCTGCCCCATCCTTTAGCTATACTACTATATGAATAACACCCTCAAAAATGCTTAGTGATTCTATCTGGTGGGCACTTTCTGGTTCAGTCAATAACTCAACCAGTCAGCATTAATTAAGCAACTACTACATGCCAGACACTGGGCTAAATACAGGCTAAACAAACACAAAAAGTGATAACAGCTTTTGACTTTAAAGGAAATATGAAGACTTAAGGAAGAATCCACAAAAGGTAGTGCCCTGAGCCTAATTAAATGCCATTAACAGAAAAGTCTATAGTTTTCACTTCTTATTCACTGTTGAGAACTTTTTTTCTCCTTTGGTTTTCTGAAAGTGGCCCTTTCCCCATCATTTTCTTCCCTCATTCTGTGTCTACTTTTCTTCTTCTGACTTGCCTGTGCTTACAACTATAAAAGGTCTCTCCATTGCTGATTCTGTCTCCCTAGTGACTGAGGACTTTAGCCCCATCTCCTGCCTTTTGGTACTCATTCCTTGCCAAGCCTTCTTAGAGCTGAGGCTATATGTGAATGAGCATCACTCCCTAACTCCCAAGCCTAATCCCCAAGCAGTTTTACTCAGGGGAGTGGGGAGTGAGATATTTTTTGAGGCTTCCGAGGACAGTACTTCGGATCGATCCCAGATTTCTTGTTTATCCAAGGCAATGAGGGACGGTGGGTAGGACCAGACAAGTAAGTGTTCAGTAAAGCAAAAAATGTAATGGAGAATTCTGGTTCCTGGCATAAATTCCATTGCTTTGGGAGGGGCATTGGTAGTGGTGGTAGTTGTATGGTACAGAGTACAATCTGCTTGTTTTAGGGCAGGCATACAAAGAAGAAGGGTGCCCCATTCCCCAAAGAATCCAAAAGAGGAAGTAGATATAAGGCTTGGAGGTGGTGTTGAGGCAGGTCTTGGAAGAAGGACATTACTGTTGGAGAGTGGCATCAAACATTGCAGAGACTGTGGACGGTAGGACTACAAAGGAAGCATGTCTACATCCTCCCCCCACCCCAAGCCTTTGGCACCCTGGGACAAAGCCTCATTTATCTTGGCCTAGTTATGGCTCTGGTGAAACATGGGAAAAAAAATAACTTTGATGTGGCTGTAGCCCCAGGGTCTTCCTGTGGATAAGAGACCCCATCACCCTCACTGAGGCAATCAGAACACTTCCTACTTTACCTTTCGAGTTTTGTGAGGGTTCCTCATTCTGGATGATTTTTTAATATCCACTTCGGTTGTGTTTACACAACCAGGCTAGAAATGGAAAATAGAGAAAATAGCTCCTTGAGAAAAGAGTTGTTCATCAGTGCATTTCTTTGCATATTAATGACAGGAGTTGGAAACATTGTGCATACACAGTGACAAAGAAAAACACTGGTAGTTCTCCCCAAATTGCCTTAGCAGCCTTTATCAGCCAAAGTTATTATTGAAACGAAGAGGTTACTCCATTTTCCTTTCTACATTTTAAAACCTCCAATTACCATGCAAAATATAATGCTCAGAAAAACACAGACTCAGGTTTGGGATGTGAGTGTAAGGAGTTATACTGATAATTTCTCACTCACCAAGCTCAGAGCTACAGTCTACACAGTCCTCTAAAGGAATGATGTCTTTCTGGCTGATCTCCTGGCACTATTCTCCCTGGAGTATAGAATGTTTACTTAGTCATGGTATTCTTATTCTTATTCTTATTCTTATTATTATATGGTTACTTGGTTTACCCATGATGAAAAAATAAAGTGACATTCAGTCTGGCCAACTCCAACACTCCAACTCCAGAATGAATTTTTACAGTGGTTACAAATTCCAGGAATTGGGGAGTCCATGATGGAAACATTTGGTTCCTAAGAGACAGTATGTGTGTGGCCACTGGAGTCTGTGGCCACAGTGAGGACGATAGAAACAGGAACTGGCATACAATATTCTATACACATAGAAGTTCAAAAATCTCACCCGGCCCTTATTTTCCCCTGATATGTCGTCCTAATGCAGGCAAAAGTGGGAAAGAGGAGGACGGGAGTGGTCAGTAGCCACCCTTTGTAATCCTTCAATCTTTAAGATTCTTACTCTTATTTTAATCAGTGACAATGATACCACTAGAGTGGCATGGCAAGTAGTGGCAAAATTAATCAGATTCATGACTAATGAGGATTTTCCCCTTTTGGCAATGTTCCCAGTTTGTGAAAAGTGTTGCTGAGAGATAAAGAGTACTTTAGGTAAAACTATTAAGTTTTTCTTTTCTTTCCTTCTTTCTTTCCTTCTTTCTTTCCTTCTTTCTTTCTTCCTTTCTTTCTTTCTTTCTTTCTTTCTTTCTTTCTTTCTTTCTTTCTTTCTTTCTTTCTTTCTTTCTTTCTTTCTTTCTTTCTTTCTTTCTTTCTTTCTTTCTTTCTTTTTTAATTTAAAAGAGAAAAGAGGAACAGGGAAAGGAATATTTATAGGTTCATCAGATCTCATAGTCACAAGGGGCCTTCTGAATCATTCATGATTTAAAAGCAATGGAAATGATCACTGACACTGGTTTTCCTTTCCTTTTCAATTTTTGCATTGCTGTTTAAGTATATCAAACAGGAATAGCAGAGAAAACAGGTCAAGCAGGCCCAGAAAACTCAAGTCTTCTTATGTCTCCCCAAAAGCTTGAAGATGCATTTTTAACACTGGATCCCATCACAGAGAAGGTGAGGAAAGATAGACTCAGGAAAGGAGTGGGAATGGTGAGAAGCATTTAGACCAGTTAAAGAGGATTCCTCTCCCAGAGAGAGAGAGAGAGAGAGAGAGAGAGAGAGAGAGAGAGAGAGAGAGAGAGAGAGAGAGGGAGAGAATCAATTAAGGATACAAGTTTATTTTTCTCAAAACTTTTATTGATATGTTTTATTTTTACAAATCACTTACAGATTGTTGCCAATTTGTGAGACATTTCTAAATTTATATTAAAATAGTTAAGTAAAATTAATAAAACTTATTAGCTGTGTGACCCTGGGCAAGTCACTTAACTTCTTTTAGCTTCAGTTTGCTCAATTGTAAAATGGGGGTAATAATAGCCCCTCCAAGAAAATACAATATGTAAAGTGCTTTGTAAATCTTAGATTTTTACATAAATGTTAGTTGTTAATATTATTATTAATTAAGTACTTAGTGACAAATAAAAATGTGAGAAAATAGGCTTTTAAAATACACAAAAGTCTCATACCTAAAATATCATGAATGCTTTCATCAAGAAGAAATACTATAAGCAGTTTTCAGATGAAGAAATTAAAGCTATCTATAGTCATATAAAATGTTCTGAATCACTATTAATTAGAGAGATGCAAATTAAAACAGCTGAGGTACCACCTCACATCTATCAGGTTGGCCACTATGACATAAAAAGAAAATGATAAATGTTGGAAGAGATGTAGGAAAACTGGGACCCTCATGCACTGTTGGTGGAATTGTGAACTGATCCAACAATTCTGAAGAACAATTTGGAACTATGCCCAAAGGGCAAAACTGTATTCGTTTTGACCCAGCAATACTACTACTAAGTCTATACCCCAAAGAGATAAAAAAAAAAAAGGGAAAAGCACCTATTTGTTAAAAATGTGGTGGCAAAAAACTGCAAATTAAGGGAATGCCTACCAACTGGGGAATGGCTGAACAAGTTGTGATATATGATTCTGATGGTATACTTTTGTGCAAGAAAATGACAAGCAGGATGTCTTCAGAAAAAACCTGGAAAAACTTACACAAACTGATGCAAAATGAAGTGAGCAGAACCAGGAGAATAGTGTACACAGTAACAGCAATATTATATGATGATTAACTGTGAATGACTTAGCTATTCTCAGCAATACAATGATCCAAGACAATTCTAAAAGTCTCATGATGAAAACTTCTGTTCACATTCAGAGAAAGAATTGATGGAGGCTGAATGTAGATCAAATTATATTATTTTTCACTTTATTTTTTCATGGTTTGTTTTTCTTTTGGTCTGGTTTTTTTCCTTTCACAACATGACTAATATGGAAATATATTTTACATGATAGTACATGTATAATCAATATCAAATTGCTTACCACCTTAGGGAAGGGGAAAATTTGGAACTCAAAATTAAAAAAAAAATTGAATGTTAAAAATTGTCTTTACATGTAATTGGGGGAAAATAAAATATTATTTTAAAAGGAAGAAATATCATTCTTCCCTTTTTTAAGAGATAGAGACCTATGTATGTGCATGTAACATATTCAGCTAATATGTTATTAAATTTTGTTTTCTTTATTCTTTATTACAAGAGATGTCTCTCCAGGTGGCAGAAGAAGGACATATTTAGGGGGAAAAGGTGCAGTAAAAAGATAGACATCAATAAATATTAAAACAAAATAGTTTTAAAAGAGTTAAATGGTACTAGAAATGGCAAGCGCCAGATAATATCAGAAAAAAAAGTTAAACTGACTATACCTTAACAGATGGGAAATATGGGAGTTATTTACAGATCAGCAGTGTATAATAAGACCATTAGCTTATCACAGCAAACACCAATTAAAAGGAAGGATAAAGATGAAAAGAAGCTATGGAATGAAATTCAAATTGATTCACCCTGACCTATTTAAACAAGCCATTGATATAAAAATATAGGGAATGGAAGAAGGAACAGATATCACCATTTCCTGTAGAAATTTAATCAATATAAATTAAATCACTGTAGTGTCATGTGGAAAAGTTTGGAAACCACCTCAGCCAAAAAACTTAATCTCATTTTTAACCTCACTCATTATAAACAAGAAGAAAATTACATCTCCCAAGTATAGACCAATGATCTTAACTTTGCTATCTGGCCAAATGTTATAGTGTATTACTGCATGGATGGTTAGTGAAATCTAAAAAAGTAAGCAGTGAAAACAAAGAGTTAACATGCCAGCATAATTAAAGAAATTTTGACAGGATGTTAAACTGATGGGTTGGGGAGAGGATATCATGTATGTATGTTTTTCCTAGATTTTAGCAAAACTTTTGATAGTTTTTAAAGCTATTTTTCTGATAAACATAGGCTTAAGATAGATGGTAGTATAATTATATGGATATAAATTTGCTTTATTGCACAAAATACTTAGCGTGAATAGTAATCATTAATAGGTCAATATCAACGTGGAAGAAGGGAGCCAGCAGAGTACCCGGGGATAAGTGCTTGGTTCTGTGTGGTATAACATTTTGTTAGTGACGTGGATAAAAGTGAAGATGGCATCTGACTCAAAGTTGGGAGATGTAAGTGATGTCCTGGATGATAGTCAGGATTTGAATAGATGTTGCAGTCTAGATCACTGAATTTAATCTAATAACATGAAATTTAAGAGGAACAAATATAATTCTATGCTTTATACTTGGGTTTACTTAACCCCCCCCCCCCCGCTTTACAAGTATAGATAGAGGAGACATGGCTAGAGATAAGTTTGTCTGGAAAATATATGAGTTTTAATATAATGCCAGCTCAACCAGAGTCAATAGTGTGATATGAAAGCTAGAAAAACTAATGTGATCTAGGGGTGCATTCAAATATGCACGATTGCAAGGACTAGGAAGGTAACAGTCCTATTGTATTCTGACTTGGTCAAGCCATATCTGGGGTATTTTGTTCAAGCCTAGGAACCACATCTTAGAAGTAACACTGAGAAGCAGACAAGTTTCCAGATGAGGGTAACCAGAAGATGTTAGACTTGGAACTCATGTAATAGAAAAACTGATAGAAGGAACTGAGGACGTTTAAGCAAATGATAACTGTCTCCACTTACTTAAAGAGCTATTAAATGAATGATGGAGTAGAATGATTCTGTCTAGCCCTAAATTGCAGAAATGAGGATAATGGATGCAAGTTGCACAGAAGACATAGATGAGAATCACATAGGATAAGAAACATTGATGCACTGCTGGAAGGAGTGCCCATGTTGATAATATCATAGATCCATTGCAATGTGAAAGTATGATATTATAGGTTCAGTAACATATGAAAAAAATAGCTATTTGAAAGAGTGGCATAGTGGAAAGAGTAATGGACTAAAGAGTCAGAAGACCTGGTCTAGTGCCATCTCTCAGGCAGCGAGGTAGCAGAGTGTATAAGAACACTTGGATTTAAGTCAGAAAATTTGAGTTCAAATCCAGCCTCAGAAATTTAGTACCTGTGTGACCCTGGGCAAGTTACTGTTGGCTTCGGTTTTCTCAACTGTAACATGCAGAAAATAATAATACCTA
This sequence comes from Phascolarctos cinereus, assembly GCF_003287225.1. NCBI lineage: Eukaryota > Metazoa > Chordata > Mammalia > Diprotodontia > Phascolarctidae > Phascolarctos > Phascolarctos cinereus. The sequence goes on from NW_027555958.1 coordinate 344,413,311, forward strand.
CCTCCCAGTGTTGTTTTGAAGATCTAATGAGATAACTGTAAAAAACATACTCCCTTGGAACATAGTAGGTGCTTAATAAATATCTGTTCCCTTCTTTTTTCTGTCAACCCCGTCCCCGCCCCCCTCCCCAACTCTGCCATTAATCAACTATGGTAACTTTGAATGTGTCACTCAACCTTTCTGAGCCTTAGTTTATTTGTATAATGAGGGATTAGTACCAGGTGATCTAAGGTCTCTTTTTCTTTTAACATTCATTGATTCTAAAATCATAACCATAGTATTATCTCATGAGGTAGAGGAGTTATCATTGAGCTCCAGGCATTCATTTATAACATACCTGGCAAAGGGTCTTTTAACTTCACATTAAAGATTTATAATGATAAGATATTTGTTGCCTTTTGAATCACTCCATTATGGAAGACAATTTAGAATAAGCACCCCTTCCAGTTCCTCTTAACACTTACTGTTTGGTGGCTGCTTACTTTTAAAGCCAGAGTATGCTTAAGTTCCTGTCTTGGGATTTAAGTCTTCTAAGGCATCTGGTATTAGTTGTTGTCAGAAACCAGGTCCTTTACTCAAATAGGCTTGTGATCTGTTTTTGATACAGAACTTCTCATAGTATATAGCAGGCTCCTAACGCTAACACCATTTTACCTCTTTGGAGGAGGAGATGGAGAATGTGGAGGAGGTGGAGGAGGAGGAAGAGGAATAAGAAGAAGGAGGGGGAGGAGGAAAAGAAATAGAGAAGGAGGAGAATAAGGAGGAAGAGGCAGAGGAGGAGGAGGAGAAGCACCACCTATATAAACCAAAGACTGTATAATACCTACCACTAGCTGGCACCAAATCCATGGGAAACACAGTAATCTATGACACCTTAAATATCTCTTTCCAAATAGACACAAATGTCTAGAACATAGTGGGCACTCAATAAATATTTGTTGATTAATTAAGATACCTACATGCCCTTGACACATGAAAGTATAATTAGTACTAGGCATAAAAGAGAATAGTGAAATATATCTAGGAATTCATAAAAATTGTCTGTGGTTCACTCGAGCTATGTCAGAGTACTATCATAACCCTGTTCACAATATTACATCTAATACAAGGCCCTCTTCAACTCTATCCAAGGGGTTTTAATTCATAAAGTAATAAAAGGATTTCATTATAGGATAGCAGCCTCCAGGATAATTATTAATGACGTACATGACCAGAGGGTAGAATTCATGGGTCCCATGATTGACATTATATTAAAGAGATAAAAAAATCTTTTTAGTTGCCTTAGATGTTAGTCATTAATTTTAGCCCAGCACTTTGTTTTTTGGAGGTGGGGTGGAGAGGCAGTAAAGTACGATCATTAAATGAATTTACCACTTCAAATAATGTTTTCAGACTGCATGGAATTTATTCTTACTGTGAAGATAATGAGAAGTAATATGACTTGTGAACTGATAGAGTTTGGAATTCCTGAGTTTGAATCCATCCTCTGGTCACGTTGCCTATGTGACCCTGGCAAGTTATTTAAACTCTTGGTGCCCCAAACAACTTTCTGAAACCATGGAGAGCTTATCTATACTTGTAGAGAGAAGCTGTGTTTATTTATTTTTAACCAGGAGTACCCTTTTCCAATTAAATTATAGGTCCTGATCTCCCCTTCACCCCACAAAGAATATAATAATAACTGGTTTATATACACACTTGTTTCTTCAGTATACCTTAAATTATTTACCACCACCATAACTTCATGCCTCCCCATACTGTTGCTTGCCCACCTTTGCTTTCTCCTAGGAGTTGAGTTATGATAGGGATCATCAGTTCTTCCACAGAAGTATGGACTACATTTTCCTAAGGGATTGACCTCTCCTTCACTGATATGACTAGATCCAACCATGATGGATGGCAAAAGTCAGAAGCTCACACAAAGGCTATTTGTAACATAATAAAGGTGAAGACCAGTATTACACATACCATGTTGGGGTCCTGAGGTCTTCTGATACCACAAATGAGCTCTACGCAGTTCTTTCTCCAGAAGGCAGCTTTCCCAATAGCTGCCACATTTTCTAGTGCTTAAACTCAAAGCAGGAATTACTTTAAATAGCTCAATCTCCATGAGCCTGCTGTCATTCCAGAGATCCAGTTCTTTTTTTTTGGTTAGGCAATGGGGTTAAGTGACTTGCCCAGGGTCACACAGCTAGTAAGTGTTATGTGTCTGAGGCCAGATTTGAACTCAGGTCTTCCTGAATCCAGGGCTGGTGCTTTATCCACTGCACCACCTAGCTGCCCTCAGAGATCCAATTCTTATCTTAGGGGCAGTAGATATTATAGATGGAGTTCTGGCATTAGAACAAAGAAACTGTATTCAACTGCTGTCCTTAACATCTACCACTTATTCAATCTTGGTCAAGTCCCTGAAGACTTGCTATAAGCTTTACTTCACTCACGTGGAATACTTATAGTGCATATATCACAAGGTTGTTATGTCTCCAATGAGCTAATATAAGGAATCTTGAAAACTTTGAAGGTCTATATAAATATTGATATAGGAGCTGTATTACCTTATTTCTGTGAATCATGCTCTTACACATAGAGTTGACAGGAAGGTCTAAGGGCCTAAGCCAACAATGATTGTCTTTTTCAATAATACCACCAAAAGAACACTACTGAGTGAGTTTCCAAATAGCTTTTGTCTGCTCACTGTCATTAGCCTAAGTTCAGCCTTGACTCATAACATATTTATATATCTTTGGGTCTAAAACCATTGTGAAGAAAAACAATAATTACATGAAAGCTGAATCATTCTTAACTGGTACTCTGGTTAGAATGAAAGCTAAAGTGTTTGGGGAGATAAGAACCGAAAGTCTGCAAATTTGCTCATATATTAGGGTAAACATCTTTTAAAGGAATTTTATTTGTATTTGTATTTTAAAAGTGATGCTTCAGAACTCTAAAGCTTTAGAAGGAAAAGACATGCTTCTGGAAGGACAAATGATATCTAGAAGCACACCCTGAGGAGGGTGACCTTGATGTTCAGAGGAATGGAAATTACGTCATGTGGGGACCAAATGAAAGAAATGGATTGTCTAGTCAAGCAAACAGAAGATTTTGGAGAAGCATGAAAGATATCTTGAAGCATTTGAAATGCTGATGTGTTGGAAGGATATTGGAGTTACTCAGGGATTAGAATTAGGAACCACGAGTAGATGTTGCAGAGGGGCAAAAAAAGGCACAAAGTAAGGGTGGTTGTTGTTGGTAGGGTGCATTGATCACAATAAGCCCTGATCCACATGTTCAGTGGACTTATTTTTATGACAGCTAAGAATTGGAAATTGAGAGGATGCCCATCAGTTGGGGAATGGCTAAATAAGCTGAGGTATATAATGTGATGGAATATTATTTTGCTATAAGAAATGACAAGCAGGATAATTTCAGAAAAACTTGGAAAGACAGATGCAAAATGAAGTGAGCAGAACCAGGAGAACATTGTACATAGTAATGGCATTCGTGTTCAATGAAGACCTGTGAATGACGTAGCTATTCTCAGCAATACAATGATCCAAGACAATCCCAAAGGACTAATGATGAAGCATGCTATCCATCTCCAGAGAAAGAACTGATACTGTTTGAATATAGACTGAAGCTTGCAATTTTTTCACTTTCTTTCATTTTTTAAAAAATTCAAGTCTTCTTACAAAATGACTAATATGGAGATGTTTTACATGATTGTACATGTATGAACTATATTAGATTGCTTACTGTCTGGGGGGAGGGGAGGGAAGGATAGAATTTGGAACTCAACTTTGAACAAATGTTTAAAAATTGTTTTAACATATAATTGAGAGGAAAGAAAATATTATATATTTTAAAAATAACAAAATTTAAGTAAAAAACCACCATTGAACTGAAAGGAAAAAAAAGACAAAGCTATCTCCTGAGCTTCCTTATAATTGCTTGACTGAGGATAAACTCTTCTCAAAGGAGCCATCCCTTCTGTGATGCTCTGGAAATGGCTTTTTTTTTCCTATGCACTTTCTCAGGTTCATTCTCTAGAACGCCTAGTTGGCCTTTTCTCTGGTGCTTTGATCAAAAACAAGGGGCACGGCAGAGTGTATAGGCTCTCCCCACCCCAAACTGACTCCTAAACTGTAATAGTTCATTACAGACATATGGGACAGTGTGGACATGTACAAATATACAACCGGAAGAGGGAGCTGAAGGACCCTGTTCTTGAATTCCCTAGGCAGTGTGATATTGGAATTTAGCTTTTAGCAACAGATGGGAGGTTTCCTTGGAGGCATTGGCTTTGGAAATTGATATGTGGGTAATCCTAAATTAGAGTCCAGAAACCATCTCTTCTGGAGAAGGAACATAGTAGAGTGGATGGGACACTAGATTTGGAGTCAGGAAGACATGACTTCAATTCTGCTCCAGACATCTGATAGCCTTGTGACCCTGGTCAACCACTTCATCCCTCTTTGCCTGTTTCCCCTGTATAAAATGAGGGGGTTGGAGGAGATGGCCTCCAAGGTCACTTCCAACTCTAAATCTATGAGCCTATAAGAGATTTACTGATTCAACGTCCTTCTTACAGAAAAGAAGATAGGTCGTAGATTTCAAGTAGCATCCTACTTGAAGAGTAAAGCCATTAAGTTGCTCAGACAATGAATGTGTGACAGAAAGGGAATTGCTTGTTCAGCAGCTCCAACATGTCTTTACCGTTGAAATATATTAGTGCTGTATGCTTCTGCATTTGTTCTTGTATTCCTATGAGCCCTATGCATTTTTCTGTGCTGGGTGAAATAAAGCTTATCCTGTATCTGGTAGTTACATTGTACATTGAGTTCTCGTGTAGAAGTTAGGGACCTTGTCACCTATATTTTGGAAAATCTAAACGTACTATATCTAAGCTTTATTTGAGAGATTTTCCTGAGGGCAAACTCAGGGGCAAAAACCAAAGAAATTGATAATTTTGAGATCTGGTCCCCAGTAATGAATCCAATGCACATAAGCCCCATAGTATTAGGGAGGCCTGGGCTATTAGTTAATAAAAACAATAGCTAGTTTTATACAAACAACACGTTTGGGTTTGTAAAGTACTTAATACATTTTGTCCTCACAACAACCCTGGGAGGTTGATGTTATTATTATCTCATTTTACAGATAAAGAAACTGAGGCAGACAACTGTTAAGTGACTTGTCCAGGGTAACACAGCTAGTAGGTCCTATGGCCAGATTGGAACTTAGAGTCTTTGTGACTCCAGGTCCAGAGTTCTGTATATTGTACCACTTGTAAAGGGGTACCTGGCTTCCTTGAGCAATGCCTTTGATCTGGCCTATATAAAAGAACATATCCAAGTTTATGAAAGAAATAGCAGATGTGATTGGTGCTATTCTCAGTGAGCTTTGAATTCATAATCATGTGTTGTCTCAAATATTGGCTCTGACATTTTACTTTGGGACAGGTGGGCAAATTACTTGTAGTCCACTTTCCACATCTGTATAGATAAGGGACAATAATACTTACATCACTCACAATGCTAATATGAAGAAAGCAGTCAGTATACCTTCAATGTTATATAAATGTGGGGGTGTTGCTATGACTGGCATGGGATACTCTATCTGTATTTAGACATCTTGGTGGGAATGTCCCTATTGTTCATCCTATGATGAATAATGCTTAGCGTTATGTATGAAATTTACTAATTTTTGTTTTAATTTTATTTTTCTCAAAATAAACAAGATTGGTTCTGAGCAAATTTAAATTGAGATATTAGTATATATTATATGCTAATTTTCCTCTGGTTTACACTGTGAAAATGGAGACCTATCTCTCTGGAGGAAAAGAAAAATCCTCCTTCATCAGAAGTATTAACATCATACCTAAGCATGTAGCACATTTAAAAACATAATATATTTGAAGAAAAATGGATAATTTTATTAGAAATATTAATCATGCTACTCAAAAATAAGTAATAAAATATGAATGCAAAAGAGCTAAAGGTTTTTTTCATGCTCGTTACAGATGCTTAAAGTTATAATGGGAAAATAATAACAAATTAAGTAAACAGAACAAAATGGTTCTGATGAGTATAATCTGAAAATGTACTGTTTCTATTATCCCTCTCTCTCCAATAAGCTGAAGCAGGCAAAGATACAGTGAGTACTATCAAGTTGCTCTGGACTATTTCCTAGGGCTTAGGAAAGGTATTGATTTGGTGGTTGTTGTTTGAAATTGAGCAGTCTGGAAAGAGAACAAAGTGGAGATACACAACAAAGACAACAATTTAAAGTGTCAGAAGAATGAACAGATACCAAAGTGGGAGAAAGCAACTTTCTTAGACATGGAAAGAGGTAAAAATCAGTAAAAATGAGTTTCCAGGTATATAAAATTATGTGAAATAGAGCCCCAACTCATAAGATTTGTAATTTACAAATAATGTGACATTTAACACTTTTGCTTACTTCTGGTGGAAGCCAGCTTGTGGAAGTCAGTCAATTAATAAATACTTATTAAGCACTTATTACGTGCAAGGCACTATGCTAAGTATTAGGGATTCAAAGAAAGGTAAAAACAGTCTCTGCCCTCAAGGAGCTCACATTCTAATGGGGGATGGGGAAGACAATACTTCAAGCAACTATGTAAATATAATATTTATACATACATGCATATATACATATATGTGTGAATATACATGTAAATGTGTGTGCTAATCTCCTTTCCATTTCCACTACCACCACTACCACTCTATACGAGGCAACTCATTTACCTCTATTATGGTCCTCATTTTATCATTTAACTTGAATTGTATTTATTTGTACAGTTTTCTTCTTCATTGTATCAGATACTAAACTCCTTGGCTGTTTTACTCATCTTTTTACCCTCACAAGAATAAGCACAGTTCTTTGTCTATTAGTAACTACTCCATCAATACTTATTGAATTGAATTATCATTGTCTCAACCTCAAGAGAATGTTTTCAGAGGATCGTATATTGAGAGTTGGAGGGAACCTCAGAAGGTCATCTAGTCCAACCTTCCTCATTTTACACATGAGAAAACGGAATCCCAGAGAAGTTAAATTATTTGCCCCAGGTCACATACAAAGGACAGAGCTAGAGATGTGAGTACAAGTCTTCTGACTCCAGAACCAGTCCTCTTCTCATACATGTATACTTGTACTTGACAAAAATGTGGTTCTAAATTGTGAAGCTATCCATACAATTGTTGAGCAAGTAGTTACACATAAATGCATGTGCAAATATGTACATATGTATGGTGTTTCAAAAGTATTAGTGAGGTTTTAAGCATACATACACACACAAACACAGAAACATATGCACATTTATGCCTTCTCCAGAGGCATATTGGTATAGACACTGAAACTATGTAGATTTTGATTGTGGGAGCTATCAATTGAAGCAAATGCCAAGAATTAAACAATATTCCAGCACTTTGTAATTTAGGAATTTTGAATAGAACAACTGAATCCTCAGTCCCAAACAATACCTGTTTCCTAGTAAGTCAATGTTTACAAAGGCAGTGAGGGCATTCATTGATATCTCTTGCAAACCAAACCTACATTTGAAATATAATCCTTTCAGAAACATTGTATGCTTGGTTTTTGCTTTCTTAACTTTCCCTCTGATTTACTCCCATCTTGCAATTTCTACTTCCCACATTAGGAAAAAATCACTATATTTATGTAATTACCAGAATAGAGGAGAGATGTTACACCATTCAGATATCTTGAAAAATATTGTGCAGATAGAGCTGTTTGTGAGTACAAACATGATTAAGACCTTCTACCCTGAGTGTAGAATGTGGGATTTGAAGCACTGTAACAAATACATTATTTATTCTATGTGTAACATAGAGACAAAAGGAGTTCACTGAGCTGGGACAAATTGAAATCTTATACTGTGGGCCCCTAAAATGACTCAAATCCTTAAAACTTGTGATTTTTCTTTCTTCTTCCTCTATTACATTCAATCAAGTTGCCAAATCTGGGCTATTAGATCTTCACAATTATGTCTGCATATGTCCCCCATGCTGTCAACTACATGGAGATTTATTCTTCATCATCTATCTCTTCCTGAACTAGTGTAATAGCATTTAAAGGGTCTTCCAGCCTCTAATCTCTGCTATCTGTAACTCACAATTCACAGAGCTGCCCAACTCTTCCTAACACGTAGCTCTAACTACGTCACTTTCCTTCAGTGCCTGCCTATCCACTGAAGAATAAAATGCAAAGCATAGGCTTCTATGGTGTGCCAAAGGAGCCAAATAGGTACCATGCTGAACTTTCAGTCACGAAGTCCCAAGTACAAATTCTGTCTTTGATACTGAATAGCTATATGACCATAGGCAAATAACCACTCTCAGCCTCCATTTCTTCATCTATAAAACAGGAATGATAATAATACCTGTAATGCCTGCCTCAGATGGCTATTGTGAGGTCAAAATGAGAGGAGGTATGTAAATAATTTTGTTAATTGCACTATAAAATCCAGTTATTATTATGGTTCCAATCCACATGAACAGCCTTATTTCATATAACTCCCTTCCTGGAATTTCACGTTTCAGGCAAACTTAATTTCTAGCTATTCCCTACTTTCTTTCTTCACTTTTATAGCTCTATGCATTTAATCCAGATCTTCCACTCTTGGAATTCACTCCCTTACATGTCTCTGTCTTAAAAATTTTTCTCTTCCTTCAAGGCCCAACTCAGGTGCCACGTCTTTCATGAAACCTTTTCTGATCCTTCAACTAAAAGTGATCTCTTTCCCCTCAAATTTTCCTATATCATTATGTCTAGATTCCTCCTTTACCTCTACCATAATTGATGTTAATTATTTGTGTATATGTCATATCTCCCCTGGCTGGATTGTTTTTCTTTTCTCTATCCTTAGTGCCTAGGACAATGCCTTTTAAAAATAGAAATTTGATAAATATTTACTAAATAAATCAACATATGTCTAAGTGTGTATGTGTCTATGGGTGTATACACACAACACACTTCAGGTCATGACTACACTATGCCTTAGCCTATAATTTTATGAGTTGCTATGGTAAAAAAAATATTATTACTTGATAGCAAAACTTCTGATATGATCCACTGTGTAATCATCTAGGCTAAGTCTCTGATGACAGATACATGGTCTTCCACTGGGCCAACACTCAAGGACTTTTTACCTTAGTAGGACCTGCCAGATCTTATGCTCTGATGCAACAGTTTTTAGGAATTTAGAGTAATCTCTATGCAACTATCAGGCACTGGAGTAAGACTTTAGTAGAATATACATACACATATATGCATGTGTATATGCATTGGATTGCATGTGTTTATGTACAGACATATATAAATACATGTGCATATGCACACAAACATACACAAACACATGTGTATACATATATACATGTATGTATATCATATATATGTATACTTTTTGTTGTTCAGTTGTTTCAGTTGTATCTGACTTTTTGTGACCTCATTTGGAGTTTTCTTTTTTAAAAATGAATTTTAATGTTTTTTTTCCTTTCAAACAAACTTTTGTTTGTAAACTATTGCTGTTTTTCCTTAAACTCTGACCCCATTAAATCTTCTTTACAGCAACAAAACACATTAAGCAAAGGCAAACTACTCAGTAACTGCTTCTGACAGCATATGCCATTTTTCTTCATCTATAGTCTCTTTCTCTTGACTGAGAAAAGGAAAATCTGTTTCTCTGTTAGATCTCCAAGACCAAGACTGAATTTTTGTTTTCTATTGAACCTTTTCCGCATGCAGTTTGTCTCCTTGGAACGTATTCACAGTAGGGAGATCACTAGGTCAAAGGATATAAAGTTATTTTATGACTTTACTTGACTAATTCCAAATTGATTTCTAAAATGGTTAGACCAATCCACACCTGTGACACTGTATCAGTATGTTTGTCTTCATGTAGACCCTTTAACATTATCTATTTCCATCTTCATGTAAATTTGATGCCAACCCCCTCATTTTAAAGATGATGAAAATGAGGCCCAGAGACAAGTGACCAAAGTCATATAGATAGTGAGGAATAGAGCTGGGAATAGAACCCAGATCTCTTAACTTCATGAATTTTTTCCCTAGATGACACTGACTCGAATTTATTTCCAACTATTTTCTGTAAATATTAATTAAGTACTTGGAATCACAAGAACTTAGTTATAAATACATTAAAAGCTCTTCAAACCAACCTCTATAACTGTACTGTCATGTGACATAGTAGAAGAAATATTCAATTCCAAAGAGTCAGGAGACTCTGGGTTCTCTCAAATTTGAATTATCTCATAAGCCTCCTTTCTACTTTAACCTTTTTTTTTTTTGGTTACAGATGCTATCTTTAATTCTTTTTTTAATTAATTAATTTATTTTTAGTTTTCAACCACCACTTCCATAAGCTTTTGAGTTTTAAAATTTCTCCCCCTCCATTCCTGCCTCCCTCCCCAAGATGGAATGCAATCTTATATAGGCTCTATATATACATTCCTGTTAAACATATTTTCATATTAGTCATGTTGTAAAGAACAATCATATGGAGTTTTCTTGGCAAAGATATTTGAGTGGTTTGCCATTTCCTTCTCTAGCCTTTTTACAGATGAGGAAACTGAGGTGAACAGGATTAAGTGACTTGCCCAGGATCACACAGCTCAGTAAGTACCTGAGAATGGATTTGGACTCAGGTATTCCTGACTCCAAGCCCAGTGCTCTGTGCCGCCTAGATGCCCAAGTTATATATAAATACTTTCTGATCAGGGAATTTTCTGTTCAAGTTAATATGGTCAAAGGGTGAGAAATCTGTTCTTGAGGTTTGTTAACTTCATTTGCTTTGGTCTTCTGCATTAATTGGGGATGAACTGATTGATTCCAATTGGTGTAGATCACAGCCACTCATTTGTGCTCTACAAAAAAAAAAAAGAGCCAACTGCAGGGTTTGCTCTTTTTGACCTTCTTTGGATGTCAGACCAAACAGCGTGTGTACAACCTCTCCCTATGGCTGCCTTGGGCAAGCAGGACATTGCAGTTACTTGTGGTCTCATCCACACAGCCCAAGAGGAAAGATTTTGGACTTCCTAGACACAAAGCTTCTGGACTGAATAGTGAAGAGCCAGCGGCACATCTCAGCTAAAGAGCTGGTGGTTGTGGAAAGAGAAACTCTGAGGCTGAGTAGTGGAAGTGCCTGAACTCCACCCTGATAAAGGAGGAGGAGGGACTTCCTGGATATTATCAAGTTCTTAGAGAGTTTGGGGATACAGCCTTTTAGAGAGAGAAGGAGCGTTTTTGGGTAGCACTAACTTCTAGGGAGAGCAGGAGGAGCACCAGGGGCCCAAGTCAATATGGTGGGATGCATTATAGTGGTTTTGCCCTCTACTCTTACTATGAAATTTTCAGCCAGTATAGGCCCAATGGGAAGTAGGTTGCCTTTCTAGCATTTTTTTCATGAGTAGTCCAAACTCTTAGGACAGAAGTTAACTTCATAAGGATGGAAGTGAAAGTGGGACTTATTAGAATAATGGGAGGATAGGGTTGCCTCAGGCAACCCCAACTTTTTCCTCTTCCAACAGGGCTGCAAAACATAGAGTGCAACTATGAGTCTAGGGAACTGACAAGGATCTGAGGGGAAAATAGAACTCGCAAGAGAGGGAGGAGGATGGTGTCATTTGCGAATAAATGGCTTTTTCTGAATTTTCAATAAGGGCAAAATAAAGCTTTCCTGAGCCTTATATAAATTATTATACTGCATAATCTCATAAGGGTTTTGGCATTATCTATATCCTTGTAAAACCAGATAGGAGTGGTCTTCTGAAATTTTTCTAAGAGAACTATGGATAGTCTTAAAAAGAGATATAATTCTGGGATAATATCCATCCCAAGATTGAATGTAGCCTAGGTAATCATAAAACTTGGGATGCTGAGCCATGAATTACAGGTATATATTAAATTATTTCAACAAAAGGAATAAAACATTAAATGTAAAGTTTTCATTTATTACTGAAATTAAAAAATCCATATTTAGGTTATACAAATGTATTTTAAACATTCACTTCAGAAATTGAGGGGTTCTCTAAATGTCATTTTACATGTTCTTTTTCATTCATTCATTCTTCTATTTCTGCATTTAAATATGTGACTACAAACTACTGAATAGAACCAGATACCAGTCAGTTTCTTTGCTTTGGTCTTGCTATAATAAAATATTTTTAATGATTTTAACATCAATTAATTTATTTTTAAAATTTTTATTTTTTCCCCAAATGTCAAGAGAATTTAGATAGCTTCATGCTTTCATTTTACAAAAATTTCACCAAAATAAAGTTGTGGTACTAGTGATCTCCTTCTGATCCAAGTAAACCAATGAACCCAATTTAAAAAATGAAGCAAACAACTATATAAAACCTAACATTTTCTTCTTTTTAAGCCTTATTTCATTCTCTGTTGAGAAATGGACAAAACTGATTTACTGTCATTTCTATGAATAAACACAAGAAATAGCCCTTGTTTTACCCCACTTATTTTAAAATCAACTCTATATTCTATTAGTACACATCAAATAAAACATTATACACAAGACTACAATACTTAAGTTAACTGCATGAACATCATTAAGAAACGGACATTTCAGACTGCCTGTTGATAGGCGGCTGACTGGAAATAGCTTTATTGCAATCTGTCATGCTCCAACACATAGCAAGCAGCTACCCTAATCTAGGTGTGGGATTACTGGAACCTTCTAACCAGGAAATTAATTGAGAATGACAAGAGAGGTTCTTAGTGACTACATCAAGGTAGGGCATAATATGCCTTGTCAATAGTCAGTGTTTTTATTTTATAGGTTTTAAGAAGAAGTAAAATGTTGGGGCAGCTAGGTGGCACGGTGCATAGAGCACCAGCCCTGAAGTCAGGAGGACCTAAGTTCAAATCCAGACTCAGACCAAACACTTTACTAGCTGTGTGACCCTGGGCAAGTCACTTAACCCCAGTTGCCTTAAAAAAAAAGTAAAATGGGTTTTTTTTTGTTTTTTTGTTTTTGAAGAAGTAAAATGTTTAGGGACAGTTACATGGTAGAGTGGATACATCACTGGGCCTGTAGTTGGGAAGACTTGAGTTCAAATCAAGCCCCAGACACTTACTAGTTGTATGGCCCTGGCAAGTCATTTAACCCCTATTTGCCTCAGTTTTGTCTTCTGCAAAATGGGAATAATAATAATACCTATCTCCCAGGGCTGTTGTGAGGATCAAATGAGATAATAATTATAAAGAACATAACACAATGACCAGCACACAGTTGGTGTTATATAAATGGTAGCTAATATTATTTGTGAAAAAGTAAAATTAGTGTTGGTCCATAGACCAGTAGTTTGATAAATAAAGATTTAATCCATTCCCTACCCTCCTCACCCCCTACTTTCAATTAGAATTACTCGCAGATAATCTCAGGAAGAACAGTACTAGGCAAACAATAATGCTTCAATAAAGCAGAAATACAGGTTAATTTTGGATAGTAGACAAATGGAAATGGCCAATGTGGGAATTTGTTTTACTTGACCACACGTATTTGTTACAAGGGTTTTGTTTTTCTTTCTTTTTCAGTGTTGGTAGGTGGGTAGGAAGGAGGAAAAATAGATTTTTGTTCATTGAAAAAAATGTAAATAAAAAAGAGTATTCAAATAGGTTTTGAAATGTTACCACAGCTTGTTGGAGCCCTCAGCTTGTTGAGAGAATCACCATAATAATGTATTATTACAATGTACAATTGAAATATATATAATGTATGTATGTATGTATGTATGTATGTATGTATGTATGTATGTATGTATTTCTGTAATTACACCTATACAGTGACTAAGCTGCTGGTACTAAATACCATCTAAAGTTTATTCAGCTCAAAGTAACGACCATCCTCTTATACTTTCCACCCTACACAGCTATCAAACTATCATAGAGGGCTAGAGCTTTAGTATTTTCAAAACTTCTACACCCAAAGGCTACAAAAGTATAATTTTAAAGAACAGAGTCATTGTATCATAGTATAATGAAAAGATAACTGTACTGGGAGTTAAGAGACTTGAGGACTAGCCCTACCTCTATCACTGCTGGTGTCCTTGGGTAAATCCTTTAGCTACTCTGGGCCTCAATGATTTCCCAGATCTTGATGAATATCTACCTTGCTGCTATGCAATCCAGATCTCTGGATATTGTTATCTACCCTGCTATTGCGTCTTAAGAACTCCTGGGCTTTGTCATTTACCCTCTAAGGGTCACTGGGTTTTTTTCATCTCCCCAACATATGACTCCTTCCCTATGTGCCTCTCCTAATTAAAATGGTAGTTCCTCCAGGGCAGAGATTGTGATTTTTTTTTCATTTGTATCTTCAGTGAGTGGCATAATGCTTGTCACATAGAAAGAAATTAATTAAATGCTTTTCTATCCTATTTCACTTCTAAAATAAGGGGGCTAGACCTTGAACATTCTAGGACAACTTTTCTTTTCACTGTATTCAACAATCCCATAGCCCTTCTAATTATTACATATCAATAGAATATGTAATCGATTCAGAGACTAAAAAAGTAAAGAATAAATGTTGTAGCCAGAAAGCTAAAAAGAGCCATTTACCTTCAGGAATGCTCATGGAGGTACATTATATCAACTCTGTCAAAATATTTTCCACCCAGAGAGAAAGAGATGAGTAATAAGAATAAATGCTATTTCCTGTCATCAAATGAAGGGAAAATTCAGGTTTGGATTAACTAATAGTTTTATTTTTTTAAAGCAGTTATCAGAAATGTCAGAGATCAGAAGACGAAAAATTCTTTGTGGAAAGGACAGAAAGTATAAATGTGGCCCATATTGGGCAATTATAGAAAAAAAGATGAGTTGGCCTTGTTGACCATGGCATAATTTCTGCAAATCCACTGTGGTTCAAATAACACTACCCTTCCTACTAAGGTCGTGTTAGTCAGTCATCTTATTACTCCAGTCACCACTCTCTTTTACTCCAATAACCATTTCTATAGGCTTCATGAAACTGTCAACATCCAACGTTAATGGAATCTATAGTAAAGGAAGAGAATGGACACATTTCAAATGAAATACCCACTAATAAACAGTATCTGAGACCTGAAAGTGTACACTTAAAAAACACACAAGCTGAGCAAATCCATAAGGCAAAAACCTATGATCTAAAGATACTGAGTGTAGGCTCAATACTGGAAGATTTTGGTTAAATTCACGTTTGTGCCCCCTACACAATGCAGTGGGCTCATGGCTTTGTGGTAGTTTTTCTAACTATCTAACATGTATAAAGATATTTATCTATCTTCAGACATGGCAATACTAGATCTATATAATTTTGTAGACACTTGGGGGAAAGCATTTTCAGATTTGGGAAAAAATAAAGGCAATTTTTCAAACTTCTTTCTATAAAGAGAAGGTCTCAGTTCACTACACTTATGTGTTTTGATCATACAATTATATTTGATATTACTGATGATGAACCTCAGGCAACACAAGGTATTGAAGTGCCCTGCAAATTGTCAAAGGATGATTAAGTGATGTTCAGGTTAGCTTTTTTGCTAAATGTTTTTCATTGTACTCAAATTATTTGAAAATTGGAGATCTGAATATAGTGTATACATACATGGAAGTTTATGTGTATGTATATGCAGATTATATATACATATATAGTATATACAGGCATGTATATTATCTCTCAAATGTCTTGAAAATTAAAGATATATGTGTGGTGTATATGTATATTTGTATATATACACACACATGTGTATACATATATGTGTATATGAATACAATACATACCATACATATTTCCAGTTTTCAATTTATACACATGTATAATATATAATAAACTATTGAATAATATAAATTTTAAATCAATAATATACATGTATTATATATACACCTGTATTATACAGGTGTATATATAATACATATACACAGCATACCATACTATATGTATTATGTATGAATGTGTGTATGTATATGTTTGTGTGGTATGTGTATGCATGTGCATTATACATGTATATAGTTTACACATATATATGTATATATATGTGTGTGTATATATATATATATCTTCCTAGTCACCAGACTATCTAAATAACTTAGAATATATTGACTATGCCAGATAACAGAGGCTTTTTTTTTTAATGGAACTGTGCCCTATGGCTTTTTAAATAATGTTTATTACCAAGTGGTTGCTAAGTGAATGAATAAATGAACTTTTGTTGCATTAACTCAGACCACTCTGATGTCTCAGCCACTTCCCAATTATTTCCAGGTTGTGGGGCCTGCTCGTCAGCCACTACTTCTCCCCCTTCCCCAACTGAAGGTCCCATCATAGCCCTGTGATCCTGAGTTCTGATTTTTGAACATTTCACTTATCTTATCCTGTCTCAATGCCACTTCCCAGACGTTTACCTGCTATGCCACCTGCATATCTCCTGTTTCAAGCTCTGATAACAGTAATCAATTCAAATATATCATTTCTGGTAAGGACAGGTCAACCAATTGCCCTATGACTCCAATCAGCATTCTCTCTGATTTCCTTGTCCTAAACACTACCCTCATATCCAGTCTTCTGGCCACTACTCACCTGTATATGTTATCTTCCTATATTAAAACGTATACTTTTTTTTTGTTTGTTTTTTAGGCAGTTGGGGTTAAGTGACTTGTCCAGGGTCACACAGCTGGTAAGTGTCAAGTGTTAGGTCTCATGCCGGATTTGAACTCAGGGTCGGTGCTCTATCCACTGTGCCACCTAGCTGCCCCAAAATGTATACTTCTTGAGGGCAAATACTGGCTTACTTGTTTTCATTTACATCCTCAGAGCTTAGCATGGTGACAGATGCATATTAATTGCTTATTAAGTTATTTTCATCCATTCACTTTTTTTCAGTTGGCTGGAATACCAATAATAGTTGATATTACTGAAGATAGCAATAAGCTTGGGTACCAAAGAGTCAGCTCTGAGCAAGAGAAGGAATCCTTTGTTTATAATGTGTTGTTCCATTGTTCAGTCATGTCTGACTTTTTTGTGATCCTGTGGACCATACTGTCCATGGGGTTTTCTTGGCAAAGATATTGGGGTAGTTTGCCATTCCCTTTTCTAGTAGATTAAGGCAAATAAGGGTTAAATGACTTACCCAGGGTCTTATAGCTAGGGAGTGTCTAAGGGTGGATTTGAACTCATGACTACTTGACTCTAGGCCCAGTGTTCTATGTACTGAACAACCTAGCTGCCTCCTAGGCAAACAGAGGTTAAGTGACTTGCCCAAGGTCATACAGCCATACATCTATCCACTGAGCCATCTAGCTGCATCTTTTCATATTGGGAACCCTACTCCTGAATTTTTCTTCCTGACTCATCTCCTGTTATTCAAATCCTAGCCCTTCTTCAGAGTTTAGATCTAGTCCTGTTATTTAAACTCTTCCCTATTGAACTCTTCCCTCATATTTTAGCTGCTAGATGACACTGCCTCATATTATTTATTATTGTCTCATGAGCATTCTTCTTATCTCAACATGTAACCCTTTGAGGTCAGGAACCCTATCTTTTACTGCTGTAGTCTCCACAGCAATGAGTAGTATTGTTATCATTATAAAAGATGCTTTTTCAATTGAATTTATTTAGCCCTTACTGTGTGCAGTACTATTGTGTACAATCCTTGGTCTAATATTTGTGAGTATCCAAATAAAAATAGAATTTCTAAAGCTTCACTGTGTACAACTTTCAGACTATCTACAATCATAATTTATAATGGTAACAATAGTAGTAATTTATACAACACCTTATGTTTGTGTATATATGTATACATTTTCATTTGATCACATACACACATACAAAAATATGTGGGCATATATACACACAATATATGTATATATGTATATATAGATACATATGTGGGCATATACTTATTTATGTATGTATATGAAGATATTAATATGAGATAGAAGGAAAGACACATCTCTTCACAATCACATGATGAGATTAAACTCATTGAATGGCACAACCAGAATTTTCCATGTCTCTTAACAGCAAATCCCAGGCTTTAGCCACTCTCTTATAGCTGCCTGTAGATAGAGAGATAGATTAGATAGACAGAAGGACAGATGGATGGATGGATGGATGGATGGATGCATGGATAGATAGATTGAGAGACAGCTAGAAGATAGAATAGCTAAATGCATAGATAAAAACCGGCAGTATGTAAAGCTCATGAATACTAAGAGAAGTAGGAATGGGAAAGGGAAAAATAATTTTCAGTCAGTCAACAAGCATTTATCAAGTGCCTACTATGTGTCAAGCACTGTGTTAAGTGCTGAAGATACAAAGAAAGACAAAACATAGTTCCTGCCCTTGTCCCAATTGAATGGGGGAGAAAGCATGCAAATAGTCATGTACATGCAAGTTATATTATATACAGGATAAATTGGAAATGATCAACAGAGAGAAGGCACTAATATTAAAGGGGTGTGTGTGTGTGTGTGTGTGTGTGTGTGTGTGTGTGTGTGCACGCGCATGTGCACACATGTGTGTTCTGCTCCCAGTGGTTCTAACCTATCCTTCCCAATCTCTGTCTCCCTTCCCCACTACCTTTACTAAATAAGGGATTTACTTAACTTTTTAGACGATTGGAAGGAATGTGTCAGGAATCAATAGCATTAGCATTCTTTTTAGTGAAGTTCCTGTCACAGATATTAGCAGGAAATCTACATTTATATAATGCCAACCCATTAGTTACTACTGTCTGGCATGCATGTTTTCCTGCAGACAGCTTTCACTTACCTGGCACCAATTCTGCAAAATGAAAATTTTAATGGTGATATTTGATAAGGTGCTATATCAGCATCTTTGTTTGAAGGCAATTTCTATTTCTATGGCTTCTTGGGTATATTTATGGTAAATTTTTAAAAAGCCGCTCTTCTCTCCTACACACTGGAAATGGCCTAAGTGAATAGAAATGATGCCTGGAGTATGCTGACATTTTGAAAATTGGCTTAAATGAAGTAGCATAAAAGTATATTGTTGAATGTTTTCAACCTAAAACCTAGATGTTTGCAACTTAAAACACCCCAGGGCTTCAGTAGATCAAAATTGACTCTCTTTCTGAAACTCTCTTAAGATTTTTTGAAAATTTAATTTAAATCATTATTTTTGTTTTTAAAACCTATTTTCAGATATTTTCTAGGCATTAAAATCAAAAATTAAACTTAAACAGAATAGATTATAAACACATCACCAAGAACACTGTGTGCTTGTCAAAACTCCATAGAAATGTTAGCTTAAGGTCAAACTCCATAGGAAAGTAAGTTTAAGCACTAACTATATACTATTGGTAATATTTAGAGTTGAGTAATTTAAACACTAACCAGCACAGGCTTCTGAACCTAAACATCTTTTTTGGGGGGGAGGGGCAGAAAAAAATTAAAAACTTTCTCTTAAGATATCAAAAATGGTTGGGTGGAAGCCATCTCACATTTGGTCTGGACTTGTGAAACATTCTTTATCATAAATTATCAATATAGGATGAATCAAGAAATCATTAGAATGGAAACATTAAAGGGACAGCTGTATTCCCAGAATCTACTCTTTTTGGCCATACTGCAAAGGTTAATATCAGATCCAATAACCTTGAACTCCTCCTATTCCCTACTTACATTTAGGCAACTAGCCCAGCTTTTCATATATAGGCAAAAATAAATTCTTTTATTCATAGTAATAATAAATGAATAAAGCATTTATTAAATGCTTATTATGTGCAAAGCACTGTGCTAAGCACTAGTGATAAAAAATAGAAAAACATAGGATAGTCCTTGATCTCAAGGAATTCACATTCTAATAGGTGAGACAACATACATATACATACATGTATGTATGTGTGTGTATATATGTACACACATATATACATATGTGGATGTGTGTGTGTGTGTGTGTGTGTGTGTGTGTGTGTGTGTGTAGCTGCAAGTCAAATGGAAAGGTTGGTCCTTATAGACCTTAGAGCAGATGTTAATGCCTCTTTTAAAATGTCATTTATACTGATAAAATCATATCAGTTTCTTATATTGAATCATTACACAGTGCCCAGGATTTTAGCAAGAACTTTCTTTTTGAATCTTCTGTTGTACCATCAGGAGTGGTTAGTTGCCAGATTCCATCTCCACAGGGGTTGTTTCCCAGAATGATGGCTGCGGTTACTGGGTTAGAAGCATACCTGCTTTGAACATTGTACACAATAGCAGCAATATTGTAAGGATCAATTGTGAAAAAAATGTAGCTACTCTGATCAAGACAATGATCCAAGACAATTCCACAGGACCAATGATAAAAAATGCTATCAACTTCCGGAGAGAGAACTTATGAACTCTGATTACAGATTGAAGCATACTTTTTTTTTTACTTTATTTTTTGTGTGTTTTCTTTCACAACATGGCTTCTATGGAAATATGCTTTGTATGACTTCACATGTGTAATGTATATAAAATTGCTTGTCTTCTTAAGGAGGGGGGAGGGCTAAGAAGAAAGGAGAGAATTTGAAATGAAATTTTTTAAAAAAATAAATGCTAAAAGGTTTTTTTTTAGATATAACTGGGAAATATTTAACAAAACACACACACACACATAAATACATGCATACATATACAAATACATACACAGATATGAATTATAGTTATTCCAAAGGTTCCTAGGTTCAGGATCCTAGGTTGTCTTCATCAGGGTCTGATGGGAGACAGTGGCCAAGGTGGTGGTGGTGATGATGATGACTTGTTTGGTACATGCTGCATCCTGTCTCACCTTCAAAGTGCCCTGTTGCTTCAGCTAGGCTGACTCATCTGTCCTGTGGGTGGTATTGATTTGCAACTGATAGGATGGTTAACCTCTTCTGTCTGGACTCTATCTACCTGTTCTTGGCAATTGGTCAGTAGTTATTGGTGGAAGTTTGTGAGGAAGATTGACCCCTTCTACATAATGATTTTACCCCTCAAAGGTGACTGAAGGGGATTAATTGGTGGTTTGAGGAACACTGCTATTCTAAAGGCTCTTGGGTTCCAGGTCCTGGGCTGTTTCTACTAGGGTCCAGGAGGAGATGGTGGTCAAATTGATAGTGGGGGTGGTTGGACTGGCCCTCTCAGAAGAACTAGGTTCAAATCTCACTTCAGATCCTTTTTCGCTATGTCAACATGGGCAGATTATTTAACCTCTGTAACTTTTAGTTTCCATATTTGTAAAATGTGTAGAATGATACATGTACTGTGGTTATTGTGAAAAAATTATCACTTTGTAAACACTAGGTATGTATACTAAAAACATTCAGTGAGATGTTGCTAAGTACTCCACCCAGCAAAGCAATGGAATTCAATTCAAAATTTATTTAGCTGCCTGCTTTGTGTAAAGCACTTTGCTAGACACTAGAGAGGCAGAGGGCAAGGAGATAAAAAAAGATAAATAGATAGGATCTTAGACTATAGTCTAGAACAGGGAACAGATACATATATAATGATAATTACATAGTATTTTAAAGCATATGAAGTACTTTACAAATATTATTTCACTTTATCCTTACCATAATCCAGAGAGGTAGGTGCTGTTATTATCTCCATTTTACAGATGAGGAAACAGGTTAAGAGAGGGTAAGTGTCACACAGGGCCACACAGCTAATAAAGGTTTGAGGTCATATTTGAACTCAGGTTATCCAGATTCCAAGGACAAGCACTCTATCTACTATACCACCTAGCTGACTGAAGGGATCTTAGAGAACGTATTATCTAGCATCATTTTGCAGACAAGCAGTTACTGAAGAGAGTGGAGACAATGACAAAAAATCTATAGAAAAAGAGGAGAAATGGAAACCTTTCCATTCAGGGTTAGGATAAAATGTGTTGAGTCGCTGTGTTGCCAATAGTGTCAGGAAGGCCTGATAAAGTAATAAAATAGTGGCAAAAGGAACTAGCAGGACTAGTTGAGTTCAGGCTCTCTATGAGAGTTTATATATGAAAACTACATAATAAAACAGGCAGGTAGGTAGTCTAGTGGATAGAATACTGGGACTGGAGGCAGAAAGTTTCATCTTCCTGAGTTCAAATCAGATACTAGCTGTGAGACCCTGGGCAAGTCACTTAACTATGCCTAAATTTCCTCATCTGTAAAATAAGCTGGAGAAGAAAACGACAAGTCAGTATCTTTGCCAAGAAAACCCCACATGGGGTCACAGAGAGTCAGACATGACTAAAAAATGACTGAATAAAAACTGAAAATGTAATAAATTGCAGTGGCATGCCAGATTATGCTGGTGGTGAAGATTCCCTTTACTAAAGTATGTAAGAAAGTAAAAGAATAAAAATGCCATCTTTAACATTCAAACTCTCTAACAGGCACCTGTCAGGCAGCAGGCTTCAATTTCACCTAGTAAGTTTCAGGAAGTGAAAGAAAGAAGATTGCATCCTAATAGATTTTTATCCCTATTCCTCACAATTCAGCCCATTAAATACAAATAGGTGAAAACAGAGCAAAGGCATGAAAACCATCCTCCTTATATTTAGTTGATCTATTTGAAGGTGATCAGTCCCTGCCCAAGAAAATGTTGAGGCATTTGGAGTTCATCTTTAGTGTCCCACACCTCCCTTCCATTTTCTTGCTCCTTTTTGTATGATGACAGCCTCTCCCTCATAAGGTGGTCAGTGCCCTCATGTTCTCTGTCCTCAACCTCATACAAAGACTTCTTTGAAATCCTTCACTCAGACTGAAGAGTAGGTGATTTAAGTTAAGAGCAGGTGACTTTAAGTTGTTATTCCCTGAGCAAAAAATATTGTCAAAGATTTTTAGGCTGAAGCACTGAAGAATTTTAAGCAATAATAAATAGATTTGGGAACATTTTGTGGATATATAGGTTTCAGCAGATTCCCTGATTTATGCTGTAGAAGCCAGATACCATGTTATCTAATATTAAAATGAGATTGAGGATAATTTTATTAATTTTTATTATATCAATATTCATTCTTTTCTGCCCATCAAGACATTCCTTGTCAGAAGGATTGAAAAAGAAAAGCAAACAGTTTAGTAAAACCAACCAATGTAACAACCACATCTAAATGAATCTGCAATATTTTACATCCATACTCCCTCACTTTTACACTTTGACAGGGTGAGAGTACACCAAAGGTTAATCAGTGAACCGACAAATATATAGATGTTAGAAGTCTGAGCAATGCAATGATAAGCCTTGAGTCCAGAGGACTTTAGATGAAACATGTCATTCACCTTAAAATACAGAAAGAAATATACTTTCATAAACGGTCAGTGGGGGAAAATGGGGATGAGTAGTTATTCATTTATTTATTTGTCCAACATTTCATTTGTCCCTGATGTATTTTCAATCCTGTAGCTAAATCAAGGACAGGGAAGTACAACACTTTTCTTCTTTACTTAAACGAATGTTCTTTAGTGGAACCCTAAACCCGAGACATTAAAGGAAGGGGAATCACAAATAATACCACCTTTACGCATGATAAAACACGCCTTTCTCTCTCTAAGAGAGCTAATTTACCCTGAAGTCTACCAACAGCCTTTTAATCAGAATAGCATATTTCAAGGATCTGAGACATACAGAAATAAGGGAACAAGATGATGGTATTTGAGTTTCAGTGAACCTTGATAGCCATTAATTTTGTCACTTTTTTTTTTAGTAAAAAGGGCAGTGAGAATCTTAAATATTAACAAAGGATGAATTAAAGTCATTGAAAAATTACTGCAGACTAGTGGCACTAAGACCATTTTTGATGAAAAATTCCAAATAAAAATAAAGGGAAAAACACAAATAAATATAGTAACACAAGCACATAAGTGTTCCTATTATGTTTGAAGAAGCTTCCAGGCCTTGGTGCCACTGAACAAATCACTAAACATATTTCCCACTGGAGGAGAATATTTCTTGACTTGGAAAATGGGCCCAGCTTTGGTGACTTATTCTGAAGTTACAAATTCTATTGTCATCAAGCAAGAGACAGCCAAGTTTCATTACTTCATTTCCGAAGAGTTGTCAAAAATAGCAATAGACTATAACCACAGCGAAGCAGACATCAGCATTTGGGAAAATATTACTCACACAGATATGCTTTCTGATGTCAATTGTCTAGCCAGACGGAGCCAGAAAAATACAATATGGATTTAAAAGTTGTCCGTCCTGAGGTCAATCACAGGAATAACCTGAAAAGATGCCACTAGTAGTCATACTAATAGTTGATGGCAATAATTGGGCTTACTGCTATGCTAAATGCTTAAACAGATGATACAGTATCAATGTGGCAAAGTGTTGCCAAATTTCAATTTATAAGAGTCATTTAAGTAATGGCAAATAGGAGAGCACATGCCGCTTATGGCAGTTTCTGTAAACATGCTGTTGTGGTCTTAGTGGGCTCACATCTGGAATCTCACTTTTTGGAGTCCCTTCAGAGCGACATCAGATCCATAGCCCTGAGTCAGCAAGTTAAGTTGAGACAATTATTTTCACATGTGTATCACACCCTGCTCCTACCCAAAACAATTTCACTAGCTAAAACCACTGGAATATTAAGGGCACTTGTAAAATAATCTTTAGAAGCTGGGAAAGTGATTCATTCTGAAGCTAAAAGGTATGACATTTGCAGGTGTTCATGTGAGTGGTTTTTTCAGACATATATCTATTCACAAATATGCATATATATTACATTGTATATTCAAATTAAAGATTATCTGTATTTGGTGGTGGAGAAAAGAAATAGATGTTGATCTGATTTTTAAAAAGGTGTATGTTTACATCACACAAATACATCCTTAAAATGTTACTTCTGGATTTCCATTCATTAATCCTTACCATGGTACTGAGGTTGAGGATGCCAGACATTAGTGCCATAAGGAACTTTTCAGGTAATCTAGTCCATCTTCCCACTCAATACAAAAATTCCATCTATAACATCCCTGACAGAAAGTCACTTGGTCTATCTTTGATCAATTTTATGTACCATGAGATGGCTATTTTTAGGAGGCAACTTATTCCATTTTTGGACAGCTCTAACTGCTGAAATGTCTATTACTTAATAATAGCTAACATTTATATTGCACTTACTATATGTTAGGCACTGTGCCAGGTGCTTTATAATTATTATCTCATTTGGTCCTCACAACAACCTTGGAAGGTAGGTACTATTATCCCCATTTTACAGGTGAGGAAACTGAGGCAGACAGGAATTAAGTCACTTGCCCAGCGTCACACAACTAGTAAGTATCAGAGGTTGGATTTGAACTCAGGTCCTCCTGACTTCAGCTCCAGTGCTCTACCCACTGTACCAACTGGCTGTTACTTCCACTCATTAGTTCTAGTGCTGTTCTCTAGAAGAGGGCTTCTTAAACTTTTACCGTTTGAGACCCCTTTTCCACAGCATCAGTTGAGTTGCATGGTCCGAGGGCAAGCACAATGGAAGGTGTGCTTGCTTTGTGTTCAGAACCAAGGCTGCAGTGAAGTTGCCCAATGTAACACTGCAAGCACTGCCAGAAACACCATGGGTTCATTACACATTTGATTTTTAATTAATTTTTGGTTTTTGTGTATTCAGAAATCTTTTACTGTTACCAAATTTTTATAACTTCATTGAGGGTTACAACCCACAGTTTCAGAAGTGCTGCATCTAGAACATCACGGAATAAGTCTATTCCCCATAATGGAGCAGCCCTTCAAATATTTGAAGATAGCTAGTAAATTCTATTATAAATGGCCTCTTCTTTTGCTAACCCAGGAGTGGGGAACCTGTAGCCTCGAGGCCACATGTGGCCTTCTAGGTCCTTGGGTGCGGCCTTTTGACTGAGTCCAAGTTCTACAGAACAAATCCTTTTATTAAAGGGATTTGTTCTATGAAATCAAAGGGCTGCACTTGAGGATGTAGAGGGCCACCTGTGGCCTCCCTACCGTCAGGCTAAACGGTCTTTTTTTTTTTTTAAAGCAATTGGGGTTAAGTGACTTGCCCAGGGTCGCACAGCTAGTAAGTGCCAAGTGTTTGGTCTGAGGTTAGGATTTGAACTCAGGTCCTCCTGACTTTATGGCCAGTGATAAGATTTTTTTTTTTTTGCTTTTTGGTGAGGCAGTTGGGGTTAAGTGACTTGCTCAGGATCACACAGCTGATAAGTGTCAAGTGTCTGAAGTTGGATTTGAACTCAGGTCCTCCTGACTCCAAGGCCGGAGCTCTATCCACTGTGCCACCCAGTTGCCCCCTAGGCTAAACATTCTAATTGCCTTCAATTGTGTCATATATGCCTGGATTTCATGACCCTTCATCATCCTTGTGGGCACACTTTGATTTAGCAGTGTTTCTCAGCACAGTACTTGGCACACAGTAAGCACTTAATAAATACATTTCATTCATTCAAGTGTGTATAGAGTAAATATAAGGTGATTTTAGGAGAGAGAGACTAACAGCTAGAGATCATGAAATGCTTCATTTGGAGGTAGTGGTTGCAGGGAGCTTTGAAAAAAGGTATGGTGTTTTGTTGTTGGGGGTTTTTTTTGGTAATTTTAAATGATATGTATTTTCATTTCACCTTCATTGTCTGGTATATCTCTCCCCTCCTCCCTGTTCCCCTTATAACAAAAACTAAAAAGGAAAGAAAAAAATAAGCTCAGCAAAACCAACCAACATATCAAGTTGAGCCTGATGGGACACACAATATTTTACAAACATATTCTTCTCCTCTGCAAAGAGGAGCATTTTCCAGTTCTTCTCCAGGACCAAGCTTGGTCATTATAATTACTCCATATTTATTAAGCTTTATTACATGCTGAGGACTGTGCTAAGTTATGGGGAATACAAATATAAGAGTAAAACACTCCTTGGTCTGAAGGAGCTAACATTCAAATGATATATTGAAGAGCAGTGGCAAGAGGAGGCATTTTTTTGAGAAGGCATTTTTCAAAACTAGATTTGAATAGATGTCTTCTTTAGATATGATCACTGTTTTCAGAGCAAGAGCGGGAAGTGTGGTAATGTACACCTGGATATGAGGTGGGTGAAGGTGTAAATACATGGTCCCAAAAAGTGTGAGGGCAATGGGACTTCAGTGAAACAATGATAAAGAAGATAGTAGATATTTCTCCAATATACCCTCATTCCAGAGAAGGAAGACAACCTTCAAGAATCCTCATCAGTAAAGAGTAAGGTTAGCATACATTTAAAAAAAAGAATCATTCAATTAATGTCAGATCCTTTCTAGACAGCTAGATAGCACAGTGGATAAAGTGCTGGGCCTGAAGTCAGGAAGACTTGAGTTCAAATGCAGCCTCAGATACTCACTAGCTGTGTTACCTCGGAACTGTCGCTTAACTGTGCTTATCTCAGTTCCTCATCTGTAAAATGAGCTGGAGAAGGAAATGGCACAGTATCTTTGCCAAGAAAACTACACATAGTATCACATAGAGTCTGAAATGATTGAAACCACCAAACTAACACAAGAACAACATGCCCCATTCCCTATATCAGTAAACAGATTTGCTACAAATAGAGTAACTTTAGCTTCAGACCACCTATTTGTCAGTCAGGCATCAGGAAGCCTTGCTTTAAGAATTGTTCTCCATTTCTTGGAAGCACCACGGAAATGTAATGGAAAGAGCAGCAATCCAACTCACCCAGCAACTATGTAATAGCGGATTAATCCCCTAAATTCTTTGAGCCTAAGTTTTCTGTCCTGTAAAATGTCAAGTTTGGACTAAAGTCCCTTTCAACTCTAAATCTATGAAACTATTTATCTCCAAGATGAATGCCTTCTAATTCAAATAAGCATCTTTCTCAGTAAAGGTCCCATGGCCCAAATACTGTACCATGGAAAAGATTACTATATCCAGTGGGTACAGAACTATAGTTAGAGGGATGGGGATAGGGCAAAATTTGCTGGGGAAGGAGGAGGGGAAAGATAATTGGAACTCAATTGTATTTCACTACACACCTGTATTATGGGATTAAAAGATTTAGATGTCATCCAATTTACCTTACAAGGCCCTCGGAAAATGCCTTCTTAGAGTCCTTCCTTTAAGTATCAGCTAACACCTCACATTCCACAGAAAGCATTTTCCTTTCCCATAATTGTAATGCCTTCTCTCTTTGACTTCTTTTGCAAATTTATTTTGCATATGACTAGTTTGTATATAGTCATTTGAATGTTGTCTCTCCCATTAAACTGTGATGTCCTAGAGAGCAGGGACTGTCTTTTATTTTTCTTTGAGTGCCTGTCAAGTAATGGTCACTTAGTGAATGTTTATTGATTGACCATCTATTGACCCCTGATATATTCTGATTTTTCCTTGGGAGAGTAAGCTAAATTATATGATGACAATCCTTAATGATTAGAAGATTCTATACCCATCTTGGCTCTAAATCAGTCCCCCATCAACATTCAAAACATAATCCCCTCCAGAGGCACATGAACAAAAAAAAAAGACGGAGTTATTTGTGTCTACTTTTACGTGCACATGTTCTTTTTCAAAGAAGAATATGCTCCTTGAGACTAAGGACAGTTTTGTTTTTGTCTTTATATTCCCAGCACCAGGGATAGTATCTGGCACATCGTAGGCAATCTGATATATGTGGGTTAATTTTAGGATCCCAGGGCAATCATAGCTGGGGTGTAGGAGTGACTGAATTTGGGGGGCTGATAATAACATTGTTTGCTTTAGCTCATGTATCCCCCAAGCCTTTCTTAAGAGGCTGTGTTGTTTTGGATACTGATGGGGTCCCTGATGAGCACATAATCCCCTACATCCTCAGGAATAACATTGTGTAATTTATCCTAGTCTTCCAAGGGATAATAAAAATGTGTCTGGGACCTAGAGAAGGATGTTTGCCTGGAGCCACGTCAGGTGGTCATCCAGCTTTTGCTTAAACAGTTCTAGTGATGGAAAACTCTCTGCACTTCAAGGCAATTCATTCCATTTAATGACAGCTCTAACAGCCTAAAAGTTCTTCCTAATATTGAGCCAAGACCTCTTTCCCCATAAATTCCACCCAACTGCTTCTAATTTTCTTCTTTGTGGCTATATAGTATCAATCTAATTCCTTCCTTATATAATGGCCCTTCAAATAACTGTCATGTTTCCTCTAACTCTTCTCTTTTCCAGATTAACCATTGGCAGTTCTTTGGTTATTTTTTCCCTATGAAAACAATAATAATTTAGTAACATGTACATTTGTATGGTCTTCATTTGCTTTCTCTTCCCCCCACCTTGTGCCTTCAATGGAAAAACAAAAATGGTCCCCATCAATAGAATATTTAGCAAAATACATATCTTTGAAGTAGGAACATGTTTTCACAATATGTTAAGTTTGCATAGAGTAATAAAATTTTATATGGGCCTTGAATTTGTAGCACTGAGGAGTCTACATGGATAACACTACTTCAATAAATCCTTGCTGAACAAAGAATCCATTGTCTCTGTCTAGTCTAACCCTAATTGTGCTTTGAATAGATCTTTCCCTGTCTAAAATAAATTGGTGCCAGGATTTCTCAAACTCAACAGCCTTAGGGTGGTGTATGTGTATATATATATATATATTTTCCCCCCTCTGTCTTACATATCCTTAAGCCAGTCCTACAATGAGATCCCCAAAATTCTACAGGCCATTTTTACTGGCTTATAATTTTCACCACCCCTTCCTAAACTGATCAGTGTCAGAAGATGTGTTTACATGAGGGAAACATATCCAAGTTTACTGAATCATGTAGTCCAAAATGGTTTATTATGTTCTGATCCAAGGCTTCATCTGTAGAGCGACAATGAGCTAGAGAGCAAACAGATGGCTTGCTTGGGTGGGCCTGACTTACTGCACACATGCTTCACAGAAACAATCTTGCTAATTTTAACTTGCTTGTCCCACCTCTCCTCCCACCCTAGTATTACCACAAGGCACACTAGTACATGCCCAAGTGTCCAGAGAGACTTGAGGGTACTGATACAGAGGAGCAGCCTCAGATCCAGGAAGATGAGGGTTCAAGTTCTACCTCTGACACTGGCTATTTGAACCTGTGCAATTCACTTAACTTTTCAGCACTCTAGGAAACTCTCATAGATTTTTTTTTTTTTTGCAAAGGAGGTGCCAATTTGCATTGGTAGAGAGTTTTTTCATCTGGGAATTTGCTATACCAATAAAATCAGTTTCATTCTCTAACCAACTCCTAGCCCATTTATTAAAACAACTTGAAGGTTACTCTGTTTTACTTTTGGGTCTTAAAGAAGTCTGGCTGCTGGATTCCCTTATCATATTATTCACTAAGGTCTTCAAATTTCTTGTAGCATTTGACCTGGCTTTCTTTTACCTTGAATTATCTTTATTTATATCTGTGTTGTATCTCCCCTTAGAATGTAACACCGCTCTACAACTGGTTCTATCATTCTTTATCTTTATATCCATGGTACCTGGTACTTATCTTCAATATAGTGGTGCTTCCTCTAGTTTCTTCACAATGCTCCCTCTCCATTACCATGCTGCTGGAAACTTGAACTCCACCTTTAGCTCACCCTGCCTCCCACTGGTGAGCCTTTTATCTTATTTTGTTGGGAACCAGTTTTTTTTTACATCATTTCCCAAAGCCTCCTTGCCATGGCCCCACTCTCTGACTACCCCTCCAACACCTCTAACTAGCACCCCTTTTATGTGTTGTCTTTCCCCTTTAGAATACAAATTTTTGAAGGCAGGGATTGTTTTGTTTCCTTGTATTTAATTCCCAAGCATTAACATAGTGCTGGGCACATAGTAAGTTCTTAAATGCTTTATCTATCTGTCTTAATGTTTATTGAATTTGTTGAAGGTCAGAACAATGTTAAAAGTGTGGAACTAATTTACAATAGATCTTGACTAGAACTAATTAATGTAGTGATAATTTGTCTGAAATCATCCCAAAAGAGTGGATATACTTTACGGTTAGAAGTAGTTTTGGAAGAAAAACAGATCAAAAGATCATGTATCCCTCCTGCTTTCTGCCTCCAAATTCCTCAGTAAACTGGTTTCCAGTTGATTCTAAAACATACGTATGATACAGTTCCATTGCACTAATAGAGTCCTATTTCTAAAATTAGGAGTTATCTTAGGGAGCTGCACATTCAGTCACAAGTTGTTGTAATTAAGGCCAAATGATCACTTCAGCCTTGAGCCAGGAAGGTATGCCACTGGTAAAAAGATTTAACAGCTCTTATTCCCTGACTGGTAATTCTCATTCTTCTCCATCCACTGGAATGTCAGCAAAACCACTATCAGCAAAAGAGAAAAGCTTGAATTTAAACATAAAAATGGGCAGTGTATGATACACCTCACATTGCAAATTCTGCAAAGCAAAATCACTAACTTAAAGTCTGGTTACAAATGGATATTTGGAGTACCAGGACATGGGTCTAAAATTTAGTTTCTCAGATGTTATTTATAGTTCTTTCTGCCTTATCCCAACTGATGATACCAATTGACTTTCATCTCTATTACTATAGAATCTAAGTATTTCATTTTTTAAATTTAATTTTTTGCTCTGAGTTTAATAAACACCAGAAAGAAGAGAAAACATTTCGACATATAGAACAGAATAGACAACATGTGTGATGCTGAAAATCTCTCTTACATACACCTTGTGTGTATGTATGTATATGTTCAACATATTATTTTGAAAACTGTCAAACATTTCATTTTAAGAAGTATCAAATATAAATATGAATGACAGCTGTGCAAGAGAATGAGGAGATTCTTTTATTAATTAACATTTGATGCTGAGCCCAAAAGACTTTCTGGGAGATAGGTTAAAACACTTTCTTTAAGATTCTTCTCCTAAAGGTCTTATGTCCCATAATCCAAGGACACAACAGTCACACCTTCCTCTCTATCCTTTGACTCCTAGAAAGGGGAAGCAGTAGGGAGGACAAAGGCCATCTGCTGTACTGCCGGATGTACTGGATGGTCTTCCTGGAGAAATGGACTTCGTATCTAGGAAAATAAACTCAACTAGAATGGGCTGCCGGAGAGTTGCCTGTGGCACAATGAAGCTTGAGCCAGGAAGATATGCCACTGGTAAAAAGATTTAACAGCCCTTATTCCCTCACTGGTAATTCTCATTCTGTCTGTAAGGATCCAGAGGCCTTCTCATGCCCAGGTGACTTTCCCAGTCTAGCTGTGTTCTGCTTCCTTCTCATGTCTGACTCTGGGGTCTTATCTTAAGCATCCCTCCATGCTGCACCCCTTGGTGCATAAGAATTCCTAGTTATTACACTGGATATTTAACAAATAACATGACTGATTTTTTAAAAAGTGTGTTTAGATAAAATATTTCAATTTTAGAAGTCTGTGATGATAGAAAAAAGTCAAAGAACCTGGGTTTTAATTCTGGCCCAGCAATAAACTACATATACATACATATACATATATAATATTATATATATTACATATTATATGTATATGTATATGTATGTATGTATCTATCTATCTATCTATCTATCTATCTATCTATCTATCTATATATATATATATATATATATATATATATATCTCACCTATAAAATTAGAAGATTGGACAAGATGACCTTTAAAGTCTTTTCTACTTCTAAATCTTATAATTAAAGTATGATGAGCAACCTAATTAGTAAAGATGTAATTTTTTTTCATAGATACATCTTATATAACTACTAAAAATATTATATTTCATAGAGCAGAGCAACTTCACAATCATTTCAATTTTCTCCTTTACTTATATAAGCCAATATTTGGACGGATGATTTCAGTTCATCACATTTCTGGGACAAACAACTGAGTTTTGCATTGAAATTTGCTGTGTTTTATTTATAAATATCATTGTAATGTTACCCAAACCTATAAACTATTTTTAAAAATTTGGCTACATAACACAGACATACTACTCGTCAGGATCAGGGGAAGTAAGGCCAATTGGCATATCTATTGTCGTATTTGCATTCCTTCAATGCTTGGGAATTAGTGTTCTAACAAGGTCTATAGATGCTTGTTTTATTGGTAGTCTTGCTTGTGTCTCTTCAATTTTGCTGATTCTATCCAAAGATCCATAATTGAAATTGGCACCAAAATACTAAAATACTGATACTAAATATATATGTATATATGCGTGTGTATTTGACTACATATAATATGCATAAGTATATATTTTAAATAATTACATAGCTATGTTTATATTATACATATGATTACATACTATATTATATGGTCATATATAACATATAATGTTTATATATTTTAATAATTGATTATATGTGTTTGTAGGTAACATATTTTTTGTTGTTTTTATTGTTCAGTTGTTTCATTCATCTCTGATTCTTTGTAACCGCATTTGGAGTATTCTTGGCAAAGATATTGTAGTTCTTTGCCATTTCCTTTTCCAGCTCATTCTAAAATGAGGAACTAAGGCAAACAGGGTTAAGTAACTTGCCCTTGAGTCACACAGCTTGAAGTCAGGTCTTACTGACTCCAGGCCCAGCGCTGTGCCCACTGCACCACCTAGCTGCCCCAATATATACTTATGTATTATGTGTAATTTAAAATAATACAATATACCACAATATACAATTTCATTTATTATGTAAGCTGGTATATAATATATAATTATATATAACTTATACCTGCATATATTATATGTAATCAAATATGTATGGCTTGTAAAATGCTAATAACAGGGAAACTGAGACACTTTTTCTAGGCAAGATAAGTTTATTAACAGCGATGTATATAGCTGTTAATAAACTAGGTCACTCTAGGACCTCAGTGAAGCCAAGGACCCAGATGGTACAGAAAAAAATCCATTTTTATTGAGATATAGGAAAGGGGGTCAGGCAGGGGTCAGTGTGGTTGGGAAGCCTTATGATTAGTTGCTACAGGGCAATTTCTCATCTTCTTCCCTCTCCTTAAATGCTGTTCCTCCAAAATTCTAATTCTTCTTCTCTGCTCCCTCTCTGCTCATCCTTTGATTGTCTTATCCACTTATATGGCTTCATTTATCACCATTATGCTAGCGACTCTTCAAACCATCTCTAAATCTCCAAGCACTTCTTAGA
This sequence comes from Phascolarctos cinereus, assembly GCF_003287225.1. Lineage (NCBI taxonomy): Eukaryota > Metazoa > Chordata > Mammalia > Diprotodontia > Phascolarctidae > Phascolarctos > Phascolarctos cinereus. The sequence continues at coordinate 344,447,415 of NW_027555958.1, forward strand.
ACTTCAGTCCCACACATTTCCAAATGTTCATCCTGGATATGGATTCCTCCTTTAGCATCTCAAACTGAACATGTTTAAAGCTGAATTCATTGTGTTCCCTTCAAAAACCTCTCCCCTCACTGAAATTTTCAGTTTTTAGTAAGGCTATCATCAACCTCTCAATATTATAGGATCGTTTGATTATAGTATTATAGACCTAGGGCTGAAAGTAATATCAGAGATCATTTAGTCCTAATCCCCGAGTTTTACAGGTGAGGAAACTGAGGCCCAGTGAGGTTAAATGACTTGCTCAAGGTCATAAAAGGAATAAGAGCTAGACTCTGAGTCCTAAGCTTGTTACTTGGATGACATCTTTGACTCATCTCTTTTCCATATCAAATCATTGCCAAATCCTGTTATTTATGCTTCTGCAATATGTTTCTTGTTTGTTTCCTTTTATTTGCTCCCACAACAAATGTAGTCACACCTTTATCTCTTCTCACCTAGGTTATCATAATAGTTTCTCTTCCTTCCTTCCTTCCTTCCTTCCTTCCTTCCTTCCTTCCTTCCTTCCTTTCTGTTTCTTTCTTTCTCTTTCTTTCTTTCTTTCTTTCTTTCTTTCTTTCTTTCTTTCTTTCTTTCTTTCTTTCTTTCTTTTCTTTCTTTCTTTCTTTTCTTTCTTTTCTTTCTTCTTTCCTTTCTTTCTTTTCTTTCTTTCCTTCTCTTCCTTCCTTCCACTCACTGTCTTCCTTCCTTCCTTCCTTCCTTCCTTCCTTCCTTCCTTCCTTCCTTCCTTCCTTCCTTCCTTCCTTTCTGTTTCTTTCTTTCTTTCTTTCTTTCTTTCTTTCTTTCTTTCTTTCTTTCTTTCTTTCTTTCTTTCTTCCTTCCTTCTTTCCTTCCTTCCTTCTTCCTTCCTTCCTTCCTTCCTTCCTTCCTTCTTCCTTCCTTCCTTCCTTTCTTTCTTTCTTTCTTTCTTTCTTTCTTTCTTTCTTTCTTTCTTTCTTTCTTTTCTTTCTTTCCTTCTCTTCCTTCCTTCCGCTCACTGTCTTCCTTCCTCCTTTCCTTCCTTCCTTTCTTTCTTTGTTTGCTTGTTTGTTTCTCTCACTCTCTCTTTCTTTCTTTTTTTCTTTCTCTCTTTCTTTTCTTCCTGCTGCTAGTCTATACTCTTTCTAGCCCATACCTCACCCTAATGAGCTACCTAATGTCCTGCTATAATTGTCTAACTCTTCCACTCAAAAACCCATCAGTAGTTCCCTAATAGTTACCGAATAAAGTATGTATACACATAACTCTTGCACAGTATGGAAGTCCCTACACAATCTAATTCCAATGTACCTTTTCAGACTTCTCATACCATTTCTACTTCATATATTCAACATTCCAGCCAAACTGGACTACTATTTGTCTTTATTTATACTACTTTCTCTTGTCCCCACCTGAAATGCATTCTGCACCTCATCCTCTTGCTTGATATATTTGTTCAGTGCTCTTGACCTCTGGAATCTACTTTAAATTTGGCAACACCCCTCCATAGCAGCTCAGGAGCAAAGACCCCACTTATCCTAAAATGTACTCAAGTCCCCTCATGGTAGTACTAGAAAGTAGTATGAATTAAAGAGGCATAGTGGGAATTGCATGAAATCTAGTGAAAGGAAGCTAGGCTAGTGAAAAGGAAGTAAAGGTCATTTGAAAGTGCCCAGCAGAAGACTCCAGTGCTTATTCAAAAGTTATAATTAGGTTGCCCACCTGTAGTTGATTTCAGTGCAATGTTTATGCATGTGTGTGTGTGTGTGTGTGTGTGTGTGTGTGTGTCTATACAGTGCACACTCACATAATAAAATAAATCTTGGAGCTTTAAAATCTCTTCTCAAAAGGAATTAGCCTATGTGTGTGTATGTATGTAGATGGATAGATCAATATACATACAGATATACATCTAGATATATCTATATAGATACATCTATATCTGTATCGATCTATCAAGACTATAGAAATTTTCATACCTTTAACTATTTAAAAATAATGGTAAGTTCCTGAAGGTCAGTGAAAGGAATTCTGAGGCATATACTAAAGCTGCTAATAGAACAAGAAATAACCATATACTTGCCTTCCTTTTTCTTCAATTCAAACATTCATGCATTCATTATTCACTAAGTAGTTACTGACACCCACTGTGTATTAGCCCAGTACTGAAGTACAGATAGGATAAAAATAAATTCAAGATGGGGATCTTTGCCCTGCAGCCTCATAAAGTAAAGAAGAAATCAGTTTGCAGCTCTTTATAAGTATATGTCAATTTAATGTTAATGACAATAACTCAGTCCTTCTATAAATTTAGGGGTTTGGGGGAAACTGAATTGACTTCATGGAGGTTCTAATTTATAACATAGTACAGCTTCTATTCAGATCTGATCCAAAATCTTTGTCATTTCAAAGTTTTGTCAAAGTATTGTCATTGTTCATTTGTATCTGACTCTTTGTGAACCCATTTGGGATTTTCTTGGGAAAGATAATGGAGTGGTTTGCTATTTCCTTCTCCAGCTCATTTTACAGATGAAGAAATTGAGGTAAACAAGGATTAGTGACTTGCCCAGGGTCACACAGCTAAGTAAGTATCTGAGGCTGGATTTGAACTCAGCTCATCCTGACCTGTGCTGGCCCTGTGCTCTATCCACTGTACCAGTGATAATGGAATACTTGCCTAACTGGTTCAATGTTTACCTGTTATAAGCTTACTTATTTTTCCTTAGGTAGAAATATTTGGGGAAGAAGGCTAAGTAACTATTATGGTTAACTGTTAGTTAAATTTCTAACTTGTTTTTTGTTTCACATTTACATTATAGTGTATCTTTTAGAATTTACAACCTTTTCTTTTTGTTTTGTTTTGAGCTAGGCAGTGGGGTTAAGTGACTTGCCCAGGGTCACACAGCTAGTTAAGTGTTATGTGTCTGAGGCTAGATTTGAACCCAGGTGCTCCTGAATCCAGGGTCGGTGCTCTATCCACTGTGCCACCTAGCTGCCTCTAGTTTACAACCTTTTCAAAGACCCTCTCATGACCTAGGTTTTGTGTTTAAGGTTTAAGCATATTCCTTGTGATAATGTAAACCTCCGTACCAGAAAAGAAAAAAATACAATTGTAAAGGAATAGATCTTTATGAAAATTAATAAAGGCTTTCTAAGGATTAAGTGTTCCCTATTGTTAAATTATTGAAGTTTTTATTAGCAGGGTTGTGCAATATAAAGAAAATTAAAATAAATGTTCAACACATGACTTTGTTTGGATCATTCTTTTCCTGCCTTTTCATAACCAAGGTAAATAATTTGTAAATTATATTTATGAAGCTAAAAATGAATGAAGGAATATTATAATAAGATAATAAAAATTCTTTCATTTAAATTGCATCATAAATCTGGACAATTTGAGCTTAATCTGAAGCTTCTATTTTAATGGAAATATAAAGATGTGGGTTTAAAAAACAAACAAAAAACCTTAGGATCTTTTTTATATATGGTTTAAAGCAAACTGGTCATATCAAAATGCAATAAAAATAAACACATGTAAAAAAGGTTAAAGTTTTTTTAATGCATCACCTAATGTAATAAGTAAATATTTTTTGTAGAGCTAGAAATATGTTCCTGCTTAGTATTCCATTAAACAGCCAGACTGGTAATAATGGGATACTTGCCCGATTGGTTGAATGTTTGCCTGTTCTAAACTTGCTTATTTCTCCTTAGGTAGAAATATTTGGGGAAGAAGAGTAAGAAAACACGAGTAGACAAAAATGAGTAAAGAGTTGGCGTATAATCTGTCTGCTTAATCCTTGTATTGAGAATGCATCATCAGGTTTCCTGAGATCTTCTGCAGCATCATTCTAGATATAGCACCTTGAGAAAATAAAGGAATTAATCACTGAATGAAATGTTGTCTAAAATGTTGTTGTGAGGATCAAATGAAATAATAAAGGCAAAGCACTTTGTAAACTGTTAAGTACTATATGAATGTTAGCTACTGCAAGTACTAAATTCTGAGGACTCTGCAAGTGACCCTAAGGACCATTATGGATATCATCTGATAAGCAACATCCAGTAGTGGTAAATAAATCACTGAAAAATAAATGCTGAAAAATGCTAAAATGACTTAACAAGAAAAAGAAATTCCATTTGAGGAATATAAATCTGAGTAGAGAGAGTAAAAGGGCCTTCAATTCAACCCAAATTTTAAAATAATATTATTGATTTTTTTTTCGTTTAGGAGTATCTCTCATTTTCATTTTTCCAATTCAAACACCATTTATTCACTAAATATTCACCAAGCATTTATCATATACCAATTGTCACTTAGCCTTGTACTGAAGTCACAATCTCACTGAACAATCAACTGTAAAATGAGGAGATTGAAGTAGAAAACCTCTGAGGTCCCTTCTAGCACAGAATATTTGATTCATGAAGGCTAATCTTCACAGGAGTCAAGAAATGGAGTGTCTTGTTTGAGGAACAGCAAGGAGGCCAATGTGACAGTATCAAAGAATATGTGTGTGTGTGTGTGTGTGTGTGTGTGTGTGTGTGTGTAAATGAGAAAGAGAAGCAGCATGGCATAGTGGAAAAAGAGCAGGTCTGGGAGTCACTAAGTCCTAGGTCCAAGTCCCACCTTGGATACACATTGTCTATGAGACCTTGGACAAATCACTTAATCTCTTAGTGTTCTAGGCTGTAACACTATGTTACAGAGAAAGTGCTTATTTGCATTGGTAAAGGAAATTCCTCACTAGGAGTTCCCTATACCAATGAAATCAGAGGTCCAACCTCTTTTCTCTATAATGAATATAAACTACCTAAATGGTTTTTTAGGGGTTTTGTTTGCTTTGGTTTTTTTAGCCATCTTTGCTGGAAAATATTTATCCTAGTGAACAAAGGGAGAGAGTCCTTTAGCAATATATCAAGAATCTGTAGTTTTTTGTCAATATGAGAATTTCTTCCACCAATATAGATCATAATCTGTCTGTAAACTGGAGCCTAAGATTTCTGAGGTTCCAAGAGGGTGACTTGCTCATGTTTACATATCTAGTGAGTGTCATAGATGTTATTAATATCTATTTAACTTCTAACTGTAGTAACTATGTCACATTGATTCTTTTTTTTCAACTGGAAAAAGGGAAATGCCGTCTTTATTTTTCCTAACTGAAACTTTAAGTTTCCTTTGAATACAAAAGGTATATACAGATGATAATGAGGCAGCCTTCTTCCCCTGAGACAGGATAAGCATCCCAAGCCTGCTACCAGTGGAGAGGCCCCAACAAAACTATCAGGGAAAAGTCACTGTTCCTATTACTGGTCAGCTGATACAATGTCTTACTGCCATTTTTAAAAAGGTCCCTTTTCAGGTTCTTCAAGTTTGTCTCTGATATTTTTTCCCTCTTGATAAAAAAATATTAAGATTTTTGTGATCTGTATGTGTTGATCTTCATCAAAAAGCTCATTCTCTAGGTCAGAGTCAGTGGTGTCTGAGTATCTGTAAAGATCAGGTTCATTGTTACTAACGTCCTGGGTGATTGAAGTGGAACTGCTGGCTTCTGGGGTTTGACTGTTCTTCTACAGTTTTTGTGAAGAAAAGATTCACCTTAAAGTTTTGGGGAAAAAAATCTGTTGGCCTTGTCTGTATTCACTTTGTCAAGGTCGTTTTTGGATAATGTGAGAATGAGATATTCTTGTCATTATCTTATTACTCAGCACTGCAAATACTATCAATCTCTTGATTACGTCACATTGATTCTTATAAAGGATCCTTTATGTGGAGGCCAGGGCATGGTCCAGACTTATTTTCTCATTCATATGAAAAATTCTAAGTGAAGAAACTCCCTACAGTGATGCAGATCTGAATCATAACTGGATTTTAAAGATGTCTTAGAGAGTTACCTGAGAACACTGAGAGGATGCCCATTTATGCCCCTCCTCTAACCCCCCACGTCTTCCCATACCTTATTCCCCCCTTCCCGTATCCTTTGTTTTAGTAACACTGGCCTCCTTGCTGATCCTCCATCTCTTGGTTCCTAGCATTTCCCCCTCTCTCTCATGTCTGAAATGCTTTCCCTCCTCATCTCTGCCCCCTGGCTTCCTTGGTTTCCATCAAGTCCCATCTAAAATTTCATCTTCTACAGGAAGCCTTTAATATTCTTCTTCAATTCTTAGTGCCTTACCTCTGTTAATTATTTGTCATTTATCCTGTACTAGCTTGTATATACATAGTTGTTTGTAAATTGTCTAACACATTAAACTGAGAGCTCCTTGAGAGTACGGACTGTATTTTACATTTCTTTGTATCCCTAGTGCTTAGTAGAGTGTAGCATATAGTAGGTGCTTAATACATTTTTATTGACCATTATTGGCAAGCTCATGGTCACACAGTTAAAATGTATCAAAAGTAGGATTTAAATATATATATCTCTTTTACTCTAAGACCGATCATGTTTCCATTCACTGCCATGTTATTTCTGCAAAGAGATTCATATACTCTTGAATATTCTATAATGTTTATATTGGAGATACTTTGTAATAATCTTATTAAAGCATTTTATACATTTAGAGTGATACACAAAGGAAACATTAATACTAATATTTTATCCATTTTATTTGTTCTGGGCAATAAATAGTCTCTCCAACTTTTTTACATATTACATCTTTTTCATCAGCAGTGTCCATGGGCTACTCTTAAGTAGACATTCTTAATTATTAATTTCACCTATTAGAAAATAATAAAAAAGATACAAAGATGTCGTTACCTCATCTATTTGTGGTTAATGACAGCCGTGAAATTTGAGAATCATGTGCTGACTGAGCCATAAAATGTCATTTCCATAGTGTTTTATTGAGTTATAGATATAGGTTGTTTCCACCTATGAAATCCACTCTAGCTTTCATCAAGGTTATTATGATCTACACTGTAGTTGTAATATTGAATAAACAGTCCCATGAAGAAAGATCACAGAAGATAGAATCATAGAGTTTCTCAGAGTTATAAGGGTTTTCAGAAATAATCTAGTTCAAAATGTGACAAAACTAGAATCCCTTATACAATTTGTCTGGGTTGGAGATTCTAGGATTATGCTGAGTAGGCCTTCAAAATCTTCCCTTCTCCAAACTGGAATTTGAAGTTCAAGAACGTTGTTCATGATAACAGATTCTCCTGGATCCAATGGACCCACACAGTTCTGCCTGTCATATGCTGAAATTTGTCAGTGTCCTGGTTGCTACTATCTCTTAGGCTGAGAAAGGCTGGGAAAGGCTGGGAAATAGGTCCACTCAGTCCATCTGTGAGCACATGGAATTCTCAAGTGCCTTTGCCTCAATGCAGACATTTGTAGCCTTTGGGGGCTGGGGGGGAGAGGATGCTATTGTAGTAGAATATAAACCATTTTGTTTTAGAAAAGCAAGACTGCCCATTATTAAAAACCAGGTAACTAAGCTAGGGGTTATTACTTCTTTAAGAAGTAATTCCCTTATATTAAAGTACATATACATATATAAGCATATATACAACCCTCCACGAGTATATGTGTGTGTGTGTGTGTGTGTGTGTGTGGTGTGTATGAACGTGTGCATCTATCTATGCATTCATCCTTCTCTCTCTCTCTCCTGCCCTCCTATTGCATTCTCTTTATCATTTGTTTATACATCAGTGGACAGAAAAATAACCTTACATGCCAAAGGACAGGACGTGTATTAATTGTACACTTTCTCACAATGTCTGGCATTAAAAACTAAGCAATATTGTCCTGGGCAAGTAGTAAACAATTTGAAGTAAGGGTACTGAGATACAAGGGTACTTTCTGACTTCGAGCAACAAGAAAAGGACAATTTTAAAATGAAAGTTACTAAGCTGGCTTCTACACCATGGACAGCTTCCTTCATCCCAGGATCAGGCTTGCTCTGCCTGCATGATGGCCTGTCTTATGAACAGGGGGCAGTAAAAAAGAAGTGCAGGAGAGAACAAGATGGTCTGTAAACTCACTTCTATAGATCACATAGAGGGGCAGCTCCTTTGAAAAGAGCCCATTCTATTGAGGGCCAATCATCCTAAAAGCAGTCCCACTCACTAGGGATGAATCAGGAGTTGCTTATGTCCTCTCAGCAAGCAAGTAGGCATGCCCATATTCTTCAAAAGTACATGTCACTCAGATGCTTCCAAACAAAGACTTATATTCTGTAAATTCATCAAAGGAATTGGGGGATTCATTAAAATGGTCACAGACTTCTCTCACTAACACTTCCTTCACATTCATATTGATGTGCTATAGTTTTCAGTATATTATATGTCCTTTCTAGACTGTAAACTCTTTTTCAGCAGGGACTCTTATCTAAATTTCAATTTCCTGTAGCCCCTACCATAATGTTATGCATTTAGTAGGTATGGAATAATAATGATAAATTACAACCGTAATAGCTAGCATTTATGTAGTGCATTAAAGTTTGCAAAGCATTTTAGAAATATCATCTCAGTTTTTCATCTCCCGGGGAGGTAAATGCTCCTATTATCCCCATTTTATAGATGAGGAAACTATGGCAGATAGTGGTTAGATGACTTATCCATGGTCAAACAACTGGTTAGTGATAGGCTAGATTTCAACTGAGGCTTCTTTGATTTCAGGTTCAATGCTCTTTCTACTGTACTTAGCTGCCTCTAATAAATACTTATTGAGTTTAAGAGAATCAAGAATTCCAGGGGGCAGAGACATAAGAGATTCACATAGACTCATGGTTTATTTTAAAAATTAAAAGTTCTATCTTCACCAAACTAAGTAATGAAATATAAGGATCCATGTTTCATACCCAAGACCTAACACATAAAGTCATCATGTGTGACCTAAGACCACACATCCCTATACCATTTACAGTAGTGATAAAGATTTAAAATGTCAGATCATTGAAAATACTGAAAGATGATAGTGAAAGAGATGTATATTGTTTTAGGAAGACAATTTCAGTAGAATATGACTTCATTAAAGTTGAAAAAAATTTAAATATGAAAATAACTATGTATAGGTGTCTTACCAAAAATATATATGTGTGCACCCATCAACAACTAAAGAACTAGAAAGTTGTATTAATACAACTTGTTTCCTTGATATTCCATTCAATCCACAGGGACAAGACCCTAAATTTTGCTGATATCCCCTGTGAATAATCATCATCTGTTCTTCTAAAGGATTTTGATTTCCCATGATTTCATAGAGTCCTTTTGCATGGTGAACTATTTCATGTTCTTTTTCATCATTATCAGATGTATCTTGAATGCCACTAACATAGTGGGTGAACTATATTCTTTCTCCCTACTTCCTTACATACACATATACATATGAACATCCAGAAGTTGGGGAAAGATACTATAAATGTCCACACATATAGACATATATACATTTTTGTCTAATTATAAATGCATAGCTATAGCATGGAGGCAGCTCAGTGGATAAATTACTGGGCCTGGAATCAGGAAGATCTGAGTTCAAAACTGGCTTTTGACACTTACTAGCTGTGTTACCCTGGGCAAATCACTCAAGTTCTGTCTTAATCCACTGGAAAAGGAAATGGCAAACCACTCCAGTATCTTTGCCAAGAAACCCCCATGGACAATATGATCCATAGGGTCACAAAGTATGAGATACAATGGAATAGCAAGAAGCTATTGTGTATATATATATAAATGTATGTTGATATATGTATGTATAAACCCATGTAGGTGGGTAAAATATGTGTATATATATGTATATATATACACATACATACATCAGCATTGATGTACACACATATGTGTAGCACACATGCATATCTGTGTATATGAATGTATATATAGGCCTTGTTTCAAAATAATGAATTCATAGAAAAGAAATCCCAAAGAGTAACATTGTTTTACTTTGTGGTGATCTTGAGGAATGGGAAACTTTTTTTTTCAGGATTACATGTATACCTGTGTGTTATCTTGAATAGAAAATAGGCTTTGTATCTATTAGGGACATGCCACATTTCCTACTTCCCTGAATAAACTAGAATGTTTCAAAATCATCATAACTTTGTCTTGATAGCTAAACAAGTCAATAAGTTATTCTACTATTAACTTGAGATCTAATTTATAGGTTCATCAATACTACTGATGTGGAGGCAGCTAGGTGGAACAGTGGATAGAGCCCTGGCCCTGGAGTCAGGAGGACTTGAGTTCTAATGTGACCTCAGACGCTTGACACTTACTAGCTGTGTGACCCTGGGTACCTCAATTGCCTCACAAAAAAACCCCAAAATAAAAAAAAAACAACTACTTATGTGAATATGATGTAGTTTGAGCCAAAGGTATGGATATATTTGTAAATGATTTTTTTCTCCTTTATAGAAACAGAAGTGATTCTGATAAGTCATCTAGACAGAATCTTGCTTTTAGGTAGAACTATACATAGAATTATGTTGTGGAGAGGCTATTTCCATTTTTGTTTTGGTTGGGATATGAAGACCCAAGTAAAACAGTACCTTCCCTCAAGTAAAGTAAATTATAATGGGGGGGAGCATGACATATATAGCCCATAATTCATAGACATAGAGCTAGGAGAGATGGCAGAGGACATCTAGTTCTAACCTTCATTTCAAATATGAGGAAATAGATCTAGGTTAGTTACATGACTTGGCCAAGGTCACACAGGCAGTATGCATTGGAGATAGGTACATACAAGTTGCATACAAGTAGATACAAAGTAATCTTAAGAGTAAGGATTCTCATTGTTGCTGTTATGGACCCCTTTCACAGTCTGATGAAGCCCGTGGATCTCTTCTCAGAATAACATTTTAAAATAATTAAAAGAAATGATAAATTTCAGTTGGAAGTTAATGAAAATTATTGTAATGCTTTTCTCATAAAAGTTCGTGGACCCTTTAAAATATATCCACAGAATTGTTGATGGGGAGACGGCAGGGTAGATCCTGGGGTAAGAACACCTGCCTAAGAAGGGATTAGGCACTAGCCACTGACAGACCAGAAAAGGTCACCTGACAAAAGTAGCCTTGAGCTAGTTCTTTGAGGAACCAGGCAGGGGGAGCAGGAGCAAAGGTTTGAGCAGGGGAGGAAACTATGATGTTTGAAAAATTATTTCAACCTTGTATTATCTAGAATTTTTCTTCTTTTGTTTAAAAATCAATTTTGTTTTGTTTTCAGTTGCAGATTCTTTCCCTCTTGCCACTCCCTCCCATACCCATTGAGTGGACAAGAGTCTGTGGTATGCTGTCATAACATCTGGATATTCCTAGCATTACCATTAAGAATTCTAGATGATTTTTTCAAAGGACTTATAAAAAAAATCACCTAGAATCTTTTATGATAATGCTAGGAATATCCAGATATTATGACAGTATACCAGAAGCTCTCTAACCAGAAAAAGGCCATAGATAATGTTTTACAAGTACAGATATCACAACTGGTCCAGTGATCAAATACAGAACTGACAAGGAATCTGGATATGTTCTGGAAATCTCTAAACTTGCTAAACAGAGAACAGATAAATTCTTAAATTGACTTATTGACAGTTTCACCTTTCCCAAAGTTGAGGAATAACACAAGGAGCTTGTATTTGACTTTATTCTAACCAATAGACAATTGATTGGTGAAGAAAAACCTTCTAAAATATTGGCCATGCTATTTTAGTTTGTGAATAACAAGGAAAGGAATGTTGAGTATAATAAGATGTGCACCTTGGACTTTGGGAAATGAGATTTTTAAATATTCCAAAAGAAAATATGTATGAGTTCATGTTCAGAAAATTCATTAGATCAGCATCAAGTCCTGAGTCTGAAATTAACTGGGTGGCATGAACCATGTCACTTCATTCCTCTGGGCCTCAGTTTACTCATCAATAATATGAAGGAATTGCAAGATCTAATAAAACTCCAAAATCCTATGATTTTTATGTTATGAGAAAAATGTTTTGTAAACTATAAAATTTTATTCCTGTTTCAGTGTTGATATGAAGATCAAATGACATATGGTGATTTCCATGAAAGTATTTTAGAACCATAACATATTATATGTAAACAAATTTTATGATTTGAGAGACTCTGGCTAAAGAGAGATGAGGGATGATAAAATAATTCCAATAGGGAAGAAAAAAGAACCATTTAAAGAAATCAGTGTGAGAATATTACAGGGAACAGTGTAATGTGGGAACATTATACCGCAAGCCAAATTATTCCATGTTTACGTAAAAAATATTAGAAGTAGAGCACATAACCTCTGAACAAGATGCTCTATGGCTGGACTCTGGACATTTCCACTGGCTGTTCCCCTGGCCTGGAATGCCCTCCCTCCTCATCTCTGTCTTCTGGCTTCCTTTAAGCTCCAGCTAAAATCCCAGGTTCTACAAGAATCCTTTCCTTGCCTTCCTTCTGTTAATTATTTCCTTTTTATCCTGTATATAGCTTGTGTAACCTGAGCTTCTCTGGGTATGTGGAGTTCTAACATGGAGCTGTCTTTGAGGGGCTTTTTGAACATGCCAATTTGCCTAACATGAAGATGGGATGGCCTTCTTGGTTGCCTGCCTGGCAGGACTGAGCAGTTCTCTCTCTCTTCCACTCTTTTTGGCTGTTCTCTTTCAAGTAATTTCTGTCTGTTGTGCTCAGCATGGATGCCATCAGTTGGACAGGTAAGAAGGGAAGGCCTTACCTTTTCCTGCTTACCTCTCTTCTACCTTAGAGTAGCAAAAAAGGAAATATTTTAAAGTTATATTTGGAAGGAGAACAAGATAGTGATAATAAGCCCACTGCTTGGGGCAGATAACAACCTTAAGAGATGATGGAGAGAATGCAAAATTCATCTGTCTTCTCCATCACCGAGAACAATCTGCAAACTACAAAAGGATAAGAGTGAAATAATTTAGAGAATCTTGGAAATCTCTACCACCTAGTGGAGTAGAAGTTTCTATCAATGACAGTTCTCAGCTCACCATACCAAGTAATAGAAGTATTAATATCCAAAATACAGAAATTTCAGTAATTATAAGAAGAGATTAAGTGAAAAAGATGCTACAAGGTAATTCTTACAGAAAACAAAATAAAAGACCAACAGAGTAGCTTTGGAGCTTGGGACTATCTCCTAGACCTTTTGCTTCAGTTCCCACCCCACCCCCACCCCTCAGACGACACTACGGCACTTTTAGGCATTTTTTTTTTTAGTAGTTAACTCCATGGTACCCTCCTGTGGAGGGCAGGGAGAAGGAAGGATCCTTGATACCAGAGTATGTGGGCACCAATTTGCTACATGAACCCCACTCCTAGGATCTTCTCCTCCAATGTTCCACAACCTTCTTAGCTGTAGCAATTTCAGTCAAGGATAGTTAAAGACTAGGAAAATGATTATTTTATGATATATAATCATATAAATAATGAAGCTAACAAAAAGTAAGATTACTTCAATAGATGGGAAAATCCTTTAACAAAATATAGCACTTATGTTTTTTTTAAAAAAAAAACTTTAAAAGCATAGGCATGGAAGAGAACTTCTTTAATTATTATCAAAAGCAAATATTTCAATCCAAAGTTTTATATTTTATGCAATGCAGAAACACTAAAAGCTTTACTTGTTCAAATAAAGCAAAAACTGCCCTTTATCTCTACTATAATTTGGCCTAATTCTAAAAATACTAGCTACAGTAATAAGACAAGGAAATTAAAGGTATAAATATCAGCAAAGATGAGACCGAACAAAACATTGAAGTATTTTGGACTAGCAGAGATAGTCCACAACTATTTTCTCTATTATTAATCCAATCCTTCCTTTCAGCTCAAAAATCTAAGATCTTACATTTTAAATATATACATATTAATTTACTGTTAACAACATATTTTTACTTTGTTTTTAAAAAGATGATAGCACTTTTTTCTTTCTCTACAGCAATTACTTCCAGTTTCCTTATTAAGGCTTTCCTCATTTATAAGAGATGGAATCCATTTTATAAGTTATTTGCTAATCTCCTATTAGTATATTCCAGATCCTAATAAATCAATCCAGCTTTCACCCGGTGGGAGTTAGGGAAGTATTCTGTTTTTTTGGTCTCAACTGATATCTTCTAGCATTGTAGTGGTGAATTTTGATCTGAGGATTTCTAATTCCTAGTTTAGTATTCTTTCAGTGACAATACATATATATTCCTCCCCCCCCCATTTTACAGCTTCAGCAACAATAACAACAACAAATCAGTCCCAAAGATGCTATTCAATAATAGGATCATAGTGCCTGGAACTGGAAGAGACCTTACTGATCATCTAATCCAACCCTCATGTTATAGGTAAGTCTTTCTATCTCTAGACCAATCACCATGGTGATATTGATTTAGCCTTGTTATGAATAAACAACTTATTCAAGGGCGCAGTGATGGTTGCGGAGGTAAGACTAGAGCCTGTGTACCCATTGTCCATGCTTCTTTGGCAAAAGCCAACCACACTGTACCTAGGCAGAAACAGGCATCTTTATCAGCTTGTAAAAGACTTGGCATAAAACAGACTCACTTTCAAGAACATCTGTTAAACTTTATTCTTAAGACTGATTTCTACATATATTAACAAAGGGTAGGGAACCTCTCTTCAACCTCCAACTGTATTTTGCAAAGTGCTGATTAGAACAGCTGCAAACTTAAATCAATGAGACATGTACCATCTCAGTCACTTAGAATTTCATCATAATTCTCTCTATCCCCAGGCCCATTACCACACCTCTATTTATTTAGTCCTATTATGGACATATTTCAGTTTTATTCACTACAAGGGAGCTGCTAGAGGGAGAGTTTTAGCAACCTTATGTCTGTGCTAGGGACCAGTTATTTTAAGGAAAGACAGAAAAAAAGAAAAGAAAGACAACAAAAAAACTGACAGTATCACCTTTCTGCATTAACATTCGTGAGAAATCAAAGTAAAAAAAAAGTCAAGAGTACAGCAGCTCCTGTCTGTGAGGAAATGACAATTTGAAGACTGTTGGCATTTCTTGAGCACATAAAATTGTTTCTAAACATCTGAATTCACCTTCTGTCAATATATAGAAGCCCAGAGAACAACAGTGTTATCCAGTGAGAAAAGGCAAATGGGAAACAGTAAAATGAGTGGAGTGCCTTGCTTAGAAACATACAGAGCATTCTGGAAACTGCTTATTTTTCTCTAGGAAATAAAAGTGATGGGTGTTTTTCTTCTACAGAGTTTCAAGGACTTTATGGGTGTAATCTAATGCAGAAACCTGGGGGTCAGGAGATAATTTTCAATGATACACATGAAAAGTCATAGACTTTAAGGGCCAGAAGAGACCTTGGACATAAACTATTCCAGCAATCTTATTTTATAGATGAGGCAACTGAAACTTAAAAAGTGCTTTTCTCAAAGCCACACAACTGATTATCAGAAACTAGGCTAAAACCCAGAAGTCATGACTCCCAGTCCGACGCCCTTTCACTACCCCGTTTTGTCACCTATATTAAAGTTACAAAACATATGGTTTGTTTCTGTTATCCTCCCACAGCCCTTTCAACACTATTCTTGTACCTCCTTTCTCTCTTTTTCACCAGGTCCCCCAGTCAAGTTGTCTCTGGCCATCCAAATCCTCCCCCTTCAGTAATGTTGCCTAGGATTGTCCTCCTCCCAAATGTCCATACCATAAAATGACCTCATTTTCTTCCTCCCATTATCAATCAAATTCTTTTTCCCCTCACTACATAACCATGTCACCTTTCTGGTGCTATCCTTTCTCCTGCTTCTCTTCTCCAATGACAGTTCATGGTTAGCCTATCCATCCTGGCTCCCGGCTGATTACATTGGTATCTACAATGGACAGAAATCTCTATGAAGTTCCTAATACATTGGGTAGACCACCCAATTAAAATTTATGGCAGAATACTGACATGCATTAAAAAGGATGAAAAGGCATGGATGCATTTTGACTGGCACCATTGGAGGAAGTACTCACACTGATAATCTCTGAATTATCTTCTTTTCCCTAGTCCCGAATAAAAATATCCTCCCCCCCCATCAGTGTGGCTGACATTGAAGAGGAACAATAATCTAATTAACAATTAAAGTAACATACTAAGTTCTGAATGGTTTCATCAATCATGAGGAACAAAATGAATGAAAGTTTAACTCTTCCAAGGGCCATTAACATTTTAAAGGAGAAATATTAACCTAAGTGAATGTCTAATTGGCAGCACAATATATGTGAATTATATAGTGGGATCACAGGGTGACAATTCATAGGGTCATAGATTTAGAGTTTGACAGGATGTCAAACAATTTTTTCCTCATTTTAGTAATGAAGAAACAAAGACCTAGAGAGGTAAATGGACTTGCCCAGGATCACACAGTTAGTTGATTTCTGAGATAGGATTTTAAGCCAGGTCTTTGTAACTCCAAGTCCAGTTCTTAAAAAAGAATCTTCCAGTGATCATAATGATTCCAGTAATCATATAGGAAGACTGGTATATAATTTATAGAGACCAAATCAAGCACAGTCTTAGAAAATTAATTTACCATATTGAACTATAAGCAAAATATATCAATGGTTACAGTTTTATAACCAGCTCTGCTTATTTTGTTTATGACAGTGCAGTTTTCCTTACACATTAAATGATAAAACCAGACCCAATTTTTTTTAAAAAGAGAAGCCAGCCAGATAAGTTCTACTTCAGACATTATAAAAATTCAAAAATAGAAGCAAGTTCAACATAAAATTTAATAGCTCCATCGCTCACAAACATTGAAACTTGAATATATGAAAGAGACGTGTTGAGTACAGCTTTGGTCTGCTCCTTAAGGGTATTTATGAAGTCACTCTAAGGTACTAATTCCCATCATCCTTGATATTTTTCTCACTTTTCAAGTCTATTATGAACATCATCCCATAATGATCTGAGCAAGACTTACATAAGATTTTTACCTTGTTATAGAAAATGGGCTCTGTTTTTCTACCAATGCCCTTTCTAGCTTTGGCATTTTGAGAGTCAGCCAAGAGTACATGGTTTTTTTTTTTTATGGTACAGAACTGCTTGGTTTAAAAGATGTTTAAAGATAGTTTCTTCCTTTTTCCCTTCCTACCTTCTTTCTCTCTCTCTCTCTCTCTCTCTCTCTCTCTCTCTCTCTCTCTCTCTCTCTCTCTCACACACACACAGGTTAGACTGTTACAGAACTGATGGTTTCCTGTCCTGGTTAGCTCCAGATTAATGACAACTAATCAGGAAACCTTAGTATATAATTAACAAATGAGGATGATGGAGTGAAAGAAAGAATAGGAAAGGAGGGGAAAGCTGGAAAAATGGGAGAGATAGGAAATTGAGAAGTGAGATAGAGAGAGAAGCAAAGGAAGGCAAAGAAAGAGATGGAGAAAGGAAAGGTCAGAGGAAAGATGAGGAAATAGGGACCAGGAGAAGGAAAGAATAAAAGGAAACAAGCACTTATTAAGTGCCTACTATGTGCCAGGAATTGTACTAAGTGCTTTACAAATATCTTATTTGATTACAACAACAACCTTGAGAGGATTTTACATTTTAAAATATCCTTATTTTACAGTTGAAGAAACTGTGGCAGACAGAAGTTAAGTAATTGCCCAGGGTCACACAGCTAGTAAGAATCTGAGGGAGAATTAGATCTCAGATCTTCTCAACTACAGGCCCATCACTCTGTCCACTCTGCCACCTAATTCCTAGGAGAAAGGTGGAAGAGGAAAGATGGAAGAATGAGGGAAGAGACTGAACAAGAAATAAGAGACAGGAATAGAAAAGAAGAAGAGATGAGATAGGAATTGGGGTAGAATTTTTAAAATAAAACCTCTGATAGGACATATGGTTTCCTTAAAAAAAAGGCCATGAAGGTCACACTTAGGTGGTGCAGTGGAGAGAGCTCTGGGCTTGGAGTCAGGAGGACCTGAGTTCAAATCCACTTGTACAAAGGCATGAATGTGAAATATGGCATGTAAAGAGAAAACAGGTCATTCTAATTGGATCAAAGAAAGAATGAAACATTAATATGAAATAAATTGGAAATTGGTATGAAATTAATATGAAATAAAATTGGAAAGGTACATGGGAGCAAGATCATGGAGGGCCTTAAATGTCATGCTGAGGATTTTATATTGTAATCTTGGAAGCAATTGACAATTTTTGAGTAAGGGGATGACATAGATCTGTACTTTAGGAATATCAATTTGACAGCTCTTCAGAAGTTGTCATGGAAAGGGAAGAGATTAGGTTTGGAGTCAGGAGGCAAAAAACCAAATTACAAAGCTATTGCAATAGTTCATTGGAGAGCTGATGAGCCTGAACTAGGGTAGAAATTGCAGGAGTGGAGGAATTGATATGAGAGAGGTAAAATGAATAAGACTTGGCAACTAACTGATAAGACATGGAAAGAGTCAAGGATAATAGGAAAGTTCTGAAGTAAGCTTGTGAAACTGGAAAGTATGGTGGGTAGTGCCATCAATAGAAAGCTGGAAGTTTGAAGGACAGATGAATTTTGGAGGAAATATAATATCCATTTTAGACATATTAAGTTTGAGAGGCTTATGGGATATCCAGGTAGAGATGTCAAACAGATAGAGCTGATAGAAGACTGAGCTCAGAAGAGAGATTGGGACTGGATTTGGAAGTCATATGTACAAAGATGGGCATTGGATTGATGAATATAAGTGATGGAGTTAATGGTGAGGATATCATCACTAGAGGTGATGATATTCCCAAGTGAGGGAATACCTAAGAGAGAAAATAAGAGGGTCTAGAATGGAACTTTAATGATGCTGATATTTACCAGATGAGGATGAAGACCAAAGAATAGCAAATGAGAAGGGGCAGTCAGAGAGGTACAAGGTGAACAAAGACAAAACAATGTTACAGAAGCTAAAAGAGGAGGAATTATCCAGGGATTGGAGGGGGATGGCAATGTCAACAGCTCTAGAGAAATCAAGAAGGATGATGACTGAGTAAAGGTCATTGGTCTTATTAATTAAGAGATCATTGGAACTTTAAAAAGAGATACACACAAAGAGTTAAAATAAGGGACTCGAGCAGAATCTATTAGGCTTCAGCTGAAGTGAAAAAGGCAGGGGTAGCAATCATGATCTTAGACAAAACAAAAGCAAAAATAGATCTAGTTAAAAGAGATAATCAGGGAAACTTCATTTTGCTAAAAGGTATTACATATGGGGAAGTAATATCAAACATTTTAAAGCAACTTTTTTTCAGATAAAGGACTTATTTCTCAAATGTAGAGGGAACTGAGTCAAATTTACAAAAAAAATGAGGTATTCTCCAACTGATAAATAGTCAAAGGACAGGAACAGGCAGTTTTCAGAAGAAGAAATCAAAACTATTGTCATAAGAAAAATGCTCTAAATCACTATTGATTAGAGAATTAAAATTAAAACAGTTCTGAGGTATCATTTCACACCTATTAGATTGGCTAACATGACAGAAAAGGAAAATAACAAATGCTAGAAGATCTATGGAAAAATAGGTGCACTTATACACTATTGGTGGAATTGTAAAATAGTCCAACTATTTTGGAGAACAATTTGGAGCTATGCCCAAAGGGGTATAAAACTATGAATGCCTTTTCACTCAGCAATACCACTGCTAGGTCTGTATCCAAAGAAGTCAAATAGAAATGAAAAAGAGCTATATGTAGAAAAGTATTTATAATAGCTTTTTGTGGTGGAAAAGAATTGGACATCAAGGGGATGCCCATCAATTGAGGGAAATGGCTAAACAAGTAGTGAGATGATTTTTGGGAATATTATTGTGCCATAAGAAATGACAAACAGGATGGTTTCAGAAAACCCTGGGAAGACCTATATGAACTGATGCAAAGGAAAGCAAGCAGAACCAGGAGAATATTGTACATAATAACAGCAATATTGTACGACTGATCAACTATGAAAAACAGCTACCTGATTAGGACAATGATCCAAGATAATTCTGAACGTCTCATGATAAAAAATGCTTATCCACCTCCAGAGAGGGAATTGACAAACTGTGAGTGCAAATTGAAGTAGAATTTCTCCCTTTCTTTGTTTTTTCTTGCTCTTTATGACATGGCTAATATAGAGATATGTTTTGAATTGATTTCACATTTTTCTTTTCTTGTTAGGCAATCAGGGTTAAGTGACTTGCCCAAAGTCACACAGCTAGTAAATGTCAAGTGTCTGAGTCTGGACTTGAACTCAGGTCCTCCCGACTCCAAGGCTAGAGCTCTCTCCCCTGCGCCACCTAGCTGCCCCGATTTCACATGTTTAATTGATATCATTGTTTTCTTTCTCAGTGGGTGGGGGAAGGAATGAAGAGAGGGAGAGAATTTGGAACTCAAAAATTGAATAAATAAATAGAATAAAATATTTTTTAAAAGGAGATCTTTGTAACACCTTAGAGAAAACCCTATCAATCAAGCAGTGAAATCAGAAACTAGACTGAGCAATTGAGAAGTGCTGAAACATAAGGAATTAATTTAAATAGTTTTTAAAGGAATATGGCTATTTGAGGAAGAAAAAACACAAGTTGAAATGGCACGGTAAAGTGAAGACTTTTTAAGAATAGGAGAAATCTTGGCACAGATAGCTATAGATATAGAAAGATAGACAGATAGAAAGATAGATAGAAGAGCCAGAGAATAAGCAAATATCGAAAATTAGAGAAAGAAAAGGTATGATTGATGAGGCAAGCTCCCAGAAAAGATGAGAGAACAGAGGAGAGGATTGAGAGCATAAGTGGAAGGATTAGCAAATAGGCAAAGAGAAGGCCTATTTCTTATCAGACATATGTAATAGAAAAGAGGCAGGAAAAAAATATATAAGGCTTGTTATGCAGAAATGAAAACCCACTTGAGATTAGATAATATAAATTAAACATGAAGCAAGTTGGCATGGTTGGATTACTCTCCAGGATTACAGTGGATGGTGGAGGTAACCCGTGTTTGGAGTTTGACAGATAAACATAGAGTTGTTAGTACTACAACAAAGAAGCAAGAGTTTCAAGGCTAGCAGATTGTATATGCTTGAACTAATCGACCACAGGGTCAAGAATGAAGGGAGGGAGAGGAGAACAAGAGTTGGTACATACTGCTTTAAGCTTTGCAAATAACTTTACCATCCATTATATCCTTTGAGGCTCACAATAACCTTATGTGATAGGTATGGCATAACTGTCCCCATCATAGCATCATAGAGTTGTGAAAACTAAGGCTAAAAAAAGATTAAATGACCTGTCCATAGTCACACAACTAGTATCCAGAGGTGATATTTGAACCCATGTTTCTCTTGACTGCAAGACAAGTACTCTTCCTCTCTTGAGATAAAATATATATAGGAGGAATCCTTAAAATTCTGAAGTTTAGAGATTGAATTAAAATCATCAGTACTGTACCTGAGCAGAATAAGATTGTATTTTGTATAAAAATACTTGAATTTTTTTTTGTACTTGTATAAAGTATCAGATATTATGCTACTGACCATTGGTCTCGTGAAAAGGAGAGGTCCTGTTTTACTAACTCTTTCTCAGAACAATGGGAGAATGAAATAATTTCCCACACCTCTCATTTCAAAATGGCCTCTTCCACTAGGCAAAGGCTAAGATGATTGATTTGAAAAATGTCCCATGCCTTTACTTACCACTGGTCTATGTACATCCCAGAACGCTCGTTCCTGGCTGTCAAGAATCTTTCTTTCTATCTTGTCTCTTTTCTTGTCAACTCTGTGAACAATGTAGTGGTAAAGGAAATAGGCATTACTTACAATCTTCTCTTGGAAGGGAAAAACCTCACTGATGTGCACCAATAAGCCTGACTCACAAATACTCACTTTGCTTGGGCTTCTGCTTGCATAAAAATAAACTCCCACTTCCGGGCAAACGCTCGTTGTAGTCTAGCCAAGCTCTCCTGAAAACACATCGCAGGTTAAGAATATTTAAGACCATATTTTTCTGCTACAGATTACTTACAGTTAGGGTCAGCTGAAAAGCCAGATGTAGAGTTATTACTAAAATGATGCGTGTGTGCATCTAAGCCTTAAAATAAGCTATCTTCTTATAGGACTTTACCATCATTAAAGAAGTGACTTTTAAAAGTGTAATTAAAAACCTTATGTAATTGTGGTATCTGTAAAGATCATTTTTTTTGTTTGTTTTCAGAATCATGCTAGAAAGTACTGCAGAGATACAATCAGTGCATCTGTCAGTGCTCCCACTTTATACCAAGGAATAGGAAATTAACTCTGGCTATAGATTAGATTACAAGCCAGGACACCAAATTTCCTGGCATGCAATTAAAGGCTGACCTTGGTTTGCTCATACCCCTTTCTCATTCCTTGCCTCAGTTTCAATGATCTCTAACTTGCTTAATATCTGAAAAGAAAGAAATCAGGTTCTTGCTGAAGTCTTTCTATTGATAGAAGCCATTTCCCCTATCATAATGATCTTTAACTCCAAATTGGTAGTGTTGCATAGTGGAAAGAATACTGGATTTAGAGTCAGAGGACTTGGGTTCAAGTCTACCTTTGTCATTTACTACTTGGGCAGGTCATTTAACATCTCTGGGCCTCAGTTTCCTCAAGTATAAAATTAGGAGGTCAGACTAGATGCCCTTTAAGGTTCCTTCTGGCCCTAAATATATAAACTTCTGATCGTAGTCAACTAACATTTAAGGACCTAATATGTGCAGGCATTGTGTTAACATGGGATAGAAAGAAAGGCATAAGCCGTCCTTGCCCTCAAGGAACGTTAGAGTCTGACAGGAGAGACAACATGCAAAATATTATGTACAAACACTACGTACACAGGATAAATTAGGGATTTGGTCTCAGACATTAGCAAAGTACATGGATCAGAGCAGCCATTAAATCCACCCATTCACCCCAGTCCTGTCCAGTTGCTTGATTTGTGCTCTAGAGCCTCATCAGCCTGATGGATGGGGCGAGAGATGGCCAGATAGGGGCAGAACCAATAAACTCTTTATACCACCCAATCCCAATCCCAGCACTCCATGAAGGTGTAAAGGGAAGAGAGTGCAGGCGAAAGCACCTGTGCTCTATTGCTATTTGCTTAAGGTCTTGATTTATGTGAAGCTCTAGAGAAGGTCCAGGATCAGTTACTTACAGCTTCATAGTCTGCTAGCTCCAGCCGAGCTTTGTTTTGCATTGTTCTCTTGCAGAGGTAAACAGCTGAAAAAACAAGCACAAGAATCAATCATTTCCTACCTGTCTCTTAACACCAGGGTCCTATAAATCAAGCTTAAATGTCTTCATCCACTTTTCTTAGAAATTTAGTCTGTATTTTTTTTCCTTCCACCAATCAGAGGTAGCTGGTGGCACACTGAGTAGAGCTCTGTATCTGAAATCAGGAAGTACTGAGCTCCCTGGTCTCTCTCAGACACTTAATAGTTGTATGACATTGGGCAAGTCACTTAATTAGTGTTTGCCTCAGTTTCCTCATTTGTAAAATGGAGATAATAGTAGCACTCACCTCACAGGGTTGTTATGAGGATTAAATGAGATAATAATTGTAAAAAGAACTTAGCATATTGTCTGTCACTTAGGAGGTATTATATAAATGCTTATTCCCTTCAGTTTCTCAAATTATGGTTTCTGATACATTCATTTGTTCATTGAACTTATTAAGCACCTATTATATGCCAGGCATTGCATCAGATACTAGTGACAAAAAGCCAAAAATAAAACAGCCCCTACCCTCAAGGGGTTTACATTCGAAGCAACAAATACCATAATATTTATTTACCAGAGGTCAGACAGAATGATAGTATTCATCAATTAATTCAACATACATTTATAGAATATTGAAAATTCGCAACAGAATGGACACATTTGCTAGTGCATATATGTATGTAGAGAGGCAGGTTGGTTTAGTACAGGGGTGGAGAACCTCAGGCCTCGAGGCCACATGTGGCCTTCTAGGTTCTCAAGTACAGCCCTTTGACTGAATCCAATGATGCACTTGAGGACCTAGAGGGCCACATGTGGCCTTGACGCCGCAGGTTCCACACCTCTAGTTTAGTGGATAGAAAACTAGCCTCAAAACCAAGACAGCCTCAGTAGCACAATATCAATTTGACCCTGGACAAATCACCTAACATCTTAGTGCTCTAAGACACTCCCTAAGACTATATGTTACAGAGGAGGTACCAACCTACCTTGGTATACCATGTTTCTTCTCTTATATCAATGAAATCACAGATCTAGTCCCTATTCCTATGTGGACCTATGTATATACACATTATATACATATATAAATATGCATTTTGTATATATCATAGATAGCTAATAATTATGGAAATAGCTATTATCAATTTCTAAATGTATTTAATTGTCAATTTAAAACATTCTGCTTAAATGAAGTCCCTTCCTTGGGTACTGTCATTGCTAACACTTTTCTGTAAGAGAGAGATCAAATTACATCATTTTATGTTTCTTCAGTAGGCCCAATACCCCAAATCACTTCTTTTTTGGAATGCCAGCTCTCAGGAAAGCATTTCCTTAAGTTACTAAGTGACTAGGCTTTATTAGGGAATTTGGTAATAACGGATGCCTTTTTATTCTTCCCTCTTCACATTCGTGACAAGTGGTGTTTTTCATGAAAGTATTTACTAAGAAGAGGGCACTGTTTCCCTCTTTCCTTATCTCTGTATTTTTTTTTTAATTTAATAGTCATCTTTGAATGTTTCAATATTCATTTAGGCTGATAATACATTTTGAGCCAATGCCAGCTCATCATAGTTAGCAGGGCTTATTGCTTCCAGCTTAAGTACTATAACTCTGGCTTTCCTCATTTCAGCTGAATTCTCTTTGGATAACCCTGAGCATTAGCATAGATGGGGATAAAACCCATTTCTAACTCTTCCATAGTCAGATTTCTGTAGGTGATGCTGAAATGACAGATGGTTAATGATGCTGAGATGATAAAGTACAGTCATCCTGTACAGCATGGATACCATAAATGTTTGTTGTATTTGCATTGCTACAGACAGACCAAGAGTTTACAGAAACATTGTACTAATGAATCAAAGTATCCTTAGCATGGGATTTAGCCAGCCTTTTAAGAGCAGTGTTGTGGTTACTGGCAGCAAGGGAAGATGAAGTCTATAGAAGTACTGCCAAAAGCATTAGCCTTCTTCCCTAAACTTTTTCTTTTTTTCTTCCCTAAACTCTATCAATCACTCATTCTGCTACAGATGTTTCACATGATAATATCAATACTCTTCTAGTTCTTTAAAGTAGTTTTCTTATTCTATTGAGGGCTTTGTCCAATCTATGCAGGTGAAGTGTATGTTTTGGTCTCATCATCAGCGGTGAGTCTTTCTTTCATTTTAACTCAGCATTTGACATTTTACATGACAGTGAACACAACCTTGGCAAGCACACATCTTCCCATTTAATTCCTGGATTGAGTGAGACTTCATAATAATAACAGCTAGCATTTATATAGTGTTTTAAGATTTGAAAAGCCCTTTACAGATATTATCTCAATTTATCCTCCCAATAATGCTATGAGGTAGGTGTTATTGTTTTCCCATTTTAAAGATGGAGAAACTGAGGCAGGCAGAGTCTGAGGGATTTGCTCAGGTTTATACAGATCATAAGTGTCTGAGGTGAGACTTGAATCCAGGTTTTCCTGACTATAGGTCCAATATGCCACATAGCTGTCAAAATAATTTAAGAAATGATCAATATTACATCTTTAAAGGAATCTTGTGTGATTTTGACATATTTGTGGGTAGCACTTCATTGGAGGAGATCCTTTAAATCAATATTTTGCTATATTAGTTTAAAATTAAAAACAAAAAATCCCCCAAAGCTCAATGGGTTATTGTATTATCTGCATGTTTCAGCCCATCGTGTTACTATAAAGATGCTGTTTGGGAGAGAATTTCATTTGCCTGTTCCTGTTCATGTATGTATCAAGTATGGATGCTTTGAGATTGTTCTCACAAAAAACTTTGTAGAGAAAAGAAATAGGTATATGTATCAGTATTTATTGGTTTTTAATCACTTTATTTTATAGTGAAAATTTCCTTGATTTTCTCAGGCTTTTACTATCTTTTTCTCTTCAGATTCCATAAGAATTGATCTCTCACTACCGGTAACATTGTGTCACTTCTAGTACACATCTCCTTTGTATATAATTTGTCTAGTCCATCTGTTCTTGTCATACTTGTTTTCTTTGGCACCATTTCTACTTCTTCATGTAGTAAAATGCCCAATTGTGATGTTAGAGTCCAAATATGGTTACTCTACAGAAACCGATGAAGAGACTAATTTGTTAGCGTCCTACTTTTCATGTTTATCGTTCTCCCAGTTTTATCCTTAAATGTCCTCAGAATTATATGGTTTAATTAGTCACTTGAGCAACTTTCTGTAAACTTTATCTTTTTCTCTATTGCTTGCTGTTGTTCTAAGACTTCTGTTACCTCTTATAATCTGTCACCATTCTATATAATGCGTATTCCCAATGTATTCTTTTAAAAGTGGTATTTCTGTTGCTTTTATCCTCTCTTCTCTTGGCAAGAGATCAGGTATTTGCAGGTCTTTTCTTTCCTTTATTCTAGTCATTGATTTATATTAGTTAAGCTTCGCTTGAAAATAGCAAAAGTAAATGTTACTCTCTGTTATTTTATCCATCCTCCTCACAGCTGTGAAAATAGTCTTGCCTGCTAAAGAACAAAACAAAAATAAAACAAAAAACTGTTGGTGGCTCCTATGATTATATGATTAAGTAGAAGCTCCTCATCTTTGCATTTAAAATTTTCTGTAATCTGGCTCTAATCTACTTGCCCAGATTTTTCATGTTGCTCTTTCTTAAGTGTTTGATATTCTGGTCAAACTGGTCTGTTTGCTGTTTCTCAAATTCAGTATTCTCTCTCTGTGAATTCACACAGGTTTAGATCCAAAGTCTGGGGTGAATCTTATCTCTCCTCATCAGAGCTCCTTGGAATTTTTATCTTCCTTCATGGCTCCTTCCACCTGTGACCTCTCCCACAAAATCTCATCTAACCTCTCCAATTGTGGGTTCTCTCCATGTCCTCTTGTTGCCTTGTATTCACTTGCCTATGTATATACTGTATCTGCCGATTAGATTGTAAACTCCTTGGAGGGAGGATCCATTTTCATTTATGTCTTTATATCTATGGTCCCTCATGTAGTGCTTTGCTTACATACTCTGTGCTGGGTGTTCCATAAATGTTGGTTGAATCAAAGTGATAACTGTATTAAAAACCCATGGCTCTGTAGGAAATATGTCCCTAATTATATTTCTTCTCTTGTTTCCTTTTGGATTTGTTGTTGGCATAATGTGGTCAAGTCCTGACCTTGTGTTGTCCTTTAATACCTTTCATTTTAGAGCTGTTACCACAAACAAAGTCCAGCTGATATAATGGAGCAAACAGACCAGAGATGGAATAAATATCTGACAACAGTGTTTACTCTATTTTCACCTGAGAGTATTTCATGCAATAAGGTCAAAGTGAAAGACTACAAATTACCTGACTATGCAGACTTAGAACTCCTAGCAACCTGGTTTGGTTTTAAATACATGACTCCACATTCCTACTTTATGATTTCCTCTTAATCCAAGCGTAGGGCCTCTTAACTAGCCAAGATTGAAAACAAAAACAAAAAAAACAAAGGAGGGGAAATGGTTCTTTATATTTTTTTTTCTAGCGACCTCTCATTCTTGAAGAACCTCAGACAAAGGCTTCTGCTCTAGAGTCTATGGTGGCTGCCATGCCAAGACATGTTTTATGCATCCAGTTTTCTAACCCTTTGGCTACAGAGAGTGTTTGTACATGTGCAGGCCCCTTGAAGCTGCAGCTTCATAAAAGACAAACTACAGCTTTGTAAACATTTACTTGGATAATTTTTGCTTCCCTGCCTGGAGTGTTGCCTTTAATCAAGTTTCCAACACCTGGCTCCTGAGATGCTATTTTCAGATTCTGCACAGATCAGCTCTTATCTGTCTCTCCTCCCTCATCATCAGTCTCGACTTGATGATTTTATCCAGACATGTAAAGCTTCTCTTGCAGCTTCCACATCCAGCTTCTTTAGGGAAGCTGATTCTGAACTGTTAGGTGATATCACAAGTAGGGGGAGCTCAGGGGTTCCTTACACTAGGCCTGTGCCTGCAGTGAAAGTTGACCCTTTGCCCTCCACTCTACAGGCTCTCTAAAGTGATTGTCCTCCTGCAAGTTTAGAAAGGGTTAAGCAAAAAGCAAGGTCTCTGCACATACAGATTTTAACATTCAAAGAAAGATTAAGTGATGAAAACTTCCACTGTTCCCACCAGTTGATTTGATAATGGCATAAAGAAGGGAATAAGCAGAGGCCAGTCTAGTAGGGATGAACTCAGCTTCAGTGTGACCACTGTGAATTGCAAACTGCCTCTCAAACCTGGGAGTTTTATTATAGCAGGTTCACTAAGTATACAGGATCTTACCACTCTAGATCAGCAGGAGGGCATCAGCAATCAGCAGGTTGTGAAAGTGCATTTTTAAGTGGAAAATAAAGAAAACATGTAGCACTTTCAGGAAATTTTAGGAAGGACACTGACATGAAACACATGCAGAAAATAATAATGATGATGATGACATTGATAATAGTAACTAGCATTTTAAGGTTGACTAATGCTTTTTATATGTTATTCCATCTGATCCAGAGACAATGTCATGCAAGGATCATTTGCAGGAACTCAGAGTGCTTTGCCTGCATAAGAGAAGACTCTGGGGAATATGATAGCTATTAATGTATTTGAAGGGTCATCCTATGGAAAAGGCAGCTAGGTAGTACAATGGTGCCCAGACTGGAGTCAGGAAGACTTATCTTCCTGAGTTCCAATCTGTCCTCAGACATTTGCTAGCTGTGGAAACCTGGGCAAGTCATGTAACCCTTTTTTTGCCTCAGTTTCCTCACCTTTAAAATGAGCTGGAGAAGGAAATGGAAAACCACTCCAGTATCTTTGCTAAGAAAACCCCAAATGGCGTCATGAAGAGTGGGACACGACTGAAAAATGACTGAACAACAACCTATGGAAAAGGGGATTAGATTGTTCTGATTGGATCCAGAGAACATGGATGTAAATTTCGGAGGCATATTTCTGTTCCATGTAGGGAACAATTCCTGATAATCAGAGTTGTTAAAAATGTAATAGGATGAATGAAGAAGTAGTCAATTCTCCAACACTGGAGCTTTTGGGAGCTTCTGATGTAATGGCTACAAGGTGACTTTTGGGAGATGGTATAGATAGAGAGAGGATTTGTATTTATATAGGGATTATACTAGGTGGCCTCTGAAATTCTCCATCCATCCAGAATTTCTGGGATAAACAGCTTACTTAATTTAGGTAGCAGGTAGGGTGGGAAGAAGAGAAAATGAATACTTCTGAATTTAAAAATAACACGAAGGATGAAAAGAAGTCAAGATAGGGAAAATAAATATACAATAGGCAATTGGAGATACAGGCTTGGAGCTTAGAAGAGTAACTAAAGCTAGATTTAGATATAGATATAGATATAAAGGCACATTTATATCTAGATAGGAGTAGCTAGGTGTTGCAGTGGATATAGCACTGGGCCTGGAGTCAGAAAGACCAGAATTCAAATCTGACCTCAGACATTCACCAGCTGTGTGACGTTGGGCAACTCAACTCCTGCCTGCATAAAACTGGAGAAGGAAATGGCAAACCACTCCAACATCTTTGCCAAGAAAACTCCATAGATAGTTGGTCCACAGGGTCATGAAGAGTCAGACACAAGTGAATGATTGAACAACAATATCTAGATAAGTGGGTGGATGGATAGTTAGATAGGTAGATAGATAGATAGATAGATAGATAGATAGATAGATAGATAGATAGATAGATAGATGGATGGATCTGTTGGTCATCTGTTTGGAAATGATAATTGAACCTATAAGATCTGATGAAATCAACAAGAGAGAGTGTATATAAGGAAAAGATGGTCCAGGATGGAGCCTTAGGGTACACTCAGTTACAAAGAAGGAGCTATTGGACAAGTGGGAGAAGAACCAGAATGGAGAAAGCCTAGTAAGGAGAGAATATCCATGAGGAGAGAGTGATCAGAGGTACCAAAAGCAACAGAGAGAGCTAAAAGGATAAGGATGGAGAAGAGGCTATTTGATATCGTGTCTGGAGATCATAGGTACCTTTGTACAAAGCAATTTCATTTCAGAGTTGAAGTAAGAAACCAGATTGCAAAGAGTTAAGAAGAGAGTGTGAGAAGATGTTGAGGTTCTGACTGTGGATGGCTTTTTCTAGTATTTCTATATTTTACTGGTTAAATTTGCAAAAGTCCTCATGCATTTGATCAATTGATTTTTTTTCCACCCCAATTCAGCTGATTTAATTACAGAAGGTAAGAGGCAGGTAAAAGAGACAATCATATATTAAGGTCTTGAACAACAAAGAAGTGTCTATACTCTGTTACTCCTTAATAATGTATGAAGAAGTCTTTCAATCAAGTTTGACCGAATTAGAGGGGAATTATCCATTGACTGGATCAGTTACACTTCCTGGTGAATCTTTAAAACACTCTCAAGGTAGTGAGTTGACAACTCTAAGGAATGTGAACTCTGTGAGTCCAGACAGCCTTGGCCATTGGGATTCGAGCTACAGAGAAAAATAGGGAGAGAGAAGGTGGCCCAGGCAGCCCAGCCCAGTGACCTACCCAGCTTAGGGGCAGCAGTATGAGGACACCAGAAAAAGAAAAAGGACTTCAAGTCCTATAGTACCGTAGGGTGATTTGCCTGGTCACATTTGTTTCTTAGGTCTATGCCTCCCTACTAGTGTTCTCTAAGTGTGTGCCCACTTTCCTTATTGATGCTGTGTGTAGTTATGGGAAAGTTGTGCTTCACGTTTATGGGAAAAATGTTTTGTTACTATTGTTCATGCTACTTGACTCTGTAAATGCCTCTGATTTGGGGGGAAATATTTGGATGATTTGTCTCTGAGTGGTGCCTTGGGAAATTCGTCCTCTGGTACCCACATTGAGTTCTGAGTAGAATAGACTCAGAACAAAATTGAGCATATTTATGTTTTCGATCTTGAAGTAAACCTCATGCCTTATTTCTTTTATATTTGGATCAAAAGCAACCATTATCTTCCATAATAAGTAATAGACTAAATGATATGTACCCATTGGCTTCAACCAAAAGTCTGAAAGCGAAACACAATTTTGAGCATTCGAAGAACTGGGACCATGATTATACCACAGTCATGTATGTTGTCACCTCTCTTTCTTAATGTACTTTGTTTCCCAGGATTTGCATTAAAAACACAAATCATAGCTGGATACGACAATGGAATTTTCTGTCGTTCCGATATGGGGAGATATATTGTACTTAGATATGTACCAATTTATTATTTGCTTATCTATATCCTGAGAATTAACATTCCTACTATATCTGTTTCCCTCTGTGAGAGTATCTTTTATTTTGGCCCTTTCCCCTCAAATAAGGTAGTTGTTTTTTTCTTTGCTTTTAAGAGGTAGAATGACTTGTGGGAATTATGACAGCCTTAGAGTTAAGAGATAGGTCAAAATTCTGACTCATGCACTAGTTGTAACATGGATTTATATTATTTCAGGTTTCTTCATCTGTAAACAGGGATAATAATATTTGAACTATGTACTTTACAAGATAATTCTGAGAAAGTACTTTACAAAAGCTATAATTATAAATTATTTATCAACATTGGCAAGTGACCCATGAAGACATACTAACAGGGATGAACTGAGAATAAACTAGCCCGGAGTAGATAAATACCATGAATTCTTATGTAAAAACAAGGATGGTGCATTAACCTGTTCATATATTTAGGCATATATACCATCATCATCATAATCTTCATCTTTATCATCAATATAACCAGAATTTATATAGCTCTTTAAAGGTTGCAAATTGCTTTACATACCTCATCTCATTTAATCTTAACAACATCCCCATAAGATAGGTGCTGTTATTTCCATCTTACAGGCCAGGAAGTGACTCACCCAGAGAAATAAGAAAGTGTCTAAGATAGGATTTAAACTCAGGTCTTCCTGATCCCTGACTTCCTGAAATCCAGTATTCTATCCACCGTTTCACATAGAGTGTAATCACTGTATTGTCCCCTTATTCACTGAACTCTCAGAAAATAAGGTTTGATTCTGATATTCCTAGAACAAGAATAATAACATCTGAATTCATATTTCTCTTCATTTCATCAGTTTTCAGACAAAATTGATCTATTTGTTGTTTCCTAGCAACATTTTGCACTCTTACCTTTTTGCTTTTGGCTAACATTTTGACTGTAGAAAAAGGACTGGACCTGTTATTACACTGGTACGGGGGTTCTCTTACTGGAAGAAACTTTCTCTGCCAATGCTGGTTTGAATAGGATTGTTTTAGAAAGTTGTCTGAGGCCCTGAGGCGTGTGTGGCTTGTTCAAACCACTTGGTCAGATGTATGTATAAGAGGAGGGACTTGAACACCAGTCTTCCAGGCTTTCAGGACAGCTCTCTCTCCATTCCCCCAGCTTCCTTTCTTGGTCTAATAATGACTCTCCTGATAGCCTAGCTTCAAGACCACTTCCTCCGTGATTCCTTCCTTGATCCCACTGAAATAGCCATATCCCTTTGTATCTCTTCTACTATACTTTCAGATTCTTTATAAGGGTGTGTGTGTATGTATGCATGTAATCAGTGTGTATATGTGCATGTATATAATACACAGACAAATATATGCATGTACATATGGAGTCAGTGTATGTGTGTGTAAATAAACATATATGTGTATATAGTCCTTGCATATATAAATATATTATGTATGTGGTTAGTGCATATATATATACACATATATGTGTAATCAGTATGTATATATACATATATGTATGCATAGTGAGTGTATATGTGTATGTATAGTTGGTATATATGTGCATATGTAGTCAGTGTTTGTATGTGTGTATGTATGTGTATATGTGTGTGTGTGTATACCCATAGGTATATATGTGTGGTTAGTGCATGTGTGTATATGCCTATATACACACGTAGGTATATATGTAGTCAGTGTATATATATAATATGTGTGTAGTCAGTGTGTTATATATGAGTATATGTAATCACTGTGTATATATACACATATATGTGCATGTATATAGTCAGTATGTGTGTGTGAATGTGTGTAGGTCTTATTTCTCCTACAAGATCAGGCACTTTTTGAAGACTCAAATTATTTTTATTCCTGTGTTTATATCCACTGAGCCTAGCACAGTGCCTGGAATGTGGTAGATACTGTATAAAGAATGAATGGCAAGGACAGTATCTTAGTCACCATTGCCATCTCCACAGTGCCTAAACCAGTGTCTTGCATATAGTAAGAACAAAAGTATTTGCTGAATAAATAAAACTACTGGTTTGTCTGTTTTCCTTGTTCATTCATTCAGTTTTCATTAAACATGACTACTGTATACAATGCCCTTATAGATGGCATTAATAGTAGATAAACAGATGAGATAATGTAAGCTGTAACCCCAAAGTTGAAGACAGCTACTGGCCCGATCTTCAAAAGAAAGAGAGAGGGACGGAGCTGGAGCAGAGAGGGGGGAGTAAGCAAGTCAGCTAACAAACAGATAAATAAATAGTTGAATAAATAGATCAAGAAATAAAAGTGACTTAAGCAAGGAAACAGGATTAGTGGATTGCCACTGACTGTGAAAACTTTAAAACTCCTGCCTTGAAATTCTTGCACATCAGGGGAGCCATTCCCTGAGGACACCAAAGAGGCAGTGTTTGTGTCTTTGAAGGAGGAAAAAAATAATTCCTAGCTGTTTCTTGGCTCTGTTTTTGTTGATGTAGTAGATAGATGCATTAACTATGTCAATTTTTCATAACCAAAGGAACCCCTAAATCAGAAAGGAAACAGAACAGGGCAAAATTCCATAGCAATTCTCAGGAGCTCAGTTTTATGGTGCAAGGAATTAAGAGGCGAATTGTAACAAATACTTCTTACAAAAGCCCTTCTATCTCAACTTCTGCAGCTGTTATATTCAAGTGCAAGAAACTGTTCTTGATGCAACTGCTTATTCTTCAACTTTAACAGAATGATTGTATGCAGAGCTGTAACTAGCAATTTTGGTTCCAACAACAAGGTTCATACAACACACCTGTGCCAAGCAATACATAACATGCCTTTGAGTCAACTCTTTAAGGCAAAT
Organism: Phascolarctos cinereus; assembly: GCF_003287225.1. Taxonomy (NCBI): domain Eukaryota; kingdom Metazoa; phylum Chordata; class Mammalia; order Diprotodontia; family Phascolarctidae; genus Phascolarctos; species Phascolarctos cinereus. Next base: position 344,481,638 of record NW_027555958.1, read on the forward strand.
TCAGTTTGGGGAGAGAGGCAGCCACCCTGGGATAGCATTTCCTTAAGTAGGAGAAGACTATAGGAACCCAGCACAGGTAGAATATGAAGACCAGGGCTGCCCTGGGGAGACTCTAACCTTCTGGTGAAGATTTAGACAGGGGTGGAGAAGGAAAGGGAATTGGGGAGACTACATGGAAGTTTAATACCTAGCAGCTTTCTCGTTTAGCTGATTAGTTCTGCTAAGTTTCTAAGATCATTTCTTTAGATTATACTGCTGAAAGAATGTCAGTGTCGATAATATCCTCTTTCTTTTGGTGTTCTCAGATAAAGCACCAGTTACCCTACCGTTGCTATGGCTCTTATTTGATGCATTTACAAACAACATAAACTTACAAGTCACATTTTAATTAGATCAACTACTTAAACTGCTGAGGTGACAGAATAGAACCACTTAATTTATATAAATTATTTATTTCATTTTTCACAAACATGCCTTTCTCTGTCTTTTAAAATAATGTTTTCATGTTTCTTTATTTATTTTGGGGATATTTGCTGCAATAAACAAACTTTTGTGCAAAATCTAGCAGGTTCTACTGATACACAGCAGTGATTATAATATTCCACTGTATTATGGAAGCTCTAGCTCTTCTTTTTTTAGTGTATTTCAATGGCTGTTTAAAAATATTTAGATAAATTATAATTGAATAAGTAATATATAATTTAATTTTAATGGATGGCCTTTTGTCTTCAGATTCCCTATACTTGTCAAATCATAGATCTGAACCCAAAACCAACAAAACCAAACCAAAACAGAACAAAACCAAAACTTTTAAAAAAAATCTGTCTTTAACCATATTACGTAGAAAAGAGTTAACTTTCAAATTAATTTTCGTGTAATATTGTTACTCTTACCTTCCATATACCCATTTATACCCATCAGCAATACAAATTGAAATGGAAATTGAAAGATAGAAGAAGGAAGAAAATGTAGCCAGCATTACAGTCTCACAGAGAATAATTTTCAAACAAATAACTAAATGTTACTCCCCTGCTTATGAAACTTTCATAGTTCCCTATTGCCTGTAAGATAAAACACATACTCCTCTGTTGGGCATTTAAAGTCCTACTCTGGTTCCAATGCTGTCCTTCCAGATCAGTTTTGCAGTACCCCCCCATAAGCTGTCCATTTCAGCCAAACTAGGCTATTTAACATTCCCTGTACATTACATTCTATTTTCTGCCTTGGCACAGGATATCCTCCAGGCCTGGAATGTTCTCCCTCCATATCAACAGTTCTTGGAATCTCTAGCTCCTTTTATGGATCAGCTCAAACTCCTGTGTCAGACCTCTCATGATCCCCTTAGCTGTTAGTGCTCTCCCCCTCCTGAAATTACTTTAGATTCATTATGCTTTACATTGTGTTTATTTATCAAAATAAATATAGTATCTCTCTCTTCTCTCAGCAGATTGCAAGCTTCTTAAGGGCAAGGACTATTTTATTTTTTTTCTTTATTTCTAGAACCTAGCACAGTGCCTGGCAAAAAGCAATTAATAAATGTTTAATTAATTCAAATCAGTAAGTATTAAGGGCTTGCTATGTGCCAGGCACTGTGCTAGGTCCTGGGGACAAAAAGACAAAAATGAAAGGATCTTAGTCTCTAATTGGGGAGAAAAGATATACACAAATGGGTACATATAAGTGGGGCTGGGAAAGGACTCCTGGAGTAGATGGAACTTTAACCAAGTCTTAAAAGCAAAAGATATTCTAAGATGTGGAAGTTAGGAATAAGAACATTCCAAGCGTAGGGGATAGCCAGTTCAAAGGCAGAGAGACAGAGGATAGATGTTAGTTTGTGAGAACCAGAAATTCAGTCAATCTGGCTAAACCATATATCATGGGGAATTAATAGACTACAAAGACAGGAAGGTGATAGGTTGTGAAGGATTCTAAATGCCAAGCCACGGAATTTATATTTATAGTTGATCTCATAGGGAGCCTTTGGAGTTTATTGAATATGGAAATGACATGGACACAGCTTTGACATTTCTGCGGAGGATTGACTGGAGCAAGGAGAGATATAACACAGGAAGTCCAATTAGGAGGTTAGTGCAATAGTCTATGAAAGAAGTGATAAAGGACTAAATGATGGTGGCAGCTGTATCAGTGGAAAGAAAATCAAAATAAGAATAGATAAATAAACAAAAAGATAAATAAAAGAAAAAAGAAAATCAAAACAACTCTGAGGTACCATATCATACCTAACAGATTGGCTAACAAAAAAAGGGAAATTATAAATGTTGGAGAAGATATGGGAAAATTAAAACACTAATGCATTGTTGGTGGAGTTGTGAACTGATCCAGCTATTCTGAATTGATCCAACTATTCTGAACAACAATTTGGAACTATATCAAAAAGCTATAAAACTGTACATACCCTTTTAATCCAGTAATACCACTACTAGGTGTATATTCCAAAGCGATCATAAAAAAAGGGAAAAGGACACATATGTACAAAAATTATTTATAACATCTCTTTTAGTGGTGGCAAAGAATTAGAAATCGAGGGGATGCCCATCAAAGGGAATGGCTGAACAAGTTGCATTATATGAATGTAATGGAATGCTATTGTTCTATAAGAAATGATGAGCAGGCGGATTTCAGAAAACCTGGGAAGACTTATATGAACTGATGCTGAATGAAGTGAGCAGAACCAAGGGAACACTGTATACAGCAATAGCAACACTATGCAATGACCAACTTTGATAAACTTAGCTTTTCTCAGCAATAGAATGATCTAAGACAATTCCAAAAACCTCATGATGGAAAATGATGTCTATATCCAGAGGAAGAACTAAGGAGCCTGAATGCAAATCAAAGCATACTATTTTCTCTCTTGCTTTTTTCTCATGTTTTTTCACCTTTTGTTCTGATTCTTCCCTCACAACATGACTAATGTGGAAATATGTCTAATGGGACTATATATGTATAGCCTATATCAGATTGCATGATGTCTTGGGGACGGGAAGGAAAAGAGAGGAAGGGAGAAAAATGAAAAAAATACATAATCATTTTCTTCAGATTGCTATGCTTTGGCTATAGAAGAAGACAGGAGTGTTTTAGTCAATATCCTTCTAAAGAAGAGAAAAGGGAAACAAAGGGAACAAAAACAGCAGAGAAGAGAGATGGTTGCTTTGAGTTCATTTTTAAGGGATAGTGGAAGTTGGGAGGGCATTCATTATCTTGGCACTAAAATCCTGATTGAATGTTTAGGGAGCTGTTTTCACCAATTTCTACTCCATTTTCACCTGAATAGAGGTGGAGTTAGCAGATTTACAAGAGACGATAGTTGTCACAGTGAAGCTCTAGTACCATTTAGGTACCCAATGGAAGCTGCAAATAGACTCAGTATCTTGTGTTTTCCCAAAGAAGCTAACATTTGCTCTAACATTCCTTCGAGGTCTAAAGGATAGAATAAAGAAGGCAGGATGAGTCAGATATATGAGGATATTGGACAGAAGAAATCTATGGCATCATTACTGTTTTTGTTTTTGCCCACATCAAGGTGACAGTGTTCCTGCCTTCTTGATGAATGGGGCATATTACATTGTTCTATAGAGTAACCTAAACTTCCCTTGCATTTGTTTAGATAGAAACCTATAAAATGTGGCATATTCTAGTAATTGTGCATCAATCTGACATTCTCACAGAAAGCAAAGAGATTTCCTTAGGGCATAGAAAATCAGGGCAATCTCCCAGGGCCTGATGATTTCAGCAGTATAGGGATCACATGATTTTTTTAGTAGCTGCTGCTGAACCTCTTACATATACAATCAGGCTTAACCTTTTATCATTTCCAAGGCAAAACAGGCCATAAATGTCATTCCACACTGAGAAGAAATACCTTCAGGGTAATGCAGATTGTTCTTCAGTTGTTTTAGTCATGTCTAGATTTGTGACCCAATTTGGAGGTTTTCTTGGCAATGATACTGAAATGGTTTGCTATTTCCTTTTCCAGTTCATTTTTACAGATATAGAACTGAAGCAAACAGGGTTAAGTGACTTGCCTAGGGTCATATACTTAAAAAGTGTCAGAGGCCAGATTTATATTCGTAAAGATGAGTCTTCCTGATTCGAAGCCCTATCCACTGTACCACCTGGCTGTGCTTAATGCAAATTAATTTCAACTAAATCTTTAATCTATCTGTTTGACCTTGCCAACTAGTTCTTAGTTCTTTTCAAGGAAGATCTGAAAGTGGATATAATGGGAGAGGAAGTTACAGGAGGTTTCAACAGAAGAAAGGAAAGTAAATGCAAAAGGAGACAGGAAATATCCTAGAATACAAACTTGATTTTAGAAAGAAGAGGTTATGTTGGATACAGCAGAGACATCCAAATCCTGTTGGTAGTAGACCTAAATAATTAAAGGACAATAAACAGAATTATCCTAGAGAGAAAATGTAGGCTAGGAATCAGAGCCAAAAGCAGGGTGGCACAACTAGGGATTCTGACCCTGAGGGATGAATATATAAGGTGCTAAAAATCATTTGCAGTCCCTTAAGTAGGAGAAATAACCTAAGGAGTAAGAAAAAATAGTTAAAAAGGAAGGGTTCCAATGGTTTTTTTCATTCCCCCATGGACTCTTCTCTACCCTGGCTCCACCTTGCTCTCCTCCTCTGCTTAGAGTGACCTCATAGTTTCCTAGGGGCTCCACTTACGAAGATGTAGTTTCATGTCATTTTTTTTTGGTGTGGTTTGTTTTATTTCATGGTAGTTACAACTCATCTAGGAATCAAACTCCTTAGTCCACTCAAAAGTGAAGCTCACTTTTTATTGTGAACTTTTTGAATTCTTCCTCTCTATTCTCCTATAGTTACAAATAGCAATATCTGTATGAAGTCCTAGATTTGTTACATAAATTTGTTATATTTGCTATATAAACGTGTATATTATGAATCTTCCCACTCTTTACTCCTTTTTGGGAGGGGATATTTTTGAAAGAATGTCATAAAAGCCCCATAATTATCAGTACCACCAAATGAAATCAGGTTAAATGGCAATAATGTACATAGAATATGTCAGGCAAAACCTTTGACTTCTTAAAATCAAAGGTATTTTCTGACTTTAGAATTCTATAATTCTAATATAAGGGATTAACATATTAGCATCCTTGATTATCATGTGATTAGCATAAAGAAAGAAGAAAGATCAAAAACAGTGATTTTAAAGCATTTGAGCTGTCCTGAAAAATAATTAACTCTCTTGTAGAGAATTCCCCACTATTATTACATTGTTATAAACAGAGATACACTTCTGAAACTCATTTTTGCATAATAATATGAAATGAGGTCAATGACAAGAAGAGATCTACTGTTGGGATGGGGAAGAATAATATTCAGTTGAGTATCTGCAATTGTGGCTCTGAAGACATATGTGGGCTGGGCTATCTCTGGAGCCCTGGAATTAGGAAAAAAGTGCCCATGGTAACTGATCTGAGACTTCAAGACTCAAGGATTAAACTAGTGATGATATTTCAACATCTGTAGTCACACACTTCTACTCTGAAAGGTATGTTCTACTTTTTTGTGACTTCCTTTTACAGCTTGCCTTTAATGCTCATTTTATCAGGTTTCACATGTATCCAAATGCTGACAAGGTACAAATCGCAAATATTATTGGCTCTAACCCCTCTAGGTATAGTCCTTCATAGGTATATTCACTGTGATGGTTGGTATAAAATAACAACTATATCAGAGAGCCATATCTCTCTAATGAAAGGAGAAATTGGAATACATAATCTCTAACTTCCTTTCTAGCTATGACATTTTCAAAACTCATTCTATTTTATAAGCATGGTTTAGAAAAAAGGAATAGTTTCCTCCTCCCCTTTGTTAATCTAGAATACAATACAAAATCATCTTGTATCAAAATCATAGAATTTGGAAGATAGCCTAGAGATAAGTTAGTAAAAAAAAAAATCCTATGTAATGCATGCATTCTTCCTTCTTTCCTTCCCTGGCTCTGTTCTTTCCCCTTCCTATCCATCTCTCTATCTCTCACTCTGTCTCTCTCTCTATCATCCATCTATATATCTGCTTGAATAGCTATAATAAAAGGGAACTCTTTGCTTTGGGAATCAGTATATCCTCTTTTTGAATAGCTTTAATTGTTACAAAGATATTCCATATGCTAAGTTAAAATCTGCTTCCATCCATTGGTTCTAGCCATTCAGGTCAACTTCCTCTTCTTTTTGACAGCCCTTCAAATATGTTGACATGAATTTAATATTCACCTAAGTTCTCTTTTCTTTTTGCTAACCAACTGTTTCCATCAACTCTTTCTCATACTGCCTGATTTCAAGTTTCTTCACCCTTTTGGTTACTCCCCTTGAGACTTACTCGTTTGTCAATTACTCTCGAAGTGTGAACACAATATTTCAGTGTGTTGCCTGACCAACACAATCCAGTATTTATTTCACTCATTCTATTTTTGAAAGTGCATGAAGGAAGGGAAAAACGGGCAAAAGTTGTGATATGCACACATTTATGTAACAAGTTTAGACTGTTTGTCAAACAGAGGATTCTTTACATATTTCCCCTTCTGTCATTTAACATCCTCAAAATCACACTTTCTCAGAACAAGAGGCTTTGATTTGACGTGAAAAATTGTAAAAAGGCTCAAAGTGTAGACATTATAAATAATTCAACCCATGACTTCTTGCATGAAGTGTCTTTGGCTGCCAGAAATAGTATAACTCTCTAAGTTTCCTCCTTGACTCCTTTCTGTTGGATGTAGATTCTAATTTAGTCTAAAGCCTTCTAAGACACTGTCTGCTGTACTTATTCAAACCCTCTAATTTGACAGGTCTCTCTGAGCATGTTTCTAGACATTGATGGATTTCCACACAGTTTTGGCTGATTGTTCTATGAACTGATAAATCTTTGCTTCTCATTGTGTGATATTGTCAATGGCTCTCACCTCTCTTACTCCTATGTAATGAATGACAGTTCCATTACTGTAATACCAGAACATAACGATGTAAAAAAAAATTTTATATGTTCAAAGATTGCCAGATCATTGAAAGGTAAAATCTAGGTAAACAGGGAGCCTTGCAAAGCTCCATGACTTAATGAATAAAATAAATAAGGAAGAGGATCCTTCTTCTTAATTGCTTTAAGCAACTTGTTAGAGTATCTAAAAGCATGATCTCACTCTCATTATTTTGGTGGGCAATAAAAGTTAATTAAATCAGTTTATATTATGCATAGTATACATATAATTAATAATCACATTAGATATTCCCTCCATTTATCTTGTATTTTTATATTTATTTCTACTCCTATTTTGGTCGGAGCAATCACTACATCCATTTAGAATATTCAATTAATACTGTTAATGCATTCTAAAATGCTTTCTTCTATAGAAATACTCTAATATTCCCATGGATCTGTAATCTAGTTGATATAGCTTTTCTTGCCATGAGTCAAATCCAACCCATCCATGTGTACCAATCCTGTGCAAAGCTTTTCTATATCCTACTGTGAACATGCCATAGCAAAACTACAGAGTGTGCAAGCAATATTCCTCACATTCTTTGAACATTGTTTGGATGCCAGTAGAGTGCATGGTATGTCCGTAACATAGCTCTTGCTATGTGGCTAGCCCCTCTTTTATCAGCTCATGCATTTCTCTCATATCTTTTATACTATTTCTCCTGAATAACTTATCATTTGAAATGTGTTTCAGTCTGCTAACATCCAACCATATGCCTTTTAATTGCACTTTAGGTGATCTTTAACTTCAATTCTTCAGAGACTGTAGGACTGAATGACTTACCATCATAGGGTACAGCTAGGAGAATCTGGTGTTATAAAGATAGGACTCTTTTAGGAGAAAGTTCCTGATAATTAAAAAGCAAAAACAAAAAAAATGTACAGTTTTTAAAAACAATACTGCTCATTTTCTTCTGTTCAAACATAGTTCCAGCTTATTTTTAATTTGCAAGATCTGGCCAAAGTATATATTGATTGATGAGTTTTGTGAGTAGTCCATCCAACTGCATGTCATATAGTGGGCAACAGGCATTCTTTGGCCCCTGGAATTTTTTTTCCTATCTGTATAAGTAAGTGAACTTTTTTGAATGATTGTAGATCTCATTTAGAACATTACAACATTCTGGGTTTGGTGCTATCAGCAAAGTGTCATGCAAATAGGAGTAATAGGTCAGCCTTTCCATCTGTGGGATGGACTATGTACTTTTCATCTACGATGACAGTGGCAAATACCTTCAGTGAACATATGCCACTTGGCTGTATGCTTCCCTTAATATTAATAATTAAAAGCTATAGAACAATTTGTCTTCATTACATCTATCAATGAAATTATGTATGATATCGACATATATGTGAGATTTGCCTTGTCAGAGGAGACCCTTTAAAGTTTCATTTTGCTTTGGCACATGGTAAGCATTTAATAAATGTTTATGAATTTATATTATTCTATCTAATTAAAAGTTTTCATAGAATCAACAAATAAGCATAGTGAGATAATTTATTATTCTATTTAATTAAAAGTTTTCATAGAATCAACAAATAATAAGCATAGTGAGATCTTTTACTATCTATACCTATCAGTCACTTAAGGGATTTTAAAGAGGTCATCTACTATAGAACAAAAGCCTATATCCTCCATTTTCATACGAACCTTAATCAAAGACGCACTCAATGTGCATGCAGATTGTTTTTTATAAAAATTGTGCATAGGTGGAAAAGAAGGCACATGGGATTAATACCTATCATTATTCTCTCAGTATTTGTATTCACTTGCCTTTTTAATAGTAATGTAATATGAGTTTTTTCCCCACATTTTAAAAAATCATCCCCTTTTTCATATACCTTGGGAACTGATGCATTGATGCTCTCAAAGTGGTGTCACATTTAGTGCAGACCTCTTCTGTGTATTCTTGGTTGAGCCCAGATCCTTTTCTCAAGTTTGTTTTGCTTCAATACCATTTCTACTTCCTCAAAGAACATATTTAAGGCTGTGATGTTAGATTACAAATGTAATAGTCCCACTCACTAGCTTGATGGTGAAAAGTGTTGGCTATAAAATATCTTTACAAATCTCTTGGATTTTCCATGTTAATTTTCCTCCTTTCAATTCCTTCTTCAATGTTACACAGTTTTTCATGATAGGATTTTACAAATGAATATATATTTTAATGTACTGATGCCTTTAGCCATCACATCTCTCCACTTGGCAATGGGATCAAGTATTTGCTGGATTAAGCAGTTATCAGCCTCTTTTGTACTCCTCATTATCAGAACTGATGTGAATCAGTTAAACTTCCTTAAGAATTTGTCATAATTTAGTTCTATGTCCTTTTCTCTAACTAGTTCACATTTTTTTCAGCATGACTGGTCTTTTAAATGTCAAGTTGGAACTGTTGTAAATTCACAACATATATATTTTTTCTTCTCATTTTTCTTCTTATTACTCTACCCAAGTTTATAGTCTATTAAAAAATAATTGATTCAGAAATGGCTTCCAAATTAGTAATGAATCATTTCCTGTCTGTTGAAATATAATCAATTTAATGTTTTATGAATCTCACGCTTATGATGTCTAGGGCTTCCTTAATCTTTTCTATAATAATATATTCATGATATACATGTAAGATTTCTGTGCTATCAAAAGGCATTTGGCTTCTCACATTTCTTATTCCAAAAAAACATTTTCTAACCCAATTTTTACCTTTCCCCATTATATTGGCATTTGAATTGAAGTTGTTGAACATTAACATACTTAGATTTAAATTTGCTATGGAGGTCTTTATAGAGTTTTTTTTTAAAATTTCTTCTTCCTTTCTTTCAAATGTTGAGGCATAAAATGCAATTATTTTCATAATAGTATTTTTTTGCAAATAATGATCTTGAACACTATGAATTGAGATACACTTTGTAATGATTTTTTGTTGCTGTTGCTTTCTGATTTATGATAAAACTAACTCCACCAACTATTTTGTCTCCCTAAGAACTCATGAATCATCCTTTCATCCGGATGAAATTTCTGTCTTCTGGTTTCCCTAATGAGGTCGAGATATACTTCAGTTCCTTTAATAATACGTTCACTCATTGGTTGCTGTTCAAGGATGTGGTACAGATTGCCTAAAACCTGGATGGTTCTTAACACTTTCTGTTTCCTTTTCTATTATATTTCCATATAATCTGCTTCTGATATTATACTCAAAGTCTTCCCAGCAAAGTAAAGCCTATCAGAGCTTGGATTCCCCCAGAATAGCATCTGAGAACTTAGACCTGAATGAAGCATAAAAAAATATACTTTGAAAAAAGTAGAATATTTTGCTTGATAGTTGTTGAGTGAATGACAGTACTGCTCAGTATAATCATTATTAATCACTGTCATCTTCTGAGTATGCCTTGAAGTTTGCAAAGCTCTTTATGTACATACTTCATTTGAGCATTGAAACAAGGAAAGTTAAATACTACTAATACTATTATCTACATTTCACAAATGAAAAAACTGATGCTCATAGAAGTTAAGGGACTTGCCCATGTTCATGCATCCAGTAAGTTTTAGAGGCAATGTTTAAATCCTGGTCCTCTTGATTCAAGTTCAGAATTCGATACACAGACAGGCTAGATTTAGTCTTTTATTCAGTAAAATGAGTTCTCCTTTCTTTTGAGTGAGAACTGAATCTTCTTTTATTGTAAATATTGTCATTTGTTAGGTGAAAATTCTACTATGATACCCTGTCATGTTGTGGAGGTAGCCCTATGGTTTTGTAGATGATGCCAGCACAACACAAAATCTTTCAAGTTACACCAAAAAATGGAAAGGCTTTCAGTAGGGGCCCAGTAACAGGCTGGGTGTAGGTGGTTTAGAGTCCAGCCAGGATGACTTGGAGCTGTTCATGGCCAAATATACGTATACGTGTGTCAGTGTTTATACAGACACACATATGCATATATGCACACAAATTATGTATGCATGTATGTGTATATATAAATATGCATGCAAGCATATATTTCCATAGCTACCCACTAAAACCAGTTTCTAAAGTAAAAAAGACATTGTAGGTACAGATGTTTAGACGTTTGAAGTATTCAGAATTTAAGTTATCTAATATTCATTTCTTAGAATAATCATTTTGACTTCACAAGATTGACCTTCCAACTCTTAGAAATCAGTGAAAAAAACTCCCACCTATACACTTCATTTAGTAGCTTGGCTATTGAACAATCTGAAACAGGAAAGATAAATTTGTGATTCTTTATGTTTTTGAATGAAGTAAATACACTTTAATTTAATGGAAAGGACATTGGATTTGAAGTTAGATGAAATAAGTTTGAATCCTCACTCTGCTACTTATTGTAATTGTGACCTTGGGCAAGGCATTTAATCTCTTAGTTTTCTCATGAAGAAGCTGGACTAAATTATCTCATAGGTCCCCTCCAGATTTACATCTATAATACTATAATTAAGCATTATATGCCCATTACATATAATGTATGCCCATTACATATAATATATCCCCATTTACATATAATGATAACACTCATGTTTTCTTCAAAATATTCTTCTCCCTTATTATAGAATATAGCTTTTATTACTGACATTTTTGTGTTACTTTCCAGTTCTTTCATGGGTACATTATCAATTTGGCTACAAGATGCAATTATTAATTTACAACATTTGGTATTTTTGGATTGGTAAACAGAGAAGGGTGGTCCCAAGATCTTTTCTTTATCAAAATGCTTAATATATGCTTGTTGAACTAAATCAAATTCATATATTAAGCTCCTAATATCTTCATCATGTAACAGAGGGAATGCTGGACTTTCAAGGCTATTTCAGCAAACTGTTTACTGGATCCTACTAAGATACAAGGTTTCTGAAGATGGGCCTAATGGTGGACTATGTGTCTCATCCAGGGAGCAAGCTAAGTAAGTGCAGAGAAGTTCCCTACCAACAGGCTAGATGTTGAATTATTCTGCAGATGATTAATTATTTTAGCCTTTACAACTCATGAATTCAATTCAATAAACTTATTTAGTATTTTCTGTGCTTAAAGCACAATATTAGATAGTAGAAACAGAAGTATAAAAAAAAGTGACCCCTGCTCTCAAGGAACTTGCCTTTGATTGGAGGAAATAGAATCAATATGATAAGTAAAGAAAAATATGTACAGCCTAATTGAAAATTAACTTGGTGGAGAGGGAGAGACAAGAATGGAGACTTACACCTGGAGTATCAAGAAAGGATTCCAATAGGAGGTAATACTTGAGCTAAGCTTTGAAGAGAACTAGGGGTTCCAAGTAGTTTTGATGATTGCTGCTTTATAAAACAGCTTAAGATCTGGAACAGCTAGGCCACCTTCCCCTGCATTTCTTTTCATTAGTTCCCTTGATGTTCTGGACCTTTTTTTATTCCAAATGAATCTTGTTATTATTTTTCTAGCTCTATAAATATAATATGTTTATATAATACTAATTCTATAAAGAATTATATTTTATAATAGAATATAATATTTACACATTATAAATACTATATAATTTTTATATAAATATAAGATATTTATAGAAGCTCTTTTTGGGCTGGCAAAGAATTGGAAATTGGATGCCCATCAACTGGGGAATGGCTGAACAAGTTGTGGTATATGAATGCAATGGAAAAGTACTGTGCTATGAGAAATGATGAGCAGGTGGACTTCAGAAAAACCTGGAAGGCCTTGTATGGACTGCTGCTGAGTGAAGTGAGCAGAAGCAGGAGAATGTTGTATACAGTAACAGCCACATTGTGTGATGATTAACTTTGATGAACTTAGCCCTTCTCAGTAATGCAAGGATCTTAGACATCTCCAAAGGTCTCATGATGGAAAGTGCTATCCACATCCAAAGAAAGAACTTTGGAGTTTGATTGCAGATCGAAACACTGTATTTGTTATTTTTTTTCTTCTGTTTTGTTTTGTTTTCTCTTTCTTGTGGTTCCTTCCATTGGTTCTAATTCTTCCTTACAACATAACTAATGTGAAAATATGTTTAATAGGAATATATATATGTAAAGCTTATATGAGATTGCACATCATCTTGGGGAGGGAAGTAGGGAAGGAGGGGGAGAAAAATTTAAAACCCAAAAGCTTATGGAAATGATTGCTGATAAATCAAAATAAGTTAATTAATGAAGAAAAAAAAAGTAAAGAGAAGAATTAAGGATTCCAAGAGGTAGAAGTGAGGAAAGACACTTTTTCCTGGCATGGGGGAAAGCCTACAAAGGCATGGAGTTGGGGACTCCTTGAGGTATAAGAAGGTTCCAATCCATATTGGTGGAGGGAGCACATAGATCAATGAAATTATAATTCTTTTGAACTATTGAAGCCCAATCAGAGCTATGAGGTTCATGAATGCCAGAACAGAGATATCTCAATGTATTTGAAGGTCACCCCCATAACAGTCATTTGACGAAAATGAAAATTTTAACTATAACTATATCTCCACAGTCATAAAATTATTTTTTGTAGTAGGATGATAAATATAGTTCTCTGATTCAATAGACTCAAATACAGCTTGATCTGATAAACAATAACAATAATTTTCAACCTGAAGTTATAAACCTTATAAGGCTCTTAAAATATATGATGAAATATTAAAAAAATAAAATTTGATGATTCCCCCCCCAACACATGATTTCTTTGGCACAGGAAATAACCGGTCAGTAAACTCCTACCAATTCAAATCAGAACTTGATCTGCAACTTATATTTCTAGAGTATTGTCTTGGGTACCAATAAGTTCAGTGACTTGCCCAAGGTTATATAGTCATTAAGTGCTAGAGGAAGCCCTTAAACACAGATTTCCATAACTTTGACTTTATTACCATGATGGAAGGTTTTATCTCTTCCCTATATAGTCTTAGGGTCTCTAGATGTCCTTGAGAACTTTTATGGGGGTCAGCTAGGTCAAAATAATTTTATAAAGACATTATTTGCATATTAAAATGTTCCTCCATCTTCCAACAATCCATCATGAGGCCTGATTTTCATTATGTAATTAAACTAAAACAATATGTTATAACAAATTGAATATAGCAGGTATGAGAAACAAGCTGTCTTCTATTAAGCCAGATGTTGCAGAGATTTGAAAAAAATATGTAAAACAATACTACTCTTCTCACTAATTTGTTTTCTGTTTAGGAAAATGTATTTTTCATTTAAAATGTCATTGTGTTAACATGTAATGATTTCATTATTTTAAAAATGAATTACTAAAGAAATATTTTTAAAATATTAGTTTTAATTTTTGATATAGTGAATACTGATAGATATAACCTATACAAAGAAAAGGTCTTTGGGGTTCTCAATAATTTTTAAGGGTATAAGGAGGTCCTGAGACCAAAAAGTTGAGAACTATTGCTCTATACCCTAATGATTCTCAGGAGCATGTTAATCCTTATTAATTTTAATAAGTAGAGGTATTTATTCCTCCCTCCATTTTATAGATGGGGAAACTGAACTAAAGTAAGAACAAGATGTATATTCATTGTCACTTAGCAAAGCCAGGTGGCATAGTGGATAGAGTGTCAGGCCTAGAGCCAGGAAGATTAATATCCAAGAGTTCAAATCTGTCCTCAGGCACTTATTATCTGTGTTACCCTGGGCAAGTCACTTAACCTCTGACTACCCCAGTTTCTCATCTATAAAGTGAGCTGGAGAAGGTAATGGCAAACTGCTCTGGTATCTTTGCCAAGAAAAACCCAAATTGGATCACAGAGTCAGACATGACTGCAAAGAGTGAACAACAACAAAAGCAATAAAATCTGTTTTTTTCTTTTCTTTCTTTCTTTCTTTTTTTTTTTTTACTATAGCTCAGACCTTCATATTTCAGCATTCAAAATTAAGTGTCTCTATAATGCAATTATACTTTAGGTATTACTTTCACTTATCTTTTGTTTTTCTACATTTTGCCCTTCCCTTTTCACAGGCTTATAAAAAATCAGTGTCCATTCCTAATATTGAATTAAAACTGTTCAAGTATTCTATAATATTTTCATCATCTGACAGACTTGGATAGAATTAGAACATTTTACTCAATAATTCTCCCTTAAATGTCTATGTAGCAATTGTAGGACTAGCACAACTCTGCAACTGCCAACCTTAGAATGGTTAGTGTTTTTTTTTCTTTTCTTTAGTAGTTGATAACTTCAGAATTTAGAAAATAAGAAATCAATGGAACTGTCAAAAGCAAGTGACATAAGGGCCAGCAGCTGGCTTCTCCACTGAACCATGCAGACTGGGCCCTTGGCTTGAGACACAGATAGTCCTTCATATTATTCACTACTGTCTTCAATGATAAACACTGGCACATTTACAACACAGAATACATTACTAGAGTAATTCCTCAAAAAAAGAAACTATTTCACCAAAGAGAGCAGTGGCCAGTCCACATTGTTAACTTCTTGTCTAAATTTCCATTTATTTGCATATATATGTGGATTTAATCTATTACAGTGTATGCATACCCCATAGAAAATGCCATACACCAAGAAATATTTTTAAATATAGTGTAAACACTGGAGAAGAACTGGGAAAAATTTAGCTGATTGAATTTCAGAGCAGGAATAGACCTTGGAGTTCACCTAATCAAACTTTCTCAGTTTACAAATACAAAAACTGATACTTATAGAGGTGATGTGGGTGGCTCAAGGATGTTTGACTAGATGGTAGCAAAGCTGGAAAAGCCATACTATTACATGACTCCTTTTTTGCTTTGCTACTCTAGCTCATGATGGTTTGAAAAATAAATGGATTCCTCTCCCTTATCTCTATAGCTGATATGAAGCCACATATCTTTTTTCATGTAATGATGCAGGGAGAAGTAACCATTCCTATTTCTTCTTAGAATATCTTTTAGGAATCTAGAGAAAATTTAAGAATAATCTTGGTACCTTTTCACTAGAATGGGCATAATAAGAACAACAACATTTATGTAGCTCATTTTGTTCTCATAACAACCCTGTGAAATAGGTGTTGTTATTACCCCAGTTTATAAAGAAGGAAACTGAGGCAGATGGAGTGATTTGTCCAAGGTCATAGAGCTACTAAGTATCTGAGAAAGGACTTCAGGTCTTCCTGATTCCAGGTCCAGCTTTCCATCCACTGTGACACTTAGCTGCCCCTAATGCTATATACTATTAGAAGAATAAACTTTTCACATTCCTTTCAGTCCCTAGAACATTAAGTTTTTGATCATTACCCAGTCTTATCAGCATTTGAAGTAGCATAGTGTAGTATAAAAAGAGACAGCCTTAGAGTTAGAAAGAGCTGAGGTCAATTATTATGTCTAACACTTAATAGCTGTGTAGCCATGGGCAGTTCTTTTATGGAAGCCTTAGTGTCCTCATCTATAAAATGGAGATATTAATACCTCTAGAAGCTAACCTAACCTACCTACCTGGGTTTTTGTGAGGCTCAAATGAGATAATCTGTTTGAAGCACTTTGCAAACCTTAAAATCTTATATGATGGTTACCTATTACAATCAGGGCACCAAGGAACAGCTTCCCAAGGGAAAGAGAGAGGGGAAAAAAAGTATATGTGAATCAATTCCCTGAGAGAGAAGAATAAGAAAACAGTATCAGAGTGAGAATTATGAATTCCACATTTCCTTATTTCCTTAGCACAAATCTAAGTAATAGCTGTAAGAAAAATGGGTCTGAAGAGGGCTTAGTAGAGCTAGAGATACTTTTAAAATCTATAATTGGAAAGAAGGAATAAATTATAAAATTCTGGAGAGAAGTTATAGGTCAAAGAGAGAGGGGGAAAGGGAGAGAGAAGGTAAAAAGAAGAGAGGACAGGGATGGGAAGGAAAGAGAGAGAGAGAGAGAGAGAGAGAGAGAGAGAGAGGAGAGAGAGAGAGAGAGAGAGAGAGAGAGAGAGAGAGAATGAAAACTTCTCTATGAATATGACAAAACCCTTTTGGAGTACAATAACCCCATGATTCATTATCAAATTACTACACCCATTAAGAGATGTATAAAATAGAGGGAGACAGAGTAGAAGTGGTTTTTTCCTGTTTTTTTTTTTATTGATTGAACAATTTATGTGCATATCTAGCTACTTAAATTCAGAAAAAGGTTACCTATCCTTGGTAAATGACATTTAACTTGACAGCCTAGTTACAATAACCCCTGTTCTTAAAAAAAAGACATCATTCAAATAATTTAATTTCTTTATTGCATCCCTTTTGTCAGAGGCATTACAACTTACCAAAGAAGACTGACACAATAGGTCATGTTTTTCAAGTTGGGCTGCCTTTTCTCAGATTTAATGAGTACTCAGAAAAGATGAACAAAGGAAGACTGTATTGCTAAAGACTTATCTAATTTTAAGGAATATATAACCTTCTAAAATGATTTCCAGCCCAAGCCTAAGAATAATTCCTTCTTGATGGACAGAACCCTCACAATAATGCCCCATCAGTTCAAGTGAATTTGGCAAGGAACAAAGTCTCAGAAAAACAATCATTTAAAATCCAAACCATATGAGAGCCATTAGGGAAACAAATTCTGATTGTTATTGCTAATTATAGAGAAGAACATATCTTTCTAAATAATTAATTGAAGTGGCTTAAACATTACAGAAATAATGATTTACAATCAGAGATCTTATATCTAGGATGTAACGATCATTACCCTGGAAGCTACCAACATGAAAAACTAACTTAATTTATATTTGCAATAGAGATGCTGAAAAATGACTGTAAAAGATAATGTATTGTTTGGTCAGCTGCTATGGGAACATGCTATTTCATGTCAGAAATATTAATATTGCATTATTTCATAATTTTCTCCCATAGTAAGTTTTGAGGTGACTATTGTACATTTATCCTTAATTTTCACATTTAATTCTCATGAACAAGAACACAGGGTATCTTATATGAAAAGCTATAAGAAAAATGGGTCTGAAGAGGGTTTAAAACTTTATAATGGGAAAGAGGGAATAAATTATAACATCCTGGAGAGAAGTTGTAGATCAAGACAGAGAGGAAGAGAAATCACAGGGGAGAGAGAGAGAGAGAGAGAGAGAGAGAGAGAGAGAGAGAGAGAGAGAGAGAGAGAGAGAGAGAGAGAGAGAGGAGACAGAGAGTAGAACTTTGTATTTATTTCTCTGTGAATATGACAGACCACTCTTGGATTCATCATCAAATTAACATGTTCATTAAGAGATGCATAAAAATAGCAGAGAGGAATAGAAGTGTTGGGATTCCTTAGCCACATCAATCAACAAACACTTATTAAATACTTTCTATGGACCAATTATTGGGGAGATAAAAATAAAACAGGCCCTAACCTCAAGCAGTTTATATTCTATTGAGGTAGACAATGTATATATATTCCTTTGTGTATTGAAAAATACAAAACAATTGGGGAGGATGGAGGCACTGGAAGATAGGGAAATTTTTGAAAGTCTTCTTGTGGAAGATAGTGCTTGAGCAGAGCTCTGAGGGAAACTGGAGAGTCTAACAGGTGGAGGTAAAGAGGGAATTAATTCTAGGCATGAGAGATAGCTTGTACAAAGGCATAAAGATGGGAAGTGGAATGTCATACATAAGGAATAACAAGAAGGCCAGGTTATCTGGATTGTGGTTTATATTAAAGCTAGAAGGAAAGTTGAAGGCAGGATGTAAGTGCCTTTAAATGCTAAATGTAAGAGTCTGTATTTGATCTATTATAGGTAGTCACTGGAATCACTGAGTAGAGGGACATGGTTACCCTGAGCAGAAAATCACTTTTTGGAAGCATGATAAATTGGAGATAGGAAAGACTTGAGGCAGGGAGACGAATTAGAAACTTATTGAAATAATACAGGTGAGAGATGATAAGGGTCTGAATTTGGGTAGTAGTTGTGTGAGTGGAATAAGTATATGGATACAGGAAATATTGAAGTAGAATTGATAGCATTTGGTAACTGATTGGATAGGTGGGTGAGGTGAGTGTGAGTGAGAAGTTGAGAATGACTCTAATATTGTACCATGCATGACTGGAAGGATGATGCCCTTGAGGGGATAGAACCCGTTAAAGAATAATGATGGACTAAGAGGGAAAAAAATAATTAGTTCTGTTTGGGACATACAGAGTTTGAGATGCCTATAGAAAATTCTTAGCTCCTCAGGCCTTTGTCTCTGCTGTAGGTAAGCACTCTGAATATATTTTGGCTTCCCTTGCTCATTCTCCTCCTGGGTCTTCTAGGGATGATCCACTAAAATGTAATCATTCAAAATTATTAATTTCATATTCCATATTAATTTCATATTCCAAAATCGAGCAATATTTTTCTTTCTCACTGACAGACTTAAGCGTGGTATCTGAACAAAACTGTGAGATTCCCAAAAGAAAATCTATCATTAAAGACATGTTCTCCATAGATTTAAAACTTCTCTTTCTCTACATGTGTAAATCAATTATTGTGTTCATGGTTTGCAGAATGAATCTCTGGCCTTTATAGTAATAACTTATGTACGTTACAAGTATACATCACGTATATTTACATGTATAACATGAGTATAATTTCTATGTTTCCCTTCACCTACCTATAGCTTTCTACCTGCATGCTTTGGAAAGGCAGAATAAGTCTAATCCGTATGAATCCTTTTAATTTCTTGAAGACAGCCATCAGTTTCCCACTAAGTCTTCTTTTCTCTATTACAAATATCCCCAGACATTCCCTATATGACATGGTCTCAAGATCTCTTCACCATCCTGATTTCCGTCTTCTTGATGCTCCCCAAATTCTGTCTTTCCTAAAATTTGAAAATCAAATCTGACCACAGTATTCTAGATGTACAATATTGGCCATGGTAGAATATAATGAGACTCACCTCTTGTGTGTTATTGAAGTGATGCATCTTTTAGTACAGTCTCATATTATTTTCTCTTTTCTCATGTCTATGCCACAAATACAGATTCTGGGCAATGAAATGTCTAGTAATGTAAAAATTTATACACAAATGTCATATCATTTGAATTTGTAATGCTTATTTCCATCAGGTTAGAACCAATGACCGTATTTTACTCACATGATAATTTCAAATAATGTAAACTCAATAAATGTGATCATTTCATGTGATTTATTATTTGCTCTAATTTGGGGTTGAGTTGTAGTTATACACTGTCTATCACTTGAAAAGATCTGCAAAACATCTGCATTTCATATACATAAAATACAGAAAATAAAATGAGACTGATTACAATATGTGATGCAGCTTTTGTTCTATTTTGTTTGTCCAGACCTGTGGTTCCATTAGTATAAAAAATCCCTGGTGTGGAAATTCACTGCATTGATACAGGTCACCAAGCAGAGAGGTAAATTAATTTGCCCATGGCAACGCAGCTAGCATATATTAGAAGCAAGTCTAGAAAAATGTTTTTCTGACATTGACTGGCCCTTTATTGAATATACCATGCCACCTCTCTTGATATAGTGTATGGAACACTAAATATAGAAGTTACATAAAGCAACAACATTCTATATTCTGGACAATCTTTACTAACTCTGAAGACTCAGATGACAGGATTACAGAACAGAAGCCAATCACAATGGCTTCATTCCAATGTGATTATAAGCCTTAAAATCTGTAAGATACACCTTAAAAATCAATTGGAAGTTTCCCAGGAAACCAATGAAGATATTTAAATCCAAACAATATGAGCTGAAAATGGAAACCCAGTTAAGACTGTTGCCACAGCATTATGTATTAATTGGTACTTGCAACAGAATTTGCTTGGAAAGCCACAAAGAGAGAGAGAGAGAGAGAGAGAGAGAGAGAGAGAGAGAGAGAGAGAGAGAGAGAGAGAGACATGGGATAATGTATCTTAGCAATACCAAGAGTATAAATTCTTTTCTCTACATACATCTGCTTAGTGGAGATGTTATTTTTGAAATGACAAAAGCGTGTGCAGAACCATCCATAGTGTTCTAATACATTGTTCTATAAGAAGAAAAAGGGCAGCTAGGTGGTGCAACAGGACAAAGCACTAGGGCCTGGAGTAAGGAAGACTTAAATTAAACTCTGGCGTCAGACTCTTAGTAGTTGTGTGACCCTGGGCAAGTCACTCAACCCTGTTTGCCTCAGTTCCTCATCTGTAAAATGATTTGGAGAAGGAAATGGCAAACCAACCAGTATCTTTGCCAAGAAAAGCCCAGATGGAATCAGGAAGAGTCTGACATGACTGAAGTGACTGAATAGCAGTAAATCCTCAGAAGTCATCATAGTGCATGGAAGTCAATCAACCAGCATTTAAGTGACTATTGTGTGTTAGGCACTGTGCTAAATGTTGGCATATAGTAGGTAACTTAATAAAATTTCGTTGAATTGAATAAGGGGGTTATTCTCTAAGCCTACATATCACAAATTTTAATATAGAGGCAGCATGGTAGGGGGCAAAGAGCATGAAATTTGAAGCCTGGGGATTGGATTCTCAGCTCTGCTAATTACTACTGATACTACCTTACCTAAGTTGCTTAGCTTCTTTGGACTTTAATGTATTCATCTATAAGGGCATAAGGGACACCAATTGGACCAAAAGATCTCTAAAGTTCCCTTCATCTCCAATCAATCAATAAGCATTTATTAAGCACCTACTATATTCTAGGCACTGGGGATACAAAGCCAAAAGTGAAAAAAAAAAATCTGCCCTCACGAGATCCATGTTTGTTCTACCAGGAAAAACAACATATGCCTAAATAAACATGTATAAAAGAGATACCAGGTGATTTTTGTGAGGAGGACACTAGCAACTGGCAATAAGAAAGGTTTTATGTAGAAGGTGGTGTATGAATAGAGTTTTGAAGGAAATTAGGGATTTTAAGAGGCATGATGAGGAGAAAGTAGATTCTAGGCTTGAAGGATAGGCAGCAGAAATGTGCAGAGATGGAAAATGGACTCTATAGGTGGAACAAAAGAAAGTCCACTTTTATTGAGCACTAGGGTGAGTGAAGGGAAATACTGTGTAATAAGCCTGGAAAGGTACAATGGGACTTACCTCCAAACCTTATTATCCAAATTAGTGGGGGAAATAATAATAATAGCTGACATTTATCTAGCCTTTTAAAGTTTGCAAAGATGAATATACTATCTACCTACCTATCATCCACCCATCTGTCCATCCATCCATCCATCCATCCATCTATCTATCTGTCTTCTGCCAAACTGGTGTCATTATTCTCATTTTTCTATGTTAAATCTAAATCTTAATGGGACTAAGTGAATTGACCAGAGTAACACAACATATAATAAGTATCTGATCAAAGGTCTGAATGTTGGTCTTCCTGACTATGTGGTGCATTCTATTCACTATCTCTTAAAAGCAGAAATTAATATATACAACTTAAAGTTATAGATAATGATTCAAGACAACCCATATTTGGTATACTCAGTTCAATTAAATAAACATTTTAAAATGCCTTTTATATTGAGAGCTGCATCACAAATGGGGGAGGCAGAAAGTTAAGATTAAATTCACAGCCATTAGGAATCTTATAGTCTAGGGTAATACGGCAGAAACACCAATAATTATACCATACAATATTACATGAGATGTGCACTAGAGAGTTATAAAAGAAAACACTTTATGATGTCCAAGGGCAATGTCTGTACTTGGGGGATCAGAGAAAGGTTCAAGGAAGTGGTAGCATCTGAGTTGGAATTCAACAAGTGAAGGATGAACTAGTTGAAAACTAGTCTCTAGTTGAAATTACAAAACACACATAGATTACAGAAGGCAGTCCAGTTTGGTTGGAGCACAGGTTACATGGAAAGGAGATACATGTTATAAAATTTGAAAAATTGGTTGGCACCACATTTTGGGGGATCTTGAATGCCAAATACAGGAGCCTAACATTTATTCAATAGGAAATAGGGAGCAACTAAAGATTGCTAACTAGAGTAGGACGTGACAAGATATATGCACCAAGAAGACTAGTCTGATACTCCATATCATTTTAATATCACTTATTAAAAGATGGAGGGGGAAATATTCGATGTTGAGATACTTTTAATAATTCATTCAACAAATTTATTATGTCTACTATGTGTCAGACACTATGCTAGGTGCTGGTTAAACAAAGATATAAATACAACACGTTCCAGTATAGCTGTAATCAGAATAAAATATGTTTGGGAAATATTTATGTAGAAGTAGAGGAGAAAGCCCCACATATATAGTGAGGCCCATGTGTTGTGAGGGCCTGTTGTTGTGTATGGCTCGAAGGGAGGCAGAATAGACGTCTCTAACCTCTTCTTCCCCAGTCTTCTCTAAAGGAGACTTTCACTCCGACCAGGAAAGGAAGCAGGAGACTGGGGCCTAGAAACCACCACTCTACTTTCCTCAGAGAGAGGGAGTACTGGGCAAGAAGTATACCTCTCTGCCTTAAATTATTAGTCTAGGAGATATGATCAGGTTCCATCTAACTTCTGATTGCTTTGTCATTTCTGGGAGCAAGGAGGATGCCGAGTTCTATATCCAAGGTTTGACCCCTTTCAAACCAAATATTAATTCCACAATAAACGCACACAGAAGATAGCAAAGAAACCCATTTATCAAAATTGGTCACAAAACAGAAATCAGAAGAGGTACACATAGGAGAATATATGCCCAACAATACAGAGTGAAGGAACTCTCCCATTGGGATCAAGATAACTCAGTTCAATCAAGAGAGAGCATCCTGGATCTCACTCAAGAGATAATTCCCTAGGTCTCTCGAGTAGCAAGCTAGGAATAGGGATATGATGGAGACTGCATGCTCCTCTCATGTCTTTCTAGTCTTTTTCTTTAGCAACCTGAAGTGAGGTTGGCCTTTTTCATCCTCTCTCTCACAGCTGTAGGCCAACTTTATGCTTGAAGAAGAATTGTAACTTGACCAGTCCCAAAGGGTTCTGCCCCTGAAGAGTTCTGAAGGAGGACTCAAAGAAGACTGTCCAGGGATTAGCTGAGACTGGAGTTCTCTCTCTTCTTGCCAACTCTTCCTCCTGTCCACTCACCCATGCAAGGCAGATCATTCATCTCTATCAATAAGGAGAGAGTCCTATACCAATGGGCTTTGGGCCAGGGATTACATTTAACAAACAAAATAAAATACAATAAAACATCGATAATATTACATTGTAAAACTATGTTAATGTGTGGCTGATGGGATCCTTATGTGAGGATTAATGGTCCTAGTTTTATTTTAGCTTGATACCATTGCCCTAGGGAAAAAGAACAGGTAGGGAGCAGCTAGGTGGTGCAGTGGATAGAGCACCAGCCCTGGAGTTGGGAGGACCTGAGTTCAAATCCGACCTCAGACACATAACACTTACTAGCTGTGTGAGCCTGGGCAAGTCACTTAATCCCATTGCCTAGCCAAAAAAAAAAAAAAGAACAAGTAGGATTCAAAAATTTAATGTTAAGCAACCTTGATCAGTGAGGTACTTATCTGACCAGCCTTGAATTTTTTGATTTGATGGAGTAGATAGCTCTGTGTCTCCTACAGAGGAATGAGCAGATAGCTCTGCATAGTGCTATAGATGTAATCTGGTTACCTTCCATAATCAATGGTATGATACTATAGAAATGGGAGTCACTAATATGACAGCTTGGGAAATTGGACCTTCAGGCCCTATAAGGCTTTGATTTACAGTTTGGCTGGGCTAGAAATGTTTGCTAAAAGCCCTACTTTGGGTCTCACGATCTCCATGGATCCCCAGGAATGATCACATCTATGTCGGAAAGGTGTGACCCATCCATGACAGAGACACATATTTAGTAATTATTCTGTACATACTTAAATACATAAATATCACTTCTCTTAATTGGATATAAGCTCCTTGATAGCTAGAACTATATCATTTTTGTCTATGTGATTACTGATTAATTAATTGTTGCTATTTTCAGGAACTACAAAGTTGTGAGTAAATTAAGTAGAGAAAATATTGAACTTAAGAGATGTAAGATTCCGTATTTCCTTCATATCATTTAGCAATGCCTGCAGTACTTCTCTTGAATATAGAAATAGGAAGTGATTGTGGACACTAGTGGTCTGCAATTCAGCCAAATCCTTAAATTGAGGTAGAAGGAAGAACACACCTTTGGGACACAACTCAATTTAGGTTGGGCATAAGTTTTGGGATTTTTATCAAGAGAAAAAATAAGAAAATGATGAGTAAAGAAAATAATTGCTCAGAAAGGATATTGTTTTTTTTTCAATCTTTTCTTCCACTACACAAACCTGCTTACATTTCACAAGGATAAAGCCAGGGAACTTCTCCTTCCCCTACTATCTGCCTGCTGAAAACTAGACATGCCAGTGATGAATTCATTGCAATAGCAGACAGTTTTAGTTAACTGATTATAGCAGCTTTTCAAATACTCAGTCATTAAAATTAGGAAAGAAAAAGAAACAAGCTGGAAAAATATACAGTTATGGTCATTTTGGGACAAGAAACAAAGTCTGCATACTATTGAGATGAACAAATCCTTGTATTTTTTTTCTATAGCAGATTCCATGGTTCACTTTATATATTTAGTATTACAACTAGTTAGTCCACAATGGTCCTATTTTTTGGTCACTCATCCAAGACTTTGAAAGAATATCTGCTCATTGTTTATTCACTCCTATTTATATGTTGCCTAGAAAGCACTTAGGTTGTTTTCCCTAATTAGGTTACAGATTCCTGAAGGGAAACGTTATTGTTCTTTTCTCTGCTAGTCTACCTTGCAAGCATGGTGGTGTGGATATTGCCTGTGCCCTATGTTATTGTGCAGTTGTTTTCAGTAGTGTCCTACTCCTCTTGACCCCATTTGGAGTTTTCTTGGCAAAGATATCAGAGTGTTTTGCCATTTCCTTCTCCAGTTCATTTTACAGATGAGGGAACTGAGGCAAATAGGGTTAAGTGACTTGCCTAGGGTCATACAGCTAGTGAGCGTCTGAGGCCAGATTTGAACTCAGGAAGATGAGTCTTCCAGACTCCAGGCCTGAAACTTTATTCGCTGTGTAACCCAGCTGCCCTGTGGCCCATAAATATCAACTAACCAACAACTAATATCTCCCTGTCTCAAATAAAATCCATTAATTATGGCAAAGCACGTGTATGTGTGTGTGTGTGTGTGTGTGTGTGTGTGTGTGTGTGTGTGTGTGTGTGTGAATGATGGAAAGGGTCACAAATAACATGACTGCACCATTAGAATACCAGTCTCTTGCCTGTCTCTTTCATTGTGAAAAATGAATGGTTGCTTAGATCTACTAGAAAAAGAATGTGATCTTTTTGGAAAGTAGGGAGTAGGGAGGTGGAACCTGTGATTTTACCTCTGTAGTGAACTCCTGGTGATGTAGCTTCCTTTACTAAATCCTCAGGTATAAAATGTGGACAATAAAAACACCTGTCTCCCAGAGCTGTTGTAAAGATCAACTAAGATAGTGTGTAAAGAAAGTACTGAGCACAATGCCTGGAAGACTGTAGGTGCTTAAGAAAAGCTTGTATACTTGTTTCTTACTAATGCAGATCCTCATCTGATCTGAAACTCTGTGTTTTACAGGGTTGCCTGGGGAACCAAAATGTTAAGTTATTTGCTCAGTGTTAGAGACAGGATTAGAACCAAAGTGTTTCTTATTCTGAGGCCGGCTCTCTATTCACTGTACCCCACTGCTTCCTACCTAACCCATACTTTACCATCCTGTTATCCTCCCTTGAATATACTCATTATTTCAACATCCTTCTTAAAATGAGGTGCCCAGAACTACTGAACTCCACATGGAGTTAAACCAGTGCAAAGTCCACAGTTGAATTTGTCTTTTTCTTCCACATTCTCCTTCCTTCAAAATACTGTCAAGAGGAGCACCATCCTCCCATTTTCACAACCTAGGTGCCATCCTCGAATCCTTACTATCTCTTACCCTCCCCACCCCAATATCCATTCTGTAGCCAAGGCCTATTGCTTTTACTTTTGCAACATGTCTCGAATATGCCCTCCCCCCCCCGTTAGGATATTGCGACTATTCCGGTGGAGTCCTTCATTTCCTCATGCCTGGACTATTGTAGTTGTCTACTGGTTAGTCTGCCTGCTAAAAATATCTCCCCACTCCAGACCATCCTCCATTCAGCCTCCAAAGTAATTTTCCTAAAGTGCAGATCTGAGAATATTACACACCTATGTAATAAATTCCAGTGGCTCCCTATCACCCTCAAGATCAAATATAAAATTTTATGTTTGATGATCAAAGCTTTTGAAAATTTGGTCACTCCTACCTTTCCAGTCTTCTTCTTCTTCTTCTTCTTCTTTTTTGTTTTTGTTTTTGTTTTTTTGGCTTTTTGTTGAGGCAATCGGGGTTAAGTGACTTGCCCAAGGTCACACAGCTAGTAAGTGTTAAGTGTCTGAGGCTGGATTTGAATTCCGGTCCTTCTGACTTCAAGACCAGAGCTCTATTCACTGTGCCACCTAGCTGCCCCTCCAGTCTTCTTACACAATATGTTTGTCACATGCTCTTTGAGTCAGTGAAACTGGTATTCTAGTTTTTCCTCAAACAAGATACTCCATCTCTTAACTCCAGGCATTTTCACTGAATATCCCCAATGCTAGAATATTCTTACTCCTCGTTTCTGCCTCTTGATTTCCCTGGCTTCCTTCAAGTCCCAGCTAAAATCCTACCTGAAGATCAGGAAGCCTTTCCTAATCCCTTTTAATTCTGGTGCCTTCCCTCTATTGATTATTTCCCACTTATTCTGTTTAGTGATTGTTCATACTTGTTTACCTGCACTTTTTCACTTTAGATTATGAGCTTCTCAAAGGAAGAGGCTGTTTTTGTCTTTCTTTGTATTCCCAGGGCTTACTTAACACACATAGTAGGCACTCAATAAATGACAAAACACAATCTATAAATGTAATTACGAATGCCCAATTTTGGTAGCTATGTTGTTATTCTTTTAGCTCGTATGTATGTCACAATAAACTATAACCCCTAGTTATTATTTTTAAATGAAACACTGCTGTCAGGGTTCACCTATCCAGTACTTCAGTAGTTAATATTTTGAACAAAAAGTGCAGTTTTAAGTTGTTTCATATAATCATGTGAGTTTCAGCTCAATGTTCATATCTGTTGGTATTTTTTCTAGTCTGGTTTTTGTAATCCCATATAAAAAATGGTCACATCCAAATTCATTCCAATAAACAACTTGAAAGAGTTTAACTAATATGTATTCATCCAAGTTGTTGATAAAATTAGCCTTGCTGTATACCAGTAGAGACCTCCCTGCAGGGTGACATTGATTCATTGATCAATACTTCTGAATCAAGAGTCTAAGATTCCACGTTACAAATAGTACCCCTTAGCAGCACTAGAGTCAGAAGGGACCTCAGAGATCATCTTCAAGGGTTCTTAACCTTTATTGTTTCATAGACTCTCCAATAGGCTGGTAAAGCCTAGCCTTATCAGAATAATGTTTTTAAAATTTATAGAATTTAAGAAATTAAATATGTAGAATTAAAAAATAAAGAAATTATGTTGAAACAATTTCACTAGCCCCTGAACTAGTTCAATCTGCTCGTTTTATAGTTGAATAAACTAAGGAACCAAGAAGGTAAGCATCTTGTTCAAGCTTAAACAACTAGTTATTGGCAAAAACTGCAACTAGAACTAAGGTTTTCTGATTGATTCCCAGTACAGCTTTTCTTTATTCCACTCTGTTTCCTTATACAAAATTTTTAATCTAATCATTCTTCTGAAGAATTGAAAGCCTACAAAAATAAGTAAAAAATGAATAAATGAATGAATAGATGGATGAATATATAGGTTAGGGAGGAAGAGAGAGAGAGAGACAGAGAGAGAGAGAGAGAGAGAGAGAGAGAGTGTGTGTGTGTGTGTGTGTGTGTGTGAGAGAGAGAGAGAGAGAGAGAGAGAGAGAGAGAGAGAGAGAGAGAGAGAGAGAGAGAGAGAGAGAGAGAAACTGAGACCAATTTTATGGGCAAACTCGAGGAACGGAGAGAGGTAAGAAATAGTCTTCCTTTGTCAAAGCAGAGGCTGAACTCTGAAATGGGGCCAGCTCACAATAATTTATTGATGTCTTTCATTATGAATATGCATAAATACCCCATGTGAGCAGCTGTTAATGTCAGATGCAAAACCAATATCTAGGTTCTTCCCTACTCCTCTCTGATCATCATTTCTTCATTTCCTCAAGGCTTTTCTGCATCTCTTTTCTGCTCTTACATCTCTTTTTCTTGGAAGATCCTCTGTGCTGGGGTGCCTTCAAGGGCCCTAGATGTGTCAATGAATGTAGCTGTTCTCTGCCATAATCCTCAGAGTTATTTTTGTTTACATTTGAATGGCACAATTATAATTTTCCTTGATGAAAAATACCAGTACATGCCTACTTTGAGTTCCATAGTAATGTGCCTGAGTAAGAAGCCATCCCTTTATAGCATATGTTAAGTCATTCCTTTGCCATATTCAACCTTATATTTAAAGAAGGTGTCAGAATTTAAACATAATTGGTTGATTCTCTTCATTTTTTAAAAGACTGGATATCTTTGAAAAATCTACCTTCCACCCAAGCTTACCATAGGTGATTAATTCCTTACCAGTTTTTTTTTCATAGAAGTGTAAGAAGGATATAAAAGGAGACATGAGGGTGGTGATGGGTTACGGGAGGAAGGGCACATGAAGGGCTGCTAGGAGAGTAGAAGAAACAATTTCTTAATAAAACACATCTGACAAATCATGAAAATAAAGTCAATGTTTTTCAGCCTTAAGCAACTAAGTCCCATCTGCCCAAAGTTTATTTTAGAGTCCAAATAGCATAAATATGCTTTGTGCTTGGATTCCCATAGCCTAACTACATCACATAATCATTCCGCCCCTCCCCAACCCCCAAACTAGCTTTCATATGTTTTAAGACAGTTTGCTACTGAACAAATGGCTATAGGGAAGTTCATAGTTGGATAGTTCACATTAGTACAATATGTTTTATTTGTTCCTGACAAGGCAATGGCAAATGATAGAACATCACTACCTGGAGGTAGAGTGCAGCCTTTGATATCCCAGTGTGTTCTTTCTTTCTTTCTTTTTTTTTTTTTGAAAGGAAGGAAGGGACAAAAAGGTAGGTTTTTTTTTAGTTTAGTTTAGTTTAGTTTTTCCCTGAACCAATCCTCTTATGAACCCCAGTCAATATAGGTTTTATGAAGTAAACATCAAGTGTGTCTTACTTAGGAAAAGAGAAAGATTTGACTACTCTGAGACCAGCAATTCAAACTCAGCATCCATCAAATTATAGCATGATCTAGTCAGCTTATTCATCTTTTCCACAAGAAAAGCATGAGATGCTCTGTTAAATGTTTTGCTAAAATCTAGGTAGACTATAGCCATAGCATTGACCTGATCTACAAGGTTAATAACTTTTCCAAAGAAAGGAAATAATGTTTGTTTGGTTTGATCTATTCTCTAGATTATCATTTTGGCTCTTTGCTGTCCCTCATTTCTTTTCTATATTTTCACTAACCACCTCTTGAATATTATTTCCCATCCAGATTTGTGTTTATCTGAGTTTTCTCATGGCTTGAATGTATCTCAGAATTGCCTGGGGCACAGAGAGCTTAAATGACTTTGCTTATGGTTACAGAGACAGTATATATATGAGAGGTGGGAGATAAACCCCAACTCATTTTGACTCTACGGCTGACTCTCTCTCTATTCAGGACTCTACTCTACCTTGCTTTAATGACATGAAATTGAATTTTGATAGAAATCAAATTCAGGTTCACTGGCCTGTAGTTTTAAGATTCTATTCTCTTTCTTTTACACACACACACACACACACACACACACACACACACACACACACACGCACACACGTGTCATCAATGCAGAGGAGATTACATATCCCAAAGCAATGTGACCAGAGAGAGGTGATCCTCTAGAAATAAAAGCTAAAAGAATCAACACAGAATGTCTAAGATTCACCTCTAAAGAAGTAATCAAACCCTTAGAAGGCTCATAGACTCAAAACCTCCTCAAGGAGCCAGAAATCTAAATATAAAATTGGGTAAGATGAACTGTAATTATGGAAATTATGACATTCTAATAATTAATGCAAATAGAAGAGTGATGCTTTGCATGGAGTCCAGAAAAAGATTTGGAGGATAAGAGTTCATGTTGATCCATTATTTCCTAGGAGAGAG
This sequence comes from Phascolarctos cinereus, assembly GCF_003287225.1. Lineage (NCBI taxonomy): Eukaryota > Metazoa > Chordata > Mammalia > Diprotodontia > Phascolarctidae > Phascolarctos > Phascolarctos cinereus. Next base: position 344,512,839 of record NW_027555958.1, read on the forward strand.
AGTCCCTTTCCTGGCTGAAGGGAATATCCAAGGCATTTGAAAAGCTCACTCTATAATGGAACAAGAATAGGCTCTGGGATTAATTAAACTCATTCAACTGAAAGGAACTTTAGAAATTCTTTACTCTACTCCCATAATTTTATAGACAGACAGAAAAAAATATCCCACAAGACTATCCAACTTCCTTTGCTCTAATCTCATGCCCACCAAGAAAAGTTCTTGGAATTAATTCAGTCTACCAAGTACCATAATACTGGGTAGGAGGTGACCTGGCTGGCAGATAGGGACATTCAGTCACTGTAAAAACATATATCCTCATAACAAATTAATATATAGATCTTCTGGTCTGTATATTCTTGGTTTTGCTTTTATTTATATCTCCAACACTTAGCCCAGTACTTGACATAGTTGAATGCTTAATAATCTCTCTCTCCTCTCTCTTCTCTGTTTGTCTCTCTATCTTTGTCTCTTTGTCTCTCTCTGTCTCTCTATTCCTCTTTTCTCTGTTTCTGTCTCTTATCTCTCTGTCTCTGTCTGTCTCTTTTTCTCCCTCTCACCCTCTCCCTTCTTTCCTCTTTCCCTCCATCCCCCCTCTCTATCTCGGTCTCTTAGTCTGTCTGTTGGTCTGTCTCTCTCTGTGCTATAGGTCTGTCTTGTGAATTTGGTTAGCATAAATTAGCAATCCAGAACCCTTTTCTCGTCTTCTGACTTCCTTACTATGGGAAATGTTAAAAAATAAATTTCAAAAAAATGTTGAGGAATATATGGATCACTGTTGACCTTACTAGGGAGGTGATATCCTCAAGAGGTCCTGTCCAAAAGCACCAAATGACCTTGAATTTTCCAACCATTTTGACAACAATTACAATGACTTTCAAGATATTTCTGAATTATCAGTAGGATTAGAACGTCTTAATTGTTGATTATTTCATTGATTGGCTTCCTGACAACAGGGTCCCTGAGCAGGGTTTATTTTGAGATCAAGTGAATTTGGTTCATCATTTATTTATGAGACTTTCCTCTTGCTTGCAACTAGGCCTGCTATTAACGTAACACAATTTGTCAACTACAGAAAAAGAAATGGTCATCAGTAGCAGTTTTCCCCATTGCTCACATCACTTACTTGAATCTGTTTCACCTTGGCCACTCTGCCTGGGACTTTTTGTTTTTCCATGATGGATGTAAAGTGAGCCACAGCAGTAAAACACTATCTCTAGAGTCATAGAAGAATTGCAAAGTTGACCCTATGTTTGGGAAAAATTTTACCAATCAAAACCCCATCATAAATTCAGTGTTAGAAATGTTTGCGATGTATTCAATAGTGCACCTTCCTTTTCCCTTAATGATGAACAGAGCAGTAAAGTAGAAATGATGTGTCCATCCAGACAACACAGTTCTGTCAATAGTAAAATGAGGAGAGACATCCACACTAACCATAGTCTGTATTTTCCGGCTCCCAACAATTAGATGGCCAAAAATAGGGTGTCTATAGAACAAAAAAAAAAAGTTGGAATATATGTTAGACAATATAAGACAAATGTTACTTTTACAGTCTTGAGAACTATTCATATACTTAGAGTGGTTTGCTGATATTAATTTAGTGGTTAATAAATAAATCCCAAAGTGGCATGTTTTTCTTAGGCCATCACACTGCACTTTAAACCGTAGTCTACAATTCTTTATCAGCCACAAGATTACATGTAAAAAAATCATTTCATCTCTATGTCTGCCTCAACTCTAAATCAAATCATCCCCTATATAGGTGGTACATTCTGAATGGGCCTATCACTTACTTTATTATTCAAATGAGAACTCTTGATTCATAGACTACTTTCAAAGGATTGTGTTTAATCAAATTAATGTAATAAGAATACTTGGCTTTATAATTTAGAAAAATATCTTAGTACTGGATATGCAAATTAAAAATACTGAATGATGAGACAAACTCTTCCCTAAGATCTTAATGCCATTTGGGGTCATCTTTGATATTTGTACAAATATGTACAAATTTGTACAAATATCTTTGATATTTATACAATTAAAGTGAACTCTTCATGACTGAAGTTAGATCATATTAAAATAACATCATTTTATTCTACTAAACCAGCTCAGATAATTATGGCAACCTCTTGAATCATAGAATTTCAGAGTTGGACAAAGATTGTTAAAAATCATCTAGTTCAGAACTTCCATTTTATTCCCTTTTACTGAACTTCATTCTCCAAAAGTAAATGAACAGTACTGATTGCCATTTTCTTTTGAGATTCTGCCAAATAAAAGATAAGTGATAACTTTAGGAATTACTTTCAACACATAACACATCTTATTTGGTTAACAGTGGGCACATCTTTAATATTGCTCTAGTATATAGTAACTTAACAAATAGCATGAAAGAGATAAAAAGGAAATTACAAAATGCACTTCAAACTCAGGCACTCTGTCAACCACTTATGAAAAAGTGTTTCTGTTGTGGCTTACTTGCTGATATAACAGCAATTTATCATGTACAAATGCCAAAATAATAATTATTCAATATTCACCATAAACATAGTCAAGTTGTTGAGGAAGATATATTTTCTCTATAATACAATAAAATAGAAGAATCTATTTCTAAATATTAAATTATATAGGAAGTGGAAAATGTAATAGTAACATGTTATCCAGAGGGATCTTGATGACCCAAAACTTTTTACTTTCTCGTATTGGTTGGAGTAGAATTTGTGCTCGGTTATCAGGTGACCCTTAAAGCTCAAAGCAAATAGCTTCAGTTTCTCAGGTTCCCAGCACTCCTCTCACCTCCCAAGGGAACTGAGTCCCAATACAGAGGCCAGGGTACCTGAAGTTAGCCTTTTAAGTTCTCTATGACCTTCTACCCAATTCAATCAAGATTCCCTAGATTTTCTATTAACACCCAAGGTGAGGCAGAATTGGCCTGGGACTTCTGCAATCCAAAGGGTCACCCCAATTTTCAGAGTGTTCCCAAGTACAGTCTGATTTGAACCTAACTGTGATATCAAGGGCCCTGCAGACATCCCATTGTTTGGAAGTGCAAGTCAGAGAACTCTGCATGAAAAAAATTTCAGTTAGTCTGGTAGGGTGTCTAGAGAACCAAAATAAATATATAAAGAAATAAAAAAGAGAACAGGAAGAAAGAAAAGAATAGTAGAAAAGAGAAAAGAAAAGAAAAAGTGGCTGTTAAAAATTTGTTTTTCAAAGTAATGTTCGACTTGGCTCTGACACTTACTGTCTGACCATGTATAAGTCACTTCTCTGGGGTTCAACTTTCTAATCCATAAAATAAGAGGGAAAGACTAGATGATCTCTGATGTTGCATCCAGTTTTGACATTCTGTGATTCCCACTGGAATAGTCAAAGACTTCTGTACTTTGCAACATGATTTGTGAGTTTATCACTTCATCCTCATATATCTTTATTCCCAAATTATAAATAAATAAAGATGAGGAACATGCTTTTCCATGGTCACTTAACAAGTTTGTAGCAATGATGACATACAGATTATTATTCTCAGAATTCCAAGTTGTTGTTTTTTTTCAATTTGGGAGTCACTAAGTCTGTCTTCTCACTTTAAATTCCAAATTCTTTTTCATTCATGGTTGCCCTGCATTTTACAGCTCTTAAATAGCATAAAGCCTATCTGGAAAGCCAATGCATATCATATTATGATGAGTTCTCCATACTGAAATAGTTTGGAGATCCTAATAACAAAAGTTGATACTTGTCTAACTATCACATTGTTCCTGGAAAGCAATACTTCAAATAACATCTTTATCAATATACATTGATTATCCACTTGGTGGACAGCATTGTACTAGTCAGGGAAATATATCCAAAAGATCATTAATACTCTTGATCTCAAAGATATTATAATCAAATGGCTAATTTGTCTTCTTTTTTACTAGGATGTATGGTACAAATATTACATATAAATTTGATACAGGCATGTAATGTTTTTCTAATTCCATGTACATTACTTGTCTACTAATATGTGAACTATTATGACCTCAGGCCTCTTCAAACTACTGATCCCTTAAAGCTCCGATGTTACTAGGAAACTCCCTGCTCTTGCCACTCTCCCATCTTTATGTTGCCGTATTCAAGTTATCGATCTATAGCAAATGTTAAATGATTCCTCCAAAGGCTTTAGAATCCAGCTTGGATTCAGTAGTCCAGGGTGGGAGGAGAAGGGTTCCAAATCTTTTTTTCTTTTCTTTTCATGGCATTAATATAATTTTACTTCTGAGCAAATGAAACCATTCTGAAATACAGTCCTTAATGGCTTTCATTTTTCTCTTCTGTACCTGTCAACTTCCTGATCTTCGTTCAGCAAGGATGGATATGAGAGGACTGAGTATAACAGTCAAGTGCCAGAAATGGAGAATAAATAGAATAATTCCAATTCCCTACTACCACTACCATATACACATATCTCAAGTTCTGGTTTGAGTAGAGTAACTTCCACAGTAATGGAAAATGCGACATGAATTAACTTAATTCCAGTAACCAGAATTCTATCTTATCATTTAGTCAAAAAGACTACAGAAAGAACTTCAGGGTATCAGCAAAGCCAACAGCCCTCTCCCTTAAACTCCCCCCCCAAAAAAAAGAAAACACATAACATTGACCGAATTATGATTCATTATCATGTCTTTGGATTACTGGTGATAATTTGAGTACTTCTGTTTGATTATTTTATAAAATGCTGATATAATTTAAATGTCTTAAATAAGAAGCCACATTGTGAAGAAAAACTATACTTTCCTTATAGTCCATTACTTCTCATTCAAGAACTGTTAGTGCAAAAATGTTTTTGCAATTATTTTATTTTTTACTGAGTTAATGCCCTGGGCATAATTTAGAATATCAGATTTTCAAGTTTAATTCCTATATTGTTCAATTCACAAAAATATGAATTGCTAGAAATACATCTATGAGACCCTGCAACCAGTGTGTGTCACCTTATGACACAATGGGATGAAGTTAAAAGTTACTTTTTCAATAGAATTGGCTGACATTTTACCAAAACCCCAAAGGGGTATCTTGTTAAAGGAGCATTGGATATTCAGTAGGAAAAAGCTGCTCTTTCCCTCTGTTGATGAGGGAAGAAAATGCAAATGTTTTGGTGTGGTGCCAGTCAGAACAATGGTGTACCAAATTATTGCCAGCACTTTGAGTTTACAGAAAGTACTATTTGCCAGAACTGCTGTAGGACATTCCTGGATTCTGGCTTTAGTAAAAAGCAATAACCAGATGTCTATTTTGTCTAGCAATATGCCCCAAAACACTAGAAGGAGAAGATAGCAATGAGAATCAGATTAGTAGCTAACAGAAGACATGTACATACCAGATGGACCAAAGTTTGAAGACATTCACTTATCTATTGTGAACTAATTTTACTTTATTCATCAGGGACATAAAAAAACCCCAATAAAACAAAACATGACAACCAACCCCTGGGCAATGAGGACATCCACTGTAATATCTATTTAATCATTATCCCTTTGTAAATATCTTGTTGATGGCTATCTCCCTGAAAATGACATGCAATAAATTCCCAGACATCATAAATTCTATTTTAACAACAGATGAATTATTTTTTATGTAACAGGATAAGGGGGGCATATTGTGGGCAAGAAAGGTTAAACATAAAGAAATCTTGCATAGTATAGTGGTTTACAAAAGTTGAGTCTCTTTTCAATGACTTAATTAATAAAAAAGATTAAACATTTCAACCATCATTCTCTATGAAGGGAATAACAGTCCTAATTGAAAGGAAAGTTTCCAAGGCTTTGATCATGTTATACCCTATTCCTAGAACTCACCTTTTCTTCTTAAATCCTATACAACCTTTAGAGCAATGGGTGCCACTAAATGATACATAAGGATTCTTGGAGGCTGCATCTTGACTTAGAAAACACATATTAACATTATCTATGTTTTACGATATTTTACTGAATTTGTTAAATATTTCCCAAATATGTTTTAATCTGGTTCCAGACACACTTGGGAGTATTTGACACCTCTGCTTTAGAGGTAAGCTCTAATGTCACCTCTTACGTGAAGCATTTGTTGGTTTCCCCCAGTTTGAAAGGCTTCTCCCTTCAAATTATGTCTTTTTTGTGTATTATTAGTATTACATAGTTTATAGTGATTCTGTGTTTATTTAAAATATTGCATATTTACATATGTATAATATCTTCTGCTATACAAAATGCTTCATTAGTGTAGATACCCTATCTCAATTATCTCTGCACCTCCCCTAGTGCCTTGCCTAGTGCTTTAAAAAACGCTTGCTAAATGAAGGAATTAATATTATAGTGGGCACAGAATGTTCACATATTGTACCAAATTATTAAAATGCTCAGAAATAGTGAATAATAAAACTTAAATGATTTTTCCAACTGCCTTAATTCTTCTGTGTGTATTTTGATAAGAGATAAAGCAGAAGGAGTATAATAAAGTTCAGAGGCGTGGGTTCAGCCAATCCTTGATAACTTGTTATCAATGCTCATGAGTTATTAACTGTGTTGCCCTGTGGATTCATGTGCAAATGCCTAAACTCCAGGATTTTTAAATATTCAGGAGGAGATCATCTTAAGGAAAGTCCAAATTATTGTGCAAAAAAAAACTTTTGAAGGTTGTTAGGATGAAAAAAATCTATCTTTACAATTTTATTAAGGTAAGGTGGATGATGCCTTAGTTTGCAATGTTAACCTCTCATAGCCTTATAAATCTGCACCCAAACATCTTCAACAATTGCTTAATGCTTCTTTGCACAACATCTGAATGTGATGAAAGTTATGAAAGGTCCACAGCGTCTTGTCAGGTGAAAATGACATTCAGCTATTATATCAGAATGCTGACTCAGCAACTTGGAGTTCACAGAAAATGCAAAAGACACATTATAAAATGCTTGATTGTTAAGAAATGGAGGAAAAGTTTACACCCTGTTGGAAAACACAGGCATTTCCATAAAATTCTGCTCTTCCTAAGCTCCTTTGGGGGAAGAAGGCAAAAATCACCAATTCAAGTCCAATGGTTATAACAAGCTCAAATGTATGACTAGGTTTTCTCACTTTATTGAAGCTTTGTTGCAACAAATATCTTTCAATATAAGTGGTCCATCAACTAGAATTTATAAATATTTTTATTGTAGGTTGATTTTTTTATAATAGTAGTATGTATGTTAGGAGAGTTTCCCTGTAATATCACCTAATTGGCAAATTAGAAAGCAACACATCTTAATTTTAAAGGTATATCATAAGATAAATCCCAATTAAATACACCCCATTAATTCCAAATTTATAATATATTTAAATGGATTGCTCTACTTTTGCTCTATTATAAAAAGAGAAAGTTAGCCATAGTTTTCTAACTGTAAAATGGGGGTTGGCATAGAATCTAGATATCAAACACAGGGCTAACAGGCCCACAAAATTCCCTGAACCAGATTAAAATGTAATTTTGAAATAAATAAAACACAAAATACATTTTACAAATGTACTAAAGATACAAAAATACATTTTAAAACTGAGTGAATATGCAACCCACAGGGATCCTTATGTAAAGATTAATGGCCCCTATTTCTATTTGGGTTTGACACCACTAGGCTAGATGACTTCTAAGGTGGTATAATATACTAGAGATATGCTGGATTTGCAGTCAGTGGGCTTCAGTTTATATTCTCCTCTACAACTTATTAGCTGTGTGATCTTGGGCAATTCATTTAACCTCTATGGATTATCATCTCCTCATTCTTAAATGAAGGGACAAGACTAGACACCCCTTCTGGCCCTAAATCAGTGATCCCATGAATTAAATCTAAAGTTATATGCTCAATGACCTGAAGATAATTGGCTATTGTGAAACACTTTGAAAAAACCATTTATATATAAACAACTATAAGCTAATTAAAATATCTTTTTAAACAAGAATTGCAGTAATAGAAACTTTTTGATCTATTTTGAGTTATGTTTACTTAGAATCAATAAAAATTAATAAAATATCATTCCTTAAAAATTTAGTTTTTTGAATAATTAAAACTGATTTCCTATAAATTAATTCAAATTGGTGAAATAAATATCAAAATGTTTGATTGTTGGCTAAATCAGATACCACTAAAATACAAAGAGAAAAAACATCATGAATTTCCTTTGCTTGTATTCCAATTGTCCTTTGAACAACAGCTATGAAAACTTTTTTGATGGAAAAAAGGTCCTAAAAATTTGCTTTCCCCTTCTACTTTGGTTGCCTGGTTTTCCTAGCCAAATGGTTCCAAGATTTCTCTTTAGTGATCATCCTAGACACAGTATTCTACTTTTCATGCTTCTCAAAACAGCATCATAATGATATCTGAAATTTGGATTGTGAGACGTCATCTCTAGAAATTCACTGATGAAAGCAGTCAATCCCAAAGTTTGACCTTTAGGTTTATCAGCATGTTTTATTTCTGTAAGCTTCAATCCTCTAATCAGGGATTCCTGACTCATCATGTCTGATTCTGTCAGGGAATGTAGATCACTTGCTTCAAGTATGTTCAAGTGGACTCAAGTGGCAAATGTCTGCACAGTCAATGAAGTTTGATGGAACAACCATTAGTGGAAGGGAGAATTACAATGGGCCTGCTTGCTTCATTTGAAAATGACCCAGACATGTGTAGGGGAAGCAGGGGTGGTGGGGTAGGGGTGAGGGTGTTACAGTAAGGGGGCATCAGCATTTTGTAGCATTTCTTAGTTCAATTCATGTCTTAGTTGACTATACTTTGCAAAGAAAGGTTTAGTATAGTCCTCTCTGGCTTGCAGGAAAGTTGTCGATATCAAATTGTGGAGGACATGCAATTAGCTATGCTTCCTGAACTCTACTTTCTAAACACACACACACACACACACACACACACACACACACACACACACACACACACACACACACACATCCCTCAGCTGTCCATGTTCCCATCCCCATTCTCCCGCTACATTGCCATGCCTTCAGTGCAAATTTCTGACTGAAAATACTCAGGGATCTTAATTGAAGCCCACGACTCACAGATGGGGGCATTTCTACCTCTTGAAAAACCATCAAATCACTGGTCTTAAGCTCTTTATTTAAATATAATAATCAAGGCATTTAGCTTTCCTCAAATCACCTTTCCTGCTTCTGTGGTCTATAATCCATTTTTCTCTAGATCTGTTAGTAGGTTTTGTTTTCTCTTTCTTAAACATTCATTATATCACTAACTTGCCCAAGTCAAAGGGAGAGAAAATAAATTATCATTTCCAAAAGTGCTTCTTTAAAAATCCCACAAGCTTCCCATCAGCTGATTAAATTACATTTGGAATGCACTTACTTGAAATCGGTAAAATGTGCCATCATCCTTTAATGTGAGAACGTGATCTGAGATTGGAAAGAAATAGCCATGGGCAGCCATTAATGTCCCCAAATGGAGAGCCTCCACTGTTTCATGAAAAGAAAGAAAAGAATATATAAAGGCTTTTATATCTTTGATTTATAGCAATGTAATAGTTTTCAATCTCTCTGAACACACTGTAAAATCAAAATCTTTAGCATTCTGAAAGCAGTGTTTTGTGTATATTATAATATTTTTGATTTCATGAGAGAAGTTACTGACATGATTACTGCTTCTATTAATCAGCTTTAAATATTAAGTAACCTCCAAGTGTCCTCTCATTTCATCATAATTTTCTCTCTGGGTACTAGATTCAGTTGACACTATCTTCCCCATTTTGCCTTTTCATTAATCACCTTCCACATGTGAAAACTATTTGGAGTAATGTCACATTTATTCTAGAGAATGGGTTTCCCAAGGGAAAAAAGCATTTTCCAGATAACAGAGGTACAAACCTTAAAATAGACCAATTTTTTATTTTAACTGTTTTTTAGGAGAATCTTTTCAAAATGTTATAGATGTGCTTTTCCAACTAAACAGAATGTACTGAACACAAATATAATCATTTCTTTATGGCTTAGTGTCCTCAATATTGATATCAGTTATTTTATTTTGTTGTAACACAGTGATGATCTCAGGGACAACTGAAATATGCTCTATACTGTTTCACCCACAGGCAGCTCTAGCTTTAGCTATTCCATCTAGTGCATCCTATGTACAACATGTGGTTATGTTTAATGGCAGAAGATATGTGAATCTCACCCTGGTGGCCATCTCTGTTTTCTACCATCATCCTCTTGGCTCAACCCACCTTTTCCCCTCAACCTGTTGCTCAGCCCCTTTACTGTTTATCTCTGCTCCCTGCATAGAACATATGGTAGAACTGACAGGTTGGAAGGAGAAACAGATGAACATGTATGTATGTATGTATGTATGTATGAGCCAGTTCTCATTTAGTAAATCCTCCTTATTTATGGATCCCAAATACGTGAATTCTTGGAAAATTTATTTGGAATCCCCAAATTAATACTTTTGAAGCACTATCATGGTCATTACTGGGCATGTGCAGGGCAAAGAAAAATTCAAATCATTGATGTGCACTTTTGCAGCTGAGGTCAAACAAGAGGACACTGGCTTTTTCTTTCAGCTCTCATACTGTAAATAAGTGACATTTTTAGTCTATTTAGTACCACATTTTTCTTAGCTTTGTATTTTTGCTTGTGATTTCACTGTTTAAAATGACCCCCAAGTATAGTGCTGGTATGCTGTGTAGTGTTCCTAAGCTTAAGAAGACTGTGATGTGCTTTATAGAGAAAATATGTGTGTTAGATAAGCTTCATTCAGGTATGAATTATAGTGCTGTTGCCTGTGGGTTCAATGTTAATGAATCAACAATACAGTATATCCAGAAGAAGAGATTTGTTGATTTGTACATGAGGCCACTCTAGAAAATGCTGAATTAAATGTTTTGACCAAATGCTTGCAGGAGCCTATTCCCATATTCCCACTAAGAACAGTGCTTTGATATTCACAGCAACTTTATAGAATATGATTACGGTGAATGACAAGAATTAACTGTGTGTGTAAGTTTATATACATATGCATTATATATGTGTATGTATATATATACATACACACATACATACATACATACATACATACATACACACACACACACATATAAACATTTTAAATAGAGAATAGTGGTGGATTTGAGATAACCCAAGATAGCTCTGTTTAGATTTTTCTTGTCTTACCTTTCCCTACTTCCTTTATTTTGTATGATAGACCCAAGGATCTTGAGTTGGATGTTGAGAAAAATTCCTGTTGCATCCTAAGGACTCCTGGGATCTTTTTGCTTGACTTACAACTGAAACCTCTTATGTATATTGTCTCTCTCATTAGAATGTGAGTTCTTGAGATTGGGGACTATCTCCACTTTTCTATTTTTATCCTCAGCATTTATCCACAGTGCTTTATATATGGTAAGTGCATAATAAATGCTTTTTTATTCAGTCATTCACAGGTCCCCAAACAAATACAGCTTTTCAGGATGATTTCAGAAAAACCTGGAAAGACTTAATTGATCTGATGCAAAGTGGAGTAGAACTAGAAGAATATCGTACACAGTAACAGCAATATTGTACAATGAACTATGAATAATTAAGCTATTCTCAGTATTACAATTATTCAAGACAATCTCAAAAGACTCATGATGAAAAATGCTATCTGCCTCCAGAGAACTTATGGAATCTGAATACAGACCAAAGCATACTATTTTTTACTTTCTTTGCTTGTTTCTTTTTTCTTTTCTTTTCTTGGTTAGAGTTTTCTTCCAGGAAACAACTAATATGGAAATATGTTTTACATGATTGCACATGTGTAACCTATATCAGATTGCTTACTATCTCAGGTGGGGGGATGAAAGAATTTGGAACTCAAAATTTAAAAAAATTAATTGTTTTATATATAATTGGACAAAAACAAAATATTATTTAAAGAAATACAGATCTTACTCGTGGCTATTTGTTGAAACATTAGTCCATGATATGCTTCTGAACTGGTAAGATTGGCAATCAGGAATCACTGCAGACTAATGGTATGTGCTAAACCCAAGTTAGATTGGACTTGGATAGAGACCTTGCCACTAATAGAAGAAACAATGTTCAAAGATGGAATACATGACTGTGGGCTCTAAGTTAAACATATTCTGTGCAGGTACAGCCTAAAGGAAGGAGCCATTTACATGATTTGTCTTAAGGGTATGTAGAAAGTTGAGATAACTCTAACTCTGTCAGGTAAGAGGACTGTTTCTATATTGAGTAAATGGGTAGCTATTTCTGAATATGAATATATTAGTATTCATGTTTATGAATACTAATACAAAATCTAAATCCAATCAAAGTGCTTACCAATAATATCTACACTTTTATGTCTTCCTCTGCTGAAGTCCAATTTTGGTGCTTCTTCATAACATGGAGATGATGGAATTCTCAAAGGTTACACCATCAGAGCTTTGAAAGGCCCTACTCAACTTCAAAGTCTTCAGATATGTACTATCAATGTGCAAGTCATCCAAGGAAAAGCTTTGTGTCGAAAGAGGCTCATTTCTACAAGGTTGGGTATGATCTTTTCCAGGCATAGGAATTTATGACAACTGTTTTCTACAGTGTGGAGATATGATCTACACTGGTGAGGTAAATGCTCATACTGAAGCAATTATAGATCTTTTAAATACAAAAGTACATTGAACCTACAGATAATTATTTGTGCATCACTCCACTGTTTCTATGTAGTTTAAATTCTTTTGGGCCAAGAAGTGTGGTATCTACTTTTGTCCCCTGATAATCTCCCTTACATGGCAAAATTCTACTTTATACCCCTGTGGAATTCTCACTGTTTTTGATTATATCTGTGGGAGTTGATCAAGCCAAAGTAGTGTAAATTTTAAAGTGCAGATTGCTGGGACAGGATGAAACAATTATGCCCACCTTGAACTTCTACTGTAGAGAAAGTACACTCAGCAAGTATGTCAAAATTTCGTGGAAGGAATTGTACCCTTAATGTTATAGGACCTAAGGACAGTGTCCAAATAAACTACTCTGAGGGCTATCTTTGCATAAAGTAAAAAGTTAAATGCAGTGTATTCCACAAGTCTTGGTGCAATTTTAAGCTCCAAGGTTTAAAACCAATAACTTCAAAAGATCTGATACCTTCTAATTTCTAGAGACAGATGTTGAGACTCATAGCATTTGGTTAACTGCACACTAAAAATCCCTGTGGTCCAATTTCACCCTGGGCTTATAGGTGTCTTCTTAGTTTCATGACCATCATTATGATGATGATCAGTGAATCTCTAAGCATTTCCAGTGTATGTAGCAGTACGGTAGAAAGAGTACTTGACCAGAAATCAGAAAACATGGCTTGTAGGTCAAGCTTGACTACTACATAGTAGCATGACATTGGAAACTCACTATCCTGGCTCAATGCAGCACTAACAATAGTAAATGAGGAGTGGACAGTTGTTAGCATGCCACTATCAGAAATGAACCTTTTTTCAACCTGAGACTTTGTAGGTAATTACAAAATATAATTACATTCTCCCTGCTATTAATATATCCACGACCTATTCTCTGCTCACCTCCTTTTGTCTTGGGAGAGTTGCTTAGGGCTCCATTTCATAACCTTTCTCAGTCTGGGCAAGATCAGATTCATCATATGTTATTTTTATTATATTGAACTTTCTGTTTATTTTGTTTGTAATTTAATATTATTGTTAATATGTTTACCATCTTAGAGGTATTGAAGCACAACAACCTATTAAAACCATAATGGCTCTTGTAGAAAAGCAAGAATTTGACAACCCAAAGGAGCAGATACCCCAGCAGGTTGTCCTGCAGTGCATATTCCTTATAGCCATTCAGCCTCAATAGGCTTATTTGATCAGAATGAGCAGCAACAAATATAAGCTATCTACACTCAGATGTAGCTATCCATACTCCCAAGCTCAAGTATCTCACACCCAAATGAGAGTCTATCCACAACAAGCTCCCCTACCTCTTCTTACACCTTTAAATTTGCCTCAATAATAAAAGGTGATTTCTGTTCAAAACCTCACGTAGAGACTTTTGGTGGCCACAGAAATAGCCCAATAGCTGTTAGTAAATCTAGTCATTAAGTTATGTTCCTAGGCCAAAGAGCTTGTAGAGAAATTCATCAAGCTTACTGCAAACCTTGTCAACTTCTCTCTTCCCAAGTCTATGTATTGCTAGACTTCATTTGACTTTATAATAGGAAATCATAAGGTAGGCTAGAAATCAGAGCAGGGTTAAATCTCTAAATCCATTTCACTTCACAGTCTGTAATACCCCATATGTCTCTACATGTTTTGAACTATGTAATAGCAGGTTAAAATTTCAGAATGGATATCAGCCAGATCACTTATATATAGGGATATAAGTTCAGTAACTCAATTTTCTCCCTCACAAATTGGTGACAATATACAGGGTACTCCATGAGTCTGGTACAATTTTAATCTAATAAATTTTTAACAGATTTAATAGATTTTTAATGAATTTTAAGCTTTAGTAGATTAGAATAGATTAAAACACCCTGTATATATTGATAAGCAATGAATCTCTTTAAGGCAGTTTTGTACCCTGTTTCAATAGACTTAAATAATAATCAAAATAATAGGACTTTTGAAAAGTGTTTTTAATATATAGTATCATATTACTATTTTGAATGTAGTTAGCCTTGTGACTCTGTATTAAGGTTGGATTTACTAATGGAATTCCATCTCATCCAATCCATGAGCAATTGGAAAATACCTGTTAAAGAATTGGCTTTGACCAACTGGGAATTGAAACCCCCATGTCAAAATTGCCTCTAGATCACAATGTAGCTAGCAAAAATGAGATCAGAGCCCAGGGGGCAGTGTTCAGATAAAGGAAGCAAAGATCAATAATGAATAAAGAAGATAGAGGAATTTAAAATGCAAAGGTTTTTAATGTATCACTTCCCTTTACTTTGGAAGCTTTCTCCTGTGGCTTTTTTTTTTAACTCTAGTTTTGATGGGGCAGTGGAGGATGAGTGTGGTAGGTGTGCTGCTGTGGGTGAGAAAGGATTCATTTTTCCCAGACATTCATTGCATGCTCCAAACTGGATCTGGAAGTGATCTAGGGCAATCAGATTTGCATTTCTGTCACAATCATTCTCACCTTGATTACTCTCACCATAACTTTTGATTATCCTAACTGTTCCTTTGTCTTTCAGAGAAAAACATTTGACTTTCATGGATGATCAAATTTAATTAGTTAACTATCAAGTTGTCCCTTTCAGTTCTAAATCTATGTTCCTATGATTTCCTAGGGTTTGATTAAAGCAGGTACAATGCATCTGTAAATAGGAAGAACATGTGAGCAGATTTTATTGTTTTATGAAGACAGGGGAGGGATTTCTGAAGCTCTTTCAGCCTTTAACCTGGAAAGGTTCTCTAATATTCCTTTAGGTTTATGATGCTTCCTCTCTTAAAGTCCTAGTCTGATGCTTCAGATGGCTCTGTTGTTTGTTGTTGGTTGTTGTTGTTATTTTTGCTTTTGTTTTTGCTTTTTATAGTGTATGCCAATGGAAGACAAGCTTTGGTTGATCTTATTAGGTGAGAAAGATTTCCATTACCAGGTTGTATGTATACCTGTTTGAAGACCAGCCTAGGTGCATCTGAAAAGCTTTATCACTATTATAAAGTAGTAATTAGCAAAACAATTTGGTATTGGCTAAGAAATAGAGTGCCAGAGCAGTATAATCGATTAGGTACAAATTACATTATAGTAAATGACCAAGTAATCTAGTATTTGATAAACCCAAAGATCCAAGCTTTTGGAACAAAAACTCATTATTTCAGAAAAACTGCTGGGAAAACTGGAAAACAGTATGGCAGAAACTAGATATAGACCAACATTTCACACCTTATACCAAGATAAGGTCAAAATGGGTACATGATTTACACATAAAAGGTGATACCAATAAGCAAATTAAGAGAGCACAGAATAATATCTGTCAGATTTATGGATAAGGGAAGAATTTAGGACCAAAGAAAATGTAGAGTATATTACAAAATATAAAACAGATAATTTTGATTATATGAAATTTTAAAAGTTTTTGCACAAATAAAACTAATTCAATCAAAATTATAAGGAAAGCAGAAAACTGGGGGGAAAATTTTGTAACAAGTATCTTTGATAAAGGCCTCATTTCTCAAATATATAGAGAACTGAGTCAAATTTGTAAAAATACAAGCCATTCCCCAATTTATAAGTGGTCAAAGGATATGAATAGGAAGTTTTCAGACAAAGAAATCAAAGCTATATATAGTTATATGAAAAAATGTTCTAAATCACTATTGATCGGGAAAATGAAAACCAAAACAACTCTGAGGTACCACCTTACACCCGTCAGAGTGGCTAATGTGACAAATATGACAAAAATGTTGGATGTTGGAGGGGGGCATGGGAAAATTGGGAAACTAATACACTGTTGGTGGAGTTGTGAACTGATCCAACCATTCTGGAAAGTAATTGGAACTATGTCCGAAGGGCTATAAAATTGCATACCTTTTGATTTGGCAATACCACTGCTAGGTCTATATCCCAAAGACATCCAAAAAAAAGGGGAAAGGACTTATTTGTATAAAAATATTTATAGCAGCTCTTTTTTGGGGGTGGCTAAGAATTGGAAATCAAAGGGATGCCCATCAATTGGGGGGATGCTAAACAAGCTGTGGTATATGATTATAATGGAAGATTATTTGCTATAAGAAATGGCAAACAGGATGATTTCAGAAAAATCTGGACTTACATGAACTGATACATAGTGAAGTGAACAGAACCAGAAGAATGTTGTACACAATAACAATAATATTGTTCAATGAATTGTGAATGACTTAGCTTTTCTCAGCAATACAGTGAACTGAGACAATCCCAAAGGAATAATAATAAAGTATACTATCTGTTTCCAGAGAAAGAATTGACATTGATTGAATACAAAGTGAAGCATGCTATTTTCCACTTTCTTTCTTTTTCTTTTATTCAAGTCTTTGTGTACAAAATGACTCATGTGGAAATGTTTTATATAATTGCACATGTATAACCTATATCTGATTGCTTACCATCTCAGGGAGAGGGAGGGAGGAATAGAATTTGGAACTCAAAACTTTAAATAAAAATGTTTTAAAAAAAAGTGTCATCATCATCATAGCACTGTAAATTAGATGATGGTTTTCCCCCCACTTAGCCACAGTGACTGATGTCACAGCAACAGTGTCATAAATAGGTATACTTTCACCTGGGGCAATAATAGTTGAGCAAAGTGAGGAAGTGAGAAAAGTCCCAGTGAGTGTATAGGACAATCCAATGTGGTTTCAGTGACATTTGGAGAGGGAGTGACCATTTCTCAGAGATTCCAGACCTCACCACTATGACAGATGGGAGGAAAATGTATATCAGAAGAGGAGAGAGAGATGCCATGGTACCAGGACCCTGAGGTTGGTGAACCAAGAATATGCATGCCCCTACAAGACAGTAGAGAAGATGGCAAAGTGTAGGTATAGGATGTTGGTCACTGTAGAGAGGAAGTATGCCCTTCCAAGGAGGATGTGTACCCCATTAGAGTCAGTTTCTTGGTACAAAATGTTTTTGATCATGCCAGTTATGATTCTGCTGAAGACCATCAACTAAAGTTTAGAGAGTTTGCAAACTACTTTAGTGGACCAACTCCACTAATGAAATTATGAATCATAGGAGTATTTTGCTGATTATACTTAATCAGCAAGAATTTAAAAAAATCTTTACTGTTTTATCAAGCCCTTTCAAAAGTGTGTTGCCACTAATTGCCACATGTCATGACATTAGCCTTAGCTATGAATTTAAGAACTTTGCACCACAGATCTAAAAGGGGAAAAAAAAAACTTGATGTATAATGACAAGCAGCCAGGCATTGGGGACAGTAGATTCTGCAGGGCACAGATAAAAACATGAATAGGGTCCCATGGATTAAAATTTTACAGGGAAAGTTATTATAGAATCTTTGCTAGGTCAAAGGCTGAAAGTTTGAGAAATCCTTTCTCCTCCTCCATAAAATAATCAAACCTCTTCACATACTCCTGTTATTTACAGATGGCATTGTACCTATTTCAGTCAAACCCTGGGAAATTGCAGGATCATAGGTTTAGAACTAAAATGGACAACTAGATAGTTAACAAGCTGCCCTTTTGTTCTATGCCAGCTAAGTATCTACAACTTACCCAAATCCCTTTTTATGCCTGTAAAACTGGAGTACTACTAAGAAATCACTCCTCAGCACAACTGATGGCAACTTGAATATGTTTCAAAAAGGTTATTGAAAGGGAGATAAAGTCTCTCCTTCCCCCAAAATAAAGACACAGTCTTCTGATAACCCATAGTATAGGAAAATTTAAATCTAGCTAGTTGACAGTAATTCACACTGGTATATCATTCAGTCAATAATCACCAAACATATTAAGTACCCATTAAGGCTCTGATTCTGTGCAAGGCATTGGGGAAACAAAAACAAAAATGAAACAATCCCTGCAGTAAAATATTGAATTCTATCAGAGGAAATGATGTGTGTGTATATGTGTGTGTAATATATTCATAACAAACACAGGGTAATTTGAAGAGGGTAATATTTATGTTCAACTGAATGATTCCCTGGACATAAGGAATCTCCAAAACAAAGTTAAAAAGATAAACCATCAGTAACACTAATTGCCAGTCTTTCTAATTTGGACTTCCCACCTGACTCTGATTCCTGCCCTCAGAAGAAGTGTATCCAGCTAGGAGATATGATGTTTCCGTAAACAATTCTAGCAGGGTAAGTGAATATAAAAGTCGAAAATGAAATGCTAAGTAAAGTTGAAGGGGAGAAAGAAAGAGAGGGATCAAAAGGAAAAGGCTTCATGGAACATTACTTACTGTTATTTACAATAACTCACAGTGCTATAGTGCTTTAAAAATTTTTTAAACAAGGCTTTAAAGGATGGGTAGTATTTCAATAGATGGGAAAGGGGGGGATGGTATTATAAGGAACAGCATGAGTAAAGGTGCTGAGGAAGGAAAGCATAGAAGCTTCATCTGGAGTGGTTTAGTGTGGTTAGAACATTAAGCATATAAGTTGAAGTTGAAGCATAAGATAAGTGTAGAAGCTGGTCATGGCGGTACATGCCTATGATCCCTGTTACCCAGATGTTTAGATTGAGCTTGGGAGTTCTGAGGTGCAGTGAGGCTAAATGATTGGGTATCTGTGCTGTCTGGCATAAATAGGGAGAGCTCCCTGGGAGCAGGCAACTGCATGTCTATCTAAAGATAAGCAAACTAGCCCAGGTCAAAACCAGACCAGGACAAGATTTCTGTGGGATCAGGCCAAATAATGCCACTGCAGTTCCATTCCGAACAACCAGGGTCAAAAAATAAAAATAAAAGGTAAGTCTAGAAAGGTAAGTTGGTAACCTGGGGAGTCTTCTGTAGTCTTTCACTCAATAGTGTCATACCCTAACCCTAACCCATATTGTTACACCCATCTTGCTATACTCTTCTACAACAGCTCTTGAATAAAAGGTTTAGGGAGAGCCTGACCCTTTGATTCATGAACTCTCTTAGGTACATCACACAGTTAGGCAGTTTCTCAATGGGAGAACTGAGTGATCTCCAAAGAGGGGGTTCCATGCTATTACCTCAACAGGTCTGTGGTTCAAAACTCTCTCAGGGTCTTAGAAATAAACCTGATATGGGGAGAGGTTGAGATACACTCCTACTACTCATCATTACAGGTGCTAAACTCCCACGGATGAGCTTCCAATTTATATAGAATCTGCCACTGTGGCATCATTCATTCTTAAATATAGAATATTTATAACAATAAAGCAAAAGTAATAGTAATCTTAACATTTACTAAATAGAAGACAAAGTCAGTACTAATCAAATATCAGTTACTTATTAGAAAATAAAAGCATTAATAATCAAAACATTACAATCTACCTATAAACCAAATTTGTACCCTCTTACCAATACCTCCAGTGTCAACGTGGGGAGAATAGGCACACACTTACAGAAATCCAACAGGAAGGCACATTAGTGTGGATTCCATATGACAAGAAAAGTCACAACTGGGAACTGCAGGACTTGGTCCCTTCAAGAACAATCTGTACACACAAAACTTCGTCTTTGCTAGTTGCTCCCTTCCTGATCCTTTCTGACTTCCTGCTGTGCAGTCACTCCTTGTCTGCTCAAAAGCCAAAGAAACAGTGACAACCTCTTTCAAATTCTAGCCTCCTTTAACGGAGCACTGAGAAAAGTGTCATGCTCTTTCAGTGATAAGCATTTTCCTTAAGTCAGAAAAATGACAAATTCCATAGATTTGCAAATAATGGGGGACTCTCCTTTGCCTAATCAGTTCCAAGCCTCTTCTCATAGCAAAGCACAGCTCGACACAGAATATATAAAAACTGTTTCTTTGCTATTCTCTTTTTCTCTCTCAAACCAGAGACAGCAGGTAACAACACAGGGACCCCTGAGAGTTTTCTCCTTTCTTGGCTTCTAGATGGTACTGGAGACCAATACCTCCAATAGCCCTTCACACAGCAGCAGGATTCTTCTCTCTTCCAATGAGCTCCCACCAACTGCTCCAGCCTTTCTCCAGCCAATCAGAAAAGCAACATTTCTTTTCCAATTAGCAAGTTCCCAAAAAAAGCAGCTGAAGAATCTGTTGTCTAAGTTAGAAGTCTTCAGTGCCTGCTGTCCTTGGTTTCTTATGACCCCTCCTGTGCTTGTTTACTTTGTTAGTTCTTTTTTCTATTTCTTCCTATAGAATCTTTCCACAATCTTCTCTTATTCCTTAAATCTTCTAGTGCCTCAAACAGAGCCTTCTGGTGGTCAGTAACTTATCTTTAACTCAAGAAATTCATCATTTTGTCAGATATGAAACCAACAATCTTTGCATAAACTTCCCATGGTCCCCCCAAAATTACTTTGACTGTGTCAGTTATAAGCTTTAGCGCTCTAAAAAGTCATATGCAAATGTGCCACAATGTCCTGTAGTTATTCTTACCTTTATAATGACTCTGGCTTCAAACAGATCCTCTCAGCGTATCCATCTGAAGGGCAATTTTCTATCTATTCCTCAAAAAGTCTGTGTGTCTCCAATCAAAATATTATCTGAGAGACTAGGTTTCCTCACAAATTGATTTTTACAATTTTTCTTTACACAAATGTTTTTTTTTCCTTTTTCACCTGGCTGAACTGCTTTGGAACTTCTCTGACTTCCCCATAATGACCAAGGGAATGCATTATTGGAAAAATCTCATTCTCCTGCAAGATCCCATCAGTCTTGGTCCTCCAAATAGCTGTACTTCTCTCTTTCTCTCTATCTCTCTGTCTCTCTGTTTCTGTCTCTCTCTCCAAATGTAAAAATGCACATAACACATACATAAACATACATATGTGTGTTTATACATATATGACTATGCATATATGAATGAATTCCACATACGTGTGTGCATATACATATTTGCGCATTTGTACTTTTATACATGTGCATTATATATAATTTGTGTATGTATGAATGGGGTGAGATGTCTAATTTCATTGGTATTCACATTAATATTCATATAGGGAACTCCTGGTAAGGAAACACCCTCTACTCTGCAGCTCACGACCTGCAACTTACAATCTAAGAGTGACACCTGGGCTTTGAGTGATGTGACCAGAGCCACATAGTTAATATGAAGCAGAGGCTGGATTCTAGCCTAGGTGTCCTTACTTCTACTGATGTGGAGAATGAGGCCTCTAGAGTTTAAGGGACTTGTCCAAGGTCACATAGAGGCAGGATTAGAACCCAGGTCTTTCTTCACTCCAAATTCAGTCTACTTTTTACTGTACCAGGCTATCTCCCCAAAGGACAGAATGTTTGGGTAAGATGAATATGAATAGTGTATAGTCTATCTATAATGCCCTAAGATTAATTTCCTACATCATTTAATACCAGTGTACTATGATCAGGGAAAAAAGTCTTCTCAAAAAAATTTTCAAACAATATCTCTGCTTTGGAAGGTTAAACATATTGATCAATAAGTCTAAGATATTTCCATCATCCATATTCTGTTTTAAAAAGGAATTCTATGTGCTTTCAAAATATTAGATCTTAAAGAGTTATTCTGCCACTGGCCAAATGTAAAGGTGAAGTTACTTGTATAATGCCACAAAATCTTTCATTGATGCTATTGAGATTAAAACTCTACTAGTTGGCCCATCTAGGCATACTGTTCTTTCTTGTGATAACCACTCTTTTCTTTACTGTTGTATTGTCGCTGCTAAAGCAGACCACACTCATTCACTGTACACAATATGAAGAGAATTTCTGACAGACTTGGATCAAAATGTAGGAAAGGGGAAAATTTAATGAGTAATCCATCAAGATTGTCCTCCCAATAATGGCACACCAGATGGCAGGCCAATATTGTGCTTCTGAGCAAAATGACCGCTAATTAATCTTCCTGTACATTTGTTGTTCTCTTCACCCACACAACTAAATAAAGTGCAGTAACAAATCTATCATTAAATTCAAGCTTCTTTTTGTTGTTGATTTTAAGATTATGAAAAATTAAGAGAAAAAAATCTGTTAATCTACAAATAATAGTTATCATGTGAACTTGATATAGACATGGTAAAATTATTATTTTTCTACCTTCTGCTTTTGTAGCACAAATCTACCCTAAACTTTGAGGCAACAGAATTACCCCAGTTCTGAAACATCCACACTGAATACTAGATGGAATTTTTTGGTTTTGGCTATCTAACCTCAAAAGATGATTAAAACGAGAAAAGCAATAGAAATTATATACACACACACACACACACACACATACATATATATGTATATATGTATGTATATGTATGTATATATATTCATACATACTTACACACATATATGCACACACATACAGATATACATGTATGTGTGTGTACACACACACACATCGCTGTTGTTAAATAAGAGTCTAAATGTTAAGTATTTCCATGATACAGTAATATGCCATTTATGCAGAAGTAAATTTTCTAATATCCTCTGCTATTAAAAATGAACAAATTCAACTTTCAAAGGTGATATAAATAGCATATCTATAACAGTCAGCATTTATTAAGTACCTACTATGTGCCAGGTATTACACTAGGTTCTGTACTAGAGATAAATAGAAAAATATTTTCTATCCGTAGGAGATTACATTCTATCAAAGAGTTTATTCACGTAAGCTGCCAAAACATAACCTCCAAATGTCAAAATGACCTTTTCTTCACAAAAAGAGATAAGTGCTATTTTTTTCTGGGTTTGGGGGTAGGGAGGGAGCAGGTAGATGGTGCAATAGACAAGGTGCCAGATGTGAAGTCACGAAAACTCATCTTCATGAGTTCAACTCTGGCATCATACATTTACTAGGTGTGTGATCCTAGGCAAGTCACAAACCCTGTTTGCCTCAGTTCTTTACCTGTAAAATGATTTGGAGAAGCAAATGGCAAACCACTCCAGTATCTTTGCCATCACAGATGCCATCACAAAGAGACACAACTGAAATGACAACACTATTTTTTTCAGCGTTATCACACAGAACTACAGATGGAACTAAACAATAAGGCCCTGCAGACAGGGCTTGAGTGTTTACATGGAGCATCTCTAATCATCTTATGCAGTTTATAAATGTACCCTGGCATATATTTATAGGATGAATGACTATTTTTTCTCCAGCATTTTACTGCTTTTTGGTATTTCCTATAACTCCATTCTAAGTACTGCTGAGGGATGTCTTCCATGCTTTTGAAAGACATATGGGCATTATTTTAATTTGATTCCATTTAGTTACATTCGCTGCTGGTCATATGAATGGTTTTTTTTTTCCTTATTTGAAAATCTACATCAAAATAACCCTGATGAGAGCAACCATAAGCCCAAAGCTTTTGCATTCCTGATTCATAGGAATCCTTTATCAGAGCTACATGTACTTGCTTGCTTTTTTTTTTTTTTACTTTTTATCACAAACTTAATGTCAGTATACATGAATATTCTGATATACAAAGAACAGAAGGGTATGGAATACATATAGAAAGCTATGGATGATTATCTCATTTTCATAGTACATATATATATCTCAACATGATAGTAACAAAATACCCTGGTATTCTGTGCTTCCTTCTTAAATTCCTTAGAAGTAGAAAGTTATAACTATATGGAAGGATGGCTCACAGAAAGAAGGGTGCTAATAAATGTTTAACAACCAACTCTGGGGGTGGGGCACTGTCTACAAGACATACTTTTAAGTTTAATCTGTATTGCTAATATTTTCTACATCACTTTCATAAATCTAGACAATCAATGAAACTATAAATCAAGCCCTAATCTGTTGCTTTCTTGATTCAAAGTTTTGATGTTAATTACAAGGCTCATGATGTAAAGTTAACAATTAGTCTTATAAGCCAGTATGAACTGGCTCCAGTACACCACAGGTCACAGGTAATCTTGAAAGGGGCAAAGAAAGACATTGGAAGAATGGGTTTGATCCTATACACAAAAGCTAAAAGAAATACTATTTTATGGGGTATTTGGTCATTTCATATTTTAGTATTAATGATGCTTATTTGCAAAATGACAGCCATAAAAATAGTTATAACTCATATGCCAACATTTGGTACTGAGGATGAAGTGATAGAGAAATTTTATGAAAATCTGGATAATACCCTCTAAATAAAATCAACACGCACTTTGATACTTGGTGAGTTCAATGCAAAAGACTGGAAAAAGAAGGATGGGGAGAAACAGATGGAAAAAATCATAGTTTAGGAGGAAGAAATGAAGGAAATCAAAGACTTGGTTCTACAGAAGTTTCATGTTTTCTATTATGAACCTTTTCTTAAAAACCAAAAGCATAGGTAAGTACAGGACATGGTGAACACTAAATAGCACCACAAAGATTGAAACTGACTACATTTTAAAAGATAGGAAAACACAAGGAAGTAATTCCTGAATTAGCTTTATGTGCAGTCTGACCATCCACTCATCAGAGCTAAGATCAGAATTTATAATAAATAAAAAGAAAGGACAGTAATAAGAAAAGGTGGTAGCATACGATTAAGAAGATTCAAACATGAATTATTTAAACAAGCTATTAAAATTAACAATAGGAGTAGATAACAGAAATTACTTTAGTATTGGTAATAATTTCTACCAGAAGTGAAAGAGATATAAATTAATTTCTACAAAGAAACCAAAAGACCCCATAAAGTGTGTTAGTCAGCAAACATTTAACTCACTTGTCCAAAGAAGAGAGATGATTGCTGAAGGCAGCACTGGATTAGAATATAACATTATTTGCAAGATCTTAGAAAGGAAGATGATAGATGATAAAACAATAAGCATTAAGATGATTAAATCAATGCATGCTTATAAAACATCTACTACTAGAAGGGCAATATGCTGGATGCCAGGGATATTATACAAAGAAAGAAACCATCCCTAATTTCAAGCAGTTCATATTCTACTCATACAGGACCTTCTATAAGCTGATCGCAATGTTCTGATTACTTGCTAATGAGCAAATAACCTATGACTTCTTGTGGTTCATTTTGCACTCACTAAAAGGCCAATGGGTACATTTACTGAGGAAATGGCATATGCAGTTTCAAATTTTAATCAGCACATAATCCTGCTCAATGGGGAACATACTGTTCAGCAATATTCTATTACCCAACAAACTATTTTTTTTAAAATTTAAGGAGACCAGCAGGATTTTCAGGAGACTGACTGATAGAGAATTCTGACCAAAAACCACCTTCAGAAGAAATTACATGTGAATACAATAAGATGCAACTTTACACATTCCAGAAGACCTGTGGATTTCTGGGAAACAGTAGCTAAGGACAAATTGGGGGAAAAGCACTATCAGGACTGGGATTCTGAACAAAGGATGAACTGCCAAGAGGCAAAAAAAAAACCCAAACAAAAACCTGAAAAAAACTCCCAAATATGGCAATCACCTGATGTTGATAAAGCAGAAGACTATACAATGTGGAAAGGCTGCTTCTTCAAATATCAATCATACCTATTTATAGCGAACTGTTTTAAGAAAAAAATGCTTTAAGTTGTTTCTAATAGGAAGCAGTAAATCCCTTTATGATATTGTGTTAGGGTGACAAGACTAAGAAAGTATAATTGGATGAATGAGTAACCATTTGTTATATACTGGTTATGTGTCAAACACTACGATAAGTCTAAATATATGCTCTATCTTAACTATTGTTGCCTTTTAAAATTTGATTTCCATATAATGAGTTCCCACTGAGAAACTTTCTCTAACAATGAAGATTCATACTTTCTCAGTAACATCCCAGAAACTTGCCTGAGATAATGAGTGTTTAAGCAACTTATTCTATGGTTTGTGCCTGTAATTTCATTAGTGAAGGTAACTTATTTTTCCCTTTTTTTTGCCCAGGGTCACACAGCTAATAAGTGGCAAGTGTTTGGTCTGAGGCTGGATTTGAACTCACATCAAACTTCAGGGCTGGTACTCTATCCACTGCACCACCTAGCTGCCCCTAGTGAAGGTGACTCTTGGAGTTGAAGTTCCCTCCCCTAATGTCTGTAACTAATATTCTTAGAGGGTTGCCTGAGGCAGTATAAAGTTAAGTGGTTTGCCTACCCTCATCCAGTCTACATATGTCAGAGGTAAAACTTGGATCCAGGTTTTCCTGAATCTGAAGCTAGTTCATTATCATCTTCTCCCTCCATGTGGTACCTTTTCACTATGTTGTAAAGATATCTATCTTTATAGACAGATAAAGATATAGATATACATACATTATTGTATATAAAATTATATATTATATCAGTCTTTTAATGCATATTTTTCCAAGAGACAGGACATGACCTCTAGTACTATACACAGAATATGAGAAATAGTAATAGCTAACATTTATATAGTGTCTATTATCTGCCAATTGCTATGCTGAGTGCTTTACAATTATTAACTCATTGATCCTCACAATAACCTCGTTGAGGACATAACAATTGAGGAAACTGAGAGAAACAGAGGTTAGGTAACTTGCCCAGCATAACAGAGCTACTAAACATCTGAGGCTGGATTTGAACTCAGTTCTTCCTGACTCCAGGCCCAATGATGAAATTGTAACTCAACAGCCACTGCCCCCTTCCCACACACACAAAAAAAATTGTAATATCCCAATTTTTGTAATAAGGAGTCTTACTTAATACGAGTTCTAATAATATCTCTAATATCATTAGAGAAATAGGTGAGAATTATACTAAGTGCTCCAAAATGTGGTATGATAGTTCAAGAAAATTATAACAATCATGGTCATATGTAACTATATCAGTAGTCAAATGATAGGGGGCATGAAGTTGGCTTGGTAACAACAAACTCTTCAAGTTAGTTAATGGATGGTTTCTCTTTGATTTATTCTTTGAATACAGAGGAAATATACTGAGTAAAACTTCTCCTGTGGGTCTTCCTCAGACTCTTTCACCCCAGTCATTGCCAATATTTACTCAGACAGGCCCACAAAATGAATAGTTCTATGACCTGTGGCAGGACAGAAATTCAGTTTCATCTTTCTTTGATTGAGATAATTCTCATGATCACAGTATGTTGCTATAGTGAAGTGGTTTCCATACAGCATGTAAATATATGCTTGTTTAGAATGTTGCAGAAGTCCTATACTTGTTGAGTTAGTCACAAAAATATCTACGTCATTGAATCTGAGTGAGGGGTGAGGAGAGATATTAGGCCAAGAAGTATGTGTTATAAATGTGCTTGGTTTAGTGTCATCCCCCCTTTAGGACATCACTGATTCTCAATTATGTCAAGAGCATGCTGAAATACTCTACTTTGTTTTAGAACCATAACCTCTATAGCTCATACTGTACTCTACCACTGTAACATTATAAAAATGACAACAACAACCAGATACGGTCTCCTTTCATCACAATTTTGTAAAAGTTAATGTTTTTATTTGGCAAACTGGATTGACAAGGTAAAAACAAACTCAGGAGCAGTGTGCCAGTGTGTAGTATTTGCAGTATTAAATAATAAACAGGCACACTGCTCATGAAGAGTCTAAAGAATAAAGAAATATCTAGCATATCCAAGAAAGCTAGTCTTAATAATAAAAAGTAGCATAGATTTAGAGCTACAGACTTAATAATAAGTCCCATGTCTGACATACACTAGCTATGTGACCCTGGCCAAGTCACTTACCTAGAGAGCTCTAAGTGATTCTTTAAAACTAGAAGTTGCAGAGGAGGTGGCATGACTCAGCTAGGTGGAAGGAGTTTCTTCACCTGAGGGTTCCCTCTACCAAGGAAAGCATAGAGTCGATCTCTATCCCTAATTTGATAAATTAATAAAGCCAGTTCTTTGCACACTGTTTGTGTTTGGTACATATTTGTTGAATGAATGAATAAACCTAGTAAGGGAAAGATGGAACCAATTAAAAAATTAAGTGCACAGGAGAAAATTAAGTGATTTCAATTATTCAAAGAAGCAAAGATCCCCTATAATTATGTGTGATATGAGAATGAGATCCTTGAAATGGGCCTTGCAGGAAAGGAAGTATTTGCCTAGGCAGAGATGGAAAGAGTACATTCTGGCATTTGAGGATGATATATACAAAGATACAGAGATGGATGAGAGCAAGATAAAATTAGGGAATAGTGAGTAGCTTGACTTAAGTAGCGGGATCTTAAAGATGAACAAAACTTGTGAAGCAAGGCTAAATAGAAAGATGGAATTAACGTGGAGAGGACCCTGAAAGCTTGACTAAGGACTCTGCTCTGTATGTTAAATAATGGGGAATTACCAAAGGTTTTTAAATAGGAAGGTGATATTTGTGCATTAGAAAGATTACTTTGGTGACCATTTGGAGAGAAAAGTGATTGGCCAACAGAAAGTCATCTGGGAGGTTATTATAATAATGCAAGAGAGGGTAATGAGATAGTGGCAGTGGAGGTGAGAAGTTCATTTATCAAAAGACCACTATGGAAAAATGTCCTGCTGAGTGGGAAATTATGTTTCTGACATTCAATGGGAATATCTTGAATTTGTTCACACACTTTATTTTTCTCTGAATTGCCCCATTCTTTCTGTCCTTAGACATAAATATCAAAAGAACACTAAGATGAAGTGAGACGTACTAGCAGAATGCTAAGGTGTGTTGAAAAGGTTCATAAGATGATAGGTGTAGAACTGAAAAGGAAGCAGAGACCATCTAGTACAAGCACCTCATTTTACAGTTGTGGAAACTGAGGCCCCCTCAGTTGTACTGTACAACCCCCCCAATGAACTGTTCATATTCCAAGCAATATATAACGTATTTAAAAGGAGTCCTCTAACAGTAATTAACTAGTGATTCAATCAATTTCAGTAAATGTAATTCAATATACATTTATTAAGCATCTTCTAGTGTTGAAGTATCCAAAATATAAAGAATAAGATATAGTCCCTGCCCTCAAGAAGCTTCCAAAGGTTTAGAGGAGATAAGACAAAGACAAATAACTATCATATAAATTAAAATGTGGTAGATGCATTGGTACAAAGTGTGGGGAGAGAGAGAAAGAGAGAGAGAGAGAGAGAAAGAGAGAGAGAGAGAGAGAGAGAGAGAGAGAGAGAGAGAGAGAGAGAAAAGAGAGAGAGAGAGAGAGAGAGAGAGAGAAGAGAGAGAAGAGAGAGAGAGAGAGAGAGAGAGAGAGAGAAACTAATGAAAAACTTTACTTCAACCAGCACACATCAAGTGACACTTCATAGTGGAGAGCTTCATATGAGGAGAGCTCTGAGAGATGGGAATGCAGGCATTTCAAGTACAGGAGATAGCATGGACAAAGGCTAGAAGGCAGATGGAGGAGTCTTTTCCATGGGCAAACTTGAATGAAATGTAGGGTTGTGGAAGGGAGTAATTTAAAATAATGAAGAGGAGGTATATTGGATCCAGATTATGGTGGGTCTTGAATATTTAAGGAGTATGGACTTTATCTGGCAGGAATATCTAAAGAGTCTGGAATTTATCTGGTAGGCAGTAGGGAACCATTGAAAGGTTTTGAACTGTGATGATAACTATGAAATGTAGTGATATGTACATTATCATAGCTGTATATTAGAAATATTACCTAAACAGAAATGAAAAGGACATATTAAAGTTTTGGGAGGAGAGACTAAATTTAGGAAGACAGGTTGGCCAAAACATTTATTAAGCAAATATTATGTGCAAAGCAATGTACTTGGCACCAATTCACCAATTTTCTGAGCAATTAATGAAAAATAATCAGAGCACTTGAGAAGAGAATTTAATTAAAGACAAACATTGACTTTAGGATGGCTGTCTGCTTTCCACAAAAAAGCCCAATTTTCTATGGCATCAAAAGTAATGTTAAAATGATGTCATTACTATTCATCTATTACCATTAGTTCATCAGATTTATCATAACGATCTGAGCCAAAGCTAAGATTTAAATAGCAGATACTCTTATTTATTTTGCAAAATATACATATATATGGTGCTTAAGACATATCCTTTAGTATATCTTCAACTAAATATATTTGCACATATACACTAAACTAGGATTTAGGAAATAGGGCTCTGCAACTAATTTATGAAATTGGACAAAAAGAGAAATTTTCCTTCCTCCCCAGGACTTCCCTGTTTCTCTTCTATTAGCTGTTCCTAGACATTGACACCTATATTTTAAAGTAAAAATTAAGTTATACATGTATATATGTACATATAAATATGCAAGTGGGAGTACCCCAATGAGACTTTAGTAAAAAACTGGAGGTTTAGAGGGGCTGAAAGACAAATACATTGAAATAAAAAAGGAAGGACCTTCAGATGAAAGACATTTTCCACCCTCCAGAGGCTGAGGCTCTACTTAACTTCATTGCCCTAGAAAAGAGACCAGTAAGACAATGAACCTGCCCTTAGGACACAGACTATTTTTATACTTTTATCCCTTGCCAGTCATCTCTATAAGATCTGAAAAGGAGTGTATTGGCAGTCTTGTCTGACTCTTCATGACCCCATTTTGGGATTTCTTGGCAAAGATATTGGAATGGATTGCCATTTCTTTCTTCAGGTCATTTTATAGATGAGGAGACTGAGGCAAACAGGGTTAAGTAACTTGCCCAGGGTCACACAGCAAGTAAGTGTCTGAGACTGGATTTGAACTCACAAAGATGAATCTTCCTGACTCCAGGCTCGGCATCCTCTCAACTGCGCCACCTAACTGCCCAAGGAATATGTAAAGTATCACTGACTGGATGGGGTCTCATCACCAAAAGGCAGAATAGCATATCCTACTGAGGGAAGGGACTTTTGACCCAGAAAGGATTATCAAACAGGAGTTCAGTTATCCAGGAAGCATTGCTGAAAGGCTTGACATCTCCCGCTGCCTGTCTAGAGGTGACAGATATCAGAGTATTATCACTAAAGGAGTCCAAGCAGAGAGGTTTCTGCCAATAATCCTGCATAGAGGGTCATTGCCCTGGTTGAAAGAATGCTCCTGCTGATAAGGTGACAGTACCCCCTAGACTAGCCAGTGGCTGAAGGTAGAAAAAGACTGTAGCAGTCCACTTAAGAGCAAACTCAAAGACCAAGCCAACAGAGTTGGCACGCCCTGAAAAAAGCCCAGTGTCTAGGTGATCTGCTCCTCTCTCAGCTTGTGAGTGTGATCTTGTTGGACTGCTACTGCCCGATAGTAGAACTATTTGCTCGACCCAGTATGGTAGTAGATAACCCAGCAGCCAAGTGATCTACCCAGACTAGTCTGCCAGTAACCACGTCTAGCAGCTAAGAAAATTGCCTAGTCCAATCCAACTCTATCCTAGCCCTAGGAGAAACTGGCGAAGCAGCCACGAGACCTGCTCGAGCTAGCCCAGCAGACCCACCTGTCTCCAGCTCAACCAATCTGACATAGACCCTGTGATCTGAGAGAAACCAGTCTAGCTGCTCAGGACTGATCTATGACTGACACTGCTCCCTCCATACAGTGAACTCCAGAAGGATTCCGGGGTGGGGGGAGACACTGAGGGCTAGCAATTCTGGAATTTTCTTTCGCCTTATCACATGTGTTCCCTGCATGTAAGCCTCACTACATTTTAAGTACATGCCTATTCTCACCCTCCACTGTAGATTCTCTGTCTGTTGGAGAAAGTGCCTCTGATTTGGGGGGAAAATACTTTGTAACCACTGTTATTGCTATTCTGTTTGAGTAAATTCTTTTGCTAAAGAACTGAATCTATACATTAATTGTTAGGGAGAAGTACACCAGTGAGTGTCTGGAACAAGATTTAGGAGGCTATCCACCCACAGGATTAGCCTCTGAGAACTATGAAAATAATTGCAGCTATCTATCTGAGCCTAGGGTAGGGCAGGAGAGATGGTGGTGTTTCCTGTACCTATGTTGAAAAAAATATAATCTGAATTTAGGCATGTAAGCGTATGTGTGTGGATATTTTCTATATCTATATCTATATCTATATCTATATCTATATCTATATCTATATCTATATCTATATCTATATCTATATCTATATCTATATCTATATCTATATCTATATCTATATCTATATCTACATCTACATCTACATCTATATCTATATCTAGATATAGATGTAGATATAGATATATATCTCCACACATTCATATACACACAAAATGAGAGGCAGAGATGAAGACAGAGATAGAACAGAGAGAGGAGCTTCATGGAAGGAAGGAAAGGTCCCTTTGTTTTCTAGGCTGTTCATAGTTCTGCTTAAGTCAGTAAGCACTTATTAAGTGCCTACTATGTGCCAATTGCATAAGCTATAAAGAAAGGCAAAAAATAGTCTTTGCTATGAAGGAGTTTACAGTTTAATTGGGGAGACAACAACTAAAATACTTTAAAATTACTTTAAATTATAAAACTACCAAACTTATGGTGATCTCATGATATAGATATTTTATAAATCTCCAAAACAAGGAAGAAATCGCTTCACATCTCACTTTCTCTCTTACATTAACACCCAAGTAAGGTGCAAAAATAATTTTTAAAAAATTCTTTCCTGTGATTTCATGACTTAACACTGTGAACATGTGCTCAAAATCCTTAGGAAAGGAAAAATAATAAAGTGATATTTTTCTTCTTTGTATTCTCTGAAACAAAACTATGGGGAAAGATCTATGCTAATATAAAAAATAAGATGTACCTTAGAATCATAAAATGTTAGTACTGCTAAGGACCTTAGAGATAATCTAATCCCCACCTTGCATTTTGCAGATGAAGAAAAAAAAAGCACTAGAGAGTTTGTGGTTGCCTAAAGTTACCCTTACTTCAGGCTCTTGCCACTGAACTACTCCTCCTTATTGGCTGTGATGACATTGGAGGTTAAATCAGTATGAGCTCCTCCAAATTCCATCAAACGTAATATCAAGCTAGAAACTAGCCAGAAATCAGAGGAGGTTGGGAACCTTCTTTCCTTTCTGAGTCCCTGTCTCTCCTTCATCAACTAACTGCCCCCAGACCCTGCCACCCACTTTCTCTATTCTCAAATATGGAAGAAAAGGAGGAGGAAGAGGAAGAAGGGGACAAGGGTAAAAGGCAGAATGCCACACAGATTGAGGTAGCAGCCCACATCCTCGTTCCCAAACACTGACTTTTCTTCCATCTGTATTAACCCCCTTTACTCCACACCCAGGCCCACCTCAGACCACACTGGGGGCAGCATATAAGCAACACTTCTCCATCATGCCCCCATCCCCTCTTTGCCCACACCTGCTTTTCAGTTTCCTTCCGTTATTTTTTCTTCCTGTATTATATTATAAGCTCCTTGAAGATAGGTACTAACTTTCTTTTCATTTGTTTCCCAGTGCTTAGCGCAGTTCCTGACACATAGTAGGCACTTAATAAATGTTTATTGACCAACAATACTCCTTGGAAAATTTCATTAGAGGCTACTGCTTTATTGGTTGATCTCTTTCTCTAATACCGCTGGAAAATTCCTTTTTGACCTCTGTGAGCCAGGTTTAGGAAGTTGCTTTCGTTTAAATTTCCCTGATTTATAATGCAAGCTTGATTCATGTGCATCCATTTCAATTTGGAATGTACAAAATCAGACTGTGCTCTTTCTGACTCTTTAATTATTACATGAAAGAAGAGTACATAAAGTCACTCTCTACTGGGAAAATTGCTGCTCCTGTGAATCAAGTCTTGCTACTGTGGGCATAGCAATCTACTGAAAGCCCCTTGTAGGAGAGTTTTCAAGATATAAACTAAAATGTGTTCTTGAAGTGGAAACTTTAGGTTTGAAAGTAAAAAAGTAATATTTTAAAATGTAGAAACAAAATGCAAATACCTTAAAGAGATTTCATGTTTCACATAGGGAAATTCTATTAATAAGCTTTGGTTTGACTTAAAAAAATTTGTCACAGAAAACAATATGATTACACTACAGAAACATATTAAGTCTAGATATGAATAAAGACAAGCTTTAGAAATTTTTTATTAAACATTTTTATTTTAATATTTCTCCTAAATTAAAATGTTATTTTTCACTCCTACCATATTATGAATTAATATTAGTGGATATATTTTTAAAAAATCTTTGTATCTACCAGAACCTACCATATTACCTTGCACACACTAGGCAATTAGTAAATGTTTGTTGAATTGAATTGATTAGGATGAAAAGATAGGTGGAGTCAGACTGTCAAGACTTTTTAGTAATTTCGATGTAGATGATTCCCAGGTCAATATATCTAACCTGAGTCTAATCCTCAAATGTTTATTAGACATTTCAAACTACCCCCTAGGAACCTAAAATCAACATGTCCGAATCATTATTATCCCCCATCCTTTCCACCAATATATTCCTCTTCCTGACCCCCACATTTCTGATGAAAGCAATAATATCCTTCTAGTTCAGGTTCAGGTTCTTCAGGTTCGGTCGTCTCAGACATTCCTACTCATCTCAATTATCCTTGACTCTTCAGTCTCCTTCAGATCACATACCCAATAAGTTGCCCAGTCTCCATGATTCAAAATTGATCCCCTTCTTTGCATTCACTAGGCTACCACCTCTGTTCAGTTTCTTATCACCTCTCATCTCCTCTATTGCAATTGACTCAATTGTCCTCCCTGCCTCTATTTTTTCTCCTTTCTTTAATCCATCCTTTTCCACAGTTGCCAAACTGATATTCCTGAAATGAAGGTCTGATTATGTCACTTGCCTGTTCAGGAAGCTCCAGTGACTCTATCTATATTGCCTCAGTGATAAAATATAATCTCCTTTGTTAGGTATTTAAAGCCATTCACAAACTGGCCTCCCATATGTCTTTCTAGGATTATTATACAGTCATGTGTACAGACATACATACACATATGTGCATCCCCAAGAATCAACTTCAAAAATAAAAAATCAGGAGTTTGGCTAGACAATAATTCATTTCAGAATTTTCTTGAAGGGGGACAAGCTTAATATGGTTCAAAAGTATATATAACAATTAAAGATAATATACTCTTAAGCTATTTCAAGAGGCATGGTGTCTGGGACTTAGAAGGTGATAAAACCTCCATGCTCTATCCTGAGCAGATGATATCTGGAATGTTATGTTCAGTTCTAGGTACCACATTTTAGAAAAGATTGATAAATTAGAGAATGTCCAAAAATAGGATGCCTAAGATAGCACATAGTTTCAAGAGTATGCCATTTGAGAATTGGTTGAAGGAAGTGGATATGTTTGACCTAGAGAAGAAAAGACTCAAAAGGCTTACCCCATAGCTACTTTCAAATAATTCATTTTGTGATAAATTATTATCTAGTCAACCTCCTGATTTTTAATTTGTAAATCTGATTCTTATATATATGTATATATACAAATACGCACACATATACACATATGTACAATGCACATACACATATATACACATGTATACATGTGTGCATATCTATATACACATACATCACAATTACATACAATGACTGCATAATATCCTAGAAAGACATATGGGAGACCAGATTGTAAATGACTTCAAATGCCTAAAAGAGGAGAACATATTTTATCACTGTAGCAACATAAAATCACTGGAGTTTCCTGAACGGGAGAGTGACATAATCAGATCTTTATTTCAAGAATATCAGTTTGGCAGCTGTGTAAAGGATGGATTAGAGGAAAGAGAGACAATGGAGACAGGGAGAATAATTGAGTCTATTGCAGCAAAACAGATAAGAAGTGATGAGAAACTAAAGAGTTGGTGACCTAATGAGTGCAAAAGGGATCAATATTCAAAATGTCATGGAGGTCTATTACAAGGAAGAAGGATTATAATTGTTCTACTTGGCCTCTGGGTATAAAACTAAGGGCAAAGCCTAGAATGTTCAAATTTAGGCTTGATACAAAGAAAAAACTTCCCAACAATGAGTTCCTTTCAAAATCGAAATGGGCTACTTCAAAGTGTTTTGGAACCCCCTCACTAGAAGTCTTCAAGCAAAAGCTGAGTGAGTGCTTGCCTAGTATATTCTTCAGGATGGTTATTTAGGTACTGGTTGGAGTAGGTGGCCCTGGAATTCTCTTTTAACCCTGAGACTTCTGTGATTCTGGTCATAGAATTAAGAACAGAGAGAGCTGGGGTTTGATGTGAGAAATGTTGAGAAGACAAATGCAACTACATGTTCTTGGCTTATGCTACTATTTTCATGACATTCTTACATCATCATCATCATCATCATCCACAACAACAACAACAACTTCAACATCTCATTAACACAATGTGATTCTATTCTGAGCCTTCTGTTATTCTATCAGATGAGCTTTGGAGGAAACCTCTCTCTTACACAGAGAATAGAAGAATCTACCCTATAAAAAAAGCATTTGGGCACACTTGGAAGAAATTGGATGCAAAAGTTAGTGTAGGTGTTCACAATTGGTACAAAATGCCCAAGGGAAAATTTGCTAAGGAGATAGGGTCTGGCAAGAGCAAGGATTGTGAGGCCAACTGATTCTGGGGCATTATGAGAAAAGACATGTTTTTGGGGAGCCAGATAAAGTGATTAGACAAAAAGTATCCCATGTAGTTTCAGGGAACCTAGGTATGACTTCCTATATTGGTTGAGAAGCAAGATGAGAAGAAAGCTGGTAACACTGATTTGACACATATATGTGTGTGTGTGCGTATATGTGTGTGTGTGTGTATATATATATATATATATATATATATACACACACACACATACATATTATGTATACACATATGCATGCATACATATACAAACCCCAAGATCACTTGAATATAACATGAAATATTGGAGCAAAATTGCTCTGGTATTAGCCAGCCTGAACTATTGTTACTAGCAAGGCAGCTACTTCCCAACAAGATCAGGAAATATATGAGGAACTTTAGGGCTGCCTTAAGATTCCCAGACCCTGCGGCCCAATCTAGAAGGATCGCTTCTGTAAGATCTGTGATTAGGGGCAATTCCAAGGAAATGATGGCCCAGGCTGATGTGTATGGAAGGTGCTTTCCTCAAGTCTGAATTCTTGGACGTTATCCAATATGACGATAAAGTCTCTCATGTGCCTTTCCCCTACAGAACTGAGATTAGGCACACAAGTCTGCCTATGAGTCCTGTCCCACCAACTCACATGTGATTGTGATATTTACTCCCCTTTCCTATGGTCTAATCCAAGCTGCAATTTCCTTCACTGTTTGTACCAGTTCCTAGCTCTATCTGTTATGTAATTTCTACAAATTTGAAAACCTCCCCATGTACATTTGTTTCATAAGAAATAAAATTAATAATGCTGTCTTAAGACTTCCAAACATTGTCCATACCTCCTAGTGAGATCCAAAATCTCAACATTCATTTTCCTACCTAGTCTTTGGCACCTATGATAAGGTATACCCAAAAGCTTTTTGTAGGTAAGCTTTCTCTTTTTGCTGTGCAAGGGAGAGCTTTTACTCAAAATTCACTTGATATAGTAGTTGAAGGTACCATTATATATATACCAGAGTATATATCCCTTATATTAATTAGGTATTAAAAACTGACTATAGGGGCAGCTAGGTGGTGCAGTGGATAGAGCACCAACCCTGGAGTCAGAATGACCTGAGTTCAAATCTGGCCTCAGACACTTGACACTTACTAGCTGTGTGACCCTGGACAAGTCACTTAATAACCCAATTGCCTAGCAGCAAAAAACCAAACCAAAACAAAACAAAACCCCCCCTAGCTATAAAGGTACATCTATACCCTGCTTTCAAATTTAATGAGGAGAAAAGAGATTCATCTCTTTACCCTTCAGTTCTGGTCAGCCAACTGGATGAAAGCTCTGCATCTCACTCTCATCTCCTGATATTTTAACAGGCAGATAATTAGAAATTCCAAGGTCCAAAGTCATTTTGGTCTTTTTCTCTTGATGGTGTCTGGTGTGGCCTGATATCCTTACTTGCCTACAAAAGCAGCTTGCATGCTGACCACTCAATGTCTCTTCTGGGCCTATTTCTTATAAATAAGTAACTGACTCTTTCAAATTCAAGTAGATATTAAATGGCTTTAGGACATTGTCTTTATATGAAAATGGCCCATGTAGTCCAACTCTATATTGTCTATCCTGTTTAGTACCTTCAGGATGGGAACAGTGAAAAGAAATACAAAGGAGAAGAAATACTAGGTCAAATGAGGGTTATATTTGAAAAATTAAAAAGTAGCATTTTCAACCAATGTGATTATTTTAAAATAAGTCTTATGTTCCAAAGATTATTCCTTGACTCTCCTGTAATTGAGATGGGCAATAAAATAGTGATTAGTTAACAGTCTGAGGACTTTAGAGAAATCCTAAAAGGCAATTTGGTCATCATTCTACCTTTAGGCCTAAAGCCTGTAGAGCAATCTTCACTGACAATCGGATCCAATGTTAAACAACTTTCATTTTCTGGATTTTTTTTTTCTTGTATTTAATATACCTCCTTCTTGGTTAGTTTGAGTCTAGTCTCACCATTTGTATTTTCAGTGGAAAATCACTGGTCATCATCCTTTAGGTAAGAGCTCTTCATAGACTTGAAAGCCATTACTAAAGGAAAATGTTCATTTAGCCTTTCCATTTCCAGATGGACTCATTCTTAGTTGTGTTAATTTTTTCCATCTCCTCTATTAAGTTTCCTCTATGCTTCCCCCTTCTTTCTGGTAAGGGCCCAATAAAGCATAATGAAGTGGATTAACTCAGCATGCTTATATTGTTCTCTTATTTGTACTGTTATTCAGATATCCTTTTGAATTGTGTGGATAAGTTAGGGGAAAAGGATTGAGAGTCAAAGCAGCTGTTTTGCTTCTTGTCATCTCACTACAGCAATGGTTCTCAAAGTGTGGTCTCAGGGACTCTTGGGAGTCCTCAGGACCCTTTTAAATGGTTCACAAGGCCAAAACTCTTCATTACAATAACAAAATATTTTAATTTCTTAAGTAAATATCAAGTATAATCCACATAAATAAAAGCTGTTTGGGGTATGTATGTAGGGGGAACCTCAATAATTTTAAAGAATGTAAAAAGGGATCTTGACATCAAAATGATTGAGAACTGACATACCACAGGATTACTAAATCTAAATACTTGACTTTAAGAACTATAACAGCGCATGACATGCTATAAAACTTCCTAATTTACCAAACAATTTCACTCTTTTCACATGCCAACAAGTTTATGCTTAAGATTCTGCAAGCAAGGCTTCAGCAATATGTGAACTGAGAATTACCAGAAGAGCCAGGCTGGTTTTCAAAGAGGCAGAGGAACTAGAGACCAAATTGCCAAGATTCACTGGATTATGGAGAAAGCAAGGGAGTTCCAGAAAAACATCTAATTCTGCTTCATTGACTATACTAAAGCCTTTGACCGTGTGGATCACAACAAAGTGTGGCAAGTCCTCAAAGAGATGGCAGTATCAGATCATCTTACTTGTCTCCTGAGGATCCTGTATACAGGCCAAGAAGAAACAGCTAGAACCAAACATGAAACAACCGATTGGTTTAAGATTGAAAAAGGAATTCAAGGCTATATATTATCACCTTATTTATTTAACTTATATGCAGAGTACATCATGCAAAATGCCAAGCTAGATGAATCAAAATACAGGATTAAAGTTGCCAGGAGAAATATCAACAATCTCAGATATGCAGATGATACCACTCTGATGGCAGAAAGTGAAGAGGAATTAAGAAGTCTCTGGATGAGGGTGAAAGAAGAGTGTAAAAGCTGGCTTGAAGCTTAACACCAAAAAAATCTCCTGGCAAACAGAGGGAGAAGAAATTGAAACATTGTCAGATTTTATATTCTTGGGCTCAAAGATCACTGCAGATGGCAAATGTAGCCATGAAATTTAAAGACACTTGGTCCTTGGAAGGAAAGCTATGGCAAATCTGGACAGGAGAGATATCACCTTGCCAACAAAAGTCCATATAGTCATAGCTGTGGTTTTTCAAGTAGTAATGTCTGGCTGTGAGATTTGGACTATAAGGAAGGCTAAGCACTGCTGAACTGACACTTTCTCATTGTGCTGTTGGAGAAGACTTTTGAAAGTCCCTTAGACAGCAAGAAGATCAAATCAGTCCATACTTAAATTAATTTAGGCTATTCACTGGAAGGTCAAATACTGAAGCTGAAG
This sequence comes from Phascolarctos cinereus, assembly GCF_003287225.1. Taxonomy (NCBI): domain Eukaryota; kingdom Metazoa; phylum Chordata; class Mammalia; order Diprotodontia; family Phascolarctidae; genus Phascolarctos; species Phascolarctos cinereus. The sequence goes on from NW_027555958.1 coordinate 344,553,514, forward strand.
CTTAAAAATTTTAGCCATATGATAAGATGACATTCATCAGAAAAGGCCCCAATGTTGGGAAAGATCGAAGGCAAAAGGAAAAGGCAATGGCAGAAGATGAGGTGGATAAATGATATCATGGAAACAATGAACATGAACTTGGATAGAATTCAGGAGATAGTAGAAGATAGATGGATCTGGTATGCTATGGTCCAAGGGGTCATGAAGAGTCAGACACTGCTGTATGACTAAACAACAACAACAAGAGTCTGAAGGCTTTTCACACCAGAACATCCCTCTGCCATGCTGGCCCCCTTCTTCTATTGGTGAGTTATAGTAATTGCCCTAATGGAGCTTATTATGAGCTATGGGAGAATGTCATGTTTCATTTTTCCATACACATCTTCCAAGTGAAGTATAAATGGCCTTCTTTACATACCACACTCAAAAATGGGTTTCAGAAGTACATGTTAAAGAAGGAAACCCAGTATTTTTGCCCACAAAATTCTTCTCTTCTTGGATATCTATATATCCAACCCTAACCACTCTTCTAAGCCCAGGCATGTTTCTCTAATGGACTTAACATTTTTATTTGAATGACTTGCCCACCATAGACTTAGCTGAATTCCCAACCCCAAAGTCATCTTTGACAACAACTTCTTTATTACCTTCTTCCATCTCAATATATAAAAAATATCTTGCCAATCTACAGCTTTTATTCATCCCTTCTTCATATTATCTTTTAAATATGACCTTTCCTTTCTATTGCTACTTCTAGTATTGTGATTTAGGCTCTCTTCAATTGATATTTGGATTGTTGCAAGTCTCTTAATTATGCTTAATTAAGTATCCCTACCCCTAGTATCTCATATACCTTCAATGCACAATGACTGATCTTCCTGAAATATCACTTGACTATGTCCCTCCCTGGCTCACAAACCTTCCATGACTCCCAAGTACCCATAGAATAAAGTTAAAAAACCTTAGCCATGCATTCAAGAGGACAATTAATTGGTGTCATGGGTAGAGTATCAGCTCTGGAGTCAGTAGAACCTGAGTTCAAATCTGGCCCCAGACACTTACTACCTGTGTGACCCTGAGCAAGTCACTTAATCCTGTTTGGCTCAGTTCTTCATCTGTAAAATGAGCTGGAGAAGAAAATGGCAAACCCCTCTAGTATCTTTACCAAGAAAATCCCAAATGGGGTCACAGAGAGTCAGATACCATTGAAATGACTCAACAACAAGAAGAAACATTCAAGATCCTTCTCATTTTGGTTTCCATCTACCTTTTGTAATGAGATTTCCAATTACTGCTTCCCTTACCCCATGTATGTTTGGCACCAACCAGACTGGTCTAACCATTGCTGTCAGAATGAAGATCGGAAATACAGATAATATTCCTACCAGGTAGAAGAAGCAAATCTTGCCTCATGGTGAAAAGACAGACAATTTGTGGAAAATCAAGGTATTTTTTTTAAAGGCATCGAGTCCTGGGAATAATATAGGCAAAGGGAAATAAGGTTGTGAGTCTAAATAACCATTTTGTTCAATGTATCATTACAAATTTATAGATAGATTGTTTTAACTAGAATTCATTTCGTAGGTTTAACTATGACTTGTGACTTTTGGCCTTTCAAGGGTGCTAAACAACGTCAAGGGGCAAAAAATGATTCATTTTTGACAACAATCCTCTTTTCCTTAGAGGACAAATTTCCCAATGTGTGAGGGGAATGGTAGCTCCCATGAGAAAATCACCCACTTCAGATTGATTGGAGCTGTATTTTCATGCACTAGGGTAAAATGTCATTCAGATTTTACTTTGAGATAAACATATTACCTGTGAAAGATTCACAGAACTTTAGAATTGGAACAGCTTCAGAGACCATCTAGTACTACCCAATACCTGAATAACAATCCCCTTTTCAACATTCCTGAAAAGTGCTTAACCAGCCTTTGCTTGAAGTCTTCCAGTGAGAGAGGAAGTAGTTTTGATGACCTCTTGTTATTAAGAACTATTTCCTTACATCAAACTCAAAATTGTTGCTTGGTAACTTCTACCCATTTCCAACACATTGCCCAGATCCATTTCTGTGAGGTAAAACAAGTTATTCTCTACTTATGTATATTTGTTACATTGAATACTTGAATGGTTGCTTTGGGAGATGTGAGATCTATTTTGTAGCTAGCTCCTTTCTTCTTCCGGCTCTCATATACCAGAAACTCTTACAGTTCACAGCTCCTAGTAGCAGAGGTCAGCTGGTGGGACTAGTACTGGGACATGGGCATTTAATCCCCTAAAGTCTTCATTGTGGTGGGTGCTCATAAGTTATCTATGTTTGTCAACATTTGCCATGTCTTGTGCTAATCCAGAGTCCACATGCAGGAACCAGAATGTGAGTAATAAGTGAAGATAAAGCTTTTTCTCAGTTCTAGGGTAAAAATAACAGATTCTGCACTTAACATTCTAGAAAAAAATGAAAAACATATATTAAACTAACATCTTATAAATATCATTGTAAAATTACAACACTGTGCATCTGAAAAACTAGTTCAAGACCCAGCTCTATGATTCAATGAAGGTCACATCTTCGTGTCAAAATAATTCATTAATTCAATTGATCCATTGAAAAAAATAGCCAAACTACTGTTATTTGATGCTGTATGGATGAAACATCTGGTTGGTTGATTGTTTCATTGATTTATTATAGTATGTAATTAGTTGTTTTGGGCAAGTCAAGTAAACAAGCATTTATTAAGTACTTCCTATGTGTCAGGCACTGTGCTAAGTACTGGGGCTACAAAAATAAGCCAAAAGAAAGATAGTTTGCTATCAGAGAGTTTACATTCTAAAGGAGGAAAGCAACACATAAAAGTGAGCTGAAGATGTGGGGGTGAAATGCAAAGATTCCAAAGCACAGCTGAAAGAGGAATGCCTGGTTTGAGCCCTAACTCAAAATAGAAGTTCTGGGAGGAAGTCACTGATGGGAGAAGAAGGGGACCATAGATATCTTCCAGAGTGAGGTCAGAAGGGATGAGGGAACTTCCAGAATCAGAAGGAAGCTGAGGCATGGTGGCTAAGAATGGAAAATTTAATTCAAATAAGTAAAAGAAATTACTAAGCTGTGTACAAGTCCCTATGTTAAGTGCTGGATGTACAAAGGTAAAGTCTGACATAGTCTCTGTTTTCAAGTTTATATTTTGCTGGGGAAGATGTGACATGTTGAAGGCAAAGTATAATTGAGGTCATAGAACAGGTCAAGAGAAAGAGATCTAGAAAAATTCAAGGAGGGAGAGAATGCTTCTTCAGCTGGAAGGATCACAAAAGACTACATGCCAAACTGAGCCTAAGAGAGAAAAGAAGAATTTTTCAAGATGAAAATATAATAGGAATGCATTCAAATCACTAATGGAGACTGTACAAATATTGCATGGAAACTTTAGAGAATAACTAGTATATGCCGAGCAATCCTCAGGAATGGAATGGCCATCACCCTTCTTATGCCTCCCAACCTTCAACCTTTTTATTCTACTAGCCATGAAGCAGATGCTATAGAATGCAAGATTTGGAGCTTAATCCTAGAATAGTTCTGGGCACACAGCAGGTAAATAAAATGCTTTTTGGTTGATTTGATTATGTGCTATGCTAATCTTAAAAGATCCATAGGTCAGATGGGGAAGAGAGAATATATGGGGAAATGAATATGATAGTGAAAAAAAGGATACAAGAAAAAAAAGTTTTAAAACGTAAAACAAAACAAAAACAAAAAAAGTAAAACAAGCAGACACTATTATGTTGCTGGCAGAACTTTGAATTCATTCTTTTTTTGGGGTCAAATACTATGAAAATGTATCAGAAAATGTATAAAAATGTTTATTGAGGCAGCTAGGTAATGGAGATAGAGTTCTGGGCCTGGTGTCAAGAAGATCTGTGTTCAAATCTGGCCTCAGAAACTTATCAGCTCTGTGACCCTGGGCAAGCCACTTAATCTCCATTTGCCTCAGTTTCTGTATCTAAAAAATAGTGAAAAAACAGTACCTACCACAACTAGTTGTCATGAAGATAAATGAGAAAATAATTGTAAAGTGCTCAGCACAATACCTGGCACAATATAAACACTATATAAATGTTAGTTATTGTGGTTGTGGTTGTTACTGCCATTATTCAGTAACAATTCTATTATGACTAATCCCTAAGAAGGTTATTGACCAATTTGAACTTCAAAGGCTAGATAATGAAACAAACTTTTTTCCTTTTAGTAGAGGGGTAGGAGGCTCTATAGGTGTAAATTATTGCATATGCTATCAGACATAGTCCTTGTGGCAGTTGGTTTTATTTATCCATTTTCCTTTGTTATAAGATGTATTCCTCAAGTGTTGGAAGGTGTTGTATCAGGAAGTGACTGAATGTGGTATAACAATAAAAAACAAACAAAAAAAAGCTATCAAACTTCTTTTAAAGAGATTTTTAAAAAGTCAAATTTGGCAGAGAAAGACTTTCCAGATGTTTAACAAAAACGCTTATCTCTTAATGATTGAGAAAGATTTCCTCGTATGGGAATTATTGATATTTTAAAGAGCTATAAAAAATTTTCATTTTCCAAATGATTTACTTACTGCCCTACTGAGGACTAAACATAATACAGGGCATCCCAAAAGAAGACTTTTGGGATGATCTGTATATATTTCAGCTCTTAATACATGATACTGCTACCCCTGTCAGTTACTTTTTAAGTGGAGATTAATTTTGAACACATAGAAGCAATGAAAAATCAGAAATCTTTCCTTTTGGGGAACAAGAATGAAGATTTCCTTTCCTGAAATAAAATTTGGTCAAAACGGAGATTTCTCAAGCAAGATCAGGAGGTTATCATAGAGTTTGTTGCAGACCAGACTGTCATGGTGTATACAAATCTGATGTTAAGCTCAATAGACTTTCCATTCTGACATTGTATCTGATGCAACCTGAATAGGGAACCTGAATAGTGTGATCAAGCTGCCTACACTAATCCTGATCCTGTGAGAGCTCAAAGGGTACACACCACGGCAGATACATACCACTTATATAGGTCATCCAAAGGCAGAAATGAATGAGAGTCTGAGATCACCACACCCACATAGCTGGAGATGAAAGTCAGTACAATCTCTGTACAATCTTCAGTACAAACATGAAGAGTCGCTGTATCAATGATCAAGAAGCTAATGCTAATGGAACAATTTACCAATAAATATTTATTTGGTAACTACAATAAACCCAGTACTTTGCTGAAAACTTTGAGAGATAAAGATTTATAAAGCATGATCCATGACCACGGAGATTGCAATTTAGCTGTAGAACACAGTGGGTGTATATGCATGTGTGTGTGTGTGTGTACATGTGTGTGTATATATATATATATACACACACACACATATGTATATGCATGTGTGTATATATGTATATATATGTGTGTGTATGTATATATATGTATGCGTAGATCTGTATTCATATTATAATATTATATATCTGTGTATTTGTATGTCTATATTGTATACGTATATAAACATATATATATAATACATAAGTGTATATATATATATATATGTATATATATACACACACACATACACGTCTCTTCTACCTGTGTGACCCTCAGAGAAGTCATGTAATCTTCTTCATCTTTATATAAAATTGAAGAGTTGGACTAGAAGGAGCTAGGTGGCATCTTGGATAGAGCACTGGACTTGGAGTCAGGAAAACTTAAGTTCAAATCCTGCCTCAGATACTTACTAGTTATGTGATCATGGACAAATCACTTAACTTTTCAGTCTCAGTTTTCCCAACTATGAAGTGGGGATAAAAATAACAATTACTTCCCAGGGTTATTGTGCGGAAATGAAATAATATATGTAAAGTGCTTTATAAGCCTAAAACATTCTATAAAAACTAGCTATTTTAGGAGATCTCTAAAGTTTATTCTAAGTTCTAAAATCTTTTATCTTGATCATAGTGATGATGACAATGATACTGTATAAGTACTAAGTTAAAATTATTGATTCAGAAGGTTCAACATTCTATCCATGGCCTATAGCAATATTATTTAAATTAATATTTAAATTAAATATTTACTATATATAATATTTACTATACTATAATATATATATATATATATACACACCATATAATATACTATAGCAATATTATTGTAAAGACAAAAACTTTGAAAGATCTAGGAACTAATATCAATGCGATGACCAACCAAGATTCCAGAGGACTCATGATGAAAGATGCTACCCACCTCTTGATAGAAAGATGAGGGGCTCTGACTGCAGATTGACATTTTTTCACCACCTGGTCAATATGGGGAATTGTTTTCCTTAACTACATGTTTGTAATGTGGGTTTTGTATTTCTTTCTCAATGGGTAGAGGAATGTAGGAGAGAAAAAGGCATATTTTCATTTATTGAAATCGTACTGTGTTATGGGAATGCTTGTTTTGTTCCATGAATTGAAAATAAAATAAATTTTAAAAATAAATTTAAATTTAAAAACTTAATTAAATTAAAAATTAAAAAAATTTAATTTAATTAAAAAATTTTTTTTTGCTTCTTTTAGTATGGTTGTTGTCCTTTGTTCTTGAAGAGGAGTCTGTGTCTGACTGTGGCTGATCAGATCAATACTATCTCAGAATGTTCTACCACAGGTTGGGTACAAATAATCCATAGGAACATTTGGGTGGATTTTCTAAATTTGCACATCTCACATTTCTTTTGAGCTACTTCAATTCGGCTTTGCTCATAGAGCACAGCACCTTCTCTGATGAGGGCACTCCATGCTGGGCAGTCCTGTGCCAGTGTCTCTCATGTCAAAAATCAATTCCAAAGTTCTTAAGAGAGACCTCGAGAGTGTCCTTGTATCACTTTTTCTGAGCACCATGTAAGCACTGGCCCTGCATGAGTTCTCCATAAAATAGTCTTTTTTTGGCAGATGTATGTTTGGCATTCAATATAAGCTCAGTACACCTGTCTGGCCCTATCTTTAAGACTAGTAAGTGTGTTGGTAGAAATTGTAATGCTATAATACAAAATATCATTATTATAATGGAAAAATAAAGAATCATTTTAATTCTAAGAAAGATCTATAGTAATCCGTACATGGTATAGTTTCTGGAACTGAAGGATTGGCAAGAAAGTGAATTGGGCATGAAGATTCAACATTTACTGGGAATGTTAGGTCAATGACTACTTATGAAAAAATAGAGTTCAATAAGCACAATGTGATTATGGTCCTTAGTGCGTTTTGTGCAATTCACATAGAGCCATAAATGCACTTTCTGGGAGAAGGCATTGTTATGTACTTGGTTTCTCTAAAAAAAAAAAAAAAAAAAGAAAATACGACTTGGTCTCTTAGGCCAGAATCAACTAACAAAATCAACAGTGTAGAGATTCCTAAAATATCTATGGCAGAAAACAAGAAATAAATATTAGCTCTTATAAATAAGGTGGTAAATACAGAAGATGATCTATTGTCTTCTGTCTCTTACTATAAAAGCTCTGAAAAGGAGCATAGAAGATCATACACTACATTCATCTGACTCCAAGCAGGATTGTACCCCATGTCTCCTGTCCCTAACCCTGTTTTTCTAGTATTACCTGCCAGTTTTAGCACTTCCAAGACGATCCAATCCAACAGATATTTATTAAGTGTATATTAAATCGCTGTATCTAGTGCTAGATAAAATGGAAGATCACTCCTGCCCTTCCAGGAACACACATACTACTAGAATAATAAAACATATAAAAAGATGATCATATTTATAAAAATTGAAGGAACAAAAGCATGCTAACATCTAGGGGAAAAGGTCAAAAAAGGCTTAGGAGCTAAATCCTGAATGAAGTAGAGATTTTAAGATTTGGAAGTGAGGAGTAAGTGCATTACACAAGACAGGATATTGTTTGCAAAGGTAAAAGATGAAATGTTGAGTTCAAGCCACATCAGTCCAAAGGGCCAGAGTGATTACAACAAAAGAGGTTCTGAAAAGGCATAATCAGAACTAGCCACAGTTTAAGTGCCTTCTCCTCCTACAGAAGGCCTTTTCTGATCCCCTTAATTGTTACTGTTGTCTACGCTCATACCCCTAAAAATTATAAACGTAAAATATTTATGTGCCTAGACTTTCTTTCAGCAAAATATAAATTCCTTATGGAACACAGAATGCTTTGTCTTTGTTTTTGTATTTATATTATCAGCACCTAGCACAGTGCTTTGCACATAGTATGTACTTAAAAATGCCTTCTAGAATCACAGAATCTCATGTACAAATGGAAAATCCCAAGGCACTTAGTCTAACCAATGCCTGAATAAGAATGACCCTGGCCTCTTTGCTGTTCCATGAAATAGATATTTCAGCTCTTAACTCTGGGCATTTTCTCTAGCTGTCTCCTATGTCTGGAATGTTCTTCTTTCTCATGTCAAACTATTGGCTTCCCTGGCTTCTTTTAAATACTAACTAAAATCTCAACTAGAGGGATCATTAGGCAGCTAGGGTCATTCAGTGGATAGAGAACAGGGCCTGGAGTCAGGAGGACCTGAGTTCAAATATGACCTTAGACACTCACTAGCTATGTGACTTTAGGCAAGTCACTTAACCTCTGTTTGCCTAATCCATTGGAGAAGGAAATGTCAAATCACTCTAGTTACATTTGCCATGAAAACCCCATAAGGGGTCATGAAGAGTTGGACACAATTGAAATGACCAAACAATAACAACAAAATCCTGTTGAAGATGGAAGCCTTTCCCATCTTTCTTACTTCGAGTGCCATCTTTCTTTTTAATTTCTTTCCTATTTATCCTATATATAGCTTTTTTGTACATATTTGTTTGCTTGTTTCCATCATTAGATTGTGAGCTTCTTGAAAGCAGGTACTGTTTTTTGCCTCTTTTTGTATTCTCAGCACTTAGCACAGTGTCTGGCATGTACTAGATGCTTAATAAAAGTTTATTGACTTACTGCCTCTACACACCTTGCCAATCCCCTTCTATTCTATTCTAATGCCCTAAGGACAATTATCTTCATATTGTATATATTATATATCAGGGAGTAGTTGCTAATCATGTAGTTCCATTGAGATGAATTACATTAAAAAAAACTAAAAGGATAAATATTGTCTAGTATAAAGCCTACCCAAAGTCACAAATATTAATATCCCAGGATGTCAAAACTATCACCATTGAAAAAAATATAATCCCTATGCTAGATATGGGTGGATTTTTACCTATCTACTGATGAAGATATATAACTTTATTAGAAGCATTAAGCAACGAGTCTAGCACCATTGCCAACCCATCTTTCGAGCATAATACAGCTAATGATTTCCCATTTGTGAATTATATGCAATAATCATTTCTTATTTGGTTATTAAATGTATGGCTACCTTTTCATCCTCCTTATACCTAACATTCCTAAAGTGTGCCTTCAATCTTAAATTTCCTGAAAACATATACTGCCTTGAATCCATTTTCCCCTTTCAGCTGCAAAGTGCTGTAGAAATCATTAATGTCAGAATTTCCAATGGCTGTGGCTAATCTTGATATAGCACTTGGATAATCTCTTCGGTTCTAGAGTGTTATGAATGTGCACAAACCCCATTGTGGCTAAAACTGAAATGTGCATTTAGTGAGATTGCTGCTTCCCTTTCTGAATATTTTCTTCCTCTTTTCAACAGTTAACAATGTAGTGCTGGCACTAGTAGAGTTGCCTAGACTTCACTTAATTGTTTCCATCTCTTTTTCAGAAATGGGTAAGTATTTTAGCATCCTTTCCTAATATACAAACCAAATGTCACAAAACATGGGGAAAACATAGGAATAGAGATGAATATGAATTCTGCTTGTGCAGAAGATGTGACACCATATTAGATAATCATGACAGCATTGATTACTGGTAGAAAGGGACCTTGGGAGTTATCTAATTCAGCCTCATCCTCCACTTTTTTTTTACCTACAAAGAAACTGGGGCCCAGAGATATTAATGATTTGTCCAAGGTCATATAGATACTAACTGGCAGAGCCGGAATTTGAACCCGCATCCTCTGATTCCAAATTCTGCACCCTCTCCACTGTACCATATGCCTCTCCCTCTTAATGTGAGGAAGAATAAATGTATATAGACCCACAATATCATTTCTAATCCATTTTCAGGTGATGGAGGCAGGAAAGGTGTATGTTAGAAGAGAAATGGAGAGTAATTCAAATTCTGTTTGGGGCTAAGAAAATGAAGCTTTTTATTTTGTTTTGTTTTTAATTTTTAAACTTAACATGTCCACTTCTTTATGTAGGATGTTATAGGGACTTGCTGTTGTTCTAGTTACTTACTAGCATATTCTGATTTCTCAATCTTAACTATATGGATGTACTACTATTATTTCCAAATTAGAAATATGAATGAATGAATGAATGAAGCATTTATTATTTCCTACATACAAAGCACTGTGCTAAGAATTGGGGAGACACATAGAACAGATGGTCCCTGTTCTCAAGGAGCTCACATTCTAATGGGAGAGAAAACACACATGGAGGATTTCAGCTGCAAGTCAAATGGAAAGATCCCATTTTCCTTAGGGTACAGCAGCAACACAGATGTTAATGCTGCTTTGTTAATGGCATTTCCAGATAAAATTACATCATTTTCTGGGGTTGAAGCATTTGATGGTGCCAAGGACTTTGGTGAGAAGAACTTTCTTTTCTGGGTCTTGAGCAGCTGTGGCTGTAGCTCCATAAGAGCAATTTCCAGGCTGCATCTTCACAGGAGTTGCTTCCCAGGATGATGACTGAGGGCACTGGGCTGGAAGCAATGCTATTCCCAAGAACCTTGGGTTCAGAATCCTGGGCTATTGTCACTGGAGTTTGAAGGGAGATGGTGGTCAAAATAGTGGAGTTAGTTTGACTTGCCTGGCACATGATACCTGCTGTGCTTCTCTTTGGGTGCTTTGCTGATTGAACTGGGCTGGCTTGCCTGCCTTTTGGGTCTCAGGTTGTTAGCATTTTGTGGAGGTAGCTGGCCTCTTCTCCATAGGAATTCCCTTCTATGGAAGCAATGGAGGACAGTGGCTGTAAGGACTAGTCAAAGAAGGTCTGGTAGTTTACTGTGAATTGCTATTCCCAAGGGCTCCGAGTTCTGAGCTATCCCCATCAGAGTCTAAGAGTAAATGGTGACCAAAGTGAGCGTTGTGGTTTGATTTGAATGGTACATGCTGTCTATTGATTTTCCCTGCAGAGTCTCACTGCTTCTGCTATGAATAGCATCTATCTAAAAGCATCTATTAAGTACCTACTATATATGCATCATGATAGCCATATACAGACTTCTTCCCCACAAAATCAAACCAAAACAAGCAAAAAACAAAAACAAAAAACCCTCACAACCCAGATGCTGCCAATTCTCCTTGAATTCATAATGTATTGTTAATTTGGCTGCAGACTGACAGAAACCACCAAACACATACTGAATATGCAAGAAGAGGAGCAAAAGCAATGGATTTGGAATCAGAGGACTTGGATTCATATGCTACTTCTGCTACTAATTACCCATGTGACCCCCAGTAAATTACCTTATAGACTTCCATTTTCTCATCTACAGAATAAAGGGATTGGTCTAAAGTATCTCCAAGATCTCTTTAAGAGTCAATTACTGATCTAATGGATTTTAAATAAGTAAGTATATGTTGTGGGGTGGTAAGTTATGAGGAGTCACCCAAGTTCTACTTTTGTTTGGAGTCAATCCAAGAAAAGATATTGCTCTCTTTTGATTAGTCAGATGCCACTTTGTGGAGGTAGTCAATTTTAGTAGGCAATCAAACAAAGCAGATGTCAGAGTTTGGCAATGCAGATGAATGATAGCAGATCTGGACATTACAGATGCAGGAATCCAAATGGACTTCAGAGTTCTCCTTGTTTGATAAATAAAGGAGACTGAGGGTCATCGAGTTTAAGTGATTTGCCTGAGGATACACAGGTAGTAGTGGAACTGTCAAGTCTTGAACCCAGATGCTGTTGCTCCAAATCCATTTCTCTTTCCATTGCAACAAACTGCAGTCTTCCAGGCTTGGAGAATGAATTGCCTGGAATAACTTTAATATTATCTTAACTGTATAATAACTAGCATTCATACAGTGCTTTAAATTTTGTAAAACACTTTACATGTAGTATCTCAATTGATTTTGATAACAGCCCTCTGAGGTGGGCACTAATTATTATTTCAGCTTTACAGATGAGAAGACTGAGGCAGGGGGCAAAATGACTTGCCCCAAACCATGCAGCTAACGAATATCTGAATTCGGATTTGAACTCAGGTTTTCCTAACTCCAGAACCAGCACTCTAGCCTCCATATGATCTAGATATCTATATTATGACTGTACTACTCACAAAGAGTGTTATATTTGTATCTTCTGTATAGATGAATCAGGTAGTACACCACTTATCAGAATCTTGCACTTTCATATTATTGTCAGGGTAATGGGGGAGGGGGAGGGAGAGAGGGATTCCAGGGGGAAATAGGATCTTTACATCAAACAAAATCTCATTTTTCTAAAGCTTCTCCTCATCAGACCTTCCTACCACAATTAGTAAAAGGTAGCATTTTTGTCTGATCAGAGACTTCTCTCATTTACCCTGTTCCTCATATCAGTTCTAATTACTAGAGAAATAATACTAGCAGAAAGGCCACAAATTAAATGATTATCTCTCAAATAATAGGGAGTAAAACTTAACAGAAAAAAATACCCCCTTCTAAAAAAGTAAATATCTTCCCCTTTCAAGGGAGCCAGAGTTTCTAGTGGAGCCCATTCTGGCTTTGTTTGCTCCCAATCTTTCTAGCAAACTTGCCCATTTTAGTGACACCTTAGGTGACAGAGTTACCTCTTGGAAATTCACTGTCATCCTTTTTAAAAAAGGAAAACCAGGTTTCCATCTTCCAAACCTCCATTTTATGATGCTCAGAGAGTTAAAAAATAAAAAGCTTTGAAACACACTAAAAACTATCATACATTTTATCCCTCCTATCACTGGAAGCTGAAGGACACAGGCAATCAAAATATATCAATAAAACAGACTGAACCACCTACCTAAGGGCATGCCAGAGAGCTTTCATGGTTATTGTTTTCTTTTTTTGTTTTTCAATCATTAATTTTATTCTCGACCAACACTACTTGGAGTGGTAGAGATGAAGTGGGCAGGTGCCCACATTTCTAATTTAGAGCTGATACTGATTGTAGCTCTGAAGCTATTCATTAAACCAAAAGAACAGCTTTGAACTATTTTTGATTCAGCTTGCTGGTGCTACAGACACTTTCTTGCATAAAGATACAGCTTAATAAAACTGCAGGCACTCAAGTCTTAGAGTCATCATTGAATCTACACCCTAAAGGGACATGAATGCACCTACTACAAATAGCCCATTTTACAGATGAAAAAACTAAAGACTTGATTGATTAAAGTGACTTGCCCAGGGTCACAGTTAGTAAGCATTATGTAACCAAATGGGATTTGAACTCAGGTCTTCTAACTCCTGAACCAGCAGATTGTCCCCACTACCATCCCCACTCTTTCTCAAATCTTCAGTCTCTATCCACTGTTTTCTTCCTTGATACCTATAAACACAACCATGTTTCTCCCATCATTAAAAGAAAAAAAACTTTACCAGATATTATCTCTGCTAGTTATTATCCTATATTTCTCCACCTTCTTTAAATAAAATGCAATGAAAAAGCCATGGTTTGCTTTGATATCTCTCCTCTCCGTTCTAAACCCTTTCCAATCCAGCTGTTAACCTTATCATTCAACTGATGCTACTTTCTTCAAAGTTATCAATATAAACTTGAACTCTTATTTGACAAATTGTGACCTTTTCTAATGCTTTATTTGCTCACTGAGCAATACTTGACACTGTTGACCACCTCCTTCTTCTTGATATTCTCTCCGCTCTAGGTTGTTGTGACATAGCTCTCTTGGTTCTCCTTTCTGTCTAATCTCCCTCCAGTCTCCTTTGATGAGTTTTCATTCATGTTATGTCTATTAACTGTAGGCTTAGTCCTATGACCTATTCTATTTTCTCTGTACATTACCTCATTTAGGCATCTCATTGGTTTCCATTGTTAAAACCATCCTCTATATGCTGATGATTCCCATATTTATGTAGCCAACCTCGGAATCTCCTGAGTCCCAGTCCTACAAAACAACTAACCACTTACTGAATATTTCAACCTAAATGTCACATAAGCATCTCAAATGTCCCAATGCATCTTCAAAGCAGAAGCTGTTACCTCTCCCCATACATCCATCCCCATTCTGAACTCCTGTCCTGCTGAGAGCGTCCCCATCTTTCCAGTCACTCAGCTTCATTTTGATGTCATCCTCAACTCCTCACTAGCACTTACCACACGTATCCAGTCAAATCTTGTTTTTATCATTACAACTTCTCTATTATACCTCTGCTTTTCTCCATTTATGTAGCCACCTCTCTAGTTAATCTCCTCTTCATCTCTCACTTGGACTACTGCAATAGCTTTCAAAATGGTTTCCCTGCCTCATCTCCTCAATTGAATCCATCCTCCGTACAGATGCCAAAGTAATTTTCCTAAATCAGAGGTTGACCTGAAACGCCCCTCCCCCCCATATGCCCTGCTTACTACACAATGAACTCCAGGGGTTGCTTATTACCTTTGAATTTCAATGTAAACACACTGGCATACTTGCTGTTCCTTGCACAAGATGCTTCATAAGCCTGGAATGCCATCCTAATTCATTCTCACCTTTTAGAATCTCTGGCTTACCTGAAAACTCAGCTCAAGCAACACTTTCTATCAGAACCCTTTTTCACTCACCCCAAGTCCTAGTACTTATTATCCTCTAAGGCAGGGCCCCCCCCCAAGGGGCCTAGGGATAGTTTTAAGGAGGGATCTGTGAAATTGGATGGAAAAAAATTGACCAATTTATATACATGTTTTCCTTTTACACTGCACCACAAGCAATTTAGCACAGTTTCTGGCATAGAGCAAGCATCTAATCAATGCTTTTTGACTCCTTCTGTTCCACAAGAGCCTTGAATGCAAATCTCCACTTTGACATTTACTAGTAAGTCCCTTCACTGCTTTGAGCCTCTATTATCTTATTTGTAAAATACAGCAATTGAATTAAATAATTGCTAAAATATTATAAATTATTATAATATAATTCCTAAATATGTGTATCATATTACATTAAACATATTATAAATTATTATAAATTCTAGTTATAATTCTCGTTTTTTAAAAGAGTATAAGTATTTATGCTTCTTAGCTTATAGGGTTACCTCAGGAATCAATTCATCAATATGCATTTATTAAGTACCTATTATGTGTCATGCACTTGCCCAGGTGAATAAGATACAAAGACAAAAATGAAAAAACCTTTATACTCATGCAATCTGATAATATAACACATTTCTATGTGTATACAAGACACATACAAGCACACACAATGACAGCACTTTGTAAATCCTCAGACAGTAAAGAGATTTGAGTTATTACTCTGAAAGTTATATCCCACACCCTTATAGATATGTACTTGTTTTCTTTCTCCTTCTCATTGTGAAATATTTGGAAAAACCTGGAAGAGAAGGAATTAAAAGGGTGATGGGAAGTTAAACATGTTAATGCTTCAGGTGCTGAAAGCTGTCATAGCAGCTGCTGTCAACTTTAGGAAAAGTGGTTGAATAGTTGCATACATATCAATAAAGGCATAAGAATTAGACAAGGTTGCTAAATGGATTTTAAACCCAAACATGCTTGACTATGTCATTCAATAGCCAACAGTGTTCTACCTCCCTGCAAAAAGCATTATAGCATGAGTTTTCAAAAACACAGGATGGAAGCGTGGTGTAGAGAAAGGACCCTGAACTTTCAGATCTGACTCTATGACTTTTTACCTGTGTGACCTTAGGAAAATCACTTAAATGATCTGAGGCTGTTTTCTCATCTAAGAAATAATAATAAGAGCTCCATAGGCCAGAGGTTTGTTACAAGGTTCAAAATGGTTTAAATTATCCCTACAAACATAAACTTCTATTATATTCTTTGCCAATAATAATAATGATAACATATCGTAACTTGTGATTTTTGAAAGATTGGAAGAACCATCAGAGGTGCCCATAGCAACCAGGGAGTAGAAGAGACCACAAGAGCTTGGCAGTAATGATAGCCAAGTCCAGTGAGGAGCCATCTCATCTGAGCAAGGAAGTGACTTAGTCCAGAATTAACTTTCTACCTCCTTCATTAGAACTTCTGGCATATGCCAGGGAAGGAGAGATAGATAAGGAAAAAACATTCCCTTTTATGGACAGTTGCCTGATGCAAAAAGAGGTTAAGTGACTTACCTAGGGTCACGTAGCAATTATGTATCTAGGAGGGATTTGAACCTTGGTCTTTCTGACTCCAAGACCAGTTCTCTATTACATGCAGATCTTGCAATAGGGGACATAGTAAGCCAATAGAGGTTCCAAACATTGGGTCTGATTTACTATAGAGATTCAAACGGAATTATTTTAGTTTATGTTATGACAGATGAAAACATTTCAGGTGTTTAAAAAAAACTGTGTCAAGGAATTATAGGAAATGTTGGGAAATTAAATGTGTTTATGAGCCTTGTGCCCATTTTACAAGTAAGGAAAATAGGATTACCTATTCACTTACTTCCTATGTTACTTTATTAAGTTACTTAAATCCTCTGGTATCGTTCCCTCATCTGTAAAATGTGAAGGTTAGACTAGGCGCTTTTTAGCTCAAAATCTTTCACCCTGAACCTTTGCAGGAGACATATAATACCTTTGAATCTATGTCTCCTGACTGTTAATCTATGACACCAGACAGCCTGCTTAAACCTTTCTACCAAACCCTATTCTCTGCCTTATAGTGCACTCTTACAACAATTGTAATACAATGTAAGCTCCTTGAGAACAGAGACAGTTGCTGCTGTGGTGGCTGTTGTAGTTATTATTGTCTTGTTTTCTGCTTAGAATGTCCAGAACTGAGAACAGAATGTGGTGATAGTATTTACTGAATGAATGTTTTATGAATGAATGAATATTGCCTTTTCTATGAACACCTATGAAGAACGTATATGACAACAAAGGGAAGACACAATCACAGTGATGCATCTCCCGAGGGAGCTCTCTGGGTGAGACTCAAGACTCTTCTCTCCTCCTCCAAACAGTTTTGCTGAAGCCTATCCTACTTTTAATCTTTCCCCACTCATCCTACTGGGCTACTACTGTGTAAGTGTAAGTGAGAGACATGGAAACATTGGTTGTATGGGAAGTGTGGAGAGGGACAGGACAGCAAATGGTGCTGAAAGCATTGTCAGGCTGTAATGGATACACAAATGCCTGCCTCTTTGACTGCCTTATTATTAAACTTTAAGTTCCTTGAGAACAAGGCTATCTCTGATCATTACTTTGTAACCCTCAGAGTCAAATACAAGGACTGTGTACCATGTAGGCACTTAATAAATCACTGGCTGATAAATATAGTTCCTTTTGAGACATTCCAGCATGCCAAGCATGCACTCATTAATCCTCCTAACAACTCTGAAGGCCAGTGGGAAAATGATGCTCCTATTTGACAGGGACTGAGAATCCTAAAGCAAAGAAATTCTTTAACTAAGGTTTCAAGGGTGCCCCCCTGGTAGAGAAGGCAGACCCTAGATCTCTGGACAGGTGATGGCTGACCAAAGGCTTGAAGCACTGGACTTCTGCTTTTCTCTGTGCACTGTTGCTTTTAGAGATTTCTTCCATTCAGAATTTCTCTATATCCTTCTTATTATCATGTTCATTCCTGTACCTTTTCTCTCTCCTTCCTCCTTTATCTCCACTCTGTCTTTCTGTTTTTCCCTTCTACTATCTCAGTTTCTCTCTTTTACCTCTCTTTCCTCCCTCCCTCACCCTTTCCCTTTTTCTCTCTCCTCTCTTCCTCTACACTTTCCCAAACCTCCTCTAACCAGAACAAACTGCATAGAAACAGACGCAATGTATGTAAAAGAAAAAAGTATTTTTCAGTTGTGCAACAAATCTGCACATTTTGGTAAGTCAAAGACATGATCATTGTTTCGGTGATCCCTAAGAAATCATGGAGGTTACCCAGTGAACGTTAGCAATTTTCCATAGGAAATATCAGTTTGGGAAGGATGAGAAATATGATTTTGTACCAATTAGAAATAGAAGCAGTGGGAACAGCTCAAGGACAACTGTCTTGACTACTTTCATTTCTGTTTTCTTATTCAGCTCAGTCCAATTAGCCATGGTTAATAATCACAGCTACAGAAAGTCTTTCAAGACATATTTAGCGCTCCAGGAAAGTGATTGTCTTTTCCTTACTTATCTCTCCTTCCCTGGCATCTATGGGGGAGCCAGACTGCAAGAGATCAAAAGTTAGCCCTTGAATGAGTTGGAGAAACTTTTCATTTTAATGATAAATCCTTTGTGAGACAATCCTGCCACCAATAGAAAGTGGATGAATTTTCTGCATGACTCTGCTGTTCATTTCCAAAGGGCCTTTAGGTTTGCATATATTTGGAATGAAAAGACAGAAAATTCAAGGACTTCTGATCCCACACCAAGCTTTTTGCATGTTTATGGCGATATGTATGTTTCCAAATTCAAAGTCACCTTCTCCTACATCACATAAACCCTACTATATTTTTCCACTTACCAAAAATATTTTTTTAATTGGAGTGCACATATACTGCTCACTCAAAAGGATTCACTGAGCACCAATTATGATTCTACATTTTAGCACTTATCTAGAGATAGACATTCATAGCTTCTAAAAACCTTTGAATGCATCAAGTTAAAATATATGCAAAACTCCTCTTTGTTCAGTGCTGACCTATGGATTCAAATGCTTATCTGGAACTAATACATGTTTAAAGAAGCCTGAGGGATAAACAATTCTAAATCTGGGTACTTAGGTCATCTGAACAAAATGGATACAAGTCAGAATGATTAACAAATTGTAAGAGAAAAGACTTGTGCATTTCAATGAGAGATTTACCAGTACTTTTCTCTTGAACCCTCCTCTCCCCTTCCTTCCCCCCCCACCCCAAATGAACGAATGCAGCATAAACATGCTAAGATGCTCAAGGCTGAAAATCACTTCAAGTCTATGTGTGCTCATACACAATGAGCCCAACAAAATCTGTTTCACAATGAATAAAATCTAGGTGTTAATGATCAATTGGGAGACATTGCAGAAAATTCAGCCCATAAGCCAGAGTCAATGTGGTCAATTTGCCATGGAAGGTTCTGACTTAATGCCTTCCCAACACCCTGTAGGCAAATATCCCATTTCCTTCATTTGATGAAAATGGGAAGCTTCCCTGGCTTCCTACTCCTTCCATGCAAGAAAGTTGGAGAAAAATTGGCCCATTTGATAATGGTATTTTTTCTCGGTTAATAGCCTATTTATGTCTATTTTATTATTCACAATTTACTGAATCTCATTCGTGAAGAGAATGATGAACTGATTTAAGCAAATTCACAACTTTATTTCCTAGTGTTTGTTGAGGGGAGGCTACATAGGTTCCTATGTAATGCAGTTTCATGAAGAAGGATAGAATAAAATCCATAGACAAAGTAATTGTACAGATATTTTCAAGTACTGCACCATGGGTGCTGTCACAATTCATTGATACACCTAAAAAGTCAAACTTCGATTTATAACTAATATCAATATATTAGTCAGATAAGTTGGATTTCATAGGACTGTTCTTATTTTTCATTGTACTTAATTCCATTATATCAAATATTTACTTAAAATCTTAGAGACATTTTGTATATTCAGGAAGTTTCATTCTGATTGAATTTCTTATAGAGGGAGTTCAAGAACACATGTATATATATATATGGCCTATGACCACAAAGCAGTACAACTACATATGGTTTGGTGAAACCAGTCTCATCACTTTACAGTTAATTAGACAGTCAACAAGCACTAATTGTCTACTGTATGCCAAGCACTGTGCTGAGCCCAAGGGATACAAAGAAAGATAAAAGATAGTCCTTACTCTCAAGGAGCTCACAGTCTGATGGAAAAGACAACATGCAAATAACTATATACGAACAAGCTGTAGATGGAAAAAATTGGTGACAATCAGCAGAGAGAAGGCACAAGAATTAAGAACACTGAGTAACACGAATCTGCATCTGTAAGACACGTCACTTAACTAGGAGTAGGCAGGCATTTTATCAAAAATTAGATTTTAAAATGCTATTATGTTAAAGTGTGTGAAGAAGTTGCATACTCTATATGAAATGTCAAAAATGATTAAATATTTATTTGCATATGCCCTTAATTTAGGATTAGTTATTATATTCCAGGAGAATATTCTGGTAAGAATAACCCTAAGAGAATATAACTTTAAAAAAAAGAAACCTCAAAGTAAAGCAATTTCCATAAAAGAGAAAAAAAATTTACTTACCCGGGTCTTCTATAGTTAAGTTCTTTGTTAACCATTGCACAATGTCTGACCCTAAAATAAAATGTAAACAAATATGAACATTTATGCTTATTTCAAGAACTCAAAACTTTCAAACAATCATGTCTAGTGACTTGTTTTTATTGTTTTGGTTTGGCTTAAAAAAATCAATAGTGGTGCCATTTATAGAACTAGAAAAACAAAGTGGAATGGATTTGGAGACAATGATGATAAATTTGGTTTTAATTCAGTTTTCTATTCTAAATCAGTCCAACAAGCATTTATTAAATAACTACTTTGTGCAAGGCAATGTGCTAGTTTTCAGAATAATTCATTTTTAAATAAGAGAGAAAATAGATGATAATTGCAGAACTATGACTATTAAGTATTATTGTGATCTTGGGAATAGAATTCTGTTGCAGAACTAAGTTCCATTCCAACTTCTGCCAGAGGCTTGGTCTGTGATCTTGGTCATATTTCTGACCTCATTTACTCTTCTGCACAACTGAAAAATAGTAAAAGTCGCCAGTAATATACTTCAGAGACATCTGAAATTATTAAAATAGCAGTGTTCATAAAATAATTCCAGGTGCATTAATGAGAAAAGTGCTACAGTAATATTCCACTAAGAACAACCCTAAAGTCGCATTCCATTTCTCTGGCCCACTCCCAGAGACTGTCCCCCATTAAAGGTTTTTGTTCTTCACTTGGTTTGTTAAATATCTCAGAGCCTTGTTAAGAACAGTAGAGACCAATTTACAAGTGCTATGTCTCTAACATTAAAAAAAAGAGAGAGATGTCTAATTGCTGCCCTTAGCTACTTCTGCAACATAAAAAGAAATAAGAAAAGGAAATTTTGAAACCTCGAGAGATTTTTTAATTTAAACTTTTATCCCATTTCAGATTCAAAGTCAGTGTGGCAAAGTACAAAGAATACTGCAGTTGGAGTCAAGAGGTCTCTGCTGTTTTACTTTGTGGAAGTCACTTATCCTTTCTGTTCCTCGTTTTCTTAATCTATAAAAAGAGGTTGGTCTTGATGTCCCAGTCTTCTCTTCTTATGCTACAACCCATGAATCTATTAGCCTAAATCATTCTCCTTTTAGATGCTCTACTCCTCAAGTCTCTTGAACAACAGGAATCAAAGATCTGGATCCTTAGTCTCAGTCTCTAATCAATTATGTTTTACTTTTATCACCTTGTACTAGGGCTCTGTTCCTCTAGAAAGATTAGTTATTCTTCCTTCCTTCCCTTCCCTTCTTCTCCCTCCCTTTCACACCTCTCCCCTATCCCCAGCCTCAGGAAAAAAATGCTTGTGCTCATCTGAGAATTTTCATTTCAAACGAGATTATACATTAGGTTAGGGGATTCTTGGGAAGGAAAGCATTTGCTCCTTTTCCTATCTCAATTCTAAGATTTTTCTAGGACATCTAGGTGGTGCAAGTCTGGAGTTAGAAAGACTTGAGGTCAAATTGGACCTCAGACACTTACTACCTGTGTGAACCTGGGCAAGTCACTTAACTTCTGTTTCCCCAATTATGAAATAGAGATAATAATAGCATCTACCTCATAGGATTATTGTGAGTATGAAATGAGATAATATTCGTGAAGCTCTTAGCACAGTGCATGGCACATAGTAGGCACTTAATCAGTGTTTTCCTCCTTCCCCCCCTTTTCCTCTGGATCTTTGGATTCTTGTTCTCAATACAGATGTACTCTCTCCTCAACTCCCTTTCAACTGGCTGGCAAGTAAAGTAGTGGTTTCTCTGTTGGCTTGATAGCACCCCATCTGAACAGATTCATGCAATTCTACCTGACCCTATAATGGTCCTCAGTCTCTGTAGTGACTGATTTTAATTTTTTTGTATGAATATTTGCTGTTCATGAAACTATCTTCTATTTGTAACATGATTGCAATAGAAGTAACTGTTGCCTGCACCATTATTTTATCTAAAGTTGTATTTTTGAAGGTGTTATTATTGACATTAGATGGAATATAGCTGTGTCTTAATTTCAAAGGAAACTACATTTTTTGAATTCCTCAATCATTTCCTAAATACTATGAAAAATTTAATATCCCATATTGAGTTTAATCTTGAGGAGCTTTAAATAAAGCTTTCCATGTGGCTGATCAGCCAATTTTGTCTTTACAAGACTGCTCCCTTTAAAGCTGTCTCTGATTCAAATGCAGTTGAGAAGATGGATTTATCCAGACCCTGAAGGAAGTTTTAATGTAACCAGCCATGAGACTTCAAAACTGCAGCTCTGTCGGAAGGGAGTAAAATCACCCACAAAAGCACAATTATTATAAAGTGTGTTCAGCCGTATGCCTTCAATTACCCTGTATAGGCATCTGTACTTCCTGAGGCATGATGTTGCCTTTTAGAAAACATATTTTAAATATTTGGAGCTCTGCTTTTCAAACAAATGGGTAGTGATGCCTGACCCACGTAGGCTTCCATGTGCCCAAATATTTAGTCCCAACTTCTTCCTCATCTTAAAAAAAGGACCCATTTTAGGTTAAGGGATTCTTTAGGGACTGTTTGTAGGCAGCCATGGAAATTCTCCATGCAGATGGAAAAATCCAAACACTTGTGCCAGGACTATAAATATTTCAAGTTGTGAAACATGCTAGCAAATGGCCTCTGGAGAATTAAGGAGGGTTTTTTTACATCAATAAACACCAAAAGTGAAGTTTTCAAAAGTTTTTTTTTAATATGGAAGACAGGAACTTTCATACTATGCTTTTAGTTATTTGTGAAATTTGTTCATCCTCAATTTAGTTTAGTTTTTTTTGGGGGGGCAATTGGGGTTAAGTGACTTGCCCAGGGTCACATAGCTAGTAAGTGTCAAGTGTTTGGTCTGAGGTCAGATTTGAACTCAGGTCCTCCCAACTTCAGGGCTGGTGCTCTCTCCACTGCAACACCTAGCTGTCCGATTTTGTTTTGTTTTGTTTTCATCCTCAATTTAGTTTTAAAAGAGACAGTTTAAAATTACATGCCCTTCTATAGGATATGGTATCAGAAACAGATATCTGGTTATTCTATGATAACATCAGTATATTTCAGAGGAAATATTATGCATTTAATTGGCACATTATACATTATTCTTTCATTGTCAAAGGCTTTCTGGCAATTCACACATTTTGCACCTGCAAAAGGAAGAATGAGTATAAGATGAGGAAGGCATGTATATATCAACAGGGATTCAAAAATATTGAAAGTGGTATGTATATGTATTGTGTGTGTGTGTGTGTGTGTGTGTGTGGACTACAAGATCAAAATAGGTCAACAATGTGATATACCATCAAAAAAAAAAATGCCAGTGCAGGCTTACGATGGATGTGATACTTAATACTGCTCTCTCCAAGGTTACAATATTTCATTTGCTAGATCTGATGTCCTTTGCTCTGTCTTCATTCTTCTTGACATCTTTCTTGTGATAGAGCACCCTATTCTCCTGGAGGCTCTCTCCTGAGGTTTGCATAGCACTGCTCTTTCATGGTTCTCCTATCTGTCCTCTCCTTCTCAATCTTCTTCAAAACTATATACTGCTCCTTAACTGTATGTCTCTTCTACCCTCAAGGCTATGTCAGTGGTCCATTTCTCTTCTCTCTCAGTAATCTCATCAGCTCCTATGGTTTCAATTATCTCTGTACAGATGACACCTGCATGTATTTATCAAGCCCAGGTTTCTCTCTTAAATTTTAGTCACACTTCACTAGCTCTCTATTGAACATCCCCAAATGGATATCTCACAGGCATCTCTAACTCAATAGGTACAAAATAAAACTCATTACCTTCTCTCCCAAATACTCTCTTCATCCAAATTTCCCTATTTCTTTTCAAGGCACACATTACTCATTCAGTCACCCAGGTTCATGACCTCTGAGTCACCTGTAATTTTCCTGTTACCTTAATGATCATTTCCAATCAGCTGCCATTTTATTGATTTGAGTTCCATATCTCACTATTGTCCCTTACCCCCAACTCAGATGGCTATCAACTTAGTCAGCTACTCATTGCCTAGTTAGGCAACTAGATGGACCTGGATTCTGGAACTACTGAGTATTCCTGAGTACAAATTCAGCCTCAGAAACGTACTAGATGTATAATCTTAGGCAAATCCCAGAAACATAATTTGCCTCAGTTTTCTCATCTGTAAAATGGGGGTAATAACATCACTTACCTCCTAGGGATATTGTCAGGATAAAATGAGATAATAATAGTAAAACATTTTATAAATTCTAGTTATGATCCTCATCCTCATTCTCATCATGACCTCTAACCTAGAGAATTGGGCATCCAGCTTTTAATATCTCCCCTTTCCAATCCATCCTCCAACCAAGTTCCAAAACAATTTTCCTACAACACAAAATGACCATGACACTCACCTTCTCCAAACCTCCAATTGCTATTTATCACCTCTGGGATGAAACTGAAACTTTTCAACCTGACATTTCAAGTGCCTCACAATCTGGTTCTACCCCTCTTTGTAGACTTATTTCATATTGTTTTCCTTCATTCATTCTCTCTTTTTTTTCTTTTCAGTGAGGCAATTGGGGTTAAGTGACTTGCCCAGGGTCACACAGCTAGTAAGCATTGAGTGTCTGAGGCCAGATTTAAACTCAGGACCTCCTGACTCCAAAGCTGGAGCTCTATCCACTGCACCACTTAGCTGCCCCTCTATGTTCTTTCTTTTTTTTTTTTTGATTTTTCTGTTCATTCTCCATTCCAAACAAACTGGTCTCCTTGATCTCCACATTTCATATTCCACTACTCTGTCTTTGCACACAGGCTGTCACCAATTCCTGGAGTATACTCTCTCTTTACCTCAGTCCCTTAGAATTTCTAGCTTCTTTTAAGACTTGGCTTATGGGTCACCTCCTAGGGGAAACCTTGTCTGATCTAGTTTGTATTCTCTACCTTCCCAAATTATCATATATATATATATATATATATATATATATATATATATATATATATATATATATATATATATATATATCTTATTTGCTTACATGATATCTTCCCAATAGAATGTAAATTTCTCAAAGGACCATTTTTTCATTCTGTCTTGGTATTCCCAGTGCCTAGCAGAGTGCTTTTTATGTGGTAGGTTCTTTTAAAATGTTTATTGATTAAGATTGTTTGAAAGTGCTCTGGCTTAGGGAAGTGCCCCTGTAGCAGGGGTCTGCTGGAGTCAGTTTGAACTGACTCATGAGAATAGATCTTTAATTTTCAGTGTGAGCATTTACGCCTCAGAAATTGGCAAATGCCACAAATAAAGTTGTAATTCATGATTTTGTTGATTGTCTAGATTGAATAAAGTGATGGGCAATATGAATAGTGTAGATTAAATTTAAAAGTGTGTCTCATGTACATTTTCATAGAGCTGACTAATGCACAAGCATTAAGGGGCATTTGGAAAGACTTCCTGAAGAAGGTGGAGCAGTGTGAGCTGTAAAATGGATAATTTCAATTACATTAAATTAAAAAAAGTTTTTGTACAAATAAAACAAATTTAGCCAGGATTGAAAGGAATTTTAGCTGAGACCCGACAGAAGCCAGGGAAGCCAATAGGCTGAGGTAATGGGGGAAAAGCATTCCAGGAGTGGGGGACAACCAGTGGTACTGTGCCAGGAGACGGAACGTCTTGTGCAAGGAATAGCAAAAAGACCAGCGTCACTGGATCATAGAGTATGTGGACAAGAGTAAAGTATAAGAGAGGCAGGAAGGAGCCAAGTTATGAATGGCTTTAAAAGTCAGAGGATTTTATTTTTGATCCTGGAGGCAACGAGAAGCCACTGGAGTTTATTGAGGGGATGACATGGTCAAACCTGTACTTTAGGAAGATCACCTTAGTAACTGAGTGTAGGATGGCTATATCATTAAGTGTCTACTATATGCCAAACATTAAAAAAAGACTAGCATTTTGCCCAAAATCTTCATATACAAATACTTAAAACTATAAAATATTTTATAGCTTGATATGCCATGATTCAATGTATCCTAATAGTCTATGGTGAGTTTTCTCCCACCATCCAGCTGGTTAACATAGAAGTAGACAAAATGTTCCAGATGTGATCCGACTAGGGAGAGTCCAGAGTGTCCATTATCCTCTGTCTTCTGGACACTCTAATTCTTTTAAAGCAACTTCAACATCAACTTATCTTTTTGGACAACCACATCACATTGTTGACTCATAGTGGGCCTTCAAAGAAATGAAACACCTCTATGATACATGAAAATAAATGCATTACTTTATATCATTATAAATATAACTATATATTGCTTTATGTAAAAAGCTGTCCGCATGAAAAATTGTTTCAAATTCGAGCTTTTGTAAACTAAACCATATTCTGAATGAGTTATAGGTCTCATTTAAAGGAATCCTATGCTGTATACCTTTGTAAAATGGAGATAGCTTCTATAAAATGAATGTTACCATTCCCCAACATTTGTTTACTTTTTATGTATTTGCAAACCTGAAATTCTTAAAGCAATTAGAGCTCAAAAACAGGGCACCTAGATGGTGTAGTGAATAGACCACCAGGCCTGGAGTCAGGAAATACCTGAGTTCAAATCCAGGCTCAGACACTTACTAACTGTGTGACCCTGGGCAACTCACTTAATCCTTTTTGCCTCAGTTTCCTCATCTGTAAAATGAGCTGGAGAAGGAAATGGCAAATCACTCCAGTATCTTTGCCAAGAAAATCCCAAATGAGGTCACAAAGAATTAGACACAACTGAAATGACTGACAGGCACAACAAAGAGCTCAGAAAATATGAAGTAATTTGAGTATTGCCAACATAATATGGACAGTAAGGTGGGCAAAAGAAATATGGTGAAGCACCTTCCAACAACATGCTACATCTGAGGGCTCCTGGAGGGAAAGCCACAGCAAACAAATCAACCAGGAAGGCATTAATCAGAGTTAAAATGACTTTTTTTTTCCTAAATAAACATCATCTAAGAGAAAGGAAACCTGAGTGGCATGTCTAGGTAAACAGCAGAGTACCTGGCTAGAGTTTTCACTTTATAAATTATTGTTCTAGCTTTCTGTGGCTACAAACTAAATGGTAGAGTCTCAAACAATGCCAAGCTCTACAAATAGTGACAAATTACAAAACAAAAAGATAGGAATCAGAGTGTATTGTTTGGAAGGGACCATCTGCAGCAGTGGTCAGCAGAGCCATCTTTGAGTGCAAAGGAGGATGATGAGTATAGACAAAGATATCCATCTCCCTCCCCAAATCTGGGAAAACACATTACCATATAAAGAATATAGAATAATGATGAGCCTGTCCTCTTTAGTTATTTTGGAATAGTCACTTAATCCATGGTAGAAGGGTAAATTTAACTCAATTCACTTTTTGGTATACAAGGAATGCAAATCACAGCATACATGGGTCTTGTAAAAGGGAGCCAGGAGTACCTGTGATTCTACTTTATCTCTTCAAAGCTCATAAAGGTTTATTCAAAGGCTTCAGCAATTGCAAAATGCAAGAGCAAACAGTGCAATGTCTGTTGATTAGATAATAAAAGAAATTTAACAGACCCAATGACATGTTCCATGCCTTCGCCTAACTCTAGTGGTTAATAAGAGTATTTAATACAACTAAGGATCCACTTGTATACACAACAAAGTGTTGTGTAATGCATCTAGTTATCTCCTTTTAATTTCGACAAGTGTGCATCCTACTATGTACATGTCTATATTGTTGTTATTGCTGTTATTTTGGTCTGGACCTGTATATTCACTGATGTGGTGAACTCAAACAAGCAACATTGATCAACAACTCACCTATAGTCTCAGAGAGACACCTAGGGCACTTGAGAAGTTAAGTGATTGGTCCATGGGCACAATACTATCATGTGTCGAAGGTAAGACTCAACTTATGGGAACCTGACACAAGTCTGGCATTTTTTTTTTACACTCAGCATACTGCCTTTGTCTACTCACATATTAGCATCAATATTGGTTGTCCCAAAAGGGACTTAGTGAACTTTTAATATACTGAGGCTTAAAACTCCACTAAGAGTTTTCATATACCCTTTATATCCTTTCTAACTGGACAAAGGTAACAGGTGGTATTACTTTTATAGGATATGATGACGTTTTATTCCTACACATGAAGAGAATCCTATCAACTCAATATCATAAGACTACATGCATGAAGATGTATGAGAGATACATCTCATTTAAGAATAAAAGGGCCCTTCTAGGCAATTCCACTAGGTTCCCATTGAATTTTATATTAGACTTCTGGGATGAAATATGTTAAATATTTAAACATACTGAATATTAAATTTACTATCCCCAAAGCCAGAAAAAAATCAAAAATTAAGCAAACTTTGAATATTATATCCCTTGGTATCTCCCCCTGCTTCTACAGTATAAGCTAGCAGTAACTTCAGGGCTATCATTGCTGCCTCATCAAACTATTACCTCCTTTAAAAACATCATGCATGGGGGCAGCTAGATTGCACAGTGGATAGAGCACCAGCCCTGAAATCAGGACGACCTGAGTTCAAATCCAGCCTCAGACCAAACACTTGACTCTTAACTAGCTGTGTGACCCTGGGCAAGTCACTTAACCCCAATTGCCTAAAAATAAAAAAAAAAATCATGCAAAATGATAAAGCCTTTAATTCACTTGGACTAGGGGCTCTTGGTAAAGTGATCAGCATAGTCATTTAAATTACGTTTCAGTAGTTTTTTTTTTAAATGAAATTGTGGAGGCACTCATATGGCAAACTTTTTTTTTCTTTTTCTAGAATCCTCCCCATCTTGATCATGAAATCAGCACAGAGCAAAATGAAGATACCATACGTTTCCTGATGACTATTCTTTTAGGTAACTTGCACATAAGTCACTTCTATTTTACCATACTTGCAAAACTTAACATATCCTTTTCCCAGGTCTAATAATAATTATGTGTACCATCCAATTCCTTTTTAACATGTGCACGTGCTCAAGTGATTATATAATAAATGGTGCTTTCCTGGAATGCAAGCCCTCTAAATTATATAGTTCTTACCAAGTCATGCTTCTGGAAGGAGAAACCTGTTATCAAGTCACAGATCTTCATTCATTGCTACACAATATTCAATTTCAGTGGCAGTCTAAGCTTCATTTTCCTACACAGTAAGAGTTCAAACATTTTACCATCTTCATGAAAGAGTTATATAAATAAGTCATTTCTGAATCAGGTTTATTTTTCTAACATTTTCTAAGCTAAAATATTGAAGCTGCTCTTTGTGTTTCAATGAACCTCTTTTGAAGACATTACTTGTCTGTTTTCTTATTCTATGACACAATACAATATAATCAAAAGTTATATCATGCAACTTACTGCAGATACTTAGACCTATCAATTAACTTGATGTTTGCCCTCCATTGAAGCCTTCTTCTAGAACCTCATTATGACATTGAAGTGACTATGGCATTGGAACGGCAATGCCAATGGAATAGAAACTGGCAGGTCTGATCATATCAGGAAGGTTCAGAGTTGATATCTGCCAAAGGACTGTGTGCCTGTCACCTGCAGATCAGCTTAGCTCAATGTAGAGAATCATCATCAGAGGATGGGTCAGCTGTTCATGAATTGTTAAGCAAACAACAACTCATGAAGACAGTCTACTATGACAAAGACAGGTTACAATTTATAGGGCTGAAAAAGAACCTGGATTTAAATACTGGCTGTGATGCTTATTATCTGTGTAGCCATAGGTAACACAACATCTCCTAACCACAGCTTCCTTATCTTTAAAATAGAGATAATAATAGTTGTGCTATGCATCTTAAAGAATTACTATAGGATAGTACTTTGTAAACTGTGAAGCTCGATAATAACAATAACTTACAGTTGAACTGCTCATAAAAATCTGTCAAGTGTTTGAAATAAGAAGAACAACACCACATTAAGGTTTGCAAACTACTTTGTAAATATGATTTCATTTGGTCCATCCTCATAACAACCTTGTAAGGTAGGTGCTGTTATTATCCCTGTTTCTATAGATGAGGAAACTGAAACTCAGCAAGGTGAGTTTCTTGTGTTCAGAAATCTAGTGAATATTGGAAGTATAAGACCCCTAGCAGTGGCAGCACACTATAGACCACACTAGCCATCACAACATCAAGGGAAGCAGCTCCTCTGGAAAAGCTTACCCATCTCCACCTTATTCCAATCAACTGCCACCCACAAGGCAAGTAAGGCAGCCTAGCTGAAACAGCAAAACAGTGTAAAGTAAGAACACGAAATGGCAAGTGCCAGTCAAGTCAAACCACCTCTACCACCTTGACCATCATGTCCCCTAAGATGCCTGTGGAGACAGCCCAAGACCCTGAACTCAAGGGCCTCGGGAAGACCAGTGTTCTCACTCTTTCCCCTAACTCATTAGACCTATTTCTAGCCTAGCCCCTGCAGTTATTATCAAGGTGGGAATTCATGTTGAGAAGTTGCCCACTTTCCTTACCACCAACAGCAAGGCTGGATGACTGGCCAATGATATGGAAGAGATCATTAATGTTTTGGACTGGGCTTGGAATAGGCAACCTCCTTTCCAAATCTGAGATGTTGTGAGGAAGTATTTCATACTTCTATAAAAGGCCATTTTAAATACTTTATACTGATAAAAATGAAATCTATAGCTCTATATGTGCTCCAGAAAAAAATCACATAATAATCATAGATTTGGATATAGAGGGGATCTTGGACATTGTCTGTTCATTTTAACAGTAAGGAAACTGTGATCCATACAGATTAAGTATATTTCTCAATATTCCCTAGATAGTAAATAGCGGATTCAGAGTTAGAGCTCAGGTTCTCTGCTTCCAAAACCATTGCTCCTTTGACAAGACCACAAACAACCTCCATATTACAAAACCTCTTATGATACAAGAAAGCCAGTGCTATGAGATCTGAAGGTCTGCATCTTTGATTACTTCAGGTTATTAACCTCCATAAAAGGCTTTTTTTTTTCCTGAAAGCATCTTACTGAGCTTTAGTTTATCCATCTATAGAAACAGGGATAATAACAGCACCTAACCTTACAAGGTTGTTATGAGGATGGACCAAACGAAAGCACATTTACAAAGTAGTTGGCAATACAATGTAATGGAACATTACTGCACAATAAGAAATGATTGATAAGACTACTAGGGAGGCAAGAAAAGACTTATATGAACAAAATACAGACTGAAATCACCTGATCCAGGGGAAAAAATATACACAATGAATACAACAATGTAAAGGAAAAAGAACAACAAAAATTTAAAAGGAGCACTGTATAGTGACAATGGCCAAATTTGACCCCAAAAGATAATACATGAAAATGTATCTCCTTCTTTGCAGAAGTAAGACATTGTGAGTAAAACACTACATGTATTGTCAAACTTGACTGAAGTGTAGGTTAATTTTTCTAAATTGCTTTTCCCTTTTCAATTCTTTATTTTAAGGGATGTCTCTCTGGGTGGAGAAGGGACGGCTAAGTTAGCAAATGAAGCAATGTTAAAAAAAATCAATATATTTTTAAAAAGAAAAAAATTTAAAAAATCAAAGAGGACAACAATATTATCATCCATGGCAACTTGCAAGTGCAGAGTTTAAACACTTAGAGAGGAACTGATATTGCACCTGAAAGCAGAGGAGAATGCACTGTGTGCTGGGGTGAAGTCACAGCTTTTTCGAAATTACAAGTTCTCTTTCATTCTGGGATAAATGACTAATCTGCTGATGTAGCAAGGGGTCTTAAAGCCAAATGCAGAAGGCATAAGATTAAGTTAAGAATATTTACAGCTCTGTCACTTTTCACAGGTCTTAAGCCTGGTTAGGTTCTTTAACCTATCACACTTTTCTCTATTGAGCAGATGTTAGGAGAAGTGAAAAAAAGTATTTGAGAATCAAGGGTATTCTGTCACACAAACTCATTAGAGACACCTCTTTAGTAGCGCAATGCGTGCAAGAACTTTAGATAGCTAAATTGTAGTATGTCACAGTAATGATTCAACGTTTGATATTCAAAGCAAGATATGCCTGACATATTGGTAAGATAGCATGTTCTAAAGGATGAGGAATTATGAAACTATCCTGGAGGGAGTTTCCTATTTTTTTTTAAATCCCAGCACCTTCCTATGAAACAATTTTGGTGCCTACTTAGTATAAAATGAGGAAAAGTTACCATTCGTAGATTAACATTCTTTATTAAAATATATGTGGATTTAAAATTCAAGGCAAAGGGATTCAACAGCATGTGTTTTTCCAACCCCAAGTTATGGGGATAGAAATCTCAGACAAACTCAGAAGCTGTTAAATATAGCTGTCATTTCCATGAGCTATATTTGTATACACTTTCCAGACTCCTTGTCTGACCACCACTCCAGTTCCCACTCCTACGCTCTCTGACTGAAAAGCTTCCCCTTATCTCACCTGGTGTTTCATCCACTACACTTCAATGTGGGGGTAATAATAACACCTTCTTCACAGGGTTGTTAGGAAGACCAAATGAGATAGTATTTGTTTAAAAAAAAAAGGCTTAATAAGTGCTTGCCACATAGTAGGCACTTTATCAATGCTTTTTCCATGCCCCCCCTTGCTCCCATTCCTCTACCTATCTTCTTTCTAATTCTACTTCTGAGTACTACTAACCCTGGACTCTAATAACCATTACTTCTGACTTTTCTGTCAAAAACATTCTTCTCTAAATACCATTCCCCAATAGGTGCTATCTTTCTCTATCAAGTTCCTTAAGGAGAGGAACTGTCTTACTTGCTTGTATTTGCATTACCAGTATTTAGCACTGCGTCTGGCACATTAATAAATGCTTTTAAATTTGTTTGTTTAAATGGTGTTTTAATGTCTATGAATCAATTTCCTCAAAATAAGCTGGTGAGGCAGGTAGTACAATCAATATATGCATTTTAAAGATGAGGAAATTGAAGTTCAGGGAGCTAAGTGACTTGCCCAAGGTCACATGGTTGGAAAGTGGTAGGTCCTAAGTCTAGGGTCTTTGAGTACAAATCCTGTACTCTTTTCAATATACCATACTCTGCAGAGGTATAATATGACAAAATTGTTAATATGATAGAAATTTTTAATATCAAATGAACTATGGACTGCCACTCCCTTTAAATGTTCTTTGTAATGTCAGAATTTCAGTAATGCCCTTGTATTCCTACTCTTAAGATATTTATTCTTGAGTAGGTTGAGTTGAACCACACCCTGGGCTCCCTGCCCCTCATCTTGAGATCTTGCTTTGTGGGGGAACCTGGCCCAAGCTGGATCTAGGCCTTTGATGTCTTTGCCCCTTTCCACTGGGATTCATGGCATGAAGGACAAAATAGCCAGAATGAAGTGACTTTCCTTGCCTGGTCCCATGACCAGGCCTTGCTACTTCATACTATCTCCTCCTGCTCTCCTCCTAAAAACTATAAAAACTTTTTCATGGGTCTCTTTAGTTGGGAAATCCACTGGACATACCGCAGGGTGACAGATTTGCTACCCTGTTACCTCAATTAAAGATGTTTTATTCCTTAACTCATGGTTTTGATTTATTTCAGAACTTGACAAATACATGGATGTCAATCCCACTGACTTCTTTAATTTATTTGTACCTTAGTTGAAACTTATAGTGTGATTTCTAAGATGGAGTTTTATACACAGTGCCTTTTGCAGTAATAAAATTCAGTTCATGTTAATCAGTAATTTCTAAGGATCATCCCTTGACAGTCATTAACAAGACAGAACCCGGCTGAGCCCAGTCCAATAGATTCCACATCCCAAATGAAACTGTTGCTGACAGTCTGTACTGTAATGCCAAGAATGAAACTGCCGTTTAAGATATTTCCTGCTGTTGCCCTCCCTAGAGGCTGAGAAGCAGAAATTAAATTAAAACCCGTAGATCAAAAGCTTAACTTCTGTTCCAGTAATGCACCCACACATTAGTTAACATTTATAATACCGACCCCTTTGTGGTTTTATGACTTTAAATTTAATGTCTTTCTAAGCCAGTGCTCAAATTTCCTGCTGATGCTATCAGCAGGTCTCATTTGGGGATCTTGGCATCTAGAATGACCTAACAAGGAAAGTGTGTTAGCTGGCTTGTTTGAGAGAGAAGAGGAGATACATCAGAGACCAGATCCTCACTTTAGAAACTCTCCCATTACCTTTTACCATTGTTTCCCCTTCTCTATGTATTTGCCCAGTGCTATTATTTTCATAAAGTATGCACAATCATCATCACAGGTTGGTTGACATCTCCTATGAGGTCTACAGGATCTTATTACCGCTCAAACTGAATTTCCAAGTTCCATGAAATTCAATGAGATGATTTCTGTAAAACTCAAGTGAACAAAGAAATTTACTCCTACTGAGAAGTAATGGCTGCCTAAGAATCATAAAATCTTGGAATTGGAAGGGACCTGGGAGGTCATTTGGTCTAACGACCTAAAGCTTAACCTAAAAAAAAAATAGGTTTGAGTTTGTTTGTTTTGCTTTTTCCTGAATTGCTACATTCCATGGAAGCTACTGGATCAACACAGCGAAAGGAAATATATCCCTTCCTTGTCACTTGAGTACAATGATTTAAAAAAAATGTTCACTATAGGGGGAAAAAAAGCTGTTTAGAAATGGCATAGCAGAAAGATGCTCAGATTGGTCATGTTGATGAAATACAGTTCATACATGCATGTATGTATGTACAGACACTCCTTCCAGACCTTCCATTTAAATAGGGTGCCCAAGCCACTCATTCCATGTCCTATTCTGCCATACTTCTGAAGACTTCATCATTACCCCCAAGAACCTCATCTTCCTTAAAGATCACATCAACCCTGGAACTCAAATTTCATTGGTTTCTCCTGTCCCTGGGGCCTTTCCCTCCATCTATCGGAAAAGGTAGAGGGTAGACAGTGGAAAGCTTCTTCCAGATTCTCCATTTAACGAGGGAGTCGAAGTTGGCAGTATCTTCATTTGACACCTGTTTGCTGTCTGGGTTCTCCCCTCAGATGTCACCCTTCCAGTTTCTTTTTATTTGTTGTCTTTCCCCATTAGTCTATGAGTAGGGGCTGTCTTTTGCCTTTCCTCACTTCCCCAACCCTTAGCATAGTGTCTGGCACACAGTAGACCCATAACAAATGTTTATTGATTGACATATATATGTATACACACATCTATAAATAAATGAATGTGTGTACGTATATACATGTATGTGTGTGTGTGTGCATGTATTCTTGTGAGTATGACAAAACAGAAAACCTATTGGATAGAAAAACCACTGTGCTAAGGGGAGAATTTATATTTGCCTGTTTTTTATGCTCCTGTCCTTGCTAAACCTCCCTGATAAATATTCCTTTGTAAGAGGGGGCAGCTAGGTGGCACAGTGGATAGAGTGCTGGCCTTCAGGAAGACCTGAGTTTAAATCTAGCATCAAATATATTCTAGCTGTGTAACTCTGGGCAGGTCACTTAACCCTGTTTGCCTCAGTTTCCTCATCTGTAAAATGAACTGGAGAAGGAAATGACCAACCACTACAGTATCTTTGCCAAGAAAACCCCAAATGGGGTCACAATGAGTTGCACATAACTAAAAAATGACTGAACAACAAAGGTAAATTGATATTAATTGGTTAATTGGTAGTAAAGAGGTCTTAGCTGGTTGATTTTAGAGAACACAATAGATTGAGGCTTGGGAACCACACTGGTAGAAAGCCCAACTCCTCAGAGTTATCCCTAGAAC
Source organism: Phascolarctos cinereus (assembly GCF_003287225.1). NCBI lineage: Eukaryota > Metazoa > Chordata > Mammalia > Diprotodontia > Phascolarctidae > Phascolarctos > Phascolarctos cinereus. The sequence goes on from NW_027555958.1 coordinate 344,589,713, forward strand.
TTGGAGGGGAGAAGTAAGTAGGTGCCCTCTGGCAATTCGAAAGTGTTAGTATGACTAAGGCTTGGAGAACTAGCCCAGAGAAAGTGCTATAAACTATAAATGTAAAATTAGAGAACTAATGCCTTCTGGCTCTAAAACTCTGATCCACTTCTTTGACAGGAGGCCAAGAAGAGGGTAGATTAAAAAGAGAAAGGTGAAATTTCTGGGGCATTTTGCCCTCTTATATATTTTTCCTTTTTTATTGTAAAGGTAATAGTAGATTAATTTTGGCATTTGAAATCATCTTTCAATGGTGGTTTTTTAATTTTTCTATAGCTAATACATTTTAGCTAGAAAGAAGGTCATTTCTTTTTTCTGGACCACTTTTTCTTCATCTGTAATATGATGGATTTACACTGGGCATCTTTAAGGTTCCTTGTGGCTCCAGCATGTTGTTACTATAAATCACATTGCTTTAATAGTGGAATACAAGTAAATTGGATGTTATGATTGATAGGCTCAACCAAAATATTGGCATCTCCACTTTGGGTCAGAGGAAACCAAACTCTAGAGAGTCAGAACAGTAAAGATTTGGAGTCAGAGCAATAAACTGGAAGCAATGTGAGTGGAGGATAACTGAAGAAATTGTTGTATATGAATTAGTACAATATGATTCCATCATGAGAAATTACAAATATAAAGAATTCAGAGAAACTTGGTAACTGATGCAGAACAAAGTTAGCACAGCCAGAGCAATTTACATGCAAATATAAAGGAAGATAATAAAACGTTCAGAACTGTGATTAATACACTATTTGATCCTGATTTCAGAGGACATGACCATGAAGCATACTTACCACTTGTTAGCAAAGGGACAGTAGATGCAGAATAACGCATCCGATTCAAGATATGACCATTGCTTTTGTTTCGCTTAACTGCACTAGTTTGTTACAAAGGACAGTTCTATAGGTGGTGGTGGTGGTGGTGGTTGCAGTGGTGGGGAGGTGGTTATTAAAACACGATAGTGGTGATTTTAAAAAAGAGCATTAAGAAAACATTTAAAAAAGATGTGAAGTCAGACAACCTGAATTAAAATGCCAGCTCTAACACTGACAAGCTCCATGACCTTAGGCCAGTTTTTTTTTAATCTCTTATAGCATCAGTTCTTTAACTGTATAACTGAGGTAATATTTGAACCACCTATCTCATAGGATTATTGCAAGGAAATCGCTTTGTACCTTAAAGTAGGATTTAATTGGGAGTTGATTTTAGTTGTTGCTAATCTCTTTCTCCTTGCTCCAGTAAGAAAGAAATGGAACTATTGCAGATTTTAGGTCTCAATATATGAGGATATTGTATATGCTTCACTTGGCAGATCCATCTTTTCTGGATCCTTTACTTCTCTTTTGGCCTCAAATCAAAGCAAGAAAAGGGTGTCACTACTTTATTGCTATAGAATTCCACCATGGTTCTCTCTGAAACTGTGACATTTCTATAGTAGGCATTTCTGCATTATGTTTTCAGTTCATGGAAAAGGCTGATAAACTTTTAAATTTAATTTGGCATTGCAGTTAGGTTGGCTATCGAGTGATTCTTCATAGACAGACAGGCATGAACTTCGCTGTCTGCAGAAATCTGAAAGAGAAACCTTTTTCGCTGTCGTCCACAGGTCATGAAGTTTGGTTTTTGCTAACTTCTGGGCTGAGAGAAAAGAACCAAGCTCAAAAAAAATGAAGCTGTCTAGCTACACAATGACAACCACAACAATAACAGAAAAACCCTAAAAATTAACTCAAAAAAAAGACATTGCCTTAGAGAAGAATTATGTTGCCCTTTGCTTTCTTATACCCAGCTCCTCGTTGTATTAACTTGTGTAATTGAAATGTTCCTACTCTATCATATCAATGAAAGACACACTGACAGAATGAAATATAGCTCTCTTTTGGCACTGGGCACACTCAGAGTAACCTTCCTGTCCATATCCTGTACTCACCTTGCTAAATCATGTTCACAGTGAAATTCTAGAGGGAAAGGGTTCCCCTCCATAGGACAGCCACATTGACTCACATCACAGACTGGCTTGAGGCATGGCAGTGACAGATGGTGGCAGTGTCCCATCAATTCTTCCTATGTCAGCTGTAACCTCCCTCATAAAATAGTAATCTTTTCTTTGTGAGTAAATTCAAAACATGGCATGGAATTGTAATTTCTGACAAATGGGAAAGTTAAAAACCTACAGTTCCTGGCAACACATATGCCAAAAAAAAAAATCATGTTAACTGAAACTGTGTGCTTTCCTCTGAATAGAACTATAAAACTTTAGAATTGATTAGGACCAAAGTTACCTTGGATTTATTTGAATCCCTTTGAATTGTTTCTCTCTCTATGACAGGGATTCTTAACCTGACCATGGTCCCTTTTGGCAGTCTGGTAGAACTGTTTGGCTACTTCTCCAAATAATATATTTAAATGCAAAAACTGGAACCTGTTTATATTGAAAATTTGTTACCAATTTAAAAAAAAAACCAAGATCATTTATGCCAGGTAAAGAACTTCTGCATCTATACAAACTCAATCAATTTTTTTGTTTTCTTCCATAACTTTTGAAAATAAACAAAATAACCTCTATATCAACCTCCTTCCCTAGTAGTTAAGCAGACCATGGAGGTAGTTTTTAGTTCTTAAAGACTATGCCAGCAGATAGTTGGTTCTGTCCATTCTTACAAGCTGGAAACTATTATGCAATGGTCCCCATGTTCAATAGAATGTAAATATGTCATTTGGGGACAAGCCTCAGTTCGGAAAGGTTGAGGTCAGCATGCAGTTGGCTGCCAGTTGACTGCCAGTTGACACAGTGGGAGGTGTGTGGTAGTGGAAAAGGTGCTAAATCTGGAGTAAGAAAAACGGACTCCAAATCCTACTTCTACTTCCTAGAAGAATATGTAAGTTCCTAGTCCATCTGGACCTCAATTTTCTTATCCATAAAGGCAGGTGTTTAAACCAGATGACTTCTAAAATTCTGTCTAGCTCTAAATTTACTGTCGTATTATGTGTTTTGAACACAGCAGCCCATGCAAGCTTTCTTTTAAGATCTGGAATTGTGGCGACGTGTTTCGGTAGAATGAATACCCACACCAATAAACCTACAAATCTTTTGAGAACAAACAAACAAATAAACAAATGAATGAATGAAATGAGACAGAGAGGAAAGAAACAAAAATCAGTTCTCAAAACAAAAAAAAAGGTTAAAAACAAAGTCAATCTTTTAAGATCAGGCATGTAAGTATTGAGGCTGGATATTACTTTTCTGAGAAAAGCTAGACTTTGTGCATGGGTTTTGTTGTACTTTCCCCTCAATATTTAAGAATAAGAGGAAAGTATCCATTGCATTGAATAGATTCCTTATTATGGAAATATGTGAACAAAAAATGTCACAAGATGCAAAAGCATGAATATGTTTTGATCTATAATGATGATGAAAATATCCACACTGATGAAATCATGATTAATATGAATATGACACAGGTATCTTCAATCATATCAGGTTTCACAATTTTTCACAATAGTATTTATATGTGCTTAAGTTACCAGCCATTTTATGAAATTTAGCTGATCAATTCTCCTACTTTAGCTTAGTTTAGCTTTGTTTTTAGGCAATTGGGATTAAGTGACTTGCCCAGGGTCACACAGCTAAGTAAGTGTTAAGTGTTTGGTCTGAGGCCGGATTTTAACTCAGGTCCTTCTGACTTCAGGGCCAGTGCTCTATCCACTGTGCCACCTAGCTGCCCTGTTAATTCTCCTACCTTAGTGTTTAAATTACATTTTTCTTGACTTCTGATATCTGCCAAGATTTCAATCAGACTGCCACTTTGCAAAAAACATTCATGAGCCTATGAACTGGATTGCTTCAGAGTCAACCTTACCATATCTGGGGTTTTCAAATACATCCCTAGGGTGGTAGAGCATAAAATAAGTGTTGTATCCTACGACATCTTACAACAAATGGATGCATCCTAGCTTTTCTCAGAAACAACTTATCAAAACAAAGTTCTATAATATTGGAAGGCTGAACTATTCAGATAGTGGGACCGTGCCAAATGTAGCCCGAGCACACAAAGCAGGTTTCAGAAAAACAAAGATACACATACACAACAATTCTACCACATTTGTTGAAGGCTCAGTGTCAGTGTATGAGATAAACTGCCCCTCTTCAGGGAAGGCTCTTGGGAAATCTTGAAAATACATACTTCTTCAAACTACTTCAAACTTAGAGAATCATTTGGGTCTGGGCTGTTCTCCAAAACCAACTGAATGGGTCATAAAGTTCAACAATAGAAGTCAGTCTATCATTACCAACAGAAAGTACTAATCTTCCTTCCCCTTAACTCCTCCATTACATGCCTCCCTTAAGTGTCTAAAATAATGTCATCTATGACCGACTATCTCTTCCTATATGACTGATAGCTTACAGCTCTGATTTTTTCACTTATCCTGGTCATATACAGTTATTTGGATGATAGCTTAAAAAATTATTTATGGTTCTTAAGATCATTGAAATAATTGAATTTATCACAAAATCAGATCAAGTCAACTCAGTCATTTATTTAACAATATTTATTGAGTACCTACTATGTGCAAAGTTTTGAACCAGGTAGTGTTGGAAGTACAGAGATATTAAAGATATGGCTCCTGTTCTAAAGACATTTAAAACATCATGGAGAAGACAAAGCTATGTGCAAATAATGATGGTATAAAAGAGCATTGAGGGGCAGCTAAGTGGTGCAGTGGATACAGCACTGGCCCTGAAGTAAGGAGGACCTGAATTCAAATCCAGCCTCAGACACATCATACTTGCTAGCTGTGTAACTCTGGGTAAGTCACTTAATCCCAATTGCCTCACCGAAAAAAAAAAAAAAGCATTGATAATCACTATAAAAGCCATACACCATATAAGCCACAAGTTCTAAAGAGAGATTACTCTTGGTTGGGATTTTCAGGGAAGGCTTTGTGAAAGTCCTGGAATTTAAAGCATGTAGAATTTCATGAATAAATTGCAGGTAAAGGGACTAGCATGAGGGTGAGCACACACCGGAAATGAGTAGTACAGGATGGCTAACACAGCTGGGCCTCGCAGCAGGTGAGAAGGCATTTTCCTAAGGCACAATTTACAGAGAGTCACAAATAACATTTATGATATATGCTTTTAAATGTTTCTATTTTTGATGCCAGAAAATTCCACTCTCTGTGGTACACAGGTAGAGTATTGATTACATGCTGAGTCATAAGTTTAGAGCAAGAAGGAGCTTTAAGAAATAATCTGGCCTCATTTTACCCATGAGGAAAGTAGGGCCCAAGTACATTACATAAATTTACCAAGGTCATATAGGTAGTTAGCAAAAGAGCTCAATTGTAAATGTAGATCTTTTGACTCAGAAGTCAGGGCTCTTTCTGAAGTACCATTCTGTTCCAAATTGCCCATGCTCGACTGCAAAAGTAATGCACATAAAATATAATTTTTAAAATTTGTCCAGGAGATTTTTTGTCTTTTTGTTTTGTTTTGTTTTGTTTTGTTTTGTTTTCTATCTCTAGCTGGAGTATAGGGAATCTTATGAGCAATAAAACTAGTAAGTTAGGTTGGGCCAGATTTAGGGGGGTCTTCTTAGTGCATTTTTATAATCCTTAAAGTCATAAACTGAAAAGGAAAACCATGTCTATGTTCAAATAAATCTAGTAACCATTTGTCCTGAGATAGTTTAGGATACATCCAATTCGGAAAGGCTGGGAATTCAGAGTTGTGATCTTTGGATCTTCAGTTTCATAGTGAGAAGGCACAAGTTCCTGGAACATATAAATTAGCCATCTGATAGGTTGGGAACTTAATAAGGGAGAGAAAGAAATGAAATAAACTTAGGCCTTTTGTGAAGCTAGTATCAGTTTAACAGGAAAGTTTCCTTCCTGGGCTAAATATTCTACAAATTTACCTATCTAGGCTGACTTTACCTATTGTACCTCTGAAGATACAAATTGCTCATAAGGCATAAATCATTCATTTGCTCTTTACATCATTACCTCAAGAGATTTTCCAATTTTCCTGTTTACTAGAGATACACCATGAATCCAATTAGAGAAAATCTGCAGAAAGTTTCGATCAAGCGCATATATTTAATCTACTGACCTTTATGTTCACTAGACTTTTACAGAGATACTTTCAAATTCCAATCATACACTCTAATAAACTAAATTTGCCTCTCAGAAAGCTTATGTTTTACTTCAAATTATTATTTTCTGATTGATGTTAACATAGCCCATCAATCAATATTTGTTAAATATTAATTTTCAAAGGTTTTGCGCATATTCTATCACTTTAATTTATTGAGTTAAAATTTAATTAAAGAGAGAGAGTTTTCATAGAGGAAAATTTTATTTTGCCTTTATATTCTATTCAAGATAATTTATCATTATGTCTCTTTCTTGAGATCAATGGTCAGGCCACAGCTACGCTAACATAATTAGATTTTAGCAACAACAACAACAAAATTAATTAACCCACTTTCTTATGACATTTTAAAAAATAAGTAACCCAGGGTTGGGGTAAATGCTGTATCATATGTTTCCATGGTGTGTAAAGTATGACTATCCTTTGGACCCATAGAATTGTGCATTTGTGTGGTATAGCTAGGTGGTACAGTGGGTAGAGAGCAGGGCCTGGAGTCAGGAAAACTTGATCTCAAATCTGGGCTCAGACATTTAGTAGACCCTGGGCAAGTCATTTAACCCTATTTAACACACAGGAGTCTGTCATCAGTCTTATTTTTCAGTGTATATCTGAACAGATATTTTTCCTTTCAAAGAAATCACATTTAGGGGTACAGTCTATACTTGGGGGAAGGTCTGTATTCAGACCAACAACCTGAAGCATGAAGCTACCAAATGTAAAGTGAAACAGTTGAAGAATCCAAGAGATATAGTTCAATAATATTGTCAGAGCTCACCTGGAAAGAAATACCCATTATTTCTTACAGAAGTATTTTCATTATTTTAATGACATCTTAATTGTTGCTTTAAGAACTAAGTGGCTTTCAATCTGATTCTGTGCTCTATGGAGTGCTCAATAACTTATTTGCACCTAGTTAACTTCAAGCAATAATAATGATGCTTTGTTAACACATAATCTAAACTGAATATTGTCAGGGATTCATTTCTATGACTTTAATACCTTATATTTCTGTCACATTTTGTAGACATTATCAGTATTAAATATCAAAACAATTCTAGCAAATCCTTGTATCCCATTTTAGAGATCAGGAAACTGGAGCTCAGAGCAGTCAGGTGATCTGTCCATAGTCATATAGCTAGTAAATGCCAATGCTATGCATTGAACACGGCTCTTCTGACTCTAAGACCAGGTCTTTTTCCTCTATACCAGGTCCTATTTACGTGGCTTTTGGTCCAGACAAATTAAGTTGATTTTTTACAACATTAATAGTTTAATTTTAAAAACAATAAATTAGCAATTTTTACAAATGTAGGACTATTTTTATTTAATCTCTTCTCTACCTTTAAAAAACTTTTTAAACAATAATTGTTAACATTAACTAATTTAACTAATTAATTTGATTAATCAAATGAAATCACATGTTTAGTGCTTTGTGAACCTTAAAGTTCATATAAAAGGTAATAGTCAACTATTATTATTAACTGGGGGAGCTAGATAGCATAGTGGAAAGAGTGTCAGGCCTGGAGTCAGAAAGACTCCTCTTTCAGAGTTCAAATCTGGCCTCAGACACTTACTAGTTGTGTGACCCTAGGTAACTCACTTAACCCTGTTTGTCTCCATTTCCTCATCTGTAAAATGAGCTGGAGAAGGAAATGACAAACCACTCCAGCCTCTGCCAAGGAAACCCCAAATGGGGTCACAAAGAGTCAGATACCATTGAAATGACTGAACAATATCAAATTATTACCTAATACGGGTTTTTTTTTAACTTAAAAATCAAATATGAGTTTGTTCCATCTGGATCATAGTTACGAGGAAAGCAGTGGAAAAGGAATAAGCTTTTATGGAGTACCTACTCTGTGCCAGGCCCCATGCCTAGGACTTTTATAAATATTAACTCACTTGATCCTGATAAAAAGCCTGTGAAGTAGGTGCTATTATTAGTTGAGGAAACTGAGGCAAACAGAGGTAAAGTGACTTGCCCAGCATCACATGTTGTCTGAGGCTGGATTTGAATCAAGTCTTTTTGACTACAGGTCCTGTGATGTTTCTACTACCCTACTCTAGCTCCCTCAAAGCACCATGGAATGTGAGTTAATACTATTGTTCTCTTTACTGATAATTAAAGGATATTTCGCTGTAAGTGTTGTCTTATATTTGAGGTGTTCTAATGACTATTCAATTAAAAAATACAGAACATACGTTTTTTTGGTGGTTTTTTTTTTAGGCAATTGGGGTTAAGTGACTTGCCCAGGGTCACACAGCTAATAAGTGTCAAGTGTTTGGTCTGAGGCTGGATTTGAACTCAGGTACTCCTGACTTCAGGGCCAGTGCTCTATCCACTGTGCCCCCTATAACATATGTTTTTAATAGTTATGGCAATGTCTTCCATGGGTCGGTCAGTTTACCTCTCTTGTGATGCTTCCACTACATGAGGCCACAACTGGTTGAATGTGCAATATTTAGTCAAGTAAACAAATATGACAGCATGATGCCAAATATCTAGTTTGTTGGGCATCTTAGACAAATTCAATTGCCCTGATGGCTTGGTGTTGTATAGAAACTGATTAGTTTGTTTGCTTTTTCCCTCGTATAATTAAGCACATTTCATCCAAGACAGCTCGTTCATGAGAGGGTATATAGGCTGTATACACACAAAACCAAGAGATTTTTTGAATTGCCTGATTCAGTGAAAAAATAAATCAATCCTGTTGATTGTCCAGCTGAAATGCTTACTCAATCTGGTCAGAGCACTGATCTGGTAGTCTTGTACAGGTGCAAGCCCCAGTCGTAGCAATGCTTAAAAAAAGTTTAATTCATTATCTTTATCCTAAGTTCTCAACACTAGTCTAATTCAACAAGAATTTACTAAGTACCAATTAAGTGCTATACACTATTAGGCTGGTGTTAGGTGGTGGTGGTTCTGTTGCTAGTGGTGGTGGTGGTGGTGGTGGTCTTTCATTCTCAAAGAGGATCAGTGACATCATGGAGGTGATGCCATTACTTGCAAATAAACTGGATTTAAGTGAGGCAGGGCTACGCAAAGTTACCAGCCTCAATCTCTCCTCCAGAACTATCTGGATGGAGGGGCAAGATATAGATCAGGACTACAGGAGATGGCCCTGGATGCAGTGGGAGACCTCGGCCTTTTTAAGCCAAGGATTTTCCTAGGTCTCAGTTTGACTGAGGCAACAACCATTGAGTGATTAAGGCTAGGTAAGAAATGAAGCAAAGAATGGACTCTTTTATCTAGTCAAAAAAAAGAAATTAATCTGGGAGGTGAAGATCCTCAGGGTTTCTGTCCAAAACAGAAACAATTGTTTGACTTTGTATGTCTAGTAGCAGTACTAGCTGCCTCACTGGAGACCCAATTGGAGCTGGCCAATTGAGTAACACAGTTCTTTCCTTGGGAAAGTTCTAGTTGGGCCCAAACAATGACCTTGTGGGCTTGGGCTGGGACCAACTGAGGGCCAATCAATAGGAGCCAGAGTGATTTGGGTTTAAGGCATGGTCCTTAAGAAAGAAATCTAGCCCATAAACCCCAAGATATCTTGCAAAGTTCCAGCAATCAAAATTTAATTCCTTTGGACAGAGCACCTGCAGGTAAGGGTATGATATCCTATGTGGACACAGGAAGGGAAAGAGGAAGGGAAAGGGAAAAGGGAGGGGAAGGAATGAGGAAGGAGCTGTGTTGCTGAAATGGCCAGTTCCAGTTGGGTCCCAGTGGGGCAGCTGGTACTCTACTAGACCTACAAAGTCAAATCATTCCTACCCTTAATGAACTTACATTTTGCTTCAGGGAAGAGGAGATAAACAACATATAAACAGTTAAAAATATACATAACAATTTTAAGAATTTGAGAACCTTCACAAGGAGGAGAAGGGTTTAAGAGAGGCTTCTCAGAGGAGATGGTACATAAACTGAGACTTGAAGGAAGGTGGGTAGTCTACGTTTGATTTGGAGAGGAAATGTATTCCAGCCTTGGGCAAAGGGAAAAAGATGAAAGATAGGAGTTTCAAATTGAGTGAGACAGAGGTCAGAACCCAGATTGCAAGTGATGGAGGAGTCAGTTGAAGCTATAGAATTAGAGGAAATGAGCATAGATTAGATGGGTTGGCTGTGAAAGGGCAGAGAAATATAGGATGACAGCATGAGTGGAATATAGGATGATTTAATGTAAAGTGATTTAGAGATAGGTAGGAGAACTGGGCATGTTTGGAAGCCTCAGAGGAAGATTCAGTAGATGGAAAAAGAGTGAAGATTAGTATGCTTGGAAAGGTAAGTTTGAGCCACATTGTGAAAGGCTTTAGATGCCAAGTTGAGGGGTGTAAATTTTATTTTCAAGGCAATAGTGAATCCCTAAAGATTTTTGAGTAGACATATTATGTCATCATATTTATGTCTTAGGAAAATTATTTTGGTAGATGGAATGACGGAATAAGCTCTTGGAGGAGAGTAAATTCAATCAACACTTATAAAATGAATATATAACAAACATTCTTGATCCTCCAGCAACTAATGATCTCCCTCATAAACTATATTATATTTAACTACTTTATATACACTTGTATTTACAAACTTTATGTTGATTCTCTATATATTTTTATGTGTACTTGTCTCCCATATAAGAATATAAATCCATTGGGAGTAGGGATTATTCATCCTTTGTACCTAATAAAATGCCTGGCACATTGTAGGCAATAAATAATATTTGTTAATTGATTGATTATGAAGCATCTTTTCTCTGCAATGTACTATGCTAGGTACTAAAGATGCAAAGACAAAAATGAAATGGTCCCAAGCCTCAAAAAAGCTTACAATCTTTTAGAGAGATACAACCCACATGCAAAAAAAGATTAAATATATAAAAAGTGGACTACAAACTAATTTTAAGAGAGTTAATATCAAATGAGATAATATTGTAAAGCAGTTAGCCTGGTACATTGTAGGTGCGTAAAAAATGCTTGTTTTCTTCCCCTTAATATCTAGAGGGACTCAGGAAACGCTTCATGTAGGAGATGACATTTAAGCTGTACTTTGAAGGAAGCTAAGGATTCTGCAAAGTGGGGGTGAGAAGGAAAAGCATTCTAAGCCGGGAAGACAGCCAGTGCGAAGGTAAAAAGTCAGCAGATAGAGTGTCATGAGCAAAGAAGAGCACGGAGGCCAGAGTAGATGAATCACAGAGTGATTGGAGAGGAGGAAAGTATAACATTACAAAAAGATGTAAGAAGAGACCAGATTTTGAAGGACTTTAAAAGCCAAGCAAAGAATATCGCTACTATTTTGTTGTCATTCAGCCTTACCAGACTCTTCATTACCCCTTTGAGTGTTCTCTTGGCAAAGATTTACAGTTGAGGAAACTGAGGCAAACAGGGTTAAGTGACTTGCTCAGGATTACACAGCTAGTAAGTGTCTGAGGAAAGATTTGAACTCAAGAAGATGAGTCTTCCTGACTCCAAGTCTGGCACTCTATCCACTGCACCATGTAGCTGCCCTTGCTGCTGCTGCTGCTACCACCACCACTACTACTGGTATTAACACTGCTGCTGCTACTACTAGCTTGTATATAGATACTGCTTTCAGTTTTGTAAATCACATTTTATATATATTACCTCAATTTATCCTCTGAGAGATAGGTGCTATTATTATTCACCTTTTACAGACTGAGAACTTGAGGTACAGTGAGGTTAAGTATCTTGGCTAGGGTCATGTAGCTAGCAAGTATATGAGGTCAAATTTGAACTCAGGTCTTCCTATACCTAGGTCTAGTGCTCTATCCATTGAAACAACTAGTTTCCCGGAGATAGTTTGGCTGAACACAGTAGGGAATCACTGGCATTAATTCAGTACAGTGTTTGTGTGATACAGACCATCACTGTTACATAGCAATCTCTTTTTTCCTGCCCTAAATCATTATAACATTCACATACTAACTGTCCCAAAATTCCTAATCTCAAGTATCTGACACCTCCATTACTTGTCAGCAGTGGACCTTATCTCCCACTTTAATGAGAAAAGATGTCATCCATTGTGAACTCCTTCTTTATTCTTTCCTATACTTCAACACCACTTAATATTTTTTCCTCCCTCCTCCTCTTTTTTTTTGACAGTGTCTAACAAAGAGTGGCCCTTATCCTTACCAAGACTAACCTCTCTAATTTTGCCTGTGACCTAATCTCTCCCCATGACAAACTTTCTTCAACTTTTGACTCTCTTGATTACCTCCTCCATCTTGACACTCTCTTCTCTTGGCTCCTGTGACACTACTTTTTCTTGGTTCTCCTCCTACTTGTGTGACTATTCCTTCTCAGTCTCCTTTACTGGATCATTTTCTTCCTCCTACCCATTAAGTATGTATATTGCATATGTTATGTTGAGAGATAGTAAGGTACATTGGATTAAGCACTGGACCTGGACTCCAGTAGACATCTTAAACTTAGTATGTCCCATTATCTTTCCTCCTAACCCCATCTCCCCCCACCTTCCCTATTATTGTAGAGGGCGATACCAGCCTCTCAGTCCTTTGGGCTCACAAACCATGCATCATCTTGGACAACTCTCTCTCTCATCCCTACACTCTGCCCATTGCCAATCTGTTGCCAAGGCCCTTCAATTTCAAATTTGCAATATATCTTGAATACTCTTCCTTCTCTCCTCTGACTCTTCCACCACTCTAGTGCAGGTCCTCAACACCTCAAGCCTGGATTATTACAATAGTCTGCTGAAGAGTTTACTTGCCTCAAGTCTTTCCCCACTCCATTTCATCCTCTATTCAGCCACTAAAGTGATTTTCCTAAAGTGCGAATCTGACCACATCACACACACACCCTTTCATCTCCACATCAAGTGTTAAATGCTGTTTGGTACTCAAAGCCCTTTATAACCCAGTTCCTTTCTACCTTTTCAGGGTTTTTTTTTTTTTTACACCTTACTCCCTAACAGGCACTCTTAATCAATTCAATGAAACCAATCTTCTAGTTGTTCCAAGAATAAGACACAACATCTCTCAGCTCTGGCTGTCTCCCATGCCTGGAATGTTCCCCATTCTCCACTCTGCCTACTGAACTACCTGGTTTCTTTTAATTTTCAACTAAAATTCCATCTTTTACTGGAAAACTTCCCAAACCTCTCTTAAGTCTTCAGCCTTACCTCTGTTAATTATTTCCTATTTATCCTTGTATATAGCCTGATATACATAGATAGACAGATATATATATAGATATATATATATATATATAGATAGATATATATATATATATATACTTGTTTGCATGCTCTCTCCCCCATTAGATTGCAAGCTCCTTGAAGGCAGAAACTGTCTTTTACTTCTTTTTTCTATCCCTAGAGCTTAGCACAATGCCTGATATATAATAGGCACTTAATAAATGTTTCTTTTACCGATATGAAAGTTATTAAAAGAAGTAAAATTTGCCTTGAGAAAAAAATAAATGTTTATTGCTTGATTGATTTATTATCCAGTACCAAATTATTTTGATAATTACAGATTTTTAGGATGGTTTGAGACCTAGTATTTCTAGACCACCTTCCTTCCCATTTTTGTCCATTGATTCCTTTCATATTCTTAAAACTTTTGTTGCTCCAGATGAATTGTTATTATTATTTCTAGCTCTATAAAGTAATCCTTTGGTAGTTTGGTGGCACCAAATAAGTAAATTAATTTCAGTAGTATTGTCATTTTTGTTACATTGGCATAGCCTACCCATGCACAATTAATATTTCTCTAATTGTTTACATCTTTCTTTTTTGCGTTGAGTGTTTGGTAATAGTTCCTCTGTGTGTCTTGGCAGGTGGACCCCCAAGTATTTTGTGCTGTCTGTAGTTATTTTAAATAGAATTTGTCTTTCTATCTTTTCTTGCTGGGTTTTGTTGGTAATATACAGAAATGCTTGATGATCTGTTTAGGTTTATTTGATATACTTCAACTTTGCTGAACTTGTTCATTGTTTTGACTAGGTTTTTTAGTTGAGTCTCTAAGATTCTCTGTGTAAACCATCATATCATCTGTAAAAAGTGCTAGTTTTGTTTCCTCACTGCCTATGTTTATTCCTTCAATTTTGTCTTATTGTTATAGCTATCATTTCTAGTACAATGTTGAAAAATAAAGATGATAATTGACATCCTTGCTTCACTGCTGAATCACAGACTTAGAAGCATGCTGATTAGACATCTAGAAATGATTAAAACTAGTGTGATGTTTTTCTCTTTAGTTGACTGAATGTTATGTACATTTTCAATCTTTGAAATATATCTTCAAAGAGACTATGTTCCTTTATAGTATAGGTAGAAAAACTAGAACCTAGGGAAGGAAGAACAGTGGTTGGTTGTGGTTCTAATTCACTTGGTGTTAATGGTACAGTCAGAAATCCGGACAAAATCATAACCTATGTTTTTCAATGGTGTTGTCAATATATTCTGTAGCTTTCTCACCTTCCTATTTTCTTTCTCAATTTAAATAAGGCTCCCCAGCAGAAAAAGTTCTTTGATAACCTCTTCTATATCACAAAAAAAAAACTGCTTGGGACTGTTAATTCTACTGTGATAAGGAGGTTTGTTTTTTATCCTTCACTGGCCCTGAACTACATTGGAAAAAAATAACTTCTTTCTAAATTAATAAAAAAGGTTGCATCAAAGTTCACTTTCCTCCTTGCTGAATCCATTATATATTTGACAATTTCTTGCAAGTATTTTGATTTTATTTCTCTTTCTTTTTCTCTTCCTTCCCCTCTCCCTCCTTCCCTTTTTTCCTCCCTATCTACTCTTCCTGCCTTCCTCTGCTCCTTCCTTCTTTTTATTTTTAGCTTTTTCTTGCTTTGATTCTGAGGGGCCATACTGCCAAGCCTATACATACAATCACATAGAAACAAATGTACTATATGGATGCAGTGAATGTGCTAACACTTTGCATTCTTAAGTATAAGCCAGAAATTAACTGAGTTGGTGGTCTGTGAATAACTATAGGCTACTATATCGGACCTGAAGCCTTTTCTAGCTAGAATGGAAAAAAGGAGAACAGGTTTGAAACAGGATATATGTTATTAATTGGTGACTGAAAAACATTTTTACATTACCATTAAAACTCTATTGAGGGGGGACTTTCCAGAGCCAAGATGGCAGAGTAAGCAGTAGTTCACTGTCCCTCCCCCACTTTCATCCCTGAACACCCTAAAACAGCACCCTAGAACAGATTCTGGAATAGCAAAACCAGTGAAAAGATGGGGTGGACCAGTCTTTTGATCCAGGAGACTCAAAGGATTGGGAAATAAGATCCATATCACTCGGGTAAAAGGGGAATGCAGTCCAGGACAGGAAGCATCCCAGCAAGCTGGTGGCAGGCTCCACCACAACAAACCAGTGGCAGATCCTGAGCCCCAGAGTGTGGAGCAGGCAAATGCCAACCCAAGGACCTTCCCATGTGCCTTATCACAGCCAGGGAAACCAGCAGAGTCCAGCTTGGAGAATGACCATGAATGATGGCACAGCTTCAGGCATGTTAGTGCCCTCCAGCAGCAGATCTCCAATGTGCCTCAGCCAGGAAGTGCATAAAAATTCCACCTGGCCTCAGCACACACCAGACCCCTACAGCCTCCAGCAGCAGGCACCTGAGGCCCCAGGGCACAAAGCTACTGACCAGGCCTCTGAACCTGAGCAAAAGAAGCTTGGGACAATGCCCCCTGTGCTCCAGCAGGACAGCTCAACTTTGAAAGCCATGAAATAGGCAAAAAATGAGCAAAAAGCAAAAAAGAACACTGACCACAGAGAAGTATTATGGTGATAGGGAAGATCAAAACACAAACTGAGAAGAGGACAGCATTGTCGATATACCCAAATCTGAAACTTCAGAGGGGAATATGAACTGTTCTCAAGCCAAAAAGCCTTCTTGGAAGAGCTCAAAAAGAATTTTAAAAGTCAAATAAGAGAAGTAGAAGAAAAATTGGGAAAGAAATAAGAGATATTCAATAGAGAGTCACCAGCCTGGAAAAGGAAGGACAAAAGTTGAATGTAGAAAACAATTCCTTAAAAAATACAATTGGCCAAATGGAAAAAAAAAACACTGAAGAAAAACAACTCCTTAAAAAGTAGAAGTAGCCAAATGGAAAAGGAGGTACAAAAACTCACTGAAGAAAATAATTTGTTAAAAATTAGAATTAGTAATGACTCTATGAGACATCAAGTATCAGTTAAACAAAATCAAAAGAATGAAAAAATAGAAGAAAATGTAAAATACCTTACTGGAAAAACAACTGACCTGGAAAATAGATCTAAGAGAGATCATGTAAGAATTATTGGTCCACCTGAAAGTTATGATCAAAAAAAGAGTCTGAATAGCATTTTTCAAGAAATTATCAAGAAAAACTGCCCTGAGGTCCTAGAACTATCAACAAGCATAATATGTAACGGGGATAAGCTAGAAGCGTTTTCAATAATATCAACTAAAAAACTACTTGAAATAATAAACAACTTTAGCAAAGTTACAGAATATAAAATAAACTCACAATAGTCATTGGCATTTCTATATATTACTAGCAAAGCCCAGCAGCAAGAGATAGAAAGAGAAATTCCATTTAAAGTAACTATAGACAATATAAAATATTTGAGAGTCTACCTGCCAAGACAAACTCAGGAACTATATGACACAATTACAAAATACTTTTTACACATATTAAGTCAGATCTAAATAATTGGAAATATATCAGTTGCTCATGGGTAGACCAAGCTAATATAATAAAAATGACAATTCTACCTAAATTAATTTACTTATTCAGTGCCATACCAATCAAACTACAAAAAATTATTTTTTAGAGCTAGAAAAAAATAATAACAAAATCCATCTGGAAGAACAAAAGGTTGAGAATATCAAGGAAATAATGAAAAGAAATGCAAGGGAAGGTGGCCTAGTCATACCAGATCTAAAACTGTATTATAAAGCAGCGATCATCAAAAGTACTTGGTACTGTCTAAGAAATAGAGTGGTGGATCAATGGAATAGATTGGGTACACAAGATGCAGAAGTCAATGACTTGAGCTTCTGAGATAAGAACTCACTATTTGAGAAAAACTGCCAGGAGAACCGGAAAACAGTATGGTGAACATGAAAACAGTACAGCAAATATAAAACAGTATGACAAAGATCTTATACCATATACAAAGATAAGGTCAAAATAGGTACATGATTTAGGCATAAAAGGTGAAATTATCAGCAAATTAGGAGAGCAAGGAATAGTTTACTTGTCAGAACTATGAAGAAGGGAAGAATTTATGAGCAAACAGGAGATAGAGAACACTATGAAATGCAAAATGGATAATTTTGATTACATTAAATTATGAAGTTTTTACATAAAGCCAATGCAACCAAGATTAGAAGGGAAGCAGAAAGATAGGAAACAATTTTTATAGCCAGTGTCTCTGAGAAATGCCTCTTTTCTAAAATAGAGAATTGAGTCAAATTTATAAGGATATAAGTCATTCCCCAATTGACAAATGGTCAAAGGACGTGGACAGGCAGTTTTCAGATGAAGAAATTAAAGCTTTCTATAGTCACATGAAAAAATGTTCTAAATTATTATTGATTAGAGAAATGCAAATTAAAACAACACAGTGGTACCACATCATACCTATCAGATTGGCTAACATGACAAAACAGGAAAATGATAAATGTTGGAGAAGATGTGGGAAAATTGGATCACTAAAGCCAAGATGGTGGAGTGAAAAGGTAGTTGCTCTCAACCTCCCCTATCAACCTCTGAAAACCCAGAAAATATCACCCTAGGAAAAAAAAAACCCTGGAACACCTGAACTAGAAGAAAGACAGGGAACAGCAGTGCAGCAATCCAGCAAATGGGTCTCCCAGTGTCTCAGCAAAAATAAGGGAAATAGCACTACAAAGAACCCCATGTGGATAGCACCCTGCAGTATTCATCTGAAAGGAGCTGAAGAAAACAACCTAGAGTCTTCCTAAAGTCCCAGCCTTGCTGATTCCAACCCAACACCTCCAACTGTCAACCAGGAAGAGATCCTGAAGACCAGGTGGTAGAACAGGCAAACACCAACACCTGGACCTCCGAGTGTCTCAGTGAGGGTGGGGGAACCAGTGGAAACCAGCTCAGAAAAACACAAGGTGCCTCGGCACTCTACCACAAAGGAATCTCCCACTGCATTAGCAGAAACCAGGGAGGCAACATTGCAAGGGGCCCAAGGCAGATAAACGCCCTGCAGCACCCATCTAAAAGAAGCTGAAGAAAGCTAAAGGAAAGGAAAAGCAGGCAACCTAGAATTGCCTGAAAGTTCCAGCCTTGCTGATTCCAGCCCAACACAAGTTAAGCTGCCAAACCCTACAGCCTGCAATAGCCAACATAAGAGGCCCCAGCACACAAAGCCAGTAATGAAGACCTAGGCTCTCAACACAAGAAGCTTGGGTCAGTGCCCTCTGTTCCCCAGCAGAAGAGCTCAATCTCTTTAAAGGCCAAGGAATAAAGAAACCATGAGTAAAAAGAAATGTACCATACATTCATATTATGGGAAGAGTGGAGATCAAGACAGAAATTCTGAAGAGGACAACAGTGTCAACAAACCCACATCTGAAACATCAAAAGGGAATTTGAACTGGTCTGAAGCCCAAAAAGCCTCCTTAGAAGAGCTCAAGAAGGATTTTAAAAGTCTAATGAAAGAGGTAGAAAAGTCCTTAAAAAATACAATTGGCAAACTGGAAAAAAAAAGTACACTGAAGAAAACAAATCCCTTAAAAATACAATTGGCCACTTGAAGAAGGAAGTACAAAAACTAACAGAAGAAAACAATCTGTTAAAAACTAGAATTGGACAAATGGAAACTAATGACTCTATGAGAGAGCAAGAATCAGTCAAACAGAAACAAAAAAAAAAATGAAAAAATGGATGAAAACTTAAAATACCTCATCAGTAAAACAACTGACCTGGAAAATCAATCCAGGAGAGACAATTTAAAAATAATTGGACTACCTGAAAATCATGATGAAAAAAAGAGCCTGGACAGTATCTTTCAGGAAATCATAAAGGAAAACTGCCTGGAAGTCCTAGAACCAGAAGGTAAAATAACCATAGAAAGAATCCACCGCTTACCATCTGAAAGAGATCCCAAATTGACAACGCCAAGGAATATAATAGCAAAATTCCAAAATTACCAGATGAAAGAGAAGGTACTGAAGCAGCCAGAGAGAAACAATTTAAATATCAAGGAACCAGTCAGGATTACACAGGACCTTGCAGCTTCTACATTAAAAGACTGCAGGGCATGGAACATGATATTCCAATAGGCAAAGGAGCTTGGATTGCAGCCAAGGATCAACTACCCTGCAAAACTGAGCATGATTTTTCAAGGGAGAAGATGGATATTCAACAAAATAGGGGACTTCCAAACCTTCCTCATAAAAAGACTAGAACTCAACAAAAAATTTGATCTTCAAGTATAAGATTCAAGAAAGACATAAAAAGGTAAATGGGACAGAAAGATACAAAATGTTGTTAATAAGGGCAGACTGTTTACATCCCTGCAAAGGAAGATGACACTTACAACTCTTGAGAACTGTATTGTTATTACACCATGTTAAAGGAGTATACACAAAGGGGGTGGATATTAGTTGACTTTGATGTAATGATTAAAAAAAAAATCTAATCAAGTGGGTTAAATGGATCCAAGTAAGTGGATTAGTCTGATCTTACAAAATGTACTGAGAAAGGAGGAGGCAGACAAGGGTAAATTACATTACAGGAAAAGACAGAAAATCCTATTACAGCAGAGGGAAAGAAGGGGGGGGTGAGCATTGTTTGAACCTTGCTGTCATCAGATTTGGCTTAAGAAGGGAATAACATATTCAGTTAGGTACGGAAATATAACTTGCCTTATGGGCAGTAGGAGGGAGAAGGGGAAAGAAAAGGGAGGGGGCAAATAGAAGGGCAGAGAGATTGAAGGAGGTGGTGGTCAAAAGGAAAGTACTGGTAAGAAGGGGAAGGGAGAGAGGAGAAAGAAAAGCATAAAGAGGGGGAAAAATGGATGGAGAAAAAGACACAGACAGTAAATCATAACTGTGAAAGTTGAATCACTATCTTTTTTTTCCCTCTTCTGTTGAGTTGTGTTTCCTCTTTCTGATGGTTCTTCCTATTGGTTTAATTTTTACTTACAACTTCACTAATGTGAAAATATGTTTAATAGGAATGTAAATGTATAGCCTATATCAGATTGTGTACCATTTTGAGGAGGAAGGTGGGGTGAAAGGGGGAGAAAAATTTTAAACTCAAAAGCATATGGAAGTGGTTGTTGATAAATCAAAATTAATTAATAAAATATGCAATAAAAAAAAAGAAAATTGGATTACTAGCACATTGTTGGTGAAGTTGTAAACTGATCCCAACCATCCTGGAGAACAATCTGGAACTATGCCCAAAGAGCTGTAAAAAACTGTGCATACTCTTTGATCCAGCAATACCACTTCTAGGTCTGTATCCCAAAAGATTATAAAAAAGGAAAAGGACCCACATATACAAAAATATTTATAGCAACTCTTTTTGTGGTGGCCAAGAATTGGAAATTGAGGGGATGCCCATCAATTGGGAAATGGCTGAACAAGTTGTGGTATATGAATGTAATGGGATACTACTGTTCCATAAGAAATGGTGAGTAGGCAGACTTCAGAAAAACCTGGAAAGTCTTGCAGCAACTGATGCTGAGTGAAGTGAGTAGAACCAGGAGAAAATTGTACACAGTAACAGCCACATTGTGTGATGACCAACTTTGTTTGATTTAGCTCTTCTGAGCAATGCAATGATCTAAGACAATTCCAAAAAGACTCATGATGGAAAATGCTATCTACATCCAGAGAAAGAACTATGGAGTCTGAATGCAGATCAAAGCACACTATTTTCTCTTCCTTTTTTTGTTTTTTTTTTGTTTTTTTAATTTTTTCTTTCTCTTTGTTTTTCTCTTTTCTTCTTTGTTTTTTCTTTGGTTTTTCCCTTTTGCTCTGATTCTTCTTTCACAACATGACTAATACAGAAACATGTTCAGTATGATTATGCATGCATAGCCTATATCAGACTGCATGCCCTTTTGGGGTAGGGGGAGTAGAGGGAGGGGGAAAAATAAGAACTCAAAATCTTATAAAAGTGAATGTTAAAAACTAAAAATAAACAATTTAAAAAAACTCTTCAAAAACTTTTACATTTGTCAAACAATATCTTCATTATCTATAATAAGGATGAATAATTTTATCCATTTACATCAATCAAGAATTTTCATTTCCTACCCATACCTTATGTTTAGCTATAAAGTTAAATGACATATGACTTTTAAATCCATAAGAAATTATGGAATTGGATGGGTAACTGACACTCTGCCCTCAAATTCTAATAGATAGAACACGTTATGGTCTACTTCTAATGAAAGAAAAATGGACCATTTATTTTATGGATTAGCTATGCTGATTTTGTGTGGCAGGAGATATAGATTCTGGGTAAGATACCAGCATCCAAAAATTAAGACTTAGCTTAATGGATCAGTGTCCATACCAAATCCAGCCTCAATATAGTGGGCCCCTGGAAGCTGGACAAGGCAAATATCAGGACATCAGAACAAAGTCAGGATCCAGACTGAGGTAGGAAAGCCACTCAGGGAATAAAGAAAGCAGCAGGTCAATAGCCAAGCATACGGTCAAGGAGCAGGGGAAACAAAAAGTAAGGGAAAGTGGAAGACAGGAGTCCAGACTGCAGGAAAATATTTAGGAACTGAAGTTAAAGATCTTCAGAAGTTGAAGAGGTAGGAGAAACATTGTGACAGGTGGAAGGATCATTTTTATAGCAGAATATCAGTCTGAATCCTGGCCCTGCCATTTGAAGGTATATCTACGTGACTGAGCCGATTAGTTAACTTCTCTGTAACTCAGATTGTTTAGATAAAATGAGAAAGCTGGTCTACTTGGCCTCAAAAAAACCTTCTAGCTCTAAATCTCTGTTCCTAAAATCTAGGATTATAGCAATTGGGATAACCAAGCTGAGGAAAAGAAATTTCCAATAAAATGGAGAACCAAATTTTTTATATGATTTCTGTTGATGCAGAAGCAAATCAATGTTAATTCCAGAGGCTCTTATGGTGGGAGAAGGCAGTATAAATACCTGGATGAATGAAGATTAGGTATATGCAAGAAAGTAGCAACTTCCTGGTGGACAGACCTTAGCCTTTGGCCTCCTCTCCCTAGGGAAAGTGACCCAGTGTCTGGGTCACCAACATAAATAGTGAAGAATGTAATTTTGAAGACAGCATAATCTTATATCATTGTTAGGGGCTAGAAATAAATCAGACTTACCATGTCCAAAACAGAATTCATTAGTCTTTCCCACTAAACCCAAGCCTCTTTCCAACTGTCTTTTTTATTTTTTTTTATTTGTCAAGGGCACAGTTGGAAAATGGCGAATAAATATGCTGTTAATGCCTTCCCTCTGAGATTACCTTTCATTTACATTAGATGTTATTCTTATGTTGTCTATACATTGGAACGTGAACTTCTTGCAGGCAGAAATAGTATTTTGCCTTTCTTTGTAACTTCACTGTTTAGCACCATATCTGACAGATATTAAGTGATTAATAATCGCTTGTTTTACTGAATGACTGAATGATTACAGTATCTTTCTAGGTACTCACCAACCATCCCTTTAGTTTTTCCTATAGAACTAATGTGATCCCCCAGTCTCCAAATGAAGCCAAAGCAGCTGCTGATTGAAAATTAAAATGTTAATTCCCATGCACTTTATTTTTTGATAAATTTCTATTGATAGCTAAGTCATGTTAGAAAATGTCCAGTATTTGTATAGATCACATTCCAGTGAGTCATTATGAGTTATCCCAGGGAACTAATTGATTTTAGTGTCTATTAGTACAAAGTGCTTAGGCAGTCTCCAGGAGGAAATGCTAGCTTTTCTGAAAGGAGAGGAGCATTTTCTTTAAGGAATATGTTAAATGTGACAAAGTTAGGGCAAAAAGCAATCTATTAGCATTAATGGAAGTAGGCCTTAGAGTCAGGAAGACCTGGGTCTTGCCTCACATAACCCATTAGTTATGTGACCTTGGGCAAATCACCAAACCTTTCATTTGTTTGGGAAACCATATAGGATTACAAAGCTACAGATGTGAATTACATCATTATATAGTTTCCAAAAATGGAGTATCCCAGACTGACGAAATTACAGGCCTAAACCAAATTGTAAAAGATTAGAATACAAATAAAGTAATAAAAGGAAATGATATTACCTTCAAGGGTAACTGCAAATTAGAACAGCTCAGAGAAAATAACTGCACGGATTGTTGGTTGATGGATGTTTCGGCTGTGTACTTGGTATGAAAACAGATCTTATGCTTTCTGGGAATGAATAATCTTTACCTCTATACCACATTATTTTGCTGTTATTGTTCAGTCATGTCCAACTCTTTGTGACTCTATTTGGAGTTTTCTTGGCAAAGATACTGGAGTGATTTGCCATTTCCTTCTCCACTTCATTTTCCGTATGAGGACAAAGAGGCAAACAGGGTTAAATTACCCAGGGTAATACAATTAGTAAATGTCTGAGGCTGGATTTGAATTCAGGAAGATAAGTCTTCCTGCCTTCAGGCCCAGCACTCTATCCATTGTGCCACTTAGCTGACTATACCACATAATACTGATAAAGAAAACAATACACTTCTCTGGAACCAATTGTGGGACAGATTGCAGTTGGCTTACACAGGGCAATGGGAAGACCTCACCAAAAACTAAAATGAAGAGTATAAGTGTAGATGTAGGTCTTTGATCCCCTTTTTTCTTCCCTTTCCTACTTTCTCCTTTTCCATCCCTTTCTTCCTGTTTCCTCTTGCCGACTCTTTCTGCCCCCTTCTCTCTCTTACTCTCTTTCCCTTTTTTTTATTTCTCTTTCCTCTTTTTAAATATTTGTTAAAATCCATTTAGGCAGAGCTCTGTGCAGGTGCTAAAGAAGAAAGATCTTCACATGTATAGGGCTGTGCTGGACACTAAATCCAGTTCCTCTTACAGCTTCATCATTGATGTTCAACCTGAAGTACCCAGCAATTTTTACATATGTAAAATGCCAGTTACTAATACTTTCTACCATTGTGTTTTAGGAATATCAGAATGCAAATGATTCAACCTTGTACAAAATACAGAAACTCTTAAGAAAAATGTACTAAACTGATCAAAGTTTGAGGAAAAGACAAAAAAAAAGTTTTGAAGATTCTTCCAGAACAGTTGCTTGTACAATATTTCTACTGTTTCAGGATTCCAGATAGAAGCACCAGAGGGAATTTTCTAAGTCTATTTGCCGAAATGTCTCTCTCTTAGCTCATCAGGGCTTTCAACAATATGAATGTAATTTTCAGGTACCAACTGTTACAGGAAAATACTTTGCATGAGAGGTGGAGCCAAGATGGCAGAGAAAAGGCAGGAAATTGTCTGAATTCTCCCAAATTTCCCTCAAAACAACTTTAAATCACATCTCAAAATGAATTCTAGAGTGATAGAACCCACAAAAGGATGGAATGAAACAATTTTTCAGCCCAAAATAACTTAGAAAGATTGCAGGAAAGGTCTGTATCACTTGGGTAAAAAGGTAATGCAGGTCAGTGAAGGCACTGTCTGGGCAGGCAAGTCAGCAGGAGGCCCCTGGCCTCAGCATAGATCAGCAACAGAGGCCCTGCAATTCGGCTCAACAAGCCAGCAGTGCAGCAGGCCAGTGATGAGGCCTCCAGTCCCCAGGGAAGCCAGCAAGTGACCTGGTCCTAGAAGCCTGGCAACCTTAGCCAGCTAGACTAGGCCAGGCAACATCAGTGCAGTAGGCAAATTGTCAGCCCTGGATGCCCTGGCACAGAAAGCCAATGACCAGCCCCCTATTCCCCTGTGCAAAAATATTTGGACAGTGCCCCCATAGCACAGGAGCAAAGCTTAACTTTAGAAGTCATTAAAGAGGCTGGAAAATGAGCAAAAACAAACAAAAAAGCCTTGATTATAGAAAGCTACTGTGGCAACAAGGAAGATAAAAACACAAACTCAGAAAAGGACAATAATGTCAAAATAGCTACATGTGATATCCCTGACCTGATATCCTGGAAACAGAGGGCAAAATAGCAATTAAAAAAATCTATCACCTCCAGAAAGAGATCCCAAAATAAAAACTCCCAGGAATATTATAGTCTAATTCCAGAATTATCAGGTCATGAGAAAATTCTGCAGGCAACCAAAAAAAAATCTATTCAAATATTGAGAAGTCACAATCAGGATTACAGGATTTAGCAACCTCTACATTAAAAAATTAGAGAGCTTGAAATATGATATTTTGGGAGACAAAGGAAATCAGATTACAACCAAGAATCAATTACCCACCAAAACTGAGGATAATCTTTTGGGGGGGTGGGGAGGGGGAAATGGGCATTCAATGAAATAGTGGACTTTGAAACATTCCTGATGAAAAGGTCAGAGATAAAGAGAAAATTGGGTTTTCAAATAAAAAATTCAAGAGAAACATAAAAAGGTAAACAGGAAAGGAAAAAAAAACCATGTTATTCAATAAGGTTAAACTGTTTACATTCCTACATGGGAAGATGAGACTTGCAACTCTTAAGAACATGCCTGTATCTCTATTAGGGCAGTTGGAAGGACAGAGGGTGTAGGTACAAGTTGACTTTGATTGGATGATATAAAATAAAATTAAGAGGTAAGAAAGAGGATTGCATTGGGAGAAGAGGGAAATAGAATGAGGTAAATTACATTACATGAAGAGGTCCAAAAGACCTATTACAATGGAGGAAAAGGAGGAGGTGAGCATTGCTAGAACCTTATTCTCATCAGATTCGGCTGAAAGAGGGAATAACATACACACTTAGTTGGCATATAAATCTATCTTATCCTGTAGGGAAGCAGTAGGGGAGGGGGAAAAGAAAAATGAGGGGGAGTTGGTAGAAGGGAGGGCAGATGGAGAAAGGCAGTGGTCAGAAACAAAACAATGGTAAGGAGGGACAGGATGAAAGGAAAGAGAGAGAGAGAGAGAGAGAGAGAGAGAGAGAGAGAGAGAGAGAGAGAGAGAGAGAGAGAGAGAGAGGGAGGGTAAACACACAGTAATCGTAACTGCGAATGGGATGAACTCTCCCATAACACAGAAATGGATAGCAGAATAGATTAAAAATCAGAATCCTACAATATATTGTTTACAAGAAACATATCTGAAGCAAATAGATACATACAGAGTAAAAGTAAAAGGAAGGAGCAGAATATATTATGCTTCAACTGAGGTAAAAAAAAAGCAGGGGTAACAACGATGATCTTAGATAAAGCAAAAGCAGAAATACATCTAATTAAAAGAGACATGTACAGAAACTATATCTTGCTAAAAGACAATGAAGTAATATAGATACTAAACATATATGCACCAAATGGTATAGTATCCACATTTCTAAATGAAAAGTTAAATGAATTACAGGAGGAAACAGACAGTAAAACCATATTAGTAGAGGACCTCAACTTTCCCCTCTCAGAACTAGACAAATCTAACTACAAAATAAATGAAAAAAGTTAAGGAGGTGAATAGAATTTTAGAAAGTTAGACACGACAAACCTCTGGAGAAAACTGAATGGAGATAGAAAGGAATATACCCTTTTCTCAGTGCTACATGGCACCTACATAAAAAAAAATTGACTATGTATTAAGGCATAACAACCTCACTACCAAATGCAGAAAGGCAGAAATATCAAATGCATCCTTTTCATATCATGATGCAATAAAAATTATGTGTAATATAAGGCCATGGAAATACAGACTAAAATTAATTGGCAACTAAATAATCTAACCCTAAAGAATGAATGGGTCAAATAACATATCATAGAAACAATAAATAATTTCATAAAACAGAATGAAAACCATGAGATAACATACCTAAATTTAAGGGAAGGAAAAAACAAACCTAAAAAAAACCCCAAGAAAAGTAAAGAAAAGGTTTCTTTGATCTGCATTCAGGCTTTACCAGTTCTTTCTCTGGAGATGGGCAGCATCTTTCATCATAAGCCCTACAGAATTGTTTTGGATTATTGTATTGCTGAGAATAGCTAAATTATTCAAAGTAGATCACCATACAATATTGATGTTACTGTGTACAATATTCTCCTCATTTTGCTGATTTCACTCGGCATCAGTTCATGTAACCCTTTCCACGTTTTTTCTGAGAGCATCTTGCTCATCATTTCTTAAAGCACAATAGCATCCCATCACAACCATGTACAACTTCTTCAGCCATTCCCCAGTTGATGGACATCACCTCAGTTTCCAATTCTTTGCCATCACTAAAACAGCTGTTATTTTTTTTACACATAGGTCCTTTTCCTTTATGTTGTTTTTTCCTTTGAGATACAGACCTAGTGGTATTGCTTGGTCAAAGGGTATGTATGGTTTTATAGCCCTTTAAGCATAGTTCCAAATAGCTCCAGAATGGTTAAATCAGCAGGTCAATCAAAAATATTCTATCTGTTCAACATTTACTTAATGGAGAACCCCAGAAGATGTCTAGGTAGTTGAAATCCCCCACATTGCTTCTACTTCTTGCCTCTGTGTATTATGAACTACATTTGGAAGTAAGTATCCATTTCTTCTGGGAAGGTGGTATACCTACTATAATATCATTTCTGTTTCTCCCTTTATTGAACCTCATTCAAACAGCCTATACCATCATTTCCCCCTCTGAATGATACAAGGAGGGTTGTATTAAAAAGCTGCTGCCCTTAAAATCTAGTTGAAGGAATAGGAACCACATTTTTTTAAAAAATGTAATTAGGAACACAAGATAGCATAGGCTAAATGATAATTGTTTATGTCAATATGAGAGTATGTCCATATGAGAAAGGTCAAAGTAGGGAGAGATAATAAGATAATATAACCAACATTTAGGCAGGATGGTAAGGAGAAAGGGCCCTTTCATTTCATAAATGAAGAAATTGAGGTTCAGGTATGTTAAGCTATAGGGCAATTAGCTGGTATAATAGATAGAGCACTGAGTCTGGAGTCAGGAAGACCTGAATTCAAATCCAGCCTCAGATACTTACTAGCTGTGTGACCTTGGGCAAGTCACTTAACCCTGTTTGCCTCTGTTCCTTCATCTGTAAAAATTAACCGGAGAAGGAAATGGCAAACATGTAGTATCTTTGTCAATGAAACCCCAAATGGAGTCCCAAAGAATCAGACATGACTGAAACAACTGAACAACAACAAAAAATGTTAAGCTATTTGTCCAAATTCTCAAAGGTAAAAGTGAAAGAATCATTAGTGGCATGAAATCATGGAAGACTTCATGGAGGAGGTGAGATTCAGGAAGGTTCCTGAATGAGCAATAGAACTAGTGGAAAGAAGAGAAAATAATGCAGGATACACTTAGTGTGTTCAGGAAATAACAGGTAGATTATTTTTGCTGGAGGTTTCAAGTAGGATAAGAGATAAAATTAAAGGAAAAGGGATGTGACTATGGCAGTGGGGAAAGGGGGGGGGTCTTGAATTTCAGGCTAAGGTATTTCTGGTTTTTCCTGTTGGCAATGTGGCCCAGCCTTTGAAGGTTTTTGAGCAATTCAGGGATGCATATAAAGTGGAATGAAATAGGAAGAGTTTGAAGCCAGGAAGACAAACTAAGAGGTAGTACAAATCCAAATACTCAATTCCCATGGAAAATAAACAAAATGGTTCCGGCAAGTAAAGGCAGAATCTTTTAAATTTCTATTAAGCCCACTGTCTGATTTCCATTAAGCTTACCCTACTTTTGTTTCAGTCCCAGGCAGGCAAGCCAGTAGTTATTTCCTTAGCTGTTTTATGTATTACTCTACATAGAAACTTATTTCAGTTTTCAAAAAAATAAAAATTTTAAGCAATCCACCAAAAAAAAAATAAAAACAACTCATGATAATTTTTTTTTCATGAAAAAGTCTCTGAGGCAGGAAGTCATAGCTTTGTGGTTTATAGACTTTTTGGAGGGAGTCAAACTTTTGGAAAGCAGCTTTCCCACATCTGCTTTAAAACCTGTTTTCCACATTTGGACAGCAGGCTCCTGTTGTAAAGACATGAACAAATGAAGAAATGTAATATTCCGACCCTTCAAGATGACTGTCAAAGCATCTGAACAAAAATAAAATCCATGATTATTCAATTATCCAGGAACCTAGGGTCTTAGTTACCATCCATTTACACCAACATGCTGATCCATTTACTGCTAAATTGAATAATTCCCTCTAATGGGGATAACACACTCATAGTGACAACTTGTCCCCAAACTCCTTGATTTCACGGCATTGATACTCAAATGTGCTATAGTAGGCATGATTGCATTCTGCAACAAGTTTTATATAAATAGCGCCTAACAAGGGAAACATGGCATTATCCTTGATCTTATTTAACTCCTCCTGGGGGGTATTCACCTTTCAGAGGATAATTAGTTGTGGCAATTTTCATAGTGAAATGAAGAGCAGGGCTGATAACAGACACCTACATTATCCCAAAGATACTTGAGCAGCTGTTCTAAAGGCTCTCTGAATGACGCACAATACAACACTGTAGCTTCAGTATTTGTCCAAGAGGATTTGATTAAAGCAGTAGGGATGAGAGCCAGGATTACTGTTCCCAGCTCTGCCACTTGCTAGCTGACTTCTGGCAAATGACTTACAGGGATAAGTTAGTTCTAATGCAACAGACAACTAAATAAGGCTGTGGTCTACATGAGGAACAGCAAAACCAGATTCATCATAGTCATGACACATAAGAATGGCCACAAATGGATACTTCTGGGTCTCTGGTAGTCAACTAAGTTGAGCCAACATTCGGGTACTTGATGCGTACAGTAATAACAATTTCTACCCACAGAAGAGATAATGATAAAGCATTTATTCAGTAATTATTATGTGCCAGGCAGGGTGGTAAGCACTGGGAAAACAGATACAAGCAAGACAGCTACTGCTCTCAAAGAGTGTGTGCTCTAATGGGGAAAGACAACCCATAAAACTCTATGGAAAGGAGGTGAGGATGCAGTATGCTGTGGAGGCCTGATTCCAAAACCTGATCAAACTGCAGTAGAGTCTAAGGCTCCCACTGGGGATAAGTGAGATGGATGGGAAGGAGATAAGTATCAATGGATAGAGTGCTGGGCCTAAAATCAGGAAGACTAATCTTCCTGAGTTCAAATCTGGCCTCAGACACTTCCTAGATGTGTGACACTGGGCACCTTGTTTGCCTCAGTTTCCTCATCTGTACAATGAACTGGAGAAAGAAATGGAAAACCACTCCATTATCTTTGCCAAGAAAACTCCAAATAGTGTCATGAAGAATTGGACAAGACTGAAAAATGATTGATCTACAACACAAATGGAAAGGAGGCAAAGAAATGTTGTTTGAGTATAAGAGACAGCTATGTTTTCTTAGTTATCAATACAGGACAGAGTAGAAATGGATATATAATAAATGGAAGAAATATGATTAATCATTATGGAGCAAGCCAAAGAAAATATTGTCAACCCAGGAAAATTTTAGTGAGTTTGTTCATATGTGCTGGATTTGGAGTCAGGAAGATGAGTTCATATTCTGTCTCAGATACTTTTTAGCTATATGACCCTGAGCAAGCCATTAAACCACTCTCAGTCTCAGTTTCTTCATCTTTAAAATGGGAATAATTATAGTATCTACCTCCTATGTTGTAAGGATCAAATGAGATAACACATGTAAAGAGCCTTGCAAACTTTAAATTGCTACGTAAAGGACAGCTATTGTATACATATTTTTTACTATGCTCCCATGCAAATAAATGTGATTCAATATCTGAAATACACACATTTCTATAGAAGGAGCACAAAAGACTAAACTGTCTATGTTATCTTTTCTACATTGAAAACTTTAATGGTAAAATGACACACTTTAGATAATCTGGGGAATGCAGTTAACACAGTGTCAAAGATGGAGTCAGACATGACTCCAGTAAGAATATGTTGCTATTACATAGCAAGCAAGCAGCATACACACGCATACATGCATACACACACACACACACACACACACACACACACACACACACACACACCTGAACTGACCTCATGTCATGTATATGTCTCCCTTATCTTAAAAATAATTCCTTCCCCTATAGCTTCTACCCCTTCAGTTTATCATCTAAATTTCATCCCTCACATTCACTGCTCAAATTCTAGAAAGCATACTATACACTCACTGGCTCAACTTCTTCACTGCCTACTCATTTCTCAACTTCCTACAGACTCATCACTTTAGTCATCATTAGTGACTTCTTAATTGCCAAATCCAATGGAGTCTCTTCAAATTCATCCTCTGATATTTATGTAATTTTGAGTACTTTTTATCCTTCTACTTTGATACTCATTTATTTTGGCTTCTGTAATATCCCCCTCTCTTCCCCTCTGGGTCTGTCTGTCTCTCTCTCTGTTGCTGTGTCTCTGTGTCTCTGTCTCTCTCCCTCTTCATTGGTTTTCTTTTTTTCTCTCATCATCTAACTGGTAAAAAAAAAAAAGTGCTAAAAAAATCGGCATATGTAATTGCTAAATCCCATATAAAATCCCTTTCAAAATTCTAGACTATCATTAAAGATATGGGTCATGAACAACTAGAAAAGAAAGCAGTTATCACATAGAACCAGCATAGCTCCATCAAGAATAGGCCATGATAAACTAACCCAAATTCCTTTTGACAGAGTTGCTAATAACATTAATTACTAGATAGTTACTCAATTAAATACTCATTGGAATGAATAAACAGAAATACAAATTCAACAGTAACTTTCTGTGAAGAAAGGAGAATCCATGAAAAGCCCCAGAAATCAGGATGGGAATCTAAGTTCTAAGCCATTGTGGCTTCTCGGAGTAGAATAAGGCAAGAGTATTTTAAAATGCTCTTAGCTAGAGTTTTGGCCACACATATCATTGCAGTGATCACCATAAAATGCTTATGTTTTTCCCAATGGTATTTTCAAATGTCAAGCCATTGTATGAATTGAGTTTAAGCAGCTACTTTAGACCTTCTGCACTAGAGGCATCAGTGTTGCCATAGCAACTATTAAGCACCAAAGAGAAAAGAAAAAGAGAGATCTTAAAAAAAAAAAAGAAAAAATATAAGGATTGGCAAGAAAATATGTGATGGCACATGGTGCTGTAAAGTAGTTGCCAGGATTGGGAGATGACAAAAGTAATTTGAAAAGGTAGAGGTGAATTTATACATATCCCCCCTAAAAGGTGACAGAAAGCCCATATACTGCACAATAACTTCTTTCCCCCTTTGTAGCTTGACTGACCTATTTCCACAACATAACAAACTATATTTTTACAGAGTAGACAATTCTACATATAATTTTTGTTGCGCCACACATACAGTTGCAAAAATATTCTGATAACTTTCCAATATTTACTGTGCACCTACTATTTGCAGTGTGATAGTGGTTGAGGTTGGGAAACAGCTAGGTGGCTCAGTGGACAGGGTCTGGAGTCAGAAAGACTTGAGTTCAAATCTAGCCTCAGATACTTACTAGCTGCCAAGTCATTTGCTAGCTGGAAAAGTCACTCAACCTCTGTTTGCCTTAATCCATTGGAGAAGGAAATGGCAAACCGCTCTGGTATCCTTGCCAAGAAAACCCCATGGACAATGTCAGCATGGTCTATGGGTTTACAAAGAGTTGAGCGTGACTGAATAAAAAGAAGTAATTGAGGGAGGAGAGAGATATAAAGATGTATAAAATATAGTCACTACTTTAAGAGAGCTTATAAAACTAAATGGCGTACACAAAAAATCAACAATGTAATTTTGTATTATAGATGATATGACTAGGAAAGCCTTTAGCAGAGGAGGTGGTATTTGAGCTAGGCTCTGACTTTTAATCAATGTCATCCATTTGGTTGCTATGTACACACGGTAATGCTTTTGAGAAGGATTGATACTTTGGCTACTGACCCCCTTGATTCACAGTCAAGAAAGTTCTCAGATTATTCTATCATCATTTGTGGCAGGTTTTTGTTCAATCTAACAAAATATGGCAAATGGAATAAATTTCAAATGACTCCTAAATTTAGAGTGTAAAAAGGATTGAATGGCTCATAACCCTGGTGTCTTCCTCTGCTTCTCACTCTCTCTCCCACATATTCAATCTGTTGCTGAGACCTGTTGATTTCACCTTTGCAATATCTCTTGAAAACACCCCATTGTCTTCTTTAATATTACCACCACCCTGGTGCAGTTCCTTATCTCTTTATGCCTACACTATTGCAATAGCCTGATGGTTGCCACAAGTTTCTACCCACTTCAGCCTATCCTCTATTCAGTCACCAAAGTAATTTTTCCAGCATCCATGTTCATTCATGTCACCTCCTTACTCAATAAATTCCAGTGGCTACCTATTACCTCCAGCATCAAATATAAAATCCTCTATTTGGCTTTTGAAGTTCTCTATAATCTGACCCCTTCTTACTTCTGTCTTCTCAAACCTTCCTCACCCCTCTGAACTCTGTGATCCAGTGACACTGATCTCTTTGCTCTTCCTCACACAAGACATTCCATCTCCCAAATCCACGCTATTTCTCTAGCTGGTCTTCATGCATGGAATGCTCTTCCTCCTGACTTCCTTCAAGTCCCACCTAAAATCTTGCCTTCTGCTTAGAAACATTTCCCAATGCTTATTAATTCTAGGGCCTTCCCTCCATTGATTATTTCCTATTTGTCTTGCCTATAGTAGTTTGTTTGTACATTTGCATGTTGTCTCCCCAAATAGATTGCAAGCTCCCGGAGGGAAGTACCTGTCTTTTGCCTTTCTTTGTACCCCTGGCACTTAACACAGTTCCTCGCACATAGTAAGTATTGAACAAATGTTCATTTACTGACTGACTGATCTATAGCACAAGTAGGTAAGAAGCACAAGTATCATCACCTTTACTTCATAGATGATGAAATGGTTCCCAAGAATTGTGACTTGTTCAAGGAAACATAGCTAGTAACTGGTAGGACCAGGACTTGAATCAAGGGTAATGCTGTTGCAGACTAGGGCCTAATGGTGATCCAAGAGGTTTTCCATATCTTTGCCCCTGTGAAAAGCCCTTAGCACAGTACTTGGCACACAGTAGGAGTTTAATAAATGTTTAATGACTTATCAACTGGCTGTGATCTAACCTGAACAAGTTTGCCGCTTTATACTGTTTTCTTTTGGTGGTGGTATTGTTGTTGGAGTTTTTTGGTTTACACAGCAGGTAGAGTAGCATCATTCACTCCCTCTTATTATTCGGGAAATTTGAAAACAGAGATTAAAACACTTCTCAAATGTCATATGCTAAGTTAGCAGAAATAAGTAAATTACTCTTGTGCTCAGCAGTTGCTTCTCTCCATATGTCCCTCTTCATTTCACACTGTAGCAAGCTAACAGATCACTAAGCAACCATGGAATAATTTTCAAGTTAATCTCCCATGGAAAAAAACTATATGAAAAGTAATCAAGAAAAAAAGACTCTTTCAATTCATTTGAGAATTATTCACTATAAGCAAACAATCCATTCTTTGATGCATAAGACTAAACTTTGACAAGAAAGAGGTGTTAGAAAATGCATAAAACTTTCATCAGGCTCCTACTCTGAGAACAAAGTTCCTTTCCAGAGAGCATTATTGATTATGACAAGTTTGTTCTCAATTTATTTGACATACATAGGTCCTGGGTGTTCAGTGAACAACTTTCTTTACTCAATGTCCTCTTCCCAGGGCTTTTTTACAAACCACATGATATATTTAGATGATTGTGGAAAAATATGTAGACACATATTTCACTGCCTTTTTATGCCCTCAGTGGTCTCCTTGCATTGATTATTTTAAATCCTCCCTGTCTTAAATAACCAGTACAGATATTTCAGGCTTCATTAGGGTCATGTCTTTCCCACTTTCTATTGGGTAGAGTTGACACTTTTATCCTAGAAGGCATGCTTGCTTTTTTTTCTTCATAGAATCAAGTCTAAAAGATAAGATAAAAAATACATACATCAGATTATAGACAGATTTGTAAAGTTTAAGTCATGAGGACCTTGGAAAATCTAATGCAGGAAGCTTTTTTTTTCTCTAAATGGTATACCTTACTGATGTATAAAAAGAAAAGCCTTAGGAACACAGATTCATCTTATAAGACTGAGAGGATAAATCTTTTACATGTTTAATTCTTATATTGACAATGTTTACCTCATATAACCTTCTACTGAAGTCCTACTGTGTTGTCTTATTGAGGGAAGTTCCTAGAAGATTTTATCACCCAAAAGTTACGACAGGCAAGTTCTAATCAGCTGGAAAGACTTTGAGTATGGGCCCAGCAACAAACTATATGTCTATCATCTGAGTACTACTGTGGTTTATTTTAGGGAAGTTCATCACCAGATTGTCTACTTTGGAAATCAATATTTTAGCCTCAAAAATCATTTACCAAGTTACATAAGGTTTGAGATTTATGTCGATGGATGAAATACCTTAGCCAACAATATCATGACATGAGTTCTTAAGTATTAAAGTCATATGATAATTCTTTTTAAATTTAGAAACCTATAGAGAAAATAAACTTAACCTTAGGTGTACCAAGGTTTTTTAAGGTGTATTAAGCAAAGGCCAAAAATCTGTTTACAAATATTAGTATCTGATGTTATAGCTATATTTATATAATTATCTAGTCTTATGTTATATCTTTTTATCTATCTATAGGCATATCTATAGATAGATATCTATCTCTATATAGATATAACAGACATCATTATATATATGTGTGTATATATGTATATATATATATGAAACATCAGACACCAAAATCTATATATGTTTATGTATATCAACAGACTTTAAGGTACATATTTGTATATTTTGAATTTATTTTTATATATACATAAAATATGTGTATATACCTAAAGTCTTTCCTTTATTTTTATATCATTCTGTAACTAAAAAGTACTATTTTCAAAACATGTTTGTGTATACAGACTATTCCTCCTTTATGAATAATTTGACATATGAAGACCTTCCTTTAAGAATGACCACTGCTACCTGTCCCCCTTGCCAAGCAAACTCCTCTCCTCACACTGTCACCCTCAGACATAAAAGCCATTTTATAGAAATGCTGACAGTCCTATCTATGCTCCAGCTGCAATCTCCCTTCCCCATTATAGCAGATACAAGTATTACCATTCTTTTCCTTCCTCACCACCTTGCGCCAGGGCCCTCTCACAATGCCTGCACGCAAGTTGCTCAGTCACCAGGACATCTGATCACACTAAGTCCCAAATCTTGACCTCTCCTTTCCCCCTCTGGAGCCGTTGCTGTTTGCAGCTCAGACTTTAATGAGGCTTGAAGCGCAGGGAAGTTTAATTTCAGGGTGACAATTCACAGCTCAGAGGAGTTTAGCAGCAGGGGACTTAGTCATAAGCCATGGAACACTAACCCATAAGAGACTGGACCACTAGAGGATGAATCATCACATAATAACAAAGAACAAGTTTCCCTGAACAGACAAGAAAACATGATGCTTATATATATATATATATTGGAGAGGCCAAGGTTACTGAGGAACCCGCAATTTCCAATTCCTGATAGAGCAAGATAAGCCCAAATAAGGTGAGGCCCTTTTAAAAACCAGCAAGTTCAACCACATAGATATAGGAATTTGTCATAACGATATCTTCTTCCTTGGGCACTGACTTGCCTCTGCCTGAAGTCTTTCCTAATAAACTAAAGTCCTCTATGTTTGAGCTTTCTATACGTGACCTACTTTTCCAGACAGCCTTGAAATTTGCCTTCCTGAGTGTGAGTACTGCTGATGTCAGCTGCCTGGGCTAATCTGCACCCTATTTCACCTCAGATGTCTGCTGCCTGCCAAAAGCTATGTCTGGCCTGACTTTATTGCTATTATTGCAATTTTACCCCAGCTGTGCCCAGCACTGGCAACCCCGTTGCCTACAGCTTAATTTATGTCATTTGTTGCCAAGAACTCAGGGTGCCTCAGGACTCCAGGTTAAGGGCCATGCTTAATACTATTCCATCTACATTATGGGTTAAGTAAATAAGAAGGAGCATATGATATGGATTTATGATAAGGAAACTCAAAAGCATAAATCATGATAGACTAGGAGTCAGAAAGTCTTGGGTTCACAAACCACTTCCAACAGTGATTAGCTTTATGGTCTTGGATAAGTCACTTAACATTTCTGAGTTTGTTTGCTAAAAGGGAACTTTAATACCACAGCATCTCCTTCAGGAGGATAAAGTGATGCTAAAGTGAGATAATTTATATAAAGCACTCTGTAAAATCTAAAGCCATATCTGAAGGGCAGCTGGTTGTTGCAGTGGATAGAGTCTGGGCCTAGAATCAGGAAGACTCATCAAATCTGGCCTCAGACACTTCCTAGCTGTGGGATCCTGAGCAAGTCACTCAACCCTGTTGGCCTCATCTGGAAAATAAGCTGGAGAAAGAAATGGCAAACTACTCCAGTATCTTTGCCAAGAAACTCCCAAATGAGGTCATAAAGAGTCAGACATGACTGAAAAGCAACTCAACAACAACAAAAGCCATATCTAAAAGTCCACAAAGAATAAACACAAAACAGAGTTGCAAGGGAACAATCTAAGATGTTAAGAACCATAAATTTTTTTTTAAAAAAGCTCTAAATCATTAAGGCAGGAGACATGTTCCTCATACATAGCCTGTGAATGTCACTGTGTGGCTCAAAGGGAGACAGAATAGATGTTTCTAGCTTCTTCTCCCTCCACCCTTTTCCAAGGGAGACTCTATTTTCTGCCAGGAAGAGGAGGAGATTAGGGCCAAATCTTGGCCACTCTGCTCTCTTCAGAGAGAGTGAATAACAGGCTAGAATTATATCTGCTCCCATAAATATTATTAGGCTGGAGAATATGATTTTCAGGTTCAATCTAACTTCTGATCATTGTTCATTATTGGGGGGAAAGGAGGACCCCAAGCTTTATATCTAAGGCTTGACACCCTTCCCACCAAATACCAGTTCCACAATGAGCACACAAAACAGGTAGTCAGGAAATAGCAACACAGAAATCAGAGAAAATACACACAGGAGGATATATACCAGACGATTCAGAGTGAATGGGAGCAAAGTAACTCAGCTCAACCGAGAGAGAGAGAGAGAGAGAGAGAGAGAGAGAGAGAGAGAGAGAGAGAGAGAGAGAGAGAGAGACAGAGAGAGAGACAGAGAGAGAAGCACACAGAGAGAGAGAGAGACAGAGAGAGAGCCTTAAATCTCACCCAAGGGGAAATTCCCTGAAGTGTCTAGAGTAGCGAGGTGGGGATAGGGACATGATGGACATTGCCAGTGTCACTTATGGTGGCTTCTACCCATAGTCAATGAAAAGAGGGGTTGGCGTCTTCCATCTTCTCTCTTGCTGGAAGCCAGAAACTAGAAACAGAACTCAAAGAGATGAAAGAAAACTTGAAGAGATTGAGGAGATTGGAGCTCTCCTCTCTTCTGCTCTCACCAGCACTCACCAATTCTGCCCCAACCTTCACACAGGCTGAGGCATTCATCTACACTAATGAGGAGAGAGTTCTAATCTTTGGATTTCAAGACTTGGGTTATATTCATATTAAAAGAATTCTAATAAAAATAACTCAGATTCCACTGACTACCTATCAAATTTGCAAAGATGACAAAAGAGGAAAATGATAAATGTTGAAGAGGGCTATGGGAAAACAGGCACAAGATGAAATGCTTGTAAAAATTAATTAATTTGAAAACAAAAACAATAAACACAGCAGAATCTTTTATTCTCTACATCTTTGAGTTATTTTGTGATGGTAAAGATATAGTCTACTATGGAATATCTTTTGTAAAAGTCTGCCTGTTCCCTACTAATACCTTCATCAAGAATACTCTCTATACATGTAAGATGTATTCTCATTAAAAATTCATAGAGATGAGAGGAAATTTCGTGTAGTGGACTTGGAGTTAGGAAGACATGGCTTCAAATGTTGCCTTAGGCACTAATAAGTTCTGTCATCCTAGGCAAAGCAATTAAACCTATTTGCACCTCAGTTTCCTCATCTGTAAAAAAAAAAAGGGGGGGGTGTTTGAACTTATTGTTTTCTGAGCTACCTTCCAGCTCCAAATCCATAGTCCTATGAAGTTGGCAAATAAGTCAATTATTGTGGACACCCTCTTAGTCAATGTTTGTTGGGAGGTGGGGCAAGGTGATGGTGGGCAATTAACAAGGTCCAAAGCTTGTTTCAGAGTATTTTATATCTTTGTTTTTCTCTAGCATCCTTTAAACTTCCTCTATTAGCACACCTGGAACTGTAATGTTAGGGTGTAAGTACAGTGGCTCCTCTGATTCTGACTAAAAGAGCTTCTTAAGGAAATCTTTACAGATCTTTTTCATGTTTCCTCTGTTTGTTATTATCCTTCTAGTCTCTCTCTCCCTTAAAACTGCTCAGGATGATGACTTAGTGAGGTCACTTGGCAATATTTCTTGTCATTTTTTTAAAACTTCACTATAAATCTCTGCTTTACAAGAAGGAAACTCCCACGCATATATCAAAATTATGCAAGATTTCTTGAATAGCATTAAATAAAATAATAAAATAGATAAATAATAAAATAATATAGATAGCTGTTCAGCAACTCTCAGATAATTCATTTGAGGCAAAACTTAAGGAAAAGAGATGTATACTCCACAAAAGTGTTTGCCATTGCCATGGAGGAAAACCAGCATAGAACTCAAGTTGAAAGGGGATTCCTTACAGATGGTGACATCTTCCAGATATGCCTTTCTGTGCTGATTTTACTTAACCCTAGGTCTTTACAGAGCCTCTTCAACTAAATCAATAATCACTCAAAAGAGTGGCCTAACCATCCACACAGGAAAAATTAAGTACGTGAAAATGCAGATTGTCCAGATTATTATATGTAGTTAAAAAGATTATCTGTAGAGCTTATCCAGCAATAACTTTATTTTGTACAGACATTCTAAAGGAATAAGTTGGTCCCAGAATTAGACAGGAAGAAGAAAGTGACCTGAATTGCCTTTGGAAAATTACAATGATACCTTCATTATGCCAAGCTTCTTTCTTGGCGAAAAAAAGACCATCTTTTTAATTCCAAAACTTACTAGTATTGCTGACTTCACTTCCCTGATCACTCTGATTTACCAAGACTTTATAAATGAGTGCCACTCAGAGAACAAGAGAGAAGTTCATGGTGGATGTAAGCAGAGTACAACACATCAGAAGATGAGCTGGTCATATTGTGAGAGTGAGAGGTAACTAATGTACAATATATGTGCTCCACTGGTGTCCTTAAAAATTCATTACAAAGTCAGAGAGGCCCCCAAAATCTTGAGTGGATCCTTTATGGCCAATTTATTGGAAGGTACACACAACAGTTTCATAGGATGTATATGTATGGATGAATTGTAATCTGTAACTTCGGAAGGAGTATCGATAAATTCACAGATCCATTGGAGTATTGAGGTTATAAAAGTTAGTTATAATTATTGTATTGTTAAGAGATTTCATATGGATTTCATAAGAAAAGCAAGACAGTATAATAGATAGAAAGCTGGCCTGGAGGCCTGGGAAAAAAATTGGGTTCAGTTCCCATCTCTAATTCATACAGATTGTGTAACCCTGACAAAATTCCTTAATGTCTCTGTCCTCTAAGCAGATCTTTAAGACTACACATTGCA
This sequence comes from Phascolarctos cinereus, assembly GCF_003287225.1. Taxonomy (NCBI): domain Eukaryota; kingdom Metazoa; phylum Chordata; class Mammalia; order Diprotodontia; family Phascolarctidae; genus Phascolarctos; species Phascolarctos cinereus. The sequence goes on from NW_027555958.1 coordinate 344,630,682, forward strand.
GAAAAGGTGCCAATCAGCATGGGAGAGGGAGTTCACATAGTTGGGAACCATTATCTATAATACCATTATATGAGAGGAGTTATTTTTCCTAACAACTCATTAAAATGCACTTTTGGAACTTAACCTATTTATTTTAGCATTGTGATTTAACTGTTTCTTGTTTTATGTCCATAAATACATTGTAAACTCCCTGATACCAGGGCCCATCTTATAATTCTTTTGTACTCACCACAATGCCCAATGACATTGTTGAATACAGAGTAAGAAATGAACAAATATTTGTCTCATGAAAAAATATGTACATATATCCTTTGTGAAAAACATTTTGGGATACTGTAATGTAAAAATTTTATCATTAATATTTGTCTTGCATATGGAGCAGAAAGCGATATTTATGATAATTGAATAACTTTAAGCTATTTACGAGACTGTGGTTTACTTAATATATGCAACAACAAGAAGAATATTGCTGCTATTTGGAAGAATAAGTAAAATTCCTTCACCTGAGAGTTAAGTCTAGGGACATAGAGTGAGGGTGGGGAGGTATAACAGAAGGAACACTGAATTCCATATCCCAGTACCATTTCCTTCTCTAAGTAGCTATGTAGCCCCAGGCAAGTCATGTAACATGTTTAAGCTTTGAGGTAGCTTAGTTGGACATCAAAACAAGAATAAATGTTTGCACTATTTCAGATATGTTGTAGGTTAGATAGGTTTTTGTGTCTTGAACTAGAAAATTTACCATCACTTATTATGCTGTTTTTATGGGATTATGTATTGTTTTGAACAGCTTACTTACCAGTATACTTTTATTTTATTAATTTATTTTGATTTATCAACAATCACTTCCATAAGCTTTTGAGTTTTAAAATTTTTCTTTCCCTCCCTCCTCGCCTCCCTCCTCAAGACAGTGTGCAATCTGATATAGGCTATATATATACATTCCTATTAAACATATTTTCACATTAGTGATATTGTAAGGAAGAATTAGAAGCAATAGGAGGAAGCACAAGAAAGAGAAAACAAAACAAAACAGATGAAAAAAATAACAAATAGTATGCTTCAATCGGCATTCAAACTCCATAATTTTTTCTTCTTTGTGAATAGCATTTTCCTTCATGAGACCTTTGGAGATGTCATAGATCCTTGCATTGTCGAGAAGGGCTAAGTCTATCAACATTAGCCATCGCACAACATGGCTGTTACTGTGTACAACGTTCTCCTGGTTCTGCTCACTTCACTCAGCATCAGTCCATACAAGTCTTTCCAGGTTTTTCTGAAGTCCTCCTGCCCATCATTTCTTATAGCCAGTAGTATTCCATTACATTCATATACCACAACTTGTTCAGCCATTCCCCAATTGATGGGCATTCCCTCAATTTCCAATTCTTTGCCACCACAAAAAGAGCTGCTATGAATATTTTTGTGCATGTGGGTCCTTTTCCCATTTGTATGATCTCTTTGGCATGCAGCCTTAGAAGTGCTATTGGTGGGTCAAAGAGTATAGACATTTTTATAGCCTTTTGGGCATAGTTCCAAAGTGCTCTCCAAAATGGTTGGATCATTTCACAATTTCACCAGCAATGCATTAGTGTTCCAATTTTCCCATATCTTCTCCAGCATTTATCATTTTCCTGTTTTGTCATGTTGGCCAATCTGATATGTGTGATGTGGTACCTCAGAGTTGTTTTGATTTGCATTTCTTTAATCAATAGTGGTTTAGAGAATTTTTTCATATGACTATAGATGGTTTTAATTTCCTCATCTGAGAACTGCCTGTTTATATCCTTTGACACTTTATCAATTGTGGAATGACTTGTCTTCTTATAAATTTGACTTAATTCTCTAGATATTTTAGAAATGAGGCCCTTATCAGAGACACTGATTGTAAAAATTCTTTCCAAATTTCTACTTTCCTTTTACTCTTGATTGCATTGACTTTGTTTGTGCAAACATTTTTGAATTTAATGTAATAAAAATTATCCATTTTGCATTTTGTAATGTTCTCTTTCTCCTGCTTGGCCATGAATTCTTCTGTTCTCCATACATCTGATAGGTAAACTATTCCTTGCTCTCCCAGCTTGCTTATAGTATCAGCTTTTATATCTAAATCATGCACCCATTTTGACTTTATTTTGATACATAGTGTGAGGTTTTGGTCTATGCCTAGTTTCTGCCATAGTCTTTTCCAGTTTTCCCAGCAGTTTTTTTGTTAAATAGTGAGTTCTTATCCTGGAAGCTGGGGTCTTTGGGTTTATCAAAACCAATATATATTTAAAACATAAGAGAATTGGACTAGATAAACACTAATTTCCAAAGTACTATTTCTTTGATTCAATTCTTCCTTAAATGGCCTGTTAAGAAGGGACCATTAGGCATTCCAGCAAAGTTATGAGGAACCAAAAGTGATTCACAGCTGAGATTTACAAGTTGGGGGGGGGTGTCCATTGCTCACACAAAAGCTGACTAAAATTTTCCAGGTTATAGGACAAGAGGAGATAATCCCCCAGGAGTTCAAGCACACCTCCATTGTCCATCTCTATAAAGGTAAAGGAAATAGTTTGTCCTGTGACAATCACAGGGAGGGGTCTCTATCTCAGTCATTGCTGGCAATATTCTTGCCAGATCCTTTTTAATACGCTAATTCTTCACCTGGAAGATGGTCATCTATCCAACAGCCAGTGTAGCTTCAAAAAAGGCCTAGGAACAGTCAATATGGTGTTTGCTGCCTGACAACTCCTGGAGAAATGCCAGGAGCAGAACAGAGGTCTGTACACCATGTTTGTAGATCTGACCAAGGCCTTTGATACTGTCAGTCATGAGGGCTTATGGAAAACTTTGTCAAAATGTGGTTGCCTGGAGAAGTTCATCAGTATTGTATATCAATTTCATGATGGTATGTTTGCTTGGGTTCTGGATGATGGACAATGCTCTCATGCTTTCCCAGTCACCAATGGAATGAAATAAGGGCTGTGTGCTTGCTCCCATGCTTTTTAGCATGATGTTTTCAGCCATGTTGTCAAATGCCTTCAAGGAAGACAAACATAGCACGAAGGTCAGCTACAACACTGATGGCAAATTCTTCAACTTAAAAAGACTACAAGCCAAGACTAAAGAGGAGGGAGTGTTGGTGCATGATTTTTTGTTTGCAGATGATTGTGCATTCAACACAGCCTCTGAAACTGAGATGCAACAAAATATGGATCTATTCTCTGCTACTTGTGCTAACTTTGTGCTACTTTTGGCCCAAAAATTAACACCAAGAAAACACAGGTGCTCCATCAGCCAGTACCACATCATCCATTTGTGGAACCATCAGTTACAGCAAATGGAGAAGTTCTGAATACTGTGGATAAGTTCACTTACCTTGGCAGTATACTTTCCAGGGATGTACACATTGATAATGAAGTTGACACTTGCATTGCTAGAACTAGCTCAGTGTTTGGGAGGCTCCAAAGGAAAGTGTGAGAGAGAAGAGGTATCAAACTGATTACCAAACTGAAGGTCTACAGAGCTGTTGTGCTGACCTCATTGTTCTATGCCTGTGAAAACTGGACAGTATACCAGTACCATACCAGGAAAATGAATCACTTGCATTTGAATTATGTTAGGAAGATTCTGAAGAACATCTGGCAGGATTAGATACAAGACACTGAGGTCCTTTCTCAAATTCAACTGCCAAGCATTCAGACTCTACTGCAGAGAGTGAAACAATGACGGGCTGGCCACATTGTTTGAATGCCAAATGTACACTTGTCAAAAAGACTATTTTGTGGAGAGCTCACACAGGGCAAACACTCAGATGGTGTTCAGAAAAAGTGATATAAGGACACTCTCAAGGTCTCTCTCAAGACCTTTGTAATTGATTGTGTGACATGGGAGACACTGACACAGGACCACCCAGCATGGCATGCATGCCCTCATCAGAGAAGGTGCTGTGCTCTATGAGCAAAGCAGAATTGAAGTAGCTCAACAGAAAATGTGAGACGTGCAAATGTAGAGAACCCACCCCAAATGTTCACATGGACTATTTGTGCTCAACCTCTGGCAGAGTATTCTGAGCTCATATTGATCTGATCAGCCACAGTCAGACACAGTGTAACTTGACTCTAACATAGTGGTGCCATTTTGGTCCTTTTGAGAATGAAGGACAACCAACTAAAGGGCTGCCATATGCAATAGGGATTGGATGTCTCTAGAGAGCACAATAAGGAGCAGTGAGTGTGTAGAAGCTGTAAAGAGATGATACATTTAGGTTTGAAGTCAGGGAGGAAATGCCAAACAATTAGAGGAATCAAAAAATGAAATGGAAGCAAAAGATTCCACCTCACTGGAGGTCTTCTTCTCCCCCCCCCAAAAAAAAAGGCTAGATGATCTTTTGTTAGCTATGTAGCTATTTTGCAGTAGGGGGAGAGAATTTTTTTTCTTTCTTAGGTGTGGGTTAGATTAGATCTGTTCTTTTTTTAAAAAAAATATTTTATTTTTTCCAACTGCATGAAAAAAACCAATTTTTAACATTTCATTTTTAAAAATTTTGCGTTCCAAATTCCATCCTCCGCTGTCCTCTCCGCTTCCTGAGATAGGAAGCAATTTATACATGTGCAATCATGCAAAACATATTTCCATATTAGTCATGTTGAGAAAGAAAACACAGACCAAAAAAAAACATGGAAAAAAAAGTGAAAATTGTATGCTTCAATCTGCATTCAGATTCTCTCATTTCTTTCTCTAGAAGTGGATAGCATTTTTCATGAGTTCTTTGAAACTGTCTTAGATCATTGTATTTCTCACAATAATCAAGTCATTCACAGTCAGATTAGTGGTTTTAGCCTAGGATCCATGAACTTGATTTGTTAAAAATATTAATACAAGTATTTCCATGTCATTGGTTTCTTTTGTAATCTTATATTTTTTTTATGTATTTAAAAATGCTATTCTGAGAAACAGATCTTATGGGGTCCATTACACACAAAAAGGTTAAGGATTTCTGCTCTCAATGGCCTCTGAGGCCCCCTCCAATTCTGAGATTCTGTGATGCTGTTGATTCTAAAATCTAGATGCTGGCATCCATTCGTTTCCCAGCATAGCTCATAGGGACCATCAACAAAACCAGCCTGGCATTATCCCTGATTACTTTATTAGTGAATTCTCTACTATGGAATCCTTATGTTGAAAATAAAGACATTGTTCAACGTGATCTGAAAGATCCCTTCCAGCCTCCACATTCAAATAAAAACAAACTATCAGCTTAAAAAAATACTCTTTAAAAAAAGAACCACACTTCATTTGAGAAAAGCTATGATTTTCTTCAAAGACCATGTAGATTCTTAAAAATATGAACAGTGAGAGGGTAAAAACATGCCTACCAGACTCTAACTGACTATGTGCCATAGTAAAATGAAAAGATAAACCAAGTAAGTGGTATTGAGATAGAAATATGCAAACAAAAAAGGCTAATCAAGGAAAGAATGAAGTCAAATTGTTATTCTGACAGATTTCAAACACAATGACAAGCTTAGAACCTACAAGAAATTGGAATCAATCCTATGAAAAAATAGGGATGAGAATACAATATATTCCTTATCTTTCTATCCTAATCCTTTATGAGTTTGGTTTCATGGGAATTAGTGGTTTTGATTAAATAATTTATGGAGCTCGTTGCCAAATTGAGATTTAGATTAAGAAAAGGAATAAATCTGCCCTCAGATAGAACCTGCCCATTCATCTGCCCAACAAAGGTAGATGATACTTAACTCCCTAGCCAATGCACTAAGGAGAACTACCTTAATTGGACTTGCTATCCTTTTTTCATAAAATTGAGCTTCTTAAGAATTTTACTATTGTTGTCAGTGGGACAATTATTCACACAGTCTCCTATGTTTTAAATCTTCCTCATCTCTTATTACCAATCAGTTACCAAAGGCTCTTGATGTAGGTATCAGCCCTGTTTATTTTCCAGGGTAATAGATAGAATCTATTATTTGTGACACTAGTTCTTTCCAAAGAAGTGGATGGAGAGCTGGGCATGATGTCATTTAGGCACCTCTTGAATTTTTCCCATAATCTAAAATAAGTTTTATGTATACAATAAGCCCCTAATAAAATGCTTGCTGAATTGTATTAAAAATGTTCAGGTAATGGGTAAACTAATAACCCTAGAAATGTCCCTATGAATTAGGCAAGCCTATTTGGTTAACTGGAAGACTTCACACACAATTGAGACATTTGCCTTATAAGCCAAAGATGGTATATGAATGATTGTTCTAGGACCTATGGCAGGTATAGAAAGTTTAAGAGACTTGACAAAGTTATATAGGTAATAAGGTGGAAGCTAGGTGGTGCAGTGGATAAAGCACTGGCCTGGAGTGAGGAAGATCTGAATTCAAATCCAGCCTCATACATTTACTAGCTGTGTGAGCCTGGGCAATTCATTTAAAGTTTGCCTGATTCATATATCTTAACTAGAAAATGAGTATAATAGGGGCAGCTAGGTGGCACATTGGATAGAGCACTGGCCCTGAAGTCAGGAGGACCTGAGTTCAAATCTGGCCTCAAACCAAACACTTGACACTTACTAGCTGTGTGACCTTGGGCAAGTCACTTAACCCCAATTGCCTTTTAAAAAAAATAAAGAAAATGAGTATAATAATAGGTCCTGCCTCTCAGAGTAGTTGTGAGGATAAAATAAGGTAATATTTGTAAAGGGCTTAGCACAGTGCCTAGCACACAGTAGCTATTTAATGAATGCTTTTATTCTTTCTTAGCAGAAACAGCATTCAAATTTTGGTCTTTTGATTCCAAATCTGCTTCTCTTCCATCACTCCATACTGTCTCTCATAAGAACTTAGTTACTTGTTCTATATTATACTTAATACTAAACTATGAAATTGGCAGCAAATAATACGTCTCTGCAATTACTGAGCTCTGAACTAATTGCCTGTCATCATTAAATAGAATGAACTAAGTTAAGAGATGTGATGGTATAATGGAAGAGGACTGAGCTGAGAATCAAATGACCTGAATTGTAGTTGGGGCAGAAGTCTAAGATGGCACATGAATTTGTCATTCCTTTTTTTCTGATTATATTGGCTCACATTCCTTATACTGCTGGTCATTTATGCTGAAACATATCCACTTCTCAATATGTTTGCCTTTCCATTCAAAAGCTTTCCTCTTATCCAGTCTCATCAATGGGCTATGGATTCTTTTCCTATCCTTTCTTTTAATTTAACCATAGGCATTTACTTTACACATAGGGTAAAATAATCAATATATCACACATTCCCAGATTGTTCTCCTTTGTATTAGCTGACTTTGTTTCTTTTGGGCAGGGGGGACAGGAAAGAACAACTGGAGGAGAGTTTCCATTTTCTAATCCTTCCAAAAGCACCCTGGAACTGTGAGATAACATATTGCTTAGATCTGTTTGCTCTGAGCCATGTGTTATCTCAGAATGCCATATGTTTTATTGTAGCATTTTCTTCAATTGTGTCCTTTTTTTAAGGTTTAAATCACTGGAGGATTTTAAGAAATTGGATTCTTCAAAGAAAGCAATGTTGGATTTCAGTGTGTTTGACTTGGTATGTTTTCACTTAAATTCTTTAAAGGTTAGAATTTTTAAAAAAATCATTTTGAGAATTAAGATACTACTGACCACAAAACACAGTATATCTGAAATACCCATTCTATTACCTATAAAGAAATATGCATGTCTTTGACCAATTTCAATTGCCATAATATTTAAATACTTCAATGAATCCATGATCTCATGCATGAGGGTACTGTCTTTGGCAATTCAGATTTCAACCCATCCATGCTGTTTAATTTTGAGTAACTCTTGCCCCTGACCTATTATAAATGTGTCAAAGGACGTCTAGTCATCAGGTGTGGTGGTGTATGTCTATCTCACTTCATTTTGAGGCTAAAGCTAGCAGATCTCTTGAGCTCCGGGGTTTTGAGCTTCAGTGGGTTGTGCCAATCAGTTGTCTGGATTATGTTTGGCATTAATATGATGAAGCTGAAGGAAGAGAGGGCCACAAAATTGTCTAAGAATGGTTGAATAGACTGACCTCAGCTGGTCAAGGCTTCTATGCCTAGGGAGATGGGGCTCACGAATTTGTAGTGGAAAAGGGGCTACTGTACTTCTAGCTTGTAGCTAGTGGCTCAGTAGATAGAACACTGGGCCTGAAGTTAGGAAGACCTGTATTCAAATCCAACCTCAAACACTGCTTAGCTGTGCGACTCTGGGCAAGTCACTTAAATTCTGATTAACTGACAAAAAGGATCCACTATCCAATGGAGAAGGAAATGCAAACTACTTCAATATCTTTGCAAAGAAAACCCCAAGTGAGGTCATGGAGGATTGGAAGTGACTGGACCAACTGAACAGCCACAAAAAAAACAACAGCTTCTAGCCTGGGCAAGATAGGGAGAGCTAGTCTCTTAAAAAAAAAAAAAACTAATAAATAAAAACAGCCATAACAAAAACCCTCAAAAAAAAAAAAGACAACTCAATATTCTAGAGGGCTTACTCCAATGACCTTGATATTTGGGGATATCAGAGAAACATATGGGCAATACTTTGGTTATTCTTTGTTCTTAATACATGATCAGGCCCCCTTTCTTTTCAGGAAATACGTATTTTTGATCCTTAATGCACTTCTATCACATAATTTTTGGGTGTCAAGGTAATACAACTTCTGTTTGCTCATCTCAATCACTTCATTGCCCTTGGGAAGACCTTCTATGTTGTCATAATAACAATTGCTATTTATATCACATTGTAGAGTTTTCAAAATATTTTACCTGCAGTATTCCATTTGAACCTAAGAATCCTTTGTGAAAGGTAATACACGCAATATTAAGGGAACTGATGTTCAGAAAGTTTAAATGACTTGTCCATGGTTATATCACTAGTTAAGTGTCAGAAATGGTACCTTCTTTACCTCCCAAGTCCATCACTGCAGGTACTGCATCACAATGCCTCTCCATTATAATGAATTCTTGATAATATTTGTTGATATAAGAGATGAGAAGTTTAGATAGTAAGAAATATTTTAAACTGTGGAAACCATTTCTATTTAGCTTTGGAATGTAATACCATATATACTTAGTCTAATTCACACTTACATCCTTTTCTCCTTTCTTTGTGACCAGGATCTTGACTGGGTGGTGCAAAAGGAATCCTGCAGGTGCCACATATAATTCATATGTACATAATTGACAAGAATGAATATTTTTATGATAGACAATCCTAAGTACAGAGAATTATCTGACATCCTAGAGGTAATAAAATGAGTCATTGAAAAAAAAATCAAAAACACTAGCCCAAATCTCCCAGGACTCTGTTACTAGGTTCTATCCATGAGAAAATGCTGCCTTGCTGTCAAAGATCTTAATTTTAACAAGTAATCTACATCATGGTATAGGTAAAACTATCTCATTTTTCCCTTCACCTCTAGGAAAATGGGAAACACATTCTTCTCAGAGAGGATATTTTTACTGTCACCAAAATTACCCTAGGTCTAGTTATTAATATGATTCTAGATTGTTTAAAAGAGAAAATAAAGGAGACTTTGGCTGGGCTGGAGGAAGGGAAATGTCCAAATTTTAATGGAGGGAGGAGGATAGATAACTCCTTTGGGTAGGAGTTATACCTGATGATCTCTTAGTTTCCTTCCAACTCTGCTATGATTTCACATTGAAAAGAGTGAAATGGAAAGAAAATGGGCTCTAAAGTGAAGCTTGGCCCCTCACTTATCTCTCACAAAACTGTTAGGAGAGTAGAAAGTGTGTTATCATTAGCTCTGTTTTATACTTAATGATTTTAAATTGTTTCATTGTTTTGAGGGAACATACCAGTTCAAAGACATTTCACATCAGCCAAGGAATCATTTATCACGTTGTTATTAGTGCCACTATTTAAAAAATTTTATTTATTTTATTCTGAACTTGAGAAATAAAACAAGCATTTCCATAACATAGTAGAATAGAGAAAAAGATGATTGTACATGAAACTGCAAATCTATTATGTACAACATGCTGTTGCTTTTAAAAATATAATAAAATTATCATGTAACTTTTTTCCTGTTTTTCCCTCCCTCCTTCTGCCCTAGAAATGTCTACCATTAGACACACATATATATGTGTATATAGAAATATACATATATTGTATATATACATATGTGTATGTATATATACATATATAGAAATATATGTGTATATGTATAACCATTCTATACATACTTCTATTTATCAGTTCTTTGCCTGGATACAGATAATGTCTTCATATGTATGGATAGGTGAACAATTTATGAATAAACAAGAGATAGAGGGCACCACTATTTTAAATGAATTACCTAATTAAGAAAGAAATCCTGATTAAGCAGTTAATATATAAAGATATAGCTTGAAATTTAAGGAATCTTTGTAGCTTCCTTGAGGTCACAGAAGAAACTGAAGACAGAAGCAAGGTGAGCACTGGAAGATTTTCAGCCTCAAGCACTAGGTATCAGTATAATGCCACTACTTTTCTGTAATACTTTCCTACTACTAGACCTGTAGGATGGATAGTGGAAATATTAATATCCCCATTTTACAGTTAAGAAAATTGATGCTTTAAAAGGTGAAGAGATTTGCCCATTTCACTAGTGTCAGATCCTGGATTTAAATCAAGGCTCCCAAGTCCACGTCCAGAGCCTCTTCTATTATGCCAATTTCTGCCTAGTTCATCATAATCTAGTACAAACAGCCAGCAAGCATTTATTAAACACCAACTATGTGCCGTGCACTGTGCTCTACAGTAGAAATACAAAGCTAAAAATGAAATTGTGTTTGCCCAAAGAGTATTTAAATTCTATTGGCAGAAACAACATGTATGTATAAAAGAATATACAAAATGTATCCAAAACAAATGCAAGGTAAATTGTAGGGATGGCATTGGCAGCTGGGGGGAATCAAAAAAGATTCCACATACTCTGAGGATTGAATACATTACATAAAACATCATGATGACAGGTCTGGTAAAATTGAAAACTTTGCAAGACTGACAGTGGAAAGCTACTTGACTAAGTTTGATGATCATTCTCAGGTAGGTAAGTAATGAAATCATTCCTCCTCTGATGGCTTTGGTCAAGGTTGTGTAACTTTCTAGTTTAGCTCAAAATTTGCGGAGTCTGACACTGCCTCAGGACTCAACTGCAAACTTGGCCTAACAAAGACTGAATTCTTAGTGATTCCTAAGAAAAAGAATTCAGTAGATAGCCATTCCCCAAAGCAAAGCAGATCTTTCAGGAAAGATGATATGAAAATCTCAAGCTTCACACACAATGTGCAAAGCTTTTCACAAGGAAATACTGATTTCTTAAAATGATGGGAAAGGAGGAAATAGTTTTAAAGGAGACCATAAACCGAATTTATTCATTTCAAAAGTCTGTCAGAAGAAGGTATTTCTCTGGTACAATCACTCTCTTCATTTCCTTCTGACTGATTAGTTTTAAAGATATCTCTATATTCTTCTATATTCTATCTATTATGGAGAATGATCAATTTATGCTATCATTCCATTATTAAAAGAATGTAGATTTGGAGGAAAATTTTGTTTCCTCTAAAATACTTTTTGATACACATTTAACTTTTACGGTAATAGATTGAAACTGAATAAACTAACTTGCCAAAACTATTTATTTCTCATTAACATTGACTAATTATTGGACCATGTTAGCTCCTCTTAGATCTTCTAAACTTATAGGTCTAAGTGATATGTCATTCTTCATCTTTGTCCAGCCAATTCCATTGTCTACAACTTCTTTCTTCTGACAGCTCTCAGATTTGCATGCCTTTCTTCCCATGAAAATTTGCATTCATCTTGTAACTTACTGCTGGGGAGGTATGGAGGAGAAGAAAAGGTGAGCTTTGTGGTCATGCTGGAAGTTGGTTAATAAGCCAAAGTGTGTCTCTGAGGTTACCTGAGATGTAAGTTCCAGGTCCATGGCAGAATAGAATGAGCACATTATGAAGAGTCAGAGATCAAGCCCTAGCTATGTCAACATCTCATTTTACTATCAGGAATAAGTTACTTATCAGGTATGTTTTAAAAGGAAATCATTGATTAGCTGTTAAGTCAGATGGCTTCTGGGTTCCCTTCTAGTTCTGACATTTGGTGAATCTACCTTTATGGAACTTATTGAAGAGGTGGCATATAGACTTTTCTCTTCAGAATGAGTAGTAGTTTCTCACTTAGACAAAGATGCTGGAATAATACTACATAGTCTAAAGCACAAAAACACTAATTTCAAGTGCTAAATACAAAACAACTCTAGAATGGTAGGTTATGTCCCTAAAAGCAGGACTTTTCCTTTCTTTGGCAGATGTCTATTCAGGTTAAGATGATGTAGATCCTACTACCACCCAGAACTCCATAGTGACTATAACCAAGGAATCCCCCCCCATCATGGTTCTCCCCCTATTTTAGAATTGGTCTTGACCTTGACCTCGTCAGTAGTGGCCACCTATCACAGGCCACAGGTTGCTGTGAGAGGAGGAGCTATGTTGCCCTAGCTGCCCTGGGGCTTTGGCCTGAATCTTGGAAGAAGGATGCTGAAACTGTCTATGAAGTCTCTAATCACATATCAGGCCACTTTGGCTGGGCTTCAACCTGAAGTCCCAGAATTTAGTAGTTCTTTCTGTTACAGTATGAGGCTAGAAATAGGGATGGGGAAAGGAAGAGAAGATTTGCTTTGTAAAGGGGGCTAGGCAAGGATGTATAAATAGCTCCTTTATCAGGTCTTCTAGATACTGAGGAAGGCACAAAGATGAAAAAAAGACATGCTACTATCCATGAATCTTGTAAGTAACTAGGAAATATAGGATATATGAAAAATAACTATAATGCAAAATAAAAATAAAATGAAAGGATCAGAAAAGGATTCATGGAGGAGAATCTTTATGGATCTGTATTATAAAGGATGGGTTGGATTTCATTGGGTAGAAATAACTGGAACAGATCATTCCAGGCCTAGGGAAAATTATGTATGGAGGCTGGATAGGTTGAGTCACCAGTTTGGCTGGAGGGGTAGAATATATGAAGTAAAATCATGTGAGATGAAGATGATGAGGTTAACTGGTACCATATTATAGAGCACCTGGAATGCCAGGCTAATGTATAATGACATTAATCAATAGATAATTATGAGTCACTGAATGGTTTTGAGGACTGGAGTAATGTCATTCAAACTGTACATTAGAGAATGATTCTGACAGAGGTGTATAAAGTAGAGTGAAAGGAATGAGATTTGAGGTACAATGATCAACGAGTAGGTTATGACAGTGGTTTTAAAGGCAACGAATATTAGTAAACGTTTCTCTAGAGTACGGCATTACGGTAGGAGGAATATGTAACAGGAAGGAGATGTGAAATATACTTTGGAAGTAGTCTTTGAAATTGATTGGATAGAGGAGGTAAGAGAAGAAGGAAGAATAAAATATAGTATTCAGATTTTAAGAATGAGTGCCTAGTACAGTGATAGTGCCATTAACAGTAAGACTCTAAGAGAGAGAATAGGTCTGAGAAATAAGAAATTCATTTTGGACTTAAAAAGTTTGAGATAGAGGCAGCTAGGTGGTGCCCTGAAGATAGAGCCCTGAAGTCAGGAGGATCTGAATTCAAATCTGGCCTCAGACCAAACACTTGATTCTTACCAGCTGTGTGACCCTGGGAAAGCCACTTAACCCCAATTGCCTAAAAATAATAAAAAAAAGTTCAAGATGCCAGTAGAACATACAGATGAGTCATAAGACCATAGGATCATAGACTTTGAGATGGATTGGGACCACTGAAGTCTTCTAGTCCCATCCCTTCATGGCCCATGGAGGGGCCAGACTTTGGTTCTAGGTCTTTGGTCAGCTGGTTTGTACAGTGGATATAGTATTATAACTAGAGTAAGAGATAACTGAATACAAATCCTGCCTTATATACTTGCTAATTGTGTAACCTTTGGCGAGTAACTTAACCTCTGCTTGCCTCAAATTCCTCATCTCTAAAATGAGGATGTCAATAATAGCATTTATTTTCCACAGTTGTTTTGAACATAAAAGAATATTTTAAAAGCATTTTGTAAAGATTAAAGCATTATATAAATGCTAGCTGTTATTATTGTTGGTGGTGGAATGGTGGTCTTTCCATTGTATCACAGTGGGCTTGTCTAATACACAGTTGGTTATGTGAATTTGTAACACAGGAGAGAGGGCAGAGCTGTTGTTACAGATTTGAGAGTCATTTACTTTGAAGTGATGGAAGAAGCCATGTGGCTGGAAGAACCATATACAGGGAATAGAATTCTAAATTCCTCCTTGTAGTTTTGTGCTCAGCCCACAAGGTCATTCCTTTCAACATGTAAAATTGTTAATTATGTGTTCTGGCTTGTCCTTTCTTTATACAGAAAGGTTGAATAGTGATATTTAAGTATCCTTTTACAACAGGGGGCAATTTCTTGCAGGGTGATCATTATTAAAATTGCACAGACATCTACATAAGTAAAGAAGTTTATAATGGGAATAGACTAATTCATTTAATGGGCTCAGTTTTTCTTTCCACTCACCATTTTCTGTACTATCTGCTTAGAAATGTAAAAGTTCTTTTTTCATCCTCCTAATTTTGTGGACTTAGAAAAATATTTATTTGGATTACTTGGCCAATTCCTACACGAATGTCATTTTTAATTTAATAATAAATTCTTGACTTACAGATCTATCCCAAGTAGAAGAAACTTCCCCTGGCAACATAATTGATTGAAACTAGCATAGTTCTTGGTATTGTATTTATTAAGTACTTGAAAAAGGAGCAAAAAACATTACCAATCCTACATTCTAACAACTCGATGCTTATTATTTGCTCTTCATCTTCACTAGGAAGCAAGATATTATGGGGAACAAGCAACAGGTTGAGAGTAAGAAAAATTGGTAGCATATGGGGGAGAAGGAAGAGAGTTGTCTGGTCCACCAGGTGTCAAAGTCAAGTAGAAATGGGGTCCCTGTAAGCCACACATTGACTAAAAATGGCAAATTAACATTATCTTTGTGGCATTGTATTTTTATTTATTTTGTTAAACATTTCCCAATTAAATTTTAATATATGTTTCCCAGGAGGAAATTTTGACACCTCTGGGACTAGAGCTCAGCTCTAGGGCCTTAAACAGTATCTCTGGCCTTCAGTTTCTTCATTTGTAAATTTAGGATAGGGTTCAGAGGGTGGTTGAGGGCAAGGTCTTGCATTAGATTACCAAGGTCCCTTCTAACTCAAAATCTATGACAGTCTAAAAAAGGCTGAAAACTTAGTCACACCAGAGAATGCCTCATGCCTTATATTGTGAAATATTTTTTCAACCTGATTGAAAGTGTACAATAAAAATGTTTTATGTGGATATTTGTCTTCCTTTTTCAAAGTACATTTCTTGTCCTCTAATATTTCTCACATCCAGACAGAACTTAAACTTCATTACTTTCTACCTACCAGATATTACAAGCACATGTCCTTTCCTCTCAGTCTCCATTTTTATTTCCCTTTTATAGGCTCCTATCATGACTCATCAAAACATCCCTACAATGGTCCCCATTGATCTCAGGTTATCAGTCACCAAAACACTGTAAGGAATACATTTCAGGACCATTGCTTTATTATCAATATGCTTTGCTACTTGTGCTAGGCTGGACTTCCTAACCTGTTGTCATTTGGTAAGGATGGTTGGCTTCTTCTCTACTACTGTTTGCTTCCTGGAATAATGGTTACAAGGATTGGGCTAGAATCTTGGTTGCCTGGGTTCTGTATTAAGATCTCTAATGAGGGGGGACATACTTCTTCCTGAGATAGCCCATTTTACTTTTCAACAGCTCTAATTGTTAGGAATTCTTTCTCATTGATATTAAGCTTAAATTTGTCCCACTACAAGTTGTAGCCATTGTTTGCATTGTTTTATATTATTTTCAATCACTCTACCAAATACTTTGCATAGTATCATATATCATCAAATATCATGCCCCTCTCTACTCTTTGTTCTAGATAGCTCTTCTCCTTACACAAAACTGTGTAATATTCTCTTTCTTTTTCTTTCTTTCTTTCTTTCTTTCTTTCTTTCTTTCTTTCTTTCTTTCTTTCTTTCTTTCTTTCTCTCTTTCTCTCTCTCTCTTTCTTTCTCTCTTTCTTTCTCTCTTTCTTTTCTCTCTCTTTCTTTTCTCTTTCTTTCTTTCTTTCTTTCTTTCTCTCTCTCTCTCTTTCTTTTCTCTCTCTTTCTTTTCTCTCTTTCTTTCTTTCTTTCTTTCTTTCTTTCTTTCTTTCTTTCTTTCTTTCTTTCTTTCTTTCTTTCTTTCTTTCTTTCTTTCTTAATGGGGGTTAAGTGACTTGCCCAGGGTCACGCAGCTAGTAAGTGTCAACTGTTTGGTCTGAGGCCGGATTTGAACTCAGGTCCTCCTGACTTCAGCTGCCCCATAATATTCTCTTTCCAAATTCATCTCCTACTACTTTTCTCTAACCAAACTAATCCACTCATCATCCCTTGAACATGTCAAGAGTTGGCTTTCTGCCTATATATAACACATATCCCATTCCTCCCCTATTACAATTGAAGGTCAGGTCAAATCCGAGCACCTTCATGAAATCTTCTGTAATCACCAATATCAATGGAGATCTCTCAGTCTTAAGAGTTCTCTTAGAATTTATCATCTGCAATTCTGATTTGTTCTTAAACAGAACACAGACAGGTCATTTTGGTGTCCTAGACAAGCGTTTAAAATTGTGTCTCCTGAATTTCAAAATTGCATCCCTTATATCTACCAGAGATTTTTAACCTTTGCTGCAACTTGTTTAACTTGAATTACTACAAAAATAAATATCCAGGTTTAGTGGAAAGTGCAATTTTCTCACATTAAACATATACACATTCATAAAAAGTTATGCTAAGGCATTTTTTTGTATTGAACTAACCATCATCTAGACTATGTATTTAAATAGCAATAAAAGAGAATGTTTGACTTCATTATGCATATGGCTTATCTTTCTAACTACATGGTAAGCACTTTGAGAAAAGGGTCCAATGTTTTATGTCACTACAATGCCATGCTTAAAAATAGCAATAAAGACTTCTGATTCTCAGTTGTGGGAGGGATTGGAAAAAGGCAAACATGCTAATGCATTCTGAATTAATACAAGCAATATAAACTTACAATAAGAAAATTACTTAAATATCTATACCATTTTTACCCTAAGATCTTACTGCTAGGTATATCGTTCAAAAAGTTCATTGACAAAATGCAAGCTACAATTTATAGCATAATACCAAACAGTGATGTGTGTGTGTACATGAGAGAGACAAAAAGATAGAGAGATAGAGACAGAGAGTGAGAGAGAGGAGAGAGACAGCAACAGAGAAGAGAAGGGGAGAAAGAGAGCACAAAGAACTAGAAACAAAGTAGATACCATCAATTAGGAAATGGCTAAACAATTTGTGGTACATGAATCTAATGAATTATTATTAAGTTGTAAGAAAACAACTTATCCTTGAAGAGGAGATGAGAATATGCTACCACCATTGAAGAGGTGGGGACATTATATATATGTAACATTGCAGACTGAAATGCTATGTTTGTTAATTTTGTTAAACTGCTTTTTTCCCTCTTTTTTTCTTTTAAAATTGTTGTCATGGTAGTGATTATAAAGAATGTTTCTTGGGGCAACAAAGGCTGAGGAGTATATTCAGAAGTGAAGGTGAAATACATTTTCATGAATAAGTTTGCCTTTATTTGAATGCCTGTCGTTAAAGTAACTGAAATATTGGTGCCTTTAAATAAGCACTTTATTAAAAAGGAAGAAATCAGTTAAGGAAAAGATAGGATTGCAATTGGCAATATTATTATAGATTTTAGTTAACTTTTCTTTTTTGCATCACAGTTACATTAGTGTACATGCAGCTTTTCCCATCTAAGTGATCTTGACAGGCTAGAACATTGAGCCCAAACTGCTATGATGAAATTTAATAAGGACAAATATAAAGTCTTACACTTAGGTTAAAAAATTTAATTTCAGAAGTATAGGAGTTTAACTGAATTGAATGCCAGATGAAAGTGCTCTGGAATGGAATTAGGTTATTGTAAAAAAAAAATCCGGGAGTTTTGTTTGTCCACAGTCTTGATAAGCCAACAGTGAAATGTGGCTATTAAAAACAAAGCTAACACAATCTTAGCTTACATTCCTGTAGTGTCATCAGAAGTAATCATTCCATTATACACTTATTTTTTGTTTGTTTTTTAATTTGTCACTTCATCATTAGAGAGAACTCCGATGAAGTTACAATGCATATCTGAAATTAATCTCTTCATTACATTCTCAGAAAGCTTCTGGGAGTAGGAAGGTGGTATTGAGATGTTAAGCAAATTGTGATCAAATGGTTTCTATGAATCAGAGGCAGGAGGATTTAAACTCAGATTCCCCAACTACAAGATTGGCCCTTTACCTACTAAGTTATACTACCTTTCCAATGTACATTAAGTCAGTTTAATTGTGGGTCTTGCATTTTCAGAGGAATACTAACAAATCAGGGCAACTAGATGGCTTAACAGATAGAGCCCTGGGCCTGAAGTCAGGAAGATCTGAGCTTAAATCCAGCCTAAGATACTTATTGTATGACCTCGGGCAAGTTACTTAACCTCTGTTTTAATCCACTGGAGAAGGAAATGGCAAACCACTCAAGTATCTTTGCCAAGGAAACCCCATGGATAATATGGTCCATGGAGTCATGAAGAGTTGGATACGACTAATGACTCAATAACAAACAACTAACAAATTAAAGCATATCCAGATAACAATCATGATAATAAGGTACCTGGAAGCATAGGCATATGAAGACTATTTGAAGAAATTGGAGGGGTTTAGTCAGGGCAAGAAAAAACTAAGAGGAGAAAACAGACATGATAATTGTCCAGTTCCATGAAGCTCTATCATGTGGAAGAGAGAGTCATTTGTTCTGTGTTACCCAGAGGCTCATCACTAGAAGGAAATTTTGTTTCAACTAAGTAAGAATTTGGAAAAGATTAGAGCTGTCCAGGGCCTTGTGAAGTAGTAAGCTCCTTTTAATTTAAAGATTCAAGTAAGGGCTAGATAACCAGGAGGCCTAGTCCTGGATTTATTACTTACTAGGAATATGACCATGGGCAATGATGTTTCCGTTAGCTATAAGTCTGGGGCAGTAATATTGCGCAACCTATCTTCCAGACTGGGATCAAGAAAAATCCTTTGTAAACTTGAAATGTCATCAGTTAAGTAGAAAAAATCATTGTGTGTGTGTGTGTGTGTGTGTGTGTGTGTGTGTGTGTGTGTGTGTGTGTGCGTGCGCGCGTGTGTCTTATGTGTCAGTACGTCTTATGGTAACAGATTTAAACAATCAACAGAAACATTTTTAGACTACATTTCACTAGTAGGCTTCCATGCATGGACCTCAGTGCTGGAATGGGCATTACATGATTATCAAGTCCAACTTTATCTCCATAAAAAATAATTATCTCCATTTTATAGATTAGTATGAAAGCTGTTAAGTGACAAGATCAAGGTCAATCATCTTTAAATCCTTGTAAACTTTCACTAGAGCTAGCATAATAGAGTAGATATATATAGTATTGGACTTAGGGTCAAGTATTGCCTCTGACACACACTGGTTATCTCACCCTGGGCAAGTCAACTCTCCCCGTCCCCAGGAAATTCACTAAGACCATAAATTGCAGAGAGGTGTTGATCTGCCTCCAGTAAGTTTCTCATGAAGAACTCCTTATATTAATGCTATAACTGAGGTTTGAGGAATAGGATCTTTCAGTAGCAAGCTAACTCAGAAACCAAAAAAGAGAACCGTTAACTGTTACCAAAACAAAGTATTTATATTACCTTAGACAAAAACTAAAACCAAATATCAATAAAAATTATGTAATACATTTTCTCACATATTTGAAACCAGAATCTAACTATGACCTTAACCCAATCCCCCAGTTTCTCTTCTATAGTTTCTTAACAGCTATAAATTGAAAAGATTGTCTCTGAGGCTGTGGTTGAAAGAGGTACCAAAGGGGAAGTGAAAAACGTGATAATTATCCATTTACTTATTTCTGAGAAATGTGAAAAAGTGCTTAGGAAAGTTCCCTTAACAGCATATTGCACTTTCAAACTGTTCCCCTCAAACAAAAATAAACATCAAGAGAACAGTAAGTTATCAGCTGGACTTCATATTAATGTACAAAATCTAGAGTTCACTACTATCCTGAGAAACAGGTCAGCAAAAGTTAATTTTTTTGGCTTCACTTACTAGCATCAGGGGCACAACACATACAGAGAAGACAGGGTCACTGCTTATTTGATTTGATTTGTTTTTTAGTGTCCTGAACCTATTTTCTAAGCCCAAATATAATTCCCCACTGATCTGACATTACATTACTCTCCTCAAAACCCAACTCCAATTGAGTGAGTGGAACCATTAATGATGCAAAACATATCCCTTTTAATAATCATTGGATTGCTCAGGGTCAGACAACTAGTTAGTGGTAAGGCTGGGACAAAGCTACATGTAAGAACTTTGCACTGACCGTGTTCCCAAAGCAAATGCTAATGTTCCATCTCCTAGATAATTGAGGGAGGGCAATATCTAATTAGGCCATAAAATGGGACAACGCTTCCAAGTGCTAGAACTTGGTGCCAAATTACTGATGGCAACTAAATTTGAAAGATCCTGATTGAATTACACCTTTTCTCCATTAAACTATATTAGGAAATGTGAAGATTGAGGAGGGGAAAATTCAATATTTTGAAAAATGTGTGATCTCATCTATGTGTTTATACCCCAAATGATGAAGATCGAACTTCATCCATAGCCTTTCATCCTGTGTGATATCTACCCACATTCCCCTTAATCATCCATAGGGAAACCACTCTATGTGCTAGAGAGGGGAGGTTCTTCTAGCTATCTTGATGGTATGTGGGTATCAATGGCATATATGGGCTAACCATTGGTTAAACCTCATCACCACAGCTTATTTTCTGGTAGTTCATCTCTTTGATGATCTCCCATAGGCCACTTTGCTTATGTTATTCTTAACTGACAGTATGGACTAGTCTCCTCACATATACAAAGTCCCTTTCTGTAGCCCTCTGAGTGATGATCAACTTTAACTCTTAAACAACTGTGCCATTCTATAATTCAGAGCCATATAACCAACACCAGGAAAATATTTTTAAGACATGGACTCTTTTTTTAGGAAAAAGATTGAGATCATTAAAAACATAGCTCAATGTCCCAAAGCCAAGCTAGCCCATTGTGAATTTAGAAAATCAGGCCAGTGGGGGAAAGAATAAAGTAGCTTGAAGCATTTAGTTTTATAAAAAAGACTGTGAAGAATAGTTTATTTAAAAAGGCTAACTTGAGGTAAATGCTAGTTAATTTTAAGGGCTGTTCCAAATTTCTTATCTACAAGGCAGAGCAAAACAAAAAATTTGCCTAGCCATGGTCAAGTCATTACTCTACTCAAAAACATTTCATTGCTCCTAATTGCAGAGTTAAAACTGTTTTTCTTGGCATTCAAGGTCCTCCACAGTCTAGCACCACTCTGTCTCCTAGTCATATTCCTGCTATATACTTGATGCTTTTGACCAGAAGTCTCCAGATTTTCTTGATAACATATCCCATCAGTAAAAATATATTATCATACGACCTCAATATACACGTATTCACTTATTTCTGAATTACATGTGTATGCTACGTTTAGTTAAATACCAATAATTGTGTTATTAATTAATATAAATTTTTAAATGATGATATAAAGGTGAAATAACATTTGATCTTAAGAGTCAATAGGAAGCCACTGGAGTTTATTGGATAGGTGAGTGATATGATCAGACTTATGCTTTAGGGAAATCACTATAGTCGTTGTATGGAAGATAGATTAGAGTGGGCCTTGGAGAGCCTTGAGATGGGCTGATCAATTGGAAGTCTATTGCAATAGTCCATATGACAGATGATGAGTTGAACTAGGCTGAATTAGGGTGGTGGCTGTGTGAATAGAGAGGAGATAATAGAGATGTGAAGGGAGAAAAGACATGATTTGTCATCTGGTTGGATATATGGAATGAGGGAGACACTGAAGTTTTGAGCTAGGCAGAGTAGAAGGATGGTGATGCCTTCAAAGATAATAGGAAAGTTCAGAAGATTAGCAAGTAGTGGAGGAAACAATATAATGAGAACTGTAATATATGACAACTCATTCATGCTTGCTCATCCCATATGACTCACTCTGTTTCACTCAAAATAAAAAGGGCAGGTAATTCTCTTACTGGTAACTTCCCTGCAGCACAGAGCCAACCTTCCCAAGGACAAATGTCATAGCCATAACATGCTTTGGGCAGACAAAGAGCTGGGTATGCTGAGAAGCAGATTGGAATTTTCTCAATGGCACTTATATAGCTGATACTCCTGGCACTTATGTAATGTTATAACTGCCTCAAGGGTTGGAAGCTGAGCTCAGAAAAAAGGAGGTTGGTAGTTTGCGCAGAGGAGGGAAGGAAGAGTGAGGAGACTTAGATTTTGGGTAGGTATGGTTATCCTAGAGACGAGTTTCACTATTGGTGATAGCAGGGAGGATGGGATGCAACCTATCCCCCCCCCCCCTTGACTGATTGATCACACACCAATTAGGTTTTTTTTCCATGGCCTCAATTTGGGAAACCATTGTTCTAGACAAAGCAGACAACTCTGTAACCTGAACATTCTGCATTTATCCTACCTTGTGCCATTGCATATGTTGTGCTATGTTTCTAAAATGTTCTTTTTATTGTCATAAGTCCCTACTTATTGTGTAAAATTCAACTCAGATGCTACCTCCCTCATGAAGCCTTTCCCTGATCCTCCTCAGTGGCTACAAATAGTTTTTTTGAACTCTTCTAATAGATTTGTAACGGATTATTTCACATCATTACCAGTGTCTTCCCCTAAGGACAGGAGAAGATCTTATCTACATAGTGTTCTGCACCTAATAGAAAATATATACGTGTGTGTGATATATATGTACGTGTATATATGTTATATTACAGGGTTAAGTGACTTGCCCAGGGTCACACAGCTAGTCAGTGTCTGAGGCCAGACTTGAACTCAAGAACATGTATTCCTGACTCCAGGCCTAGTACTCTATCCACTGTGTTACTTAGCTGCCCAAAATGACAATGTATTATAATTATATAACATATTGCATAATTATGAATTATATATTATGAAACAGAGGCAGCTAGGTGGTATATATATGAGGAAACAGTTCAAGTCTGGCCTCAGACACTGACTAGCTGTGTGACCCTAGGCAAGTCACTTAACCCTGTTTACCTTTGTTTCCTCATATAGAAAATGAGCTAGAGAAGGAAATAGCAAACCTCTTCAGTATCTTTGCCAAAAAAATCCCAAATGGGATCACAGAGTCAGACATGACTGAACAACAAAAAATTATGAAACAATGCTTCAAGTTACAGGTGAAGATGTTGAGAAGTCTCAAATCAGGAATGCACGCACGCGCACACACACACACACACACACACACACACACACACACACACACTCCAAATAGAGAACATGGATTTTGTCACCTTAAACCTATTGACATTGGCTCCCTTGGCTGTCTCCACTAAGAGTCTCCATCAAGACTGAAGGCTGGGCAATTGAGACTTTGAAATTCATAGTTGAGAAGAAGATTCAGGGATAAAGATCGAGATTGAGGTTAAGTAAGATATGGCAATTGGAGGTGGGAATATCGAAATGGAGAAACAAAAATGGGGATAGGAATCTGGGACTTAGGATAGGAAAGGGTCTTAGGAAGGGGAAATAGAAAGTCTAACTTGGGTTTTCCTTCCTTTTTCCTTTCCTCTTCTCCTTCTTTCTTTCTTCTCTTCACCCTCAATATTATCCTCAGATCTGCATAAAAGCATGAACCAGAGACAAATAGGTGAGGAAGAACTAGTACTTGGAAACTCAAGAGAAGGCAACAAGGCAGTATTCCTTCCCTTCCTCCCCTCTACCAGATATGGGAAAAATGATGGAAAAAGTTGAATAGAGGGAAATAGGAAATGGCTGAAGGATCTTTCTTCCCCTCTTTTCTTTTTTTCTCTTTCCTCTCCAACGGGAGGAGAGGACGAGAAACACTGGAGGCTACAGGGGCAAGGGAAAGGAAAAGGGACCCTAGTAGAGAGAATCACCCAGTTTTAGTAGGAGAGGGAAGGATACAGAGAGTTTTTGTAGCAACTAGGCTGAGAAAGTCATTAGCAGCTAGGGACTACTCTAAAAGGAATCAAGAGATTTATGTATCACATGCAAATGCTAGCAGCTATCCTAAGACAAAATAAACCTGGAGACTTCTTTTGGACTTGAAAGAAATTTAAAATATCCCTGAAAGAAGCTGGAAATCACTGGAGTGTGTGAAGGGGAGAGGGGAAGAAAATAAATCAATACCTCTATGATGTATCATTTGCATGAGCTGCCGTTAATTGGAAGTTGCGCGGGTGTTTTTTTGCGTTAGTGAAAAACTGCTTTTCTAGTTCACTTTAAATTTCTGATTACCCCCAAAGTACTTCACCAAACTCTAAATAAAAAAGGATTAGCATTTATTAAGTGCCTACTATATAACACTGTGTTAAGTGCTTTACAATTGTTAGTTCATTTGATCTTCACAATAGCCCTATGAGTAGTAGGTGCTATTATTATTATCCCCAATTTAGATTAGGAAACTGAGGCAAAAAGAGTTTAAGTGACTGACCCAGGTTCACACAGCTAATAGCTGTCTGAGGTGGTATTTGAATTCAGGTCTTCCAGACCCAGCAGTCTATCTACTGCACCACTTAACTAATTCTGTGAAAATGTGGCTTTCAACTTAGTTTTAAGACTGATGACAATAAGTCTTTGAAATAAGATTTTGAAAGGCTTTTGGCTTAGCAAGCAATCAAGGCCAAGAGAAGAGAAGGTAAATATTTCCCACTGCGGAGGGAAGATAAGAGCATGCATAGAATGGACCGAGTATGGGAAACATGGAAGAATGAGTTGCAGAAATAAGGAAATATAGTGAAAAAAAAGATTATAAATCACAGGGCCTAGGTGATTCTTTATCCTTCTTCTTCCAAGAAATCTCCAGTGAGAAATTGGGTAAGACACTTAAAATGGTTTGGGTCTTAGCTTCAATTATATAACAAGGGATTTAGACCAGGTAACATCTAAGGTCCCTTCCAACTATAAATCTATGATATAGAGGAAAGTGGGAATTGGCTAGAGGCTGTTCTTGGCTCCCCTCCTTTTTTTTGTTTTCCCCCTTTTTCCCTAATAAACAATTTTTATGACTCCACAATGCAATGCAATGGTGAGCAGCTACACGAAGGAATCAGTGGAAACCACCAAATGAAAGCTACATGTGACCTGGCATGGGAGAAGTGCAAGTTTGTCCTAGAATATATTGAGACATACCAAGGGCATAGAGGAAAAAAAGGAGTAGATGAAAATTGTGAGCAGGTGAATGTCAAATGGGATCGTGGAAGGAAGGTATCCTCAAGGCAATGGAGAAAACAGTATTTAGCTAGCAGAACACAATGAATCATGTTTTGCCTTCTACCATTCTCTACATCCTGTTGTTAATAAAACTGAATCTCAGTATTCTGTTTCTTATAATAGATGATCATTATGTAATCTATGGCTATGCCAGTGTTAGGTGGAGTTGCTAATAGAGTATTGGAATTCATGGTTGCGTTTTACATTTTCCCTGTCACAGCTAGAACTTTCTGTTACTGGGCAGCTGGGGACCATAGGGTAAGATTTAGGGTTGAATCTCTCTTTTTAGCAGGGGTTTGCCAAAAGGACTGATTATAATGTTAAGTAACCCAACAGTGTCTCAGAGCAAGAAGAACTGTTAGAGGTATGTTATGAGTCTTCATATATACATGTACACATGCATGTGTGCATGCGTGTGTACCCACACACACATACACACACACTGCCCTTTTTTGGCCTCCAGTTTTTAGACTTTCTCTGGATTCTCTGAAGGATGATCTGCAAAGATTAGGTTATTAAGGATTAGGTTATTTATGAAAGTAATGTCTCAAATGATGCAATTTTTTATTAGAGAATTCCACAGTGACTTTGTAGCTGTCCTTTGGTTGTTCTGTGCTTTAGGGAATGAATATGAAATTAGAAAAAAATAATGATTCATTTCAGGAGTATTATGGGGTTGACTTCTTAAAGCATCTAACAAACAAAGGTCTTAAGGATTTGTCAGACATAATAGAAATGGTATATTCTGCAATGGTGTGTGTGTGTGTGTGTGTGTGTGTGTGTGTGTGTGTGTGTGTGTGTGTTTTCCATTTCCTTATCTGATTACACTCTCAGCTATGGCTTGGCACTGCCTGAAAAGACATAGAGAGTATCAACAGTCAAGTCAAAAATAGTAGGGCTATTGTTGAAATTCTAGTATCTGACAATGTTTGACAAGTTATTTTATATCTTTTTTCTTTAGTTTTCACATCCGTACAATAGAGCTATTAAAAGCCCTCTGTGGTTGCTAAAAATAATGATCATACATTATGACTATTAAATTGCATTCTAAATATTAAAAACAAAAGTTCTTGAGTAGAATTTTTCCTTGATTTACTGATATGTGTCCACTTTTCAAATATGCTAAAGAAAAGGCATTTTAGTTACTTTATGAAATGTATACATTTTGAAACTAAGGTTAACAATTTCTCCTGATATAAATCTATAATATTGAAATTAAGTAGATTTTTAAAAAGTTTTAAAATGTTTTTACATCCTAAAGCACAAAAGCATTGAAGCATGAAAAACAGATCCATCACATGAAGCATGTTTAAAATGCAACACTGTATATGACGACTTAGACCAGGTGACAATACATGGAGGGAGAAATGGAACGCTTCTCCCAGATTGTAAACAGAGAATGCATGATGTTTAGGAGAAATGACAGATACCCAAATCAAGAAATGCAAGCTATCAATAATCACATAAAAAAAGCAAGCATATGAAGGAATTGGACTGGATAACTTCTAATCTTCCTTCCAGCTCTAAATTTTACATTAACTTTTTCATATCTTGGTCTTCTGTATTACCATTACTCAATCCATTGTCAGCTTCCTTTATTCTTTTTTAAAAATTTTTGCAGGAAAAAGTTAAATTTTGTTGACTGAATCCACCACAAGTTGATAGTACTTTATTTCAGCTGGACCTTGACTGCCTTTCAGCACTCATCTATCCTTCCTGATTCCCAAGGGAAACTACCCAGAACATCTATTCCAGACATTACAAGCCATTACATTACACATACTGCAATTACTATTACTACTTACTGGACCCTCCATCCCACTCTCAAAGGTAATCAGTAGTTTCCAAATTACCAAATCCAGCAGCCTTTTCTCAGTCTTATCTTTCCTATGCATTTTCCCCCAGTCTTCAATATGGTTGATCTCTACCTTCTTGAAACTATTCTCTCTTGATCTCCTTGGCATGTCACTGTACTATTTTTCCACTGATCATTTCTTTATTTCTATTACTAGATCTGTTCCCTTTTCCTATCTTTTAGATGAGGGTGGTCTCTGAAACTCAGTCTTTGGCTTCATAAAAGCTTCATACATTACCAAGCTCTGTAAAGCATATGAAGATAAGTTCAACACCAGAATGTATCTCTAGCCATGAACTATCTCTTAGTTCAGAACTACAGTCACACATTTATCAGTGTCCAGTGGATATTTTTATTCAGAAGTATGGTCATCCAAACATACTCTAAATTGTTTAAAACTAAGCTCATCTTTTCCCTGACTCTCCATCTTGTCTTCTGTATTTCTTTGAATGGTACAATCACCTCCCCTCAAATTTTCTAAATTGGAAAATGGAGTGGTTTTTTTTTTACTTCTTTTCCCCTCATATTTACTATCACCAAGTCCATGTAAATCTTTTTCATTATTTCCTATTTATCTTGTATATGGCTTATTTGTACATAGCTGTGGGTGTGTTTTGTTCCCCCACTAGACTTCGAGCTCCTTGAGGGCAGAGATTGTCTTCAGCCTTTCTTTCTATCTTTGTCACTTAACACAATGCCTGGCATATAGTAGGTGTTTATTGACTAACTCTAGTATACATTTGTTGCTTTTATTGCGACTATATTAAACCTAGTTGAGGAGAGTCTGATCATTTCAACCCTAGACTTATATAAAGTAGTCTTATCTCACTAAAGCCTAGTTTGTCCCACTTTCCATATAACCTATTAGTTAAGAAACCTTTATTAAGCACTTACTATATGTCAAGCATTGGTTTAGCTTTGGGAATACAAACTAGCTAAGACCTTCACAAAGTACTGCTTTGATTATGTTACTTCCTCACTCAAACACTGCCACAGGCTAAAATCCATAGCTCTCAACCTGAAATTCAGAGTCCTCTAATATCTGCCCCATGACTACTTCTTTAATCTTAATTCCCACTGTTCCTCAACATAAACTCTACCCTTTAGTTTCACATACCTGATAAAATCTATGTAATCAACATGAGTACAGTTGTAACATTATAGAAACCAATTTGAAACAAATGTCACTTTAGAATGGCACCATGAATTAAGAGAAGTTTTTGGGCTTTCTTCTTATGGTACTAGTCTAGTTCTCTAGTACTTTCCTAAGCCCAATATTACTTGTCTCATTCCCTCCCCTTTTAGCCCATAGTATATGATTTTCTCTTTTAAAAATATTTTATTATTATTTATTATTTTAAAATATTTTACTATTTTTATTTTTCAAGTAACAAATTTCTAATAATGTGCCCCCAGCTAAAAAGAGTAACTATCTTATACAAATGAGGTGCAAGAGGAAGAACAGACACAGAAGAATTAGTTGCGGGAGGAGGGCCGGTAGTTCTGGAAATCTACTTTCATAGGGACTGGGTTTAAGAGGGAACAATACATATATGCCTAGAAGAGTACAAAAGTCTCCTAAATTCAGAAAGAAATAAAATGGTAAGGAGATAGGAGAGAGGAACGCCTAAAGGAAGGATCTTTAGAGGGGAGGGTGAAGAGATAGGTTAAAGAGGGGTATGGAAGGGTGTTTAGATTAATGGAAATGGGAGGGTACTGGAGGGATCCTTGGAGGAGGAGTACGTTAAGTAAGGAGGGGAAGGTAGCAGGTAGATGTAAAGTAGTGTAGTCAGGAGGAATAGGACATGAGAGATACACACAAACATAAAATGAAGATCAGGAATAGAATTTTTTAGGGAAAAAGGAGTAGGGGTGGTAATCATGATCTTAGACAAAATTAAGGCTAAAATAGATTTAATCAAAAGAGAAAAATAGGAACACTACACTGTGTCAGCCATATTTATCAATGTTGTTTTGGACTATTTAAAACAACTGTAAGATGGGAATATTGCTGTGGTGTAGGAAATGATGAGCTGGTGGACTTGGAAAAATATGGAAAGACTTGGAATTATGAAAGAAGAGGTTATCCACCTTCAGAGAAGCAGAGGATAAATAAGTATAGTATGATCTTGCATAAATGCATGGGAATGTATATTTCTATATATGACTATGATTATTGATATCTAAGTATATATATATACATATGTGTGTAAGTATATGCATGTATGGATGCATGTATGTTTATACATATATGCATATATTTGTATGTATATGTCAATATGTGTATGTATGTGTATGTGTATATATATACAGAAACATTTATGCATATATGCATATATGTATATATAAATATATCCACACTTAATTGTAACCTTCTGAGGGAGGTGGTGGAGGAAGGGGGGAGGAAGAAGAAAGTAAGAAGTACATAGCAGAGAACAAAAAAACTTACAAGGAAGCAAAGGAAAGATGGATAACTCTCAACACAATGCATAGTATTTATTATGTAGGCTTTCTTGAAATGGAAATTTATTGCTGTATATTTTGAATCCTCTCATATTCTGCTGTGCACATGGTAATTTTTTTCTTTTCTTATTTTGTATTATTTTAGTTTTAGTGTTTAAGTTTGTTTCTTTTTTATTTTGTATAAAAGTATAAAATAAAAATTACAAATAAAAAAAACACATACTAGATATAATTAGAAAATAGTTAGGTTTGTGTGTTAGGTTTGCCACCCCAAATAAATTACAAGTTCTTTGAAAAAATAATGTGCTCCCAAGTATGCCCCGATGTTGAGAGTGTTTTTTTTTTAATAAATAATGTGAGGTGCTAATATATTTACAATTTTAGTCTCCCAAAACCAAAACAAACTTAACATGTGCCTAGGGAATACTTGGAAACTCCACTCTACATCTGCTGACCTTCCTGGTTTCTGGTCCATGGAAACAAGATGCCCCTTCCAGGAAAAGCTCATTATTTCTAAACTTACCACATGCTGCTAACTCAAATCTTGACTGACACCACCTCCCTCAGCCTCCTCTCACCTCTGATTGGAGGACTGGGGGGGTAATGTAATATATTCCTCTCAATGTCTTCCTTTATAAAAGAAAGAAACTGGACTTCTGGGAGCCAAGATGTCACAGTGAAAAGTAAATCACCATAACTCTCCCATATTCAGCTACAAGCAACCATAAAATAGCATCCTGAAATAAATCCTGGAACACCAGAACCAGCAAAAAGACCAGGTGAAACAATTTTAGCCCAAGAAACTTGGAAGATCTCCAAGGAGGATCTGTCTGACTCAGGCAAAAAGGGAAAGCAGTCTAGGACAGGAAATATCCCAGTAAGCTAACAGCAAGCCCCACCTCAGTAAACCAGTAGGAGATCCTGTACCCCGGTATGGTGGTATAGCAGGCAAACTTCAACAAGAGGACCTCCCCACATGCCTCAGCACAGCCAGAGGAATGGGCAAAGTCCAGTTCCAAAAACTGCCACATGCTTCAGCATAGTTCCAGACAAACGGGCAACCTTCAGCAGCCAGATAGCCAAATGCTTCAGTGTAGCCCCAGGAAATGCAGAAAAAACCCACCAGCCTCAGCCCGTATGAGACATCAGCACCAGAACGCTGTCTCAGCACTAGGTAAGCTGCCAACACTATGGCCTCCAGCAGCATCAGCCATCCCCTACCCTACCCCTTCAGTGCAGCACCAGACACGAGGGTTCCCCATGGGGTTCAAAGCAACATCAGTGTAGCACCAGGTAAACAGCCAGGGCCTACAGTCTCTGGCACAAGAAGCCTGAGACAGTTCCCCTTCCACCTGGGAAGCAGAGCTCAAATTTAAAAGAAAGGGGAAAGGCCAAAAAAGATGAGCAAAAAACAAAAAGAATCTGACCAAAGAAAAGTATTATAGTGACAGGGAAGATCAAGACACAAACTCAGAAGAGGACAACGATGTCAAAACACCTATTGGCAACCCCCCCCAAAAAACAAAACAAAACCAGGACACGGTCTTAAGCCCAGAAAGAACTAATTAAGACCTCCAAAAAGGAGCTTAAAAATCATATGAGAGGTAGAAGAAAAACTGGGAAAAGAAATGAGAGCAATGCAAGAGAATTATGATAAAAGAGTCAAAAGCTTGGAAAAAGAAAACAACTGCTTAAAAAGTATATTTGGCCAAATGGAAAAGAAAGTACAAAAGCTAACTGAGGAAAACTATTCCTTAGAAGTTAGAATTGGACAAGTGCAAGTTGATGACTCTATTAGACATCAAAAATCAATCAAACAAATTCAAACAAATGAAAAAATAGAAGAAAATGTAAAATACCTCATGGGAAAAACAACTGACCTAGAAAATAGATCCAGGAGAGATAATGTCAGAATCACTGGAATACCTGAAAGCCATAATCAAAAGGAGGACCTAGACAGCACCTTTCAAGAAATTATCAAGGAAAACTGCCGTGATGTCCTGGAACCACAGGGCAAAATAGGCATTGAAAGAATCCACCAATCACCTCAGGAAAGAAGATCCCAAAATAAAAACTCCAAGGAACATTATAGCCCAAATTTCATAACTATCAGGTCAAGGAAAAAATACAGCAAGCAACCAGAAAGAAACAATTTAAATATTGGGAAGCCACAATCAGGATTATACAGGACCTAGCAGTACCATTAAAGAACAGGAGGTCATGGAACATATTCCAGAAGGCAAAGGAGCTAGGACTACAACCAGGAATCACCTACCTGGCAAAATTAAGCATAATACTTCATGGGGGGAAATGGCTATTCAATGAAATGGAAAGAATTCAAGCTTTCATAAGAAGAAGACCAGAAATGAACAAAAAGTTTGATCTACAATATCAAGACACAAGAGAAGCCTAAAAAGGGAAAGAGGGAAAAGAAAACATAAGGGATTCAATGGAAATAAACTATTTACGTCCCTACATGGGAAGATGACACTTGTCATTCTTCAAAATTGTACCACTAATAGTACAGCTAGAAGGAATATACATAGGCAGAATGTACGGGTATAAAGTGAATTTGAGGGAATGATGTGAAAAATAACTGAGGGATGAGAGAGAGGAGTACACTGGGTGCAGAAGGAAGGGAAAGGTAGAATTGGGTAAATTACTTCACATAAAGAGGCTTGAAAAACCTATGACAGTAGAAGGAAAATTGGGAGGGTGAGTGATGGGCATCTAACATACACAATCAATTGAATATAGAAATCTATTTTACCAGACAGGTAAGTAGGAGGGGAGAAGATTAAGTAAAGGGGTGGGGGTGGGGGAGAGTGACAGAAAGGAGAGTAGATCAGAGGAGGGGGTAGACAGAAGCAAAACAATGGTGAGGAGGGAAAAGGTGAAAGGAGAGACAGGACAAACAGTAGAAAAAAATAGGATGGATGGAAATACACAGTTAATAATCATAATTGTGAATGTGAATGGGATGAACTCTCCCATAAAATGGAAGTGGATAGTAGAGTGGATCAATACCAGAATCCTACAATATGTCGTTCACAAGAGACACACTTGGAACAGAGATATATACACAGAGTAAAGGTAAGAGGCAGGTGCAGAATCTATTATGCTTCAGCTGAAGTAAAAAAAAAAGCAGAGGTAGCAATTCTGATCTCAACCAAAGCAAAAGCAAAAATAGACCTAATTAAAAGAGATAAGGAAGGAAACTACATCTTACTAAAAGGTAATGTAGACAATGAAAGTTATAACAATACTAAACATATATGCACCAAGTGGTATGGCATCTGAATTCTTAAAGAAGAAGTTAAGTGGGTTATAGGTTAATGACTGAACAAGAGACAGAGAACATTACAAAATGTAAAATGGAAATTTTTTATTATATTAAATTAAAAAGCTTTTGCACAAACAAAATCAATGCAAGCAAGATTAGAAGGAAAGCAGAAAGGTGGGAAACAATCTTTACAGTAAGTGTCTCTGAAAAAGGCCTCATTTCTCAAATATATGGAGAAATGAGTCAAATTTATAAGAATAGAAGCCATTCCCTAATTGATAAATGGTCAAAGGATATGAATAGGCAGTTTTCAGATTAAGAAACTTAAGCTATCTATGGACATATGAAATGCTCTATATCACTTTTGATTAGAGAAATGCAAATTAAAACAACTCTAAAGTACCACCTCACCCCTATCAGATTAGCTAATATGACAAAAAAGGAAAATGATAAATGTTGACAGGGATGTGGCAAAATTAGAACACTAATCCACTGTTGGTGGAATTGTCAACTGATCCAACCATTCTGGAGAGCAATTTGGAACTATGCCCAAAAGGTCACCAAACTGTGGATAGCAACACCACTACTAGGTCTGTACCCCAAAGAGATCATAAAAGGGAGAAAGGACCTATATGTGCAAAAATATTTACAGCAACCCTTTCCAATGTGGCAAAATATTGGAAATTGAGGGAATGTCCATCAATTGGGAAATAGCTGAACAGGCTGTGGCATATGAATGAAACGGAATACTATTGTGCAATAAGAAATGATAAACAGGCAGATTTCAGAAAAATCTGGAAAGACTAGTATGAACTAATGCAAAGTGAAATAAGCAGAACCAGGAAAACATTAAACATGGTATCAGCAACACTATGTGATGATCAACTATGAATGACTTAGCTCTTCTCAGCAACATAATGATCCAAGACAAGTACAAAGGACTGACAAAGGAAAGTGCTATCCACACCCAAATAAAGAACTGATGGACTCTGAATACAGACTGAAGTATACTTTTTTCCATTTTCTTTACTTCCATGGCTTTTTTTTCCTTTTTGATCTGTTTCTTCTTTCACAACTGTGACTAATGCAGAACTCTGTTCTACATGATAGCACATGTATAACCTATATCAAATTGCTTACCATTTTAGGAAGAGGGAAGGGGACGGAGGGAGGGAGAAGAATCTGGAACTTATAATCTTTTAAGAATGAATGCTAAAAATTGTCTTGACATGTATTTGGAAAAAAATAAAACATTATAACAAGAAAGAAATTGGACTCTCATACTACCTCACTTTACATCTGTTGCTGTGCCAAGTTTTAACTCCATGGAACAAGATGACCCCATGCTGGGCACCTCCTCACATCATTTGCCCTTTCTCATTTCTTTTTGTATGTTGTCTCCCCCCAATAGATTGTAATCTCCTTGAGGGCAAGGGCTGTCTTTCTTTCTATTATTTGTACTCCTGGCACTTAGCACAGTGGCTGGCGTATATATGTGCTTAACAAATGATTATTGAATTGGATTGGATTGGGAGAGAGACAAAACTTGGCTTCCAGTGCTCTCCAACTAGGCTCCCCTTACACACATGGTAAGATTCTACAGTGGGACACAGTTCCAGAAACATCCTTAAACTACTCAGCTTAGTATGTCCAGGATTGTCTGTACCTGATGTTATTCTACTAGGGCTCAGGAGAGAGGTCAACAGGTGAGCTGCCCCTTTAAATAGGTATACAGTAAAAGGCAGGGATGGGCAGTTCTTGTTCCTCTTCAGAAATGCTATGCAATGCTGTTCAAAGGTGTAATAGACAATTCAGTTTTCTACCACTTATGTAATGGATACTTCCAGAGGTATACACTTACATATATAATATATCATAATTACAATATAATATTACATAATAATAACAATATAGTATTATGATATGTCTATCCTGAGGCGACATCCTCAGAAAAGTCCTCTTTCTATCATCAGATAATTCACATGGATAGTGACATACTAACGCTTGAGTTCCTTGAAATTTCCTAAGAAATTTACTTAAATTCATTCAATGAGACTTGCTCAGTTTTGAGGAGAATATTTCTCCATATATAGCAGGAGAGTCCAGTAAAACAAATTTCTCCACTTACTCTTTAGGTCTCTTGCTTCATGTTAATTCCTGTGTCTCATTCCTAAAAGATGCCCTCCTGATTTTGGTTCTTTTCCCATTTAAAATTGTTTAAAGCTTTTACCGTTGGTGTTGAAATCCAGAAAATGGAAAGGAAAATGTATTTCAAGGGGAGTAAAGCAAGGAAAGGCAACCTGAGTATTTGGAGCAAAGCACTATAAGAGAGAAATAGGAATTGGGGAGTAGAGAAAGAATAGTGAAGCAGTAGCCATGTTTGGACCCTCTTCACAACTTCTTTGGGTTCTAAAATAAGCCAAATTATAGTCAGAAATATTTAGCACTTTGGAGGTGGTGATAGGTGGGGTGTTGGGTGATGGGGAAGCTTTTTGAGTGTAGTTATTTTTAAATTGTTTACTAATCTTCCATATACTTTCCCTCAATTCCCCACAACATCCATCCACCTTTTGCTAAAAGGCCACCTGACCAGAAAGGTTAAGAGAAATATGCAATACCCTCTACAACAAGGGCTAAATACTTCTTTTTAGCTTTTTGGTATTTGATCATAAATGCTTTCAGCTTGGAAAGACTTCAGTAAGATTTATACATCTGAAGGCAGCCAAAAAGGGAAGAGGAGGGAAAAGTCAAATGTTCAAAAACCTCCCTCAATCCCTCCTAAAAGAGGAAGATTCTTTAAATGTTTAAAGAAAATGCATGTTCTAATTTTAACTATATTTCTGGGCTTTCTATGGCTTATGCTAAACAGAGGAGTGGTATATCAAGAGGCTTCAATAAAAAACAAGATTTGTGTTTAAGGAACATTAATCTCTTTATTAATACTCTTTTAAAGAAGAGAAAAGGGGAGAAAGGAAATGAAATCCTAGGCTCAATAGTCTCACTGAACCTATGCCTCAGAAAACATTTCAAATTAAAGACAGCTTTCAGAAACCTAAGGAATGACCTCCATGAAACTATTCCTGACATTGAAAATAACTACCAATTTAAATTGTAATCTGGTGTCAAATTCCACTCCACAGACAAGTAACTTAACCTCTCTGGGTCCCCAGAAATTTTCTAAGATTTTAAGTTGCAGAGGAACTGAATTAATGAAGGGAGTTTTCACATTGGGAGTTCCCTACAATGATGAAACTATAGATCAAGACTAAAACAAAATATAGTAATAAAAAAGTGACAATCTCCTAGCACTTTTAAGTATATGGTAAAGATGACTTCATAGTCAACCGAATTTAGACTGATATTCCTAAAAAACTTTATTTATAGCAAGCTGAAAAAAAAAGTCTATTAAGTGGATACCCTTTGAATATCTGTCTCAGTACCATTTAAATCCTTTTCCAGATTGTTCCCTGATTCATTTACAGTATGGTTTTGCATAGAAGATCCAAACTTTTTTAATTTTCTCAAATTTAAATGTGAGGATTTGGCTATATTAAATGACAATAAATTGTTGAATTAAAACAATGGAATTTAAGAAAGATTATAAAATATTGACTGCCTCTATCAACCATTCAACATTTATTAAATGCCTGCTATGTACCAGGCAATAAGCTAAGTGCTAGGGATACAAAAAGAGGGAAAAGACAGTCTCCGCCCTCAAAATGCTCATAATCTAATGGGGGAAACAACATGCAGACAAACACATACCAAGCAAGCTATGTATGGGATAAATATGAAATAATTGACAGAAGGAAGGCACTGGAATTAAGAATAATTGAGGGGGGCTTCCTTTTTAAGGTATAATTTTAGTTGGGACTTAAAGGAAGCCAGAGAGGTACATAGCAGAGAATGGAGAGCAATTCTAGACATGAGGGAGAGCCAGAGAAAAATATCCTGAGTTGAAAGATGGAGTCTCTTATTCATGGAAGAGCCAGGAGGTCAATGTCACTGGATCAAAGAATACATCAGAGTAAAGCATAAGAAAACAAAAAAGGTAGGAGGGGGCTGGGTTGTGAGGGGCTTTGACGCCAGAGTATTTTGTATTTGTTCTTGGAGGCAATAGGAAGCCACCGCAGTTTATTGAGTAGGAGGCTGGTGACATAATCAGACCTGTATTTTACAAAAATCACTTTAATGGCTAAATGGAGGACAGATTAGAGAGGGCAAAGGCTAGAGGCAAGAAGATGCATTATTAGACTATGGCAACAATGCAAGTACGAAGTGAGGAGGGCCTATATTAAAGTGAGGGCAGTGTCAAAAAGAGAAAAAAAGGTAATATGTGAGTGATATTGGAAAGGTGAAATTGACAGGACTTGCAACATTTTGGATATGGGATGATGAGAGACAGTGAGGAGTTGAGGATGATTGCTAGGTTGAAAGCCTTGGAGGGAGGGGACTGGAAGAATGATATTACTCTCTATAGCAATATGAAAGGTAGGAGGATGGAGTGTTTAGGCAAAAAATATGAGTTCCATTTTGGACATAATGAGTTTAATATGTCTACTGGACATTCAGTTTGAGATGTCTAAGAGGCAGTTAGAGATGTAAGACTGGAGGTCAGCAAAGAGTGTGGGGCAAGGTAGACAGATTTGAGAATCATCAGAATAGAGATAGTAATTAAATCCATGGAGCTGATGAGATAGCCAAGTGAAGTAGTATAGACAGAGATGAGAAGAAAGCCCAGGACAGACCCTTGAGGGACACCTACAGGTAGAGGGTATGATTTGGAAGAGTATGTAGCAAAGGAGACAAAGAAAAAGTGGTCAGATAGGTAGGATGAAAACCGAGAAAAGTGGTGTCTCAAAAAACTAGGGAGAAGAGTATATCAAGGAGAAAAAAGTGATCAATAGTCAAAGACTGAAAAGAAGTCAAAGAGAATGAGTATTGAGAAAAGACCATTGGATTTGGCAACTAAGAGATCATTAGTAACTTTAAAGAGAGAAGTTTTGGTGGAATGATAAGATCAGAAGTCAGATTGTAAGAGGTTAAGAAGAGAGAAAGTGGAGGCACTTGTTATAGGTGGCCTTTGGGGGAAGTTTAACTACAAAGGACAGAAGAGATATAATAGATAGTGGGTATGGAAGAATCAAGTGAAGCTATTTTTTTGGATGGGGGAGGCATGGGCATGTTTGTAGGCAGTAGGAAATGAAAAGAGATAGTAGAAATTGAAAACAAGTGAAAACTAATAAATAAAACTAAGAGCTGTTTTATGAAAAAAACAATAAAATACATAAACCTCTGATTAATTTAATTTAAAAAAAAAAGAAAACCAAATTACCAGTACCAAAAATGAAAAGGATGAATCCACTATTGAGGAAAAGGAAATTAAAAACAATAATTAGGAAATATTTTGCCCAACTGTATGCCAATAAATTTGACCATCTTGGTGAAATGGATGAATATTTATAAAAGTACAAATTGCCCAGATTAACAGAAGAGGAAGTAAAAAACTTAAATAAACCCATCTCAGAAAAGAAATTGAACAAGTCATTGATGAACTCCCTAGGAAAAAATCTCCTGGGCCAGATGGATTTACAAGTGAATTCTATCAAACATTTAAAGAACAATTAATTCCAATACTATATAGATTATTTGGGAAAATAGGCAAAGAAGGAGTCTTACCAAACTCTTTTTATGGTGCTGATACCTAAACTAGAAAGAAAATCATAGACCAATTTCCCTAATAAATATAGATGCAAAAATTTCAAATAAAATATTAGCAAATAAATTACAGCAACTTATCACAAGAATAATATACTATGACCAAGTAGGATTTATGCCAGGAATGCAGGGCTGGTTCAATATTAGGAAAACTATCAGCATAACTGATCATATCAATACCCAAAATAACAGAAACCACATGATCATCTCAAGAGATGCAGAAAAGTTTTTGACAAAATACAACATCCATTCCTATTAAAAACACTAGAGAGCATAGGAATAAATGGAGTCTTCCTTAAAATCGTAAGTAGCATCTATCTAAAATCTTTAGCAAGCATCATCTGTAATGGGGACAAGCTAGAAGCATTTCCAATAAGATCGGGTGAAACAAGGATGTCCATTATCACTATTGTTATTCAATATCATACTAGAAGCGTTAGCTTTAGCAAGAAGAGAAGAAAAAGAAATTGAATGTATTAGAAGAGGCAAAGAAGAAACAAAGTTATCACTCTTTGAAGATGATATGATGATATATTTAGAAAACCCTAGAGAATCAAGTAAAAAGCTACTTGAAATAATAAACAACCTTAGCAAAGTTGCAGGCTATAAAATAAACCCATATAAATCATCCGCATTTCTATATTTTACCCAGAAAGCCCAACATCAAGAGACAGAAAGAGAAATTCCATTTAAAGTTACTGTAGATATTATAAAATGTTTAGGAGTCTACCTACTGAAAAAAACCCAGGAACTATATGAACACAATTACAAACACTTTTCACACGAATAAAGTCAGATCTAAATAATTGGAAAAAATATCAGTTGCTCATGGGTAGGCCAAACTAATATAATAAAAATGACAATTCTACCTAAGCTAATTTACTTATTCAGTGCCATACCAATCAAACTGTAGAGTTAGAAAAAATAACAACAAGATTCATTTGAAATAACAGAAGGTCTAGAATATCAAGGGAACTAAAGAAAAGAAATTCAGGGGAAGGTGGCCTAGCCATTCCAGACCTTAAATTGTATTATAAAGCAGCAATTATCAAAACTACTTGGTACTGGCTAAGAAACAGAGTGGTAGCTTGATGGAATAGGTTAGGTATGTAAGACATAGTAGTCAATGACTATAGTAATCTACTATTTGATAGGCCTAAAGACCCCAGCTTCTGAGATAAGAACCTACTCTTTGAAAAAAACTGCTGGGAAAACTGGAAAAGAGTATGGCAGAAACTAGGCATAGATCAAAATCTCACACCATATACCAAAATAAAGTCAAAATGGGTTCATGATTTAGACATAAAGGCTGATACTATAAGCAAACTGGGAGAGCAAGGAATAGTTCACCTCTCTGACTTATGGAGAACAGATTTATGGCGAACAGAAGAATTCATAACCAAACAGGAGATAGCAAGCATTATGAAATGCAAAATGGATAATTTTGATTACATTAAATTCAAAATTTTTTGCGCAAAGCCAATGCAACCAAGATTAGAAGGAAAGTAGAAAATTGGAAAAGAATTTTTACAACAAGTCTCTCCAATAAGGGCCTCATTTCTAAAATATATAGAAAATTAAGTCAAATTTATAAGAATATGAGTCATTCCCCAATTGATAAATGGCTAAAGGATATGACCAGGCAGTTCTCAGATGAAGGAATTAAAGCCATCTATAGTCATATGAAAAAAATGCTCTACATCACTATTGATCAAAGAAATGAAAATCAAAACAACTCTGAGGTACCACATCCCACCTATCAGATTGGCCAACATGATAAAACAGGAAAATGATAAATGTTGGAGAAGATGAGAGAAAATTGGAACACTAATGCATTGTTGGTGGAGTTGTGAAATGATTCAACCATTTTGGTGAGCACTTTGGAACTATGTCCAAAGGACTATAAAAATGTCTATACCCTTTGACCCACCAATAGCATTTCTAGGGCTGTATCCCAGAGAGATCATACAAATGGGAAAAGGACCCACATGTACAAAAATATTTATAGTGGCTCTTTTTTGTGGTGGCAAAGAATTGGAAATTGAGAGGATGCCCGTCAATTGGGGAATGGCTGAGCAAGTTGTGGTATAAGAATGTAATGGAATACTATTGTGCTATAAAAAATGATGAGCAGGCAAACTTCAGAAAAACCTGGAAAGACTTGTATGGACTGATGCTGAGTGAAGTGAGCAGAACCAGGAGAATGTTGTACATAGTAACAGCCATGCTGCATGATGACTAACATTGATAGACTTAGCCCTTTTGAACAATGCAAGGACCTAAGACATCTCCAAAAGGCTCATGATGGAAAATGCTATCCACATCTAAAGAAAGAAATATGGAGTTTGAATGCAGATCAAAGTATGCTATTTGCTATTTTTTTCTTCTGCTTTGTTTTGTTTTCTCTTTCTTGTGCTTCCTCCTATTAGTTCTAATTCTTCCTTACAACATCACCAATGTGAAAATATGTTTAATAGGAATGTATATGTATAACCTATATCAGATTGCACACTGTTTGGAGGAGGGAGGTGAGGAGGGAGGGGGAGAAAATTTTTAAACTCAAAAGCTTATGGAAGTGATTGTTGACAAATCAAAATAAATTAATAAAAAGTTTTTTTAAAATACAAAATATATAATAAAAAAAGAAAAGGAAAGAAGTGAAAGAGTGAAGATAACAGAGGGGGCAATCTGTTGGAGGAGATGGGGCTTGAACAAATACAGGCCTTGGCAAGGAGGAAGGCCACCTCATCATTTGAGATAAGGGTGAAGGAGAAGATATTAGCAGAAGACAACTGAGAGATAGGAGACAAGGAAGAGAGGAGAAGAGAGAACGTATGATGGAAAACAGCATAAATATTTTTCTGTAAAATATGAAGCCAGGTTCTCAGATGAGAGAGTGAGGGAAGGAAGGAGGAGCTATAGGAGGCTTGAGAAGGGATGAAAAGGTTTGGGGGAGCTGTTATAGAGAGTAGGAGAGCGAGTTGATAAAGGGATTATAGTAGGATTGCCAAGCAGTAGTGAATGCCCAGTTGAGGTTGTACAACATAAATTTATAGTAAATCCAGTCAGAATAGTTGTATGATATCTTTACTAGATTGTAGTCTCTATGACAACAGAGACCTTATTCCATCTTTTTATCCTACTTAGTCTAATGTTCTACAAATAGTAAGTGCTTAGTAAATGTTCTTAAATGAATGAAAAAATAAAACAATGCTTATTTGTGGGTATGGTCTAGGAAAATTAGTCTTCTTATTTTAGGCATGCCTCATATACACCCACTCAAAACATTTAATGAGATCCTCCACAAAATACAGTTAATCTTAATCTCAATCTGAGAACTGATTCAAGGATAGAGACCTTGGGCTCTCTAGTCAGTTTTAACCTAAAGACAATCAACTTAGGGGAAAATATTATGACTAGAAATATACTCTACTTTGTTTGGGCTTCTGTCTTTATCTGTCTCATCTTCATCATTATAATAGTGATAATAACTCAACTGATATGTTGACAAAAAGTCTTCAAGCAAATAGCTGTCTTATACATTGGTTTATAGAAATGAGGGAGTTTATGATGGTGACTCAAGACTACATCATCACCATGCTTAAGGAACCTGAACTTGGAAGTGAAGGAAGTTGTATAAACTATGTATCACATCATTACAAGTTATACACATTTAGTACTACCAAGGTGAAACCTGATAGAATTGGAATTATACATCTTAAATTCTCTATAGTTCATTAACTAACAGAAGATAGCCATTAACTACAACTATCTTTGTAGATTACTAACTACAAAGATGGATTACAAAATGTTATGGATAATTCGACAAACTGTATTAGAACTAAACCATTGTCACAAACAAAAGCATTCTCTACAATCATCTGAACATAACACTGATGTATCATATTTTAAGAGCTATGTTTTTAATGCTATTGCCATAGCAAGAACT
Source organism: Phascolarctos cinereus (assembly GCF_003287225.1). Taxonomy (NCBI): domain Eukaryota; kingdom Metazoa; phylum Chordata; class Mammalia; order Diprotodontia; family Phascolarctidae; genus Phascolarctos; species Phascolarctos cinereus. The sequence goes on from NW_027555958.1 coordinate 344,673,542, forward strand.
TATGATCTCTAAGCTACAATGAATGAAAAGTTTTCAGTACTCTTCTAACCTAGCAGAAGAAATTAAAATCATGCAGAAGCAAGTCATGGTATCTTCTCTGTTACTGGAATTGCCCTGAAGAGGCTTATAATGAGCCTTCAGAAGATGAGTTTACATTGCAATACATGCATTGACTTAAAAAGAATTATTTTATCCACTTGTGCATAAACAGTAAAAATAAAAGAAAAATAAGATAGTAACTTAAATCAGTACATTCTCTAACTGAACTCTATCAAACAAGATGAAAATAAAATGAAAAACAGTAACAACAATAATAAATGTATTGTAACAGAATTATAAAACCTCCTACCCACATAATATTAATAGAACGCAGGTTCTATTGTCATAAAGGATCTATAGAAAGATTAACATCTCCTTCCTGAAAAGGAATGAGAACTGACATTCTCAGAATCCCTGAGAAACAGTCTAAAAAAATCTATCAAAAACTTAAAAATACTTTTGGAATAAGCAGACATCACTTTAAGGACAATGGGTAAATTGATTTGTCAAATATGTCCAAAAGTGGTTTGTCTGTGGGTAGAAGATTTAAAATGACTAAGATCTAAGAGTGAAATCAAAAGGCCTTCCATGGGTGACATAAATATGAATTCAGTCAATAATATGTCAACAATGGATCAAAAAAATGCCTGTTCTGCAGATTTGTTTATGGAAATGGAGGGATTTATGATTGCAATTCAAGACTAGTTAAACATTTAGCACTTATAGAATGTCTAGTAAGACATGACCTTTTTACTAGAAGAGCTGCCAGATGGCAAAGCCACATATTACAAACATAGAACTCTACATATTCTTGAGAATTCAACCAACAAACTTCACGAAAGCTGGACTATCATCACAGACCAAACTATTGCCCACAATCACCTAAACATAAGACTTTAAGAGTCTTAAACATAAAAAATCAAGAGTAACATTTTAAATAAATATTAACATACTAAATATGCAATCTCCAAGAGATGTAAAATGAAAAGCTTTTAAAAATGTAGAGATCTTGCAAAAGAAATCAAAATCATATGGGAACAGAATGAGATACACGCCATTCTGTCTGCTATACTGGGGATGCTTTCACGGAGTCCACAGAAGATGGTCTTGCATCCTAATACATTTGTTCTACTAAAGTGTAATTATTTTATCCACTTGTGCTAAATCCATAGAACATCCAACATAAAAGAATAATAAAATCACAAGGATTTGTTCCAAAGCTCCTGCTATTTGAACCTTATAGAAAAAGATAAGATGATAATAATATGAAATGACAGGCCCCTTCAAAAAAGGAGAGAACCACACAAAATACAATAGGAAGATTTGAAGAAGAAACTTTGAATCAGGAGGATTAGATGGCCTGTGAGCCAGGATTTGAAGGAAAGAAGTACAATTATTTCAACAGGTGAGAGAGAAGACTGCTTGAGGAATAAGCCATTCCTGGAATGAGTGCACAGTGACAGGAATATATAGAACAAGATTTGGGCACAGCTACTCATCAAATTTTCATGGAACAAGAAAACAGGAAGGAGAGGAATGTGAAATATAACTAGAAAAGTTAGTTTGGGGACAGACTGTGGTTAAGGAACTTATACTTTTTTTTTTTTGCCTTATAGGTAAAAGGGAGGCATTGGAAATTTGTAAGCAGGAGGACCACATCATTAGAACTATGCATTCGAAGGCTTATTTTGTCAATTAATGGATACAGATTGGAATTGACTGCAGAAAAAACAAATTAGGAGGTTGCTGCCATGGAAAAGGTAAGGAAAGCATGAATTTTTCTCAAGAAATGTGAGTAGACATGATGGAAAAAGCTATCTACATCCAGAAAAAGAGCTATGGAGTCTGAATACAGATCTAAGCATACTATTTTTTCCTTTGTTTTTTTTTTCTTTCTTGTGGCTTTTCCTTTTTGTTATGATTCTTCTTTCACAGCATGCCTAATGTGGAAATGTGTTTAATATGACTGTACATGTATATACTATAACAGAATGCATGATGTCTTGGGGAGGATGGAGGAGAGGGAGGGGGAAAAACCTTGGAACTCAAATCTCTTATAAAAGTGAATGTTGAAAACTAAAAATAAAGAAATTTTAAAAAAGAAAAAAAAAGAAATGAAGTAGAAAGAAGGAGATAGATTAGTCATACACTGAAGGGGCAATAATAGGATTTGGCACTAGTAATGGACTAGATTTGGACAGTAAAGAACTAAGAATAATCAAGATGGCTACAATGTTTAGAGCTAGGAAATTATCAAAAGATAATTTTGGAACAATGATAGATTAAGGAAAGATGATGACTTTAGTTTTGAACAAATTGATTTTGAGGTAGCTGGACACTGAAGTAGTGATATTGAGCAAACAATAAGATAAGCCACAAAGAATCTCTAGGTAATACTCACATTGTTTCAGCCAAATTCATGCTCTCTTTCCCTCTTCCTTGGTAATACCTCCTAAGCAATATTCCTCTTGGTAGTCACTTCCAATCTACTTCCATCAATTAGAAATGTCTAGGTTTTTGTGACACTACTTTAACCTGGATCTCCTCCTACCAGCACCCTCTCAGTCCCTTTTGCAGGAACTTGTCCAGCACTAATGGAGGGTGTCCCACTGGGCTCTTTCTTGGAGCTCTTCTCTTCTCCTTCTATATTATTTCTCTTGGTGATCTCTTCAGGTCTTGTGAATTAAATTTTCATCTTTATGCCAATGATTCTCAAATCTATTATATTTATTATTATGCTATAATTTCTTATGCTTATTGGGGCAATATATACATATATTTATAATATATATGGGAATTATCTGAATAAAAGTGTTTGAAAAGAAGGAATTAGAAGAAATTCATTTTTATGACAAGATGCAGTATAAAGGAATTACTATGATGAATTTTTAACTCTCTGTAACAAGTATTACAACTATTTCCCTGGAAACAGGTCAAGCAGTTAGAATAAATGTTCAGTATTTAGGGCAGAAAATCCTTATTTAAAGAATAAAATACAAATGAAATTATAGAAACCGCTCATCAGAACTTGAACACTTTCTACCATTATAGATGCAAACAAAAATCCTAAATATATACTTGCTTCTTGGGTAGAGGGTAGAGGGCAAATGGGAGGAGCTGACAAACTGTCCCTGATCCAGTTTGAAACTTTGAGAAGCCTCTGGTCCCTGTCTTAGCCTTTCTGCTTCTCATGGTGAATGACAAAGGGTGTGGGGGAGAATTGGAGGGGAAATCAATTTGATAGAGTTAGAAAGGTCTATTAACACATTCCCTATCGAACCACAAATGGCCAATATTGCCTATGAATTAGCTCATTCTAAATCTCTACTGACCATACTGTTTTCTTATGATTTTAATTCTCAATTTAGAAATTGGAGTTGGATTTTTCCCTCTCATTCCAGATTGCAATCTTTTAATGTTCTCAGTCAAATAGGTTTTCTTCTCTATGCCAAAGTGTTCAGATCTTTAAAATGAATTTCAGTTTTTCCCTGGATATGGCAATTAATGTATTAGGATGAATAGAATGATGAATTTGGGGGCAGGAGAGACCCACAATGTTCAATTTGCAGCTACCTTCTCTGAGAGAGTTGAGGTACATCTCTTTATTAAGTCTGTGGTTCTTTTCTCATAAAGTTAACCAATAATACTTTCCAGTCTCATTTGGAACATCAGCATCCATTCACCATCCTTTATCTGTGGCTATGCTGGAGGCCTTTATCCTAGAACTTTTCCTCTTTTCTTGTTTTATGTTTTTATTGGTTCCTTAGTTACCATTGATTCAATAACTGTTTCCATGCGGATGACTCCTAAGTCCCCACATTCAGCCCTCATCTCTTTCCTGAGCCATGGTCCCACATCTCCAACAACCTACTTGATATCTCCACCTGGATATTCCATAAGGGCCTAAAATACAACCTGTCTGAAATGGAACTCATCTTTCCCTCCTAAACTCATTCCTTCTCCTCACTTCCCTTCTACTGTTGAAGGAATCCTGATTCTTCCAGTGACTCAGAATCACAACCTAGGTGTCAACCTTGACTCTTCACTATCCCCTACCCCCATTCACAATCTGATCAACTGTCAAATCTTGTTGACTACTTCTCCTCTAAATCTCTTGGATCTGTGGTTTATCACCACCTACTCATACCACAATGACTCTAGTCCTGGCCCTCATTAGCTCTCACTTGGGATTTTGTAATAGTCTCTGAATTGGTGTTATTGCATTTGACCTCTCCTCTCTCCAATCAATACTCTACACAGCTCTACATATTCTACAATTTGATGTCTTAAAGTGCATATATGGCCATGTCACACCTCTGCTCAGGAAACTGTCATTCCAGGCTAATTACACATCTCTCTCCACCACACTATGTTCCAGCAAAATTGAGCTTATTACAGTCCCTCATTTACCATATTTTTCCACCTGATGTGGGTCTTTGCATACCCTGATGGCTGGAATGCATTCCCTCTGGGACTGTTTTTGCTTTTTCTTTGTATCCTCAGCACTCAGGACAATGCCTGGCATATAGTAAGCACTTAATAACTGCCTATTGATTGATAAATTGGTTGACTGGTTCTTCTCCAAACCTATAACTCTTTTCAAGTCTTAGAATCCTCCTTTTAGAGACTTTTACCTTATTCAATGGCTGGTGTTCCTCACCGAAATCACTGCATACTAATTTTGTGCAAATCCTTTATTTATTCATCATTGAAGATGTTGTATCCCCTAGTGAAGTGCAATCTGATGGCAAAAATAGTATGTCTTTTGTATTTGTTTCTAAGGTAAGGGGGATATGATACCATGATAAATATAAAAAGCCAAAGAAGCTCTGCAGCAAAGAAAAAGGGACCTCTTTATTGATAAATCTTTGATTCTGCACCTCAAAAAAAAACCACAATAAGAAGTTGTAGTTTCATAGGCAAGAAAACCAAATTTTAAATGCATATTCTTAAAGATAAAAATTGAATTAATCATTCAAAGATACAACTGGGTAAGCAGTGAAGATACATAGCATAAATGGTTGAAATAACAAAAGAATTATGGCTTTGCTATGGGCCTCCTACATGCAAAGCCTAAAGCAACAATTTAAGATTAAAACTGTTAAAAATATAAAATCTAAGCAGGGACAAACCCTTGAGTAGTACTAAGATTTTCTTAATTAAGGAGGTCCAACAACAACTTCTGGTTACAAGACTGAGGGATAAGAATCTTCTGGGGGTTTTTTTGGGGGGGAGGGGTGTTAGGCAGTGGGATTAAGTGACTGACCCAGGGTCACGTAGCTAGTAAGTGTTATGTGTCTGAGGCCGGATTTGAACTCAGGTCCTCCTGAATCCAAGGCTGGTGCTCTACCCACTGCACCACCTAGCTGCCCCAAATCTTCTGCTTTTTAAGGAGGAATCAGTCATGTGTACTTCTACCCCATAGCGTGTTCAGAGGAAAGGAGGAGCAATATGATTCCAATGTATGTATGAAGCAAGTGAAAGAGAGAAGCTGAGGCCAGAAAGTCCCAGCAAGAAAATGACAGTGCCCTGAAGAATTCTCAAAGAGCCAGGGAGACTGCCTCCAAAGGCTGAAAAGTGTTTGACCTCCGTTAATATATCACTGTCTTATCAGAAAGGGCCAGTTTACAGTCAGAAAATGGCGGCCCTATGAACTATTAACTTCACCGCATCACCATACGGGGTCAACTTTTGTTGATATAATGAATTTTTCCCTTGTGACTGACAAGTTACTCAGGAACCCCTGGCTGTTTTGAATTCCATTTTGGAACTGAGGACATCCAACAAGCATACTGAAATGCTACAATTTTCACCAATAGCTCAACTAAATTTTGGCTGCTTTTGCTTTTAATTGGATAGGTGACTTAAGCATATATATATTTATGTATGTACACTCATGCTTAAATTGCTCATCATGTATATGTACATATGTATGTACATATGTATAGGATACATATACACAAATGCATATACATATATACTTCCTCAACAAGAACACCTTAAATAATCAAAAATGTCCAACCAAATTTCCGGTAACTTGAGCTTTCTTAAACTTGCAAAATGACTAATTCTAATGGAAAAGGATTAAATAATTTGTTTCAAGATGTCTTGGACACAAATTTTCTATTATCAAATAACACTTGTTATTCACATTAATATATTCTTCTGGAGATGTTACATGATTGCAAGTCTCCAGTAAATTAAAGCTGAAGATTATCTTCATGGACACTGGAAAGGTCTATGGTAGGCATGGACAGGCTACAACTCATTACAAACAAGGTATAATGCAGAAGAAGCGGGATAGAAGGTGTCATGGAAGAAATATGTAATTAAAAATATAGCTAGTTACATGCTAAAAAAGATATGATTAGAGTACAATCTAAACCACTGGAAAGAATATTCAACATTGATGAGACCACAGACACACTGAAATGTTATGTATAAAATAACAGCATAAACACATTATGTCTTAAATAGATGATTTAACAGAGTTTTTCATGGCTAGAGGACAAAACTTAACCTTGGGTCCATAGTCTGTAGGAAGCCTTCCTGATTATACTGCTAACTTTCTAGACCACAGATGAGCACTGTTTGTTCTTCCCTTACACAGACACTGAATATTCACGGTCCTAAGAAACATAGAATTAGTGTATCCACTAAATTGTAAATCTCCTTAGAATGCATCCCATATTTTTTTTAACTTTCACTCCACAAAGCTTTAAATAATTTTATTGCTTTGTTGATTTTTAATTGAATGAATGAAAAACGAGTTTGAAATTTATTAAACAACAATGCAGCCAGTTTTGAGTATGCCTTATTAGAAACATGCTTTTCTCTCCAGTCAACAATTAAGGTGCACATCACTGAACAGGCAGTAGCTTACTGGTCTGTAAAATCTTCTCAGCATATTCAGTACCTCATTTTTCAATGTTGTCACTGAAAATTCATGCTCAAGCTTAGAAAACCATTTTATATCTCATTAGTAATTATGCACCTGTCAAGTTTGAAGTCAATAAAACAAACCAAAACTTTTGAGTGACACAAATGGGGCCCAAAATCACAAATGATACCCTCCCCTCTGCACACAAACAGAGAAGATAAACCTTCTTCACTTTATACACTTGTAAAAAACACTTCCCTGAAGACTGACATTAGACCATTTTCAATGGGGAGATTTCCAAAGTAACACACTTATGAGAACAGAAGTTGGAGACAGGCATAATTCTATCACTAACAAGAGGAAATATAAAGGATTTTGTTTCATTTCTAAGATATCCGCAATGGGATTAGACTTTTTGTGCTCACAAGGTAAATTCAGTCAGTCAACATTTATTGAATTATACTCAATCTCATATCCCTCAAATGAACTGAATATCTTTAAGATGTTAAAACTTTTTGCCCAAAATACAGCCACTTATCCTATATTTAGTACAGAGTACATGTGCCTACTATGTTTACATAAATTGCCCTATATAGTTGTAGCTAGAGACTTAAAACCTGCAATGACTACTGAACAACCTCATAAATCAAAGTCCTGTTTACACTTCTATTACAAAGGCTAATAATTTGTTAGTTTATGTAAGATCTTGTTTTTATTCCAGTTGCAAGTAAATTAGTAGGCTGAATCTAGGTCTTTGATGCTCATTGTTAAAATTTATATTGATTTTATAAAAGGATAACTATTGTTTGCTGTTATATAGGTTTGATTGTGGCTTTGGAAAATAATAAAAGAAACAATGCCAATAAGAACTCTATGAGAAGGGAATTCCAGGAAACGAGAGTGGTGTCCAGTATAACTGGCATCAGAAATTCCTATATACTCATAGAACAGCAAGATTGACAAATTGTTCATGTCAGTGCTTTGTTATCAATCTGATAAGAAAGGAAAAACTAAGATATCATTCAGCTGCCTCTATTGACGACAAGACAACAGGCCTAGAGAAACTACATTCTTGAGTATTGAAAAAAACTGGTTGAAGTAATCAAATGATCTTTAAAACATTCTAGAAACCTCAAGAAATGCAGCATGATAACCAGGGCAAATTTGGTTCTAATTTTACAAAAGTGAGAGAGGCTTGTCTACAAATTATAGACCAATGAGCTTTCCTTCAATTCCTCGCAATGTGCTAGAACATATTAGAGTGATGGTTTGTTAATATGACTTTATGAAGCACAGGTCATACCCGATTAACATTTCCTTTTGTGAGTGATATAGTTACCACATTGGTAGTTCACAGTAGTGTGTGTGTGTGTGTGTGTGTGTGTGTGTGTGTGTGTGTGTGTGTGTGTATATGTATATATATATATATGTTTTTATATATGTATATATAATTTGCATATATTTTAGTTGTCAATTAGCATTTATTAAGCACATACTATGTACCAGGAGGGACTGTGTTAAATTCTAAGGATTCAAAGGAAAACAAAATATAGTCCAGCTTTAGAAGAGCTCACAGTCTAATGGGGAAGACTACATGTAAACAACTATGTACATACAAACAAGATATATACAGGATAAATTGGCAGTAACCTCTGAAGGAAAGCACTAAGATTTAAGGAAGAATGGGTAAGGTTTCTTGCAGAAGTTGAGACTTTAGCTGAGATTTGAAGGAAGCCAGTAAGAAAATTCTTTTAGCAAAGGATTTAAAAGAGAGTTTAATGGACTAGAAGTTTAGCATGAACAAATATGATAGCTCTAAAAAGCCCATGCAATCTTAAATTGCATCAGTGGTCATAGAGTTCAGAACACAATAGGTGAAAGTCCCAAGGTCCTGGTCATACTGTATTTGGATGACTGTGTTCAGTTCTAGGTGCTACAGTTTAGGAAAGATATTGTCAAGCTCAAAAATGTCTAAGGAAGGTCAATTAGGATAGAAGTAGAACCAGAAACTGTGCCTTATCAATATCAATTGAAGGCACTGGGGAATGTTTAATCTAGAAAAAAAGAAGACTTAGAGGGAACAAAGTAGAGAACTAGGAGCCATGGAGGAAATTACTGAAGAGCAGATTTGATTTTGATTTAAGGAAAAAATGTGCTTTTAGAATAGTCCAAAAGTGGAACAGATTGCCTCAGGAAGAAGTAGATACCACCTCAGTTCTTGTCTTCAAGAAAAGACTGAGAGAATGTTGTAGAAGGGATTCTTGATCAAATTTGTGTTGGCCTCTGAGATTGTGTGATCCCAAGCACACATCCTATATATTCTGGACCTTATCTTTTATTTCCCCCTTAGACTTGGTTGTGATCACGATCTTGACTCAGTTGCCCCTTCAGACATTACTGCCTTCTGGCCTTTTTAGTTGTATGATTTACCACCCTTGCATGTGACCTTGGCTTCTGTTTCAGACACTTCTTCCTTTTCATGTTCTTGCCATTCCAAGACCTGTGCACTGTGTGACCCATCTCTATACATGCTACAATTTTGCTTCCTTCAAACCCACAAACACCCTTCCTGAGCAGGAGCATGCCAGTTGACATTTTCCCTCTACTCCCAAAGTAGGAAAGCTATGGCCACCACCATGGAACTTGTGCAACCCTAGATGAAGGAAGAGATAACAGCATAATCATAAAATTTTTTGGGTTATTAGAGAAAATAATCCATTTTTAATTTCACAATAAGTCATACCAAGAAAATATGACTGCTTTGTCCTCTCAAATTTATCTGAAGCCATCTAAATATACCACTGATACCTTAAGTTTCTTTGGTTAAAAGAAGAACAATCATCAGATTGCTTGCTGTGTTTGGGATGGAAGGGAGAAAATTTTCAAAATTTTATAAAAATGACTGTTGAAAATTGTCTTTACATGAAATTGGAAAAAATACCATTTAAAAAAAGAAGAATCCATGGAAACTTATTACATTATATATTAAAAGTCAATCACTTAACATTCTCTGAATTTGTGTATATTTATTTAAGCAAACATTTTACAGTCTTCTTGAGTAAACTGATTGTTTTTTAAAAGTATACACCTTTCTATTTGTCCCTTTATCATAATCATTAAACTGAGAATATGCCTAGAGATTGGAAACACAGGAATGTTCTTTATTGATGACTTAGTATCACATATAGGTAACTTCTATACTTTTGCTAACATATGCTGTGATAAACCACTGAATATAAAGACATCTAACTATTTCTTAGGGGAAAAAAAGGGAATGAAAGGCAGACTAACTTTGGATTCTATACCCTCCCTCATCCCTCTCTCTCTGCCTCATTTGCTGGCAATCCAATAAAAAGTAGGTCAGTGTAAAATGCTGAGAGGATTCAGGGTGGCTTTGCTCATTTCTAGATTAACTGAAAACATTCATTCTAGACTCATTCCTGCAGGGGGGGGGGATAGTTTTCTGATCATTCATAAGAATATCCAAAATGCTATATTCTAGTCATAATTTTAGTCTTTCCAGCCTAGCATTCTGTTGATAAATCTCCAAGAAAAGTTTTGATGGAGAAAATGGTTACCTCTTAGTATCAACATTGCAAGACAAAGGGATTTCCCTTAAACATCTTTTATATGTCTATTTTCCATGAATTGTAGAGGTTGTGTCAGGATAGAGAGCTAGCCTCAGAGTCACAGAGACATGGTTGCAAATCCAGCCTCTGACACATACTAGCCATTTGACTGTGGGCAATTTATTTATTCCTTAAAAATGTTTTACTAATTTATTTTGATTTATCAACAATCACTTCCACATGTTTTTGAGTTCAAAATTTTTCTCCACCTTCCTCCCCACCAACCTTCCCAAGACGGCACACAATCTGATATAGGCTATACATATACACTTCTATTAAACATTTTCAATTAGTGATGTTGTAAGTAAAAATTAGAACCAATAGGAGGAACCACCAGAAAGAGGAAACAAAACTCAACAGAAGAGAAAAAAAATAGCAATTCAACATCCATAGTTCTTTCTTTGGATGTGGATAGCATTTTCCATCATGAGGCCTTTGAAGATGTCTTTGATCCTTGTATTGCTGAAAAGGGTTAAGTTTATCAATATTAGTCATCGCACAATGTGGCTATTATTGTGTACAACGTTCTCTTGGTTCTGCTCACTTCACTCAGCATCAGACCATATAAAATAAAAAGGTTTTTCTGAAGTCAGCCTGTTCATCATTTCTTATAGCACAATAGTATTCCATTATATTCATATACCACAACATGCTCAGCCATTCCCCAATTGATGGGCATCCTCTCAATTTCCAATTCTTTTGGGCAATTTATTTAATTTAGCCCTTCAGGCACCTTTCTGTAAGTTTAGAAGGAATTTTATCCCTGGAATTCCCTGTACCAATGAAACCACTCCTATCCCAACTGCTCAAAACATGAATTTATCAAAATTTTTCTCAAGTTATATTTACCTTTAACCTGTGCAGTTTCTTGAAGTTAAAAGTTCTGGAAATATTCTATCTGTGTACTACATAAAGAGCTATTTTGTTTGTGGTAATATGAACTCTTCAAGTAGAAGTCCCCTAATCTGAATATTCAGACAGTTGCTAAATAAATTCATACCATAATTCTTCATGCACTGTATTATTTTACTAATGTTCATTTTGGCTCTTTCTCCCCTTCCAGCTTTTGTTGGTCCAAGGGAATGTCAGGAAATTGAAGTTCTCTGATTTTTTTGTTAGCTTATCCTTTGACCAAAAACTGAAATAATATTTTGCCATGACTTAATATGTATAATGAGTATCACATTTCTTGATTTCTTGATGAGTAGGAGAGGTGATACAGATAGGAGGAGTAATTTGGAACTGAAAATAAAAAATTTAATTAAAAAACGTCTATGACATATTGTGCCCTATTGTAACATTATTCTGTTGTGATGATATAAAAATGACAATGACATGAAGTTTTACAGATTCAGATGAGCCATAGTTTTGTACTTTGATACATCCTTTGTGTTATGGTCAATATCTTTCTTTTAAAAAGTGTATATGTATACATACACACACACACACACACACACACACACACACACATATATATGTGTGTATATATATATATATATATATATATATATATATATATATATATATATATATATATATATATATATATATATATATATATATATATATATATATATAAAAGGCTGGATCTCCCCATCTCACCAAAAGCTAGAAGTGCAGGTGCTATTCAAAAATCTATTTGCATTGCTGATCGGCACATGAGTTTTGGCCCACTCTGATTTCAACCTGGATTGGTTTGCCCACTTTTAGGCAACTTGGTTATCCTCTTACTCCCAGAAGGTTGCCATATTGAAGCCAAACTTAGTATGGACACTTAATATGCATAGCTCACTGCAGTTCAGAACTCCTAAGCTCAAGAGATCTGCAAAATAGCCCTTCTGGGAACAAGGGTTATAGACATGTGCCACATGCCTGGGAGCTAAAAGCTTTCTTGATTGTGCTCAGAAATTGTGGTCTTTTTTGACCAAAGCACATACTGGCTGTTTGACCAAAACACACACTCACTAGACTGCCTTTACAGAACAGCCTTCCAAGACATCCAAGAACCCTTACGTTGGTCAGAACTGCTAAGGCAAAATTTCATCCAACAAGAACAGCTTAGAATTTTTTTTTACTGGACTTCTGATTACATTGATGTATTGAAACTCCTGGTCAGCCATTTCCACTGTCGTTACAGATTGGGATCTTTTCTGTAATGTAAAGTCCTCAGGCACTGAAAGGAGATTTTTGAGTCACAGATAGTACCAAACCTATCCTTCCTGATGACTATCTCAACTTTCTATCCACCACATCATGCTACCTCTTTAGATTACTTATCCCAAGGGATAAGTCACCTGCTACATTTCTGCCCATTCATACAGTTTAGTGAGAGCCTGTAATACTTTTTCTCTTGGCATCTCTATATCTGGTTTGCCATCACACAATCTGACTTACAGGCATTTGTAAACACTAGAACAGTTGTGCCTTGAGGGCAGGAACTTGAAAAAAATTTTTATCTTTGTATCCCCAGCACCTAGCACAGTATTTTATACAGATTAAATACTTGATAAATGTTTGTTCATTTAAATTTAACTTGCAAATTTCAGTCATTATTCTAAATAATTTACATGAAAATTTAATAGGATGCTTTGTCCTAGCATATAAAGGAGTTTTCAAAGACTCTTCCAGTAGAATGTAAGTCCTGGCAGGTCCTACCAACACAAAAAGGATTTGGGTATGGACCTAGTAATAGACTGCATGTCTGTTATCTAAGAAGTAGGCTGTTTTTTAAACTAAATTTTATTTTTAAAATTAATAATGATTTATTTTCTCTCCACCTCCCTCACATTAGAAAAAAGAAAAGAAAAACAAAATCTTCATAATAAATACTTTTGTTCATCTTTCATTTCGAAGAGGACCAATGACATCACAGGGTGATGTTAAAATGTGAATTGGATTTTAGTGAGACACAGTTGCCCAAAGTTGTCAGCTTCATTCTCTCTTCCAGAGTTATGGAAGTCCAATGGCAAGATAAAAGTCAAGACACCTGGTGATGGCCCAGGATGCAGTAGATGACCTTTACATCTTCAATGTCTGACCAAGCTCTAAGTGTGCCACAGAGCCTGCTTCAGATGCTTTCATGGCCATTAGAAGAAATTGTTCTCACCCACTCATTCTGCTGGGGGAAGTCTTCACATGCTTGGAATAGATATCCTCCTAACTCACTGAGGGGTTTGAGGTGTATGAGGTGTTCCAGGAGGACTAGCACCTCTGGTGTAAGAACTTGCTGAGTCCTTTCCAGGGCTACCCATCCACCTTTGGTCTCTACCTGCCATCCAACTTTCACCTGTGGCCCCATGAAGTGATAGCATGTGCAGTAGCCACACCCTGGTAAAACTGTGTTGGCAGATGGACTGAACCAGCTTGTGGGTAACCAATAGGCCTATAACAAATAAATGTAGTCAAGAAAAGCAGATTCCTATACTGGTCATGTCCAAAAATGTGTGTCTCCTTTATTTATTTATTTAGGCCATCACCTCTCTGTCAGGAGGTGGGTAGTGATCTCCATCATTGGTCCTCTGGAATCATGATTGATCATTTTTCTGATCAGTATTAAGTACCTCAAAACGATTCAGCTAACTAAATTTGAAGATGCTCATCTTTTCTCCATAGGGTGAAGAATTTTTTTTTTTTACCTCAGCAACTCTCCTAAAGAAGTAATAGAGAAGTTACTGTCTATATCTACGGAGATAGCAATGTAGCCATAATAAAATACTTCTCCACGCCTGTGTTATTTTACTTAAAAAAAACCTTTTAATATGGAATCTTCTCAAAAACTCTGGCAAAAATCTAAACAAGTTACATTTACTGATTCCTACTTACCCATATAATTATTTTTTCCCCTTAAGGACTGATCATAATTGAATAAAGCCTAATTTTTCCTCATAGAAGCCTTATTGCCTTTCCTTCAGTTGGAAAATATTTGCTTTTATTTTCAACAGTCCTATCCCATATTATAGATCACATCAGTTGGTAAAATATAGAAAAGGAAGTTTGTAACATGCAGTTTCTAGAGTCTTCTTTGGAGATTTTCTCATGGGCAAGATTCATATTCGCAATCCACCAGACCCCTGGCACAGTGGCCATTTGTAGTGTCATTAGATATTTTGGCCAGCTGCTTGACAATTTGCTTTTGAGAGGCTTCCAAAAACTTTAGAAAGTCTTGGAAAGCACAGTAATTTATTTTTATCCCATTTGTCACAGAACAATGAAGCACTGAAGTTACCGAACACTACAGACAAAATGGTCCAGAAAGTTAGTCCTTGGTAGTAATGGTGGAGATACATTTGAAAATTTCTGAGGATACATTTACCTAATTATCTAGGATTTAATTACACTCTGCCCCCCCCATAAATATACTATCACCACCCACATTGTCCTAAAATAGAGTATTTGAAGTATTCAGGTCAGTTTAGATTTGTGTATAAATTAAGTAACATCACTTACTAGTAAAAGGAGAACCCATTTGTTTCAATAATTCTCAAGATAACTGAGAAATTTTGAATAGTTTATCTTTCTGTAGCCCCTTATTTGCCAAGGGACTGATAGGAAATTGAGTTTTTCTTAGTTGAAAGGAAGGACTAAAGGGTTATGGGAAATGGATGCCAGGTAATTTTCAAGTCCCGTGGAGAGGGTATAGGGCTCTAGGGTGTGTTCATGTATGCCAACATCAGTAACCCACCTCAGATTTCTAAGAAAGGGCTCTGCCACCCTAAGCTGAACGTAACCATGTGCAGTTGGAGCCTTATCTTGCTCACTGACCCACTTAAGGAGTGACTTGACTGGACAGAATCTGCTGCCATGCTGAGACTGGGTGATTTTAACTCTTCTCCATCCCCCCACCTACCCCCTTTGCCTTCTCCACCCTGCCCTCTCCTCACTACAACCTGATGAGTTGGCATAGCTTGAATTTAATTTATTTGCTATCTGTGCTTTTACAATAAGTTTTGACTCAAATAATGATAAGCTGACTTTTAAGGTAATTTTAAGTGAGTATATGATATAAATGAGTAGATTATACTACCAGGAAGGACAAAGGCAATCTCTGGACAAATAGCCCCAGTCTTAACCATAATATTATAGTGAATCTCAATCTCTCTCCCTCCCTCCCTCCCTCCCTCTCTCTCTCTCTCTCTCTCTCTCTCTCTCTCTCTCTCTCTCTCTCTCTCTGTCTCACAGACACACACACACACACACACACACACACACACACACAAAATCTCCATTTTAATCACGGAATCTTTTCTAACTGTCTAACATCAAATACTGAATACAAATACCTAAAAGGCTCCATAGGGAATGCTTGCTACCATTTACTCTCATCTTGGTAAGAGAAAACAGATCTTGTGTACAGTTTGGCAGGGTGCACGATCAACTGGAACTAAGAATAGTATATTTAGATTTTTTTTTGCATATGTAAATCCTTATGAACTTTTGAAAAGTTCAAAATTGAAATTATGTTGAAAATAAAATAATCAAGATTTTTACTTTCCTCTTACACTATGTCAAATTGATTCAACCACAACTTTAAATTCAGTAAGCATCTAACAAATGATCATTTCAAAGTACCACTTTGCTTTTGAAAATGTATACAATGAGACATATAAGTCTCAAAGCCCAAATAGTTAGGGGCTAGAATTCTTTTGAGAATTCCAACCTCTTATTGTGATCCTCATGGTTTAGAAAACATAGCAATAGAAAGGAGAGATCTATTCATGCCACAGCTCATTTAAATGTCTATTTAAAGATCTATATTTTTCTTGTTATACTTGTCAGATTGATTGCATAGTTCCTACATGTCAGTCACCAGAGAATAAATTCTGTGTTGTCATTTGGGCACTGTTGACATGAGTATGTCAAGAAGATGGAATAGAAAGGATGAGTTCATTTAAAACATTGGCTTTTAATTCCTGCTATATCATCATCATTAACTTAAAAACCACATTTTTGTACAGTTGAACACTAGAAATTTTTGCTGTTGCTGAGTAGATTATTTTAATCCTTATTTTAATAGGTGACATCTTTCCTCCAATTCAACCTAACAAATATATATGTAACTATCTTGTGCTCAATATGTCCAAAACACATCATTATCTTTACCTAAACTTCTCTATTTGTGGGCAGCACCACCATCTTTCTAGTCACTCGTTTTCATCACTTCATTTTTATCCTTGACTCCTCACTGTAAATTAACTTACATATCTAATCAGTTGCCAAATCTTGTCATTTCTATGTCCATATCTCTTGCATCTGTTTCCTCTTCACTCACTGTAATTCAGCCTTTCATCACTCATTATTGCCCTATCAGCCTCCAATATCTCTCTATTCCAATTTAGTATTTTCTTAAAATGCTGATCTGATCATGTCATCTCTTTTCTCAACAAACTCCTATGACTCCTTAATACCTCTAGGGTCAATTACCTGTTTGGTATCTAATGCCCTTCACAACAAGACCCTAATCTACCTTTCCAGAATTGTTATAAATTATTTGCCTTCACACTGCCTATGAGTCAACTGAACTCCCTTTCTAGGGTTGCTTAAACACAGCGCAACATTTTATATTTCTGTTCCTCTGTAGTGGTTGTCCTGCATGTCTTGAATGTACTCCTCCCTCATTTCTGCCCCTTAGATGCCTTAGTCTCCTTCAAGGTTCAGCAAAAGCCCCATATTGTCCTTGAATCCTTTGTTGAACCTCCCAGCTTCTAATAACCTTGCCTTCCATAATCACCTTACCTCTGCTTTGTGTGTGCATATGTAGATACATATAGTATATGCATATATTTGTATGGACCTATATATGTATATTCTCCAATAGTATTTAAGCCTCTGGAGAGCCAGGACTAGTTTCACTTTTTTTCTTCATATCTCCAGTGTCTAGTTCAATGCCTGGCATGCATAGGTGGCATTATGGATAGGACACTAGACCTGGAGTCAGGTAGATTTTAGTCCAAAAATGGCCTCAGGCTTTTACTAGCTGTATGATTCCAAGCAAGTGTTTTAATCTCTGTTTGATTCAGATTCCTGAGCTGAGAATGATAATAATAAGAGCAGCTACCTCATGGGGTTATCATGAGGATCAAATGAGACAATATTTGTAAAAGTGCTTTGCAAACTTTAAAGAACTATGAAAATTCTAGCCAGTCAGCTAGCTAGCCAGTGAGTAGCAGTAGTAGTAGTAGTGGTAGTAGTAGTAGCAGCAGCAGCAGTAGCAGCAGTAAGTATATACTAATACTTGTTAAATGTGATGAATGGAAAGTCCAAGAGACATAATTTTGGGGCAATTAATAATGAATTTATTAATTATGACTAGCAAATAATAAAATAAGGTCAGTCACCCTCTTGGAAGCCAAAGATGCCCCTTTGGGACTGGTGAATTTAAAATATTCTTGGAGAGTAGGTGTTCTCAATAGGCAGAAATTAACTCTGATTGGTTAACAATTAATGAGAGAATAAATATTGTAAGGAGAGGTGGGCTTATTCTAATAAGGGGCTGGGGGACAGTGACTCTGATTATGTCACTCTTGGACAAAGAGACTCATCTCCACACCCAGATCATTCCACCCCCAGCAAGCTATACCAAACGATTTAGCCTCCCCCAAGACCACTTGAAAACTGAGCTGGAATTCACCTAAATATGATGCACTTTGCCCTTTAATCAGAACTAAGTTTTCCCAGTTTGATGGGGTCCTGCCCAGGATTGAACCCAATCTCATCAATAGCCTTGTCTTTCAGAGGCTGCCTTGACCTAGTAACCAAATGAGGAAACAGAAAGAGAAAAAAACCCCTAGGTTCTCCTCCCCACATATTAGTTATCAATAATCATTTCTTTCATAAAGAACTGTTTATATGCAAGCCATTGTGCTAGACTCTGAGGATACAAAGATGAATAAGAAAAAAAAACCTGCCTAAAAGGAGCATAAAATCACATTGAAGAAACAGGTAATATCCGCAAATACCTATGGTGCAAATGAGACCATGATGAGTACTTAAGAGTGGTGCAAAGTTCAGAGAGAGGAGAGTGTTTCTGCTTGTAAGCATCAGGTGAGCCATTATCAGTGAGTGGCACTAGAGCTGAGTTTTAAAGCACAGGTAGGAGTTCAGCAGGTAAAAATGGGGGCAGAGAAGAGAGTGACAGAGCTGTTGGGAGGAGAGCATTCAAAGGGAGGATGAATTCAACACTGCATTGATTGGAGTATAGAATAGTACAAGAAACAAATGGGATTTAAGAAGAAATAGAAAGGTACCTTGGATCCAGATCATTGAGAGTCTTGAATGCATGCAAAAACAGAGCCTGAAACAGTGAAAATATACCAGCTTTGGAGTCAAAGGTCTTGGGTTGGAATCTGACCAATTTGTGTGACAGAAATCTAGTAAGTCACAACCTCTCTGGGTCTAAGTGTCCTCATGTTCAAAGTGGGGAATTGGCTTGCAGGATCTCTAACATAGAACCATTCTAGGGATCACATAATACATGTGTGCGTTTGCGTTGATACATATATATATATGTATGTATGTATATATATATTTATATATACATGCACATGCATATACATATATACACACATATATACATGTTAATGCTTATTCTCTTTTATACTAAAAGTAAACAGCCATTTGGTGAATATTTAGAAAATTGTGTTTAAAGACAATTTATTTCCTTTTGCATTTCTATATAACTGATCACTCAGTAATCAATTATCATTAATCAATGTTTATTGTGTGCCAGACACTGTACCGAGAAACAAAAAAAGGGAAAGGGACAAAAACATCCTACTTGCCTTCCAGGAGCTCATATTTTAGTGAATGAGACAAGATGTAAATACCTACCTGCATACATCTACATATAGTATAAGTGGAAGGTAATCTTAGAGGGAAAACACGAGAAATGAGGAGGACTGAGAAAGGCCTCTTACAGAAAGGAGGATGTAAGCTGAGTTTTGAAGGGGCCAATGAAACAAGAGAGATGTATGGGGAAGTACTCAGAATGGCAAGTAATGGTAGTTGTAACGGTAGTTGGAGCATGGTGTAAATGGAGGAGGGTAAGGAATAAGAAGACAAGTAAGTTAGGAAGGGGTTATGTTGTAAAGGGTTTTGAATGTCCCAGAGCATTTTATATTTGATCCTAGAAGTAACAGGGAACCGAGGTCAAGGATTGTAATGGGTTTTTACATGTCTGCAATGGAAAACCTTTTCTCTAATGATAAAAACAAGGTGAACATAACATCAAACCATTAAAAACAGAATGAAGCTTTGTAACTACTCACTCATTTCCTACAATTCCATACCACCTTACTCCCTTTTCCTCTTCCCTACCTTTTTTGGCACTTGGTAAGTTCGGAATGTAGATACCAACTTCTTCATTTCATTTTTTTCCCCAGTTCTTGTGAATGAACTCAGCAAGTTCAACTTTCAAACATGTTACATACATAGCCTGGTTTAAAGGGAAATAGGTTTGATAGTTGCCAACAGGCAGTACTGAAGACTTTTACGCTCTCCACAGGCTGCTTCAGAAGCATGGGCAGAGTCAAGGTTAATGGGAACCTGTGCTATCGAGAAAGAACAAAGACAATGGCTCTGGTTTTCCTGCTGGGACTCACATAGGTGGCACCATGTAATTGTGCTGTCGTTCCACTGAGGGAAAGAGAGCTCTTCCAAAAAGGGATGCTTTGATTTATGATAATTTATATTAACATAATCACTGAATGTTCCCTGCATATATAAAAACTCAAGGATATGCAGAAGAATTACATTACATTCCTGCCAGGGAAACGTTTATTTTTTATGTAAGTATTACTTCTATCACTGTGACCCAAGTCTCTTGACCAGTCTTTGTTGCAAAACAAGAGATGAAATACACAGAAATTACAGGGCAGTAAACAGAACATGGAAAATGTTCTAACACAGAAGCAAAGAGAGCAGCAACTATCTATGTGAATTGGCCAACTCTTCTCCAGCTCCACGTCTCAAACAAAGCTGCTGCCACTGACTACATTTATTGCTACTTGGGTGCCTTCTCACTGTTCCCTGGTTCTTAAGACACTGTACAGATTTATTGCACGTTACTCCTCTTCAAAAGTTTCACATTCTAGTCAAACTGGCCTAATTGCTAAACTTTCCTATGTAACACTCCTTTCACCCTGCTCTGTTCTTCTACACAGGCTGTCCCTGATGCCAATAATGTGCCTTTCTCTCCCAGATCTCTGACTCTTAGAATCCCTACCTTAACACTAGCTATTGGCAATTTACCCAGGATCTTTACGAGTCCCCATGGTACTTGTCCTGGATCCTTTCTTCCACTGTTGCTCTGAGAGAACTAGGAAAAACAACATTATGGCTTGACCTAAAAACAGGGACTAGAATCCTTAGTTGATTAATATAGCATTGTTTTCTGCACTTTATATGTCCTGGACCTGCAATCTCATCATTGTGGATAATCCCACCAACCAGACAGATTTTGACATACTCATACCTTTAGATCCTGTGCAACCCTTGACCAGGTTTTCCCACAAATCCTCCAAAGCAGCACCACTTACCATGCTGGAAGTTGTTAAACTTCATGAACAGGAGCAACCAGAGGAGCATATTGCCTATAAAGAATGCTTCTTCCCCTTGGGCTTTACACAGAACATCCTCTATGTCAGACACAAATGTCTTTGCCAAGCATGCATACTATCTAACAATTATATAGCACTTCAAAGTTCATGAAGTTCTTTATATATGTTATCTTATTTGATCCTTACAACAATCCTGGAAAATAGGTGTTATCATCATACCCAGTTAGGTGGCACAATGGATAGAATGCTAGGCCTGCTGTCTGCTAGACCTGAGCTCAAATTCAGCCACTAGGTGTGCAACCTTAGGCAAGTCACTTAACCTCTATTTGTCTGTTTTCTCAACTTCAGAATGGGGAATATAGTACTAACTGCCTCATAGGTTTGTTACAGGAATCAAATGAGATATTATGTATGAAGATCTTAGAATAATTCCTAGCATACAGTATATAAACGTTAGCTATTATTACATCATAGATGAAGAAATCAAGGCTGACAGAGGTTTTGTAGGAATGCTTCTGTAGTCTCTCTTGTAAGTGTCGAGGGATTAATGAGATTGTTCCCTGGAGAGAGGAAATTTTACATTGTGGCTATGTGGGGTTAGAGAAAGAACAAGGATCACTATCTATAGGGAGAAAAAAAGATAGAAGACAACCCTCAGCCACTATGCTGAGGGGGAAAGAATCCACTACTGATCATGACCTTCCTCTAATCAGTTGCTGAAGTTTCATCTATCTGCTATTGACAATGCCAGTGACCATCCTAGCAGGAACTAATTTTTTTTTCTTCCCCACAGACCCCATCACCCTACCCTCCCATCTCTGATGCCATGGCACCTGCTTCTCTCCAACAATAGTTACCTCCCAGCTCCTCTTCTTCTCTCATTTTTCAACACCATTAGAGTTCTAAATAAAAATACTTATCTATCTCATGATCTTTTTAAGAGGAGGCTACTTAAATAAACCTTAAAGCATTTTATAAATGAGACCAGCTATCTTATTATCAATTTGCAGAAGTGTCTTTCTTGTTTCTATTGAACTAAGAACTTCTCCAAAAGCTCACCAGCTTGCTTGTAGTTTTTAGATAGCTATTTTCTCCAGAGCCTAGCATGATGCTTTACATATAATAGGTCCTTAGTGAATATTTATTAAATTGAATTGAGGTAGATTGGAAACACCTATGTCTCTACTGTGGAGTGAGAATCAATCCAGTAAAGTTCTGTGTCCATCGAACCCTCAAGATCCCAGGAGTTTCTAGCTGGGCAGAGGAACGACACTAAACCTCAAATCCCTTAACCTAGAGCAATGCTAATAATTGCAGAGGAAACAGATGGTTTCAGGGCAGCAACAAATAAATTGTAAGGAAATAGATCAGGAGTGTGCTGGTAAATATTTAACAAATGGTTCTTAATAACAAAACAAAACAAACAAAAATCCCATGTTCAGCATGACACACTGTGTAATCTGCATTACATTTTTATCCATCATGCTCAAGTCTAGATGATCAAAACAACAAATCAAGACTTGATTTGTTGCATTTGCCAATTTCCAAGGTATAAATGCACTGAAATTTTAATAATCAGGATCCAGTAGGAGTTAAGTCTATCACTCCCTTAGTTAAAATCCAGGGTTGTGTTTTCTTAAATTTGTTCAGGGAAAACCCTGAGGTGTACTTGTCAAATATTCTCTTATTAGCACTTACTTTTCCCAACAGTTTCTAGATATAATTGCATAAAAATTGCAAGATCATTTCTATGAGATTGTCACACATTAATCTGTGAAGTTCATCTTTCATTTGCATATTAAGAAATAAGGCTTTCTCTTTCCTTGATTGAGATTTATTAGTGAGTCTTAATCAACTCCCTGAGGTGTGCCACACAGAGGTATGACCAACTCTACCTGTAGATTCTTATTTCTGAGACCAAAGGTCAAAGCATAAATGGTCATAACATCATTTATGAGATGACATGGTTCTCCTTCAAGGCCTTAGTCCAGTGGTATATCACACTTGCACATTATATATGAAAACAAAGAAAAATCAATTCACCATTTAGATATTGAATTATCACTTTTTAAATAAAAAGGTTATTTCTTTTTTTTTTTGCATCATTAGAAAAGGATTGTCATCACTTGCATTTACACACAAACATATACATGTATACACACAGATCCCCACCCTCCCAATCTAACAACTCTTGTTGCAGATGCCTTGTTTTCAACATCTTCTGCTCACTAAGGAAGGAAACTATACACAGGGTAGAAGGCCTTATACTAAGCTGTCAAAGCTGACTACAGCTGTATCATATTAAGTGAAAAGAAGGAAGGGGGGAGCATAGTTAATATATCTTCTGAGAATAAGTGGATTCTATCATGAAGGTAATATTAAATAGACCAAAGTGTTCTTTACACAACTGATATATCTCAATATCATTCCCAGTTCTGCCCCTGAGCCTACTAAGATTTGCCTCCCTTGGAAAACAGTCTCACAGTCTGTGTCCCCCCGACCTGGGATACTGCACCCCTTCAGCTTGGTCTCCTGTTGTTCTTGGTCTCCTCCAAGGCCAGACTAAACCCCCACCTTCTACAAGAAGACTGTCTCTCTGAGATTGTTTCCCATTTATCCTGTATATATCTTTATTGTTCATAATTGTTTCTATGAGAAGCTCCTTGAAAGCAGAGACTACCCTCCCTTTTCTTTGTATTCCCAGCACTTGCCATAGTTTCTGGTAGGTTGTTGTTGTACGTTCAATTGGGTCCTACCATTTATGACCCCATGAACCATAGCATGCCAACCAAACCTTTTGAGAAGGTTTTCTTGGCAACAATCCTGGAGTGGTTTGCCATTTCCTCCTCCAGTGGATTAAAGGTTGAGTGACTTGGCCAATGCCACACAGCTAATAAGTGTCTGAGGCCAGACTTGAACTCAGGTCTTCCTGACTCCAGGCCCAGCGCTCTATCCACTGAGCCACCTAGCTGCCTACTGGTACATAATAGATGTTTAAAAAATACTTGCTGAATGACTGAATGGATACTTGGAAAGCTCCCTTTTCTCTTGTATGCCATATCTCTAAATCCTTCTGCCTCTTCATTCCTCTTTTCTCTAGTCTCTGATAAAGATGTAGCTCTTCTTGCCAAGACTTAACTCTTTAACTTCTTTTTAAATTCCTTTAACACCTATCACTTCTAGGGGCTTTGTGCTCTGCTCGTTCCTTTTCTCACCTTTGTTAGCTCCTTTCCTTTTTGCCTTGATGTCTCCTCTCCTTAAAAACGCATAGCTTGATCCTGTCATTACCTCAAGCCATAATCCTGTGTCTTTTTCAACCTTTCACTGTCCAGCTCCTGGAAAGACACATTTATATTTGATGCTTCCATTTTGTCACCTCACTTTGCAACACACTGCAGTATGATATATATTACTCCACCACACAACTGAAACTGCGGTCTCAAAAAATTTCAATGATTTCTTAACTATCAAAGCCCTAAGACCTTTTTTGTTGCCATTTTCCTTGGTTTCTCTATAATTTTTGATACTGCCAGACCCCACATACTGGATACTCTCCTCCCTTGGCTTCCATAAGGATACTTTCTTCTGGTTCTGTTGCTTCATTTCTCATCAATCCATCTAAGTATCCTTTGACTTTCTGTCTTCCTGTCTTCTAGCCTGAGTGTTGGATATCCCTTGAATGCAACTATTAGCTTTCTATCATCCCATATTTTTCCTCCCTTTTTTGGCTAAACTCCTTGAGAAGGCTATCTAAAATAGGGAACTTAACTTCCTTTTCCTCTCACTCTCTAACTCTCTACAGCCTGGGTTCCCACCTCATCATTAAGTTGAAACTCCTCTCTCCAAATTTAATGACAATCTCTTAATTGCCAAATCAAATGGCCTTTTCTCAATTTTCATCCTTCTTGACTTCTTTGCAGCCTTTGACATTGTCAATCACAGTCTTTTTGTTTATGCTCTCTTCTTTCTAGGTTTTCATGATGCTACTCTCTTGGCATTCTCTTCTTGGCTAACTAACCACTTCTCAGTCTCCTTCACTAAATCTTCATCAAGGTAATGGATGCTAAACTTGAGTGTTCCATAGAGCTCTGTCCTGGTTCCTCTTTTCTTCTCCCTCTAACTTATTTCACCAGTTCTCACGAATTTGATTGTCATCTCTGTGATGATGATTCTCTTTTTTAAAATTTATTTATTTTTAGTTTTCAACATTCACTTCCACAAGATTTTGAGTTCCAAATTTTCTCCCCATCTCATCTTTCCCTCCATCTTAAGATGGCATGCATTCTGAATACTTCTTCCCCTAATCTCCCTTCCCTTCTATCTCTCCCTCCTTTCTCTTGTCCCCTTCCCCTTCAATTTTCCTATAGGGCAGGATAGATTTCTATACTTGATTTCCTGTATATCTTATTTCCCAGTTGCATGTGAAAACAATTTTTTTTAACATTTGTTTTCAAAACTTTGGGTTCCAAATTTTCTCCCTTACTCCCTCCCCATCCACCCTCATTGAGAAGGCAAGCAACTCGATACAGGTTATACATATGGAGTCATGCAAAACACTTCAATAGTAGTCATGTTGTAAAAAACTTATTATATTTCCCTTCATCCTATCCTACCCCCCATTTATTCTCTTCCCTCTTTTGACCCTGTCCCTCCTTAGAAGTGTTTGCTTCTGATTACACCCTCCTCCAATCTGACCTCCCCTCTCATCCTTCCTGCTCTCTTGTCCCCTTCCCCCCTATTTTCCTGTAGGATAAGATAGATTTCCATACCAATTGAGTATGTATGTTATTCCCTCCTTAAGCCAAATCTGATGAGAATAAGATTCACTCATTCCCTCTCACCTTCCCCCACTTCCCCTCCACTGTAAAAGCTTTTTCTTGTCTGTTTTATGTGAGATCATTTACCCCATTCTACTTCTCCCTTTCTCCTTCTCCCAGTATAATCCTCTCTCATCCCTTAATTTTATTCTCCAGATATCACCTCTTCATCTTCAACTCATCCTGTGCCCTCTATTTATCTGTCTGTCTATCTATCTATCTATCTATCTATCTATCTATCTATCTATCTATCTATCATCTATCTATCTATCTATCATTCATCTATCTATCTATCTATCTACATACATATAATTTTTCCCCTCCAACTACCCCAATACTGACAAAGGACTCATGAGTTACAAATATCATCTTTCCATGTAGGAATGTAAACAGTTCAACCTTAATAAGTCACTTATGATTTCTCTTTCCTGTTTACCTCTTCATGTTTCTCTTGAGTCTTGTATTTGAAAGTCAAATTTTCTATTCAGCTCTGGTTTTTTTCATCAAGAATGCTTAAAAGTCCTCCATTTCACTGAATGTCTATTTTTTCCCCTGACGGATTATACTCAGTTTTGCTGGGTAGGTGATTCTTGGTTGTAACCCTATCTCCTTTGCCCTCCGGAACATCTCAAACTGAATATCGTGCAGACATCTTATATTCAACATGCTCAAATTTGAAATTTCTTTCTCCCCAGTAACCTCCCTTTTCTCAACAATCCTATTGAGGATACCACCATCCTTCCACTCATCCAGACTCACAACTTAAGTCCCATCCTTAACTATCTCATCTGCAATATGCAATCTGTTGCCATGGTCTGTCATTAACCTTCATAATATCTCTTACATATGCCCTCTCCTCTGATACTGCCACCGCACTGCTGTCATCATAAGCTCTCATCAACTCATTCCTGGGCTATTGAAATAGCCAACTAGTTGGTCTGCCTGCCACAAGTCTCACCCTACTCTGGTCCATCTCCCACTCAGTTTCATAAGTGATCTCCCTATAGTGCATATCACACCCCCTCATCAATAAACTCTAGTGGCTTCTTATCACTTCCAGGATCAAATATAAAATCTTTAATTTGGCATTCAAAGCCCTTCATAACCAACCCCCTGCCTGCCATACTTTTCCAGTCTTCTTACAACTTACTCCTCCCAAGTACTCTACAACCTAGTGACACTAACCTCTTGGTTGTTCCTCACACATGACATTTTGTCTTTACATTCTGGTCATTTTTACTTGATATCTCCTATCTTGGAATATTGGAATATTTACCCTTCTTATTTCTACCTCCTGTATTTTCTGGATTCCTTAAAGATCCATCTAAAATCCCACTTTCTACAAGAAGTCTTTCACAATCTCCCTTAATTTTAACGCCTTCCCTCTGCTGATTATTTCAAATTTATCTTCTATATTATTTATTTGTACGTATTTACTCTATATAGCTTGTTTGTTTTTTTCAGTTGTCTCACCCATTAGACTGTAAACACCTTGGAAACAGGGATTATTTTTTTCCTTAGCAAAGTATCTGTCACATAAAATGAATAAATTTTATGGATTGACTGACTACTCTCCATGTGAAGGGGTCATAACCTTCTTTGGGTCTTAGACCTCTTTGGAAGTTTGGTTAACACTATGGACTCCCTTTCAAAATGATGATTTTAAATTCATAAAAAACATACAGAATTATAAAGGAAACCAATTACACTCAAATATAGTAATCAAAACTTAAAAATAAAAGTCACAGACCACAAGTTAAGAAACTTTGCTTATGTTATATCTTAATATACACTTACATATGCATACATACTCTCTCTCTGTATGTCTTTGTCTTTCTCTTTCTATCTCTTCTCTCTCTCTCTCTCTCTCTCTCTCATCCCTCTCATTTTTCAATTTAAATATCTTTTGGTTAGATTTAAAAGAATCTAGATAAATAGATGTTTTCCTAGATACAGTGAATGTACTTTATCCCTAGTCAGGAGTCCATCTTCACATTATTTTTAACCTTGGACCAGAATTATAAATCACATCTCAGACTGAATCTTCATAATATGCTATTCACTCCCTAAATCTATCCCTCCCTTAGGATTTCCTTGGTTTGTTGAATAGCAGTGATGAGAACAACCCCTATGCCCCAAAGGTCTTAATTTTCTCATTCAATATTTCATATTCTTTAACAATGCTTTCTAAATTCCCTCTGGCAATATCATTTATTCCCATGTGAAGCCCAGAAATACATGGCAGTCACTCAGTTTGACAAGTCTTGGGAACTTTTCAATCATATCTTGGATACATGCCCTAGAAGACAGCAGATCTCACTATTGTTGGTGTCAAATTACCAAATAAATGCTTCAGTCCCCTCCACCAACCACGACATTCACCTCTTCTTCCTTCCTTCACCCTTACTAGATGGTGTCTCTTCTAACAATAGTACCGTGACCCATGATTCTCTAGAGCTCAAGCAGTTGTTTCCTCAATTAGCTCTCCCTTCCACTAGAAGAACATAGATTTGCATAGAGCATGGATCATGTATGTGGTCATATCTCTTCCTCTTGGATGTGATGGCTCAACCAGGTTGGGTTCTGTCTATACTTATGTGAAATAACTTCATAGCCCATTAATTCCATTTGTTCAATAGTCTTTCTCTTCTTCCTCTTTGTGACATTCTTTTCCTACATTCCTAGATATGATTTCTTGACATGGGCTAGAATTTCCTATTCTTTATTTAGAAATATTTTATTCTTTGAAAAAAAACAAATCCTTTCTTCAATTATTTTTAAGGGACATTTCAAACTTTCTAAGAAAATGGAGGTAGAGAGTTGTTCCTCATGCCTATGCACTTTCTCTTCTAGAAATGAAACCAACACACCCTTAGAATATAGATACCAGTTATTTAACCACAAGCTTTTTTTTTTAGTTACTTCAATCAAAAATTTAGTAAGCATTTACTATGTGTCAGGCAATAAACAAAAACAGCTCTTGCCCTCATGGAGCTTGCATTTTCCTCACTTCCAGCCCACCTTCAGACATATTCTACATCTACACTGGCTTCCAGGACCCTTGGGGGGTGACTCTACCCTGAAATCAATTCAGCGACTAGAATCTTCATATCATGATGTCAGTCCACTGCTGTCACTCTCCATTTCTATCTTGCCCTCCAGCCTGCTTTACTTTCACACAGGCTACTTACCACCCACCTTATTTTCTAGCTACCCTTTATGTTTTGATTTCCTCTATTAGAATGATGAGAGCAGAGACTATGTTGTTTTTTATTTTTCTATCCACAGGGCTTATAGTAAGTAGTATAGTAAATATTTAATAAATGAATGCTCTTTTGACAATCGATCACCCAAGTGGGGTGAATGATAATAAGGAATTTATGATGCCACTGAGGTTTTGAACCTAAATAATGGTAATACCTTCAACAGTAACAGAACTGTTTAGCTCAGGATCACTCTTAGTTCATGTTTCCCAATTTAAACTGGAGTCTTATTACTGCCCAGAGTCTTGTGATTTATCTTTTATTAATTCTTTAGCAAATTTCACATATTGGCTGTTCCAGACCTTCTTTCTCCTTTAGCTCCCAGTACCATCTGCTCTGGCCATGCCCTTAACAGACGATCTTGTTTCCTATTTGGTGGAAAGATTTAGTGAACCTGATGAGAGATCCCATATATACACTTACCTCTACCTTAACACATCCCTGTATGTGCTAATTCTTTCATCCTTTCTTTTAGTTTTACAGGAAGGTTTACCTTCCCTCTAAAGTTAATATTTCCACTATCCTAACTCCTATGGGATATTGATTCTGCACTTTTTCTTTTCTTCCACAGGATCTTTCATAGATTCAAAGTTGGAAGGTATTCAAAGACCATGTAAACCAACACTGTCTTTTCACAGATGAGAAAACTGAAGATAGAGAAGATAAGTGACTTTTCCAAGATCTCATAGTTAGAAAGTCATAAAGCCAGGATTTGAACCCAAGTTATGTTTCCAAATACCTCTTTTCTACCATATCATGCTCTTCCATTGACCTTTTCTTTTCTTGAAATACACATAGGTTTCCCTTGTCTAAATCACTACTACTACTACTGCTACTACTGCTGCTAATATGATGATGATGATGATAATGATGATAAGCCTTCTTTAAGCTTCTTGCTCCTTCTAGATATTATTATCACATTCCTTTTTATTGCCAAGCTTCTTGACTATCTGGTTTATACTGAAGGGTGTGCTGGCAACTGTTTAATAACCAACTTTCCAGGAAAAAAAGCATGGCACCCTTTTAAATTTAATCTGCATTATTTTAATTTTCTCCATCACTTTCATAAGTCTGGACAATCAACAAAATAATAAATCAGTCATGACTTATAGTGCTTGTCAATTTCCAAAATGTAAATGCTCATACTGAAATTTTAACAAGAAGTGACTCCTTCTCATTTCTAATTTTTCTTAACTTTTCTGACACACTTGACTGTGATATTCACTATCTCCTTTTAAAATCTTTCTCTTCTCTTAGTTTCTATGGAGTTTTGCTCTCCTGATTCACCTCTGTGAATGTTTCTTCTCTGTGAATGTTTCTTCTCTGTTTCCTTCACTGATGGACCTTATTTTTGTCTACTCCTAACTGTGGAGATTCCCTAAGACTCCATTCTTCTCTAAGTTCTATTTATATTCTGTCCCTATGAGCATTTGTCTATTCTCGTAGCTTCAAGAAACACTTGCAAGCTGATGACTTTGAAATTAATATCTTCACAAATGGCATTTTCATTTCATCTCTGACAGAGCTGCATTTAAAGCTTCAAGCCTAATTCAGGTCAAAACAATAACAATTGGCATTTATATTTTAAATACAATATTAAAAAATTATGTGTAGTGCCTTGCATATATTATCTAATTTGGACCTTGCAATGACCTTGAGAGGCAGGTATTATTATCAAACACATTTCACAAGTGAAGAAAAAATTAAAGATCAGAGAGGGTATAACTTGATCATAGCCACATACATAAATAGTAAATTTCAGAGGCAGGATTTGAACCTAAGTCTCCCTAATACAATTTAAGTCTCTGTATCATGTTTCCAATATATTTTGAATCTAACCTCTTTCTCCTATTCCTTTCTGACCCAAAATAGGATTTGTTTTTCAAAGTTTGCAAAAAGTCTAATCAACCAATCAAACAACTAACATTTATTAAGTGCCTGCTTTTTGCCAGACACTGAGCCAAGTTCTGGGAATACAAAGAAAGGCAAAAAAATGAACAAATAAACAAATAAAATAGTAAAAATAAAAAAGAAGCCCTGCTTTCAGGAGCTCATAGTCTAACTTTTCTGGAATTTGAAGAAAAGTATGGTTAATTCACTCTGGCTGATCCCTGGCCTAAATTTGTTTCTCATAATCAGTCTCTCCCCCTGACAATAGCAGGAAAACATTTTACTTTTGTAGGAAGGTCATCTAATGTAACATCTAGGCCCCTTCACCAGTGTGTTTTTCTCCAAGTTGTGATTTTAGGACATCAATTAGCCCTTTGTCTTCTAAATTTTCACAGGATCAAAAAAAAAGTTTCTTATATTTTGGTATCCCATAAAATTAGACTGAATGAAAGGTTAAGCATTAAAAATCTAGAACAGAAGCTGAGAAGTATCATGACTGATTCTAAAGACATGTATAGACAAGTAGACCAAAAGAGGTAAAGCCTTACCAGAGAAGACACTGGGTATCTTGGAAAGAAAGCTTTTGACAGTCCGAATAGGAATTCCATTTTTTTCGTCTTGCATGCGTGCTATGACATCTTCCATCTAAAAACACACAAAAGAAGAATTTAGTCACCTTTAAATAGCAGAACCATTTCTTAGACAGAAAAATAACTCATATTTATGTAACATTTTCAGATTCACACATCACTTTGTTACATACATATTGTTACATATGACTCATAGCAACTCTGTAAAGTAGGTATCACAAGTATTAGCATACTTATTGAATAGCTGAGGAAAATAAGTAAAAAATAAATTAGGGGGCAGAGCCAAGATGGTGGAGTAAAAGCAGTGACTTGCTGGAGGTCTCCCCCAAATCCTTCCAAATACCTGTAAAAAATGGCCCTAAACAAATTCTAGAGCAGAAAAACCCACAAAAAGATAGAGTGAAACAAATTTCCAGCCCAAGACAATCTGGATGGTTGATTAGAAAGGTCTATTGTGCCAGACTGGGAGAGGAACACAGTTCAGCATGGGCCACAGGAAAGACCAGGACTCAGCAAACCTGGAGCAGACCTCAGGGGACTTAATCATGGACAGCTGTGGTGGTTTCCAGACTTCTCGACCCACAAACACCAAAGACAACTTAGAAGGTCAGTAGGAAAGGTCTGTGACCTCAGTGAGGGAGGAGTTCAGTCTGGCTCCAGTTAGGGTAGCAGCTACTTCTGCAGCCTTGGCCCACAGACTGAGGGGGAATCCAGTGGCTGATCAGAGAGAGATTGCAGGGATCTCTTTGCCGGCACTGAGGCAGGAACCTCTTCCTTCACCTGTGCTTGGATCTTTGTCACAGTTCTGAGGGGCAGTCCTGGGGCAAGGAGGAGCACTGGCATGGTGGAGTTTGTTGTGGTGATACAGAGAAAATCCTCCTCACAGTTCCAAGGCAGAAAAAAGTGCTTGTGGTCACTCATAGACCAGAGCACTGGCCAGGAAAGGAGTAAACACCTTGCCTTTGTTCATAACACCTTGGAAGAATGGAAAATTTACAGGTCCCTAGAAGTATCTCTGAAAACAGCTGCACACGGCACAGGGTGAGTTGAAGATGAAGGGGTGATATCTAAAAAATAAAATTAAGGGGTGAGAAAGGATTATACTGGCAGAAGGAGAAAGGGAGAGGAGGATAGACTAAATTATCTCACATAAAACAGACAAGAAAAGGCTTTTACACTGGAGGGAAAGTGTGGGAAGGTGAGAGGGAATGAGGGAATCTTATTGTCATCAGATTTGGCTTAAAGAGGGAATAACATACATGCTCAATTGGATATGGAAATCTATCTTACCCTACAGGAAAATAGGGGGGAAGGGGATAACGGGAGAATGATAGAAAGGAGGGCAGATTGTGGGAGGGGTTAATTAGAAGTAAACACTTCTGAGGAGGGACAGGGTCAAAAGAGAGAATAGAATAAATGGGGGGCAGGATAGGATGAAGGGAAATATAGTTAGTTTTTCACAACATGACTGCTATAGAAGTAGTAGGACCACACACGTATAACCTGTATCAAGTTGCTTGCCTTCTCAGTGAGGGTGGGTGGGGAGAGAGGAAGGAGAAAATTTGGAACCCAAAGTTTTAAAAACAAATGTTAAAAATTGTTTTCACATGCAACTGGAAAATAAGATATATAGGCAATGGGGCATCGAAATCCATCCTGCCCTACAGGAAAATAGAAGGGGAAGGGGATAAGATAAGGGGGGGGCTGGGATAGAAGGGAGGGCAGATTAGGGGAAGGGGTATTCAGAATGCACACAGTCTTGGGGTGGGGGAAGGGATGAGAAGGGGAGAAAATTTGGAACTCAAAATCTTGTGGAAGTGAATGTTGAAAACTCAAACTAAATAAATTAATGGAGAAAAAAATTTAAATTAAAATTTAAAAAATTAAAAATAAATAAATTACATGTCTTGAATAACGTTACATAAAGTCATCTGGCCAACATAGGATTTGAACCTAAGCCTTGTGAACTCCAAGTCTAGAATATTAGTCACTAGTCCTTCTACCTCCCTCCTTCCTACAAAACAAAACAAACAAAAGACCCAATCAAATAAGAAATCAATAGCTTCAGCAGTTTTTCCAGATTAAGAACTATTTCATGTCATGATTATT
The DNA here is from genome assembly GCF_003287225.1 of Phascolarctos cinereus. Taxonomy (NCBI): domain Eukaryota; kingdom Metazoa; phylum Chordata; class Mammalia; order Diprotodontia; family Phascolarctidae; genus Phascolarctos; species Phascolarctos cinereus. Next base: position 344,707,312 of record NW_027555958.1, read on the forward strand.
CTTGACTTTTTCATGTTAATGTTTTCAGTTTGATTAGGAAAAGATGCAGAAAGAAGTCAGAAAAAGGCCCATTTTATAGTCCACTGTACTACTACTAATAAGAGCTTTGGATCTCACCTCCTTCTTTTGCTCTTTCTGGAGTTATAACTGCTGAGATAAGAGAGTGTTTATTTTTGAAGTTGTCATGCACCATTATTGAAGTGAAATTCACACTCCATTAATGTTACCACTACTGAGGCCAAAGCAAAAGAAAACAGAAGTTTAAAAGGCATCTGCTTGGATTTCCTTTTCCTAAAGAGGGATTCCAAGATGATATTTGGAATGATGTCTAACATCTAAGTTGCAAAAGCTTCCTGGGAGCCCAGAACTGGACACCAACAACTTTCGTTCCTCTTGTCCAGCTCCACGATCAGATTGCTCTATGTACATAGGTTATATAACATTGTCACACTTGAAGATGGACAAGTTAAGACCATATGATATTTATAAACCCATGACAAGGCAAATGTGATTAAGATGAAAATGACCTGATTGGACTCCTTGAAGCAATTCTTAACCAAGCAGATACTGATGTTCCTATCAAATCTGTAAGGCATCATGCATGTATCATCTCATCATCATTCCTGCAACCCTGGCAAACTATCATACATATAAGGGCAATTAAGCATAAGATGTGAGCAGGTGGATGGCTCAATGCAACCCCATACCACTATTATTGTACATAATAGATTTGCTGTTTCATGTACAATCATCTTTTTTATTATACTATATTATGAAAGTGCTTGTTTTGTTTCATATGAAAAATAAAATAAACAAATGTAAAAAAGATAAGTTAAAGGACTTTCTCTAATAAGGACGGGTCAATGTCATCCTCATCTCTGTAATAGAAAACATTTTCATTTCAGGAATATTGCAAATTGATAGAGTTTTTGCTAACTCTGGCACATTTTACTCTCACTGCTATATGGTAATAATACCACTTCAAGAGTGGGAATTACAATTTTTCTACTTGGCAGGGTATTCAGAGGATGCAACAATACTGTGTTTCTTAGCCACAGTAATTCCTGCTGACCTTCTAGTCAATCTCTGAAAGACAGCGATCTGCAAAAGCAGAGGGAATACAAATACTGCTGAAATCACAGATAATTAAAGTATCCAGGGTAGCCCTTTTCTGGTGTCCACATATATGGGGAAAGTGCCTTAAAAGCTTTGAATACAGGGGTTATGTATTATTGTTGTTTCTAGTCCCCCTCAATGCATAATATAGTACCTTACATATAGTAAACACTCAATAAATATTTGTTGAATTCAGTTGCCAACAGCTGAAGCAAAATAAATTGGCTTGGCTTAAAGGATATTTCACTTGGGTTACAGCCAAGCCTGAGAAAATCTTCCAGCTTCATCATACCTTTGTGGACAAATGAATTAGTATTATTTCATGCTCTCTTACCCCTTCACTTCTACTGCCAGATACAGTCTCTCTCCTCATTCATTTATCAGTAGGTAAGCACTGAGAAATGTGTTCTGCCAATCAAATAAAGAATTAATTTGTTATGCAATTACTATGTGTCAAGAATTGAGCTAGGCATTGGGGAATTCAATGATGAAAGGGAAACAGTCCTTGCCCTCAAGGTACTTACATTCTTACATGGGAAATAATGTGCATGTTTATAGGCATGAACAAAACATAAAGAGAAGGTAAAAGGCAACCTTGAGGGGAAAGTACTAGAACCTGAAAAGCCCAGGAAAAGCTTCATGTAGAAGATGGTACTTGAGCTGAATCTTGAAGGAAAGCAGGGATTCGAAGATGTAGAAGTGATGAAAAATGCTTAGTAGGCACGGGAAACAGCCAGAATAAAGATATGGAGCATCATGTGCAAAGGATAGCAAGAAGGCCAGTCTGTCTGGAATACAGAGTGTGTGCGAGTGACATATAGCAACAAAACCCTGAATGTCTAATGGGGGTAGCTTGTGAAGAGCTTTAAATTTCATTTTTTCATTTGTATTTGATCCTAGAGTTGAGAGTAACTGAAGGGCAGCTATATGGGTCAATGAATAGGATACGGGGCCTAAAGTCAGGAAGACTCATCTCATGAGTTCAAATTCTGGCCTCAGATATTTACTAGCTCTGTGACCCTGGGCAAGTCACTTCACCCTGTTTGCCTCAGTTTCCTCATCTGTAAAATGAGCTGGAGAAGGAAATGGCAAACCACTCCAGTATCTTTGCCAAGAAAACCCCAACTGGGGACATGAAGAGTCAGACATGACTGAAGCAATTGAACAACAAACACTGAGGTTTACTGATTAGAGGAGTGACATAGTCATACCTATACTTTAGGAGAAGCATTTTGGCAGTTATGTAGAGGAATGATTGGAGTAAAGAGAGATCAATCAGGGGTCTGCTTTGATAGAACAGGTAAGATACAATAAGGACAGTAGGATGGTAGCAGTATAGATAAAGAGAAAATGGTGGATGCAAAAGATGTTGTAGACAGATAAACAATAAAGTCTGTCAAGTAATTAGATATGAGGCAGCTAGACAGCTCAGTGGATAAGCCTGGACTCAGGAGGGCTAGAGTTCAAATCCTGCCTCAGATATCTATTAAATGTGTGACCTTAGCCTCTGTATATGTCAGTTTCCTAATATGTAAATTGAGGATGACAATAGTGCTTGCCTTCCATGGTTATTATGAGGATCAAATTAGATTATATTTGTAAAGTGCTCAGCAAAGTGCTTGACACATAGTAGGTACTTAAATGCTTTTACTTTGTGGGGTGAATTACAGTGATGAGTCAAGGATGACAGTAAAATGAGAAAAAATGAGCAACTAGAGGAAGGTACTACCTTCTATAAATAGTGAGGTTTAGATGAGGAGTGACAAATTCTGTATTAGACACGTGGAGTTCAAGACATCTCTCAACCTCAAAATGTCTCATCGGCAAATGTTGATGCCAGGGCTGCAGCTCAAAAGAGAGATTGGGGGTGGACAGGAAGTTGTAGTGTTATTATTGTTGTTCAGTTGTTTTTCAATTATGTTCGTGACCCCAGTAAGGGTTTTCTTAGAAAAGATGCGTGCATGGTTTGCCATTTTCTTCTCTAGCTCGTTTTGCAGATGAGGAAACTGAGGCAAAAAGGACTAAGTGACTTGCCCAGGGGCACATAGCTAATAAATGTCTGGAGCCAGAATTGAACTTAGGAAAATGGGTCTTTCTGACTCCAGGCCCAGCATGCTATCTACTACAATACCTAGCTGCCCTAAAGTTTTAACAATCATATATAAAAAAGAAAATTGGACCCATAGGAGCTGATGAAATCCCCAACAGGACAGAAAAGAAAACCCAGGAAAAAGTTTTAGGGTACATCCACAGCTGGCGAGAATTATCCAGCAAAAGAAACTAACAAAGAACAGTCAGGGAGGTAAGAGGAGACACTGGAAAAAGCAATTCCCTAAAAAACTAGAGAGAAATGAACATCCTGGAGGAAAAGGTGATCAATGTTAGATACATCAGAGAAGTCCAGAAGGATAAAGAAGAGAAATGGCCATGAAAGCTGGCAAGAGACATATAAGAGAGTTTGTAGGCAGCAAGAAAGGAATCAGTAGAAGAGAGTCTGAAAATTAAAGACAGGGTGGAAATGACAGTGGGGAATCTGGTGGAAAAGATGGTGGGGCATGCACTCAAAGGCACATATAGAGGAGTAGGCCTTAGTGAAGAGAAGGCTCCCCTTTTCATAAGAGACTGGAGTAAGGGCCTATCCATTTTTATTTTTTCTTACAGTATCCCTTTTACTTTTCTGGATCTTTTAAATGTTAGCATAGTAAGTAGGACAATCTATCAACATGAGCAAAGGAGTAGGGGGAGAGCATCGCTTTGGGAGAGAACAATTATTTTTGCATGCATGCAAGCATGTGAGAGTATGTGTATATGTGTGTGTGTGTGTGTGTGTGTGTGTGTGTGTGTGTGTGTGTGTGTGTGTGTAAATAAAGCCTTGCTATTAAATCCTGTCATTGGGGAACATTTCAAGTTATAAGCAGTGAAATGGACAGACAGGAGTAAGACCATAGAAATGAAACTGGCTATGGTTTTCTGAGAAAATGAAGGTTGGTTTTTTTTTCCTTTATGCAAATATGTGTTTTGCTAATGTGTTGATTTGCTGGGACAGTAGCCAAGGGAGTGATTAGGTGTCTGTAGTTTCTCCTCCCCTGTGCATCTTATGTATAGTTTAATGCCCACACTGGAATCAGGCTTAAATACACCTTAGGGTGAGCATCATGATGAAATTGCAACACGAATTCATCAGCAGGCTGTACAGCTGAGTAAAATCTCTGGAACTCCTCACCAAGCACTGGGGATTTGCCAAAGGGAAGCTCAGAGCTAACATATAACTGATATAATATTTATAGATTAGTTTTGGCTAATATTTTAAGGATTTTTTCCTAATAAAATTAGAAGATATACCCTTCATACACAGACAGTCCCTAGGCTCTACTGTCACTCACCTTTAGGTCAAGGGCATCTTGACTGGGCCCTTACCCTTAGGCTCATGGCTCTTCTGAATTGTTCCTCTAACTCCCATCTTCCTATCATAACTTCCTCTTCTTGGTCTCTGAAAGAATAAGGTCCTTTCTTGTCTTCTACCTATCTCTTCTTCTTAGCTGCTGACAGGCCCTCTCGATTGTGATGTGCCTCTGATTTTTGTACTTCATATCTGTCTCTTAGATTCTGTAACCACATCTCCTTCCTCTCCTCCTGATACCAATTATTATAACCTTTTTGTATTACATAGTCATCAGGTTCTTATCTCGACATACCTACTGAATGGGAATGGATTTCACATGAGGAGTTTTCACGGCTTAGAAGAGCAAAGAATCTGACAGCTTAATTAACAGGAGAAAATACAGTTCTTTATGTTTAACAAAGACATCTCCCTCAAGAGCAGAACTCATGATCCTTTGCCTTTGGTTTGGTCAGACTGCTCTTCAGTTTCTGGACTTGATTTTCAGCCTAGAAAGATAAGCTGCTTTGCTTCAGTGTTAGCCTCTTAGTTCTCTTTCATTATCTGCTTATTGACTTAGATCAAACCAGCTTAAACAGCAGTGAAAACCTCTTTCACTGACCCTTGAACCACTTTCTCCCTAGGAACCCACAGAGCACTTTGCTGACATCCCTCTTAAGCACTTATTGTGCATTATTCTGTCCTATTTGTATGTGGGATAAATGGGCAGATGAGTGAGAGGTGTAAGAAGGCTATGGCCTATTTCCAAAGATAACAAATTCAAGAAGTTGGGTGAGGGATATAATCTAGGAAATACCTGAATAGAAAAAGAGGTGGGTTGGTGTGTGGCACAAGCAAAAGATCTACTGGAATGGAAAAGCATTATTAACCACCTCCTACTTTCAAGCACTATGCTAAACACTGAGAATACAAATAAAAAGCCAGATGTTTCCTGCTTTCAGTAAGTTTACATTCTTACGGAAGGAAACAGATGTAGAGTAGATGGAAAGGCCTAGTGGTCCTTAGGGTGTATCAGGAGAACATAGGAAAAGTCGTCAAGGTCCTTACTTTGCACTTTGGGGCAAGGGGAATCATGATGGTACCTGAGCACGTGAAGTGAGGGATGCGGTAGTTAGGAGGCATCCTAAGGGTGAAAAGATGGACAACCTAAGTGCTGGATTGATACTCAGGAAATATAAAAGAGACCTGGAGGAAGGCCTCTGAAATGTTGGGTAGATACTCTTTGAAGGAACCATTGGAGAATATGGAAAAAAATCTCCCGGGATAGAGAGTGGATGGGTTGTAGTCTGCACCAATGGAGGGAAGAGACACAGGAATGTCGTCTTATTTTACTTACTTGAAGTAATGAGTTAAGTGTATGTGGCTTATTTGCTTACAAGACTATGAGGGCAGGGCACAGTGCTTTATCTAAACTTTGTATCTCACCCAAAGCCTAGCAAAGTGCTCTTTACACAGTAGACAACTTATATATAGTTTTAAAATGAATTGTTGAATGAATTGAGCATATGACTTGACCACACAATGAACAGTGAATGGACCAGGAAAGCTATGGTGGTTGTGTAATGGATTGTACCATGCTGTTATGAATAAGAGTGCTTATTCCATGTCATTACACTGTCATATCCCTCAAAGACACAGGCAAAGTATCTGGACATTAACTAAGAGGACATCAAAGTCCATCTCTACAACCATCTTCTTCTGTAAAATAAGAAAATCAAATATCCCTGAGCCTCAGTCTCTACTGTGGAAAAATTAAGATCTATGTAGAATAATCTTAATAAGCTCTGGAATGCCATATTTACAAGTGAGAGATAATAATAAAATATATTCATCCATTGAAATACAGTAATACATCACTTACTAGACAACTTGGACTGCTCAGAAAATGCAGAGGAACCTAGGAGAAAAATCTCTGAAAAATTAATGACCTCACAATGTCCATGTAGTGAAATTCATATACTTTATTCACTGGAGAAGAGCACAGCTCTCCCACCCACCACCCACCCCTAATGACTATTTGCACTCATTTTATTTTTTTTCTGACCCATGTTTTTTTTTTTTTTTAGCAGATAAGCATAATAAAACTGGTCAAAGACCCTTCAGCAGACACAAAAACCCTGAATATTGATTTGGCACAGATTTTTATGCATTAAAAGAAAACAATAAATAGAATATGAAACAAAATAAGATTAAATAATCTGATTTCTTATTGAAAAGAAGATTAGAAACTTTCCAAGTTAGGAGGGGGAGAGCAAATTGCACTCATTTTAAATGAAGTTTTGACAATGTCTGTTTTCCCAGTCCATGGTATATTAGAAATATCAAATTAAAAGGATAAAAAAGAGGATAAAAGAATTGCAATCTACTTGACTAGAGGCAAGCACACTGATGAGGCAAGCCTAAAAACGAGGGAGGTAACAAAAACTAGAAAAAGTATGAAAACAATTATTTGGGATACTGTATTATTACTGATACAGGGCAGGGAGGTGGCACAGTGGACAGAGCACTCCCCTGGGAATCAGGAAGATTTATATTCCTGAGTTCAAATCTGACCTCACTTACTAGTTGTATGACACTGAGCAAGTCATTTAACCCTATTTGCCTCAGTTTCTCCTATGTAAAAAAAAATGAGCTAGAGAAGTAAATGGTAAACCACTTCAGTATCTTTGCCAAAAAAACCCCACGGGCAGTACTGGCATGCTAAGATCCATGGGATGATGAAGAGTTGGACACAACTGAATGACCGAACAACAATAACAAATAATTACTGCAAACATTTTTTAATCCTTGTATCTTGACCTTTCTGCATTGCCTCTGATTACTCCAGTGAGACCCACTTTTTCTCTCTGTCTATGGCACCATTATCAGATAAAGAACTAGTGTGAGAGACTTTGGAGGTTTTCAATGAATTCAATATCCCCTGATGTCATCAGAGTATTATAGTACAGTATAACCATGATTGTTCATTACAAGCCTTGACTGACATAGATATGGTTAAATTATGGTCGCTGTTCCAGAAGGCAAAGAAGTAGATGTTATATTTTAGAAAGAAGTCCAGTAAAAGAAGAAGAAAGGAAACAACATGATACAGTGGAAAGAACATTGAACCAAGAATCAAGAGGGATGCTTCTAACTAGCTGTGTGAGCTGACATAAGAAATTCAAACACTCAGGGTTCTAGTTTCTTTACTTGCAAAAGGAGGGACTGAACTATATGTTGTTTTAGGTCCTTATCAGATTTGACATTTCATGAAATGATTCATTCACTTGTACACCAAGCCCACTAAAAAAAAGTTTTAGCAAATAAAAGGAAAATCTTAAGTCATCTGGAAAGTTCACATTTTCACTGTGCATTCTTTAACAATATTGACTAAATAGGGCATTCGTTTTTCAAAATGAACCACTCCAAAAATACAGGGCAAATTCCAAAATAAAGGAGGTCTCTAGTTCAAATTTAATTCAGTACAATAAAACAGATATTAGTCATCCATTGTAATACCAGCATTACACTACCTGCTGTAGAAAGAAAGAGAGAGAGAGAGAGAGAGAGAGAGAGAGAGAGAGAGAGAGAGAGAGAGAGAGAGAGAGAGAAGGAAGGAGAAAGGGAGGGAGGGAGGGAAGGAAGGAAGGAAGGAAGGAAGGAAGGAAGGAAGGAAGGAAGGAAGGAAGGAAGGAAGGACAGTGCATAATGATCACACAAGACAGTATATATTTAAGTACCAAAGTGTATGGCACAGCTTAGTACAATGCAGAAGGAATAATAATAACAATAAAAAGAAATATTATGATTATTATTTATGTAGCACTACGTTTTACAAAAAACTTTACAAATATATGCCCAACAATCCTGGGAAATAGGAGATATTATTATCCCTGTTTTGTAGATGAGGAAACTGAGACTGAAAAAAAGTCACTTTATAAATATGCTTTTTAACATGCTTCCTCCCCTGAGGAAGAGCTACATAAATAAAAACTCTTTGCAAAAATAATCAGTCACCAAATGTAATAATTTCACCTGGGACAAATGAGACCATCAAACAGGTGTTCTTTGCAACATGGTAGGAAGGTCTTCTGTGCCCAGTTTACTGAAAAGTAAAGGTCTTGTATTTATGAGTAGGAATTTCAATGGCACATATTTGTTTCTTTTGAGCAAGGTACAAATTAGAACACAGTGCAAGATACAGCTTTATTATCTAGTAATATATAGAGTACAGGGAAACTATTCCCTAATATATACATGGGTCCGAGTATTTCAAGGTATGCTTTTCCCTCATGGTCATGGATCAGGACTGCATGGGATCAATAAGTTATAATCCTCAGGGAATGGGAAGGAGGAAGTACTCCATACCAAATGAAAATACAATTCTTCTGAAGCATATATGTTTTACTTTAATTTATATTATGAATAAAAGAATATATCAGAGTTGATTCACACATAAGAAATAGAGAAACAGAAAAGCTGATCTATTGAGCTTCCTATTCTACCAAAACTTTCTTTGTCAATTGCAATTTAAACAAAGATCATATTAATGGGAGACCTTAGTAGCTTATGGATATAAAATACTGCCAATAATGGATTGTCTTTGATCCTTGTACTCATGGTTCCTTTTTACTTATGGAATAAAGCCCAAATTCCTCAGTCTGACATTCATAACCCTCCTCAGTTTGACCCCAACCAATCCTTCCAGTTGCAATTCCCCTTTTGAACTATCATTTCTACATCCTCTAATGCACTCTCATAGTCTACATTCTATTATTATAATTATATGTATATATAAATATACATGTACACCTATTTCATCCCCTCTACTAGATGGTAAACTCATGAGGGCAAGAATCATCACCACAATTAACTGCTATCATTACCACAGTACTTTAAAGTTAGCAAAGAACCTTACAGTTTTTTCATTTGATCCTCACACCAACCCTACAACGGAGATACTACTGATATTAATATTCCCATTTTATAAGTGAAGCAACTGGGGCTCAGAGAGTGTCACTTGCTGAGAACAACACACTTACTAAATGTAAGAAGCAAGACATCTCCTGGATGGAAAATCAGAGCTCTCTCTATTATACCAATTTATCTCTGCACGTGTGTGTGCATGCGTGCACATATACACATGCCACAAGTTGAGCTCAATAAATTATTTGTTGAGATGAATAAATTAATGTTGAATTTGGAACCTTGCTTTTTTTAATTCATTTTTCTTCTTTGAGATTTGAGATTCACTGAAAACTTCAGAATCTCTGCTTACTTGCTACTTGGGATCCAAAACAGGCATAAAATCAAATGTAATGATTTTGAAAGCCTTACACATGTGGAAAACCGAAAAGCTACAGAGTCTTCTTCTTTTTCCTAATACCAGTAATTAAAACTTTCTTCTACATACTTTAGTTGTCAATTTTCTACTTTTTGGGATACTTTCAATATCATTCAGGTTAAGTAGTCCCTTACCTCCCCTAGGAAGTACAAAGAAAGAACATATTATTCAGATATACAATTTTGGAAGAGAATTGCTGTTTTACATCAAGCATAGTGTGCTAGACATGACATTCTTACATAATCAGGAAAACAAAATGACTGATCTTTCTAACTTCTGAATGTTATGAGAAGCTATGAGAGCTCATTGGCATTTGGATCTACTTTTATGTGCCTGAATAATGTTATTATTGTTGATTTCCTCCAGCTAGAATTTCTTCTGAAAACTCCCTACTTGTGGGGGAAACCATTAAAAAAAAAAAGTAAGGTTAAAATATTTTGTACTCTGCAGTGATGAAAGATTAATGTGTCAATCAGGGTTTCAAAGGAAATTTTCCAATCATTTCTGGTAACATATTATTAATATAACCCCTAGCATTTAGAGGTAGAAATGAGCCACTAAGTGGGCATATTAAATTTGTTCTTTCCTCTCTATACACATATTTTCAAATGAGTGTCTGTAGCTTCAATTTAAATGCCAGATACAAAAATGGCGAAAAGTGATGACGAGAGTGCTTCTCATATTTCATATGGCTTTTAAGCGTGAACAGGTATTAGATAATTTAAGCCTACCCATACTGCTTCTCCTTCAGGAGACATTTCTAAAGAAGAAAAGGATTTGAATTTCCAAATTTAGCAATGAATGCAGCAGCAGAGAAAGTAAAGATTTCAGCCACTGATAAATGTTAAGTAAGAATAATGAGATGAAAATTTGCAAACCAATACCATTTTCTGCTATGGGAATTCAATTAAGGTAACTTGGACAGAGGTCATTTTCTACATGTTAATGTTGATGGCTTTCAGTAGCTTAGCTGAAAGCAACTATTTTCACTTGTTATTAATTTGTTTCATGTTATTCAAGAGCCCAAGAGGAATTATGGCCTAAGATCAAACCAGTAAATCCTAGTTTCAAAAAAAAACCCACCCCTAACTGATCCAGAATCTAGACTTTTTACAACAACAACAACAACAACAATAACAACAAACTTTTATTGATTGTATTAATCATTTTATGGCCATAGAAAGGTAATGGAAAATATTTATTTTTGTTATATAGGGACACTAACTCAGTGGCAGAGTATAAAACAAGGACCACATTTTAAAAATAGCAATAATAATTAATAATGGTAATAATTTGGTAATTTTATTTAAAGTAAGAAAAAGTATAAATCTTGGTTTCCAATTTCCCAAATTTGGAAGAGGAAATATAAAACTTTATTCAATAAAATCAATAAGTACAATGCTCTAAGACTACACATTACAGACATTTGCAATCTGAATTATTTGCAGGGGTTTCCATGCCAAGAAATCACATATCAGCTAGAGATACCTCCAAAGATTTTAGGCTATGAAATTGGAAGAACAGTAGTATATCATTGACACAAATTGCAAGGAAAGCCATTTGGAGGAAGGTGATATCATGACTTCAGTTTTGAATAGATTGTATTGAAGGTGATGATAACATCCACATGGAGATGACTATTCAAAAGATTGGAAAAAATAGGACTGGAACTTAGTAATAAATCAGGGATGGGATTTGGGAGCTACTGACTTGGTGCAGTGATGCTATTAGAAGTCATGACAAGAGAAGTTCTTGCAGGAGAAGGGTCTAGAAAGGAAAGAGCAGAGGAAGGACAGAGATAGGATGAGATGAAAGTATCTAGAATTGGGATCTGAATGGCAGAAGAGAAACCACCAAAGAAGGCAGAGAAAAAAGCAAGCAAAGAACCAGGAAGAAAAAAATCAGATACCATCTGAAGAAAGAATTTCAAGAGATATAAGGTAGTCAATATATCAAATGAAGCAGAAAAATCATGTAGATAAAGGCCAGAGTTTCCCTTTTGTCTTCATATCCCTAATTACTAACATGGAGTGGGTACTTAATAAATACCCATTTGAATTGGATCTTAAAAGGTAGAGAAGAAGTCACTGGACTTGGAGTCAGAAAAACCCATGTTTGAATTCTGTCCCAGACACACATGACCTGTTTAATCTTGGGCAATTCACTTAACCTCTCAGCCTCATTGTAAGAATAATAGTACCTTGTGGTGGCAAAGAATCAGAAATTGAGGGGATGCCCATCAGTTGGGGAATGGCTGAACAAGTTGTGGTATATGAATGTAATGCAATACTATTGTGCAATAAGAAATGATGAGCAGGCGGACTTCAGAAAAACTTGGAAAGACTTAAATGAACTGATGCTAAGTGAAGTGAGCACCAGGAGAATATTGTACACAGTGACAGCCACAATGTGTGATGACTAACTGACAGATTCACCTCCTCTCAACATTGCAAGGATCAAAGACAACTCCAAAAGACTCATGATGGAAAATGTTGTCCATATCCATAAAAAGAACTATGGAGTCTAAATGCAGATCAAAGCACATTATTTCATCTCTTTTTTGTTTGTTTGTTTCTTCTTTCTCATGGTTTCTCCCATTGGTTTTAATTCTTCTTTACAACATAACTAATGTGAAAATAGGTTCAATATGAATGTATATGTAGAGCCTATATAAGATTGCATACCGTCTTGGGGTGGGGGTAGGGGAGATATGGAGAGAAAATTTGGAACTCAAAATCTTATGGAAGTGAATGTTGAAAACTAAAAATAAATTAATTAATTAAAAAATAAGAAAGCTAAAAAAAAGAATAATAGTACCTAAATGAGTGTAATAATAGTATCTTACACCACCAGTTTCTTGTGAGGAAATTATGTATGTATATAAACATACACACACATATTATATATGTGTATGTACATACCATATATAATATACTTGTGTTTATATGTATGTATAGTTTTGCAAAGCTTAAAGTTATATATGAAGATCAACTACTATAAAAATTATTATCATTATTATTGGCAACCTTCAAAGAAGCACTTTCAGTAGAGTGATGGTGAGGAAGTTATATTACAAGATATTAAGAAGAACATGGTAGAAAGAGGACATGGAAACAGAAGATATAGACAATACATTTGAAAGATAACTTTGAGATGGTCTTCCCAGTTCACATAATTAAAAGCTATTTGATTTCTCAAGATACATAGGTCTTTGTCATCAGTGATTCCTACATTTTGCTTTTAGCTATGTCTGACAGAGAAGGAATGAAAAACTAATTTGTTTTCACATGGACTAGCTTATCAAAAAGAAAACCAAGCAATTAGTAACTCTGTAAATAAATCTAGAAATATCTTCCAGATCCCCTCCATTGATAGCTGTACCTTGATTAGCCCCTCATTCCCATGCCTACCCCTATAAAATTAATGTCAAGATCCATCGTATGAGACTACATTATAGTAAATTCCTTTTGGTAATGGAATTAAAGACAGAGAGTCCTTAAACTAACTTTTTGTCTATAAAGAATAGGGTTATATTGGGACCCCCACATAGCATTTTTATTTACCCATAGCTTTGTGTGATGACAATCAGCTTATAATGGAAGCGTAGATATGAAATTTGGAAAAGATCCTTTAGGTCATCCAGTCCACCTTCTGCAGAGGTTCACCTCTCTAGCAGAATCTAAAGATTCTGTCTTCATTTCTGGCTTCTGATTAAATAGTTTTATTACAGGTTTCACAAGGAAGGATAGTCTATTGTTGAATGGATCTTTTAATAAATGGTTATTTTTCTACTGAATCACAATCTGTCTCCTGTAATATGACTAGAAAATTTCCCCAAATTTACCATTACTAAAACTTCTTTTTTTTCATGAAGCTCCTAGAGGTTCAGCGGGAGAAAAAACAGTACGTACAAGGATTCTACCTGTGAATGTGATTTTATTTTTACATTTTCTTATATTTCTGTTCCCCTCTTTGTTTCTGGTGCCACTCTCAACAATTATTTTGTTTTTATTGTGTGTATACACACACACACACACACACACACACACGCACACAGATACATGTTGTCTTCCCTAAAAGACTATCAGCTCCTTGAGTACAGAGACTATTTCATTTTCGTCATTTCATTGCAAGAACAAAGCATAGTACCTGGAACATAGGACATGCTTAATAAATGCCTATTGCTTGATTACAAGTAATACTTCGACAGGGACAGACGATACCAATGACAGTTCAATGCCATGATTACATCACAGTATAACTTTTATCATCAACTTCCTTGATGTTAATAATGTGTATTCTTTCACTTAACCAAAGCATATCAAGTATCTATATTTTGCAATGTCTTTGCTCTCTGGGCAAAATATTCCTTTGGTATCAGATAAAAAATACTTTGTAGAGACTTCTGGGAGCCAAGACAACAGAGTAAGCTCTAAATCGCTGTAATGCTCCCATATTCACTCCCAAACAACCATACAAAGTGCCCTAAAATGAATCCTGGAACAGCAGAACCATCAAAAAGATGGGGTGAAACAATTTTTTAGCCCAAGAAACTTGGAAGACTGGCATAAAAAGTCAGTCTTACTCAGGTAAAAGCAGAATGCAGTCCAGAACAGGAAACATCCCAGCAAGTCAGCAACAAGCCTCACTTCAGCAAACCAGCAGGAGATCCCTAGCCCCAGCATGGTATAGCAGGCAAACCCCAGCATCAGGACTCCTCACAAGCCACAGCATAGCCAATAGCTTGGATAAAGGAAATAACTGCTTCAAAACAGCAGCTTGGTCAACAGCTTGGATGAAGAAAACAACTGCTTAAAAAGTAGAATTGCGGGGGCAGCTAGGTGGCACAGTGGATAGAGCATGGGCCCTGGAGTTAGGAAGACCTGAGTTCAAATCTGGCCTCAGAAACATGATACTCACTAGCTGTGTGACCCTGGGCAAGTCACTTAACCCCAATTGCCTTGCCAAAACAAAGCAAAACAAAAAAAGTAAAATTGCCCAAATGGAAAAGAAGATAGAAAAACCCACTGAAGAAAACAACTCCTTAAAGAGATCAATTGGCTAAATGGAAAATAAAGTACAAAAGCTAATTGAGGAAAACAACTCCTCTAAAGTTAGCATTGAGCAAGTTGGAGCAAATGACTCTATGAGACATCAAGAATCAATCAAAGAAATTCAAAAGGATGAAAAAAATAGAAGAAAATATAAAGTACTTCATGGGAAAAACAAGTGAACAGGAAAACAAATCCAGGAGAGACAACAACAGAATCATTGGACTACTACCACAATCAAAAGGAGGACCAGGACAGCATCTTTCAAGAAATTTTCAAGGAAAATTGCCCTGATATCCTGGAATCAGAGGGCAAAACCGGCATTGAAAGAATCCACTGACCACCTGAAGAAAGAGATTTCAAAACAAAAACTCCAAGGAACATTATAGCCAAATTTCAGAACTATCAGGTCAAAGGAAAAATACTGCAAGCAATCAGAAAGAAACAACTCAAATATCAGGGAGCCACAATCAGGATTTCATATGATTTATCTGCTGTAGTATTAAAGGACAGGAGGTCATGGAACATGATGTTCTGCAAGTCAAAGGAGCTAGGACTACAACCAAGAATCACCTACTCAGCAAAATTAAGCATAATACTTCAGGGGAAAAAATGGTCATTCAATGAAATAGAAGGAATTCAAGCTTTCATAAGAAGACCAGAACTGAACAAAAAGTTTGATCTTCAACATCAAGACACAAGAGAAGCCTAAAAAAGGTAAAAAGGGAAAAGAAAACATAAGGGATTCAATGGAGCAGAATTGCTTACATCACTACATCGGAAGATGATTCTTGTAATTCTTAAAAATTGTACCACTGATAGTACAGCTAGAAGGAATATACATAAACAGAGGGTACAGGTATAAGGTGAATTTGAGGGAATAACATAAAAAAACTGAGGGATGAGAAAGAGGAGTACTCTAGGTACAGTAAGAAGCGAGAGGTAGAATGGGATAAATTATTTCACAGGAAGAGGCTTAAAAAACCTATTACAGTGGAGGAAAATATTAGAGGGTAGGTGATGGGCATCTCTTGAACCTTACTCTCATCAGTATTGGCTCAAAGAGAGAATAACACACACAATCAGTTGAGTATAGAAATCTATCTTGTCTGACAGGAAAGTAGGGGGGGAGGAGATTAAGTAAAGGTGCCGGGGACTAAAAAAAGAGAGGGAAGATCAGGGGAGGTGGTAGACAGCAGCAAAACACTGTTAAGGAGGGAAAGGGTAAAAGAAGAGAAAGGACAAACAGGAGGAAAAATAGAATGAAGGGTAGTATACAGTAATCATAACTGCAAATGTGAATGGGATAAACTCTTCCATAAACAGAAGTGGATAGAAAAGGGGAGGAAAAACCAGAATCCTACAATACGTTGTTTACAAGAAACATACTTGAAGCAGAGAGACATATACAGAGTAAAGGCAAGGAGCTGGAGCAGAATCTATTATGCTTCTACTGAAGTAAAAAAAAAAAGTAGGGGTAACAATCCTAATCTCAGACAAAGCAAAAACAAAAATAAACCTAATTAAAAGAGATAAGGAAGGAAACTATATATTGCTAAAAGGTACTACAGACAATATCAATACTAAACATATATGCACCAAGTGGTATAGCATCGAAATTATTTAAGAAGTTAAGTGAGTTATAGGTTCATGACCAAGCATGAGATAGAGAGCATTACAAAACATAAAATACAGAATTTTTATTACATTAAATTCAAAAGCTTTTGCACAAACAAAACCAATGCAACCAAGATTAGAAGGAAAGCAGAAAGCTGGGAAACAATCTTTACAGCCAGTGTTTCTGCTAAAAGCCTTATTTCTTAAATATATGGAGAACTGAGTCAAATTTTTAAGACTATAAGCTATTCTCCAATTGATAAATGGTCAAAGGATGTGTATGAACAGGCAATTTTCAGATGAAGAAATCAAAGCTATCTATAGGATATGAAGAAGTGCTCTGAATGACTTTTGATCAGAAAAATGCAAATTAAAACAACTCTGAGGTACCACCTCACACCTGTCAAATTGCCTAACATGACAGAAAAGAAAATGATAAATGCTAGAGGGGATATGGAAAAATGGGGACACTAATGTATTGCTGGTGAGTATGGACTAATCCAACCATTCTGGAGAACAATTTGGAACTATGCCCAAAGGACTATAAAACTATGCATACCCTTTAACCCAGCAATATTATTACTAGGTCTGTGTCACAAAGAAATTTTTTTAAAAAAGGAAAAAACCCATTTGTACAAAGATATTTATAGCAGCTTTTTTGGGGGGTGGAAAGGAATTGGAAATTGAGGGGATGCCCATTAATTGGGGAATGGCTAAAAAAGTTGTGATATATGATTGATAGAATGATATTGCATTGTAAGAAATGACAAGCAGGATGATTTCAGAAAGAAGACCAGGAGAACATCGTATATTGTAACAGCAATATTGTAAGGATGATCAATTGTGAAAGATTTAGCTACTCTGATAAAGACAATGATCCAAGACAATTTTGAAGGACTTCTGATGAAAGATGTTACCCATATCCAGAGAGAGAATCGATTAACTCTGAACACCTAGTGAAACATAATTTTTTCACTTTTTAATTTTATTGTTTTATTTTGTGTGATTTTTTTTTGCAACACGGCTAATGTGGAAATGTATTTTGCACGACTTCAAGTGCATAATCAATATCACATTGCCTTCTTAATGAGGGAGGAGAGAGAGGAGAGAGGAGGGAATTTGGAACTCAAAATTTTTAAAAATAAGAGTTTAAAAAATTTTACATGTAATTGGGAAACATTTAATGAAATATAAAATTATTTGAAAAGAGAAAGAAAATCAGAGTTAATGACAGATTCACTTGTTTATAGTTTCTTTTATTAGTCACACCTAACTATAACCCTGTGAGACAGATCAACAATCCATCATCAACTTCCCTTCAGTGTGAAGGGAACAAAATCATTTCAAAGTTAAATGACTTTCCTATGGATTTCCTGGATAATGTAGGTGAGTAGATTTTAAATACAAAGGCTTCTTCTACTTAACTTCTGCAACTTAAAAAGGAAGAGCTTGATTATAGTTGGGATTGATCCATGTCTTCCACCTGAGATCAACAAGTGTTAAGGAGGAAAAAACAGATTTAGAAAAGTAGTTATGTAATGGAAAGCCAACATATGGATGAGAAAAAAGACAAGGCATGCAATGGGTATAAATGCCAATTGGGTGGCCTCCAGAGTTCAGTGAAAGGAACAATTAGCAATTACCCAGGGTCTTTTCATTAAAGATACTGAAATACAAAGGAGAGTTGTTTATAATCACAGTCATTGAATACAATGAGAAACACAAGAAGTGATTCTGAAGAGCTGAGGACTAGGAGACTGCCTAAGAAAGGGCAAAACATCCCAGGCTGGAAAAATGGAACGGCATAAAGTTTCCCAAACAAATCAGCTCATGAGTGGCCACTATATTTCCAGCCCAAATGAGGTTGAAAGGGGGCTTCTAGGTGACTCAGTAGATAGAGCACCAGCCCTTCACTCAGGAGGACCTGAGTTCAAATCCAGCCTCAGACCAAACACTTGACACTTACTAACTGTATGACCCTGGGCAAGTCACTTAACCCCAATTGCCTAAAAAAAAAAAAAAGATGAGGTAAGAAGAACCATTCTCAAAAATCGGCAGCTAGATAATGAAGTGGATAGAGTGCCAGGCCTGGAGTCAGAAAGACTCACCTTCCTAAATTCATATCTGGTACCAGACACTTACTAGTTCTGTGACTCTGGACAAGTCACTTCACACTGTTTGCCCCAGTTACTTTATCTATAAAATCAGCTGGAGAAGGAAATGACAAACCACTCAAGTGTCTTTGCCAAGAAAACCCCACATGGGATCACAAAGAGTCAGACATGACTGAAATACGAGTAAACTGAATCCTCAAAAGTAAAAATAAAATTAAAAAGAAACATGAGAAGTCATATGGTGGCATGTATAATTTATTTCTCATTTTCTCTTAATAGCCATTTACATCTCTGCCATTCATTAATACACCCAAACTTCTATTCAATTCATGTATATTTCAGAATGGTGCCATCCCAAAGAGGCAGTTGTGCTATCGTAGAAGAGCATCAGAAGCCTTGGATTCAAGAGATCTCAGTTAAACGCTAACTCTGATACTTATTAGCTGCTTGACCATAACCAAGTTATTTCCTATCTCTGGGCCTTCGTTTCTCCATCTGTACAATGGGACTAATATTACCTACACTAATTAGTTCCTAGGACTATTATGCAGAAAGTGCCTAATAAACTTTTAAGTACTATTTAAATGGAAGCTGTTATGATTACAAGGATCCATAATTTCATTATTATGGATATTCCCTCCTGAGGCTTGTAATCACACAAGCCCTCTCTGGCACAAACTATTAATAACTTCATGTGTTACCTTCACCAAAAATATATCTTCATCTAGTGACCTGCCTGTCAGATCTTTCTAAACTTACCATAGCTATGCTAGGATTCAAGTAACAGCCTGTTGTTACATCTGTACTCAGCCTTCCTGGATTGGTGGGAGCTGTCAGGGCCTGTGCTCCCTTGGCACAGCCTTCAATAGGTTAATGACATTTCTATGTGAATTATGCAGAATAAGACTGCAGTGAAAGAGTCAAACAGAATGAAAAGATGTGGATATTGTGCTATGAACAGCATCGTAACAGAAAATGCCTATAAAGACAAGCTCACACATCCAGTACAACATTTGGAATATTATTATTATCTGGTATAGGAGATAATATTTCCTCTGACTTGACCTAAAATTGCCTAGTGAAAGTTTTAAAACGTGTCTGTCCTCCTGTCTCATTCTTTCAGAATTTGAATGAGCCTGTGTTCTCTTTGTCTATTTTATTCATGATTTTAGAGATTTAATAATATTCTCTCAGCTTTCACTATTCTAAGCTACAGAGTCTCAGTCACTTTTTGCGTGCCCTCATTTAACAGCCTCATATTTCCCAATTACTCTCCATTAATAAAAAATTGACATGTGAGAATGGTTAACAGTGGACCCCTAAAGACATATTTGCTGACTCCTTGGTGGGTAGATCTATCTTTTCACGTATTCTTATGTGGGCAGTGGAAGAGTGGAACAGAGGGTAAGATGTCCGCTCACTCTAACCTTTCTCCTACGAATAAAAGGAGGGTAGAGAGGGCATTGATCCATAAGCATCTCTATTGCTTTATACTCTCTTCTGGATGTCAGAAAGACAGGCTGGTGGAGAAGAAAAGGTGTTTTCACTGGTGGGAAATAGGTCACAAAGCTTCCTGACTGTTCTATTGTTAATTTGTGTGATCCCCAAAACTCCTTGCTGAGGGTCTAGGACTCTCTTTTTGTTTCCAGAAACATGTAAAACAAATGGCACTTTAGATAGCTTCAGATGACTTGTCTTCAATCAATTCTCTTTCACCTAAAGAACTTTTTATAAAGGATTCTATTCAGGTACAAGTTGAGCACGGATACCAAGACCTCCACCTTCCCAGCAGCACGTTTTTGGTGTTTTTTTTTTCTTGTGACTGATGTAGTTATTATTGTTTTAATTTCATAAGCATTATGGAAATGTATATGAGCAAGTAATTAGCTCAGTAAGATGAGTTAATGCAGAAGGAAATACTTTTGTGTGTGTGTGTGTGTGTTTGAGAGAGAGAGAGAGAGAGAGAGAGAGAGGAGAGAGAGAGAGAGAAAGAGAGAGAGACAGAGAGAGAGACAGAGACAGAGAGAGAGACAGAGACAGAAAGAGAGAGAGAGAGGCAATTGGGATTAAGTGACTTGCCCAGAGTCAAACAGCTAGTGTTATATGACTGAGGCAAAATTTGAACTCAGGTCCTCGTGACTCCAGGGCCAGTTGCTCTATCCATTGTGCCACTTAGCTGCCCCTGAAACACTTTTTTATTTCAGGGGAAAATGCATTGCATACATTTAATGTATTACAGGCTACCAAACTTGTCATTGTACAGCTGTAAGTTATTTAACATATAATAATAAATGAAAACTGTTCAACTGAAAGTAACCTACAACACACATATGTAGGTTTGGGTATATTTCTACTACCTACCATTTCATATGCACACATGCAGATCACACATGACATTTAATTTCCTATCTCTATACCTTTGCTTTGGCCACCCCCGTACCTAAAATGTACTCTCTCCTTACCCCTACCCTCATAGACTCCTTCTTTTCCTTTAAGTACTATCATTAAGCATTGAGCTTTTGCTTGATTTCCAATACCCCAAATCCCACTGCTAGTACCTTCCCTCCCAAACTATTTTTTTATTTAATTATTTTTATACATTTGTAATTGTTAATTTTATGTGTATAATTTATTTTCCAGATACTGTTACCTCCTCTATTAAATTGTAAGCTTCTTACAAGTAGGGATCACTTTATTCTTTGTCATTATATCCCTAGTACCCAGCATCATGTTTGGAACATAACAGGCACTTAATAAAGAACTATTAACTAACTGATGAATATATTGACCCTTAGGATACTTCATTCATATAATTTTCATTGTCTGAATCTCTTCTTACCTGTTTCTTATATATTTCTTATTTGCTATTTAATATCATAATTACAGTTGGACAGTGATGACTAGAAAGAAGGAAGGAAGGAAAGAGACAGAAAGAAAAGAAAAAAGGGAGGAAAGAATGAAGTAAGGAAGAAAGGAAGAAAGAAAGGAAGGAAGGAAATGGATTTATAATTTCTTTGATACAAGGACTTTCTAGATGAAGAGACTCCCTTTAGCAATGTAGATTGACACTTCCCCTATAATTTATATTCTTAGAGAGTTGTCTAGAAAAGGCACTGAAAGTTTAAGTGACTTGCCCTGGGTTACACATCCAGTCTGTGTAAGAGGTACAGTTTGATCCCAGGCCTTCTTGGCACTGATACCATCACTCTAAACTATAATGATTCTCAGATACATAAATGTATGTATATGATAATGTCTCCTTATGGTGTGAAAGTGACCCTGGACTATCAAAAGCTATGCCAGTGGAGTCCCAGCTCCAGCAGGTCTTACCAAGCTAAAAAGTCTTCAATTACAAGTCTGGTGTTGGATTATATCTGTTATAAGAGAAACAACTTAGTAAAGTTAGTAGAGGGTTGTAACAAGATTGACCATCAGATGATGTATTTTTTTAGCCATTGCCACTCTCAAAGGTCAAGTACTAAGTGCAGAGGCACTGAAATCTATATTACTAGAGGAAGAAACCACATTAATAAATTTCCAAATTTTGGAAATAATTTATTTGGAATTAGGTCATTTTCATATATGTGGAATTATTTGAAATAGTATTTATACAAATTTGTACAAAAATTATTGTACAAAAATTGGAAAGAGAAAAATTAAGGAAAATGGTAAAATAGAGGCATCTATATAATTATTATATCAATGAATAATATAAAATAAATGTCCCTGGATATCATGTTAAGCTTATCATAATAAGCTTTCACAATAGAAGAGAAGCAAAATACGAATACCCTGATGATCACCAAATTAAGAAGTAGCATTGTAAAACTTGAATTTATTTTCCTCTTTTCCTCTATACTTCCTTAATCTTTGAGGCTATATTGCTCACAGTTTCTTCTGGGGCAAGAGTTGAATATACAAATCAATTTTCTAAAAATAAATGTTCAAAAGAATTCAAATACTAGGGGTCATCCATCAGTAAAAGACAGCATTATTCATTAGGTTCCCTAAGAATGGTTTAAAATTTTCTTCTTGGGCAGCTAGGTGTCACAGTGGATAGAGCACTGGCCCTGGAGTCAGGAGGACGTGAGTTCAAATCCAGCCTCAGACCAAACACTTGACACTTACTAGCTG
This sequence comes from Phascolarctos cinereus, assembly GCF_003287225.1. Taxonomy (NCBI): domain Eukaryota; kingdom Metazoa; phylum Chordata; class Mammalia; order Diprotodontia; family Phascolarctidae; genus Phascolarctos; species Phascolarctos cinereus. The sequence goes on from NW_027555958.1 coordinate 344,730,067, forward strand.
TGTGACCCTGGGCAAGTCACTTAACCCCAACTGCCTAAAAATTTAAAAAAAAATTCTTCTCAAAAGTATTCCTGTGAAAAACAAATAATGATGTTGCTATTAGGTGAAGGCAGTAAAATTTTAATTCTAGTGATCAGAGAAGCAACCAGAAGCAGAGAGGGCAAGAAGGCTAAGTTAGGGGGAGAGAAGGATGAAGAGAAACAATGTGTAGCTCCAGGTTGCCAAGACCAAAAAAGGTTTAGAACATTTCCGGAGTCACTGATACTATGGAAGACCTTCCTGGAATAAAGGAAAATCCTAGGCTTAATCTGTTCAAAGGAATTCAGGAGAGTTACAGAGTAATTCAAGTTCAGTTTTGGACATGTACCAAGGACCTTAAGAGTTTAAGAACTTTCACCAAACAATATGTCACCAGTGTGTGTGAAATCTTATTCTATTGAATCAACCTTGCCTCAGTTGTTCATTGCTAACTGGTTGTAAAAGCAGATAGCTGATGAAAGACCAAAAGAAGTAATACAAGCCAAGAAACTCAAAGAACTCAAATTCCAGTCCCTAGAAGGAACCTTACAGTTGAGACAATGATAGAAGTTGAAAGTGTACAATTGAGCTCTATACTGGACTACAACTGATCCCATGCATGGTACCAAAAACTACCCAGTGCTACCCAGGGCATATCCCTCATTGACTACAAAAACAATATATGATACTTTGATTATATGGGTCAAGAGAGAACCGTAGAGCTTACTGGATTATTATGGCAAGGACCACTATTAAGTGTGAGATCTATGTTTGATGTGTTCAAAGAAAAACATCATTCCTATTATGTGCCAGGCACTGCGCTAAATGCCAGAGTTAAAAAGACAAGTTAAAAGACAGTCCTTGTTTTCAGAATTCACAGTATAATGGAGGAGGCAACGCGCAAATAACTACATATGAACTAGATTTTTGTTGTTTAGTCATTTTTCAGTCATGTCTGACTCTTTGTGACCCTTTTTGGGGTTTTCTTGGCAAAGATGCTAGAGTGGTTTGTTATTCCTTCTCCAGCTCATTTTATAGATGAGAAATCGAGGAAAACAGGGTTGAGTGACTTGCCCAGGGTCACATAGCTAGTAAGTGTCTGAGGCCAGATTTGAACTCAGGAAGCTGAGTCTTCTGACTGCAGGCCTGGCACTCTATCTACTGTACCATCTAGCTGCCCATAAACTAGATAGATAGAGGAGAAACTAGAAATAATCAACAGAGGGAAGGCACTAGAATTAAGAGGGATCAGGAAATACTTCCTGTAGAAAGTGGGATTTTAGCTAGGACTTAAAGGAAGCCAGGGAAGCCAGGAGGTGGAGATGATGAGGGACAACATTCCATGCATTTGGGACAGACATGACACTATCTGGAATCAGGAGACGTAGTGTCTTCTCTGAGAAAAAGCAAGGAGTTGAGTGTCACTGGACAACAGAGCACTTTTAGGGGCTGAGGGCCAGTGTAAGAAGACTGGAAAGGAAGAGGAGACATGTTATGAGGGGATTTTTCTTTGGAGAATAAGTAATTCTAACTGTATATCCACAGTGAAATTTCAAAAGCTGCTTTACAAAAATAGTTCCTAATACATCATGCATACACAAATTCAATGTTCAAAATAAAGAAACCAAATTCTAGGCCTTCTCCAAAACTGTTTCCAGTGTTCTGAGTTTATGTGTATACAGATATACAGACACTAATGAGGCAGACAATGTAAAGAAACAAAGGGTAGAAAGGAAAAGGTTAGAGCAAGCTCAGACTTTTAACTCACTCAGATCTACTGTGTCCAAGAAAAATATATAATTGCACCAGGCCAAATGACTAAAGAATTTACCTAGACACAAGGAGAGGATGAATGGACAGAAGGAAATAAGGCATGTTCACTCATGCATGGTCATTGAATATATTGCAAACTACTCTCTCTGGGTTGTATGTGTGTGTGTATATGTGTGCACGCACACATGCACATATGTACACACACAAGCATATTCTACTAATCTAGTCCAAGAGGAAAGAGTAGACTCTGAGGACCTAATTTCTGCCAACAGCTCAAAAGTTTAATTCCTAACTGTTGTCTGATCACTGCTCTTTATAACCACTTCCATGACAGGGCATCATCACTACTATTGATCTTTAAAAGAGTTTCTGAACAGGCTAAGAAAATAGATTTGCAAATGAAATTCTCTTAGCAGCTGGTGCTAAATGGGACTACTGCTGAGACTAGCATGGATGTAGCATCAGAAAATTCTGACTTGGGGTTTCTAGAGACTAATTACTGTGCTAAGTTCAGGGGAAAATGGAACGGGCTATTTCAGCACACTGTCAAGGAAGAATATAGTCAACTAGTGGTGGGAATCAAACGATGAGTAGCATGATATATTCCCTTTCTCTCACTGTCTTTAGTATTCCAGAACAGCTCTTGTTAACAAAATAGCAGATGTACTTTTTGGTGAGATGCTTGCTTAAAAGTAACTACAAGATGTTAGGTAAGAGCTGATAGACTGTTAACTTCTCAAGTACATAGCAGAGAGCAGATATTTATTTCTTTTTAATACAGGATCCTAGTGGGAAAAAGTTAATAACAGGCCTTGGGAAGACCTGTAGAGGGTAGGAAAAAGAAGGACTAGTGAATGACTCCTTTAAGAAAAGCTTTACTCATAAACGATTATAAGAGAAAAATCTTCACGTTAAAAAAAATTCCTATTTGGGAATATTTGCTCAGAATAAGTCCTCTGGTTTCTCTTTTGTTGCTGATGCATAATTACAACATCAGCGCCAATGATTTAATCTCACATGTCAATTCTAGGAAGACATGTGTGGACTGAATCTTACAGGGAATTCTGATTAGGGAAGGTTCCCCTCATGTACATAAAAGAACTTTCCCAAGCTCTTCAAAGTTCTACCAGTCAGCTTTCCCTACTAGCGCCCAAAGTCCTTCCTTTAGAAAGATTTTCAAGAGGGGAGAGGAGAGAATGCCAAGAATAGATCCTGAGAAGGCAGGCTAGAGAAACACAAACCTGATTAAGGATAATACTTTGTTCTTAGAAGGAACCCATCAATGCCCTGCCTAACCTAAATTAATAAATGGTAGCAGTGGAAGCCATCAAACAACTCATATGCAGAGTTGTTAAGTTTTTGGGGAAAAATAAAAATTCTGATCTTGTAATTTTAGAAATCCAGTGTTTAAGCTAATTAGCTTATTTACACTCACCAAAACTTTATATAAAGTTGCAATTTCAAATGAGATTTAAGATTTTTTCCCCTGTCAGACACTAAAAGAATTTTTCTTCTGATTACGATCATTCTCTAAAGAACAGCGAAGCATGCATTTTTCCATAGCTTACAAAAAAATATTTCTCTGAGGATATTAGATTTGTGTTTTGTGAATTTCAAATGAAGCCTCCAATTAATTTTCTACTGAATCTGAAGTAGTCGCCAATTTCCCACCTCTTGACAACTTGTCCATTTTATCAGCTGCTTGTATTTTTTGGTAACCTAAATTAAGTCTATACCAGACTATGCTTTATCCACTACTTCATTCACATATAAACTATACAAATTACAAACATGTCTGAGAAAGCGTCTCGATAACCCAATCCACAAAAAGGAAGGAAACAATGACACTCTCAAGAGGAAATGCTTTCAAAAAATACCTTAGCCCAATATTAAGAAATTATAATGTAATCTAACAAATTGCTTCTTTAAAACATACTAGTTTTTAAAGTTGAGTAAAATGGTACACAAACCATTAAACCCTTAGGGCTGACTACATAGAACCTTTCAGAATGAAATGCTTTAAAAAAAAAAGATACATATACATACACATCATAGTTATGTTTTGACATTTTCATCAACACAAAAACCTGAAAACTAATGCTTCACTAAATAACATGGAGAGAAAAGATGCTCCCAAGAGCATATTTACAAAAGCTGTGATTACATTAGAATACAGATGAGGTGAATGACTTTTAACATTGTAGATTAGACATTGAACCGCTGCCTGCTGAAGACAGACTGGCTCCCCTGAAGAGACTTCATTTAATGACATTATTTCCCACATGATAGGCTTAATGTGACTTTATTGAATGAATTTAAACAAGGGATATTCAATGAAATGGGCAGAGTCCACCCCTCTATATTCATTTCTTTTAGATGTTTCCCTTGGCACAACTCAAGGTTTCTTTAGAAACTTAGTACATCTGTTCTTTCACTCATTTTGATTCAGATCATAGTCTATTATGATAAAAGCCAATGGAATACATCTCTTTTAAATAAAAAAGGGAAAAAAGTCTGCCTATTCTGTTGTGGTTGTAGAAGGCTCTGGTGGCAATTTCAGACAACAGATCAGGATAATTTCAATAGTTCTGGGAGAGCACCCATTGCTCCAAAATAACCTTCATGCTCTGAAAAAAAGTGCTTTCATCTGCCTCTTGGAATGATAATCCAAAGAATACACAAGAAATCTTATGGAAATGATATTAATTTGAAAAATAAAAAAAAAAGTTTCAACAAATACCACCTGCTTAATGTTCTCATTAAGTCTTCGTATCCATGCTTGAATCAGTGTTGTTGGTGATAGTGATTAAAGTTGCTCTGGCCAGGTCCTCTTTGCTGACAGCCTCTTTTTTTCTACTTGGTCATAATGTTTCCAAAACTAGGGGCTACAGCCCAGTCTGGCGATGAAAACCTCCCATGGTCCTCTCCATAAATTCTTTACATTAATTTATCCACCTTGGTACTATCTCCATGGGGCAGCATTTAAAGAGCCTCTTCAAAAGGGGTGTAGCCAAGTCAGAAGACAGCAAAGGCCAAAAAAAAAAAAGTTCCTCTTCTAAGACTGGTACCAGTAACATACTTACAATTATCTCTGGACTATACTGTCAAAATGCTAACCCCAGACATAATATTCACCAGAAGAGGAAGATATGAATTTTTCAGACTGAAGAGCAACTTCTGACATTTTTCAGAATCATCTAGGTTTTCAAAGTAATAGCACTATGATTGTCCATTGAATCCAACAGAATCAATATATAAAATTCCTTTAATTAAGTAGTCTAGTTTATCAAATTTGCTAAGCTGAAGATCACTTATTATAAGAAAATTCTGTTCAAATCTGTACAGTGTAGAGAATTGAAAAAGATAAAAAACATAATATAAAATATAGTTTGCCTTTATGTACACACATAGTCAGAGACTTCAATTTGAGGTGGATACTTCAATGCCTGTGCATCCATATGTTACATCGGAGGTTACATATTTTCTAATGCTTCTAAGACTTTCCACTTCCTCTCTTATTCAGTAGTGTCATCTGTGGGTTCAAAATAAAACAGCTTAATCAGGGTTTATGAAGGAATTTAACCACCAACCAGGGGATAGCTCAGAAAATGCTTTCAGTGAAAAAGACACTATGTTCCTTAACCCAACGACCTTGTCTAGATCTGAAGAAGACTGCACTTCAAATTGGGGGAGAGTTGAACACAGAAGAATAACATCTCTAGCCTAGAATCTCAGTTGTAGAGACCATAGTTCACAAATACACAGAGCTTAAAAATGCAGATAGATATCTTATGCCCCTAACAAATTCTAATTTAGAAATGTAGGCCTATCAATCTGATGATAATAATAATGATCAACCTATAATATCAACCAACCAGATAGTTAAATCACAAAACAGCTGGAACTATTTTACCTTGTCACTAGGCTAATTTATATTATCAGAAAAATTACGAGAAATGGCTTTCTAGTATGATGACCATAAAATATTCCCCCAAGTAACATATGCCTTGTATGTAAATGCATGTGTTGATATTAATTATTGCTAGTGTCTGACATATTCTGTACCTATATATTTGTTGTATTGCATGATTTTTCTATTTCTGTATAGCCTAATGATTATACATATATTGCTATTAACTAGATTATTGATATTGCTGGGGTTAACTTTTTTTGCAGTTTATGACTGGTTGCATGTATATTATCGATATGCACATACTCTTGTGATATCTGCATGTAATTTAGATTTTTAGTCATCAAATCAACCATTCAAGTGGTGTTTTGCATTGCGCTATGTCTACTGCATCTAATAGTAATGTGGATTTGATGTCAACAGTACTGTGGGATGATTACTTATGATGTTCATATAATCATTCCTGTTACACCAAATGCTAATGTTATCGTGATGTTTGCAGAGCACATTTGCAGGTGCTAAGGGTGTCTACAAGTGATTTTTCAGAAGTTGCAGATTTTTGGTTGGGATATCCAAGGGAATATAGTCATAGGTTGCTGAGAGCCTGGAATGAGGAACTTTTCTGGGATAACAAAGGCTTTGAAGGACCTTCCCAGGCTAGTGGGGAATATTTGGGCTAATGTATTCATAAGCATTCAGTACAACTCAGTTTGTTCTGTAGTTCCAGTGGCCGTAAGAAAAGGACTTCTACCCAAGCTTCGAAGGAAGCATATGGACAGTTATAGAGGAAAGTGAGACATTAGTGTTTGAGTACATAAATCAGACAGGAGAGAAAGAGAAGAAGAGCATATGGTAGGAGTGAACTAGAGCTGAATTGTAGTTTTGGCAGTTCATGAGATTGAAAATCAGTCCACAGCTGTTTCTTTTTCGCTATTTCCCCAGAGCACAATGCTACAGAAAGTTCAACCCACTACTTAAATTTCAATTTTGTTCTTCCTCAACCTTCCTCAGACCATCTGGGGGGATGGTACAAAAGAGGGAAAATAGGTAACTCTGGCTTTAAGTCCCATCACAGTCTCTTATACCTCGTTTGAATATTTATTTGTGTTTTTATGTTACTTGGTACTGCTAATAAATCACATAGCAATTAATGGTTATTTTGTCTAAGCACAAAATTTCTCAGTTCAAGATTGAGAATGGGGGAATTGGCTAATAGGAGAGGAGATTTCCCCAGGGTGAAGGCCATGACAATTAGAAGAAGGGTTTCTGCAATCTGGAAAATTACTGAGTATATTATACACTAAACCCAACCTACTACCTTTGAAACCAGAGAATTAATGAGGAGGTAAGCCAAAAGTAAAAATGGGTGGGTCTTAGGGTGATTGTCCCTAAGCTCAGTCAATTAGTCAACAAACAATTATTCACTGTGCTAAACACTGGGAATAAAAAAAAAAGTGAAAGATAATTCTTACTCTTGAGTAGTTCACAACTAATGGGGTAGAAACATCCAAATAGCAATATACATAAAAGCTATATGCAGGATAAGTTGGAAGTAAGCAATGGAGGAAAGGAAATGGAAAGAAGAGATAGTGGGAAAGGCTTCCTATAGAAGGTGGGATACCATCTGGGATTTGAAGGAAACCAGGAGGCAGAGATGAAGAGGGAGAGCATTTAAAGCATGGGAGAAAAGAATCTTCTGTTTGAGACAAGTGGTTTCTGGCAAGTAAGTAAACCAACAAAATATTCTCATAACCCCAGGCACTACTGGGCAAAATGCCTGAAAGCAATTGGCAACTGATAATCCATCCCATACCAATTGAGAAAAGTGAAAATGGTGCTGGTTACTCCCAAGCCACACAGAAAATGTCCAATTAGGTAGTCTGATACTGGTTTCAGGAAATAGAACAACAAGTGGTTAGTATAAAAAGCTGTAAAATTGTAAAGGAGCTCTCATTCTCTTTTTTAGTTATACACTTTTTACAAAATTAAATTTTCTTTTTTTTGTGAACTTATTTATCAAACACAAATACTTCAATATACAAACAAAAGTAAGAAACAGTATCTATGAGAAACTGAATTGGTTTTATATAGCTGGTTTTCTTAGAAGTATGTAATATAAATATATCAAATGTAACAAAGAGGTAACATAACTGTTCCATTTGTTTGTATCCCCTTCTGCCCTTTTTTGGTTTTGTGCTACACAGAGTATTATTGATACTCCTTTTTATAGTGATCACTAACCTAACAACCTATCAACCACTCCAAGCAGAAGGTATCCCTTATAACAAATATGTGTAGTCCAGAAAAACAGATCAATACATTGGCCATAGCTGGGGATACATATTGTATTATATTCTTCCTGTCCATTTTAGGTTGGCCAGGGCTCTGACCAGAGGGCTAAATCTTTGCAATTGAACTACTACTTCAGACTCAGAAGGAAAAGAAATAGGCAATAAAGTGTTTTGGATCTGCCATCTGGGGAGACTATTCCTTACAGAAATACCGGGCTGCATGTCTAACCTTTTGTGTAACCTAGAAGAAGCCACTTCATGTTAAAGTACACTGTTTTGCATACTTGGAAGCTAAAGGCAAATAATACCTTCCATCAACCCATTGCAAGTCTGAAGAACTGAGGGTTCAGTATTAGTGCATGGTGAACACATCTATAAACCTTTTTAAGAAAGAAAGTCTTGGAACTCCAGTAATTGTATTCAGTTGAGAAGGTACCTTGGAAAGCATTTTCTCCTTTTAAAAAGTCAAAGGAAATTATAAAATGAGGGATCTACTGAATTCTGCTGAACGTAAGCTAATTGTCATAGCATATGAGAAGTTAGAGAAATGACAAGCAGCTATACTTTAGTTATACCGTGATAGAATGAGGGCCAAGGTTTAATGGTAGCAGGAAAGGCTTAAGGAAGAATTTCTTGATGAGTTGTTGTCATATTTTTCCAAAGAATATTACACAAACTTCTTCTCTAAACTTTCTTAAGAAGAGCTACCTTTCTGGCATGGTTTCAGGGTGATCCGACAGGGCAATAGATTAGATAAATTTGTCAAGTTTCTTCCAGCTTGTTTAGGCATAAAATTCTATTTCTTTATCTCATTGGGAGGCTCAGGGAGTCATGGAAGGCTTTTGCTCTGAAAGTGGAGATGAAAGTATTTCCCTCTTCCAACAATAGAGACTGGTTTGAGATAGGTCTATATCCATCACAGTAAACAAAACCCAGGGTAAATGTTCATAAGGTGATTCACTCTCTTCTACTGTGTGGTTTATGCTTTTCAAGACTTAAACTTGGTTTTCACTTTATATCACATTGTCTTGTTGACATACTAATGTCTTCTTTTCTGATATTACCTTCCCTTATCTCTCTCTTGCTCTCTAAAAGAGAGACATGAATATACATACATACAGATGTGATATATGTATGTGTGTATATATGTGTGTATATACATATAGGTGCCTAGTTATTTACATTTAGTATATCTCATATCCCATAAAAGGCACACTCCTTGAAGCAAGTACTTTTTTTTTTGGGGGGGGGAAGGCGGCTGCAGATACACATATATACATGCACATATGTGTGAATATGTGATGTATATATAACATGTATATGTGCATGTATATGTATAACCACACATATATACTTTGCATATATCCTTTTTTTTTTGTATTCCTAATATTAAGGATAGTTCCTGACACATAGGAGACACTTTATAGATGCTGGTTAACTGACATTGTACCTTTGTTACTACTATCAATTGTAGTCCTCATACAATTAAAATGAGTTCAAATTTTAAAAACATATTACACCTAGACTAACCTTTCCAACATATCAAAGAGTTGGAAGGGAAAAGTAGGAATGCACTGTGTTTTGGTTTGTTTTTCTATTGCAATTCACTTCTTCACATCTGGAATGTTGTACATCTGAAGCCAGATAAAAACTCCTCCTCCACAAAATCTATCTGTCCAAGAATCCTGCTTTGGATAGGACTGATACAACCCTTGATTTACTATGCCTAGTTCCTATATTTCAATGTTACAGAATATATAGTGGAAAACAGGCATAGCTGGGAAGTGACTGGGTCCAAAATGATTGGGTAAATCAAAGCCAAAATGAGATATTAGCAATGTCTGATTCCTAGTCTAAAATCTTTGAATTTCATCTCCTTCAGGAAGTATTCCTGTGTTTGTGGCAGCGAGGTGTTACATCTTCAAATATACCATAAATGAAAGCAATGTTTAAAAATAAGCACACGTTTCTATCAGAATCATCTGTGGTAGTGAGCTGAGCTGCTTAGACCACTATGGTAAGGATATTACACGTTCAAGCACAGAAGGATCTTCTGGCTCTGCTACTACAAGACAGCCACAGACTAAGAGGTTCACTAGACTCCACCAAAACTCCTGCAAATATATGGAGCTATCAGCTATGAGAGAGACCAGGCAAGAAAGCATGGAGGTGTGGTTCAGAGAAACTTCAAAACTGACCTTGGAACAACAGCTCAGAAGCATAAACCCTACAGGGTTTATGGATCAGGATGGATGAATGGATGGATCAGGAAAGTCACTATCATCAAAGAAAGACAAATAACATGCAATTCTCAAATGGAATCTCTTCTTAACCCTTAGGCTGGCAGCTAAGACTAATGGTCACCTCAGAGTTATAGGAATCATAGAATTAGAACAGGAAGAGGTGTTAGAGAGTAATCCAAACAATCTCTTCATTTTTCAGAAAGAAAACTGAGACCCAGAAAGAGGAAGTGATTTGTCAAAGCTAATAATATCCTATTAGGCTTCTGAAATGTGATTGTTATGCTTCACAAATTATGTTTGAACAATCCAAATAAGCAAAAGTCACATTTTAGCAGTGGATAACAGGTAGTGATTGTAATCTTTTCACATTCCATAAACTGGTAATGGATTGTAACAACTGGACTAATTTATATTACAAGAAAACCCAGAGAAAAATTGTACTAAATTTTTCCTACTTTATATTCTTAATGAGAGGCAACATGGAATAGTTTCTAGAGAGCTGGCCTTGAAGGCAGGAAAACCTAGGTTAAAGTATCATCTCTGACATATACTGGTTGCGTAACACTAAATGTTCTAGGCAGTTCTCAAAGACCTGCACTGATTGGAATTTTCTCACTTAGGAGTTCACTATACCAATGAATTCCCAGTCCAGTTCTAATCCCTCTGATATTCAGATAACAGTTTTTAAAATGTACGTATTTTAGATAGATGTTACGGAGATTTAGAAGGAAATCTAAGGGGAAACTAGATAAATACCATAAGGATTCAATCATGCAAAGGGGAATGAGAAAAAATCCCAATATCCTTTATACGTGTGTGTGTGTGTGTGTGTGTGTGTATACATTTTAAAACTTCAAGGATATATATTGCAACTCACAATGCTCTCCCCCTTTAATACAATGCAGACTTACGGTATCACGTGTCATGTGATACATAGGTTTCCATGGTGATGACTAGAGATGTGTGCCAAGCAGGGAAAATAGAAATTAACCTCTAGCAATTACCTAGCTCTACAAAGTAGGGTGTTTAAAATTATAACACAACATTACTTGCCTAATATCACACATTTCTCTGAATAGAAGAAGCTATTCAGATGTTGGCAAGATATGCCGTGCTGGGGATAGAGGAGCAAGGAGGAATTGGGATAAAGGGCTCCCAAATCCTATACATCCCCCTATTCAAGGGACCAATATAAAATCATTCCACCCTGTATTTTAGACACTTGTAATTATTCTTTTCTTTTAAGAGCTGGTTCATCATCTTTTTTTTTTAAACTATGGTTTTTCAGAAATTTCGGGGACAATGAACCTCATTCAATTGCATGCCTTCTGACTTATATGTAGGTCACATTTAAAACATTCTCCTGGAATTTCCATGCACATACATAGTACATTGCTGGTTTTATTTTAAATAAACTGATTCTGAGCTTCTTTCCACACTATCTTATAATTGCTGAAAGGGGAGAGATAGGCTAAGTGCCGAGCACGAAAGTCACTGAGCAGGGTAAAGAGAAAGGCACAGTAGGCATATGAAATTATCTGACAGCAGGAACCAGTCACCATGAAGATCAACCAAATAATAATAATAACAATAATTATGTTTATATAGTGCTTTAAGGTTTGCAAAATGTTTTACATAAGTTAGCCCACTGGATCTTCACAACAACTCTGTGCTATTAGGTGATAATAATAGGTCTTATTATTATCAGTGATTTACAGATAAGAAAATGAAGCTGAGGAAGATTAAGATGGCATTTACTTTTCCCAGTGCCAAAGAAAATAATTCTTGTTAACTTATTACTTCTATCTTTTGGGCTTGGCTCATGGATAGTAGATGAGAATTGTTAGATACATTAAAAAGAAAATGAAAATACATGACTTGGGCCTGAACTGTAAATCACCTAGCCTTCTCTTCCCCTTTGCTTTGCCCCGCCCCTACTAACAAGAATAGCCAAAAAAAGTGGGGAGGGGGTCACACAGTTAAAAAATTATTAGGCTTGTCATCTATTTTAAAGTCCAGTTCCACCAAGCTTATGAGGTCAATAAGAATTTATTAAGCATCTGCTAGGCACCAGCTACTATGCTAAGGTCTGGAGTTACAAAGAAAGGCAAAAGACATTCCTGCCATCAAGGAGCTCACAATCTAATAGGCATGACAACATGAGAACAACTATGTACACACAAGAGTAGATATAAGCATCTTCCTATTTTGACCAAGCTTATGAGGCAGCTGAGTCACTCTGGTTATCTAAATCTCAGTTTCCTCATCTGTGCAATGTACATGATGGGAATATCACCACTGAATCTTACTAAGTTATTTTAAGGTATAATCAAGACTCATTTAACATTCTTGAAGTATAAGCCACTTTTAAGCTATAGAACTATTTTGGTAACTTTCAGCCTAATCTCGATGTCTTGGTCACTGTAATTGCATCTTTTTCAAGTCAAGTCAATTCAGCTATCTGGGGATTGTGCCACAAAGAAGGCCATTTTAAATAAAGATAGGTGTTCAATCGCTCAATATTAGTGGGGGTGGGGGACTTCTTACCTCAAAGTGAAGATAGTGGTGGAAAGACTCTTGGATTTTGAAGCATAGGCTCTTGCTTTGAACACTAGCTCTGCTGCTTGGCACCCATGTGATCACGGGCAATTCCTAAATTTTATCATCTATGAAATGAAGGGGTTGTACTCAACAACTATTTCTAAATATATGATCCTATATAAAGTAACAATAATCATAGAAGAATGTTAGGAATGAGGGCCATCTAGCAGGCCAGATTCCCTGGGAGCTTCCAATTTTGATCAATTATTTTTGCTAACTAGGTACTAAAACTCAGTTGATTTTGCACCTGAAGGACAAAAGGTACTGTCAGTATCCTCTAAATCAGAGGTTTCAAACACGTACTCTGAATTGGGCCTCCAAGACTCTTGAGTGCTGCCTGATCTAGATTAAAGTGCAACTGGGAAATAATTAACAAAATAAATAAAAATACAGTAAAACACGGATATAATTAACATGTCATTTTCTAAGTCAATATGCAATTGTAGGGATCCTTATGTACAGTTTGGTAGTCCCTATTTCCATTTGAGTTGACATAACAAGTCAAAATATTTTTCAATTTCAATTTCAATCAATCAAAAGAATCAAATTCAATTTCAATTTCAAAACATTATGAAAAAAATTAACTCAGTTACCTTGTCTTAGTTATGGCTTTATTTGGGGGACCTAGAAGGAAAGGTTTTATAACAGACGTCACTAGATCTTGGAGTCACTTCTATCCTTTAATTATATGCCCATTACCCAACTTTTTCTAGGGCCCCCATTTGTATAACATCTTCTCTGGTTCTGAGTTGGTCATAAGCTATATAAACACCAGGTGCTCTTCACATAGGACTGCATTAAAGGCTAGTGTAACAAAAATGAACTTATTCCTTTAGTAATTTCAGAGCCTAAAAAGACACAAAATCAAGCTAGAATAAAATGTAGCTGGGGCAACTTGTCTTTGGAGTTTCAAAAACACCATTAACTGCTGATCTTTACAGATCATGGAAAGGAACATTAAGAGTGCTACAAAAAAAGAAAAAAAGATGACTTGGGGGAGAAAAAAAGCAACACTTGTTTTCCTTTTGTAAATAAGGTAAGACTGTTATTGGAGTACTGTTTCTGCTCAGGGAAATCTTATGGGGAAACCCCTTACTTCCTCAGCAAATTTGGGACAATTCTTGTATATAACAGTCAAATCCTTGAATGTCTTGCCAAGTATTTTAAATGCCTTTAGAGAAATCACCTCGTGCGATCCCTTTTCCTTACCTCCTTCACTCCTTCAGACTGTCCCCCCATGCCTGGAAAGTCCTCTTTACTCGCCTCTACTTCATAGAATTCTCTCTCTTCCTTCAGGATGCAGCCCAAGCACTACCTTGTAGATCAGTAGTGTCAAATTCAAAAAAGAACTGGGACCACTAATCCACACATAGGGATCCCTGGGGGAGCATACTGACTTAGTTTTCAAATGTTAACGTTATCGTTGTTTCCTTGTATTTTATTTGTTTTGCCAAATATTTCCCATTTGAATTTTAATTTCATTCAGGTAGCTCTCAGGAGTGTGGTGGATCTCATGAGGCCTGTGATTGTCTGACACTCTTTTTCTATATGAACTCATATAGGACACAACTGCTAATGTCCTCCCTTTCAAACTACCTTCTATTTAATTACTTTGTATTATTCTCTATATATTTATATATGTCCTAGTTGTCCCCAACATTAGAATGAAAATCCCTTGTGAGGATTGTTTTATTCATTGTATTTGTATCCCAAGCACCAATATAGTACCTGGCATGTGTGTGTGTGTGTGTGTGTGTGTGTGTGTGTGTGTGCTTAATAGATACTTAATTGACTACATGATTATGTAGTAAGAATGATAATGGTTTTGTTTTCTTTTGAGTGGTAAAGTTGTGTTAGATGTTGTATATGCTGCTCCATCTAAAAGGTAATCACTGAAATGGGTAGCTGTTTGGTACAGTGGATAGAGTGATGGCAATGGAGTCAGAAGGACCTGAGATCAAATCTAGCCTCAGACACTAGCCATATGACTCTGGGCAAATCATTTAATCCTGTTTACCTCAGTTTCCTCATCTGTGGAATGAAGTGGGAAAGGAAATGGCTTACCACTCCAATATCTTTGCCCAGAAAACCCCAAATGGAGTCACGGAGTCAGACATGACTGAACAAAATTATTGAAACAAAAATGCTGACTTTCACTCAGATAGAAAGATAGATACAGATGTGTCTACAGTTATCCCTTCCACATCACAGGAGTTAGGGGCATGGTGCCTCCACGATCTGGAAAATCCATGTGAACTTCTTTGGCCCTCCCTTTGTGCAGAGAAGAAGTCTGAATTATTATGGTATTAAAAGATAAATTATGTTGATATTATACAATGATATACATATAGTTTACGCATTTCTGAGTTTCCAAACTTTTTCTGTTACCTGTGCCTTCCACAAAACTCCCCCAAATTTCCCATTTAATTTCTTATGTCAACTTGCGATACATCAAAACTGCAAATCTATGTCTATCTATCCATAACAAGGAGTACATAAGTACCAGATAAGTGTTGCAAATTCTAAGTACTAAAAGAGTTTGCAAGGAAGGAACTATGGGGAGAGGGAAGAGGTTGTCAGGAAAGATCTGAAGAAGAAGGTAAATCTTAAGCTGGGCTTGGAACCTAGACAAAATGTGAATGGAACCATAAGTGTAGAGCTGGTGGGTGTCTTGGAAATTATCTGATCCACCTTCCTGATTTCATAGATGAGGAAACTGGAAGGAAGAAGCAATCTTGGGAGATTCTATTATCATCTACAATTCACATTTGAGAAAACCAGGGCCAATTGCAGCTAAGTGACTTGGGTCACACAACTAATAAGACAGTGAGCTATTTGAGAGCAGGAACTACTTTTTGCCTTTTTTTGCAACCCCCAGTACTTAACACAGTGCCTAGTATATCATTGGCACTTAATAACTGCTTGCTGACTGGCTATTCCTATCCCTATCCCTACAAGAGATGGTTCTTTATGGGGGGAGGAGGTAGGGAAGGGGAAAGAGAAGGGTAAATAGGATATATTTGGAAATTAAAGTGATATAAAAACCGTATTTTCATGATTTTTAAAAAAATAATAGTTTGCACCTATAAAGTGCTAGTTTTAGAGACCTGAGTTTAAATCACACTTTGACTTGTTACTACCTGTATGGCCTAAGAAAAGTGATTTAGCCTCTCTAGGCCTTTCTTGATAAAATGGGGGAGTTTAATTAAACAATATCTGCTTGGTTTTCCAAGTAATCCTCTAAGACTATCATCTGTAATTCAGACACTGATCTGCCTTGGTAAAGGTAGTTTCTTTGCTGGTAATTCTCTGTATCAATGAAATCACAGGGCTGGCCTCAAAAATGTAAATTACATGAAAGTACAATCTCCCCTCCCCCTCCATTTCATGCCTTTCCATGTTACACTTGGCAAAATTCAAGCTGAAAGATTACAGGAAATTTGAATAATCTAATTTTTAGGCACCTCCCATTTGTATTCCTAAAGATTTAAAGAAAAAAAAAGATGAAATGCCTGCTTCTTCTGTGCTGTAATTGCTCATTCCATTATAAATGTAATTGCTAAGTTCTCTTCAAGGGTTCTTTCAAGAATGTAGGATATTGCCTTTGGTGAATTTCTGTGTTATGCAAATATGGTGTCACTTTCAATGAAAATGATGAGTTGATTCATTATCACATTAAGAGGCTAAAGGAAATAGAAACTCAACCTTTAACCCTTCTGTTAGATGATCTCAAAACTGGGTCTCAGAGTGGACAGTCCTGGTCCTATAGGAAAAGGCAAATAGAGATTCCTAGAGTTATGACTGTTAAAGGTACAGAAATGTCAATGACCTCTTATAAAGCTGGTTACTATGTATGTTGAGTTACAAGGGGGAAGGGAAAGAAAAGTACTGGAAGGCTATTTTTTTTCAGAGTGTTTCCCCGAAAGTTCCAATAGTCATTCAGTGACAGTAACAGAAATTGTTAGGATTCAATGAAGCAGTAGTTATGGGTATGTTCAAGAAATCCTTGAGATAATCTATTTCAGGATTTCCCCATAACCATATTTAGTAAGAATTCTTTCCTTCCACCTTGAATGTAACCCCTGTCCCCAAATCCCATTGATATTAGATGTTCTTTTTACTAATGGAGATGAATGCCCTGCCTTGTGTGAGGTAGAGAGGACAGAGTTGGTTGAGAGAGGGTGAGGTCCAGACTTCTGTCTTCTGTCGATCTTGAAATCTTTGAAAACTTCTGGCTTCTACCTTTGAGAAGGAAGATCAAAGAGGCCCAACCCACTTCAGGATGCTGAAGGGAAAGACTCTGGAAAGACAGAGTGGAGCTGGCAGTCTTCACTGAGTTCTGATCTCTAATTTGCTGTACTAGAGACTTTTTGGAGAGTTTCCCCTTAGATGAAATCTAGCACTCTCCTCGGTTGAGCTGAGTTATCTTCACTCCCAATGGGAGAGCTCCTTCACTCTTGCATTGCCTGGTATATAGTCTATGTATACTTTTTTTCTGATTTCTGTTTTATTACCAATTTGGATAAATGGGTTTATTTGTGTGTTCCTTCTGGAAATGGTATTTGATGGGAAGAGTGTCAAGCCTCAGATATAGAGCTTGTTCCCTTCCCCACAGAGAGATCATGTTAGATTGAACACAATTGTATCCCCTAACATAATAACATTTAAGGGAACAAATATATAAGTTCTAGCCCAACATCCCCTCACCCTCTCTCTCTGAGAAGAACAGAGTGGACTCCAGCCTCAAATTCTTGTTTCTCCTCCTGGCAGGAACTAAAGTCTTTCTTGAAGAAGAGCAGGGGGAGAAGAGGCCAGAGAAGTCTATTCTACCTCGCTTCATGCCACCCTATGCTACATATGGGTCTTAATATACATGGGGTTCCTTCTTTCATTACACTTATATCTTCCCCTTCTTCCTGAAAGTCCTTCTGTTTAATAATAATGGATCAGTCATACAGTCATACTTGGTCAATGTATTAGTTAGTAATGTTGAACTCCCCCCTTTCCCACTTTGTAATTCTTTGGGATTAGAGGTAGCATAGCATAGTACATAGAGAATTGGCTTTGAAGCCATGAGTCCCACCTTTGCCATGTACTGGCTATATGAACTTGGACAAGTCACCTATCCTCTCAGTGCTGTAGATACCTAACTCTATAAGACTGTTAAGTTGCAGAGAGGATGCTAACTTGAATTGGTAGGCAGTTTCCTCACCTGGGATTGCACTATCCCAATGAAATCACCATTCTAGTATTTATCTCTATCCACATCTCTATACATGATGGCTCTCTGAGGAAGGGAGAGGGAAGGATATATTCAGAAATTAAGCTGACATGATAATTATATTTCAGTAAGTTAATCATAATATGAATTCATACTTATAAAATGCTAGTTTGAGAGCACTAGGAGCTATGTTTGAATCTCAACTCTGTATCTTACTAGCTGTTTGGCCGTAGGGAATTCAATCTTCTGAACTTCAGTTTCATCTGTAAAATAAAGGGGTTTAATTTGGTATTCCTAAATTCCATCTAAGCACTACAACATACGACTTCACTATTTGCTTTATAACAAAACTGGGAAAGAAACAGTACAAATTTTTCCATCTCCCATCTGGCAGAAGAAAAAAAAAAGTGCAAAAAATTCCAAGTGTACAGCCTCCAAAACCTGGGCATGGGTCTGCTGACTTTAAGTCCAAAGCTTCCACTACATCATTCTGCCCTTGTGAGAAATAGGCTTGGTGAGTTTCCCATCAACAGAAATGTTCAAGTAGAGTCTGTAAGTCAACTTGCCAAAGATATTGTAGACAGGATTTCTGAATTTGGTGGGAGTTGGATTAAATAAATTCTAAGATATTCAACTTTAAGATCGTATACCATTTACTTCTAAAATAATCTTAGACGCATAAAAATACCTGATTAAAAAAAACCAAACCTTTAAGTTTTGTTGTAAAGCATTTTAAATGCTTCATCCCAACTGATTCTCACAAATCCTGTGAAATAAGTATTACAGATGTTCTTATCCCCCTTTAACAGATGAAGAGACTGAGGCTCAGAGATTAAGAGGCAGCTAAGGGGCAGCTAGGTGGCGCAGTGGATAGAGCACCAGCCCTGGATTCAGGAGGACCTCAGACACATAACACTAGCTGTGTGACCCTGAGCAAGTCACTTAACCCCATCGCCTAATCAAAAAAAAAAAAGAAAAAGAAAAAGAAAGAGGCAGCTAGGTTGCACGGTGGATCCAACCTCAAACACTTACTACTTGGGCAAATTATTTAACCTATGCTTGCTTCTGTTTCTCATATGTAAAATGGGGATAATAGTAGCACCTACCTCACAAAACTATTGTAAGGATCAAATTAGATAATATTTGTAAAGTGCTTTGCAAACCTTACAATGCTATATGTTAGCTGCCATAATGCAGATTAAACTTAAAAGCACTATTAACATTTCCTGCATCACATTCTTAGGTCTAAATGATCAATGAAATAATAAAGCCCTGATGAGTAGCATTCGCCTATTTCCAAGGTGTAATTGAATAATAGCCTCTCCTGAGCTGGTTCGAGTCGGCTCCAACACATCCCTGGGGAAAGGGAGGTCTCCCAGATATGGAAATGAAAATGAAGGTGTACAAAGGTACTTTCTATGACATGGGAGCAGGAGGAGAGAAATCAGTTGGGAGTCATCCAGGGCACCCTACCAACACTAGAATATATGATTATGGTTATTCAATGGGCATTTATTAAACACCTCTTCTTTGCCAGGCTAATGCCAGGCATTGTACTAAGGCCTGAGAGATGATAGTCCCTGACCTCAAGAAGCTTACATTTTAGTAATTCTGTACACAAAACGGCAAATAAGTTGGATCTCATTTTGTGCAAACAAGTACCCCGAAGTTGTTGCATTATTTGAGTCTGTGCTGCATATTTACACTGGACTGGAATCAATTGCCATATTTGATATAATTGTAACTTTGAATAGTGTTAATTAAAATACGTGCAACCACTTCAGGAGACACATGCATATATGTGAACAAAGTAATTACAGGGTGCTTCATTAGCAGCTAGGACAGATTTGTCACCTCTTATATGAGGTGACATTTGAGCTAAGCCTTGAAGAGAGGATTTCTAAAAGCTACAGATACAAAAGAAGAGTATTCCAGACATGGAGGCTAGCCTGGGCAGCAGGCCTATCTAGCATGCTGGTGGCCCTCCTGTAGATTTCTTGTTATTGTGTGGACACATGCATCACTAATCAGAGCTAATGGGATGCTGCATCGATGCTCTTTTAGGAAATATTTGAATGCTGCTTCCATTCACCATGGGTAGTAATTTTGGCTTAATGCAGGGATAATAGCTAAGATATTGATTTCTGGGCCCATTGAAATTAACATTCAGAGAGAGCTAGAAATAGTTTGTGGTATGCAATAATAGACCGGGTAGGATAATGATTATTCTCAGGAGGGCGTTAATATGAGGAGGGTATAAAGTAACATTTCAGATATAAGAATCCAAACACTAAGTGGATATGACTGATTTAGGTGGCATTGCTAGAATATCATAAATGTGGGGAAAAAAAGAGGGTTTGTAATCTCTACTATAGGTTCAAGTCCTAACATTTCAAAAAATTAGAAAGTTGGCAGTTCTATCAAAATAACTCTCTTGTTGGGGCAGCTACATGGTACAGTGGATAGAGCACCAGCCCTGTAGTCAGGAGGACCTGAGTTCAAATCCAGTCTCAGACCAGACACTTGACACATACTAGCTGTGTGACCCTGGGCAAGTCACTTAACCCCAATTGCCTTGGGGAAAAAAAAAACTCTCTTGTCAAACATATGAGATAGGAACTGAATAGCATTGCCAATATCAGGAACATATGGCTAGTACAACAATCATATATTCCATAACATTTTAGGGTCTGTAGAGTGCTTTCTTCACAACAGTCCTTTTAAGGAGGTAGTATAAGTATTCTAGTTATCTCCAGGCAGCTTGCCCTAATGTGTCAGGCCCATTATATGTAGCTAGCTCCTGACCCTAGATCATACTTCACAATCCATCCAACCATCCACCCTGTCCACCTCCTTGCCATCCACCAAGCCCAGTATGTAACAAATTTCCCTGCCCACCTATCACCTAAGTACTCCCTATTCACTTTCTTATTCTAGGAACAGTAACCAAATCAATACTCCCCATTGCTTCTGGAAAGTGCAAACCACTAACTATGCACCCCAGTAACTCCTCAGAGCAAAATTCCCTCCCCTGGTCACCACTCCTTTAGAGGTGTTGTCTCCTGCTTTTGATGTGCAAACTTTCTAGGACAGACTTGCTTTTATATTGGCATCTCCATTACATAGCACTGTGTTTAGTATTTAGTAAGCACTTATTGCTTTATCATTCATTCATTTATTCCATGTTACGGGACAGTACACTGATGCCAAAAAGGTGAGTAATTGGAAGAGTAAGATGGAGCAATAGCTAGGTGGCACAGTGGATAGAGTGCTGGATCGTCTTGAATTCAAATTTGACTTCCAACACTTACTAGCTGTTTGAACTTGAGCAGGTCACTTAACCTTGTTGGCCTCAGTTCCTCATCTGTAAAAAGAGCTAGAGAAGGAAATAGCAAACCACTCCAATATCTTTTCCAAGAAAACCCCAAATGGAGTTGCAAAGAATCAGACAAAACTGAAACAAATGAACAAAAATAACAACTTGTCTTATTAAAGCTAGTAAGTTTTGGAGCTAGAAATTGAACCCAGTTCTCTTGGCTTCAATTCCCAATCTTTTTTGCCCTTCTCACTTTCCATAAAGGACATGTGATACATTCATATGGGGTGGGAAGAAATGTAGTTTAAAAAAATTTTTTTTTAATTAATTTATTTATTTTTAGTTTTCAACATTTACTTCCATAAGCTTTTGAGTTTTAAATTTTCTTCCCCTCCCACTCTGCCTCCCTTCCCAAGATGGTGTGCAATCTGATATAGGTTCTTCACCTACACAGGCTCTATTAAACATATTTTCAAATTAGTTATGTTGTAAAAAAAAATTAGAAGCAATAGGAGGAAACACAAGAAAGAAGAAACAAAACAAAACAGAAGAAAAAGGAAAGAAAAGAGCAAATAGTATGCTTCAATCTGCATTCAAACTCCTTAGTTCTTTCTCTAGATGTGAATAGCATTTTCCATCATGAGATTTTTGGAAATGTCTTAGATCCTTGCATTTCTGAGAAGAGCGAAGTCTACCAAAGTTAGTCATCGCACAGTGTGGCTGTTACTGGGTACAACTTCTCCTGATTCTGCTTATTTCACTCAGCATCAGTCCATGCAAGTGCTTCCAGGTTTTTCTGAAGTCCACTTGCTCATCAAGAAATGTAGTTTTTAGTACAAGCTTGAAAGTCATGAAGTTAGAGAACTGTATGCTTCTAGGAAGAAAATAGTAGTTGTGGATTTTGTGACAATGAGGTTGGCTTATTTAGCCAAGGAAAAATGACAAAAGGTAAATATGACATAACCTACATGAACCCCAGTTGGATCAATCAATCAACAAGCATTTAAGAGATTTCTAAGTGTTATTACTATTCAGGCACTGTTGTAAGGGTTGTTTCTATAAAAAACAACAGAAAAATAGTCCCTACCTTCAGGGAATGTACATTCTGTGGAAATATACAATATGGCATCACCTTCCAGAATGAAGAACAAACCACAACCTGTGACTAGTACAAGCTGCCCCACTGGGGACCCAACTGGTCAGTTCCAGTTAGGCAATGCAGCTCCTCCTCTCCACTCCTCTCCTCTTTCCTCCTTCCTCTCCCTCTGTCCACATAGGGTATCATACCCTTACCTGTGGGTGCTCTGCCCAAAGGAATGTAAATTTTGATCACTGAAATCTCAAAAGATATCTTGGGGTTTCAGGCTACATTTCTTTCTTAAGGGCCTTGCCTTAAACCTAAATCACTCTGGCTTTCATATATTGACCATCTCAAGCCCACTTGGTCATTGTTTGGGTCCTGATGGCTCATAGTGAATGTAAATAGCAATTGTTTCTGTTTTGGCCAGCAACCCTGAAGATCTTCCCCTCCCAGACTGATTTTTTTTTTGTACTAGGTAAAAAAGGTCATTCTTTACCTCACTTCTTACCTAGCCTTAATCATTGAATGGGCATTGCCTCAGTCAAACTAAGACGTGGGAAAGACCTTAGCTTAAAAAGGCCAACGTCTCCCACTGCATCTGGGGCCATTTTCTGTAGATATAGAACATCCTGATCTATATCTTGTCACTGGACCCAGATGACTGCAGATGAAAAAATGAGGCTGGTGACTTTGTGCAGACCTCTATCACTTCAATTCACTTGCAAGACATGGCATCATCTTCCTGATGTCATGGTCTTCTTTGAGAACAAAGGACAAACAACAGCAATATGGCAGCTAGGTAGTACAATAGATAGAATGTTGTACCTCAAGTCAGTAAAATCTGAGCTCAAATCAATCTTCAGATACTTACTAGTTATGTGATTCCTGGCAAGTCATTTAGTGTCACTGTGCCTAAATTTCATCAGCTGTAAAATGAGAATAATGATAACATCTATCTCCTAAAGTTGTTGTAACATTAAAATGAGATAACATGTTAAAGGGGTTTTACAAACCTTCAAGCTCCATATCAATGTTAGCTGTTATATACATGCATAAAAATGTAAAAGACAAGGGGCACCTAGGTGGCACACTGGATAGAGCACAGGCTCTAGAGTCAGGAGGACCTGAGTTCAAATCTGGCCTCTGGGCAAGTCACTTAACCCCAATTGCCTCACCAAAAAAGAAAAAAAAAGAATGTAAAAGACATGTATGTATAAAGCAAACACAAAATAACCTTGAATGGGAAGAAAGTACTCACAGCTGAGGGGACCAGGAACAGCCTCCTACAGAAGGTTACCTTTGAGGAGATTACTGAAGGAAACCAGGGATTCCAAGACAAAAAGGGAACAGGGGAGAGCATTCCATGCATCCCCCAGAAGACAAAGATGAGATTTCTGTGCTTATAGTTTAGCAGCAACAGTAGAATTAAATTATAGTCTCCTAGGACCCCTAGAGATAGCCATGGCTTAGTGTCTAGAGAGCTGACTTCAAAGCTAGATCCATATTCAAGATCCCAACTCCTGGCTGTAAGTGAGTGAGTAAGTCACTCACCACCTCTCAGTGCATCTGTAAGACTCAATTTCAGACAGAATGCTGACCTGCACTGGTAGAGAGAGTACCCTAGCCCAAGAGTTCCTTATCATCCACTAAATCACAGGTCTTCTATTCATATCATAAAATATAGATCTTGAGGGGACTTTATTGGTCATCTAATCCAACCTCTTCATTTTCCAGATAAGGAAACAGAGATCCAGAAAGGTTTAATAATTTTCCTAAAGGCAATAAATAGTACAGTCAGAATGAAAACCTAAGCATTCTCACTTTAAATTCATTGCTCCTTTCGCCACACCATGGTGCTAACAGTTAAGTTAAAATAATAAATTATATGTAAGTTAGAAGTCATGGCTGAGATGATTCTAATAATGACAATAATAATTAGCACGTATATTGAGCCTAATATGTGCTAGGCACTGTACTAAGTGCTATATAAATATTATTACTTTTGAGCCTCATGATAACCCTTCAAGATAGGTGCTATTATTATCTCTACATTCTACATTCTCTATTATCACTTACAGGTGAGGAAATTGAGGCAGAGATGAAGTGACTTGCTCAAGGTCAGACAGCTACCAAGTATCTACTGTGAACTTAAATTTTCATGACTTCAGGGCCGTCACTCTATCTAATAAGGGATTAAGAAGCAATTTATTGCAAATATTATATTACAAATGAGGGATAATTGCTATTATTCCTTCATAGTGATGACAACAACAATAATAACAATAGCTAGTACTTATGTTGCTTTAAGATTTGCAAAACACTTTATCTGTATTAACTCATTTGATCCTGATAAGCTTGTAAGGTAGGGACTATTGTCTCCACTTTACAGATTAAACTGAGATGTAGAGAAGTTAAGTAACATGCCCAAGGTCACACAGCTGTTAAAGTGTCTAAAATAGGATTGGAACTTGGGTCTTTCTGACTCTAAGTCCTATGCCCTATCCATTGTAACAAGTAGCTCCCTTCATGAGAAACTGATTGAATACTGACAAGCCTCCTCTCAAAGCATATTTGGAAGGGAAGGTTCAACAGGAATCAGATTAGAATAGGCAGATTACACTGGATAGATTAAGGGAAAAAAAAAGTAATCCTAGGTTTATGTCCCTAGCCAACAGGAGTAGAGTTCAGATTGTGAAAGTCAGGATTAAAATTAAAATAGGAGCTATAAAGAGTATAGGGATTAATGGTATTAGAGGTCACAAAGATTCTTTGATAGGTTTATGGCATTAGCACAGGGTCATAGGAAGCTATAAGGGCCTATGATGCTGAGACCATTTTGAAGTTACCCTAGAGTCCATTCCTTCCATTTAAATTTAAAAAGCAACTGGAACAATGAGGGGAGGGGAGATTCCAAACTGCATTACCTTTGTATACATTTTATTTTTCCCTGTTAGATCATGAACTTTTATTTGCATACACACTCATCTTGCTGAAACGTGTTAGGCACATTAGTAGTCAAAATATATTTGAAGAATTGAATGGAACTGACTAGATAATCCCTTAAATCCTTTCCAGCTCTAAAAATCTGTGATGCTAATGATGGCTTCTTTCTCTGTTACTCCAGGCTTTCTGGAGGAGATGTTAATGAGCAATGAAACCTGTAAATTTAAGGAAGGGGAACTAGGGCCCTCAGTAAAACACACACTAGATCACTCAGTGGCCCTTGAATAATGGAGAAGTTGATTACAGTCTTCCCTTGTAAGCCCCAGCTATTTATAAAACAACATTGTCTGCTATTTTAAAGAGATTTCTTGAACTGCCATTCTAATAATGACGTCTGTGTGACAAATGACATGATTCATTATTTTTATGGAGCACAATGTCCACCCCATTAGACTGCATACACTCGGTTGCTGAAAAAACACAAGCTTCTTTTAAGAGTCACTTATGAGTCACATAAATGTTCAAATTAAACCTAACAATAACAGCATACAGAAGGAAAAAATGGTTCTTAGGAAATGTAAAGGAATCTGTATGCTGGCTTATTCCACTGAATTGGGATGTAGTTTCATTCTTCCTAAACAATGAAATGAGGATGGGGTATGGGGTAAGGAGCTGTTAGGTTTTCATCCCTGATGACAAGAAGATCATTCCTTGACAGTTCGCCTTATATCACCACCATTGCTTCCAATTTCCTCTGACTCCGTTTCTGTTTTTGCCCCTATCAGTGTCTGACCCTTGTCTCACAGTGTATGGAACAGCAGGGCAAAGCAGATGGTAATCTGAAATTATTTTAGACATTTCCTTTGACCTTTTCCCCATGATTTATAAGAACTAACAAGTTGCCATAGGGATTCATTTAAAGTTTCAATTTGGTTTTTTGTTTGTTTTTTTTTAAACCATCAATCAATCAACATGGCACCTATGCCATGCAAAATCAGTTTTCTGGTTGGAATCCTATCAATGAAATGAATAAACAGGAGGAAGCAATTAGATAATTCACAAAATGAATAACTGACCCTAGGATAGCCTTCTGGCTGATCTCCTTGCCTCAAATTTCCTTCCCACTCCAAATCTTCTTCTACTCAGTTGCCAAAGGGATTTTCCTAAAGTATAGGTTTGATCATATTACCTCATTACTCAATAAATTCCAGTGACTCACTGTTACCTCCTGGATTATAAATTCCTCTGTTAGGCATTTAATTTAAAAGTCACTACAGCTTGATCCCTTTCTACTCTTCCATCTATTTTCCCCTTGCTACTCCTTCATACATTCAGTGATTCAGCTGAACTGACATCTTTACTGCTCATCAAATAACACCCCACTTCACATCTGTGTATCTTACACTTGCTTCTGTGCCTGGAATGCTATTGCCTCACTTCTATCTCTTGACTTCTCTGGTTTGTTCAAATCCCACCTTCTGCAGGAGGCAATTTCAGGTTGTTAGCTGCCCCTCTCCCGGCACCAGACTCTAGAGTCTTTCTCTCTGAGACTACCTTCTATCTACTACAAATTGTATGAATTTGTTATTTATACATTCACTCCCCACTAGAATGTAATCTTCTTGAGGGAAAGGACTGTTTTCATTTTTACTTTTTTTCCCCCTTCCTTTATTTCCCAAGCACTTAGAACAGTGTCTGGCATATAGCAAGGATAGAGATAGAGATGAGTAGACAGACCCGTGATTTTATTGGTATAGGGATCTCTC
Source organism: Phascolarctos cinereus (assembly GCF_003287225.1). NCBI lineage: Eukaryota > Metazoa > Chordata > Mammalia > Diprotodontia > Phascolarctidae > Phascolarctos > Phascolarctos cinereus. The sequence continues at coordinate 344,757,230 of NW_027555958.1, forward strand.
AGGTAAGGAAACTCCCTCTACCAATGTAGGTCAGCGCCTCTGAAACTAAAACTCTGAGAGAATTACCTAGAGCAGTGAGAGTTTACATGTTCTTCCCAGCATCACTTATGCAAAATGTGTCAGAATATACCAACGTATTACTGGCTTCAAAGCCAGCTTCCTATGCACTATGCCACACCAACTCTTACTTAATAAATGATTGTTGAATGACCAATTAAAGCCGAAAAGAAACAAAAACAAACACATATTCAAGCCATACTCAACATCTAGACTCTGCTCTACTGAATTTCCATCTGGCCAGAAAGGCATAAACGAAAATGAAACCGTGAAAAACTTCATTCAAGAAATGAAAAGTGAACATGCTAACAAGAGTTTAGTAGAGCCCCTTTAAAAATAATTACAGTTAGAAACACAGCATTTGGAAGAGTTCCAGTGTCAAACCAACACCAATTTACTATCAAAAAGGACTTTGCATCATTTTCTAGCTGTGATATAAAAAAAAATGTAAATTAAACATTCATTAGCCAACCTGATAGAGATCAGAAGACATTTTGTTAATGATCTGCCTCATTACATCAGTTTGGGTTTCATTACCCATCCTGTTAGAAATAGATCATGCTGAAAAATACAGCAGGATAGAATATGGCATCACTTGTCATAAATTTAAAAAAAAAGTGATGGATTAGGCATAAATCAAAGAAAGGAGAGGAGAGCCAGCCCATTTTGAAGGCAAATCTTTTCTCTAGTCAAAAACCAGAATCCTCTCTCCTCATCAATAATGACTAAAACTCATGCACAAAATGAAAATCCCCAAGGAATTATCAAAATTGCTCCCACACAGACAATCATCATAAGACTCACGGCCTCTAAGCTTATATATAATAGAGACCAAATTACAACACAAAAAAGCCAAAGAAACACAAAATAAAACAAAATGTTTTAAAGACAAAGTGAACGGCTCTGTAAGACCTGAGTCTAGCAGAGGGGCAAACAGGTACAAGCAAAGAGATGCATGCAAGCAAGTGATGAGTGAGGGTGTGTTAATATGTTGGTGATTCTATCTGTTTGTAAATAGTGAATGGTAAAGGAGACCTTTTGGTGCAGTAAGAGGACAGGGCTTGGAATCAGAGCATCTGGGTTCAAATTACAATTTTCACTACCACCACAAGATCTTTGGGAGGAGCAAATGAAATGGTGTATATAAAGTATTTTATAATCAAAATGCAATTTAAAACATCTTTAGAAAACTAATGCTGAGTGACAACTGATTACACTTTGTCAAGGCTTACCAGGTCTTGCCACTTGCAAAGTAGACTAACAACTTAATTAATACTTCTAGAAGCCCCGGATAACTAGGAGTCCAGGGACATGACCCATGGATACAACAACCAGAAGTGGGAAGTTATGTGTCAAAGAATTTTTAAAAATCTGGACAGAGGTCTTTGCTTAAGAATTATGCTTTTTTTACATCTTCCTACAAGATACTCACCTATTCTGTGTATGTAATAGGAGTTTGCAAACCAATTGGCATCCTGGAATTTATAATTCAGAACTACAAGCATTTCTTTCTCAACCCTGAGAGCAATTTGGGAATATCACAGTCTGTGAGCCAGAAAATAGTCCTAAGTCATGATGAAGAGTTCTTAAAGAAGGCATACACAGTCAGAAGGAATAGGGGGTTCTGAGAGCTGAGCTATAGCAATCCCCACTCCCACCCCCCACCGCCAGGACTTACAGTAGCAAAAGCAAAAACTGGTGGCACAAAGAGAGACTGAGAGACTTGAAGGAGAAATTGAGAAGAAAGCTTTGCTGCAGCAGAGAAGAGAGATGGATGGAGCTCAGAGCTGATCACTCAAGCTGAAGCTACAGGTTGTAGCCAGCTGGCCAAAGACTAGAAGGAAGTTACAAAAAATGGTCTGCTTTTTTCCCGACTTCCCTTCCACATGACTGTCTGTTAACAGGAACTATAATATTCTCTGCTTACTTCTTTTACCTAACCATTTTGTATATCCTAATTTTAGCTCAAATATAACGAGGGCAGGGGTAGCAAGGGATAAACATGCATTTAAATTAGGTTAGAGAACGATACCTCTGTTTAAATGTTAGGTATATTCCTATCTGGGGCCTATGAACTATACTTTTTATATTACTAAATTTTCATCATCAAACAACAGTGGAGTGGACACAGGGGACCAGAGGGGTTTTTGATTGCCCCTAGGCTAACAAACAAGATTATTGCTTGCATAAGGTATAGCTGTTAGCTCTCCAGACAAGAAGAATATATATTATATATACATATTAAAAATGTGTATATATATATATATTTTTTTAATATATGTATGTGTATATATATATATATACACACAAAACATAAACACCCCCATACACACTCACATATGTATATATACATATATGTGCATGAATACGCATGTTTTAAAACACCTGGGTCAAGACAATCTGAATGTTTCTTCTCAAGGCCCCCCTCTATTTTTCCTCTCGTTCTCTATCCCTCTCTCCCTGTCTCCCTCTTCCCCCTTCCCCCTCCCCCCCCACCTGTTGAAGAACCCTGTGAAGTTCTCTGGCACTTCTGTCAATCACTGCCAGCACCTCCCTTCATTCATTCATTCTCAGGGTTCCAAGCCTTCCAAGCTGGAAATGACAGCAGAGGCCATCCAGCCCATCCAGTAGCCGAACAACCACCCTCGCATTCCCCACTGACAGCTCTCACACATTAGCTTGAAGAGTCCCAGTTAGGGGAGCACTGGCACATGCTCACTCCTTTGGCAAAGATTGATTAAGCTGCTACTGCTTAAATCATCTTGATTGGGCAGGGCCTTGGGGTGAAAGAGATCAAAAATTGAAAAACAAACTAAGAAACAACTCCTGTCCTCCCTGAGAGATGTAGTAGTGAGGAATGGAATCCTAACCTAGGTCACTTTCATGTGTAATATGACACGAGCACACCTTGATCCTGAACCAGCAGGCAGCCCTCGCTACCATCACTGAGAGGAGCAGCCCTCATGGAGAAAAGGTCTGACACCGTCTGCCAACACCACCACCACTGCCACCACCAACCACAGAGGAGCTGCCACCCTTCCAGCAGCCAAAATGGAAGTAAAGGATCTGCTTATAAACTGTGAAAATAAGATGCAGACAAAGCTTGACTCTATCTACCCCCAGCTGGTAAAACGGTGTAGCCTTCTATCCTCTCTGGATCTCTCAGGTGAACTGCTCCTTAATCTACTCAAGCAGGAAAAGGCCCAGCTTTCCCCAAGGAGCTCCAGCCGGCACTCCCCATCTCAGAAGGATATAGATTATGCCTAGATAATAGAAAGCTCCGAGAAGAAGAAATCAGACTCTCCCTTGCAGTCGGGAGCATCTTTCTGGAACTAGCCCCCCCAAAGGCCCCCTGGGCCAGCACAGGTTCACAGCAGCAATGCTTACAGCCCTTGGAGGCAAGTATAGAAACTGAAGAGAGTTCTGGCTACTACAGGAGTCAGCTCCTGCCTGACTTGGGGCCCAGACTGATCCAAAGGCCAGGGGCTTACATCACTCCCAGTCAGATGATCAGACAGCCCCCAAACCAAAGATCATTGGCCTCCTACCCTCCTAGGCACTCAGCCAGGCGCTGTCCCAAGGCCAAGAGAAGACTTTGATAGGCCCCTCCCTGGCCCCTGAGAGGTCTGGCCCAATTCTTTGCCTTACTGACCTTGTGACCCTGACTTAGTCACTTCCTTTTCCTTAGCCTCACTTTTCTTCTCTCTAAAATGAGAGGCTTCTGCTAGATGATCTAATTGTTCACAATGTGTAATCCTTTGTATTCAACCTTTTCAAATTGGAAAATAAAGAGATGTCCCCATGGAGGAAAAATAAAAAGACAATCTGAATATCTCAAGTTTACATGGAAAACTGAATCAATTATTTATCTTAGGTGCTTCCCAGTCTCTTACAAGATATTAGATTTAGAGCTGTATGGAACCTTAGAAAACATCTTTTTGCATATGAGAAAACTGAGGCAAACAGAGGTTAAGTGCCTTGCCCAGGATCACACAGCTAGTGTTTGAGGCAGGATTTTAATCCAGGCCCTCCTGACTCAAAGCCAAGGGTTTTATCCACTGAGCTATATAGCAACCTATCCCTTCCCTCTCCCCTGCCCCAACTAATCCAAGTTTAGTGGAGAGAAATAGCTTAATGAAACAATAGAGAAGCTAGGAAAATGCATTTAGGTATAGTTTCCAAAATCTCCTGGTGCTACCTTGCCCTATCAGCAGCATGAAAAGATCGGCTAGGAATTCACATAGCACAAGCCTTTTTAAGAGCAAAGGAAACTTAGGAATTTGGAGGAATGTGCATATTCATTTCCTTCCTTGCCTGTTTCACTGATTCCCCTCAGTCATGGGTGAATCAAGTCAATAATCATTTACTGAGAGCCTGTTACCATTTGAAGCACAAATTCAATTGATTTTCACGTTCAGATTCTTTGGGGTTGTCAGAGGGTCCCAAATTGAGTGATTTTATTAGATCACGAAATAAAATATTAGTAGTGATGGGAATAAATATTTCTTCCTCACCCTTCAAGTGCTTTGACCTCAAGCATAAAAAACTATACAATGACAGAATCCTAAAGGTGGGAGGATTTCCCCAAAAGTCAAAAAGTTCAAGTGATGGCAGAATTTTTCATAAAATCATCCAAGAGAGATGGTTTACCTAGTCCATCTTGGGATGAAACAAATTAAAGAAAATGAATGATTCTATCAGAAACCTAATTTGAAGTAAATCTAATTCAAGAGAATGATCGTTAACATCTTAACTAGCCTGCCAACTTGGCCAAGGACAACTCTCTAGGGATATATATATATGTTTAGGTTAAAAAGCCCCACTGGACCGGCCGGAGAATTACTCCCAGAACCTATTTTCCTCATTTGCTCATGCAAAAGTGAATTTAGTTCTATCAAACCATTATGTTTTGAGCCCAATGTGTGCAAGGCCTTGTGTTATGTGTGATATAAAAAATATAATAAAAATGACTCTTGGATAGGAGAAGCTAACAGTCATTTTTGGTGAGATGACTCATTCATGAGGCAATCAGAGATAGCACATAATCGTGACCTAAATTAAACACAAAGAAGTGCCAAAATGTATGACAAAAGCAATAAATACTATGAGCAGTCATAAAACAAAAGAAATATATTGGAACAGGCTTTACAGAGGAGCTTGATTTTGATGAACTGATAGTGTTTATAAGAGAGAGAAGAGGGTAGAGAGTATTCCAATAAGGAGGCCAAAATGAGCAAAGGCAAACAATCAGTACTGAGCATGACACCTGCAAGAGATAGAGACCAACCTTAACTGAATAAAAGGGTATATATGGGGCAGCTAGGTGGCCCAGTGGATAGAGCACAGGCCTGGGATTCAGGAGGACCTGAGTTCAAATCCAGCTTCAGACACATAACACTTACTAGCTGTGTGGCTCTGGGCAACTGCCTTGCCAAAAAAAAAAAGGGTATATATATTGATGGGAAATATCCACCCTAGGAGCACAGCCAGCCCAAGTAGTATCTGCTAAGTTATATCCTACCTAGAACAGTCTTAGGCACATAGTCATAAATTCACTAGATTTAGAACTAGAAAGGACCTTGGAAATCAGACAAGGTAAAATGACAGCCAAAATGAGTTCAAACCCTTCCTTTTTCAGATGAGGAGACTGAAGCCCAGAAGCAGGAAATGCCTTTCCTAAAACCACGCAAATAATAAGAGAGTTCAGATTCTACCCAGGGTCCTCTATTTCAAAGTCTGTGCTTCCACTATATTTTTCTGGTGTTAGTTGAATTAAACAATCATACAGGTTACTTTTTGATTTCATTTCATATGCTGCCCTCCATTTTTATGGCCCCCATAATTGTGTCCTCCATTTAAAGTTATCCATGTCCTCTCCACTTGTATTGGGGTTGCTTCTTCAAGCCTTTGTGCTAACAGTAAAGCATTTGAGTCTATATTATTTCCCTTAAATGACTTTGTTGTCTTGCTTTTTTTTATAGTGTGCTTTTTCAAATGACAAATCTTCATAATCCAGATTTGTTTTTATCTAAACAAATGTACTTGACATTAAGTATTAACATCAGGCCTTTTCTGTAATGCCTGCTAGAACTCCCTCAATAGCATTCAACTTGGCCACAAAGAGAACTGAAATATCAACAAAGACATAAATGCTCCAAATTTGGTTTTAAACTATATTTAGTACTTAAACCATGTACTCTGGAATGAAGCAATGCCCCAAATCTGTGTTATGTATCTGATAATTATAATCGACAATTATAGTACACAAGAAAAATCACGTAAAGTCTATAAATTTTTTGGAATCAGCAGTCTTATTTCATAAACCTATGCAAAATGCAGATTTCTGAAATCAAGGAATAGAGAGTTCTGTGCCTAGATGCCCAGAATTTTCCCTCTTCTTTAATACTAATCCATCTTATTTCATGAGAGGAGTTAATGGGGTTCATATTGAGAAGGGAGAAAAAAGGAAGGGAATAAGCATATATTAAGTGCCTACAATGTAGCAGGAAAACAGGAAACTGGAGGGAAATATTTACAGTAAGTTTCTCTAATAAAGGTTTCATTTCTCAACTATATAAGGAATTGAGTCAAATTTATTATATATACATGTGTATATAAATATACACATGTCTATGTGTATATATATACATATACATATATGTGTGTGTGTATATATATATATATATATATATATATAATATGTAAAAAATTCATCCTAGTTGATAAATGGTCAAAGGATATGAAAAGGCAGTTTTCAAAAGAACTCAAAGCTATCACTAGTCACATAAAAAAGCCTCTGAATCACTACTGATTAGAGAAATGCAAATTAAAACAACTCTGAGACACCATCTCATACCCATATCAGATCGGCCGAGATGATACAAAAGGAAAATGATAAATGCTGGAGGGGATGTGAAAAAATTAGGACACTAATGCATTGGGTTTTTTTTTTTTTAAAGGCAATTGGGGTTAAGTGACTTGCCCAGGGTCACATGGCTAGTAAGTGTCAAGTATTTGGTCTGAGGCTGGATTTGAACCCAGGTACTCCTGACTTCAGGGCCAGTGCTGTATCCACTGCACCACCTAGCTGCCCCCACTAATGCATTGTTGATGGGAGTTGTGAGCTAGTCCAACCATTCTTCTGGAGAGCAATGTGGAATTATGCTCAAAGGGCTAATAAAACTGCACATGCCCTTAGACCCAGCAATACCACTACTCAGTCTGTGTCCCAAAAACATTTTAAAAGGAGGAAAAGAAAAGAAAAAGGACCTATTTGTACAAACATATTTATAGTAGCTTTTGTGTGCGTGTGGTAGCAAAGAATTGGAAATTGAGGGAATGCTCAGGGAATGGCTGAACAAGTTTTGGTATATGATTGTGATGGAATACTATTGTTCTATAAGAAAGGTATATGATTGTGATGGAATACTATTGTTCTATAAGAAAGGATGAGCAAGATTCTTGGTTTCAGAAAGTCCTGCAAAGATTTATATGAACAAATCCAAAGTGAAGTGAGTAGAACCAGGAGAACACTGTACACATTAACAGCAGTATTGTATGGATAATCAACTGTGAAAGACTTAGCTAGCTACTGTCATCAAGTCAGTGATAAAAGAAAATTCCAAAGGACCACAATGAGAAATACTATACACCTCCAGAGACAGAACTGATGAACTCTGAATGCAAATTGAAACATACCTTTTTATTTTACTTTCTTTATTTTTCTTATTTTATGTTTTGTCTGTGTGCATGTATTTTTTTTTGCAACATGGATAATACGCAAATATGGTTTTCATGAACTTCACATATATGATCAATATCAAATTGTTTGCCTTTGCATGGAGAGGAAAGGAGGGAGTAAGAGAATTTGGAACTCAAAATTTCTAAAATAATTGTGAAAATTGCTTTTTAGATGCAATTGGGAAATATTTAATAAATAAAAATATATTTTTTAAAAAGAAAGAAAAGAGCAAAGCCTCGTCTTTGTGCTACCATGATGGTTGAAGCCTCTGCACTAGCTATTAGTGCTAATACTAATGGGAATACCATTTTACGGAAATCCAGAAATCCCCTCAGGCCTTAAATAATACATCCTACAATGAAAGTGTTCTGGAGTCCTCAGTAATTGTGGACCTAAGAACCTGGACTTGTGAAAACTAAGGACCAATTGTCTTGACCACAAAATTTAATCTCAAAGCTAGCTTTAAATATATACATTTTGTTTCTGGGTCATCTCTGTTTTTTCCGTTATGTTGACTAGCTGACTATAGAAATCATTCTTTTAAAGAGTACCTACTGCTAAGTTGTGGTGAATGCCAATGAGCCTCTTGCACTATAACTCACATTAGGAATTGACAAAACAAAGTGCTAGAAGGTGAAAAACAGAATTTTAATTAATCCTGGAAAAAGGTGGTATTGCAGCTATACTTTAAAGAATGATTACGAGTTCACCAGGAAAAAAGAGGGAAGGAGGCAGGTCATGCCAAGTCATCAGAACCAAAATATATGGTCAGGAAGCAGCAAGTTACCGAGTCTGTTCAGAATACTGAGTGTTAAGGGAAATAATAGGAAAGAAAAAAATTGGAAAGGTAGGGTGATATGAGATTGTGGAGGGCCTGACAAGGCAGAAAAGAGCATGAACTTACATATTAAAGAGTGCCTGAAACATTTGGATCAGAAAAGTGACAAGACCAGATAGTCAGATAAGAAAGATGTTTCTGGCTGCAGTATAAAGTATGGAATAGAGGTAGAAAAGAGTGAAAATGGAATGATATCAAAGGAGGCTTATCTAATACTCGAAGCAGGTGGTAATGGGGGCTTTATTAAAGTTGCGGCAATGGGAATGGGAAAAGAAATGGATTAAAGAGATGTAAGGACAAATTCAACAGGAACTGTCAGCTGATTGGCTAAGAGGCGAATGAATGGAAAGGATCAAGGATTATGCCAATGTTTTGAATATGGGAAATCAGGTGAATGGTGGTGCCACAGACAGGAACATTGTAGCCAGAAGGAGGGGCATATTAAGGGGAAAAGAGAGGAGGCAAGCATATTACAGTGAAGAGTTCTAGAATTCAGACCAGAGGGACTGTGTTTCAATCCCAGCTCTGCCACTTGATTACCTGTGCAAATCATTTAAGTTCTCTGGGCTTCAGTTTCCTCATTTGTAAAATAAGGTAGGATAGGAAAGATTGGCCTGAGTGGCTTCTAAGGTCTCCTCCAGCTCTAAATTTATAATGTTACGGTTCTGTTTTAGAAATACTGAGTTTGAGATAATCCTTTATATGACATCCCATAGAGAGCTGAAGATGAATCTTGGAGCTCAGGACTAATGGTCAATTCTAGAGATTTAGATTTGGGAATCACCAGCACAGCGGTGACGGCTGATGTCATGAAAATTAACGAGATTTCCTAAAGAATGAAGATAAGAGGGCTATCTGTGAGCCTCTTCTCTCTCAATGGTTCCCATAGCATTGACTTTTATGAAAACCCATTATTTAGTTAAAGGGTCTCCTTGCCCTTCTTTACTTCTCTCCTTATTTCCTGAAAATAAAAAAAAAAGAGTTAACCACTATGCAGGTCCTTAGAGGCTCTGTTCTGAAGGGAGCTTCTCCATGTGATTTTTACAGCATCCCCCAGGGTATAATATTCAATCTGTGCTAAAGACTGTCAAGATTTACTGTGAATGGAGCAGAAGTGCCCTATAATGTCTCCCTCCTCTGCTCTACCTCACTTCACTTAGCAGCAAAATGTCTGGAATAAAGGATAAACTCATACAGAATCCAGGAGTCAATAGAGGGTATCTGGGTCTCTCACTGATTTACATCTAAGTGACCTATGCCTAGCAACAAGGACCAAAATTCTATCTTGGGGGCCAAAGCACAAAGCCATAGCATTCACCTTTCTCTACCCAGAGACTTTCATTCTTGCCTGATGAAGCTAGCTATTGTCAACCAGCTCTCCTGCATATTATGCACTCAAAGAAACATTTGGATTTATATCATATCCCGGGCTGCCACACAAATTTAATGATACTAACAAAGGCTTCAACTTTCCATTAAGAGCATCCTCTGGAAAGAAATCATTCCCTGGGAAGAGACAGGGAACTATATAGGACATCATACAACAATATGGATGGCCAATGAATAATGCAAGGAAACTGTCTTTCCCCATGTGGCTTTCCTCCCAGGCTCATTCCTATTTTACAGAATCTAAGTAGAATTTACCTCCCTTTTACTCAGAGACCAGAAAAACATCATTGTTTGCTATAGCAAGGCCTTGATCAAAAATCACAAAACCTTAGAGTTGCAAGGGCCTCAGAGAGCATCTACAGCTAGGTTCCCATTAGTACAAATAATGCATCTCATAATGCAGTCACATGAATTCAAATTTACACTATCTAAAGTTATATGTAAAATGTGGTAATTGGTTCCAGCCCAACGGAAAAAGCCAGTGTAAATTCCAGTAATGTAACTGCTTTGTGGGATTCGTTATTCACACTAATCATGACCTACCTATAATATAATTTTTACTTGGACAAGTGCCTATTCTATAACTTTCCTGACAAACAACCATTCAGACTCAGCTTACAGACTTCCTGAGATATGGAACTCACTACCTCCCAGAGCAATGCATTCTGTTTTTGAACTACTCTAATTGTTAGAGTTTTTTTTTCTTTTTGTAGTTGGAAAGGCAGTGTATCAATTAGTCCATCAATACATGTGTTTTGGATAGGTGGTAGAGAGATATAAAATGAGCTGGGCCCAGAATTTAGTAGGTGGAAGCCAGCAAGCCTGGATTGCATTGGGAAACTGTGAAGAACTTTCAATGAATCCAAGCCACTCACAGCCATAAGAGCCCATCTTTTTCATACAAGTATTTTCCCAGTGATGCTATATGATTGAAAATACTAAAAAATTACCATCTCCAAAGAACCAAAACTGACATAAAAAAACAACAGAAAGCCCCATGGTAGGTATAAGTAGGCTATACTCGATGGTCCCTACACAAACCATTCATTTTCCACGTAAACCATCTCACATTCCTGGAAGGCATTTCATCTTACTTTTGTCTCTTAGAATCCATAGATTACTTCAACGCTTAGTTCCAGTGATGCATTCAGTCAACAAGAATTTCAAAGAAGGTCTCCAGTGCGGGAAGCATAATCTTTAGGTAGTATGTCTGGTAAGACATGTTCAGGAATTGCACAGAACAGGAAGGTATGGCCAAGTTATGATTTGCACAGATTAAGACAGTCCTCATATGGACAGGATCATAGTTGGTTTTGAGTAACATGCTAATTTAATATTTTTTAATCTTCTGCTCACTGGTTGTAGCTGTGTTCTCTGGGACTAAGTAAAACAAGGTGAATCCCTCATCCACATGACAATTCTTCATGTCTTTGAAGGTAGCTTCCCCAACGTATCTTCTCTTCTGCAGGCTAGATATCCCTAGTTTCTTTATACTGGTTTCAGTGGAAGCAGCACTGGATTAGAATCAGAGCTGGGTTTCAACTCTGGGACTTTGGATGAATCAATGTACTTCTTTGGGACCCAGTTTCTTCACCTATAAGATAAGGGACTTGGATCTGAAAATCTCTAAAGTTCTTGATGTCTCTAAATCTAAATATGACCTTCAATGAATACCTATGTGGCAAGATTTCTATTCTAATCATCATCCTAGTTGCCCTCCTTAAAATATGTTCTCACCTGCCTAAGCCCTTCCTAAAATATGGGACTCAAAGCTGACTGAAGGCCGTACTCCCCATGTGGTCTGAGCAGGGTAAAGTACAATGGGACTTTCAACTTTTTATATTGGCTATGATGTTTCTATTAATGCTCATTTAAGATTAAATTCTATTTTTCTCCCTGCTACATCATACTGTTGGCTTGTTTTGAACTTGCAACTCACTAGAACCCCCAAGTCTTTCTTCTATAAACTGTTGTTGTCAAGCTACATCCACCCCACTGCATCTCCAGGCAGTTTAATTTTTGGACCCAAGAGATATATAAGAAAATTTCATCTTCTTTGATTTGGCAATCTATTCTAGCCTATTAAGGTTATTTTATATTCCCAATTATACAATCTAAAGCATATTTGTGCAGGTTGCTTTTTTCCTCCAAAAGCTTTTAGCTTACCCAAATACTGAATAAGAATGCCATTTATGCTTTCCTCAAAATCTGGGGTTCTGAGACTTTTTTGTGTCATGAAATCCCTTGGTATTCTGATGAAACCTTTGAACCCCTTCTCAGAAAAATATATTTAAAAGCATAAAATAATATACAGGTCAATTATATTAAAATATAGTTATTAAATTTTTTTTAAGTGCATGGACCCCAGGTAAAGAATCCCTGATTTAGTCATTGAGAAAAGTATTGAACAGCATAAAACTCAGTACAGAATCCCGTGGCATACCACAGGAGACGTTCCTCTAAATTTACACAGAATCATTGCTAACTGCTCTTTCATATCACATCTAAAACAAATTCTGGAGCTGCAGAGCCCACAAAAGGACAAGGTGAAATAATTTTCCAGCCAAAGAAAACTTAGAAGATCAGCAGGAAAGGTCTACTGCCTAACACAGTCTGTTCCAGCACAAATCAGGCCTCAGCAAACCAGGAATAGGTCTTGGGAGTAACTGAATCAGCTGTAGTTTCTTTCAGAGTTCTTAGAGCACAGATGGTAAGGGGATAGAAGAACTGGTCAGAAGGAGATCATAGGGGTCTCTTTGCAGGCACTGGGTGTAGAACTCCATTGCTTTGCACGTACTCAGATTGGGGTTGCAGGCCTGGGTGCCTCCTTTACTAAGCTGTTTGCTCTTTTTTCATGTTTTTGTTGCATCGCTCTCATTTCTTTTCCCGATTTTCCCTCTACCTCTACTACTTGATTTTCAAAATGCTTTTTAAGCTCTTCTGTGGCCTGAGACCAATTCATACTTTTCTTTGAGTCTTTGGATGCATGAGTTGTGACTTTCTTGTCTTCTTCTGAGTGTGTGTTTTATCTTCCTTGTCACCATAGTAACTTTCTATGGTCAGAATTTTTTTCTATCATTTGTTCATTTTTCCAGTCTTTTTCTTGACTTCTAATTCTTTGCTAAAGTTGAGCTCTGCTTTCAAAGTAAAGGGAGCAAGAGAAAGAGCTGATGATATCTGAATACAGATTGAAGCATATTTTTTTTTACTTTATTTTTCTTGGGGTTTTTTGGGGGGGAGTCTGTGTTTTCTTTTACAGCATGACTAGTACTGAAATATTTTTGCATGACTACACATGTATAATTATATCAAATTTCTTGCCTTCTCAATGAGGGGGATAGAGAGGGAGGGAGAAAAAAAGAAAAGAGGGAGAGGGGAAAGGAACAAGCATTTATGCAGCACCTACTATATACCAAGCCTTGTGCTAAGCAACTTACAAATATTGTCTCATTTGATCCTCACGACAATCCTATGAGATAGATGCTCTTATTATCCCCATTTTAAGGGTAAAGAAACTGAGTCAGACAGAGGTTAAGTGACTTGCCCTGCGTAACACAGCTATTGAGTGTCTGAGACTAGATTTGAACTTGGGCCTTCCTGATTCCAGGCCCAGTGCTCTGTACACTGGGTCACCACCAGCTCCCCCTCAATAGCTGCTTTAGTGCATGGATTTTGTGACATTTATTCGATTGCTCAGTAGCCTAATTTGCTCATTTCCTGACTTACCAATGTTCCAGATTTGATAAGCTCTCCACATAAGAAGGGTCTTACTTCAGTACTTTGTGCTTAGGGCTCATTAACCTATTAAAATTAGTGTTCATTTATCATTTGCAACTTTTTAAAAGTTTCAGTAAAATAGTACATAATAAAAAATCCATAAACTTCTAAATTTTGTATGGACATCACCTAGCCTAATAGTTATCCATATCAGGAATTCTTTCCACAAAATCCCTGAATAGTATAATAGAGATCTCAGTGGAAAACCCCAATAATTTGAACAGATTATTCTGTAGACAAAATACAATAATCAGTTCCATTTAAATTGTGGTTTAAAAAAAAAACACTTTTGGAAGAGTCCTGTGACCATGTCTAGGTCTTAAGTTCTGTTTGCTTGAGCCTGATCTAAGATAGCAGAATAAGATGGAATCAGGCTCCTCCTCCCTTGCTCTATGCACACACACACACACACACACACACACGCACTCTAGAGGAACGCCAAATTAAAAATAGTCAAAAACATAAAAACCTAGTGAAGCATAAAAATTGAGCAAAACAACAAAGAAAGCTGATATAATTAAAATAAATTACAAACAACAGCTAAATTAGCTAACATGCCAGAAGTAGCAGGGGTCAAAAAATAAACCATGCAAAATATTCCAAGAGACATTGTCAGAGGGAACAAATAGCATTCAGAGAAATTAAGCAATATTACAAGCAGTACTAAGAAATTAGGCAAAATTTATAAGCAATGCTGGAAAAATCAAAATACTAAAATAAAGAATAATTTGAATAAGGTAGAAAATCAGGAATAAATATATGCAAAAAGAGAACTAGAGAAATTAATGAAAAAAGTTATCAAGATAGCAAATAAAAATAGAATTTTCAAAAAGTCCACAAAAGCAAAAAAACCCCAAAACTCCAGCAGATATGATAGTGGAAAAGTAAATATACATAATGCATGGCAGTTGGAACTGTAGGCCGAAAAACATTGGAAAACAGAGATTTGAGTGACATAACTAGAGAAAAAGATAATAATGCAATAACCTTCCAGATCACTTGGAAAAGCAAAAGCCAGGAAATTATATTTTAGGAAATTGATACATATTTATGTCATACATAAATCTCAGCTTCAGTTTTAGCTCTAAAATTTAATTCAATTTTAGCTCGAAAATTCTACGATCCTCTTTTTCAATAGCCAGAACCAGAACTACAACGTCATTTAAGCTATGTCTATACAAGGAGACAATAACCTGTTGAAAAGAGAAAAATTCAACCAAAAAACTATATATCAGCTGTCTAGTTTGAATGTCTTATTTTTCACTGAAATCTAGCGGTTACCACTTGTTAGATTACATAAGTCACATGTGATCCTATCCAATTGCCTTGCTGTTTAGTATTAACTCATTTTCCCTCCTACATACAGTAAAATTTTGTGTCAGAATTCTTATTAATGAGAACTCTAGATTAAGGAACACTATTCCACATCTATTATATGATTGACTGCAATTTCTCTCTTTTGAAATGAGAAAACAAGCTGATGGACAAAGTCTGTTGCCGTAGGTGGAGATATACAAGGACAAACACATGAAAGGGATACATTCTCAACTTCTCAATACCTCTTTCTTGATTATGGGCAGCAAGAAATTAGGTCAAAGATAAAATATTTGCTGATAAGATAAAGAGGACCTCCTTACAAAAGCTTATTCATGGATAGTCACACAATAAAGGACAAATGTTGTGGGAACCTAAACAGAATAAATATAGTTGTTGAAAGGAATGCAGTTTTCCTATAAATATAGGAAACTGTAGTGACCAAAATAACTATTTAAACGAAATGCTGTAGTCTATTCATATGCTCTGTGTACATATACTTAGGACAGAGACACAGTGCAAATAGCATAAATAAATCTGAGTCCTGAAAAATGAAACCATATTTACAATGATAACCTGAAGACAGTGCAACATCCTCAAAGGCCTTATAAATGAAAGAGAAAATTATCTTCAATATAGCTTTAAGATAGACGGCACTAAAGATAAATGGAAGGGATAACTCATAAATTTTCAGTGTATTCCACTGGTAGCCTCACAATTCCAGGAAAAAGATTGAGGAAGGCCCCTAGCATGTTGGGTGCTTTCCACACCTATCCAAACTCAATGGAGGACATAGGTGAGTCATACAGGATGAGCAGGGAAGCAGTTCTCTTAGAAGATTTGCAGTATGCATCATTGAAAAAAATATCTTTATCAATGAGATAGAATGAGTTAAGTATATTTTTGACAATTAAGTGTATTTTGTTGCATTGCAATTCTTTCAAAACTAGTAACTGACATTTTTGCATATTCATACATATATGCATATGTAACATATGTAATATACGTATATGTGTGTGTGTATGGTTGCCGTTCAATCGTTTAGTTGTGAACAACTTTTTGTGACTCTATGACCATATTGCCCATGGGATTTTCTTGGCAAAGATACTAGAGTGGTTTGTCTTTTCTTTCCCTAGTAGATTAAGGCAAACAGAGGTTAAATGACTTACCTTGGGTCACAGAGCTAGTAAGTTTCTGAGGTCACATTTGAACTTAGGTCTTCCTAACTCCAGGCCCAGCATTCTATCCACTGAGCCATCTAGTTGTGTGTGTATGTATATGTATATATATACACTAATCTACATATAGACACACATATACATATATGTAGCTATGTACATGTGTGTAACAGAATTACGATATCAATAACAACCAACTAATAAAACTAATTTCTTTTCTGTAATGCATTACAGTTATGCTGACAGCATGGCATAGAAATGGGTAAAGACTTGACCTCAAAGAGAGGAAGAATTGGATTCAAGTCTTTTCTCTAACATATATTAGCTGTGTGACCCTGGACAAATTTCATAACCTCTCAGTGCTCTAAGAAGCTCTCTAAGATTATAAGCTGCAAAAGAGCTGACTTTCCTTTTTTACAAAGAGTTTCCTCAACGGGACTTCCCTACATCAATGAAACTATGGTCCAGTAACCATCCCATAGACCCACAGACATCATCTGAGCCTTACTAAAACCCTGCTATACAAATATTAATATCCTAACATTGAAGATGGAGAAACTGAGGCACAGAGGAAAGAATTTGCCCCAAGTTCATTCAGCTACTAAGAGGTAGGGGTGGGGTTCAAACTGAGTTATTCAGAGAGGATTCAAAAAATAGTAATAATCACAATAATCCCATTCATGCTTGGTAACAGAAAAGACAATGCATTTCCATATCCCAGTAACTCCAAGTGAGTTGCATATAGGTCATATTATTCTGACATAAATAGGGACCAGGTATTATCACATTGCTATTTTCAAAGTGAAATGCAGGAGCACATTTGGTGACTTGTCTGTGATCGCAGAATATAGTGGCCTCCTAAATCCCAACTTTCTGCTGCTATTAGACAATGGACATTAGATAAGAACCAAACACCATTCCAAACCATCTATTGGATGGAATATTACTACTTATTTGTGGTCCTGTTTGAGGTTTTGGTTACAGGTTAATGCGAAATTCTTGGATGTTTGAGAATTATTGTTGATTACAGGGAATGTGTATCATTAGTAAGTTCAATAGCCTTCTATAGTGCTGTGGGTTTTTTTTAGCACTAGTCCCCAAGTAAAGAAACATCAAAACATTGATTCTGTCATTAATAAGTCAGCTGTGAATACAGAAGGATGTCACTTAAAAGAGTCCCCTCAAACACAATAATTTATCAAATATGAAAATTAAAATGACTCTTCAGTAAGATGTTTTCTTCCTCTTCCAATGAGTAGCATGATGGGAATGGAAGGTATCCCTCCTGCTAGACTATAAGCTCCATGTGGGCAAGAAAAAGTCTTAATTATCTTCCTATGTCACCTGTTGCCTAGCACAGTGCTTTGAACATGGAATTTCAACATTTCAAGAATCTGTAATTTCACCAATATGCTGTCACTATGCCATCCTTTCACCATGTTGACGCCCTCTCCCACTATATCCACTTGCGTGGATTCTTTCAAGGTCTCAATGTTGGGAGCTGATCCAGGCAACTCTTGCTTTATTTCCCTCCTGGATCTGTTTCTGACTCTCCATATTTTGCTATCATAACCCCACATACCCTTTCCCTACCCCCTTTTCAACTCCCTTTTAGGTGTTGCCTTCTCCCATTAAAATGTAAGCTCTCTGAGGGTAGCAATGGTCTTCCTTTTTTGCTTATACTTGCATCACTAGGACTTAACAAAATGTCTGGCACATAGTAAGTACTTAATAACCTCTCTAAGTTTTGTTCGATGGTCTTCCAGCGTTGCTATCACAAAAACAAAAAATGGCTTTGGAGTCAGGAGGACCTAAGTTCAAATCCCGCCTCAGACACATGATACTTACTAGCGGTGTGACCCTGGGCGAGTCACTTGACCCCAATTGCCTCACCCAAAAGAAAAAAAAAATTAAAAAAAATAAAGAGGGAACCTCAGAACACAATCCATTTTAGAGATGAGGAAACTGAAGCCTGGAGAGATTTTTTTTTTTCCAGAATCATTCAGATAGTAAGGTAAGGTTTGATTTCCCTCACTCAGAGGTGAAATTTGAACTGAGGTCCTCTGACTCCAAAGCCAGCAAATTTTCCTTAGTAGCATGGTGCTCCCAAGCATAGGGAATTGAGGCTTGGAGTTGAAATTGCCTGCCCATAATAACACAGGCATGAAATGACACCATGACACATTGGGCTGCATCAGCTTTACAGATAGGAACTCAAAGCCCCCATCCGGGGACAGATGGCACAATAGAGTAGTATAGGGACTTTGAATTTTCAGTACTAGAAGATGGCATTTGTAAATCACACTATAGAATTCCTCCCCTTTTGCCCCTCACCTACCATTTAAATTTTTGCCAAATATTCTCAGGGGAAAATAGCTTTCAAAGAATGTTCTTTGCTAATTAACATTCCATTTTTCATCTCATAGTAAACACATGGGAGCTTGGGGAAGTGCAATGAATTTAACAGTTTTGAGGATCAGACACTAAGTCTGGGAATGCACAGTGCTATTATTAAGCCTCCCAGAGCAATAATCAAGTTCCTCAAGGGACACACCAGCTCAGGACCAAAGGCCAGTTCCATAACTATAGTGTGTTTTGACTTGTAGCAGAAAATACTTCAGAAACAAATGGAACATACAATTTTCAAATTTTATGTTTGTTCTGCATATTCAAAGGGAATTTTAAATATATCCATATTTTCCTGGCATACTCCAATGAAGAGCTGCAATCTGAAGAAAGTTGCAGTAGGCTGTGGCAGTATATTCAGAATACTGGTTCCATGCATAGGAGTACCCAACAGATGCTGTTAATAACTGAATTTGCCTAGTTACAAAGTGAGGATTGTGATGAGCTCTTACCTAAATTGAAATTCCCCCAATGGGGCAAAATCCCATAGTACAGCAAAATTAGATTTTACCCTTCCCCTCCCTGGGAAAATGATCAGGTCTGGCCCCTAGTGTATTGATTCATACTGGACTGGATCCCTGTCTTGGTAAGTTCAGCTACACTTTGGGATATCCATCATCTCGGGAAATTCTGGAAGGAAGAAACCTCCAGAGAATCTGAAGTCTTTGGGAGAATTACCTTATGAGGCCAATCGAGGTTTTCAGATCCACTCTTAAAGAGATAACCAGTGAGTCTGAGGCCCAATGAGTATGAACCCATACAACATAAAATGGATCTAAAATCCTAGAATGACTCTGGGTACCTCTTTGTAGAAGTTCTCACAACTGCAGATATCTTAGTGTGGGTTTGAATATTCCAGGGCTAAGGAGAACTTCCACTTTCCTTAATACACATGTGGAAGGGGCTAGGTTGCACAGGGGATAGAGCAATGGACCTAGAAACAGGAAGACTTGAATTCAGATTCTGTCTTAGACATTAGCTGTATATAGATGATCCTGGGTAAGTCACTTAAGCATTTATTAGCCTTGCTTTCCCCATGTACAAGATAAGGATAATAACAACACCAAGTTTGTAGTGTTGCAATGAAGATCAAATGGGATAAAATACATAAAACACTTGGCAAACCTTCAAGTGCTATGTAAATGCTAATTACCATCATCATCATCATCATCTGTTTTTTTTTTTTAACTGTACCATCTCATTAAATATCCCTTTCTGAAAAGTGTCTTTCTGGCTGATAATCAGTGGGGTGGGGGAGTGTAGTAGATGGGAGATGGTGAACAGCAATTCTAGAGAAACTACCCTCAACTCCTCAGGGTTACCCTTAGAAGCCTGAGGAAAGATGTAGTCAGATGCTTTCTGGGACCCATCATATTTATTTCCCTCGCCTCTTTTTATTATTTTATTTATTTTTTTTAAAATTCATTTATTTACTTATTTAATTTATTTATTATTTTATTATCCATTACTCTGGATGTTCCACATATGACACTGTCTCCCATCTCCATCCTTTGCACAGGCTATCTCCTGTGCCCAGAAAGCACTTTTGCTTCATATAAACTTTTCAGAATTTCTAGTTTACATCAGAGATGAACTGAAATGCCACCTCCTACATGAAGCCTTTCCTGATCCCTCTAGCTATTAATAGCTGCCCCCTTGAATTTTCTACATAGTTTCATATACTTACATCTGTATTTGTTGTCTGCCTTGATAAAATGCAAGCTCCCTGTGGGCAGACAACTGTTTCAAGTTTTATTTCTAGTGCTTGGGTGTAGGTCCTAGCACAGAGTAGATGCTTAATGAATACTTATTGATTGATTGATTGATCACTCAGGCCAATAGAGTAATTTTATTTTAATATGTTTGTATTGATATCCTTTGTTCTTACGTCACCTATATTTCTGGCAAAAGTAGAATACAACACACATTATTTAAGACATACTAAACAGGAAGCTGGGCCATAGAGGAGTTTTGGGGTTAGTTTAACAGTGAGTTAGTGCACAGTGGATAGGCACTGGACTTGGAATCAGCAAGATTCATCTTCACGAGTTCAAATTTGGCCCCAGACACTTATCAGCTGTGTGGCGTTGGGCAAGTCACTTAACCCTGTTTGTCTGAGTTTCTCATCTGTAAAATGATCTGGAGAAGGAAGTGGCAAACCATTCCAGTATCTTTGCCAAGAAAATCCCAAAATGGGGCTCTGAAGAGTTGTGTACAGCTGAAATGACTCAATAACAACAACAAAAACAACAACTGGCCAGATGCTTATTGTCTAAAATATACCTACCTATGGCGAAAATGCTACAGCAGCAGCAAGAAAAAAAATATTAAAACCCCCACCCAAAAGTCTGGGATACACTTTGCCACAAATATGTACAGAGCCCAAGAGGAAAGTAGGCTCAAGTTTAGAAAAAACATGTAGCAAGGAGATCATTCAGAGCTCTTGAGGAAATGGAAGTTCTTTTCTCCCTTCCTATAGTCATCAGAATGTTCATCTGGGGTATAGCTCTCCACCAGTCTCTGAGAGCTAAGACCTTTGAGTCCTTAAGTCACTCAGTCAAAAAGCACTTATTAGGCACCTACTGTATGTGCCAACTACTAGGGATACAAAGACAGATAAAAGACAGCCCCAGCTCTCAAGGAGCTCACAGTCTAATTCAGGAAGGCACCATACAAATAACTATATACTAACAAGACACATGCAGGATAAATTATAAATAATCCACAGATAGAGGGAAGACATTAGAATTGTGGGTAATTGAGAGAGACTTCTTATAGAAGGTGGGATTTTAAGTGGAACTTGAAGGAAACCAGGAAGCAGAGATGAAGAGGGAAACAGATATAGGATATAGCAATGAAAATGCCCAGAGTCAGCAGATGGAATATCTTGTGCAGGGAACAGCAAGGAAGCCCATATCAATGGACTGCAGAATGCCATGGAGGGGAGTAAGCTGTAAGGAGACTGGGAAGGTAGGAAGGGTCCAGGTTATGAAAGGCTTTAAAAGCCAAATTGAGAATTTTATATTTGGTTGTGGAAGTACTGATGAGGAACCACTAGGGTTAATTGACTTGGGAGGGGAAATGCTAAAGTCAGACCTGTACTTTAGAAAGTTCAGTTTTACAGAGCAGTGAAGGATGGAGTAGAGTAGGGAGAGACTTGAAGGCAGGGAGACCAATCAACAGGTTTTTGCAGTAGTCCAGCCCCAAAGTGATGAGAGTCAGTACCAGCATGGTGGCAGTTCCGAGAAAAGAAGGGGGAATATGTGACAGACATGATAAAGGTCAAGTCACCAGGACTCAGCAGATGATTAGACATGGGAGATAAGAGAGGGCAAAGAATGAAGGAGGACAGCTAGATTGCAAGCCTGGGTGACTAGAAGGATAGTGGCATCCTTAACATTAATAGGGAAGTTAGGAAAAGGGGAAGGTTTGAGAAGAAAAATAACAAATTCAATTTTGTTCGTGTTGAGTTGAAGATGTCTACGGGATATCCAGCTTGAGATGATGAATAGGAAATTGGAGGTGTGAGACTGGATAAGCTGGTGCCAGAATCATCTGCGCAGAGATCTCTGAATCTGTGGAAGTTGATTAGATCACCAATTGAAATATCATAGAGGGAGAAGTGAAGAGGGCCTAGAACTGAGTCCTGTGGAACACCCACCATTAGCTAACATGACCTGGATGAAGATCTAGTAAATGAGATTAAAAAGGAATGATCGGACAGGTAGGAGAAGAGCTGGGATACAAGAGTTCACAAAAAAACCTAGAATGAAGAGAGTATCAAGGAAAAGAGACTGGCAGTGTCAGAGGCTGCAGAGAAGTCAAGAAAGATGAGTAAGAATAAGAGATCACTGGCAGTTTTTGTAAAAGCAGTTGTATTTAAAATGTGAGTATGGAAGCCAGATTGTAAAGACTTAGAGTGAGAAGAAGAAATAGAAGCACTTTTCTCTGCCCTGAAGATGTCACTCCCCCTTGAGCCATCTTTCTTCAGGGTGTCTAGTTCATCCTCTTTTAGGTGCTTGTTGGATTCGTTGTTCCTGGAGCAGTCTCTCTAATAACATTACTATAGGTTTGGGCACTGGAGGGTCAGAGGGTGGGAATATGAAACTTCTTGGTTCAAGATTCAAACTTTGCTGGCCCTCCAGCTACAGACTCAAGGGTCTAGCTCCTCAAAATAGATCCTCAATATACATAAACCCAGAGGTGTGTTTAATTCTTTCAACCAATTCCAATATCTTGATGCTTTTGCAGCTAGCTTACATCTTTGGTAAATTGACTGATTCAATAAAGATATCTAGGAATTGTTCCTACCTAGTTTACCATTGATTAACTGATTCTATAATTCACACAAAAAGGCATTTTCCTTTGATAAAGGAATAAGGGTGTAGAGCATCTTGTCCTTTCTATTCTTTCTATTGGGATTAAGGGGTGTGGGGAACTTCTCTTATACAAGATTTGTTGTTTTGGGGAGGCAAAATGACTGAATTTAATCTCACCACAATGAGATACAAATGCTCTGACACCAGCACATACGCTGATATTGACTGCCATTGAACTGTCTGCTTGAAAGGTTGGCCCTTACCTTTATAATCACCTTCTTGCTTTTTATTTTTCCCCTGTGCTTTGAGCCAAACAAATTTTATGAGCTCATACTTTTAATAATTTGACCTGCTCAACAAAAAGTGGTCACACACACACACACACACACACACACATAAATTCCTAATAGAAGATTATCACTTGCTTACATAACCTGTTTTTTGTTCCTGCAAGGAACAAACAAAAATGGAGGAACTACTCAAATGAAGTAGCCAGAAAGAGGCAAAGAAATCACTCTATCAATCAATTATTCAATCATTCAGCACCTATGGTTTGTTAGGTACTCTTAGATGCTGGGGATACAGAGACGAACGAATGAATGAACGAACGAACGGAAGAAAGAAAAAGAGAAAGAAAGAGAGAAAGAATGAAAGAAAGAAAGAAAGAAAGAAAGAAAGAGAAAGAAAGAAGAAAGAAAGAAAGAAAGAGAGAAAGAAAGAAAGAAAGAAGAAGAAAGAAAGAAAGAAAGAAAGAAAGAATGGAAGAAAGAAAGAAAGAAAGAGAGAAAGAGAGAAAGAAAGAAAGAAAGAAAATAAAAAAAGAGAAAGAAAGAAAGAAACAAAGAAAGATTACATTCTATCCAGCCTAACAATGAGAGCCTAGAAGAGAAATCATGGATCCAGGAAGGCCAAAGACCACATAACCATACTTCTCTATTCCTTGTCCCTCACTCCCTGCATAGGAGGAAGAAGAAAGCAGGGAATTGGATGCCAAGAGTACCAGAGCAATATATAGTCGTTGAAATTTGAGGCAAGTTTCTAACTTAATCCAGATAAAATCCCAGGTTACAAGTATCCACTTACAAAATGTCCTATCCTTGGCACAGGCATTCAAAATATGTTCTTAAGAGAATGATTAAAATATAGAAGCACAAAGGAACATTTTACCAGCTCCATTAAAGCACTCTCGTTATCCAGTGAAAAGGAGAGCAAAGAGTAACTTCTATATTTAGAATATTCCACATTATGCAGAAATCCTTAGAACTTTATAAATTCAAGCAAAGGATGGTGGGCAGTGAATCCTAAAAAAGCCAGAATTAGCAGAAGGTGGCCAGGGCTTTGTAAAAGGTGCCAACATTTAAAGGAGATGGGCTTACTTCTGAACTCTAGCACAGGGGCAATTGTTCAACATGCCTTTTCCCTCCTCCAGGAACTTTGTGGCCACTTCCCACGCCTCATGGCAGCTAAGTCACACACAGTGGAGAGATCATTGGACTTAGACTGAAGAAGTGAATTCAAATTCTGCCTCAGACAAGTCTGTGATCCAGAGTAAGTTACTTAACCATTCTGAATTTCAGTATTTTCATCTGTAAAACATGATTAATGAGAGTAGCTATCTCACACAGTTGTTGTGAAGATCAAATAGGATATTACAGATAAAGCATTTGACAGCGTTTAATGCGTTACATAAACATTACCTATTGGCTAAATGTTAGCAATTTCCTTTATGTGCCCACCTTCTGTTGACATATGCTACTTGGCCTGAAGCCAGGCTCATTAATGAAGGCAGCATCCCACCAACTGCTACTGCCATGGAGTCTTTATCTTCCTCTGCTCCCTTTCCATTGTGCACTCCATCATTGGTAACAAACTTCTTCTCATCCTGATTCTCCTTCTTATATTTCCATCCTTTTTTGTTTCCACCAAAGCCTGTTTTCAAGGCGAACTGTTCCTTCTGTCTGACACACAGGGTCAGGAGAGGGAGGTTACATATTACTTAATCCTCACTGTTCTTTTCAGTTATTCTCTCTTCCTCCATCTCTGTGACCACCTCTCCTCCTTTAAAAGTTCACTCTGTCCTGTCCAGAGCCTTGCTGCTTGTCTTCAACAGACTTCCAGGTCACTCTCCCTCCTCTCTAATTATTTAATACTTGGCTTGAAGTCTTTTCTAACTCAGCTCCTGCTTCCTTTGGGCCTGGCCTCCCAGCTCTTCAACTCCACGACTTCTATCTTTCTACAGCCTCCTCCAACCAAAAACAGGATTGTTCGTACTTTGGAACTCTTTCTCAGATGACTTTCCCCCAGATGTTGGCTCTGAATCCACCAATTATGTTAAAGCTATTGTGAGCTTCAGAAAGTTTTAATTGCACCCAACTCTACCTGCTGCTCCACAGAAGTAAAAGGATCTGCTCAAAGGAATTGTCTTTCACTAGAGGTACTTGCCAGCTAGGTGCTTGATACTATACCTGAGCTATTCAGTCTTTGTATGTTTTGATTTTAAAATGCCTAAGGTGGATAATTTAGACAATGCTTTTCCATTTAAGTACCACTCAGAATAGAAATCAGCTGATGTTGAATATTCATTGTGGGCTTATTCATGAATCCAAAGATGGATTTTATTCATTTTCTAAGATGAAAATTGGATGCATTTCTCAGCCTTAGAAATGAAAGAAATATCATCTCAGATGACAAGGTTCATAGTGTCAACAACATTTACTATGTACTAAAAGCTCAGTATTTGCCTAGGTGCTGAAAGGACAAGCAAAGAATGTGAGAGAGATGCCTCCTTCCTTCAACAAGCATACTATCTACCAAGGGAGTACACTATAAAAACACACAAATAGCAATGACTGAAACATATAAGCATTCAGAAAAACAACTTAGGCCACACATTGATTGATTTAATTCAATTAAATGAACATTATGAAGAGACTCTTATATGCCAGATATAGTCCTGGGTATGGAGAGAAAGTGTTCTCGGTTCTCAAGCAGCTCATAACCTAAGGGCTAAAACAGTATCTTGCAAAGCAGAATGTGAAAGTGACGAGGTAGAAAGTGCTTTGACATTTCAATGGCACGAGAGAGTGTTTCCGACTGGGTGTATCTGAGCAAATGAGAATGGAGATGATATTTGAACAGGGCCTTAAAGAATGTGTAGAATTTCACTTAAGCTGTAGCTCTCCCCAGGACTATTACAATAGCTTACTGATTGGGCTCCTCACCTCCAAGCTTTCCCCACTCCAATCCATTTTACACTCAGCTGCCAAAGTGATTTTCCTGAAGTGTCGATTTTATCATATCACCTTCCCCTCCTCCTACTACTCAACAACCTCCAATGTCTTCTTATTGCCTCCAGGATCAAATAAAAACTCCTCTATCGAGCAGTTAAAGCTCTCCACAATACGGGCCTTTCCTACCTGTCCAGTGTTCTAACACCTTGGTCCCCCTCCATACATTCTACAATCTAGTCTCATTCTTGCACAAAACACTCCACTTCTCATCATTGTACTTTTGCCCTGGCTGGTGTCCCAGGCCTAGAAAACTCTCTCCTCATCTCTACCTCTTACTTTCCTTGGCTTCATTCAAGACAACTCAAAACTTTGTCTTCTGCAGGAGGCCTGTCTCTGTCCCAGCCCCTTAACTCCCCACCTACCAATCTCTTTTCCTCTAAGATTATGTTCAGTCATTTTCAGTTATATCTGACTCTTCATGACTCCATTTGGGATTATCTTGGCAATGATCCTGGAGCAGTTTGCCATTTCCTTCTCCAGCTCATTTTACGGATGAGGAAACTGAGGTAAACAGGGTTAAGAAATTTGTCCAGGGTAACACAGCTAGGAAGTGTCTGAGGTCAGATCTGAACTCATGAACATGAGTCCTTCTGCTTCTAGACCCAGTATTCTATTTACTGTGCCACCTAACTGCTTTAGATTACCTTCCATTTATGCTGTAGATATCTAGATATATGCACACACACACACACACACACACACATATATGTATACCTATGTGCATATTTGTATGTCTACCTAATTATTTTTATATTTGTTTCCCCTATTAGAATGTGAGCTTCTAGAAGACAAGGGATTGTGTTTGCCTTCTCTTATATTCCCAGGGTTTAGCACAGTGCCCGGAAAACAGTGCTTAATAAATGCTTGTTGACTAACTCAGAAGAAAGGGGGAAGTCTGGAGACATAATGAATGATATCAAGGTAGGGAGATAGAACAGAATTTACTGAACATCCTGAAGTTATTAGAACCAATTTGGAATGGGGTTGGGGGTGATGGGGTTGGGATCTGGGCACCAGAAAGGAAAAACCCTGGACTTTCCCATATGGCCAAATCTCTGGTGTTCTCCTGAGGCTATAATCCCATCAGCTGGATTTTCATTGTGGCTATACCCAATCTCCCTTCTATTGTCTTACCTCCCCAGGGCCCCTGGCCATCTCCCACACTTAATCCTAGCTAGGTTCCATTATTCCTTGGCCACCTGGTCCAGGTCCCAAGTTTACTGGCTACTCCCATCCAGATCCTCCTTAGACCCCTCCTCCAGTCATCCCAAACTACTTGGCCATTCCTGGATTCACCATTTCCCTGGAATTCTATTACCTCATAGACTACTTGGCTACTCCTAGATCTCTCCCACAGTCTTTCTGTATATAAAGTCCATCTTGTCTCCATTAAGATGATGTGATTTTTATAATCTAGCCATGGCTCTGATTCTTATAATCTAGCCACTGCTCAGACTCTTATAATCTAGCCAATAGTTTACTAATGTTCAGAAGCCTTAAGAGTCGGCCCAAAATGATGGATGTTCTAATAAACCTTGTCTTTGGCTAAGAGAAGGCTTGGGTCGAATTCTTTTAGACAGGACCTGCGTGTTGTGATATTGGGGTCCCAGTGCCACTGGACCCATAAACCGCATCGGGGGAGACATAATTTAGGAAAGAGGAAGGTTAAAAGTGTTCCAGGTGGAAGAAATCTAGCCCTGTCTCTTACTTCCTGTGTAGTTTTGGACAAGTAACTTAAACTCTCAGTTTTCCCATCTGTAAAATGAGGGATTTGACTAAATGCCCTCTAAAGTCCCTTTTAAGTCCAAATCTATGATCATATAATCCTGTGACCTAGCAACACACATACTATCTCAGGCTTATGAGAATGACTGTCGGGAACAGCAAGATGTGAACAAATAATTAGGCATACAAATAAATATACAAATATGCACATATGTATATTTATGTGTGTATATATCTAGATATCTACAATGTAAATGGAAGGTAATCTTAGTGATGAGGATGGGATCTGGACCCTGGAAAGGAAAAATCCTGGACTTTCCCACATGGTCAAATCTCTGGCGTTCTCCTGAGACTATAGTCCTATCAACTGGCCTTTCATTGTGGCTAAACCCAATCTCCCAATTCTGTTACCCTTAATCTAGCCTAGTTCTCCATTGTCTTACCTCCCTATGGCCCCAGGCCACTTCCCACCCTTAATCCTATCTAGGCTCCATTCTCCTTTGGCCAGGTAGCCCAGGTCCCTGGCCTTCTATTACCTCACAGTTCTGGCAGACTACTCGACCAGTCCTAGATCCCTCCCATAGTCTTTCTGTACATAAGGGCCATCTTGTCTCTATTAAGGTGCTCAGATTCTTATAATCCAGCCACTGCTCAGATTTTTATCTTTAATAAACCTTGTCTTTGGCTGAAAGAAGGCTTGGGTCAAATTCTTTCGGACAGGACTCGCATGTTGTGATTTTGGGGTTCTAGCGCCTCTAAATTTCTAGACTTCACCATTAGAGGGGGCAGTTAGGTGGCACAGTCAATAGAATGCTGGGTCTGGAATCAGAAAGACTTATGTTCATGAGTTCAAATCTGGCTTCAGACACTTCCTAGCTGTGTGTTCCTGCCCAAATCACTTAGGATGTGACAACACTGGGCAAGTAAGAAACTGGGCCATGCATGATCAGGAAATTTAAAGTAATGGAAGAGGAACCGGTCCAACGTAACATACAAAGAAGGGGAATGACATGCTTCATGTGTTGTTGTTGCTGTTGTTGTTGTTTTAACAATACTTGAATAAGAGGTGATTTTCGATGCTGTGTATTTAGGAGGAACTGGAATAGGTATAGGCCAGAAGCAGGAAGTGTGAGGTAATTGGCTCCTAGCCCAAGGCAAGGTTGTGGGAGCAGAAATAGGGGGTAGATCTAAGAAATTTAGTAAAGCAGAATAGGCAGAAGTTGGGGACATAATGGTTGCCTGGGGCAGAGAAAAGAGAGAAGTTCTAAATAAATGCAATGTTACAAGCCTGATTAATGATGGACAATGCTGAGAAAGGAAGAGGCCTATCAAAACTCTCTTGAGAAAGATCTCAGGGACAGAGACAGTAGCTTGCAAACAGATACTGCACAAACAGCTGTGGTAGAAGGATAAGCATGGTGCAGATGGGGAAGAGAAAAGCAAGACCAAAGCAATACAAATAAGTTTTCCTAAGCTCACTATTCTCTAGATAAAATGAACAAAGGAGAATCTGTGCCTCAGCCAGGGGACAAAATAAAAGCTTTCAGCCAGCTAATTGATTCAAGAGGCACAATCATTTTGATTATGCTTTCTCCAAATTTTTTTTAATAGAAATTTGCATGGATTATTCTCTGAGAGGGGAAAAAAAGGAAACACAGCATCATTTTGTCAACAAAACATTAAGTTTTGTTTGTTCTTTTCAGGGCAGAATGAATATAACAATGGGTCTGACAACTGATATAGAAAGCACTGATAAGCATATTGTCTGAAATGGATATCTGTCTGAAAGAAAATATAAATGTTACAACCTGCTCCATGTAGTCAATTAGCAAAGATAAACCCAAATCAAATACCTAGGCACTTAAAATAAGGTTGTTAACTTTGTACCCCCATTCAGAATGAGCATTCCAGTAGTTTAGATAGAAAACTATTCATCTTTCTGCAAAACAAAGAAGTTTGTCCAATCTAAACTGAATTTAATTTTCCCAGAAGTAGCAGTGTGTTTGATCCAAAATGAGTCCAATTTAGACTGTGTGGCAAAAAGAACATTGAATTTGGAATCACATGACCTGATTCATATTCTGGCTCTGTTCCTTTCCTGTGTGACTTTGGGCAAGTCATCTCTCCTCTCCGGGTCTCCTCTTCCTCATCTGTAGAATGAAGAATTAGACTAAATACCCTCTGACGTCTCTTCTAGTTCCAGTACAAGGGCCTAGATGTAAAGCTTGGTCTAATTTTAGAAAAGCACAAATACATGGAGAGGCCTAATAATTATGCAATCTGGATTGGATTTCCTCCTCCACTGCTCAGTTCCCCCTGACGAGTCTCCTAAACTTTCTAAGGCACAACTTCTTCTAGATTCTCAAGAACTGTAACTAGCAACATCAGTGCTCAAGTCAAGCATCACTGAATGTGGCCTCAGATGAATTTTCTAATTCACATTGTGAGAATAAGACAGAAAATAAGACAAGTTCAGTTTAAAAAAGGAAAATGCTGTGATACCAGTTCTGTCTTGTAGGAGAAGAACTCAGTACTTCATCAAGGGAAATCCTGGAAAACTTTTCCTTGACAGGAAAGGTAGAGATTCCCAAGAAACTACCCCTTAAGGGGAAGATCTCAGTATACCACAAACTGGTTGCTGGGATGATGCTGTCTAGAGGGGAGCTTGATATGAGTGGGCTAAGAAGAAGTTCATTGGTGTCTGGCTGTGGGAGAAGGTGGCATGCCATCTGGTAGCTTCCTACTTTAATTATTCTTCATAGATAGGTGCTAACCTCAGTAGATTCTATGTTGCTGAAAAAGTGTAAGTGCTATACAAATACAATGAATTTTAAATTGCATAAAATTATAAACCCCTTATTTAATATTTGTACTCTCTAAATTGCCATGTCCCAATGCAAAGCCCCATTATCCTGACTTAGTTATGGCTTTTGTTCCTGAATAGACAAATAACATTCATTTAATTACCACAGTAATGCTACGAGCCAAATAGTACGTGAATGGTGTTTGAAGTCCTAGATGAAGACACTGTTTCCAAAGATGTCATTTGGCAAACCTTAAGGAACTATGTGAATGTCCATATTACCATAGGTGCTATTGTCTAGAACAGAGGTGTCAAACAGATAGCCCATAGGCAACATGTGGATGCACAACACTCCAGAGTATGGCTTGAATCAGAAATATTTAACAAAAATTGGGAAATATTTAACAAAACTTTTAAAAAATATAATAAAACACAAATAATATTACATTTTAAAACTAAGTCAACATGTAACCCACAGAGATCCTTATGTATGATTTAATGGTCCCTGTTTCTATTTGCTCGATACCACTGGCCTACATAATCTGTAGGAGAAATGTTGTTGGAATCAGGAGAACTGAGTTCAAATACCAGCTCTGACATTTACTAGCTGTGAAGCAAGTCAATTCTCTCTGTACTTCTGCTTCTCTGTCTTAAAATGGAGGTAATAATACTTGAATTAATCTAACCAGGGATTTAGGCATCATCAACCTCAAAATGCTATGTAACTGTGTGCAATTATTATTGTTATTCACAGAGAAGTATCAGGGTTGACATTATCCTTAGTGAAACATATATAAATTTACAGGGCAACTGTGTCTGGGGGTGGACAAGAAGGATCAGCTAGCACTTCAACAACATTACTAGGAGTAGGTTTCCCCATTACTACTCCACTATAACCATCTTTGACTTCACAGTTGCTAGCCACCCACAGAAGCATCAACCAATGTCAGATGTGGGTAGGTAGGCTGCACCAAAGTTTTGTCATAAAATAAGGGAAAGGTATGTTCTTGAAAAATGTTTATTGGTGATCATGGGCCTATTCTCACATACCCCCCCCACACTATACTGACTCACCCTGGAGGTGTGGGGTAGGGGTAGGATTTTCCTTTGTTCCTACTGGTTAACAAATCAACAGCTGCTAAAAATATTTGTTGCTAGGGCATGAGGATCATTTTCCTTATCCTTTCAGTAAACAACTGGAACCTAAGGAAGAAAAGCTTTGTGTAACTGCCGCTTCTAAGAAAATGCATAAATCAAATGCAGACTGCTATTCTAGATACAGAGAGAACGAATTATTATTGTTACCCTGTGATGCACAGGCCACAGGATCTGTTCAACAAGGAGAAGACCAGGAGTCTTTGGGAATCCTATGCCAAAAAGGTTAAAAAAGACAACAACCCATAATGCTAACTGATAAATTATTTAATGCATAAACATAGCATATAATAGTTTACAAAACACTTGACTCATGAGAATCCAGTGAGTGAAGTAAGTGGTATAAAGATTATGGTCCCTAACTTATAGATGAAGAAACTGAAAGCTCAGAGAAGTAAAGTCATTCACCTCATTTGGGGATGGGACAGGGATGGGGAATCTGGTATAGAGAACAGTCACACCTCCTTTTCATTCCTTCAACTAATTATTTATGTATTGAGAAGACTCACTCTACTTTTGTTGAACATTTACTGAGTAATATATGAGATAGTCTAAGTTTTTTTAAGGCAGAAAATAAGTAAATGGAAAAGCATTTAAGCTCTTACTACATTTTAGGTACTTAACTAAGTGCTGGAGATATAAATGGAAGTAAGCAAGATAAACTCTGCCTTACATTCCAATAGAGTTAGGCTACTGGTAGAATTGAGGTGACTTGTGTCCTGTTTGCTGTTGTTTAGTGGTTTCAGTCATGTTCCGACTCTTTATGACCCTATTAGGGGTTTTCTTGGCAAAGATACTGGAGGGATTTGGCATTTTCTTTTCCAGATCATTTTACAGCTGAGGAAACTGAGGCAAACAGGGTTAAGTGACTTACCCAGGGTCATACAGCTAGTAAGTGTCTGAATTTGAGGCTGAATTTGAACTCAGGTCTTCCTAACTTCAGGTCCAGTGCCCTATCTACTGTATACCTACCTGTCTGAATAACCCCAGCTTGCGCTGAGCCTTCTTCTCTTTTGTCTCCCCCAAAGGTTAACTTATCTGTTGCCTGGGCCATCAATTTTTGCATGTAATTAATAATTATAACAATAATTATTGTTAATAATAATAGCTAACATTTACATAGCACTTACTATTTGCCAGGCATGGTGCTAAGTGCTTTACAATTATTATCTCATTTGTTTCTCACAACAATGGGGGTGGTATAGGGGAGAATGGTGTTATCATTACACCTATTTTATAGATGAGAAAACTGAAGTGAATATCCCAAGATCACATAGCAAATGAGTGTCTGAGGCTAAATTTGAACTCAGGTTTTCCTGACACCAGGCCCAGCATTCTGTCCACTGTGCCACCTAGATGTCCCTAATAATAACAAACTGTTTTATGTTTTTTCTTAATTGTCTTATTAGCATTAATTATTATAGTATAAATTAAGAATCCAAGCACCCATGCATTTGTTTTTTTTTTTTTATAGACCCATAGTGATGAGCATGGAAGTGAAAATAGGGTAGGAACTTTTTGAAAACTCAATGGAAAAATCTATTTATGTCCATGTAGTCATTTACATTTAGTTCTGTCCCTTAATTTTAAAAATCTGTGCAAGGTTGGTTGACAAAAAGCACTAGTCCACCATTTCAACACTGAGAATGCATGAAAGTTCCTCTTTCAAATCCGAACTCAAAGCAGTGCTCATAAGGTCTCGTTTTCATTAAGCAGATAAATGGAAAACAGGCTGCAGCATCTGGAGGCTGAGCTTCTATAAGCCCTAAATAGACACAATACAGTACCTCACTAAACCTTCTGTGACCACCTTTGGGGGAGGAAAAATAAAAGCTCTCTTTTAACTGGCTCTTAGAATTTCTAACTTTTTCCTGGTTTATCTAATACTAGTTTTCCATAGATGATTGGATTATTTTTCTTTTTGAATCCATCCATCACTAGCAAACAGTGAATTACTTTATTTTCTACTCAATGGTTCTATTTTCTAATGATCATGCTTGCCTGAATGTAACTGGTTCTGTTTCTTTTAAGTTTAAGGTGATGATTTGGGTTGGGTCTTGGGTTCACTCTTACCTGTTCAGTTGACTTGGTAAGGAAAAAATATGGAAAGCAAGCAAAGCAAATTATTTGATAACCAAAAAAGGTCAAAGGTTTACAAAAGAGTTCTCCAGCTTCACCTAATGCTGGGGTATTAAGAGTGATATAAAATTCTTGTGAAAGTGTATCAAGGAAATGTTACAATCCCTTTACATGGGAAGAAGTATGGATGGGAAAATTGTCCAACCTTTTACATATTCTCATTCACATCTGATACCTTCTTATCTTTCTCAAAGGCATTATTAAACTATTAAAAAGAAACAAGATACAACTTGATAACCCATTTTGGAATTTCCATTGGTTCCATTCCTAATCAATGAAAATGCTTCCTAAAACATTTTTAGGAAAACTATTTGGAAGAGAAATGAGATGAATAGTATCTCTGCTTCTGTTGCTTACTATCTATGTCCTTGGGAAAGTCATTTAAATTCTGGGGACATCATTTGCCTCTCATGTCTAGTAGGAGGGCACTGGCAAGAGTGCTGAATTTGGAGTTGAGAGGACCTGAGTTCAAATCCTGACTCTGACATTTTCCAGCTGTTTGACCCTGGGCAGGCCACTTAATCTCACTTAGTCTTAGTTTCCCCACTTGAAAAATAGGCACATTAACAGTACCTATCTTCCAGGGATGTTGTGAGGATCCAATAAGATAAGGTATGTAAAGCACTTAGCAAACCTTAAAGGGCAATGGAAATGCTATAAACATATATGTATGTACATGCACACATATATACATGCATATGTATAAAATGTATATATAGTAGCTATAACCATCATCACCATTATCATTATTACTTAACCTCAGCCTAAGCAATTAAAGGATTGTGTTAAATGAACTTTAAGGTCCAAGATTCTCCATATCTAATGACCTTTACTACACATTGCTTCAATTTTCATTTTCAAGCTGTTTGACTTCAGATTTGCTGTTGTTCTCTACCTCCCAGTCCTTATCTGTTTGAGCAAACATGATGTTCAAGGTCATAACTGTAGTCAAAACAGCTATGCCTCCCACCTTTTGCTTTGAAAAAAATAATTCTTTCCTTTCATTTGTGCCCAGAGCCTTTGGAAAATGACTTGTATGTATTAAAAAGTATATGTCACTTACTGGGGAAAATTACATTTGTGCAGCTAACAGTTAACAGCACCAAACTGATCAAACCAGACCTGGTGGAGAGAAATAGAATGATCTGCCATATTTCCCATGTTACCATTCACATTTTTCAT
Organism: Phascolarctos cinereus; assembly: GCF_003287225.1. NCBI lineage: Eukaryota > Metazoa > Chordata > Mammalia > Diprotodontia > Phascolarctidae > Phascolarctos > Phascolarctos cinereus. The sequence goes on from NW_027555958.1 coordinate 344,792,543, forward strand.
CCCATCTGAATAGATGTATATCTCTTCACCTCATACTTCTCCCTCTGAAAAAGTAGAATGCTTACCTATGTGGATAATGCACTCTACAGTTGGGTATCTGGAACAAAAATCAAAACCAAGAAAAGTAGCACATAACACAACAAAATACTATTTCTGTGTTGATCCAAGGCAGGGTTATTTCTTTCCAACATGTGCAGTGTAATTTTGCTCCAGGACCCACGCATGCATGTATTTTCTCCTTTGGCAGAATACAGAAAGATGGGTTACAAATCCATCAAGTATATCATAGAAGCTAATTAAAAGTCCTATTTTTGCAATGTAAATCTTGTCCTCAAAAAAGCTTTCCCTTTTGAAATGCCTGTGAACCCACAACAATTTTTGTGCTTCAAGGACCCAGATATTTCACTCTGGCTCATCACTCCACAGACTAAAAATAATAATGTGAGTGCTAGAAGTTCCAAAGTAATAGGACTTGAACTTCTAGTAACAATTATTAATATTCACAATAAGAAACTGGTCAAATGCAATCATAAAACATTCATGTTGAGATGTTATCATAAAAGCAGCCTTTAGAAAATAGTATTCCATCATCCCTGACCAACTATCTTGTGATACCAGACAGATGACACATCACTTGTTATTTACAATGCACCTTTCTTCTGATGACTTCCAAGTACTCAGCTAAGATCTCATTAATCTTCACCAAATCCATGTCAGGCAGATAGGTGATAAATACCATTCTTCTCCCTTATTGGTGAGGCTAATGAATTTTTTTCATTTATTTTCATTCACTGAAAGGTATATGGACAAACAGGAAAAAAAGAATAATAAAAAGAACATATAAGTGTGAGTGAAAATGAGACAGGTTTCCTGTAGTTTTCATGCTTATTAATAAAATTCAAAGTTAATCTTACACACTCACATTTTTGTGACTGCTAATTAAAAACTTTAAAATAAATTCAACTATTGTTTTTAAGAGTGACTACTTAATCTACCAAAAAAAAGTTGTCTAGAGTTTTGAGATTTTCTTGAAATGCAATTGATTTTTCTCCACTTGTGTAGGTCACAGAATCATTAGATTTAGAAGTAGAAACAATCCAATGCCCTCATGTTATAGAGGAGGCAAATGAAGTCCACAGAAGTGACTTGCTCAATGACACATAGTTAGTAATAATAGCAGCTAATAATAGCTAGCATTTATACAGCTCTATGTCTTTGGGAAAGTTGGCAAAATACTTTACATATGTTAAGTAATTTCAGCAGCAGAGCCAGTAATTTCAACATAGTTCTTCTCACTAGTTACAATACTGTGAATATTCATGCATTTCTTCACATAAGCAAGAGTCTTCTAAAGGTTTTTTTTTCCTTAGCTCTCAGTGCTCTGAGCTCAATATTAATCAATACCCTTGAGAAGAGGTATAATAGGTAAGACAGAAGATGAACTCAACTATATGTGACTCAAAGATAGCCAACAACAATGTTCGGAAATAATTTTGAAATATGTCATATGATCTAACTACTGTTTAAAGCAAACCCATGATAAATGTGTATGAAACTGGAGCTACTAAACAAACAATACATTTTCATCAACTATATCGGATTTGTGGAAGGAACACAGTTGCTAATCTGATGAAACTGTGGGGAGAATAAGTTTATGACAGTTTACCACATATTTAGGGCTACTGAATTAGAACCCAATGCCCCAATTTGATCTAATCTTCCTGCCTCACCAAAATGATGCTTTTACGATGGGAAGCAGACATTTTGATGGTCTACAAATGGTAAGAATTACAACTTCTGGGGTTTTCCAGTCAGTAACAGTTTATATTCTCCTTATGAGACTATCTTCTACATGCAGTGGGATCAAACTAGGTCAAATGGCAACTTTCGATTGTTAACACTTTTATCTTTAACACTTTAGAAGATGGGTGGGCTAACTATGCCTATTTTTGTACAGCCTGAGAGCTAAGAATAGTTTTTACCAACTCCAAATCTGAAAGATGAAATTCTTTTTCAATTATTTGACTAGTACTGTTCTAAAATGTAGTTGAGCCTAGCCACCTTAAAATGAAATGACATTTTAGTCAGTGGCAAGGAACACATAAGCATTATGCACAGGAGAATCAAAGAATCATGGCTCCGTTGGAAATTTCAACTTGATGATCAATTCTGGGTATAACAATTTCCCTGTATTCTGTGTTGTGGAATCAAGGAACTGAGCAAGGTAAAAGAATGAATAGCACAGCAGGGTTCTTGACAATACTCACAGCAGGACTTCATTAGTTACCTCAAGCATCTTGATGTGAACCTATCTCACTATACATCACTACTTTTTAATGAAATCTTTTGCACTAAAAGGATTCACTTTCCCCTGAACACATTAAGCACAAAAATGATAACCTGGAACTCTTCCTTCCATGGACTTTACTAATATTAACTATCTTCATAATCCTCCTGCAAGGATAGTCTCCATATAAGTATATCAAGCTAATATCATGGTGTATTGGCTCAGCATGCTTTGAAGATAAACTTAATACTTACAAACAGTAAAACAGGGATGCAGATGTTACTAATAGTTTTGCATAAAAGAACACAAAGCACTAAGAATGTACACAATCATGGCCAAAGCAACAACAATAAAAACAAAATGGACAAAAAAAAGCCAAAAGCCAAGTGTAGAAAGCATGTTTAAGTCACATATTTATTTAGTAAGCATTAATTAATTAAATGCCTTCTATTAATTAGGGGGGAGGGAGGAACAGGGAAGGTAATAAGCATTTATATAGTACCTATTATGTGACAAGCAGTGTGCTAAGTATTTATACAAATATATCATTTGTTCTTCACGACAACCCTGAGAGGCAGGGGTATTATGATTCCCATTTTATAGTTGATGAAACTGAGACATACAGAGTTTAAGTGACTCGTTCAGCCAAGCAGATACTAAGTGTCTGAGGCCAAATTTGAACTCAGGTCTTCCTAACTCCAGGCCCAGCTCTCCATCCACTGTACTGCTGACAGGATACAGGCCCAAGCTGAGACCTTTGCCCTTACCCCAAAAAGCATTTGGGTCCCATTTGCCTACTGGATTCTCCTTGAATTCTCCCACTTAATCAAGGAAGTCTCTAGCATTTGCCTGAAGCTATCATCCTATCAACTGGTCTTTTCTTATTGCCTACACCTTATCTACCAATTCTCTGTTACCCTTAACCTAACCCAGCCCTCTATTGTCTGTTACCTCCCATGGGCTCCTGGCTACTTCCCACCCTTGATCCTATCTAGACCCCATTCTGGACCTCCTAGTCACTCCCATCAAGATCCTCTCTAGACCACTTCTCCAGACCCCTCCTCCAGTCACCTCAAACTATTTGGCCACTCCTAGATCCCTCCCACAGTCTTTCTGTATATAAGATCCATCTGGCCTCCATTAAGGTGGTGAGATTCTTAAAGTCTATCCAAGGCTCAGGTTCTTTAACAGTCTAACCAAGAGCTCAGATTCTTATAATCTAGCCAGGGGCCGAGACTTGCTCAAGCCCAGTTGTCAATACAAGCATCATGAATGTTTAGATTGCTTAAGAGTCTGGCCAATACGGCTGATCTTTAATAAAACTTATCTTTGACTGAAAGAAGGCTTGGATTGAATTCATTGAAGTAGGACCCATGTGTCATGATTTTGGGGTCCTAGCACCCCTAAACCTCTGAACCTCAACACTGCCAGATGCCTACAGGCCCTGAACTAGGTGCTAAGGACACAAATAGGAAACAATCCTTATTCACAAGAAGTTTACTTTCTATTAGGAAAGATAAGTACATGTAAAAGCAAAAACAATATAAAGATAATAAATACAAGATATTTCGAGGAGGGAAGACACTGACATTTGTGGGGAGGGGGATCAGGAAGGATTCATATAGAAAGCAGTGATCGAGCTCCTGCTTGATGGAAAAGAGAAATCCTAGGAGGAGGAGGTGAAGGGAGTGTATTCTAGACATGTGGGATAGCCTATACAAAGGCAAGAAAACAGAGGAAGTTGAGTGTGTGTGTGAGAGAGAAAGAAAAGGCCATTTGGTTAGTTCATAGGGTTGTGGGGGTTAATTTCCAGTGAAATTGACAAGATAGGTTGGGGCTAGTTTGTAAAGGACTTTAAAAGATAAAGAGAGGAGTTTATATTTTATCCTGTAGGAAATAGTCAGTAGTTGTGAAGAGTTGACCTACAGCACCTATATACATGAAATGGAAGGTCTCTGTCACAAAGACAACAGTAAGTACTAATAACCATCTCAGGAACTTCTTGAGATTTCTGAAACCAAGGGATTGTCATTAAGACCGGACTTCTTCAACACTTACAAAACTGTTTAAACAAATACAGGAATCTGTGAGTTCCTTCTCAGAAGTTCTTGGTGTGGGAACTCCTTCCCCCAAGGCAAGCTTAGTAGATTAGTCTTAGAGATGAATTGACATGCAAAGGGCTACATAGCTAGTAAATGTCAAAAGAGGGATTTGAACCCAGGTCTTCTTGATTATAAGCCTAATACAGTGTCAGATTTTATGTTCTTGAGTTCAAAGATCACTACAGATTGCAGTGACTGTAGCCATGAAATTTAAAGACACTTGGGCCTTGGAAAGAAAGCGATGGAAAATCAGTACAGCATATTAAAAAGCAGAGACATCAGTTTGCTGACAGGCACAGCTGTGAGAGTTGGAGCATACGGAAAGTTAAGCACCACAGAATCAAAGCTTTTGAATCGTGGTGCTGGAGAAGAATTTTGAGAGTCCCTTGGACAGCAAGGAGATCAAATCAGTCAATCTCTGGAAAAATTAATTTAGTCTATTCATTATAAGGTCAAATACTGAAGCTGAAGTTTAAATATTGTGACCACATATTGAAAAGACAGGACTCACCAGAAAAGCCTCTGATGTTGGGAAAGAGTGAAGGTGAGAGGAAAAAAGGACAGCAGAGAATGTGATGGATAGATAGTATCATGGAAACAATTAACATGAACTTGGACAGACTTCAAGAGATAACAGAGGATAGAAAGGTCTGGTGTGCTATGGTCCATGGGGTCATGAATAGTCAGACACAGCTGAATGACTGAACAACAACACTTTTATGTGCTGTGCCAAACTGTCCTTTCAATTGTTTACCTTGATGAAATTTCCTGAACTATGACGGTGTCCCTTTGGTTGGCACTGAAGATATTCTCCTACACAGTAATCGCATTAGAAATCATATTCAGTCATTCTAAGTCTGAAGGCCTTGTTGTAATTATTGTATTGTATAATTGATTCACTTCTTTTTCTGTCTATAATTGACATAGATAAGTTGGATATTATTGAGAAATAATGGAAATACACTGGGGTAGAGATCATCAGCACAAATAAGGGTTCACACAGTCACATTCCTGAGGTATATTTTCCTCAAATAATTCTACACCAAATTGGATGTGAAAAATAACTTATGTTGTAATTACACCTGCAATTATGTATGCTATTTCAACACTTAAATAGAAAAGGGGGATTACAAAGTAATTTTTTGTTACATAAAAAATAAAAATTAATTGTTGATAAAGATAAAAGGAGTGCCATAGGTGTGAACTAGACCGCCACAGTCAAATCCCAAAAGGCTTAATTTGCTCCTGTGTCCTCACACATGTGATTAAGAAAAATCAGCAGTTCTGAAATCATACACTTCATTATCAGCCCAACACCATGCAAAGGAGGGTGCGACCCTGTTGACATACTGTTACACTCAATGGCAAAGACAAAACAGCATGAACCAAGTGTCCCAAAGCATGTCAAATAGTTAAATAAGGAAATAAGGATCAAAAACTCCCTGGAAATTATTTACCTCCTAGATTAAGCATCCAGTTCCACGTTTTCATGTCATCTGCTATTCTAAAAACAGTCTGATAGTTGGACCTCCACAGAAGACACCCAATAAAAATTTGAATAAAGTATATTTAGTTTAACACTGGAACTGCATATGTAGATTATACATGTAGTGTTAAAGTCCAGGATGAGCGGACATCACTGAAAAACATCCTGTGATGACCAGCAACATGGTACTCAGGCAACAGTTCTGTATCTGGAGTCAAAGGACCTAGCTCCATCAGCTTTGGGATCATGGGCAAATCACTTCATTTCCTTGAGCCTTAGCTTTCTCATTTCTAAAATGATGAGATTTAAACTCGTTGTTACCATAGCCTCTTCTAGTTCTAAATCTATGATCCTTTGACCATTACATTATCAACAAAAACAAGCTGTGCCCATAATGTGCTCCCATGCTATCACTCAAATTTCCATTCTTATATTCATGATTGTCTTTCTACCTCACTGAATAATGTTTTGGGTCCCTGAAATGGGGTGGAAATCAGCCAATTCACATCACAGAGTGAGATGTTTAACAGGAGAAATAGGGGTCAAATCCTTAATGTTTGCTGAGTACATTCACCAAAGTATAGCTTTGTTTGTTTGTTTGTTTGCTTCTTTTGGAATAGACCTGTGATTTAAGTGGAATAGAGAATTCTTGGCAGTTCCCTCTACAAATGCAGATAGTGACTCCCCTGCAATTTATAGTCTCAGAGAGTTGCTCAGATCACTGAGAAGAAAAGTAACTTGGCCAGGATCACATAGCCAGTATGAAACAGAAATAGGGCTTGAACCTAGAACTTCTTGATTCTCTCTATCCACTAAACTACAAAATCACTCATGAGCTAAGGGCTACATCTAAAAGAATTAGTTCTGACCAGTAGGTGAATCCACTTAATCTTGAATTCAATAACAACAAAAATTATAAACAAATAATGCTTAATCCAAACATGATCTCTCTCTATTAACTTATTATAAATTGAATACTTTGCCTTTGGTTGCTCTCCTTAAGAATCCCCAAGTTCTCTGAAGAAAAAGCCTAATTTCTGGTCTTCATTCATATGTCATGGATGAGGAAACTAAAGGATGAAATTCTGAGTTAGTCTGAAGCTAAGGATTATACAAAAGATGGCAACCACTATGGTGAAAAGGGCAAGAGATCATGACCTAACAGGACTGGTTAAAGGAACTGGGGAAGCTTTAGTTTGAAGAAAAGAAGGCTAAGTAGGAAATGACATCTGCCAAAATCTTTGAAGGCTTATCATGGCACAAGAAGGATTAGACACACTTCTTTTCTTGGCCCCAGAAGGCAGAAATAGTAACTAAATGCAACAAGTACAGAGAGTAGATTTAGCCTTGATATAAGGAAAAAAAAACTTCCTAATAATTAGAAGTATTCAAAAGTAGACTGGACTGTCTCACATTGTGACAAAGAACTAGCTGGGCCTGGAGTCAAGAAAACCTGAGTTTATATCTAGCCTCAGACACTTTACTTAGCTGTGTGACCTTGGGCAAATTACTTAACCACTGTCTGCCTCATTTTCCTTAACTATAAAATTGTGAGAATAATAGCACCTGTCTCCCAGAGATATTGCCAAGATAAAATGAGGAAGTGTGTTATATTGGATAGAGAGCACCAGGGTCCGAAGGACTAGAGTGGAAGTCTTACCACTGCCTGTGTGACCCTAAGCAAATCCCTGAGCCTTTCAATATCCCCAGGCAATCCCAGTGACTATAACTTGCTGAGCTGGCACTGACCTGCATTGGTAGAGGGAATTTTATCACTGGGAACCTCCTATACCAATGAAATCACAAGCCTAATTAAAAATCATACAAATCTCAGCCAAAACCAGAGAAGGAAAAGCTCAAGGACTTGTTCTGGAACTTGCTGAGCACAGAATCCTACGGCCTGGGACCATGTTACATGAAGATGTTATGAAAGTAGCTGTAAATATCCAGAGTAAGTGAGAAGCTTGATTAAAGAATGATTAACTTTTCAGCCACAACAGCCCTAGAAGACTATCTACTAAGATTGCACAGGGGACGTGATTTACACTGACGGAAGGAGTACTCGCAGAAACAGTATCATGGATCCTTGAAACATTAAAGGATAATCTTATAATAACTACACAATAAGTTATTTTCCCCAAAATCTATACCTTATATGTAGAGAGAATCCCTGGTAAGGAAATTCCTTCTACCAATGCTGTTCAGTCAGTCAATAAACATTGATTAAGCACTTACTATTTGCCAGAACAGCGCTAAGAGCTGGGAATACAGATACAAGTAAAAAGAAAGATAGTTCTGGACTTCAAGGAGAAGACAACACATAAAAGGAAGCTAAGTAGTGCCTTGGGGAAGGGGAGAGGTATCCAGCAGGGGAGCATAACTGAGAAGTCTAGATTTCAGCCTGGTAAAAAATGAAGATTGGTTGGTCTAAGTGCCTTCCTTAAATGGAGGTTATAGAAAGAGCCATTCAATCAGAAGGAGGGGCCATCGGGGGAGAAGGTACTTCAGAGATATAAATTCCAGGACTCAAGGGATCAGCAATTGTTCTACAATTTACCGTCTCGGAGAGTTTTCTGAGTCACTGAGGGATTAAGTGACTTTTCCAGGATCCTTCATCCAACAGATATAAGAGGCAGGGCTTGAACCCAAATCTTTTGAGAGTTACTCGTGTGGGAGATGAAGCTGCGAGTTTGAGTTTTAAGAGAATAGAAAAGGCTAAGGACGTTTGATACAAATATGGTTTCATGACAAATTAAGTTATATATCAAAATCTCATGCACTCAATGCCAGTGCAGCAAAAGGAGGACATATTCCATATTATAAAATGTTTTAAAGATATTTTAAAAATTATAAGGCTTATTGTTTAGGTCAATATATTCAAATATGTTCCTTGTCCCAAGTAATATGCACACCACTGTAGGCTAAATTATTTCAAATGAAATAATACTTGTAAAGTGCTTAGCACAGTACCTGGCACATAGTAGGTGCTTAAAAAATTTATTCCTTTCCCTTCATTTTCCATTTTTACCTGTTGCCTGGATAACTAATTAATTCCATAAACTAAGGAAAAAAAAAGGTCAAGTCACTTTGGATAAGAGTCAGGGTCCCTGCCCTCAAGCAGCTCACAATCTAATAGGAGAGATAACACTTTTTAAAAAGCTGTAGGCAGGGGAGGGGAGGTTGCCTGCCTCAGGGGCATAATAAAGTTCTACAACTGGAATAGAAAATGATCCAAGGTGATTTCATCTTACAAAATGATGAGGGAGATCATAAAGTCCAGGAGAGTAGCTGGGTGAGAAATGATGAGAAAATTCTCTAGGTGCTCTCCTTCAATGGTAGATGACAAAGGACGAGTTCCCAGATGTCTACCTCTCACCCCCTCCAAAGAAAGGGAGGGAGGGAGGAGGCCCAGGGGCAAGGGGTGCTGAGTAGGTATGAGTTTCAGAGTTGATTTCAACTTGCAGAATGATGAGTTTCTGGAGATCCAAATGACCAGATGGGAGAAGTGAAATGACAAACTACCCAGTGGAATATTAAGCTCACATTCCAGTGGGTGATGGGAGGGAATGACAACATGCAAACAAATATGTGCATACAAGATAGACACACAGTTGATAGAAGGTAATCTCAGAGAAAAGTCACTAATAGTGCTGGAGGAGGATGGCAAAGAGGGGGCCTGGGAAAGACCTCTTGCAGAATGTGGCATTTGAAATGAGTTTTGAAGGAAGCAAGGAAAGCCGGCAGGCAAGGTAAGGAGGGAGGGCACAGGGAGCTGCCAATAAAAAGACATGGTATTAGAAGATGGAGTATCATGCAAAAGGAACAGCAAGAATGTGGATATGGCTAGACTGCAGAATTCATGGAGGGAAGAAAAGAGTAAAAAGATTGGAAAGGTAGGGCTGTAAAGCTCTTTAAATGCCAAAACAGAGGCTTTTATATTTGATCCTGGAGGTAATAGGGAGTCATTGCAGTTTATTAAGTTGGCAGTGGGGTGACATGGCCAGACTTACACTTTAGGAAAATAGTTTTGATAACTGAGTGCATGATGGATTTGAGTGGGAGATAAACACGAGCCAGGGAGAGTAACTAAAGGTTATTTTTTTTTCTTGGCTAGGCAATGGGGTTAAGTGACTTGCCCAGGGTCACACAGCTAGTAAGTTTCAAGTGTCTGAAGTCAGATTTAAACTCAGGTCCTCCTGATTTCAGGGCTGGTGCTCTAACCACTGCACCACCTAGCTGCCCCTCCAAAAGTTATTTCAAGAGAAAGGGTATCAACTAGATAAGAGCTAGACATGACCTCTCTACTCAAGAGGGTTTCATCAAGGCTTTGCTTGAAAACCTGCAATGAGGAAGAATTAACTACCTCCAAAAGTGACCCAGTCCACCTTGGGACAGCTCCAGTTTGCACTGGCAAATATCTAGGCAATTTCAAACTGTCCCAGAGGAAACATCAGGTAAAGGAACAAATCAAAGAGTGTGATTAGTGATCTACTCCCAAACATGGTTGTGCATCCAGAGGTGCTTTAGGCCATGGATTCCAGGATATTTACTTGTGCTATGTGTCTTATACCCTATAAGCTCCATAAGGCAGATGATATATAGTATAGTGAAAAAACCTTGATTTGGATTTGGATTTGAATCCCTGACTGGATTCAAGGGCCAGCTCTGACATTTGCTATTTATATAACCTTGGGCAAGTCCTGTTACCTCTCTGAGGCTGTCACCTTAGCTATAAGATGTTGATGGTAATGCTTATACTACCTCCTCCAAAGGAATGGTACAAGTAAAGTGCTTCGTAAACATTATGTGAATGCAAATTATTATTTTGTATTCTCACTCAAAGGCCCTGTCTATGAGCTAGTCTGGCTCACACTGATTCAGTTAACCTGTAGTTTGAACTGACTAGTCAATTCACCACCAAACTGAAACGAGTCTTAGGTACTGAGAGCGTTTTCATCATGATATGCTAAAGTTGATTTTCTAGTAACTTTTTAAAACTTTAAATTGTTACCATCTTCTAGAATTCAGAGAAATGAATCATCTGTTTCTGTCAAATAGAAAAGGACAAAATCACCAGGGAAGGAATTTTTATTTTCAAAGTACAGAGAGGGTATAATAAATAGGAGCAATTACTTAGCAGTAACTGTGCAACTGGATTTTTTTTCTTTCTGGCTTTTCAGTACTCTTTCAAAGAATATGAAAGTATTGTGGTTGGAAGGAATACATACTGTTCAGGTCACCTTTCCATCAAATTTCTTCAATAACAGGGACCAAAGGAACTTATTTTGCTTAACTATATAAATGTTAAAAAGCCATGTCTAGACAGGCCTTAAATACTTCTAAATAGTGACAACTAGAGTCTTGGGAATTTCCAACTCCAGCTCTGCTTCCCACTTCTCATCATGCCTTTCTACACCATCATCTATTTCTCTTTCCTAAGTCAACATGAAGCCACCCAGATGCTGCTAGCTGACCAGTGCCAGATCTGGAAGGAGAATGTAGTATCAAAAGATTTGGATGCAGATGTACCCTAAAGCTTACTGTCTCTCTAGGTAGCTCCCCAAGTTCACAGATGGAGATTTTACCTTGTATCAGAACACCACCCTGAGATACCTGAGCCATAAATATGTGGTTTTCATGAAGGACAGTCAAGGAACCCCTCTGATAGATATGGAGAATGATGGGGTGGGGGATCTTTGATCTCATCTATATGAATGATAGAGTGGGGAAGGAACAATACATGAAGGACACCCCCAGCCCACTGTTACCTTTCAAGACCCTGCAGATATAGAACTAGGGAGACAAGGCCTTCATCATAAGAGACCAAAAGCTGTGTAGTGCAGTGGATAGAGTACTAGTCAGTGTCAAGATGACCTGAGTTCAAATGTGGACTCAGACACTCTGGACGTATAACCTATGCCAAAATGGGGATAATAATAGTACCTACTACAAAGGGTTGTTGTGAGTATCAAAGGAGACAATGTTTGCAAAGTGCTTACCAGATAGTGGATGCTATATAAATATATATGCTATATAAATATTTTCTTTTCTTTTCCTTGCATTGAAGATTACAACCTACTGGACCCATAGCTGGTACATCAGGTACTAGCCCCGAGATGCCAAAATACGTTCCCCTTACTCTCAGTTTACATGGTCCTGAGCACCTGGATAGCACAGTGAACAGAGTGTTGGATCAGGACTCAAGAAGACCTAAATTCAAATCGGGCTTCAAACATTCACTAGCTGTGTGACCCTGGGCAAGTCACTTGACTGCTATTTGCTTTAATTTCTCCATCTGTAAAATGGGGATAATGATAGCATCTATTTCCCAGGGTTGCTGTGATCAAATGAGATATTTGTAGTGTTTTACAAACCTTAAAATCCAATATAATGTCAGCTATCCTAATTATTATTATAGCCTAAAGTTGCTAAAGTTATTAGTTTAAGGTGACAAAGGCAGTGACAGGCCTCAGATTTAAAGCTAGAATCTTAGAAGTCATCAAGTCCAATCTATTATTACTGACAATATAGAATTTATATAAGACTTTGATATTGCAAAGTACTTTGAACATTATTACTTCATTTTACAGATAAGGAAACTGAGGCCCACAGAAATTAAATTATTTTCCCAGTTATGCAGCTAGTAAGTATCTGAAATAGGATTCCAACCCTCTCCTTGACATCCAAAGCCCTTCATAATCTATCCTGTATGTCACATCTTTCCAATCTTCCATACTTCCTGCCCTCCTGCCCCATACTCTTTGATTCAGTAATACAGGCCTCCTTGCTGTTACACAAATGAGAAATCCTTTCTGTTGGCTCCAGGCATTTTCTCTGGCTGATCCCCATGCCTGGAGTGCTCTCCCTCCTCTGCTCTGACCACTGACCTCCCTGGCTTCCTTTAAGTCCCAGCTAACATCCCATCTTCTATAGGAAGCCTTTCCTAATCCCTTTTAATTCTAGTATCTCGCATCTTTCAATTATTGCTATTTTTCCTGAACATAGCTTATTTGTACAGGTTTGTTTGCTTGTGGTTTCACCTTGTTAGATTGTGAGTGGAACTATCTTTTGCTTCTTTTTGTATCCTCAGAACTTACTACAGTGCCTGGCACATAGTAGGCACTTAAATATTTACTGACTGACTAACCCTAGTCTTCCTGACTCCCAGATAAGTGTTCCATCTACCACATCAGGTTCTCTCTGCTGACTTCAGCCTGAGTACTTTTTTTAACCCCACACACATTACAATGACCCATCAAAGTATACAGGCTCTTCACGTTTCACCCTCTTAGGCAAAGTATTCACATTTCATCTTGTGAGTACATCTAGCAAGGGAGAACTGTTAATCCTTCTGAATCAGTATTAAATTAACACATAGCAAGATGTCCAGGAGTGCTGAACAGGGAATGTCTAAGGTGTTTTTATATACATTGTCTTATATATTCACATAAAAGTGCAGAGCTTGATAAGAATTCTGACATCTGGAGAGAAGACCAAATAAGGAGGACTTAAAAACAGAAAATCAACACTGTTTCCAATCTACGGTCCAAGTACACTGCTCTGACTCCATCTCACCTTTCAATATAAATCATACCCCTAAAGTGAGAGCTCTTTAAAAAGGGGGGAAAATACACATATAGGATGAAAAATAAGCCCAATTATAATCTACACAAGTATTATACAAGCAGATTTTAGGTAAAATTATGGCTTAATTATGACCTAAAGAATCATCTAGATCACTGCAAAAGTCCTTCCAATTTTTTTTAAATAAATTCTCACCATTAGTCCTAGGGCAGGAGTGCAGAGCCTGCAGCCTAAAGGCCACAGGTTCCCCACCCCTGCCCTAGGGAATGAATCCAAGTATTCAGGCAAGATGGGTCACCGGGAATGGGAAATATAAAAAGAGATACTGTAAATGTCTGGAATCTAGAAATACACTTCCATGAAGGGGTTTGTGCTTTGTAAGTCCACAGCCCCACTGCTACCCAATAATAATATAATAAACCAATAATATGCATGTTTTTTTTTCCTTTTTCAGTAGCTTAGAAGTCTTAGCTGTGACTTACTCCTAGCCTCACTGCACTGCATGGTAGAGCTTATAGTTCACTTAGAAATCAACTATTCTAATTCTCTCATTTTACAGGTGAGGAAACTAAGTTCTAGGGAAGTTTTGTGAAAAGATCATAGGATCACAGTTTTATAGCTGGAAAGTACCTTTGAAAACAATCATCGTATTTTACACTCATCTCACCACAGCTACATACGGAGGAGATGGTCATACCTTTGATTGTCCCCCTCACACACAGGTATGCCACATCATGTTCATGAACTCTAAAATGCCTTTATCCAATCAAAATCTATTATTACTCCACCTCTGCTGCCTTGCAACTCCAAACCCTGTTCTTCATCCTCACCAAAACCTCTGATTCCTCTGCCCCTGAGTTCTTACCCAGACCAGCAGGAGAAGGGGAAAGAGGAAAAGGAAGAGGAGGAGGAGGAGAAGGAAGAAGAGAAGGAAGAGGAAGGGAAATATACAAAGGAAATCCTCTAAAACAGGAACAAACAACCTACATTTTTGGTTTTCCAAGTCCAGGCACCATGCCTGCAATTCAGGTAGCTTCCATTAGGTGGTGTAATACCTTTGTGATTTAACTATTCCTAAGCACAAGTGACCAAAACAAAAAAAAAAAAGAGAGAAATAGTATTGAAAGCAAGACATAAAGAAAAAGAATCACCTAAGTAAAAAAAAATGGTACTCTTGCTAATTTAAGTTAATTTTACCTAACCCTTATCCTCAATTTCTGAGCCTTATTAGAGATTACCTTGAAGTTTCTAGGCACTGAAAAAGAGTACTGAGTCTTGGCTTGTGCGTTTTCCATTGTGCTTGATGCTGTTGACTTTAGCTACTAGAGATAATAAGTGTCAGAGCTTGGTATGAAATTGTCTTTAAGTCTTTAATCAATATAGCTAGTGTAACTGGTTGGAGTGAATACACTTCATAGCTAATTAACTTCTGCTCTCATTTCTTCCTTCTGATCAATAGTCCATCTACTTTTTATGATTACCAGCTGCTTCCAACAGTCTTTACAAAATTGTTTCCTATAGGGTTTTTTCCTTATTGAAGCAGCCATTGAAGCAGTTTTAAGATTACTACAGAAACTCTTTGCGTTTCCCCCCTTTTTTTCTTTCATAGTGCTTTTTAAACCTTTAGGAAGAAACATTACAGTGTTTCGACACTGATTTCCTCACAATTCATCCCCTGACTAGATTGTAAGCTTTTTAAACGCAGGGACAGTATCATAATTCCTTTATATGTTCACGTAGCACTTAGTACAGGAACTTTACTCATCATAGGCACCCAATAAATATTTGTTGATTGACTCACTTGATATTTTACCACAGAATCAGGTATGGAGCTGGAGAATGACAGCAGCAAACAGATCCGTTGCTGTGTTCCAGGAAAGAGGATGTACTAAATTTCATATGGAGCATGAGTAGAAAAGGCCAGCAGCAACGGGCTGTCAAGTCCTATCTGCCTATGTCAGGAGATGCCTGTCAGTAGCTACTCAGCTACTCTTCCCTCTCCACTCTCACTGCTATATTAGCTGAATAATTCTACTTACCCTCACCCACAGGTATAGCTGGGACAAAGCATTTGTGTGCCCTGGACAAGGTTTCAAAATTGTGCCCAGCATGTATTATTGTCCTTAAATATCTTTGAACATTCAGGGAAACGTATGCAACTTGAATTATCAGAAAGCATATTATCTACCTGTCACACAGAGGCATATTTTCTGGCATTAAAATATATTTGGTTAGAAAAATAACTTTTAAATGGGTTTAGTCCTTCTTACAACCCACTACAGGTTCTATCATAGGTGATAGATACTTTTTCCTCACTACATCTAGTTGTCAGAATGCCTGCAGGCCATAGATGGAGATGGCAACTGACCAAACAGGAGGTATTGGAAAACTCCTTGAGTTGAAAAAGTAGTCTCTGTAATCAAGGCCTTTCTTTGATTAGTGGAGACAGCATGATATATAAGAAAGAACTTTAGAGGAATGGATGCCTGCTGGAATAATAATTAGCAATGTCAGCATGGACAAATCAGATCATGTCTGAGTTTCAGGTTTCTTGTCTATAAAACATAGATAATTAATACATATACTATCAATCTCA
The DNA here is from genome assembly GCF_003287225.1 of Phascolarctos cinereus. Taxonomy (NCBI): domain Eukaryota; kingdom Metazoa; phylum Chordata; class Mammalia; order Diprotodontia; family Phascolarctidae; genus Phascolarctos; species Phascolarctos cinereus. The sequence goes on from NW_027555958.1 coordinate 344,808,598, forward strand.
CTGGGATGTTATGGAGAAAGAATTTCACAAAACTTCAAGTGTTTTAAGAATGAGTTCCTAGTACTTCATGTCAATTCTGCCTGCACTCTTGGTATCTCCTCGTATCTGATTATATTTCTAGACCTTGAATTTCTCAGACTACTCTATGGTATGGTATTTGTGTCTCCCTAGTTTTTATCTATCACTTTTTTACCTACTGTTGGTCTCAATTAATCATTCGTTAAGCACCTACTATGTGCTAGGCTAGCACTGGCAATACAAAAGAGACAAAATATAGTCCCTACCCTTAAGGGGCTCACAGCCTGATGAGAAAGACATTACCAACAAAAATGCGTGCAAATAAGTTACATGCAGGATAAAAAGGAAATAACTAAACTAGAAAAGGCACTAGAATTAAGAGGGATTGGGAAGATGGGAGATGTAGAAAATGAGATTTTAGTTGGAACTTACAGGAAAGCCTCCTTTAGAAAAGTCTCAGCCTTCATCTTAGTGTATGTTCTGATTCCACTTTGTCTGGTTATGACTCATGGACTTATTCTGACTCCAGACACCTGCCTGATTCCCCAAGTCTAATTTCCATTTCCTTGTCCCAGTTTCTCACCCTAAATCTACAATCTTCTGCTCCCCCATGTCCTGGGTGTCCCTCACTATAGGTCCTATGAGAAAGAACTATAATCACTCAGCCAAGTAGCATCTATTAAACCCTATCATGTTCCAGCATTGCGCTAAGCACGGGACACACAAGAAAAGGCAAAAATTCATCCCTGACCTCAAGGAATTCACAGTCTAATGGGGAAGAAAACAGGTTAACAGCTGTGTAGAAACAGGATGAATTTAGGGTGGTCTTGAGGGGAAGGTACTAAGATTACGGAGGACTAGGAAAGACTTCCTGTAGAAGGTGGAACTTTATCTGAGACTTAGCAGAAGCCGCAAAAGTCAGGAGGCAAAGAAGACGAGGAGGAAAGTTCCGGCCAGGTAGTGAAAATGCTTAAAGTGGAGAGACGCAGTGTTTTATGTAAGAAACAGCAAGGAGGCCAGTGTCACTGAAATGGAAGTGAGTGGATGGAAATAAGCTATGAGAAGACAGGAATGGTAGGAAGGGATCAGGTTATGAAGGGCTTTAGAAGCCAAATGGATCATATTTGATCCTTGAGGTAATAAAGAGTCCCTGAAGTTTACTGAATGGGAATGGGACAGAGAGGATAATATGGTCAGGTCCGCTCTTCAGAAAGATCAATTTGATATCCAAGTGGAGAATGAACTGGAATGGGGAGACTCAAGTCCAAGAAACCAACTAGCAGGCTCTACAATCATCCAAGTGTGATGAGGACCTGCACCAGAATGGTTGCAGTGTCACAGAAGAGGATGGGAGGAAGGAGATGAGAGCAAAGAAGGTAAAAGTGACAGGACTTAAATGATTGTAAATGGGGTAGGCAGGGTGAGAGAGAATGAAGATTTGAAAATAACACTTACGTGGCAAATATGAATGAGTAGAAGAATGGTGGTACCCTTGACAGTAACTGGGAAGTTAGGAAAAGGGGAAGGTTTTGGGGAAAGATAATGAGTTCTGTTTTAGATACGATCTTTGAACAATAGGAAGCTCATTTAGAAGGGATAGGAAGTTAATAAATAATAACAGCTAGCATTTATGTAGCACTTTGCATATGTTATTTCATTTGATAACTCTGTGAAGTAGGTACTATTACTATTCTCATTTTACAGATGAGGAAACTGAGGCTGAAAGAAGTTGAATGACTTGGCCAGGGTCACAAAGCTAGTAAGTGTCTGAGCCAAGGCTAGAACTCAGGTTTTCCTGATTCCAACTCCATTACTCTAATTATCATTTCAACCAGGAGATAAGAATTACAGGAATAAAAGATGTTGAGCAATTTTAAATCTATGTAAGACATCTCAGTCACTGTAAAAATACCTATATCCACTGCAGGAACTCAAGTTTTTAAATGCTACTTTTTTTCCAAGCTTTAAAGTGATCATAAACCTATGCTCTATGTACCCCATTACCAAAGAAAAAAATGGAGAAATGTATTGCTCTTGCCACAGAATAGAAAGAAGCAAATAATATGGTGATAATTGTGGGAAAGATTTCTTCTTCTTCTTTTTTAGGCAATTGGGATTAAGTGACTTGCACAGGGTCACACAGCTAGTGTCAAGTGTTTGCTCTGAGGCCGGATTTGAACTCAGGTCCTCCTGACTTCAGGGCCAGTGCTCTATCCACTGCACCACCTGGTTGCCCCCGGGAAAGATTTATTCTTAACATGTTTATAGCTAATTGGGAGAGTAGCTTTCAGTCCTAGGGAGGTCCTGTCGTGATTACTTAAAACATACAATCGTAATGAAAAAACTTTGAGGATATTTAAACTGAAACTATCAGGATTGTGTTCTATGTGTGTCCAAAGTCCAGGTTTTGTGGCTAAGGAGCAGGAAAAAACAAAGAAACATGAAGAGAATGATGACAACCTTATTAATCAAGATGCTTGCTACCAAATAGAATTTTCTAGAAGTGCTTTTTAAATGCTATGACTAAAATAAAATAAAAAAGACAACAAATGGAAATAACACTAGGTGGGTAGGTTGGAGCTAAATTACATAAGGCAGAGGAGTGAGAAATCCAACTTAGCAATGTGGAAAAGTAGCAAGAGTATTGAATTCAGAGAACCTGGGTTTGAATCCTGTTTTTGCCCCTTATAACTTATGTAACTGGGGCAGCTAGATGGTGAAGTGATAGAGTGCTAGGCCTGGAAAAAGGAGGACTCCTCTTTCTGAGTTCAAATCTGGCCTCAGACACTTACTAGCTGTGTGTCACTTAGTCCTTTTTGCCTCAGTTTCCTCATCTGTAAAATGAGCTGGAGAAGGAAATGGCAAATCATCCCAGTATCTTTGCCAAGAAACCCCAAATGGAGTCACAAAACAGTCAGACATGACAGAAAAACAAATGTACAACAAAACATATGGAACCAGGGCAGGGGTGGGGAACTTGAAGCCTCAAGGCCACATGTTTGGATTCAATCAAAAGGCCCACACTTGAGGACCTAGAGGGCCACATGCAGCCTCAAAGCTGAAGGTTTCCCACCGCTAAACTAGGGGATGCCGAAAGCATTTTCAGAATAGTCAGGATGCTCAGTCCTCAGGCAGTCGGGGGATGATGAAAGCTCTGGCTATCCCTACCCCTATCCTTCTAGTTAGAGATGCAAAGGAAACTCACATGCACTGCAGCCAGGAAAAGAAGTAGAGACCACTAAAGTTGGGTCATTGCCTTTTAAAGATCTCCTGAGTGGCCATCTTCCTGCTTCTGAGCTCTTCCTGCTCAGCCACCAATGATGGGATCGAATCGTCATCTCCAATGAACCCTTCAGCATAGCCGTGACATTTGTGATTAGCCAGAAGAAGGCAATGGCTTTGCCATTCCCCAAGTGCCCAAGCACTGAGCTGGTACATGTGGTTGGCTATAATCAAGCAATGAAGTTCTGCAAGTGCTCTGTACTATGCCTAGTCATGCATTACTTTGGAAAAGGACTGTTTTGAATTTTGTTTGTTTGTTTTTTCCCTTCTTAGGCCTCAGTTTAGAAATCTGCAAAATGAGAGGCTAGGACTAGAAGATCTCTAAGCTCTCTTCCAGTTCCTATGAACCTACAGCCCACCTGATCACTCAAATGAAGTTTTCATTTTTTCAGTTGTCCTTCTGCTAGATGGCATAGGGGATAATGCCTTGGAACTGGAGTCAGGAAGACAGGAGTTCAAATCCAGCCTCAGATACTTGCTTAGCTGTATGACCCTGGGTGATTATGAGGCTAAAATAATATATTTGTAAAGTATTTTGCAAACCTTAAAGCATCATATAAATGCTAGTAGTTATTATTATTATAATTATTATTTCAGTCTTACCTTATTCATTGGTTTAAGTAAGGAGTTGAGTTCCACCTGATTCTTTCTAGGTGGTTCTAGCCCCTGCCCTGGGCTGTTCTCCTCACATTTTATAGAGTGCTTTGTACATGCTAGATGCCCAGAAGTCTCTGACTAAGGCTTATAAACTTACATGAAAATTATTAGACATTATGATTTGTATTCACAACATAGAATGCAGAACAAGGCATAAAAGCTTATGTTCTATGTCAAGAGGCAGAAAGGTTGCTAATTGACAGTCACAGCACAGGCTTTCTGCCTTCTTATTACAGTAAATTGTTGGCCTCAGATATGGCAAATCACAATATTGAGGTTATGGGGAAAATAGAGTCAACAATTCAATTCAACATGCTGTAGCCATCTGGTGTGAGCAGAGGATGGGAGATGAGGAGAGTGGACTCCTATTGCAGCCTCTGTGGGCCTAGTCACTTCTGTCCTAAGTGGAGCAGTCTCTCAAGCTGGAAAATGCAAGTAGTTAAGGCTGACACATTTCTTATCCAAAAGATTGTACAGAACTTTTGATGTCACGCTTATAAAATTCTGCAAACTGTTAAAAATAAAAATAGGGCCCATGGAATCCAAATCGTATTCATAAGACTATTTCAGTCCTCCTCTGATGTCTGGCATTCTGTTTCCCTTTGCTCTGAAGCACTGCAGTAGTCTTTATTTTCAATGACCATTTCCCAGGTTACACATGAATGATTCTAACATCAAGTCTATTCAATAAAGAACTTCTTTCAATTTAATAGGAAAAAGCATTGAAAGCACAGGTCTGACCATGTCAGCTCCCTATTCAATAAATTCCAGTAGCTCCCTATTACTTCCAGGATCAAATATAAAATCCTTGGTTTGGCTTTTAAAGCCTTTCATAAACTGTCCCCTTCCTACTTTTCTACTCTTTTTATAGCGTCCTCCACTACATTCTCCAGAATCCACTGATACTGGCCTCCTTTCTGTTTCTCACACAAGATGCACCCTCTCCCAGATCCATGAATTTTTGCCAACTGTCCCCCCCATGCCCGAGCTCTCTCCTTCCTCACCTCCACCTTCTGGCTTCCCCTACCTTCCTTCAAGTTTCAACTAAAAGCACACCTTGTATAAGAAGCCTTTTTCCTGATCACCCTTGATGTTAGTGCCTTCCCCATAAGATTATCTCCTATTTATCCTGTAAAATCTTCTTCATATACAATTGTTTGAATGTTGACTCCCCCATTAGACTGCAGGTCTTAGGGTCAAAGACTTCTTTTTGGTGTCTCCCACACTTAGCACAAATTCTACCCCATAATAGTTGCATAGTAAAAACTCATTGACTTGACTGGTTTAGATAGAAATATATATTGTAATATCTGGAACATATATACATACATATATATATGAAATACACATATATACATATAGATGGATTAATTGATTTACTCTTTTTTTTTTACTCACTTTTCTATTGGTTGTTTCAGTATCTTCATAGTCACAGAACTAGATGGGTGACAAGCAACTAAATCACACTCTATATGTTCACTGTCACTGTGCATGATGACATTTTCCTACTTCATTTCTCACCATAAAGGCATAACACAGTCTATGTTAAAATGTGTCTTTCTATCTAGGTGGCCTCACTACTTACAAGTTTTTTCCTCATCTTTGTAAGACAAATAAATGGCTACCCTGATCATTCCCATTCTGCATGTTCAAAAGAGCCAGAGATTAAGAACTGCTAGGTGGCGCAGGAGATAGAATGCTGCTCCTGGAGTCAGGAAGACTTGAGTTCAAATCCAACCTTAGATACTTATTATGTGTGTGACCCCGGGCAAGTCACTCAACCCTGTTTGCCTCAGTTTCCTCATCTGTAAATTGAGCTGGAGAAGGAAATGACAAACGACTCCAGTATCTTTGCCAAGAAAACACCAAATGGTGTCACAAACTGACAACTATACAACAACACAATAAACAACATAGAGATTAAGAGAAATCTTATATGCAAGCAGCAAATTAGTGAGTCTAAATTGCATCTCTCTCTAAAATGCTCCCTTTAGGGTGCAGCATGATAAAGTGGAATAAGCACCAAAGTGAGGACCGGGAGATTAGGGTTCTGGAGCCGGTTCTATTACTAAGTACCAGTTATTCTTTTTGGAACCTGCCACACCTATAAAATGAAGGCCTTGGACTGGATGACTTTTGAAATTATATGCTGTGGGCCACTCTCAGTGATTCGGATAGTAAATGTCCCCATCAAATCTATCAAGTATAGACAGCTTGATATAACTTAGTCTAAAAACAATACTAGTAATATCTCCCATTTACACGAGTTTAAGCTTTGCCAAGTGCTTTAAGTTCATAATCTAAATTTAAAAAGCAGATGCTAGTCTATCCCACCAGCAAAAGCTTTTTTTAAAGCTCTATCTGTACCTGTCAACTTTTCCACCTGTCATTCTTGTGTCCTAGTAATTTTCAGACATCTTGAAAGCATTAAATCATTCAGAAGAGTAGCCATTTCTAAACTTTGAGCCACAAAGGGCCAAGGGAAGGATTTATCTGCCAATTTGTCTAGCCTAACACACACTGCCAGTGGCATAACTTTACCTTGGACTAGTGAACTGCCAAATCAACTAGCACACATGTACTGAGTGCCTCCTATGGACAAAGAGTTGTGATATTTGCTGTGGGGGATAAAAATAAATAAAAGATATCATCCCTGCCCTGTGAGATCTTACAATCAAGGCGTAAATAAATGAAAAGTTAATAGCAAACTGAAAAATTTATGACGATATAAGATAATACTTGAATGCAAGGAAAAACAAAATATCACAGGAGATAGAGAGGCAGCCTTGGAGACAGGAAGTCCTAACTCTGATACATCCTGCCTGGATGACTTTGGACAGGCCATTTAATTTCTCAATGCCCTAAATAACTCTTGAGGACTACAATTTGCAGAGAAGGTGCAGATCTGCATTGGTAGAAAGAGTTTCCTCATCTTTTACACCAATGAAAACACAGATCCAGTCCTTAATTAATAGTTAGCATTTAAGCTTGCATTTATATGCCACTTTAAGGTTGGCAAAGTGTTTTTCAAATGGTAACTCATTTGATCATCACAATAACTCTGAAGGGTAGGTGCTGTTATTATCCCCATTTTCTAGATGACGACTTGAACTGAGAGACATTAACTGATTTGCCCATTAAATGAATCACATAGCTAGTATCTGAAGCATAATTTGAATTCAGTGCAATGCCTTTAAGACTCTCCAAAATTTGGCATCATTCCTCCATTGGAACCTATTATTCTTTTCTATGTACTCCCAGAATCCAGTCAAAATTTTACTCAATTTCCTTCCTCTATGTCTTTGTCTACACTATTCCCTATGCCTAGAATATCTCCAGGTATCTTCTTCTCCTTCTTTGCCAGTTAAATTCTTACTCATCCCTTAAAATTTAACTCAAAAGCTGTCTCTCTCTCCTCCATCCATCCTTCTCTGATTTTCCCTTTCATAATGGCCACTAATGTCAGACTTCATCTAGTTTTATAGCTATCTAATATAGTTATCATGAGATATTGTGTATTGTAGTTATCTATGTCTAACCATCCTGTAAGCTCTATAAGGTCAAGGACCCTGTCTAATTTCTATATCCTTCCTAGAACCTAGCACAGCATTCTATACATGGTTGATGCTTAATAAAAATGAATTTTATTTATCTAGTGAATTGATGGATTCAGCATTTATTAAATAAATATTTACTATGTTTCTAGTAGGTGCTAAGTACTGAGGCATTATGTATAAATGTCACAAGAGAGAACATAAGTGTTACATGAAATTCAGAGTCACCACTAAAAGGATCTCATGCTGAATCTTAGTTATTCACAGGTATGCTTCTAGGAGAATAGACCATACTGTCTTACTTGCAACAGCTAGAAAATGAATTTCCAAAACATGAAGTGTATCTTTTTTTTCTTCTAAATTAAAAACATACTCACATAAATAATAAAATGCACTAAATCAACCCCACCTTAATTTCTAGTGATACAGTAACTCTAAGCAATTATAGTATTGTAAAAGAGATCCTTTGAGTATAGCTCCCTCAGCATATTAAGTTTTCCAGAAAAGAATGAATTATAATTGATATTACAGATTATAGGTTGTCCTGTGACAATCACAGGGACATCTCCTTCTTAGTCAATGCTGGCAAGATTCTTGCCAGAGTCTTCCTTGATAGGGTGGTCCTTTACCTGTAAGAAAGTCATCTATCCAATAGCCAGTGCGGCTTCAGAAAGGGCCAAGAACATGGATGGTGTTTGCTACATGACAACTCCACGGGAAATGCCAGGAGCAGAAAAGAGGTTCTAAGGCCTTTGATACTGTCAGTTACAAGGGCTTGTGGAAGATCATGGCAAAATTTGGGTGCTCAGAGAAGTTCATCAGTATTGTACACCAGTTCCATGATGGCATGCTTGCATGGGTTCTGGATGGTGGGCAGTGCTCTCATGTTTTTCCAGTCACCAACAGAGTGAAGCAGGGCTATGCGCTTGCTCCCACGCTTTTTAGCATTATGTTTTCAGCGATGTTGACAGGACACTTTCAGCAAGGATAAAAATAACACCAAGGTCAGCTACTGCACTGATGGTAAATTATTTAACTTGAAAAGGCTACAAGGCAAGACTAAAGTGGAGGAAGAGTTGCTACATGACTTTTTGTTCACAGATGAGTGTGCACTCAATGCAGCCTCTAAGGCTGAGATGCAACAGAGTATGGATTGATTCTCTGCCTCTTGTGCTAATTTTGGCCTGACAATTAACACCAAGAAAACAGAGGTTCTCCACCAGCCAGCACCACACCATCTGTATGTGATCTCTGCACTGAAACAAAGCTGAAATTCATGTGGAGATACCTAACTTTGGCTTCAACTGAAAAGAAGGACGTTTTGGTGCCCTGTTTAAAGGCTGGCCACATGGGAAATGCATCTGTTGATTAGATAGCCCCAGCCTTAGAGGGAGCCTACACTTCCCACTGGTGCCTTTCTCATAAAGGTGAGCAGTTTGGGCCCAGGGTCTGGTGAGTAACATCATTGTGGACCCTTTCCCCTCCTAGAGAAAAGCTTGCAGACAGTGAACAGGTCTCTTTCAGGTGATCTCTCTTGTTAGCAAGAGTCAAGTATTATCAAGCTTGGGTCCTGCACCTTTTTCTGCTGGGTGCTCTCTTCTCCTGTGGCTTTCTCCCTGATGTGTATCCCAAAGCGGCCTATCCTTGACTCTCTTCTCCTCCTTAGACTCCCCCCTTCATAGTCTTGTCTCCCTTCCTCTCATGGTTTCAGCTGTGCCTCCTATGATCTCCAGACTCGTATTTCCAAGTGTCTCCCTGGATGCTGTCTTTACCTGGGTCTTCCACTGGCTGCTCAATCCCAGGATCTCCCAAACCAAGCTTATTATTGATCCCTCTGAAACTGTTTCTCCTTTTGTCTTCCTATTTATGTCCACCTGGAGGGTAAATAGCAATCATTTCCATTCTGGTCAGAAACTCTGAGGGTCTTCCCCTACCAGGCGGATTCTTTTGTGAAGTCAACTAGTCCATCTTTTGCCTCAATTCTTACCCAGCCCTTAATCACTGAATGGGTGTTGCCTCAGAAAAACTAAGACCTGGGAAAGACCTTAGCTTAAAAAGGCCAAGGTCTTCCACTGCATCTGGGGTCATCTCCAGTCATCCTGATCTATGTCTTGAAACTGAACTCAGGTGACTCTGGAGGAGAGAGTCAGGCTGATAAATCTGCATAGCTCTGCTTCATTTAAATCCAATTCATTTACAAATAAAGACATCACCCTCCTGATAGCATTAGTCCTCCTTGAGAACAATGGACAAACAACATTTATATGTGGAACCATCAGTTATGACAAATGGAGAAGTTTTGAATGCTGTGATTAATTCACTTACTTTGGCAGTATACTTTCCTGGTATGTATACATGAATGATGAGATTGACACACACATTGCCAGAGCTAGCTCAGTGTTTAGGAGGCTCCGATGGAAAGTGTGAGAGAGAAGAGGTATTAGGCTACCTAGCAGACTGGAGATCTACAGAGCCATTGTGCTGACCTCATGGTTGTATGCCTGTGAAATTTGGATAGTATAACAGTACCATAACAGGAAACTGAATCACTTCTGTATGAATTATCTTAGGAAGATTCTGAAGATCATCTGGCAAGATAAGGTACAGGACACTGAGGTTCTTTTTCAAGCTAAACTACCAACCATTCAAACTCTACTTCAGAGAGCATAATTCTGAATGGGCTGGCCACATTGTTCAAATGCCAAACATATATTTGCCTACAAGACTATTGTACAGAGAAATCATATGAAGGAAGTGCTCACACAGAGGTCAGAAAATGTAATAATACAAGGACACCCTCAAGTTCTCTCTGAAGAACTTTGGAATTGATTGTGAAACATGGGAGACATTGGCATAGGACTTCCCAACATGGTCTGCTCACATCAAAGAAGGTGCTATACTCAATGAGCAAAGCAGAATTACAGTAGTTCAAAAGAAGCATGAGATTCGTAAATTTAAAGACATCGCCACTCCAAATTGTGCCTGACCTATGGTAGAGCCTTTCAAGCTTGTATTAGTCTGATCAGCCATAATCAGACAGACTGTACCTTGATCCTAACCTAGGGAGGTCATTTTGGTCTTCCTCAAGCACAAAGGATAACAATCAACTGACCATCTTCTCACACTAAAGTCCTACTCTACTGCTTCTCCATGACATCAGAGCAACCAGACATTCTGCAAAGTTTCACTAGAGAAATACACATTGGAAACGTTTCCAAGTATAGGCCCCATGATATACTGAATCTCGAGGACAAGCCTAAAAAACATTTGAAGAGGCTTATTATCAGAGAAGAGACTAAAGGAGATTACTAGGGGATGACTTTTCCCCCATAACAACCCCTTAAATTGACTGCTAAGGCACAAAGGGACTGGTGAAGGAAGCACTCCCAAAGGTTGAAATCACAGATGCTCCACTGAAGGAGAATTACAATCACATTATACTACATCTTCATTTGAGAGACAGTACAGTGAGAATGGTGGGGAAATCACAATCACTAAAGTAGGACCAGGAAATCTGGGCTTCAGGCTGGTATAGACACTTAACTACTTTGTAACTAAATTACCTCATCTATAAAATTTGGCATAACAGTAACTGCCTTGTCTACCTCACAGGGTTATTGGGAGGATCAGAAGAGCTAATGTATATGACAATGTATTTTTCTATAATTCATTAGTATTTGCACAAAAATGGCTTATCCTGGAGCCTCACTTCTCCACAACCCAGATGACAAACTAGAATTCATCAATATTTTTTGGTTTTGACTGGTTAAAATTGATATGAGGCCCCACACTAAAATGCACATCCTTTCCTCACAGGATACCTCTTTGGGATCTCATTCACAATCTGTTTACTCTTATTTTAGGCACAATTGTTACAAGCTTGTTTATTTCATTTCCAAGCCTCAGCAGAATAGAAGTAACACATTAGAAAGGGTAAAAGGAAGCTGCTAGAGGCAAGAGTACTGACAGCAGCAAGAAGTGACAGGTGACAGCCTGACAGTGAGAAAAGGGACAGAAAACCTATAAAAAGCAGAAGGGGAAAAATACTCCAAAAGTACAGCAACGTGGGGGCCATTTACTGTAGGGGTGACAGCTCTCCACATCTCCAAAGGCCCTGAAGGCATCATTGTATTACAGGCTGCTGTTCATAATGATGGCCCTGAGTCATCTAGAAAACATTAGGTAATTTTCAGGATTGTCTGTTTAAGGATTGGAAGTATTCTAATACATTTAGCAAAGACTGTCACCCAAATTTTTTTTTAAAGTTCTGGTGGCATGATAGTTAGAAATCTGTTTACTTTTGTTCCCGCTTAATTTCCTCATCGGTCAAATGTAGACAATACTTGTCCCATCTAAATTATAGGGTTATTATGAGGATCAAATGAGAAAAACACATATTAGACTTCACTCTGAAAAGTTAAAAACAATTGCATAAACATTCTATATTCTTATCTTTTTCTCCTCAAATTTTGTTCCTTCTACTGGTTTTTCTAGCTTGCCTCTGATTGCACCAATGAACATTCTTTCCTGGAAGACCGGAAGATGGACAATAAGTCCAGTACTTTTTTGTCCCAATTAAGCATCTACCAGAAAACATAACTCATTTAGGTTCCATATTAGGATGCTGGCTTTCCTTTAAAGGGCTAATAGAAAGGTTTAAAAGCTGGGTCTGTCAGGAGTGCTTAAGGATGAGATCGGTGAAGGAAACGTGATTATCCACAAGTATGTTAAATATCCCTCCATCAGCTTTCTGTTCTGATATAGAGCTGATCCTGGTCTCTGAACTACTCTAGACAGGCAATAGAGTACAAGGTCCAGCAATTCTTGCTAGACTGGGAAATTTCTGAGCATGAGTCCCATGAGACACCAGAAACCAATCCTAATTCAGCACTACTCATCAAAAAGTTGGCCGCCTAGAAGTGAATTTATCTGTCCATGGCTATGTATGAAACTATCTATTAAGGAGCAGAGAAGTTATGATCTGTATTGCTCACACTGTACCATGCCAGGAATGTCCTGCTCCTCACCTTTTCTTCAAGGCTGAGTTCAAATCCTACCTTCTGTTGAAAGCTTTTCCCAGTCCTTCTTCCCTCCCTGAAGTCCCTTTCCCTCTGAAATTGTCTCTGTACATATCTCGTATATGTATATATTTAGCAAAAGCTAAGCTGTCTCCCTGATTAGAATGTGAGTTCTCATGAAGGCAAAAGCTGCTTTTGCATTTTTTTGCATACATTTAGCACATAGTAGTTCTTAATAAGGGGCAGGTAATAAGGATTGCCCAGAATCACACAACCAGTATATGTTAAAGGAAGAATTTAGATTGTAAACTCCTCCATTAAATTGTAATCTCTTTGAGGGCAAGGACTATATTTTGCTATGTATCTCCAGCTTTTAGTTCAGTGTCTAAAATACAGTTGTTGTTTTTGAGTCATTTTAGTCCTGTTCAACTCTCTGTGATCCCATGTGGGGTTTTCTTGGCAAAGATACTAGAGTGATTTGCCATTTCCTTCTCCAGCTCATTTTATAGATGAGGAACTGAGGCAAACAGGGTTAAGTGATTGGCCCAAAGTTATACAGCTAGTTAAGTGTCTGAGGCCATTTGAACTCAAGTCCTCCTGACTTCAGGGCTGGTGCTCTATCCATTGCACCACCTCACTGCCCTTTTGGAATATAGTAGGCTCTCAATAAATGTTTACTGATTGATTGATAGAATTTAAATCTAGATCTTCTCAGCTCTGAAACAGCTCTCTATTCACTAATGACAAAATGCTGTGTCAGAATTAAATTATTGAATTATATAATAATCACAATCAAAATAAACAATAATAAATAGTATTTATATGGTACTTTATGGTTGATAAAGCATGGATGTGTATGTGTATAAATTTTTATTTTAAGAAAGAATTTCATAATGAGGAAATGGAATACAGCATGGTCTGTAAATCTTCCTAGGGCTCTTTGTCTTGAACTCAAATGATTATAGTTTTGGCTCTCCCATGAAATTTCAGTGTGACCTTAGGCAAACTATTTAATTTTTAGTGTCTTCAGTTTCTTCATCTACAAAATGAAAGGATTAGACAAGATGATCTTCAAGATCTCTTCCAAGAATTATACAATTCTTTGAAAGGTTATTAAATACTAATGCATTTCAGCAAGTCAACAAACAGTAAGTGCCTATCAGGTGTCAGGAACTATACTAAGCACTGTATATATAAAGAAAGACAAAAAGGCAATTCCTGTTCTCAAGGAGCTCACAATCTAATGGGAGAGAAAGCATATAAACAACTACGTACAAACAAGTTATACAGGAAGGAAGGAACAGACATTTGTTAAGTACCAGGTGTGAGGCATTGTAGTAAGTGCTTTACAAATACCATTACATTTGATCCTCAACCCACCTGCCAAGTCGGTGCTATTATTATCCTCATTTTTGCAGATGAGGAAACTGAGGAAAACAGAAATGAACTGACTTGCCCAGGGTTACACAGTTAATAAATATCTGAAACTCAGGTGTTCCTGACTCTAAGCTCAGGGTTCTACTTACTGTACCAACTAGCCGCCTCCATGAGCAGGATAAATCAGAGATGATCTCAGAGGGAAGGTGCTGAGATTAAGGAGGAATAAGAAAGGCTTCTTTCAGAAGGTAGCACTTTGGGTGAGACTTGAAAGAAGCCACTAAAGCCAAAAGGTGTTGGTGAGGAGAGAGAAAGTTCCTGGCCTGGGGGAATGAGAGATGGAGGATTGTGTGCAGGGGAAAATTTAGCTGGAGATCTTTAAAAATAATTTGCTCAGTCAAAATATATGAACAGGCAGTTTTCAGATGAAAACAAAGCTATCTATAGTCATATGAAAAAATGCTCTAAATCAGTATTGACTGGAGAAATGCAAATGAAAACAACTCTGAGGTATCACCTTATGTCTATCAGGTTGGCTAATATGACATAAAGGAAAACAACAAATGTTGGAAGGGATGTGGAAAAATTAGGACACAATGCATTGTTGGTGGAGTTGTGAACTGATCCAACCATTCTGGAGAGTAACATGGAACTCTGCCTGATGAGCTATAAAACTGCATAACCTTTTATCCAGCAATACCACTACTAGGTCTGTATACCAAAGAATTTTCTTAAAAGGGTGGGGGGGGAGCCTTTTGTACAAAGATATTTATAGCAACTCTTTTTGTGGTGGCGAAGAGTTGGAAATTGAGGGGATATCTATCAGTTGGGAACAGCTAAACAAGTTGTGGTCTGTTTATAATGGAATACTATTGTGATGACAAGCTGGCTGATTTCAGAAAAACACGGAAAGATACAAACTAATGCAAAGAGAAGTGAGCAGAACCAGGAGAACATTGTACACAATAATGGTAATATTGTATGATGAACAATTGTGAATGATTCATCTGTTCTCAGCAATATAATAAGCCGAGCCAATTTCCAAAGGAGTCATGATGAAAACTTCTATGCAACTCTAGAGAAAGAACTGATGGAATCTGAATGAAGATGAAAGCATGCTATTTTTCACTTTCTTTATTTTTTCATGCTTTTTTTTTTATTGTTCTGTGTCTTTTTCACAACATGACTAATACGGAAATACGTTTTGCATGATTACACATGTATATCAAATTGTGTACCATCTCAGGGAAGATTGGAGGGAGAGAAGTTGCAACTCCAAATTTTAAAAAAGGAATGTTAAAAATTGTTTTTATATATGATTAGAAAAAAATAAAATATTATTAAAAAATAGCTTGCTCATTTGTCTAGAATAGTTGAGGTCTAATCCTATCCTGCTACAGGGGAGACAACCTGACTAACTTATCAAGGTTTGGTTTTGTTTTCTTTTGTTTTCCAACTGCATGTGACTGGCTGTCTTATTTTGTTGGTTGACAAGTTTTGCTAACGTCAGAGTATTTAAGTGGACATAAAGATGGGAACTAGGCTCCTTTAAGTACAGGAATGCATACACACACACACACACACACACACACACACACACATCAATCAATTAAATATCAGGCATCAAAGAACAGGCAAGTCACCAAGGTATCTCCCTTGATTAAAAAAACAATTTAGGAAAGTTAATATGAAGTTATTTCTAATGCTTCCTTTGTCTGAGTAAGTTTTTGTTTGTCTCATTTCAGCTAGCAAAGGAATTCTTAGGTCTAATCCCATTGTTTTATCTGTTACTGGATCACAAGATGTGAAATAACCCACACTGACTGTGTGATTGGATTTTGGTATTCCCTGCAGCCAGCATTACTAGGGTTACATTCCATCAGATTACCATCATAGGCCTTCATTGCCCTCTCCCTGAAAGGTGAAAGGTCTTAAAGTGACTGAACTGAAGTTTATTGGTAGGAAATAGTAGAAAAGGGCCAGCCAAATCCATTTCATAGTGCTACATATAGTAAATTGAGCTCTTCAGAGATGTTAACATTTTAATGTACCTGAAAGATAGCCAATATAAAATGCCAGGCAATATTTCAAACTCTGTATAAAGGATACACTAATCACTTTTATCCCGCTTTTTTAGTGGTTGAGAAATCAAAGGTCAGTGAAAAGTCATATTTGTCTAGTACAGTGGGTGCCTTGGTATATTATTGTCCTTCAGGTTCATGATCTAGCACTGAAACCTTCTTTTGATATTTGGTCCTGGGTTCTTTTGCTGCTTTGGTATTTCATTAATTAACCTCACTAAATGGGGTTGAAAGAGAATCCTGTCTTCTACTGAATTGCATTTTATAGCAAATAACAATAGTAGTTTACCTTATATAGAACATATAAATATTTTCCTCACAATAATCCTGCAAAGTAGCAGTGCACAGAGTATAACCACTATTTTAAAGATGCAAAAAACAACTCCCAAGGAAATTATGACTTTCTCACAGCTGTGATGGAATCACAGCATTGAAGGTATTCAGGGGACTCTAGCCCCATGCATATCTGAACAAGAATACCCTTATAACATAGCTGACCTATAGTCATCTAACCTTGGCCTAAACAACTCCAATGAACTGGAAACCCATGGTCTCCAAAGGCAGCCCATTCTACTTTTTGGATGACCTACCATGCAGTGAGGTATCCCTTCAAAATATGGGATTTAAAACCAGACCTTCTAGTTCTGTCTAATGTAAATGCCATTATACCATGAAATGCTTTTCAAAGAATGGTACAGAAAGTGAGCCAGGTTACAATGCAATGTCCTCTAAAGTCTCTTCCAGAAACAAATATAGGCTTCTAATAGCAGCCAAACATAGTATATTTTTTGCTGCTCTTAGGAGACTAGGAAGAACACATGTCTAGCACTTGTTTACTCACAGGACTTACACATTTATTTAACTCCTGGTGTCTACCTTTCCCTTTCTGGAAAATGGTGGTAACACGGGGGTGGTAGGTAGTAAATACAGTACTGGACCTGGAATCAGGGAGACAAAAGTTCAGATACAATCTCAGATACTTACAACTAGGTCCTGATTGGTGAGAATAATGAATTCTATGAAGCAGTCACATGTATCTGAGTTCTCATTATTTGAAGTTATAATGGATAATTGTTTCTAGTCCAATGGAAATATGCAGTAAATATTCAAATTGCAGGATTCATTATTTGCACTAATTATGACCTAGTTGTACTAGCTGTGTGACCCTAGACAAGTCATTTAATCTCTGCTTGCCTCAGCTGTAGGTTTCAAATATTTGTGAAGTGGTTTGCCAACCTTACAATGCTATATAAATGTGATAGATAGATAGATAATTATTATAATTATCCCTGTTATTTCTTACTTAAAAGAAAAATGTTGCCTTCTCCCTCTGGCTGCTATTTATCCACCCTCCAAAATGGACTCATAAGGATCATACCTTGGAGAAGCTAAAACACAAGGTTCTTCATTCCTAAAGACCAAGAATCCTATTCTTCTCCATGAACATTTTCATAAACACACTACCATAGCCTCAGGAAAGGGCCTATCCAAGGACTACACTGTTGTTGCACTCCCTATGCCAGCTCAGAACAAAACACCCCACCCTGGCACCACTTCCTTATAAGTTGGACTTCCTCCATTAGAATGTAAAGTCCATGAAGGCAGGGATCAGGCTGTTCTGGAGTTGGCTTATACCTACATGAGAATAGACTGTTAAATTTTCAATGTGAGCATATACATCTTGAAAATTGTCAAATGCTACAAATTAAGACTTGATTTGTTTAATTGATTATTTGGTTTTTAAGAAAGTGATGGAAAAAATGTTAAAAATACAGATTAAACTTAAAACTATGTCATATATACTCCCCAACCCCTAGCCAGGTGTTAAACACTTATCAGCAGACTCCTGGCAGGAATTCTTCCATTTTTACATTTGAATCTCCAACATTTAGCACAGTTCTTGGCATAAAGCAAGCACTTTTCCTTAAATTAGATCATTACTATGAAAGTCCTTTGAGATTTTTAGGAAAAAATGTAATGGCATATAAATTCAAGATGCCAAATAGAAAAATACAAAGTTCATTGGCTTAACTACTTAACTCAGAATTTATAAGAGTTTGAAGCAAATGAAGTTGGAGATACAAAAGAAATAGGTGAGTTCTTTTCTTATATGTACCTGAGTTCAAACGGGAAAAAGTGGTAGTATCTTTTCAGGGTGAATTCATTGTTCTTTCCACTTTGCCAGGCTGTCTATTTGGGAAAATAAGTCCAATAAGCATGAAGCAACTAAAGGCAAAAGCAAGCCTGTAGTATAGTGGAAAGAGTTCTGGATTTGGTGCCCAATGACTTAGGTTCAAATCCTAACATTGCCACTTATTGTAGGTGTCACCTTTGGATAAGACACTTAATCAGCTGATGAGCTGAAGTTTCTTCATCTTTAAAAGGAGAGAAGTTAAACTTAACCAGATATCTAAGCTCCCAGATATCTCTTGAAATCCTTTATTACAACAGAACATTGTAATGCTGTGGAATTACCAAATAAGGGAGTGGTAGCATGAGATCAGGTTAATCAAGGTATGTTTACTGGAGAAAGAAGAGCTTTGAGTTGTCTTGAAGAAAATGAAGGGTACAAGAGGACAGACACATTACAAGCATGCAACAGAATGATCAGGACTCATGAAAGACAGTCCCTTCTGTTTTCTATCTAGGGTTAATTGGTCTGGTGCTTACTGTCAGAGATGAGGCAAAGGGAAAGGGGTAGGGGTGGAGGAGAAAGAAGAATTACTTTCTTCCCCCATTTCTTTACTCTCACAGATTCAGGGTATAAAGTTCTGGGTCAGGTCAAAGGATCACACAATAAAGCTCACATTTATGCAATACTTTATTGATTGATATAAATTGTCTATATACATACTCTCATCTGTTCCCCATTAGAATTTTATAAGATAGGCAGTGCAAATATTATAATCCTCATGTTACATATGAAACTGATGCTCAAAAGTGCTTCCTGGAGGCCACACAGCTAGTTAGTGACTGATCCGGTGCTTCAGTCTAGGTATAATGCTCCTTCTACCCCACTACCCTAATTCTCCAGTCCACATTCTTGATCTGGTAACTGGGGGGCATCTATAAATGGAATTCTTTCCTTCCTTCCTTCTGTTATTCAACAAACATTAATTTTGTACCGCTGTGTACATGAAATCATGTTAGAATGCATAGGGATACAAAGATGAATGAGACTGCCCTTGTGTAAGGAATTCAGTAGCCTCCCCACCCCACTAAAGAATAAATCGCTAAGGGAAACAATTCCTCTGAGTCACTTAGTCAAAATAAAACTAGCAGTAATGGCTGAAAGCCCCTTCCCCATTCAAAAAGTTCAAATATCAACTAACTGCCAATTCCTCTGGAGTCTTTGGCCCTCCTTCCCCAATAGAATGAATCCACACCAGCACCAGCCCATAGGCTTAGGTCCTCCAAGGCCCAGTACTTCTCAACCCAGATAAGAACCCTATAGAAATCTTCAAGAATTTATTGGTTTAGGACCACCTAGGGCCCAGCAGATGTGTTGATGTATTTTAACTGTCCCCAACTGCTCTTTTTTTCTAAGTATGTCTCCTCGATAAAGTCATGTGCTTCATTTCTTAATACCCAAACCTTAGTAACCCTGTATAGTTAACATAGCCTGTTTTAGAGATACAAACTCCACACCCAAAAGTACACGGCAAAGCAAAGCATATAAATGGCACATGAGTTGTGAAGACAATGTCTGCTATATAGCACAGAGGATAGCAAACATTTCTATCTGGTAAAATAAAGGTCTAAAATTAATCCCTACTTTAAAACATTATAGTAGTTGCTCTCAAAATTTTTGATCTCAGGACCCCTTTAAATTCTTAAGGATCATTGTGGACTCCAAAGAGCTTTTGTTTATGTGTGTTACATTTATTGATATTTACCATATTAGAAACCAAAACTGATAAAATTTTAACTGCATAGAATCATTGTTAAATTCTAGGTCCATTATTATATTAATATTAAATTAAAATATTAAATCTAATTAAACTGTTAATTATTGAATTAATTTAAAATAAGTCTATCACATATTAACAAGAATAATTTATTTTTATAGAAAGCAACCATATTTTCTGAAAACAAAAATATTCAGTGAAAAGAATGGTATTGTTTTACCTATTTTTGGAAATAGCTTTAATGTCTGGTTTAATAGAAGACAATTGGACTCTCATGTCTGCTTCTGCATTCAATCTGTTGTGATATATTGTTTTGATTGAAGTATATTAAGAAAATGTAGCTTCACAAAGATATTCAATTGCAAAATAAAGGAGTATTTTAACAGGCAAATAACATCTTAGTATTATTATGAAAATATTTTGACACTGTAGACTCCTTGAAAAGGTCTAAGGACCCTCAAGTGTCTGTGGACCACACTTTGAGAACTGTTATACTGCAGTATCTTTCTTCCCAGAAACTCAGAGCAGTTTCCAAGCAGTCCTTCCTGATGAGCACCATGGAAATAGATAAGAGTATGATGCATCCTTTACAGTGCAGATGGATAAATTACAACACAGACAAAATAAATGTGATGCCTAATTCCCATCTGGATCCTAGGCAGCTGTGTAATGCAGAGGATAAAGCACTAGACCTAGAGTCAGGAAGACCCAAATGTTAATCTAGCTTTAGAAAACTAGCTGTGTGGCTTTGGGCAAATCACTTACCCTGTCTGCCTTGGTTTACTCATACGTAAAATGTGGTTCTTGAGAGGGTAAAATGAGGCGATATTTGTAAAGTGGTTTATAAATCCTAAAAGTGCTATATAAATGCTAGTTACTATTTTTACCTTTAAAATTTCCAGCCACTGCCAACTAGACTTCAAATTTCTACCAATCTCATGTGTAGAATGTTAAATAGATATGAGTAATGCCTATGATGCAGGTCATTTATTCACATTAGCACATCATACAGTAAAGCATGCTAGAGTCTGTATTACATTTAGATTCCTTGGAAGACTGTTTCTTTTTTTCATTTTCTAATTGTCTCAGCTTCATCTCCTTTTTTCTTGATTCTCTAATTTTCCTCATTATTATTTTCCAACCCATCCCTCAGCTTCTCTTGAAATCCCCAAGGAGGAGAGGATGACAGAGAAACAGCATACCATATCCAGCTGCACCATACTCCAGGCCACTGGCACACCTTCCACCAAAACACAAGTTTCAAAAACTGCTCAGCACAAATGGCTCTTAAACAATGAGCTGAGGAATATGAGTTATAAGAAATAAGGCTGCACAAGCAGTTTTAAGTGAATTGTAATGAAGAGAAAAACAGAGGAGAGGAGAGAAGAGAGGAGAGGAAAATGAATGTGCTCAGTTGGAAGGTTCTGAAACTCCAACAAACTCATTTTCAAGAAAATCAGTAATAGAATAGCCAATTTTTCTCATGTCTATGGAAGCAATCTATTTACTAGGCCACCTGGCATTCCCTGGATAAAAAGGAACATACTTTTTCTACTATAAATGGAGGGAAAAAAAACTTTCAGAAGGACAAGAAGCTAACAGTACCTCTCAGATGAGATGCTTCTTGAAAAATAAAGTTTCCACCCATTCCTTAAAGGTCTTTTCTTCTCTGTAAATACATAAATACAGGATTTGAATGTTACATTTGCATTTGCCATCTATAAACTCAAAGAAATTGTGGATGCAAGGAAGCTTTGAAGCCTCTCTGCCTGGGGAGATACTCGTTTACAATTTTGAAGGCAGCAAAGAAATTTTTTTCCCCTTTCAAGTTTCATTATATAAACGCAAAGAAAAATCACGTGGTGTTACTCATCAGTTGCTTTCCAGAATCCTTGAAAGACTAGGAGATCTTTAAAAAAGAAAGAATGGTATACTTATAAAAAGTCACTGAGTAAGGCATAACATAACATCTCTTTTAGTATCTAATTAAGAATTCTCTGAGAAAAGTCTCTCATCCCAAAACAAAACAACAACAACAAATAAGCTAAAAAACACAGCCGTCATAGCTAATCAGTACACCTGTTGCTGTGTGATCGTTTTACTCACCACTGTGGTTAAAAATGTCTGTTCTAGGGAAGCAAGCAGTCTCTGGCCTCACGATCACTGAGCAAGGCCTCGAATTCTAGGCATACCCTTGAGGAATCAGGTTATCTTTCCCTAATACCACCATCTCAAGCCTGTGTGGTCTCCTTACTGTTGGCCATGAGTGACTAGCACTCCAGTTCTGTTTAATAATTAACATCAATTAGCTTTTACAAAGGGCTTCAGGGGTGGGGAACTGGTGGCCTCCAGTACACACATGGTCCTTGGGTGCAGTCTTTTGACCAAGTCCAAGTTTGACAGAGCAAATCGAAGTCTGGATTCACTTGAGGGCTGCATGTGGCCTAGAGGTCCCAGGTTCCCCATTTGGGCTATTCCTTCAAAGATATGACAAAAACAGAAGAATGAATATTCTCTACCCCCACTCCCAAAGACACACCCTTTCCTCTGTCCTTTCTGTCTTAGGGAAAAGTAGTCTCAGACTTAATGCAGCTTCTACATAGCACTGATGCCACCAAGTTCATGTCCAAAAGTGGCATTGATAGAGCTGAATCCTTCCTTCTCTCTGATGCTATTGGGCTGAGTCTAAAAGCTTGCCACATGCTCCCCTGAGCATTCAAGCAGGGACACCTGAAAAACATGATTTGGGCATGACTGCCAACCCTTAGGTGGTTCATTCTCTTGACCTCAAAATTCACAAGTTCATGACCTCCAGATTAATTTTCTTCACATCAAACAAAAGAAGACGTGCCAACACCAAAAACCAAGGCCACATGTCGGTCTTGGATGAAGAGAACCTAAGACCTCTTGCCTTGTGGTGCTATCTTCCTTATCTCAAAAGAACATCGTTGTGTAGAGATAAATCAAAACCAAGAGAAGCAGTCAAAAGAAGAGAAAAGAGGACAAGGTCAACCAATGCCTTTTGAAGATGCCCCTAGTTCTAGTTCTGCAAATGCCAGCCAATCAAAGATGCTGCTCTTATCACCTGGTTAGCAGACCAGAAACAGTTACAGATTTCCATGCATGCTCATATCTCTCCAAAACACTTCCATTACACACTGTCATGACTCTCCAAAAGCCTCTTCCACAAAGGGAAATTGTATTCATAATTCTGTACACATGCTCATAAGAACTGGGCTCCACCATTACAGTTATAAAAAGCCACTCAGTATGACATAACATCTCCTTTAGGACCTACGTACTCCCTGAGAAAATTTACTTATACCAAAACAAATAATTAAAATACCATCAAAATCAAAACTTTTATAATTAAGTATGCCTGTTCTTGTGTGATAGTTTCACTGTCCACTATGGTAATATTGGTCCTATTGTTTGTCGAATATATCCCTGATTTATGGATGTGATGAATCTATTTAGCTACTTTGGAATTTATAAAAGATAGGCAGATAGGTAGATAGATAAATAAATAAAAAGTTAGAGTCTATATTTTAATTCTTCAGTATGTGTGATATATACATATATAGCTCATATTACCCAATGAGTATATAAACACAAATATAAATGCACTTACATGAACATATACATACATACACACATACAGACGGACATACTTCAATATGTATGAGTATGTATAGCTTCCAAAGCAACCAAATAGTTAACATATGTAAATACATATAAATATATACATATATACATATGTCTATACAGTCTTACAAACTTTCAACACATCTATAAATAAATCACATGCAAACAATATGACAAATATTTTTAATCATAGTGGTGAGTGAAATTATAACACAGAATAACAAACAGGTGTACTGATGATCTATAAAGCGGTCATTTGGAGGGCAGCAGTTTTAATTCTTTATTGTGGGATAGATTTTTCTCAAGAAATTTTTAATTAGGTACTAAAAGAGATGTTATGTCTTATTGTGTGCCTTTTTATAAGCATAACCTCCTTCCTTTTTAAAGATCTTCATCTAGTCTTTCAAGAATTCTGGAAAGGAACTCATGAGGAATGCCAAGTAATTTTTCTACAGGTTGTATAACAAAACTTGAAAGGGAAATCTGCTTTTTT
Organism: Phascolarctos cinereus; assembly: GCF_003287225.1. Taxonomy (NCBI): domain Eukaryota; kingdom Metazoa; phylum Chordata; class Mammalia; order Diprotodontia; family Phascolarctidae; genus Phascolarctos; species Phascolarctos cinereus. Next base: position 344,832,631 of record NW_027555958.1, read on the forward strand.
GCCTTCTATCTCAGCAGGCATCTAAAACACCTCTCTGTGTCTCTCTCTGTCTCTCTATCTCTTTCTTCTCTCTCTCACACAAACATATAAACATGTGTGTGTGTGTGTGTATTTATGTCTGTACCTATAGAGATATATATCTCCCAAAGCAACAGAAAGGTGTGTATATGAATATACGTATATGTACATAGATAAATACACATATATGTACTTACACATCTGTGATCGCCTCAGTACATTTACTCCCAGCAACAATGAAAACAGACCATAGACAATTTATCATCCCTGCTTTCTCTTGCTATTCAACCTTTTTCCATGTCTTCACAATGAAGTCTATTGAACATGCTGGGGTCCTTCCTTGAAATCTTTTTGTTGTTGTTGTTGTTTCTTTTTTTTTAATATAAATTTTTTAATTTTTAGTTTTCATTCACTTCCACAAGTTTTTGAGTTCTAAATTTTCACCCCATCTCACCCCTCCCCCCACCTCAAGACGGCATGCATTCTGAATATCCCTTCCCCTAGTCTGTCCTCTCTTCTATCTCTCCCCCCTTCTCTTATCCCCTTCCCCTTCTATTTTCCTGTAGGGCAGGATAGACTTCTGTACCCCATTTCCTGTATTTCTTATTTCCCAGTAGCATGTGAAAACATTTTTTTAAACATACGTTTTTAAAACTAGGTTTCAAAATTCTCTCTTCCTCCCTCCCCACCCACCCTCATTGAAAAGGCAAGCAACTCAACATAGGTTGTACATGTGCAGTTATGCAAAACACATCCATAGTAGACATGTTGTGAAAAACTAACTGTTTCCCTTAATCCTGTCCTGCCCTCCCATTTATTCCCATTCTTTCTTTTGACCTTGTCCCTCCTCAGAAGTATTTGCTTCTGATTACCCACTCTCCCAATCTGCCCTTCTCTCTATCATTCCCCTGCTCTCTTGTTCCCTTCTCCCCCTATTGTCCTGTAGGGTAAAACAGATTTCCATACCCAATTGAATGTGTATGTTATTCCCTCCTTAAGCCAAATCCTATGAGAATAAGATTCACTCATTCCCTCTCACCTTCCCCCATTTCCCCTCCACTGTAAGAGACTTTTCTTTTCTGTTGTTTTTTTTTGTGATAATTTACCCCATTCTACCTCTCCCTTTCTTCTTCTCTGAGTATAATCCTCTCTCATACCTTAATTTTATTCTCCAGATATGACCCCTTAATCTTCAACTCACCCTGTGCCCTCTATCTATCTATCTCTATATACATACATATAATTTTTTCCCTCCAACTACCCTAATACTGATGAAGGTCTCATGAGCTATAAATATCATCTTTCCATGCAGGAATGTTAACAGTTCAGTCTTAATAAGTCTCTTATGATTTCTCTTTCCTGTTTACCTCTTCATGTTCCACTGGAGTCCTGTATTTCAAAGTCAAATTTTCTATTCAGTTCTGGTCTTTTCATCAGGAATGCTTGAAAGTCCTCTATTTCACTGAATGACCATTTTTTCCCCTGAAGGATTATGCTCAGTTTTGCTGGGTAGGTGATTCTTGTCTGTAATCCTATCTCCTTTGCCCTCTGGAATATTATATTCCATGCCCTGTGGTCTCTTAATGTAGAAGCTGATAAATCTTGTGTTATCCTGATTGTGTTTCCACAGCACTTGAATTGTTTCCTTCTGGCAGCTTGTAATATTTTCTCCTTGACCTGGGAACTCTGGAATTTGGCTATAATATTCCTAGGAGTTTTTCTCAGGAGGAGATCTGTGGATTCTTTCCATTTCCATTTTGCCCTGTGGTTCTAATATATCAGGGCAGTTTTCCTTGATAATTTCTTGAAAGATGATGTCTAGGCTCTTTTTTTGATCATGACTTTCAGATAGTCCAATAATTTTTAAATTCTCTCTCCTCGATCTATTTTCCAGGTCAGTTGTTTTTCTTAATGAGATATTTCATATTGTTTTCTAATTTTTCTTTCTTTTGGATTTATTTTACAGTGTCTTGATTTCTCATAAAGTCACTAGCTTCCAATTGCTCTATTCTAATTTTTAAGGAAGTATTTTCTTCAGTAATCTTTTGGACTTCCTTTTCCATTTGGCCAATTTTTCTTTTTAGGGCATTCTTCTCCTCATTGGCTTTTTGGACCTCTTTTGACATTTGGGTTAGGCTATTTTTTAAGGTGTTATTTTCTTCAGTATTCTTTTGGGTCTCCTCTAGCAAGCTGTTGACTTGTTTTTCATGATTTTCTTGAATCACTGTCATTTCTCTTCCCAGTTTTTCCTCTACTTCCCTTACTTGCTTCTCAAAATCCCTTTTGAGCTCTTCCAAGGCCTGAGACTGATTCATATTTTTCTTGGAGGCTTTGGATGTAGCAGCTTTGACTTTGTTGTCTTCTTCTGGTTGTAGATTTTGATCTTCTTTGTCACCAAAGTAAGATAATATAATCTGACTCTTTTTGCACTGCTTGCTCATGATCCCGGCCAATTACTCGAGTTTTAAACTCTTTGTTAAGGTACAAATCTGCTTCCAATGTGGAGAATGTACTGTCCTAAGCTTCAGGGGTTTGTACAGCTGTTTTCAGAGATACTTGTAGGGGCCTGTAAATTTTCAGTTCTTCCAAGGTGGTATGATAAGGGGTGAGGTGTTTACTCCTTTCCTGGCCTGTGACCACAAGTACTCCTTTCTGTCCTGTAACTGTGAGGAGGGGTTCCTTTCCACAGCCACTACAAGCTCCACCACACCAGCACTCCTCCTCACCCCAGCACCGCCACCCAGAACTGTGACCCAGATCCAAACATGGGCAAAGCAAGAGATCCCTGCAATCCCTCTCTGATCAGCCACTGGATTCCCCCTCAGTCTATGGGCCGATGCTCAGGAAGCAGCTGCCTCCCCCCCCCCGGGCCATGCTCTTGGGTAATGCAGCTGAGACCCTGCCTTCCTGTCTCAGCAGAAACAGACTTTTCCCATTGACCTTCTAAGCTGTCTTTGGCATCCATGGATTGAGGAGTCTGGAAACCTCTAAATAAGATCTATCCATCACTCTGTTCCATTACATGACTGGCTCATCTACTTTTCAAGCCAAGTCCCATTGGCAATATCTATTGCAATGCTTCTAGTGCACATTTCTTTAAGGCTAATATTTTGCCACTTGCCCCCACCCACCATGCATTTGTTCATCGTGTTTGGGTGACCTACAACTTCAAATTTTTGGAGATTGGGGTAGACCATATTTGATAGCCATATAACGTCAATGGAAAGAGAAAATTGGTTCTGAAATGATGGGCCTTTTCTTTCTCTCTCTCTCTCTCTCTCTTTTTTTCAGGAAAAGCTTAGGATGACAGAAAGTGCTATGCAATTTTTCAAATGCAATCTAGCCTATCCTCTAGCTCCTACTAAATTATTGACCCCGAACACCTTACATCTGAAATATCTGCCCTCAAGACATATATACTGATGGACCAACTCTGTGAACTATCTATCCAAGTACACATCTTAGTCTGACCAATAGGCAATCTTCATAAGCCTTGGCTTTTCCTGTATGTCTGGTTAGGCCAACTCTTTTATGCTTTACTTGGCTTGTTTGTACATAGTTATTTGCATGCCATCTTCCTTATTACACTGTGAGGTCCTTGAAAGCAGAATCTTTTGTTTAGCTTTGTTTTTTATCTCTAGCACTTAGCACAGCATCAGGCATGCAGTAAACACTTAATAAATGTTTGCTGACAGGTCTTGACTAATGGCCTCTCCGAGTTTCCATTTCCTTATCTGTTAAATAATGAGACTGAATTTGTTTAGGCCCCTTCAAGCTCTAAAATTTCTACGATATGAGAAGACAGTTTCTTTCTGACTCCAAATGAGTGATCTTTCCTGGTTTTGCCACACTTCATTATTCCAAATGGCATGAAATTCAATAAATATTTTTGAGTTCTACTATAATTTATTAAAAAAAAATTTCAAAGTAAAATCAATACTAACTTTGGTTAAAAAATATGTATAGTCTCAAACCATATTTTAGGAGGGAGAAAGGCTTTGTTACCAAGTCAAACCATTTTACATTGTTTATATTCTCAATGGTACCTTCCACAGGGCTTCACATACGTTGGAAACAGAAACTCCATAAACATTTATTTATTGATTAATTAAGCAAGAAGGCATTATAACACTGATAAGATTTAGAATTACATTACCTAGAAATTAATGCTTTTCAGCAGTATCTGTTATTATACAGATGGAAGCATCCATCATCTAGGCAACAAATTGTTTCAATATAAGTCTTGGCTAAAAACAGTAGAGTAGACCCATGTTCTGACAGAGTCATATTTCCTGAACTTAAAGAACCAAATCCCTCGCAGGTCAATAGAGTTTCTTATATTTCTAATAGACCTAGACTTAAAGGTCGGTCTCTCCCACTTTTAAAGACTACACTATAAAAACTTAAATTTACCAAATAGGTAGTATTCAATTTCCAAAACAATTCACTACAGGATTTCTTCAAAATACCGTGTCACCTTTAACCACTTAAAATGTCAGACATTTTACAGAAAAACATCAAACTGATTTACACATGACTTTTTATGAACACATCTTCTTTGAGGTACATTGGTTGTGTATATTTTCTTGGATGTAGAAAGATTTTTGAATAAGATTTCAGAAACAGTGTTAGCTACCCTGCTTTCTTGGGAGTGCAAAGAAGATTAATAACATCTGCCTTCACATTTTAAACTCAGTTTATACGGGTCATAGACTTATCAAGTATTAAATATGGAATTCCCTCTTAGCCTGTTATCTAGCCCAATCATTCAGTCAATAAAACATTTATTAAGTACCTGTTTTGTACTACACACTATATTAACTACTTGGGAGCAAAAGCAAAGCAGTGCCTGCCCTCAAATATCATCCAAAACAGGAATGCTCTCTCAAGCTTCCCAAACGAGAGGTTATTATCTGGAAGGCCTCTAGTAACAGGACATCCAATGCATTCCATCTTGAGAAGTATAGGACAATTTTCCTGATACTGATCCAGAAATCAGACTCCTTGTAACTTCTACCAGTTTAATCATAATTTTGCCATCTTGGGAAAAACATGTCTACTGTTTTCCCCAAATGACATACCTTCAGATACTTGAAGATTATCATTCTTCTTGTCTTTCCTCTCTCTCTCTCTCTCTTTCTTTCTCTCTCTCTGATTTAAACATCTCTAATTTCTTTAACCAATATAATGAAATGTCGTGAACTTGATCATTATCCTTTTAGATGCATTACAAGTTATCAATACCCTAACTCTCCTCCTTCCAGGTGATCCTAGCAACCTGTGAGATAGCAAAATCTCATTTCAGAGCCCACTAAGTGCTCTTGTCATGGATAAACAAGTTACCCCCAAATGGGGACACTTGTTTTCTTACAAATTAAGTAATCAAGTATAAGAAGTTAGAACTACAAATAAGAACACAAATAAACTTAATTGAAGGGCTATACTGTAGTATACAATGTAGGATCAAATGAGTTCACATATGTAAAACATTTTTCAAAACTTAAAGCACTATATAAATTCTAGTTGTTTATTATTATTATTATCACTATTTTCTAATACTATAAATAGCTCAACTATCTTCTCCTTACTATTTATATATATATATATATATATATATATATATATATATATATTATATATATTATATTGATTGATTGATTTATGTTTTGAAATACTGCCAGCTGGTACTTTAGTTTAGCAACTAAAGAGAATGAAGAACCTAATTTGGTAGAAAGGCCCCCTGATGAAGATCAGAAAGGTGAATTCCATTTAGTCTGAACTCTGCCCCTAACTTATTATGGGACCTGGGATAACCTCTCTGTGCCTAAGTTTTCATCATATATACATTAGAAATACTAACCTCTTCTCTCCTCTTCCCTTCCTCAAAGCTATTGTGATCCTTATCATCTGACAACATTTATTGAGCACCTACTACATGCACAGTAGCATTGAATGGGATACTAGGCTTAGAAAGAAGCATAAGACATGGTCTTGGCCCTAAGAAAATTTATTTGGCGGACATAGTATTCACATAAAAAGAAACAGCAACAGCATAGAGCAAGCAGCACCTAATGATGGTTTATATAATCTTAGCGGCATGAGTTCAAAGGAGGAAGCAATGACTATGAGTTGGGTGGTTGGGGAAGAATTCATGGAGGAAGTGGAATTTGAATTAGTCCTTGAAGGAAGAGGATAACCTAGACAAGGTAAGAAAAGTGTGCCGGCAGAGCCAAGGTGGTGGAGTGAAAGCAGCGACTAGCTTGAGCTTTCCCCTAAACCCCTCCAAATACTTGTAAAAAATGGATCTAAGCAAATTGTAGAGCAGCAGAACCCACAAAAAGACAGAGTAGCCAACTGAGGGTTTTGAATGCCACCCAAGGAGCTTATATTTTATGCTGCTGGTTGGCACTAGGAAGCCAGGTGAAAACAGATAGAAAGTATTTCGAAAAGTAAAAAAAAAAAAGCAGTGCATAAATTTAAGTTGGTGGTATTACCATTGTTAAGGGGGATGGGGAAGAAGAAATAAAAGGTTAATTCAGGTAAGAACCCATTCAGGTAATGATGCATTCTCTTTTCCCTGTCTCAGCAGAGTTAATGACAGTGGAGTCTGCCAATTTAAAGTGGAAATGTTTCAAAACAAAGGAATCCAATTTACACAGCCCACTTTAATAGTCAGCTAGTTTTATCAACAAAAGAGAAGAGACTATTGTCGCAACCTTCTTTCTGTTGTGGTTTTTTTCTTCTTCCTTCCCCTACAGGAATAGAAGGAGGATATTAAAAGAAATGTTAATGGGGCAAACCCAGGAGTTTTCACTAATGTCTTAAAGAGGCTTTTATAGAATAGCAATTATGTGAAATATAAAATATACAGTACAGTTAGAACATCAACAATGAAATACTCCATTTGTGGGCTCTCAGTTACCTAGTATTGAACATTCATGGTTTTGATTCTGCTACCAGAATTGATGAGTTCTAAAAAGCTATTTAGATATATTATGCTCCAGACCTGTGAGTTCATCAGCATAGAGATCTTTCCTCGAGGAATCTCTGTCTACTTAAAGTTATTCTCAAACTTACAGTCTGAGAGAGTTACCTAGGACTTTTGTTCAGTTGTTTCAGTCATGTCTGACTCTTCATTTGGCGTTTTCTTAGCAAAAAAACCCCCCAAAAAACACAAAACTGGAGTGGCTTGCCATTTCCTTCTCCAACTCATTTTACAGATGAGGAAACTGAGGCAAACAAAGTTAAAGGACTTGTCCAGGGTCACACAACTAGTAAGTGTCTGAGACCAGATATGAACACATGAAGATGAGTCTTTCTAACTCCAGGCCTAGCACTCTATCCACTGCACCACCTAGCTGACTTCTTCCTTGGGGCACTGAGAAATTGTTACTTGTCCAGGGACACATAGCCAATTAGTGACAGGCATGGAAACAAAGTCTATTTACTTCTAAAGGTTATTTGAGGACAGCACTTAGTAAATGTTCCAGGACCACATAAATGAACAAAAGTTGACTCAAAGACTGGTAGCCCAAATAACTAAGTTCAGATATTCTAGGCCTCAAGGCCAGTCTACATGATATTTCTCCATGTTTGTATTTGTAAGATATATGTATATACCTAAATGTATGTATGCATGCATGCATGTAAACACAAACATATATATGCATGTAAACATATACCCCTCACATACATATATATCCACCTGCATGTGTATACCTATATGTATTTATTCATACAACCCTCACACACATACACACATGTATGTGTATGTGTGTGCATGTGCATATATGAAAACAAGCATTTATTAGGCACTTATTGCATTGCAGGCACTGAGCTAAGCTAAACACTGAAAGGTAGAAAAACAAATAAAATAGTCTGTATCCTCAAAGAGTTTATGTTTTAACAGGAAACAGAACATGAAAATACGTAAGTATATACAGAACACATAGAAAAAGAATATAAGGTAGCTTGGGAAGGGAGAACTCCAGGAGCTGGGGAATTAAGAAAGACTGAATATAGAAGATGATCCTCGAGCTGAATCTTGATGGAAACCAGGGATTCCAAGTGACAAGGGTGAGGAAGAAGGTGGACAGTCAGTGTGAAGGCACAGATGAAGGAGATTGAATATTGTGTATTTTGAAAAAGTAGGTCCACAGACAATATGGAGGGGAATAACATGATAAAAGACTACAAAGACAGGAAGGGGGTAGATTATAAGAAATTTAAAAGCCAAAAAGGAGTTTATATTTGATCCTAGAGATAATAGAGAGCCATGGGCGTTTATTAGCCTTTCTCATTGCCAAAGTTAACCCTTCATGCATCCTTCCTCCCATACTACATAGGGTAGAGTAGGAGGTTGAAGTAAAGAAGCTGTGAGATGAGAAAGAGGTGAAAAGAGAGGATTCATAAGAAAAGGCCTTGATTGTCTTGGTAAAGCAGAAGGGAAGAGCTTTAGCTAAAAGTGTGGGAGAGAAATGTTAAGTGGAGCTTGAGGAGAGGTAAGTTTATTCCAAATATACAATAATAAATGCTTACACATTTAGGTTTTTACTACACATGTCAAAGAAATTTAAGGCTTATGAAAATAAGATCATTCATATGTGATATCTGAAATGAAGTTTAAGGAATTAACTTCAAACCCTTTCCCTGTATAATCCATTAAGAAGAATTGTTGCTACTGGAATTGGAAGTAAACAATTGAACCCACTTGATCTGATCTACCTACAATACAACCCACGAACTATACAGAGAGGTGAGTTCAGCTCCCTTGGCCATACCTAGGGATGCATATGGAAGAGTTTAGTACTGAACCACTTATGCCACTATGCATTAAGAGCCTCCCACTATTTAAAGGAAGAGACAACTTCTGTTCTTGTCCTTTCTTCTTCCTCCCTAGAACAAATGGTGTGAAATTCTTCTCCGTGACTTCCCATGAAGGGTGGAGGAAGAGAGGCTCCTCTCTCCCTAACACTTATGGTGGCTACAAGGTAACCGGAGTGTATGATTTTCTAGATGAGCATAGTTTGGGATCTCAAGATCCTGGCTGCCACTTCTTTTGCTTTGTGTTTCTCTTCTGAACACATGGGATTAAACAATGATTCTGAAGGAATCATCTCCATTCTAGGAAGCAATCTTATGCATTCAAGAGGGCAGATACTCTTGGGTCCCCAGGTCAACGGGAGTTACACTTCAAGAGGTTCTCCTTGATCTTACTGGTTTGATTTGCTAAAAGACATAGACCTTGAAAGAGTTATCTGGACAATGTAGAGACTGGGTGTAGGTGAAATGTCAATTTAGTTCGTTCTACAAATGAATTATAGGTTACTACATCATGATGTTAAGTCTTTGTCAACAAATACTTTTGAGTGTTTTGTGTATTAAGCACTTCTTTTGAATGGAGGAAATGAATCTATCCTATATCTGATCTACACTGTCCATTGAGTATCCTTCTAGACTCTGGGAGATCCCAGACACCAGCCAAACTAAGTTACCCTGGGGCTCCAGGGTAGGAGTGTAAAGAGCCAGAGAATGTGACAAAGAACCTGACTCCTTTCTTAAGAGGCCAGGCTCCCACAGGTCCCACTAAACACAGTTGACATGAGGCCACAGCCAGGGATCCCTCAGTGAAAGAGGACAAATGTCTCACTCTCCATTGGCCTGTCAAACAAATTTCTGTGAAAGTTTTTCTACTGGTCTTTCCCCAACTCCTGGTGGAAATACAAAATAATTTGTAAAATGTCAATACAGCAACAGGGAAGAACAGAGATATGAGAATATAAGATAATTGGACAGAGAGAGACACAGAGACAGAGACAGAGAGACAGAGAAAGAGAGAGAGACTCAGTCCCTGAATAATCAAAAGTAGCTTGTATTGAAATTCAGCAGACCTGGCTGACTAGTCACATTATTTAGAGTTAGAATTAGAAGGGACTTTAGACATCATCTAGACTAGTTTCTTCATTTTACAGAAGACACTAAGGTATAAGTAGATGAAATGAAAGGCCAAAGGTCACAGAGCTAGCTTCTGGTACAGACAGTAATAAAGCCCAGATTTTTTGACTACCATTCCACTGCTCCTTCAAATACATTTCAAATTCCTGACCCTGACACTGGAGGAGTCTGTCTGGATCTTTCAAGGAAGATCATATTTCTAGCGAGGAATAAGGAAAGCTAAGCATTTATATCTATTTCCTAGCACAAGCCATGGTATTTAAACATCTTCACTTTAATTTATTATTAAGAAAATATGGATATTCTATTTGAGGTTTGAATCTAAATGCTCATTAGCAGAATCTTGCTACTAAGACCTCATGGCAAAATTATCATCAGAACAAATGCAGAAGACTCCCATCAAGCTGTCAGGAAGATGGAGAACAAATGATCATTTCATATGAAGGTGATTGGGAGGTGGAAGGAGGAAGGAGGGCATCTCTTAAATAGGCTTCTGCCCCCTGGAACCGAGAAATAATTGAAAAACAAAAGTGGAAAGGTGAAAAATTTTTCCTTATATTTCTGTCTTAGTTTTAATCCCTCTGCAAAAGGAATTTACTAGGTCTGAGCTATAGTTCCAAAACTGAGGCCTCCTTCCCAGTGAAAAGCTTCTTGCTTCAACTAATGCACAAGGAGAGAAAGAGAAGACCTACCTTATGTTCCTGCTTCTTCCCTAGCTTGCTTTTAGGTTGTGAGACAGAAGCAAAACCACCCCATCCTTCTATTTCTCTACTAGAAAATTATAAATAATTCTCCAAGTTGAAATATGAAATAATCAAGCTAATGCCTCCTCCAAACATGAGATAGCTTCTCCTACATGAAGAACAGATAAATCCTTTCCTAAAACTTCAGACTTTCCCTTTTTTATTTTTGTTTATGACAGCTCAACCTTTAGAATCATTAGATTAAAAAGTTAGAGCTGAAAGGAACCTTAGAGATCAGTTCATCCAACCATCTCATTTTACAGATGAGGAAAATGAGGACTAGGGAACTCCAATCTAAGAATCTAAGAATCAGAATTTTTTTGGAGATTCTATGAACAGTCACCTCTTTCTACCAATACCAAGACAATATGAACAAACTGTATTAGGAAGCTTTAGGTTGGAATTAAGGAAAAAGAACAATCATAAAAATTGACAGATGCTAACCACTGCCCAGGAATATGATATTGGCAGCCCCTTTGGAATTTAAAAATAAAGTGTTATACATCATAGACTGGCAGAGTTGTAAAAATCCTTAGAGATCATCAAGTTCAATATCCACATTTTACGGGTGAGAAAACTCAGTCTCTGAAAATGCACACGGCTCACTTTTTGATAGCTTTGGTACCATGGTTTATGTGTAGCTGGGTGAAGATTCAAGGAAGAACTATATAGTTATCTCTTCTATATCACAGGGATTAGGGACGCAGTACCCTCACAATCTGGAAAATAAATGCAAAATTTTTTGGCCCTCACTTATTACAGAGAAGAAGTCTGAATTTCCCGTTTTCTTTTGTGGGGTGTTTATGGCTCCTTTTTCTAAAATTTGGGTTAAGTATTTGGTCATAGGCTCTGTGTTGTCTGTTGGCCTTCATGTATCGTCTGCAGCTTTTGCAAAACTCCCAAAAAATTCCAATTTAATTTCTTATGCCAACCTATGATACATCAGAACTGCAAAAGGAAAAGTCATGATGTGGAAGGGACAACTGTATAACCTCTTTGGAATTTATACATATTAAGTCAAAAGATGACATAACTATTGCAATACAAATACAGAAAAAAGATGGCTTATTTTCAGCTTCCTCACCTTTTCCTTCTGAGGTAGATATAACTTTTTATTGTTCCATTATTCCTCCATAGTCAGTGAGTCAGCTAGCATTTAAGTTCAATTATGTTCCAGACATTGTGCTACATCCTGTATACATTATGCTAAACCGCTATAGTTTATATCATGTATAATGTAGTATGTAATACATTTATTGTTATGTGTTTATTAAGCAGCTACTATTTGCCAGCACTGTGCTAAGTGAAACTAATATGTGTATGTGTACACACAGATACACACACACACACACACATACACACACAAATGTTACATAATATTTTTTTGTATTTCATTTTTTCCAGAAGCATTAAGTAGCCTAATTTCACCATGTTACTTTATATCTCTTTCAAGGTGTGTGTATGTGTGTGTGTGTGTGTGTGTGTGTGTGTGTGTGTGTGTGTGTGTGTAAAATACAGATTAGGCAACCCATTCAGCAAACAATAATTTATTATCGTGAATAATTAATGTTCCACTAAAATTGCAATTGTATATTTGTGCCTCTGGTGCTCTATAAATCCTCCACAGAATATTATCATGTTGGAGAGGAAAAAATTTAACTTTGCAATGGAAGTCTTTTAAATTATTTGACTAAAACACACACATTACAGAAAAACAAACAGGTCTTTGTTGTTGTTTGGGGACAGGAAGATTTCTTAGCAACCACCACGCACATAGTGGATATTAAATAAATGTGTTAAATTGAATGAAATATATTGCACATTCTCTCAAATACTAAGAAAATATTCTGTAACATATGCAGTAATATCCCACTTAAATTTGGTAATTGTGTCTAAGGAATGTACTATCAAAAATTTGTTTAAAGCTCTTATCTATAACCTAGTAAAATTTACCTTGGTGGGAAAAATATGTAAATAACATAAAATCTGCATTCTCATTCAGCGATTAGGTCCCTCCAGTCTAGTATTTTCTCTCTGACAATAGCAACTTAAAAAAGGTTGTACAAAAACATACTCCTTGATGTGAACATTTTCTTAAAATTGAATGGTTGCAGACTGTCATTCAAGATGAAACAAACAAACAAAAAAAGATTAACTACTCAATAAGACCATAAGGAAATAGTGGCTTGGTTGTTATGGAATTCTGGAGAGAGACTTGGAATCAAATGACATTGAAAAAATAAATTTTAGAGCTCAGGCGTATGTTCAAATCTCAGCTCTAAAATTTACTGAGACTTTTCTGAGGCTCAGCTTCTCCATCCATGTACGATGGAAATAATAATATTTATACTACTTACTTGACATGGCTGTTTGAGGACATTTTATAAATGTTACTAGACTATATCAATGTAATTTGCTATTACTCTGTGTTTTCTCCTAGTTATCATAACCAATTGTCATAATCTCAAGAGAAGGGCAAATTACTAACAATTATACCTAAGAACATTCCAAATCTCTGAGAATAAGAGGAATGTAAGTCAAAATAACTGAGACACTTTCCATATGTCCAGCAAATTGGTAAAGTTGACAAAAGTCAAGAATAGTCAATGTTGGAGGGACTATGCTAAGACAGACATATTAATGCACTGTTTGTAGAGCTGTCAATCGGTGCAACCATTCTGGAAAGCAATTTGGAATAATGAAAATATATTAACTAAAATGTCCACACCTAGATCCTGGGATCCTACTGATGGGGTTATATCACAAAGAGGGCATTGACAAAAAGAAAGTCTTTGCATAAAGGAAATATTTATAGCAGGACTCTTTGTGGTAGCAAAGAAATGGCAACAAAGTAGAAGCCTATAGATTAGGGAATGACTAAACAAATTTGGTACATATGGGTAATGGAATATTATTGTGCTATAAGAAATAAGGAAGTGATAAATACAAAAAAGCAGGAAAGGCTTACATGAACTGATTTAAACTGAAATAAACTGAGTCAGTAAAACTGACACTGTCACAAAAACTACAAAGAACAAGTAAATCCTCAAAGAAGAGAGATGAGAAAATACTTCTTGTTCCTTTGCATAAATAGGGGACAATAAGTGTAGGGTATAGAACATTACATATAAACTCAGATTTGTTTGATGAGTTCATTGGTTTTCATGATTTTTCCCTCTTTTTTCCTATTTAAAAAAGTTATTTATTAAAAGGGATGACCCTCTGAAGAACAGGTGGGGTAGGGAGATATAGGGGGAAATCTGGGTAACATAAAAACCAAAGGTATAAATAAAAATTTATTTAAAAAACTGCTCTATAGTGTGGAGACTTTTTATTTGTGGATCCCCATCCCCTAACACAGTGTTTTGTAGACAATAAATGCTCATAAAATATTTGTAAAACTGAGTCGCACTGACCTTCATGACATCCCGAAGTACCTTCCAAAGAAAGTTCATCACAGAATCAATGAAGAAGCTAAGCATGGTATCTTTTGGCTTCTATAGTCCTTGAAATGATAAGTAAATAAGAATATTAATACCTAGGAGAGTAGATGGATAGAATGTCAACAGACACTGATGGAGAAGAGATTTAAGGACTCTGGAACAACGTGAGCAGTCACAGAAAAAAAAAAGCAAAAGCATGTGGGTATTTGGAAGAATAGTATGTAGTCACGTTTGGCTGCAGTATACAGCATGTGAGGAGGAAGTAATATAAGATAAGACTGGAAAGATGATTAGAGGCAGACTATGGGAAGCTTTGTGTGCCAGGCTAAAACATATGAAAACGTGAGAAGAAAACTGGCAAGAATTACTGGTAATATGACACAGCACATCTTCATAGTTACACAATTGTCTTTATTCAGTAGGCAGTTGTGAGCAAGTAGCAGAATGACATGGTTACTTGAGAATGAGGGCAGAATATATAAAACTTGGTAAATTACTGGGTATATGAAATAAAGGAAAGGAGGAGTAAAAAATGGATATAAGGTTACAGAAGCATGCAAGTTGGGGAAATGAAGTACCATTGACAGGGACAAAGAATGAAGGAAGAGCAGGAAGTAGGAAAAAAAAATGGTAAGTACAGGTTTAAACATCTTAAACTTGAAGTGCTACTGAAAATCCAGGTAAAAATGCCAGGAAGATAGTTAGAAATACCAGTCTGGAACTTAGGATAGAGATAGAGAATTGGGAGTCAGCCACATAGCACCAAGGGGAAGTACAGTCTTGTGGAAGAGTAGTGAACTAACCTTGAGCCAGGAAGGCCAAGATTCCAGTCCTCTCTGATGACCTATACTGTCTGTGTGACTCTAGGCAAGTCATTTAATCTCTCAGGACTCCAGGCAGTTCTCTAAGAGTTTAGGTTGCAGGGAAAGTGCTGTGGTAGAGGGAATTTCCTATTCTAAGAGTTCGGTATACCAAGAAGTCCAGTTCCTTTTCTATCTCAAAGTAGGAATGATAGTTGAAGCCATAGGAGTGGATGAGATAACTACAGAAAAGTGTTTAATGAGAAAGAGAGAAGATTACCTTTACTTCCAGGAAAGGTTGGTTAAAGAAGGGTTAAAGGGTTGGTTAAAGAAGTAGGGGAAAATAATCTGAGGAGGGTAGTGTTATAAAAGCCAATGGAGTAGAGATTTTGAAAAAGGAGGAAGTGGTCAAATGTGACAAATGTCACTGAAGAATCAAGAAGAATGAGGATGCAGCAAGAAAGATAAGAAGGCAACCTTTTTAAGACAGCAATTTCACAACTCCCCCTGTGATAAGTTTGCAAAGGATTATTATCCCTGTTTTGAAGTTGAGGAAACCAAAGTTTGGAGAGTCTCAATGTTGCCTAGTAAGTAAAAGAATTAGGACTTAAACTTAGATCTCATTATTATTATTTAGAGTCAGCTAGGTGACACAGTGGATAGAATGCTAGGTCTGGAGTCAGGAAGATTTAAGATCAAATCTGGCCTCATGCCTTACTAGCTGTTTCCTTGAGTAAGTGGCTTAACTTCTATTTGCCTCAATTTCCCCAACTGTAAGATGAGGATAATAGTACCCACTTCATCAAATGATATAATATTTGTAAAAAGCCTTAGAATAGTGCCTGGCATGTAATAAGTGTATGCAAATACTAGCTATTAATAGCTATATTAATAATGGTTATTATTAATAGATACAAATAATAATTCTTATTGGCTATTAACGATTGTCAGTAATGGTAATGATTACTGTTATCAATTGATAATAGATTGTTATAGCTATTATGTTCATGTAATAGCTATTATTAACATGGCTAATAATAACAACTAGCATTTATATACCAGTATACAAAGTACTTTATAGGTATTTTCTTATTTGATTTTCACAAGAACCCTGGAAGGCAGATGCTATTATTATCCTCATGTTACACCAACCACAAATGTCACTTTCACAATTGACTTCCTTCCATTGCAGTGGGTTTCACTTTTATAATTCCACTGACTATGATAGCTTTTTTCCCCCACAAGCATCAGACATCAGCTACTTATTAAGATGGGTCTGATCCTCACGACAATAAATGTGTTTGTTTGTTTGTTTCACTTTTCCCATATGCCAATGGAGAAATCTTGCCAGAGCTAACCTTTAGGCAAAAGGCATGTGCCTTCCCATTGTAGCTTCGCTTTTGAACACATTGGGGCACAATGTTATTTATCTAATAAAATGTCTCCAAGAACAAGAGTTCATTGATACATAATGTCTTATTTATAAGCATGTCTTGGGCTTCAGATGCTGCAGTTTTATTGCTGACAGTAAACCTTAGTCGTGGCTGCAAAGCATTTGAAATGCCTCCTCTAATCATTACTTTCTGTTCATTGCATACAAATTGCAGTTAATTCTGAAGCTAAATTAACCTTTTCAAGTCAACTGGCACTGGGTCTATGAATTCATTTAAATTGTGTGTATGTGTGTGTTTGTGTGTGTGTGTGTGTTCAACAGCCAATTCAACAAACATTAGGTACATAATATGGATAATATGTACCTAATAAAATGTACCTACTTTTCTCCCAAAGTATTTGAAAGTGAGAACTTTTGTGTGCACAAAGACCTTACGGAGCCTTGATTTTTAAGGGATCATCTAAAAAATCATCCTAATTGAAACCTATATTGCCCCATATTGTTTGAAGATTATGAACTACACTAAATTTGAGAAAAGGAACAGGTATCAAGAGAGTTGTTTGTTTGTTTTTAAGGAACAATGTCCATTTAAGCAAATATGTATACTTGTAGGGAATGAGTCAACTGTCATTAGTTAAAGCACCAAATCCTATTTGTGTTTTCATTCTTAATTCTGTTGATCACTGACCTACATTAACTTCTACATGGAAATCTATCAGCTGGGGTGTGGGGAGGGAACTACTTGACATCAAATAAATAAAGAAGAATATAGGTGGAGGCATATGGGTAAGAAAGAACTAGAGTCAATCCCTTCCTACCCCTATTCTGGATATAAAAGTATGAAATTATCTTCACACTGATTCCCAAGAAGTAACCTGAACTCTTTCATAGTATGCTTCTACTTCATTGGCTAAACTCTCTTACCTGAGCAGAGAATTAAAAATATCTATAATCATGTTTCCACTCCCCCTCCACTAACGGTTCTACTCTGACATATCAATATAGCATGAACATCACTTTGGGTTCACAAATGCTATGCCATGAGGCCACAAGTTCTGGAAGGATCTACGAAGCTAGAAAGGCTTTGAGTTTAATGTATATCTGTTGATTGAGGATCAGCTCAGCTAAATTCAGAAAGGCTCACCACCATGTTGGCCACGGGGAGATGATATTTTTTAAGAAATTGTTATTATTTTAGCTATATATAGCAACTCTCAGGATTATCTATCAAGTAAAGAAGGGCTTATGACCTGTGAGGGTGGGGAGAACGCCCACAATGATACAATGCCAGCTCTTGGAAGTATAACTGCAGCATATTAAAGAAAAACAGCCCAGACTCAAGGCCCACCCCATGGACAACTGCCTTAAGTTACTATGCTAGATTCCCTAGACTGTTTCTTCAAAGACAAATTGTCAATAATTAGGACTCCATGAGACCTCCAGAACTTTGTGCTTCTCGTGATTGGCATCAATTCTTTATATTCGAATTAAACATCTGGTAAGTGTGTCTCATTGCTTCCTTTTTTGAAATGTATTTTCTTCAAAAGAGAACCATTTCAAATTAGGTAATTAGAAATGTCTTCAAGTAAATTTCTACTTCATAGCTTCTATTATGGAACAAATTTAATTTTTACTCCGCTCATCAACAAACTTTTTTTTTTTTTTGTAAGGGCCATTTTGGAAAAGGGAAGTGTAAAAAATATTTTTATTAGCACACATACATGCTGCCCTAACCTTTATCCTGGTGAAAAGAGACCACTCTTGATCTAAATAGAATCTTCCAAGATGACCTATTTGGAAGGAGATGATTTCTGACATGTTGCCATATACATTGTATATGTGTGCATGCATTACAGAAAGAATAACATGTTCAACCACTTAAAGCTTTGAATAAGTCAGCTGAATGTTTCCAGAAAATAGAGTCTAATGAAAATGAACTTCAGAGAGAAAAGGCAAACAGATGCTCTAATTTGGCCAAGGTAATAGTCTCCATTTTTGATGAACTTTACAGGATAGGCAAATGCTCTGTGGAAAATCTCCACCATGCTCTAAGATGAGCGGTAAATTTACCTTCAAACAAATTGTTCAATGCTACAGGGTGCTTTGTTAAACAATATACTTAATGTAAGCTTTTAATACATTTGTCAAAAATCATGATTCAGAAAGATACTGATAGATAAAGTTGTCAGTTTTGCTTACCTTTTTTTTCTTTTTTTTTTTTTTATCAAGGGAAAGCCCATTGGGTTAGGGGAGAGGGTGAAAGGTATATTTAGAAATGACTGTGATGCAAAAAACAGAAAACATCAATATCTATTTAAAACATTAAAATTAAAAATTTAATTTAATTAAAAATAAAATTATTTTAAGAGGTTAGAATAAGGGGTTGAAGCTATGACATTAAATGCAGTAAGGATATATGTGAAGTCCCAAACTTAAATTTAAAAAAAATTGGTATGATAATTATAAATGAGAGTGACCTGGCTAACCCATAAGTATATGGGTATTTTAGCGGTCTGCAAGCACACTCTGCAAGCCACCAAACGATGTGGTAGTCAAAAAGAGCTAAAGTGATCCTGCAGGAGACCATAAAGCTCCTTGAGGACAGGGACTGATTTCATTTTTTTCTCTGCATCCTCATCATCTAGCACTTTGTAGGTAGTTATTAAATACTTGTTGAAGGTGAGTGGAATTCAATTGAATTAGGTTACTTTAATGAAACATAGTTTCCAAAACAGAGAGGTGACAGTCCTTTACTATTCTTCCCTAAATAAACCATATGTGGAGTAGTGTGTTTATTTTTCGGCATCACATTTTAAAAGGCCATTGACAAAAGGCAAATGAAGAGAGTGACAAAAATAATAAAATTATAGGAAATTATATCATATGTGAAGTGACTGAATGAACTATCTGGATGTATCTGGAAAATGTAAGATATTACTATTTTCCACTTTGGTTTTTTTAACTGATAAATTATATTTTCATATTTCATCCACACTAC
Source organism: Phascolarctos cinereus (assembly GCF_003287225.1). Taxonomy (NCBI): domain Eukaryota; kingdom Metazoa; phylum Chordata; class Mammalia; order Diprotodontia; family Phascolarctidae; genus Phascolarctos; species Phascolarctos cinereus. The sequence goes on from NW_027555958.1 coordinate 344,851,980, forward strand.
AATAATTAATTCACCTTCCCAACAACACACATACACCCAAGTACCATCTCCCTAACACATCGAAATTGCAATAGAGTAATTCTGATTGCTCTACTTAGCTTGGATATAGGGATATGCCAAGTATCTTATCATAAAGAAAGGAAATTTGTGAAACTTTAAATCTAAAATTTGGATGAGAATTTGGTAATGATGATAGCCCATATTAACAAACTAATTTAAGGCTAACCAAACACTTTAAATTAAGTTTTTCACTATAAGCCTAAGAAGTACATAGTATTTTAAGCATACATAATAGTAAGTGCTATTATCATTCCCATTTTATAGATAAAGAAACTGACGCTGAGAAAGAGTATGTGGTTTACCCAGAAGCACGGGAGTAAAGAGTGTCTGAGAGGGATTTTGAATTCAGGCCTTTCTGACTCTAAAGCCAGCCCTCAGTCTGCTATGCCACACTATATCTAGAAGCAATAAATATGGGGTGAAAATAAATTTGGGAGGGATACTAATGACATGTAATCTTAGCATCTACCCAAAACAGGAGTTCACTGAACCTATAATTTGATAGATATAATAAGTTTTAGGAAGGGCATGAATCATCAAGTCACTCAACTTGCCTGGGACTCAGTTTCTTCATCCATAAAATAAGGTTTTGACTAAATGGCCTCGGAGGTCCCTAACAGCTCTAAATATATAATCTGGTGAACAGATAACCTTTAAGACCCCTTCTAGCTCTGAATCTATGATTCTATGATCTTGTGACCATCCACTTCCTTTGTGAATAGCCAAAGAGTGGAAAAAATATTTTACATGTATATAACACTTTAGATTATAAATAGCATTTTCTCACATACTGGGACTTTATATCTTCATAATAGCCCTGTAAGGTAGGCAGGGCAGATATCATCATCATTTTAAAAATGAAGCAGCTAAGGTTCAGACAGATTAAAAGATTCACTTAAGGACACATAGGTAAGTATATGGAAAAGGCAGAATTGGAATGTAGGCCAAGACTGCTTCTACCACATGACATTGTCTTACTTGAATCACAGACTAATTCATGGAATTTAACACTTTATTAAAAAATCAAAGAATCATTTCCTAGAATTGGAAAGAACTACGTGATAGAAGCAATAACCTAGCCCCTGCACCCATGCAAGTTACGCTCATTTTTCCTTAAAAGGTATTGAAATCAGTCTTGAGTTCTGGTTGGCTCAGAGGATTAAAGATTTAGATTGCTGTCATCACTTCCTTATGATAGGAGTACAAAACAACCATTGCGAATGCCATGAGTTTTTAGACAATGCTTTTTTGATGGATCACAATCGGCAATTCAGGCAAGGGAACTTCACTCAGCTGAATCAATTTGAGGTGTCCTTGATGCTGATTCATGTTGAATATCCTTCTGACATTGGTAAGTACATCTTTTTTTTTATTAAATGTTTTGAAAGACATGACTCATTTTGTTTGAATATCAAACCTAAACTACCAAAGGACTGGCCTGAGTCAAACCCAACCCAGAATGGAGATTATCTGTTTTAGCCCTCTATCTTTAGACAGATAAGGTATTACATACCAACATCATTTATGACTTGGGTTCTGGAAACCCTGACCCTGGACAAAAAGATGCCAAGGAAATAAATCTGCTGTGGGGAAACATGAGAAGATAAGAGAATACTTTTCTTCTATTGCTGAAACCAACTGGCTCAGAATGGGAGCAGTGGAGAAAAAGAAGGGTGAAGGACTAGCATCTCTGACCTGCCTATGGCCTGATTCCTCCTCTATTACTTACACTTGCATAACTCATTATGTTCCAATGTGCTCTTGCAGGATTTTCAAGACAGGGAAATGATCTTATGTTTCTTGCTTAGTGATTTATTTTATCATAGCATATCCTGACACTTCTTATAGATGTTTTCCTCTTCCATGCTAGGAAGGACACATTTCAGATATCTTCCCAGATGCTGTTCCCAGCCTAATAAGCCAGAGTTGCAAGCCCTTAATAGTTTATAGATATAGCACCGAGATGCAGTGCCTTTCAGACCTTCAGGTGTCAGTTTGCTTGCTGGGTTGTTTTCCCTTCCTCTAGGTTGCTGCTACATGTTGAGGTTTCCACACAGAGAGTATAAAATAGTGAACTCGCATATCTCTTGGCTATAGTTTGAGAAATAGGTGGTCATGGTGTTCTTTGCAAGACGTTTACCTCTATATAAATCTTGGATTCTACTTTAAGTAAATGCACTTATTCTGCACTGCTATGGTGTCAGGTGGTGGAGTGGTTAAAGTGCCAGGCCTAGAGTCAGCAAGACTCTTCTTCTTAAGATCAAATCTGACCTCAGACATGTTTTAACTTTGTGATGCTGGGCAAGTCACTTAGCTCTGATTGCCTCCATTTCCTCAACTATAAAATGAGCTGGAAAAGGAAATGGCAGTATCTTTGCAAAGGAAAGCTTGAAAGGGCATCAAAAAGAGTCAGACACCACTGAAAAAGACAACAAGAAGAAACAAAATAGTGTCTTGCAATGAATTCTATCTCATTGGGGAACTTTGAAGAAAAAAATGCAGGTTAGTGAGCAGTGGTTGAATTGAAAATTAATTCAGAATACAGGAATCTGAATGAGGCAATGAGTTGCTACATATAATTAAGAGCTTTTCCCTCTAATACATAGATAATTGCCTCATATTTTAAGTTTGCTTTCTATACACAGACATAAACATTCAAAGTCTACCATCTGCAAGGCTGATACTGGGGATACAAAGTGGGAAAACAGCATGACTTCTGTCCTCAAGGAGTTCACAATCTGATAGAAAGAAATGGAACAAATAATCTTCATACAAGTTAGAATGAGTAAGTGTCTAACATGTATCTAAGATAGAAGGATGAGCCAGTCAGAGAAAGAGGGATAAGCTCCTGGTTTCAGTATTAATACCCCACATGCTTTACCAAGCCCTCAAACTTTATCTGCAAAATGAAGGTAATAACAACACCTACCATCTTAGCTACATTTCAAAAATGAATGGGACACTGGCAATGAAAGCTCCTCTGAAATTGGTGTTGTTGACAGTTGAAGGATTATTAAATTCTCATCAGACTTGTCTTTGCATGAAATATTTGGCACTTTAAGTTTTATGTTGTTTGAGAGGATGACAGCATGAATCCATTCTTGAACTAAATTATTTCTGACTTGTTATACATGGATGTCAAAAGGGATGGCAGTCCAGCTTGAGTAGAAGATAAACAGGAGCTCCATGCTGACATTCCAAAGGTGGTTTCTATATTGTTAGCTCTGTTGTGATATCAGTGAGCAAAGAGGACAATTTAGCACTATAAGAGTAAAGGAAAGCTGATCTACTAGAATTAAACATTTGGGACTGTCACATGGGAGCCAATGTTGGCAAACTAGTTGAAAGCTAGGCCTTGAGCCAGCAATGGAAAGGTTGTGTCAGATGGGGAGGTGATTTGTTCAGTTACTATATGTGAGGGCAGACAGATGGTTATCAAACCAGCAAGAATGGAGGTGATGACATACCACATGCCTCTAAATCTCCTAACATGCTTAATTTTAAAAGAAGGGTTGGTATGAGCATGGATAAGGGCATGCTCTAAAAGAGAGAGAAGAAATTAGAGCTTGTTAGACTAACAGCATCAGTTTTTACAGTTTAAGAACCAAAGGGCAGAGCGGTGACATGAGTTTCTTAGGGAGATACAGATGGTTATGGTCACATTGTTTCATTTTTGTCTCTGTATCCCTGGAGCCTAGCATAGGATCTGGCTCTAAATAGTGAAAAATAAATGTTCATTGAACTATTGAATTACTGAGAGAGACTGGATTAGAACCCAGTTCTTCTGACTCACTGTCTGGTTGTCTTTTCACCACACCTAACAGTCAAAGTAAAAAATATATGAATAAATAAATAAGTAAAAATAAAATGCAAGTTTGCCTATATATAATAGCTACTTGATAAATTCCTTGTTTTTATTCATTTGTTCATTAATTTATTCATTCACTCAGCTCAAGATGTATTCAACTGACAGTGTTTGGAAACATTAGGACTACCTTTTTAGTTGAACTGAAAATATTAAGAAAGGCACATTAGTATTTAAGTTTCTTAGGAAACAAAGACCTCCACTAATATCCCCCCACCCCCTTCCCCAATTTCTATTAGGTATATTAGGTATCTTTCTTTTATGAAAATGTGTAAAAGTCAAGAATGAAAGTTAAGACCCAGAAAAATGGGGTAAGGATGGTAACAAAAGTTAGAATGAAAAATGCACCCCTCTAGTTAAGATCCTGGGCTTCTCCCATCCCCAAAAGTTATTACAGTAATACCTCATCTAAGGTCAGCCTTGCCACCCTTCTCTATATCCTAAAAGGATTATGATATTGACCAGAAGGAGGAGGCTCTATGTTACTTCAATTACCAGTTGAGAATGGAGAACCCTTAAGGGGAGTGGTTTTAGGAACTTACCTAGAGAAGTAACTATTATTCTGGATTAATAAAGCAAAATATTAATTTTTACCTCTTCCTGAGTTGTGTAATTGCTTTTGATCATAGTGAAAATTTCCTCATTCAAGATTCCTATAAATGGTACTTCAAAACGTTTTGTGTTATAAAGAGACTTCCAGGGGGATAAGTGGACTGTCAGTTTGGACATTTCTCTCAAGCAGATCAGGACTTGAAATTAGAATAATGAGAAATTAATAAAAACTTGTTTCTGACAGAATTGTGCCTATAAGGCAGAGTACAGTATCAATATTGTTTATTCTCCCCTTGGACAAGTGCTTTATGAATTACAAAGTAATTTCCTCACAACAATCCCATGAAGTCACGAGAACAAAAATAATAATAGCTAGAGTAGAATTCTCTCAATCCTTTGGTAAAGGCATGTCCATGGTAGGGGAGAGGTGGAATCTGACGATTGTGGGTCAAAGATATGAGTCCAGACTGAAAGTAAAGATATTTATTAACATGCTAAGGAATCTATTTTCATTGATGGCAAATTCAGATTTGGTTTTTATGACCTTTCAGGCCCATTTAGAGAACACAGCCAATGAGCAGTATTTCATGGCATCTCAGGACAGAAGAGTAAAGCATTTCACAGGACAGAAGGTGCAGAGAAAAAGGAGGATCAGTGAAGGGAGAAAAGGGGAGTATTTGGAAAACAATGGCAGGACTTAGCAATAGAATAAGAACATATTCCTGGTTCAAAGGCAGTAGACCAGGAGAAGAGACCAAATAATTTTGTAACTGTGAATGAAATCCTTTTAAAGAAAACAACAGAGTTCTGAGTAGTTGTTACAACAGTTGGATGAGGCCATTTGCTTTAGTATGTCCTTGCACAGGGAATGGGATAATATTTTCTAATATTAGACCATTAGATGGTTGGGGGTTTCTACATTGTTAGTCCATCCAGATGTCATGAGATGATTGTGGCTCCTATTTTGTCCCCACGTTAGCATTTATATAGCACTTTAATATTTGCTTTATAGGCATTAATCCATTCTATCTTCACAACAGCCCTATGAAGTAGATATTATTGTTAGTCTCATTTTACAGATGAAGAAATTGAGCATCAGGAAGGTTAAGTGATTTTTCCAGGTTCATACAGCTCAGGCATACGGCAAGTATCTGAGGCAGGATTTGAATTCTGGTCTTTCTGCTTTCTAGTCCATCATTCTACCTACTATATCACTTTGCTTTTCTTAATATTATTAACAAGTGTTATTATCTCATGCTTTGAATAGCATGGTAATGATAAATAAAATTTATCATTTTTAAAAAGTTGTGCTTTCTTCAACCCTCTTCAAATGCAGACACTCATTAAACTAAATACCTCTCCCACCTTCCCTTGCTCAGTGATCATTTATGGGACAAAGGCCTAAAGGAAGGTTTTCCTTCCATATCTATGGCCTTCCCATAGTTTAAAAAAAAAAGTAGATTGCTTACATACAACACTAAAATAAACAGTATATGTATGTTTACTGGAGTTTGCTTTTAATTTTCACAAAAAGGGATCAAGGCTCACATTTGGCTCACTCTTGCCATCTCTCTTCAAGCATTGTGACTTACACATTTGGTTTTTATACCAGACCTGTGATCTTATTGGTATAAAGAACTCCCAATAAGAAAACTGCCACTTTTTTTTTTAAGGCACTTGGGGTTAAGTGACTTGCCCAGGGTCACACAGCTAGTAAGCGTCAAGTGTTCGGTCTGAGGCCGAATTTGAACTCAGGTCCTCCTGACTCCGGGGCCAGTGCTCTATCCACTGCGCCACCTAGCTGATCCGATTGGCTACTTATAGTCTTAGAAACATGCTTGCAGTATTAAGAGGTCGTATGACTTGTGCTTGCAGTATTAAGAGGTTAAGGGACTCACCTAGAGGCATACATTCAGGGTATACAGCAGAGGGATTTCCTAACTGCTTGGTCAGCTCTCTATTCATTAAGTCTCTCTGTCTTTCCAGTACAAGAGAAATTGCATAAGATTATGGACTGCATAATTTTCATCATTGAATCCCCAGGGTCTAGATAAAAGGGTGGGGAACCAATGGCCTCAAGGCCACATGTGCCCTTCTAGGTCCTTGGGTATGGTCTTTTGACTGAGTCCAAGTTTTACAGAACAAATTCTTCAATTAAAGGGATTTGTTCTGTGAAGTTTGGATTCAAAGGACCGCATTTGAGGACCTAGAGAGCCACATGTGGCCTCCAGGCCACAGGTTCCCCACCCCACGCCATTGGTAGAACAATGTCCTGCCCAGATTAGGCATTTAATAACAGTCTGTTTAGTTTTCATTCATTTATTTAATTCAATATGTTCAATTAATAGAATGCCTTATTAATAATAAAATGTTACTTCCATTATCCTATGATCAAGATAGTGTTGTTATTGTTGTTATTCAGTTGTTTTAAGTCATGTCTGAATTTATGATCCCATTTGGGGTGTTCTTGGCTAAGATAACGGAGGGGCCTGCCATTTCTTTCTCTGGCACATTTTATAGATTAGAAACTGAGGCAAACAGGGTTAAGTGACTTGCCCAGGGTCACATAGATAGTAAGTGTCTGAGGCTGAATTTGAACTCAAGTTTTCCTGACTCCAGGCCTGGTGCTCTATCCACTGTGCCACCTCACTGCCTGATCAGGGTAGTACGAGTCTGATTACACCTATTTTAGAGTTAAGGAAATTGAGGCTCAAAAAAAGTTAAGCAACCTGTCAATGCTCATACAACTAACTAATTGGGTGTCAGATTTGGGATTTGAACTCAGGTCTCCTAAATCCCAATTAAATGTTCTTTTCTCTTTACCAGATACCTCACTCTGTAAGTCGATGAAATTAGAAAGAAGTTGGCCCTCTCAATGAAGAAGGAAACTTCATGTTCTTCGGGTATAGATTCATCATGGCCTCCTGCCCATGAAGCAGCAGGTCCACATTTTAAAGAAACAACTTCAAAGCCAGATGCCACACTGCCACAGAATACCTCAAAGAATTACCTTAGGCAGCAGGCAACAGGAAACCTCCCTCAGGACTGAAATATCTAAATCTCTTCTCTGACCTTTGATTTCTTGGCAACCACAGGCTATCTCATAGCCAAGACTCCTCATGCACACAACTCTGCCTCATTTAGAGGTTAGCCATTTTCTGTATAACAGTCACTTGATGCCATCTATCTGTGGCCAGAAACTCACAGAAAACTCTACGGAACTTTCAGAGATAATTGAACTGTTCTAAATATTTGAAGAGGCATAAATGGGCTTGCACCAGAAATGGTTTAATAAAATATTTACAAGGCTATTTTCTAGTGATGCTCTTGGCTACTTCTCTCTTTTCCCCTCCTTCAGGATATATGATTTTTATCAGTTTATCACTAGTAACCAAGTGCAGCCAGTCACAGAAATTGACCTGCTACAGCAGGCAAAAATGAAGGAGTAACTTCTGGCAGGGAGAAAATCTGGGCAATTTCTCAAAAACTTTGGCATCATAAATATAGAGATTTTTATCCTAATAAGTAAAACCTGCCAATTGGGATGGGGAATGGAGAAGGATAAACTGGAAATAGGAATGAGTCTGATCATTTTGTTCTTTGTTTAGGCCACTGGCATTAATAATTTAAAAATGCATTTATGTGGGTCTCTAACAGAAGACAGAAATCTTCAGGAGCTCAGTGTTATAGGCTACTCAGGGACCAGTATTAAATCTGCAACCAGGGAAATCTTCACTTACCAGAATAAACAAAAACACAGCACAATCTACCTGGAATAGGTAGGGAATCATTGGATTCCGATTGACATAATATTCTAGGTAACTAAGTTATTATGTGTGTACATGTATATGTATATATGGTGTGTGTAGGTATGCCTATGTGCACACACACACACCATGAGTGGACAACCAATCATCATTATTATTAAGAGATTCTTAAATAATACTAATTATAATTATATTTATGTAGTGTTTCACAATTTATAGTATTTTCAAACACAGGATCTCATTTCACTCTGAAAGAATCAAGTAATATAGGTAATATGAGAACTATTATCCTCATTTCACAGATGAGAAAACTGGAACTCAAATTTGTCCATAGTGGCACAGCTGACTCCTGTACAACCTATAATCTCTAAGGTCCCTTTTAGCTCTAATATTTTATGATCCTATGATTCACGGTGCTTTCTCTAACCTCTTCATTCCCCACAGATTTAGAATTAAATTTCAGCTCTGTAACCAATTCACTTAGTGGTCATATACCTATTGGGGCATCCATTTCTTGGTCTGTAAAAGAGGGAAGATGACGTTGCTCCAATTTTGCTCACTCCCTCTCTCCCAAGGCTACTGTGCAACTTAATTAGATTCTGACTCTAAAGCACTATGAGTAAGTCTTTTAAGACAAGGGCTTTCTCTATTTTTAAAGATATTAACATACATTATGAACTTTTATCAGGGCTTGAAAGAGTACCATTAGTCTTGATCCGAACAACCTCTTGCTGTAGGGTCCAAGAAAGAAAGAGGTCATGTTTTGTGGCAAATATATTTTGACTTTTCTTATCCACCCTCAATAATGTTTAGCTCATATTGTAGCACCAGCAAATGAGTACACCAAAAATTATCATGGGCTCATGTTTCATTAAAAGAAAAATTAATATTTGATTGAGGAAAAAAGACATGACAGCAAACAAATTATTCAGGCTAAGGGAAAAAATAAAATGACACGCATACCAACTTCCTTGGATGCTTTCCAAGCATGTATTTGCCATTTTACTGAAAACTACAATATAGCTCTATTTAAAAGAAAACCATTGGACTGAGACACTAGAGCTTTGAATTCTTGTAAACTGAGTAACCTTGGGAAAGTCACTTAACTAGTGAAGACCTATATGTTTTTCTTTTATGAAACATGTTGGATTAGATCACCTCAAATGGAGGATGTCTCCAGCAGTTTTAATATTCTATGAAATGATGGGAGAAAAAGAAAAATGATTCTCTGTGATATGGAATATTAATTTATCATCCTATTGTACAATTAAGGTCACCAAATTAACATTTAATTTTCCTCTTTTCCAGAAAAAAGAAAGTTAAAATTGTAAGACTCAACAACAATAATAACAACAACAAACCATTCTTATTGCCTTCAGAGAACCTTCAGAATCCACCTATTCAATTGTTATTCAGTTGAGTGCTTATCAAATTGATTTATTATAGGTAGCAATAAAACTGTGAGGAAATTCAATAGATTCAAGTGTCCAGGCCTGGACAAATTACATCCTAGGGAACCACAAGAACTTGCAGATAAAATTGCTGAGTCACTGCTACTGATCTTTGAAAGAAATCATGAGGATTAAGTGAAAAAAGCTACAGCACTGGAAATGGGCAAATTTTCTACTGCTTTTCTCCAAAAGGTTGGGGGTGGGGGTGATAGATGAGAGAAGAGGGTCGACTGTCCAAGCCAGAAGTCACTGAGACTGACTTTGATTCTGGCAAAATTCTAAATTGAAAGAGATGCTTTGTGAGCACCTACAAAGGAAAGCAGTGATCTTTATGAACCATCGTAAGTTCATTAAGATAAAGACATGCCAGATCTACCTCAACACTATGGAAAAAACAATGCTTGGATTTCAGCAAGGCGTTTAACATAACTATAATAAAATCCTTGGGAACAACATAGAGAACTATAGGCTACATGATAGCATAGACAGATGGATTTTTGACACTGATGAACAACTAGAGCTAAAGAGTGCTTTGGTTAATGAACTTGGTGTTCATATGGAGGTAGAAATCTAATAGATATTGGCCCAAGGCTCTATTCTTTGCCATTTTCTTTTCAACCTGTTCATCATTCTTTAGGAAAGTGAATAATCAAATGCTATATGCCAGGCAATGTGGGATACAAATACCAAAAGAAATACAGTTGCCAACCTGCTACAGGCCTCTATCACCTCAAGTCTGGACCCTTGCAATGACTTCATGGCTGGTCTTCCTGATTGAAGCATCTCCCTATACCAGTCCATCCTCTACTCTGATGCCAAAGTGATCTCTCTAAAACAGTCTTTGATATTCTCTTTTCTCTAGATTTTTGTGACATTACCTACTCCTGGCTTTCTCCTACATGCCTTGTCACTCTGTTTCTGTATCCTTTACCGAATCTTCATCTCTATTATGCCTGCTAGCCATGGGAATCCCCTAGGACTCTGTTCTGGGCCCTTTTCTCTCTTTATACTATTTCATTTGGTTATCTCATCAGCTCCTATCTTTTAATTATCTCTATGCAGATGCTGTCAGATCTAGTCATCCACATCCAGAAAAAGGGAAAAGGACCTATTTGTACAAAAATATTTATAGCAGCTCTTTTTGTGGTGGCAAAGAACTGGAAGTCAAAGGGATGCCCATCCATTGGAGAATGGCTAAACAAGCTGTGGTATGTGATTGTAATGGAATATTACTGAGCAATGACAAGCAGGATGATTTCAGAAACCCTTGGGGCAAGACCCTGTGTTTGTCTTTCTTTGTGTACCAAGTGTTTAACACTGTGATGAGCATATAGTAAGTGCTTCAGAAATGCTTTCTGTGGTTGTCCCGCACTCAAGAAGCTCATATTCTGATAAGGGAAGAAAACATACATAGGAAAATGGTGGCCAAGGAAGGAACTTTTGATGTGAGATACATAGGGAGGGTTAATTATTATTCAGGGAAATACCAGAAGAAATATCTTTTAATTACTTTACTGATGTTCCCAGAGCAAGAAGTAGAAAATGGGAGGAGGGGGAAGACAGATTGCAAAACAGAACAAAACAAACTTGAGTGAACAGCTGGGTGTGATGTGAGAGTGAGGCATGATCTCTGGTGTAGCTAGATGTAGTAGGCTAAATGGGGCACAGGTAACTTACACTCAGTCGACAATCAACGCATAAAAAATCACTTCAGAGTAAACAAAAAAATACAAGCATTTTTATAGTGCTTTAAGGTTTGCAAAAACCTTTCATATATGCTATCTCATCCAATCTTCACAACAACCTAATAAGGTTGGTATTATTATCCTCATTTCTACAGATAAGGAAAGTGAGGCTAGGATAAATTCAGTAACTTGCTCAGGGCCTCATAGCTACTATTTGAGGCAGGATTTGAACCTAACTCTTACTGATAAGTCCAGCCTTTCTACTAGACAGGAAAATAAATATATATGTAAATAATTGAACAAACAGTAATTGCTCATGGCTCAGCTAAGTCAATATCACAAAAATGACAATACTCCATAAAATTAAATAATTTATTTGGTTTTATGGTGATCAAAATGCCAAATACCAAAATATTACATTATAGAGTAAAAAAAAATTTTAACTCATCTGAAGAAACAAAGAATCCATAATCTCAAGAGAAATAATGGAAAAAAAAATAGGAAGGAAGAGGTCCTGGTAGTACCAGATGTCAAACTCTATAAGAAAGCAGTAATTATCAAAACAATTTGAAACTATTAAAAAAAATAGGTCAAATACTGGATCATACTAGCTACAAAACCTACCCAAGCAAATAAATGTAGTAGTATCAAAAAGATTTTTCACAAAAAAAAATCCAATGCTGCTAAAATTATAAGATAAATAGTTACATAGGGAAAAATATTTGTAGCAAGCTATTTTTGAATAAGGGTCTCCTTTATAAAACATATAAGGAACTGATTCTAATCTACAAGACTAAGAACCATTCCCCAATTGATATATGGTCAAGGGATATAGATATTCAGTTCTTAGGGGACAAAACTCAAAACTATCTTAAGAAAAAATATTCTGGGGCAGCTAGGTGGTGCAGTGGATAGAGCACCAGCCTTGGATTCAGGAGGACCTGAGTTCAAATCCAGCCTCAGACACATAACACTTACTAGCTGTGTGACTCTGGGCAAGTCACTTAACCCCATTGCCTAGCCAAAAAAAAAAAAAAAGAAAAAGAAAAAGAAAAAATATTCCAAGTCAGCAGTAAAAAGAGAAATGCAAATTTAAAAAATTCTTAAGTTCCACCTCATACTCCTTCAGATTGGTAAAGTTGGCAAAAAAAAAAAAGGAAAATGATAGATATTGCAGGAAAACAGGCATATTAAATAACTATTGACATCTATGAATTGGTCTTGCCATTCTAAAAAGCAATTTGAAACATTCAAAGTCCTTTGCAACCTGGCCTCCTCTTATCTTTTCAGCCATCTTCTTACACCTCACTGACCACCATGTACTCTAAAATCCAGTGACATCAGCCTCCTTACTCTTCCTAGAACAAAATACTCCATCTTCCTACTCTAAACAGTTTCATTAGCTGAACTGCATGCCTGTAACATTTTCCATCCTCATCTCCATTTCCTGACTTACCTGACTTCCTTAAAATCCCAGCTAAAATCTCACCTGCTACAGGAAACCGTCCCTGGCCCTTCTTGATCTTAGTACCTTCCCTTTGAGATCGCTTCCAATTTATTATAGATATAGATATACACACAGAGAGACGTACACATATATATTGCTTTTCTGTACATGATTATTTGCATTTCTCCCCCATCAGACTTGAAAGCAAGGACTGCCGTTTGCCTTTCTCTGTATACTCAGCATTTAACACAGTGCTGGGCACAGAATAAGTACTTAATAAATATTTATTAACTGACTGACATATGATTTGTCCCCAAACAACCTTACCAATCTCTCCTTCATATACAATATATTCTAGCCAAGCAGAACTATTCAAAGTACTCTAAACATGTCCTAAGATTTTCTACCTCTATGCCTTTCTGTTTAAATATATATATATGTATATGTATATGTATATGTATATGTATATGTATATGTATATGTATATGTATATGTATATGTATATGTATATGTATATGTATATGTATATATATATATAACGCATATACATATGTATTACACATATACATATGTGCATGTAATTTTTCATGAATGTATTTTACAAGCATTTCTTTCCCTCCCAATGCCTCCCCCAATTAAATAATAAAATAAAATGAAAACTCACTTAATAAAATGAATACATGTGAAATTCAGCAAAACAATGTACATCTCATTCTGATTTTAAATTCATCACTTCTCTGAAAGAAGATTATTGGTGTGTTCCACACTGAGTCCTCTGTACTTGTGGTTTTCCATTGGATTGACCAGAGTTCTACAAATTTTCAGTTTCTTTTCTCTATAATGTTGTCATTGCATAAATTGTTCCCCTACTTCTGCACATTTCACTCTATAACACTTCACAGACATATTCCCAGTTTCCCCTGGAATTACCTACTTCGTAATTTCTTATGGCACAATAATATTCCATTAAATCATATACCACGAGTATTTAGCCATTTCTCAATGGAAAGGCAGCTCCTTAGTTTTCAGTTTGGGGCTACCACAAATAAAGAGATGCTATAAGTATTTTTATGCACATAGGCCTTTTTCCTTTTTCTTTGATCTCTTTGTGAGAGCAGGTTTACATAACTTTGATCTTACTTGGAATCTCCATCTGCACCCCCAACTGATGAGCTCGGCAATTTGGCCACCCTGGGGAAGAATATCTAATCAACATCCTAACTGCTACCTAGCTAGATTACCAACTACTATTGCTCATAAGAGGAAGGGAAGTACAATAAAAATCCATTGCCCAAAAGTAAGAAAGCTCGTTCTTTTCCAAATCTCTGTAATTGTGAGTTGGAGGACTGCCTAGGGAGAATCTCACTTACCTTACTGCCACTGTTACCTGCTCCCTCATCCCCATCTACCCCAAACTGACATTACCCACAAACCTGACCTATTCTGCCTCTCCTTCAATCATGTCTTCTGGAGCCTCCAATATATTATTAACAAACTGTCTCCCAGAACACATTACATCTTTGGCCATCCTCTTTGGCACATATTATTATTCATAAAAATAACAATGATCATAAATAATAATGATAACTCACTTTTTCTACTACTGGTTCTAAGTTTACAAAATGATTTTTTCTAAAACCACTCTATGAGACAGATATTATCTTCATTGTATAACTAACCCTAATTTTTCCCACCTTTAGATTCTTAATATAGCTGTCTCTATCCTGATATCATCCATAACAGGAATTTATCATTTGCAAAAGAGTCCTTGTCAGGACAATCCAGAACTGGCCAGGACATTTGAGGGTTACCTAACCTTCACATTTAGAAATGATAGAAATGAGCAGCAGGGGCTTGTTACCCACTGGAAATTCACTTTATATAGGTATTTCGACCCTAATACTTGGGGAGGATTGATGTTGCCTTGAGAAAGTCTTTGTGGCATATGTCTAACTTTCACTGTTGAATATTAAGTAAATTCTCTAACCAAAACACAAAATCTTCTGAGAATAATATCTGACACAAATAGCCAATTAATATTCGAAAGTTCTTTACACACATGATCTCATTTTGACCTAGAACAAAGCAGTGGTATAGATAATAATATACCTATTGTAGAGATGAGGAAATAGAAGTTCTGAGAGGATAAATAACTTGCTCAGGGTTCTACAACAAACAAGTATCTAAGGTGGGATTTGAACCTTAGTTTTCCTGACTCCAAGTCCAGGACTCTCTCCATTACATTACACTATCTCTAGGGAAACCTCATCAGATTTCCTTTTATGACAAGAATCAAACAGGATTCCTTCCTGTCAAAGTATGAAAATACTTTTTCTCTATACAATACTGTGTATAAATGATGAACACAGAATACCAGAAATACCAGAATGTCAGAATCTACCCACTGTGACCACTGAGGTATGAAATGTCCCTAATACATTAGGCTAATTACTTTTTATTCTTAATCCCCATCATCATTGGAAATGTGGCATTTCAGTTCTGCTGACTTTTTCTATTATTCGCCTTGGGCTAATTGAAGCATACCATTGAACCAAGCTAACCTTTGAATCCAGGCACTGTAGGCTCTCTAGTAACCACATAAGGCATACTTCCTGAATTTGACTTTCCACAGCATTAAATACAAGTTATAAACATTGTCTGACTATTGTTTACAAATAAGCCTCAACTCAGACCAAATTTAGTAAAGCTGAAAGACAAAATGAACTGACAGTCCACTGAGCCCTAGTTCTCAATCTAGAACCAATTATCACATTGATTGTGGGCAAGCTAGTTAACAGTTAACTTGTCAGATTCCTCATCTGTAAAATAAGGGGGAGGGAGTTGCACTAGACAGAATTATCTACTGTAAAACTCCTAAGTCTGGCCAATACATAAACATAAAATACAACATAATGTTAATTTGTGGTTTTCTAAGTCAATATGCAGCCTTCAGGGATCTGTTTCTACTTGAGTTTGACACCACTGTCTAGATTGAAGGTTCTTAACTTGTACCCATAAACTTTTTTTTGTTTTACACATTGGCAACTGTATTTCAATATAATTGATTTCCTTTGTGATCCTATGTATTTTATTTTATGCGTTAAAAAACATTATTCTGGGGGCAGAGCCAAGATGGTGGAGTAAAAGCAGTGACTTGCTTAAACTCTCCCCCAAATCCCTCCAAGTATCTGTAAAAAATGGCTCTAAATAAATTCTAGAGTAGCAGAACCTACAAAAAGACAGGGTGAAACAAATTTCCAGCCCAAGACAACCTGGATGGTTGATTGGAAAGGTCTATCATGCTGGGCTGGGAGAGGAACGTAGTTCAGTGTGGGTGCGCAGGCAAAGACCAGGCCTCAGCGAACCTGGAGCAGCCCTCAGAGGACTGAATCAAGGGGAGTTATGGCAGTTTTCAGACTTCTTAACCTACAAATGCCAAAGACAATTTAGAAGGTCTGTAGGAAAGGTCTGTGACCTTGGTGACAGAGAAGCTTGGTCCCAGCCCCAGTCTCCGTCTGGCCTCAGGGCAGTGGCTGCTTCCAGGGCTCAGCCCACAGATTGAGTGGGAATCAAGTGGCTGATCAGAGGGAGATTACAGGGATCTCTTTGCTGGTGCTGAGGCAGGAATCTCTTGCTTTGCCTGTGCTTAAATCTGGGTCACAGTTCTGGGTAGTGGTGCTATGGCAAAGAGGAGCACTGGTGTGGTGGAGCTTGTGGTGGTGGTAAAGAGAGAATCCTCCTCACAGTTCCAAGGCAAAAAAGAGTGCTTGTGGTCACTCATAGACCAGAGCACAGTCCAGGGAAGGAGTAAACACCTGGTCCTTGATTGCACCACCTTGGATGAACTGAAAATTTATAGGTCCCTAGAAGTATCTCTGAAAACAGCTGCACAAAACTCCCAAAGCTTGGGACAATACATTCTCTAAACTGGAAGCAGACCCCTATCTTTACAAAGAGTTTTGTGGACTTCCGCTTCTGGGAGCCAAGACGGCTGAGTAAGAGGTGAGTCTGTCTTACTCTCCCTCATTAACCCCTGGAAGCCCAGAAAATATCACCCCCCAAAATCCCTAGAACAATTGAACCAGAAGAAAGATGGGGTGCAGCAGTCCAGTAGCCCAGGTAGTTTGAGGGATTAACTGGAAAGGCCCCTCTTACCCTGGAGGAAGGGGAGCAGTACTGAATGGGAGGCATCCCAGCAAGCTAGTGGAAAGCCCCACCTCAGCATAGCAGGAGGAGATCCTGAAGCCCAGGTGGTAGAGCAGGCAAACACCAACACTTGGACTCTTGGGGGCAGGGGAGGCAGTGCAGACCAGCTCAGAAAACTACCATTTGCCTCAGCATTCTACAGCAACCAACTTTCCCAGTGAGTGCCTCAGCAAAAATCTGTGAAGCACTCCAAGAGGCCCCAGGTAGATAAACATCTTGCAACATCCATCCGAAAGGACTTGAAGAAAGCAAAAGGGTGGAAAGGCCTGGGTGAGCAGGAAATCTCCAGGAGCCACACTACCCAATTCTACCCATGGAGTTCCAGTATTGCTGTTTCCAGCCCAACACCAAGTAAGCTGCCAGAATCCTACAGCCTCCAACCAACAACATTGGAGGCCCCAGCACACAAAGCCATCAACCAGGCCCTAGGCTCCCAAAACAAGAAGCTTTGGTCAGTGCCCTCAGCTCACCAAGAGGAGAGCCCAATCTCTTTAAAGGCCAGGAAATAAGCAAACAACATGAGCAAAAAAGAAACATATTACATTACAGATTCTTATTACATGAAGAATGAAGAACAAGGCAGAAATTCTGAAGAGGACAACATTGTCAACAAACCCACATCTGGAACCTCAAAAGGGAATATGAACTGGTCTGAAGCCCAAAAAGGCTTCTTAGAAGAGCTCAAGAAGGATTTGAAAAGTCAAATGAGAGAGGTAGAAGAAAAAATGGGAAAAGAAATGAGAGGTATGCAAGAGAGAGTCAATAGCTTGGAAAAGGAAGGACAAAAATTAACTGTAGAAAACAAGTCCTTAAAAAATACAATTGGCCAACTGGAAAAAAAGTACACTGAAGAAAACAAGTCCCTAAAAAATACAAATGGCCAAATGGGGAAGGAGGTACAAAATCTAATAGAAGATTTATTAAAAAAAATTTGTTAAAAATTAGAATTGAGCAAATGGAAGCTAATGACTCTATGAGAGAACAAGAATCAGTCAAACAAAAACAAAAGAATGAAAAAATAGTTGAAAATGTAAAATATCTCATTGGTAAAACAACTGACCTGGAAAATCAATCCAGGAGAGAAAATTTAAAAATTATTGGTCTACCTGAAAATCATGATGAAAAAAAAGCCTGGACAGTATCTTTCAGGAAATCATAAAGGAAAACTGCCCTGAGGTCCTAGAACCAGAGGGTAAAATAGCCATAGAAAGAATCCACCAATCACCTCCTGAAAGAGATCCCAAATTGAAAACACCAAGGAATATAGTAGCCAAATTCCAAAATTACCAGGTCAAAGAGAAAATACTGCAAGCAGCCAGAAAGAAACAATTTAAATATCATGGAACCACAGTCAGGATTACACAGGACCTTGCAGCTTCTACATTAAAAGACCATAGGGCATGGAATATGATATTCCGTAAGGCAAAGGAGCTTGGATTACAACCAAGGATCAACTACCCAGTGAAAATGAGCATGATCTTTCAGGGGAGGAGATGGATATTCAATGAAATAGGGGACTTCCATACCTTCCTGATAAAAAGACCAGAGCTCAACAGAAAATTTGATCTTCAAATACAAGACTCAAGATAAAAAGGTAAACGGGACAGAAAGTAACAACATGTTATTAATAAGAGCAAACTCTTCACATGCCTACAAGGGAAGATGATACTTATAACTCTTGAGAACTGTATTGTTATTACACCATGTTAAAGGAGTATACGTAAAGGGGGTGTGTAAATTGACTTTGATGTAATGATGAAAAAAATCTAATCAAGTGGGTTAAATGGATCCAAGTAAGTGAATTAATCTGATCTAAGAAAATGTACTGAGAGAAAAGGAAAGGAGGAGTCAGACAAGGGTAAATTACATCACAGGAAAAGGCACAAAAACCTATTACAGCAGAGGGAAAGAAGGGAGGGAGATGAGCATTGTTTGAACCTTACTCTCATCAGATTTGGCTTAAGAAGGGAATAACATAATCAGTTAGGTATAGAAATCTAACATGCCCTATAGGCAGTAGGAGGGAAAAGGGGAAAGAAAGGGAGGGGCAAATAGAAGGGAGATGGGACTGAGGGAGGCAGTGGTTAAAAGCAAAATATTAATGGTGAGGGAAAAGGAGAAAGGAGAAAGAAAAGTGGGGGGGGAGGATGAAGAGAAAGACATAGATAGTTATCGTAATTGTGAATGTGATAAATGAATGTAATGGAACACTATTGTGCTATAAGAAATGATGAACAGGCAGACTTCAGATAAACCTGGAATGACTTGTATGGTTTGACACTGAGTGAAGTGAGCAGAACCAGGAGAACGTTGTACACAGTAACAGCCACACGGAGTGATGACTGATTTTGATAGACTTAACCCTCTCAATACAAGGATCTAAGACACCTCCTAAAGCCTCATGATGTGAAATGCTATCCACATCCAAAGAAAGAAGTATGAAGTTTGAATGCAGAACAAAGCATACTATTTGCTATTTTTTTTCCTCTGTTGTGTTTTTCCTCTTTCTGGTGGTTCCTCCTATTAGTTCTAATTCTGACTTACAACATCACTAATGTGAAAATATGTTTAAGGGCAGCTAGGTGGTACAGTAGATATACTACCAGCCCTGGATTCAGGAGTACCTGAGTTCAAATCTGGCCTCAGACCAAACACATGACACTTACTAGATGTGTGACCCAGGGCAATTCACTTAACTCTATTGCCTAACCAAAAAAAAAAAAAGTTTAATAAGAATGTATATGTATAGCCTATATTAGATTGTACACCATCTTGGGAAGGGGGGGGAGAAAAATTTTAAAATCAAAAGCTTGTGGAAACAATTGTTGATATATCAAAATGAATTAATAAAAAAAAGAATGCTTGAAAAAAATAAAATAAAATAAAATTCAACTAAAAAAAACTCAGGTAACTGGCTGGGATCATGAGTAAACTGTGCAAAAAAAAAGGTCAGACCATAGAATCTTTTTTTTGGTGACAAAGAAGATCAAAACATACAACCAGAAGACAACAAAGTCAAAGCTCCTACATCCAACCCCTCCAAGAAAAATATGAATCAGTCCCAGGCCATGGAAGAGCTCAAAAAGGATTTTGAGAAACACGTAAGAGAAGTAGTGGAAAAACTGGGAAGAGAAATGACAGTGATGCAAGAAAATCATGAAAAACAAGTCAACGGCTCACTAAAGGAGACCCAAAAAAATACTGAAGAAAATAATACCTTAAAAAAGAACCTAACCCAAATGGCAAAAGAGGTCCAAGAAGCCAATGAGGACAAGAATGCCCTAAAAAGAAAAACTGGCCAAATGGAAAAGGAAGTCCAAAAGCTTACTGAAGAAAATACTTCCTTAAAAATTAGAATAGAGCAATTGGAAGCTAGTGACTTTATGAGAAATCAAGACACTGTAAAACAAATCCAAACGAATGAAAAATTAGAAAATAATGTGAAATATCTCATTAGAAAAACAACTGACCTGGAAAATAGATCCAGGACAGATAATTTTAAAATTATTGGACTATTTGAAAGCCATGATCAAAAAAAGAGTCTAGACATCATCTTTCAAGAAATTATCAAGGAAAACTGCCCTGATATTCTAGAACCAGGGAGTAAAATAGAAATGGAAAGAATCTACCAATCACCTCCTGAAAGAGATCCCCAAAGGAAAACTGCTAAGAATATTGTAGCCAAATTCCAGAGTTCCTGGATCAAAGAGAAAATATTACAAGCAGCCAGAAAGAAACAATTCAAGTATTGTGGGAACACAATCAAGATAACACAAGATTTAGCAGCTTCTACATTAAGGGACTGGAGGGTTTAGCATATAATATTCCAGAGGTCATAGGAGATAGGATTACAGCCAAGAATCACCTACCCAGCAAAACTGAGTATAATCCTTCAGGGGAAAAAATTGAAATTCAGTGAAACAGAGGACTTTCAAGCACTCTTGATGAAAACACCAGAGCTGAATAGAAAATTTGACTTTCAAATACAAGACTCAAGAGAAGCATGAAGAGGTAAACAAGAAAGATAAATCATAAGGGACTTATTAAGGTTGAACTGTTTATATTCCTAAATGGAAAGATGATATTTGTAACTCATGAGACCTTTGTTAGTATTAGCATAGTTTGAGGGAAAAAATTATATGTATATATAGATAGATAGAGAGCACAGGGTGAGTTGAAAATGAAGGGGTGATATCTGGAGAATAAAATTAAGAAGTAAAAGGGGATTATATTGGGATAAGGAGAAAGAGAGAGGTAGAATGGGTTAAATTATCTCACATGAAACCGACAAGAAAAGGCTTTACAGTGGAGGGGAGTGGGGGAAGGTGAGAGGGAATGAGGGAATCTTATTCTCATAGGATTTGGCTTCAGGAGGGAATAACATACATACTCAGTTGGGTATGGAAATCCACCTTACCCTACAAGAAAATAGGGGGGAAGAGAATAAGAAAGTGGGGGAGGGATGATAGAGGGGAGGGCAGATTAGGGGAGGGGGTAATCAGAAGCAAACACTTCCAAGGAGAGACAGTGTCAAAAGAGAGAATAGAACAAACTGGGGGTGGGTTAGGATGAAGAGAAATATATTTAGTTTTCTGCAATGTGACTACTACGGAAGTATTTTGCATGACTACACATGTATAACCTGTATCCAGTTGCTTTCCTTCTCAATAAGAGTGGGTGGGGAGGGAGGAAGGGAGAAAATTTGGAATCCAGTTTTAAAAACAAATGTTAAAAATTATATTTTCACATACAACCAGGAAATAATATATATAGGCAATGAGGTATAGAAATCTATCCTGCCCTACAGGAAAATAGAAGGGGAAGGGGATAAGAGAAATTGGGGGGGGAGATAGGAGGGCAGATTAAAGGAAGGGGTATTCAGAATACACAACATCCTGGGGTGGGGGAAGGGACAAGATGAGGAGAAAATTTGGAACTCGGAGTCTTGTGGAAGTGAATATTGAAAACTAAAAATTAATTATTAATTAATTAAAAAATAAATTTAAAAAACATTATTCTGAGAAAGAATCTATGGATTTCGTCAGACTGCCAAAGGGGCCCAAGACATTTAAAAATTAAAAAAAAACAACCATATACTGAATGTTCTCTTCTAGTTCTAAAATTCTATGTTTAGTGAATAAAATCACCCTAGTTTGTTGTTTTTTTTAAAATCACTGAGTTGATCATATAGCTTTGTTCTTTACCAATAGACATGTCAACCAAATAAACACATAGACTAAGGCTTTATAGCTAAAATGTAAATGAACATTTAGAGAGCGTGCAGAGAGTGGAGCAGGTAGATTGAGGATTCAACTGGGCTGGACAGGAGATGGCTAATCTCAGGTGATACAGTGGAAGGGAGATCTGGGTTCCATTCCTAGTTCTATCACTTACTAGCTGTGTGCCCATCATAAATTACTTGAACTTTCTGAACCTGTTTCTTCATCTTTAAAATGCTTTGTCCTTTAAAAGACTTCAACAACCTATTTCACAGGATTGTTGCGGGCAAGATATTTTATAAACATTAAGGCATTTCAGAAATATTATTATTAGGGGTTAGAAATAATAGGATCATAGGTTTATAGATTTAGAGTTAAAAAGGACCTTACCAATAATGTACATTTATGCTTTTTGAAGTGTTTTACAACATTATATCATGTGACTCTCCCAAAAGTCCTGCAAGGTTAATGCATTAGGCATTATTACAATCATTTTACAGAACTGGAAACTGAGGTTTATAAAGGTCAATTAGATCTTCCCATCTCTAAGTTCTGTGCTCTAACCATTATACAATTCCTCCTCTTGGGAAACAGTTTATTCAAAACTAAGAATTTTAATCTCTTTCATCAGAAAATCTTGATCATTAAATTGTTGTTTTCCTGCCAACTTATTTAATAAAAACTAGAATCCAATTACAGATGCATTCCCAAGGTGAACCAGATACGTAAGTTGAGTAGGGAAATTATCAAATCAACTGATTCAAAAAAACCTATCAAACTCAAGTTGACCTTAGAAACTAATTTTCTTTACTTTCAGAAAGAGTTAGAACCATTTTCACATTACATTTAGGCTTCTTTAAATAGCTTCCTTTTTTAATGATCAAGAGTACTCCAAGTTAATGACCAAGACATGATAAAAATGGCCTTAGTCCTTTCCAAAGCCAATCCCTCTACTTGTTCAAGTGATCCCATTCCATCTTGTCTCCTGCCACAGATTGCCTCCTCTGGCATCCCTACTCCATTTATTTTTAATGTCTGCCTGCATATTAGTTCATTCTCTTCTCCCTACAAATATGTCAATGTCTCCTTCATCCTGAAAAAACCATCACTTCTTTCCATCTCTGCTATCATGGTATATCTCTTTTGACTTCCATAGTTGAACTCCTTGAAAAGGCCATCTACAATAGGTGTTCTACTTTCTCTTCTTTTACTCTCTTCTTAAACCCCTTATTGTTCCACCCAAACAGCTCTCTCTAAAAGGAATAATGATCTTAGTTGCCAAATCCAATGGCCTTTTTCTCTATCTTCATTTTCCTTGACCTCTCTGCAACCCTTGATACTCTCTTCAGTCTAGATTTTCAGGACACCATTCTGTCTTGGTTTTCATCCTACCTAACTGTTCCTTCCCTGTCTCCTTTGCTGGATCCTGTTCCAGATCATACCCTCTAACTGTAAGTGTCCCTCAGGGTTTTATCCTGTGTTCTCTTCTTTTCTCCCACTTGGTTATCTCATCAGCTTCCATGGATTTAATTACCATCTCTGTGCTGATGAGTCTCAAATCTACCTATCCTACCCCAAACTCTCTACTGACCTCCAATCTGACATCTCCACCTGCCTTTACTGGATGTCCAGTAAACATCTTAAACTCAACATGTCCAAAACTAAACTCATTATCTTTTCCCCAATCTCTCCCTCCACCCCACCTTCCCTATTACTTTGGAGGGCAACACCATCTTCTCACATACTAAGGTTTGAAACCTAGGAGTCATCCAAACTTCTCATTAACTTTCAACCCTGCCCCCATCTGTTGCCAAGACCTGCCAATTTCACCTTTGAAAAATCTCTCCTGACACTGACACCACTCTAGTACAGGCCCTCATTACCTAATACCTACACTATTGTAATAGCCTGCCTCAAGTCTCTCCCTGCTCCAATCCATCCTCCATTCAGCCACTAAAATGATTTTCCTATTGATAAAGTTACCCCATCCCCACCCTACTCAATGAATTCTAGTGGCTCTCTACTGCCTCTAAGATCAAATACAAAATGCACTGTTTGACATTCAAAGCCTTACATGACATAGCCCCAGATTACCTTTCCAGTATTCTTACACCTTACTTTTTGATCCAATGACAGAGACCTCCATCTCTCAGCTGGAATATTCACCCTCCTCTATTCAGCCTACTGACCTCCTTAGCTTCCTTAAGTCCCCCCCCAAAAAAATCTCTTCTTTTACTGCAAACCTTTCCCAATCTCTCTTAATTCTGTGCCTTCCCTCTGTAAAATATTTTCTATTTATCCTATTTAACTTGGTTAGTATATATTTGCTTGCATGTTGTCTGACCCCTTTGGCAGCTCTTTGAGGGCAGAGACTCGCTTATGCCTCCTTTTGTATCCCCAGCACTTAGCACAATGTCTGACACATAATTGATGCTTAATAGAATACTTAATAAATGTTGATTGATTGATAAAAACTCAGAAAGCCCCAAATTTCTGATAATTTCTTTTTCAATGAAAGACTCATTTACCCACTTCTCAGAGGAAATCCTGTATAGCACAATGTGGTTCCTGCTCTTTGTCAATAGGAACATTGCTGTATAATACAGAAGAAAGAGTTTGCTAATGCTCTGAGTCAGGGTTTCTTAAACTTTTTCCACTCGTGATTCCTTTTCACATTTAGGCAGCATTTATTGGCGTTATGTGGCCTGAGGGCATGTGAAGAGCAAAGTGCACATGCTTTGTGCTCAGAACCAAGGCTACAGTGAAGTTGCTCAATTTAACCCAGCAAGTGCTGCCAGAAATACCTCAGATTCGTTTGATTTTGAATTAATTTTTGGTTGTTGCGTGCTCACAAACCTTTTACTGTCACCAAATTTTTCAAGACCCCATATGAGGTCACAGTGTAAGAAGTGCTGCCTAAGTGGTCACATGAAACTCAAACAGCCCTTAAACTGCAGAAAGCAAGGTATAGTAGAACCAGTGTTAGATTTATGGTCAGAGGATATGGGTTCCAGTCCTGGTTCTGTCATTAATTAGCTCTGTAACCTTTGGCAAATCATTTAACTGTTCTACCTCAATATAGGGAATTCATAGTATGGTAGATTTCAAGCTGAAAGGAACCTCTGAAGCTATTGAATCCAACCTCTCACTTTATAGATAGGGACTCTGAGGGCCTACTGGTTGAGTAATGCGCCCAAGTTCACACAGGTAGCAAGTGAACAAGCTGGGATTCAAATTAAGATCATTTGACTTGTAAAGTATTCGGTACATGGTAGGGGCTTAATAAATACATGTTCCCTTCCTCCTTCTGGCTACAAATCTAATTCTCTTTCCCCCAACACCACACTTAGAAGAGATGACCTCTATGGTCCCCTCTAGCTCTGAGTCCGTATATGATCTTGGGATTTTTTTCCTTCTGTGGGACATGGATCTAGGTATACTTATTAGCCCCTCTCTGAATACTAACTCTCTGCTTGCTTCTCATAAAAGCCTAGCTAATCAAGTAAATCTTTAACAACCACAGACTTGAAGCAGAAATTCACCCCTGGCTGCATAATAATATTATAAAACTTCTACTCTGGAGACCTCAGGCTGCCTCAGAATGACACTAGATCCAAAAACTGCTAGGAGAAGGAAAAGGAGGCACATTTTTGGTGAGAAAGAAATAGCCCCTCAGTACCCAGCAACAAAGAAACAAGACTGAGAAGAGCTGAGGACCAAAAGCTTGCACCTGCTGTGCCATCCTCCCTTGCCCAAGCAGAAGGAAGAAAAGGAGCGCTTTGATGAACTTGAGTTGCCTAAAGAAGACCGGCCTTTCTTTCATGTGGGAAACAAAAAACAAAACAGCAAGTATGAAGGAAACAGAAGAAAGAAAAGAAAGAAGAGGGAAGAGAGTTTGCCCAGAGGTGGAAGGAGTAGAGGCAGCAGCAGTGCTTAAAATCAACTAGTAATAGACATCTTGGCAAGGATCAACAAATGTTGAACTGAATTGAAATGAACTGAGTTGAATAAAAATACTACAAGTAAAGAGACAAAAGAGTCATCTATAACATGACAGACCCTAAAAGAATTTATTAGACAATCACACAAAGGGCATATCAGCTAGTACTCTACTATAGTCCTGGGTATACTCTCTTTACCCAAAAGTACAGGGACAAGCCAACCCCTTCCACCTTGTCACCCCAAAATCTACATCCAGAACCTAAATCTACAGAAACACTGGTGGCAATTGCATGAAACTCATATAGTACCTAAACTGGAGAAAGTATGACATAATGGAGCCAGAACTGGCTTTGTAGTTGATTTATTGATTTGTAATTGGGTTTCATAATGATTACCCTGAATAAAAAGTTACAATATTTTCAGTGTACTCTATTTAAGAAGTCAGGGAAAGATTCTCCTCCAAAAGAGACAAAATTCATAGTTAAACTTAAAATGTTTACCTTTAGCTATCTGGAAAAAAATCTGCTTATCCAGAATGACTCATTCTCTGGATATCCCAGGTTTTTGAAAAGCACTTTAACAGCTATTATCTCATCATGTTCTCAGAGTAACTCTGTGGGAGTAGGCAGGAAAGTATTAACTCATTCATTGTAACAAACACTTATTATGAACCTACTATTTAAAGGGCACTGGACGAGGTGGAGGGAAATAAATATGATACTGGTTAGTCATTCCTTTCAACAAACTTACAATTTAATGGAGGGGGAAAGAAACATACATATGCAAGCAACAGAGACTGAGGTGAATGTGATAAGTATGAAAGGCAGAAGGGTCCAGGCAAATACTAAGGGAATCTAAGGAGGAATAAATCACTTTCAACCAATAGTATTAGAAAAAGCATCAGGCCCTTTGAGTGGGAATTGGGTCTTGAAGGAATTTAATATAGAGAGGCTGGAGAGATGGTCCCTTCATGGCATGAGGGCTAAAGTCAAAAAGGCACAGAGATGGGAGAGGGTATAGAGCACAACAGAAAATGGATATGGAGAGTAATCTAGTCTGGGTGAAATGTAGACTTTTTGAAGGGGAACAGTAACAATAATCTTATGAATACAGAAAAGCATAAATGCTTTGATCCCTGTGACATTGTATGTTCCAGGTAAAAATCTTGGGCTGGGGCAATTATAAATCATTGTGAAATAGAACATTGCAATAGAGGCCCCCTAGCCACTTCATTGTCTCTCATGAAGCTTCTGTGAATATATCAAAATTCTCTAAAATAATAATAATAATAAATTAAGATCATATATTTCTTCTTACTATTAAGGGAAACTCCTTTTTGTGGAAACCTCTAGCAGCTCAATTTCGCATTTGCTCTGTGACTTAAGAGTCTCGGAGAGTTGCCTGAGACACCAAGAATATAACTGCCTCACCCACAGTTACACAGCCAGTGTAAGTCAGAGGCAGGCCTTGAAGTGTTACTGTATGGCAAGTCACACTTCTAGGTAAATATCCCTGGTAACTGTTTTACCAGGTAACTGTATTCCAAGTTTATGAAGTCAGAGAACGGAATTGGGAATATATTGACCCTAGCCTACCTTCACCATCTGAGACACTTGAAGCAAGATTTACTTCCCCTATGAAATGGCATGGCCAAAATTGAGTGATGACTTACCTGCCCTGTTGTGAAGGGGACAAAGGCCTATGTGCCCCAAATCATCAAGGATAAAGAGCATTTGAGTGTTCAATGGAACCTAGTTGGGTTGAGACCGTTTCTTCAGTTGACCATCAGGAATTCCCATCTTTCTTTCTGTTGTATCCTGAAGTCCAGTATACCTGAGACTCTAGTGACTGACCCCTGGGCTGAATAAGACCAGTTGTATCTTTTGCCATTAAAAAAAAAAAACACCTCTTTGCCCATTGCTCATTCTCCCACATACTCCTGAATCCAGGTATTTTGCTTTAGGTCTAGAGTACCACAACCTCACGTGACTTGATATGCTCCAAAAGCCTGCTAAGTTGTATAGGCAACAGGTGTAGTGCTTAGTAAGTAGCAGGACTCAAAGTCAAGATGGTCCGGAACCAAGTCCTGCTTCTAAAGTATACTGACTGTGCGACTATGGGAAAGTCACTTAACCCCTCAGTGCCCCAAGCAACTCTCTAATATTACATTTGCAGAGCAGTTGCCTATCTGCATTGACAGAGTGTATGTTTCCTCATAGGAATTCCTTAAACCACAAGTCAGACACCCCCAACATAAAATAATAATAATACATCATAATAGGTGAGTCTTTTGTGAAACCTCCTTTAAGTCCTATAACTGCCAGGACAAGGACATAGTTCTAGAAAGCTAGGTTGAAAAAAATTCAGAAATAATCTTGGGGGCAGCTAGGTGGCACAGTAAATAGAGCCCTGGCCCTGAAGTCAGGAGGACCTGAGTTCAAATCCAACCTCAGACCAAACGCTTGATGCTTACTATCTGTGTGACCCTGGGCAAGTCATTTAACCCCAACTGCCTAAAAAAAAAAAGAAATAATCTTGAATGCAACATTAAACAGTTTATACTTTGGTAGCCAATGGGGAGCAACTGATAGTTTTTGAGTGATTAAATTATTAGAACAAGGCATTAGCAGGTTAACAGTGTGAAGAATAGCTTGCAGAGAGGACTGATATGCTATTACAATAGCCTAGTCAAGAAGAGATAAGCATTTGAACTAAAGTAGGAGAAGAATGGATGAACATACAGGAGGTGTTGAGTCAAGACAACTTGGAAAAGGATTAGAAATGGAAAAGAAAGTGTCAAGCATGATGTTGGGATTTTAAGCCTATGTAATTTAGAGGATCAATAGAAATAGAGATGTTAAAGAAAGAGGAAGGTTTGGGGTTAAGATGAATTCTATTTTGGACATGTCACATTTAAGGTGCTGGCCAGATATTCAGATAGACCTATCAAGCAGGCAGTTTAATATATAGGACTTGAGCTCTTGAACCAGGTAGGAACAGAAATATAGATTTCAATGTTATCTGAACAATATAAGAAAAGAAAAAGAAATATGAGACGCTTTCAAAAATGAAATTCTGACCACAAAAAAGGAATTATTCCAATGAAGAAGAAAAGAGGGACCTGTCTAAAAAGATATGAATTCATAGGGAAATTATCAACTGATTCAGATTTGTAAAAAGGAGACACATAGGACAGCAATAATGGAAGATGCCTGAGAATGAATACAGAGGAGCGTATGGTCCTAAAAAAAGAGAATTAGGAAAAGTATAGCCCAGAAAGAGCCAAAGCTAGAAATAAAGGCTAAGGACAATGAAAAGGGTTTGGGTTTTGTTTTTGTCTATATGGGGTATAAGAAGAAGATAAAAGAAAGAACAGAACTGCAACTTGGGATAGGTGGGACTGGGATACTGGATAACAAAGGGAAGACAGAATTACTAAGCTTCTATTTTTTTTTTTTTGGTGAGGCAATTGGGGTTAAGTGACTTGCCCAGAGTCACACAGCTGATAAGTGTTATGTGTCTAAGGTCAGATTTGAACTCAGGTTCTCCTGACTCAGGGGTGGTGCTCTATCCACTGAGCCACCTAGCTGCCCTTTCAGCTTCTATTTTGCTTTTGGTTTTTATCATCAAGCAGAATTAGCTTTTTTAAATTTTCATTTAAATGAGTCTCCCTATGTGTCCCAGGCTAGAAGTGCAATGGCCTCTCATAGCTCAATCCCAATAAAGATCAGCATGAACTTTTAATTTTCTCTACTTTTTTCTGACCTGGGCCAGTTCTCCACTCTTTAGGCAGTATGTAGGCCTTCCACTCCGAGGAAATTGCTACGGTGGAGCAAGGCTAATTATAATTACTTGACTGTATTTAGCCCTCCATTCTATTAGATCTCCAAACACAGATCCTCCAAAAGGTAAGAAAACTTTTCTAGGCTGGAGTTCTACTTTCTTCATCCTTTCCCGTTCTGGGAATGAAAGCTAATGTTCAGTATCTCCTTTTCAGACTTCCCATTTCCCCTTTAAAAAAGGAAGGATACATGCCATTAACTCATAATTAGTTTAGACAACACTGTAAAAACTTCAGTCATTTCCTGGTCATAGCTACATGGGCAAACAAAGCAGTAAGATACTGGCTCTAGGCTCTCAGGAACTACTCTCTTCAGGATGTGAAAATTCTCTGTGCATTAGTCTGTACCTGCAATCCCAGAACATAAATGAGGAGTGGATAAAATATTGCCTCCACGTGATGCTGACCGATTTTCATAAACATAATGCTGACAGTAGCAAGGAAAGTAACACCTCCAAGGTACCACTGTCTCTCCAAACCCCTCTTTCATCTTAAGGACTCAGATGCCAAGGCATGATTCTGCTTCACCTTCACACTGGCAAGTACTTTATTGAAATCTAAATCTACTCCCCAGGAGGCTTTCTCATTTGCCTCTCTGTGTCTCATTCAAACTGGGGGAATGTACCATACCACCTGCTACACTAGTCTTGAGAAGCCTATGTTTTTTAAGCTAAGAGAAAAAAAACTAAAGAGGGATGGTTTCTCCATCTTACAGAATAAGAAATTAAACTGCAGAGTTAACGTACCTGGCGTAAGCTAAGAAGACACGATGCATTAGTGGCTGAGATAGAACTAGTTGTCATGAAATGCCTGAGGGTCTTGCCACTACCCAAAGTGAGCCTGCTGGCTTGGTACAAGGACAGTCATACAGTGACAAGGGCATTTGGAACTCAAATATAGTAGTAACTTTTTATGATATGCTTCCTTATTAAAATAATAAATTTCAGATGAAAGCATGTCCCCAAAACCTAACTATGTATAGATGTTTTCTTTTTTTAAGCCTAGTATAACACCATCTAAAAGCAGCTGTAAGTCCTCTTTTCTGATTTTGCTGGCACTGTCCACACTATTTACGTTATTTTTAGACAATCATTCCACTTTCCTAATTTTCTCACATCTCACTTCAATCTGTCTATGGTCCACTCTGTCTTTCTCTGTTTCTGTCCTCCCTGAAAAGAGCTATATTTAAACTAAAGAAGGTTACCAGAACATGGCAAGCACGAGGGCTTAAACAAATATTAAACAGTAAGTCTACAGGTTAAATTAAGCAAATATTTCCTACATGTTTTAAATTATCTTAAATTGTCATCCACCTAAAAACTCAGCTGCGTGATTGATATGATTCATTGTGCCAACCCATATTCTTACCTGTTGAGGAATTAAACTTGGTGACTCCTCTTTGTTTCTCAGTCAACTGAGACAGTAGATGTGCCAGTGACAACCTATCACTTGGGGTAAATGATAACGAAATTAAGAATCTATCATTTAGTTGTTTGTCTTTGCCTTGATCACTGAGTTTGTAAGAAATGCTTTTTAAAAAGTTATGTCTGCAAAAATCCTAGCAGTGACTCTGTAGAATTTATATATAAATAATTGGTGAAGGAGTGGAAATCAGAAAAGATCTGCAGTAGAAATGAAAACCATTGAAAAACCACAAACCATCTTCTGAAGCTAGAATGCTTATGTCATAGAGAGAATATCCATATTCATATAATTCTCATTTATGTCAAATCCCAGAAAAGGAAAAATACACATTCCCCTACACACACAATTTTCTCTATCTTTAATTTGAGCTCATAGCCAACATTTTAGCTAATTAATTCAGTGTAAAAACATCTAGCCAAAATCTTGGTTGAATCCACCTGTTATTGCACAAATTTTATTTATATAACTGTATTGATTATGGGTATGGATACAACATTAGTTCTCAACTATAATTCTAAAGCCACTCTCTCTATATATTCTCTTTGGAACTCAGTAATTGTGTTCTTATAAAAAGAGAATTGTCTTCTTCATTTTAGAGAAGGAATCAGTTCTCTCGACTCTTTTATAATAGAATGACAAAAGAATAGTATAAACCCTTGCCCTGAGAGCAAGGGTTAGAATTGTCATCATCAGGAGCAACATTATTATTACTACGAATAATAAATTGTAATTCATAAAGCACATACCTTACTTATTATATTTGTGTCCAAATCACAAAATGCTAAACCTGGAAGACCTTAGAGATCATCTAGTCCAATCCTCTGATTTTCCAGATGAAGAAATTAGACTTAAAGAAGCGAACAGATTTACCCAAGGTCACATAGCTAGTATGTAGTAAAGACTGAACTCAAACTCACATATTTTGACTACTGGTCTGCTTTGTATACATGGAATGCTAAATTATTTTTAGACTTCAAGTTCAGCCAATCAAAAAAAAAAGATAAAATGATTCAGTGCTATTTGTTTTTAACAGGAGGTTTTCGTTTTGTTTTGTTTTACCTTTCTTTGTATCCTCCGAGCTTTGCACACTTCTTGGTACATAGTAAACTCTTAATAAAACTTTTGATTGATTTGCTTGAGAAAAAGATCTCATGCAAATCAAACCATACTGATAGGTAGACTCAAATGACAATGATTAATATTATTTAGCTATGATGTAGTTCATTTCCCTGGCCAAGAAGTAAAGAAAAACAGCAAAAGTGGGCAATTAAGAATATCACTCCCATATCCTTGTGGCTTAGGAATATACTGCCATATATGGCAACAGAGAGTCATAGGCTGTTTTTTCTTTTTAATTTCACAGGTAACTTAGGCTAAGGTAGAAACCGCTATAAAAGCAACAGCTGATATTGTGTGTATATATACAAGTAATTAATATCAAAAAATGATTTTTCATATATAACTAAAACTCATAAGATAAATTCATAGATATCAATTTAATGCAATAAACAGCAAATATTGATGCAAAACCAAAGCCTTAGACTTAGTATAGGAGCTATACCTCATTTGTTATGTTCAATTAATTATTTTGTCTTGAGTAATGACATAAATATATAACACTTTCTGGTTTTATGGTGTCTTACATACCTTAAATTCTATGAGGTTCTGAGCATTCGCCCTAAACAAATTAATAAATTCAAGTTTTAATAGTCTCACTCTATACATGAGAACACTGAGATTCATGGTTTATATTTAGGTCTTTGCCCTTTAGGGGCAGTTAGGTGGTACAGTGGATAGAGCTCCAGGCCTAGAATCCACAGGACCCAAATTCAAATGTGATCTCAGGCACTTACTAGCTGTGTGACTCTGGGCAAGTCACTTAAACCTCAGTTTCCTTATCTGTAAAATGAGCTGGAGAAAGAAATGGCAAACCACTCCAGTATCTCTGCCAAGAAAACCCCAAATGGGGTCAGACATGACTAAAATGACACAGCTTACTCCCCTATAAGACTACAGACTCCATAAGGGTTGGTTTTATGTCATATTCCCATTGCCCCCCAAGCAAGTATTATGCACATAATAGGTTTACATTAAATTATAATAATTTAATTAACAAAATCTTCAACGAATCTTTTTTGGAATAAAATAGCTTTTGTGGCACTTTTTGATGGAGTAAGGTTCACAGCAAAAGCTAGCGAGTTGGAAGGAGGCCTCCTTGGTTGGTATGAGAACTTCTCTCTTCTAGAGACTTGTAGCTATGACATTCTACATCAGATCACTGCAGTTAAGCCATCTCTAGGAGAAGCAGGCAAAGTGTTTCTGTGGGGTCTTTTAAATAGGTATTAGGCACGTTGAAGAGCTAGGCCTTGAAGCTAAGTTTATCACTCTAAATCTGAGTTCTTTCCCCTATTATGCTATCGAGAGCACCAGTTTCCAAATTAATGCTTATGTTTTTTTTCCCCCATAGCTCCTCACAGTCTCTCCTCAGTCAAAAGGCTAATGTCCAAGGTTGACCACACTCTCTGAAAATCTTATTCTCTCAGAGGGCATGATGTATCAATGCTACAGCAAGGAAATAGTGTCCTTTAAGGGCTGGGAAATTATGCTACAACTCTTGTATTTTTACTTCAGAGCTCTAGAAATTATAGGTTAGAATGCTTCCTGTCCTAAGAGTCTAGTGAAATCCCCTTGCTGGATTCTCCAATGAGGTATTTTATGTTTCCACCTATTTTTCCATTCTTTTGTTTCTGTTTGACTGATTTTCACTCTCTCATAGTCATTAGCTTCCATTCGCCCAATTCTAATTTTTAACAAATTGTTTTCTTCTATTAGATTTTGTACCTCCTTTTTCATTTGGCCCATTTTATTTTTTAAGGAATTCTTCTCCTCAGTTAGTTTTTGTGTCTCCTTTTCTGTTTGGCCAATTCTGCTTTTTAAAAAGGTGTTTTCTGGGACAGCTAGGTGGCGCAGTGGATAGAGCACCGGCCTTGAAATCAGGAGGACCTGAATTCAAATCTGGCCTCAGACCAAACACTTGACACTCACGAGCTGTGTGACCCTGGGCAAGTCACTTAACCCCAGTTGCCTAAAAATAAAAGCAAACAAACAAAAAAGAAGTTGTTTTCTTCAGTTAATTTTTGTCCTTCCTTTTCTAAGGTATTGACTCACTCTCGCACACCTCTCATTTCTTTTCCCAATTTTTCTTCTACCTCTCTTATTTGACTTTTAAAATCCTTCTTGTGCTCTTCCAAAAAGGCTTTTTGGGCTTCAGACCAGTTCATATTCCCTTTTGAGGTTCCAGATGTAGGTTTGTTGACAATGTTGTCCTCTTCAGAATTTCTGCCTTGATTTTCACTGTTGCCATAACAAGAATCTGTAGTATGTTTCTTTTTGCTTATGCTGATGTTTGCTTATTTCCCGGCCTTTGAAGATATTGAGCTCTCCTGTTGGGGAGCAGAGGGCTGTGACCCAGCATCTTGTATTGGGAGCCTGGGGCCTGGTCACTGACTTTATGTGCTGGGGCCTCCTATGCTGGCAGTTGGAGCCTGTAGGGTTCTGGCAGCTTATCTGATGTTGGGCTGGAATCAGCAACACTGGAGTTCTAGGGGTAGGATTGGCTAGTCTGGCCCCTGGAGGTTGCCTGCTCACTCCTTGCTGATGGATGTTTCACTGCTGTGGGACTTTCTCCACCTGGTGCTTTCCTCCTTGGAGCTGCCTTCCCAGACTTTTGCTAAGGCACTGGGAGCCTGGTGGTGGTTTTCCCAGCCAGTTTCCACTGGTTTCTCTGCCCATACTGAGGCTCTTGGGGGATCCTGGTGCTGGTGTTTGCCTGCTCCACCACCTGGGGTTCAGGATCTCCCCCTGGTACCTGAAGTAGGGCTTTCTGCTAGCTTGCCTCTCATTCCGTACTGCTTCCCTTCCCCCAGGGCAAGAGGGGCCTTTCTTGTTAATCTCTCAAGCTTCCTGGGCTACTGGACTGCTGTGCCCTGTCTTTCTGCTGGTTCAGCTGTTCCAGGGTTTTTCCTGGGGCAATATTTTCTGGGCTTTCAGAGGTTGATAAGGGACCGTGAGAGCGACTTACTTCTTATTCCATCATGTTGGCTCCTGGAAGCACAACCCCCCTTGCTGGATTCTCAAAAGGAGTGAAGAGTCTAAAATACTAATGGAATCGAGACAAAGCATGAATACTCCAAATCAATTGATAATTTTTAAAATTCCTTCTACTTGGCTCTGAATTATGTTTTAGTAATATATATGATTATGAGCATATTGAGGTTCTAAGCATTTGCTTTAAAATCAATTATAACCCTAAATGATGACAGCCTTGACTAAAATGAAACTGGGAAGATGTCCAGTTTCCTAAAAGTGACCCCTATTCAACTTCATTTTTCAATCTAGTCTGTTCTAAGGAAGAGACAACATTTTCAGACTGATAGCATACACTGATATAGAAGTAAACTACAGATTGCATTCCAAGACAACAGATTATGCTGAAAGGTACATCCAATGGCCAGGTACTGACAAATGAACCAAGAAAACCTATTCAGTGACAGCCATATAGACATTCCCAGTTGTATATACTATACCTTGAATAAATTACTGACAGTATGTATGTGTAGAGCAGAAGGAAAGAGAGAGAGACGGATAGGAGAATCCTAAGGCTGAAAGAAACCTTAAGCATAGATCACTACTTATTTTCTTAAAAAGTTTTAAAGAACAGAGAATCCATTAACCCTGATCATCAAGACATTATTGCTTATAGACATGAATGTCAGAAAATTAATTTGAAGACAAATCTTTCAATTCCCAGAGGCACTGTAACACCTAAGCAAATTCTTCTACTTCAGAACTTGGCAAAAGGAGCAGAGAACCTGAGCATAGAAGAAAAGGAACTAGAAATAGAAAAGGGAACAAAAGAAAAGCTTGTAAGGGTTCATGAGGTAACATTGCTGTACCAAGCAGTATTTATGTTGCTTTAACAGACTCTGTGTTCTATGGTCAATATTACATATTGACTTCCTGCATTCCCACAGCAAAGTCATCCTAAGGAGATAACTTTTACCCAAAGGGAGACTCTGAAAAGATGTAAAAGAGGACCTGGAAATTAACTTGATACAATTTATAGCACTGAAATCTTCCGATCACTGTATGTTTAATGGTTCTTGAATTTTTTTTTAATATGACAACTTCTCTGAGGAAAACATTGAAAACAATTCAATTGGTTATAATGTAAAGCCAGATCTAAAAATAAAGATGGACCAAAACAGAAGAAATGATACATTGCTCTCAAATTCTTGGTTGACAAACCAATGTATCTGCTTGAAGTCCTAAACTAATTTTGAGCATGATGAATGATGAAGACATGGAGATGGAAAAATCAATGTATTCTCATCCCAGTTTTCTAAGTCCAAAACCCCTCTGCAAGCAGATGAGATAGTTTTTGCAGGGATTTTTTTTTTTTGCAGAGAATTGTATACAGTAACCATCTTAATATGTAAATTTTATGGGTAAATTAACCATAATCATGAGATATTCCATCTCAAATTTAGGCAACAATATGTGGCTAGCACACTGATGATTATTCCTCGCGTTAATTATAAATAACAGTCTATTTTACCATAGGAAAGCCTGCAAATGCCAGCGGTGTTCTGTAGGTAACTACTTATCTTTAATTATAATGAGCATTTATATAGCATTTTCAAGTTTTCAAATCTCCGTACATATAGTATCATATCTGATCCTCATAACAACCCTTTAAAGTAGGTGCTTTTATTATGCCCATTTTACAGATGAGGAAATTGAGGCTCGGAGAAGTTAAGCAATTTGCCCTGGGTCACGCAGCCAGTAAGTGTCTGGGGTTGGATTTGAACTCAGATCTTTCTAATTCAAATACCAATGTTCTAAGTATTATACAATCTTACCTGCCTTCTACATTCATCTCTCTGTATTCCCACACTAACTTCTATAGTTAAGCGCAGAAAAAATAAGTAATCCAACAATCTCAATGCAAATGGAAGGATAAAATATGCTTAGGACATAAGTATGAGTCATCCATCAAAACAGAAAATTGTCAAATCACTGAACTGGCAAATGCCTCAGACTATCATTTTGTTCAAATCCATGCACTAAAATCATCCTGCTGGGTGGTTAAAGACTGTATTTTAAATATTATATGGCCCAAAGTATTGTAGGTTTATGAAAAGCATTTGGGGGAATTTCACAGCATCAGAGAATTGCACAGTTGAAGAGTCTGCAGTTACCTCAGCAGCCACCTGGTCAGGGTGTGCTGGAGCCAGGTGGCATGGGCTCACATAGTTGTATGAGAATTGACACCTGGGAAATCAGCAAATGCTAGAAATCATGGCTTGATTGTTGGGTTTTTGGATTGTCTAGATTTAAGAAATCCATGGGAGGGATTCAGATTAAACTTAAATGTGTCTGTGTCTATTTGAGCTGGGTTTTTATACCCCTGCACTAGTTCACACTATGCTTGAAAAGGAATAAAACCTACCAAAAGCTAGTTCTTGCTGTCAGGTATGTTATAATAAGGATTTTCCTATAGGTCCCTCAGGCTTGTCTTGATACAAGTATGAGTCTGATTCTAGACTTTAAAAAAAAGCCAATGAAACTACTTTGTGAAAACACGCTTTTAATAAAGTTAAAATTACAGATTTTACCCAAAAAATTAACAAAGGTCTGGATTTTTCTGATCTTAATATTTTTATTAATAATATTTCTGTTTTAACTTTATTGTTATCACAATAAAAAATAAGCACCATTAACTAGGTTTATTTTTTTTTCAAGCACTGATATCTGTTCATGGCATTTTGTTTGTGGGCAAACCTATTGCAAGTGGACAAATTCTAATAGTAACAGCTCACATTAATAATGTGCTTTTGTCACAACACATAAAGTAAAAGATATGATCATTGTTGTTCTCCTTTTATAGAGAAGAAATTGAGATTCAGAAAAGTTAAGTGATTTCTTCATGGTTATACAGCTAAGTGGCAGAACAGGAAAACACTGTTTAGATGCTATACCCAGTCAGCTTTCCATTATACAATTCATGACATTGGCCCTCATGTGGAATTCTTTGGTTCTGTGGTTCGAATGCTCTCCTACTTAAGATGGAATGCCGTTAATTATCCTTACCATTTATTCTCTTTAAATTTATGTGTTTATTTGTCATCCTCTCTGCAGGAATATAAACTCTTTACAAGTAGGGATTGTATTTGTATGTCCAGAACCTAGCACATTGCCTGGTGCGTAATAAAATGCTTGTTGATTGACTGATCCATAAGAGTAGCATTTCTTCATTACCTGTCAGGTAGTACTCTACTTCAGCTACAACCCACACTTACCATTTAGTCTCTCTTCCCTCTAATAGTAATGGCCCTTTCCTAAGAGGCAGAAGTATACTTTCTGACAACCAGAGGACACTTGGCCTGTGATGGTCTAGGCTGCCTTCCCCTACATCCAAGCCCACAGAGTCTCTGCTAAATCACTTTGATTAATCCTTCATTGGCCAAGTCCAGAATATTTCTAGTACAGTGGGTCTCTAACTTTTTGTTTTCAGGACCCCTTAAACTCTTAAAAATTATTGAGAACCCCAAAGAGATTTTGTTTATATGAATTATATCTATTTACTATTTTACTAATTTACTATATTACAAAGTAAAATCGATAATTTTAAAAAATGTATTGATAATTTAAAAAATGTAATAATTAAAATAATAATAAATAAATCCATTACATGTTAACATAACATTTTTATGAAAAGTAGCTATATTTTCCAAAAAAGGTTTTATGTTATTTTGCAAATCTTTTTGGCTTAATACAAAGCAGCTGGATGCTCACATCTGCCTCTACATTAAAATCTGTTGTGAAATATTACTTTAGTTGAAGGATATGAAAGAAATCTGGCCTCACATGGATATGTAGTTAGAAAAAGGAGCAATGTTTTAGTAGACAAATAACCTCTTACTATAATTTTGAAAATTAATTTTGACATTGCAGACCCATGAAAATGTTTCAGGGACTCCCATTTGAAGATCGCTACTCTAAGAGTTAAAATATTGTGCAAAATCTTAAAATATAAAATCTTACGTTTTTTCCTATCACAGATATCATTTTCTGTAGATTCCTCTCAGAATTCAGTGCCAACTGCATTCATGGATTCAGAAAGCTAGTACATAGTGATGACACAGTTTACTGTATAAAGTGAAAAGGAACACTCCTGGAAGGAGACATTCACTTCTGATCATCTCTTAATGCTTCTTCCTCTACCTTCCTAGATCTCCAAACTCACTCATTTGTAGTCACTGGAAAATAAATGGGTGGGAAAGCGCATTCACTCTTAATCTCTGGATCATGCACTAAAAGAGAAATCAGCCTCCCTAGCTCAACAATTGTCAGCAATGTCAATGCTTTTCCCCCCCCAGGGTCTAGGTTGGCTTTTCTACAAGGCCAATGTTTCAAAGTTCTTCTCCTGATCCAGGGCTTCTGGATATATCTGGTGATGGTGTCACATCTATGCACATGGTCTCCAATTGCTCTTACTATTTTGGCTCTTTTCTATGATTTCATATCATAAGCACAGATGAAAAAAAGAAAGGAATTGAAAAGAAGAGACCATGATATAGAGTTTTCTTTTACCCTGTCCCATGACCTCTTCTGCATGTCAAAGGAGAGCTCCCAGGCACTCCAGAAGAGAGGGGAGGAGTAACCACTCCTATGTAAGGACATGAAGGATTACTGTATCCAAATGCCTTTCCATGAACTACCTATCCTAGTCAAGACGAAAATAATAATTCAAAGAGATAAAGAGTCAAGGAAAACTCTTCAATGCATGCAAATGTATTTGGGGAGAAAAGATAAAAGAATTTACTCTCACCAGAAGAATAATGAGAAAAATTAATATTTTTTTAATTTTTATCTCAAAAATCAGTTAAACTCATACTAGTTTTAGACTTAATAACTGAACTCTCCATGGTTAATTTTAAAGAACCCACTTTTACAGAGTTATTGTCTTCTCTCACTTGGACAACTATTACCACAGGCTTATAAACTGGGATCTCTGCCTCTCTCCCTTCTTCCTACTCTAATCTATCCTTCACAAAGCTGTCAGGCTAATACTTCTAATCAATAGATCTGATCTCATGGTTCATTCATTTTACCAAAAGTCTTCAATGGCTCTCTGTTACCTGCTAAATAAAACATGAACTTCTTGGCTTGGCATTTGGTGTTCTTGTTCTTTTAAATGTGGTTCCAACATAAATTTCCACTCCTATTTCATTGCCTTCTGTTTCATTCAGTCAGTATTCTAGTGGCACAGTGGATAGAGCACTGAACTTGGAATCAGGAAGATCTGAGTACAAATCCTACCTCACTTACCTATTAGCCATGAGACCCTGAACATGTCACTTAACTTCTGTTGGCCTCTGTTTCCTCATCTGGAAAATGAGGATAATGAAAACACCTACCTCAGAGGTTATAATGAGAACAAAATAAGATAAAATATCTATAAAGAACTTTGTAAACCTTATAGTCTTATATTAATGTGAGTTATTATTAGTAGTATTATTATCCCTTTCTCCATCTATTGACCTCTTTCCTCTCTTCAAAGGCCAGTTCATATGTCCAGCATCCAGAAAATCTTCCTTGATTCCCCTCAGCTAGATGTAATTGTCCCCTCCCTGAAATTTTCATGTCTCTCTGGTCAGCTGCTCCTA
Source organism: Phascolarctos cinereus (assembly GCF_003287225.1). Taxonomy (NCBI): domain Eukaryota; kingdom Metazoa; phylum Chordata; class Mammalia; order Diprotodontia; family Phascolarctidae; genus Phascolarctos; species Phascolarctos cinereus. The sequence continues at coordinate 344,893,171 of NW_027555958.1, forward strand.
TGAACTTAGTCATTTTCTAACTCAATCTATGGTTTTGTTTTATAACTCTCTGCCAAACCATAAAGTCTTTGATGGCAGGGACTATCACTTTTCCTCTTTGTATCTCAGACACCTAGAGAGACAGGCAACAGGGTATGGTAGAAAAAGGGCCAGCTTCAGAGTCAGGAAGACTTGGGTTAAAAACCCACTGATGATATATACTGTTTCTCTGATCCTGGGAAAGTCACACACTTCTCAGCACCCCAGACAATTCTCTAAAACCTAGAAGTTGCCCTGGGATTTTCCAAGAAACTATAGTACTCAGAAATTCAATCTCCATCTGCAGTTTGAAATACAGTTACATGCACATGACAGCAATTCAAGCAAAAAAAGCAACCCTAGCTTTCTATGCAACTCATTAATGTAGCCCATGAGAAGAGATACAGTAATGGCTAGAGTCTGAGAAGTATAATTTTCAAAACACAGTAGAAAACAATTTTTTTTTGTTATTAGAGTAAAATTTTCTACATCATTTTGAAGCATACCAGTGATGTCCAGATTTATTTCTCTCCAATGGAGAACATAACCAGTATAATTTAAAATGTGTTTTCCTGCATCTGGTCTATAAACATCAATGTTATTGTTAACAACAAACCATTAACTCAAACATTTAAAAAAATAATTTTAAACCTCCTTTGGAGCTCCATCTACTCTCAAAGCAAATATAACAGGGGCAAGAAAAAATGTGAGGTTTAGGATTTGATTTTTTTTGGTGATAATGCTATGTGTAAGTTGCATAGACATGAGATAGTGTCAGATAATAAGCAAACAGAGAGCAAATATAGGAGCCTAGATCACAAAAAAGAAACAAAACGGCCAAAGCATTTAAAAAATCATAGAGACAGTAAATTTGGTGAAGGTTCAATCTAAATGTCTTACGTGTTTAAACAACCAAATGCTCCAATTTGAGGATGACATTGTACTGATTGTAAGAAACCTGGGAACATAGCAGCTACCTAAATGAGTGAATGAATGAATTGTGAGCTGAATGGACAACTGAGTTAATATTTATTAAGTGTCAATCTCTATGTTAAGGGCTGGGGGTACAGATCAAAAGCAAAGACAATCTTTGTCCTCAAGGAGCTCATATTCAAATGGGGAAAACTATACATAAGAGAATGGTGGCCAGGGAATGTTATTTGAAAGGAGTAGATTGACACATCCTCTCCAAAACCAATGGCACAGTCTTAGGTGGCTCAGTGGGTAAAAGTCTTAAGCTTGGAGTCAAGAAGACATGAGTTCAAGTCCCTACTTATATACTTACTAGCTAAGTATCTGACTACTGACCCTGGGCAAATTCCTAAATTGATAACAGCCTCCATTTCCTCATCTGTAAAAGGGGCATGATTATAATAGCACCTATGTCATAGGATTAAGCGTTTTGCAAACTTTAAAGCACTGTATAAATTCTAAGTATCATCATCATTATTATTATTTCCAGAGCTAGAGAGATGTGGGGGAGGAAAGGAGAAGAGGGAAAAAAGCAACCAAGATAAAGTGTCTAGCTATCCAAGAAAATGGCCTAGAAGTTGAAAGTGACATAGAACATGGATAGTTTGGACTAAATAGACAAAGAACGTCTACTGAATAGTACATTACGTGTACCATATGTACATGCATATGTAATACACATAATATGTACATGTACATATATATACATATATATATCACATTGAAACAATCCATCAAATCATATCTTCACTTCTTTAGAAAATAAACTAGTCTGAGAATTAAAAAGAGGAGGATTTGGGGCTGGATTACAAATGGGAAACAGCAAAGTGCTTTAAACTTCACTTCCCCTTGAAATAAAAGCCTATCTTTTTAATATCAATGTTCTTCAGCTAATGCTACATGACCAGGAGCCACGGAACACCATGGTCACCAAAGAATTAAAGTTTCATTGCCACAGAACAATGCAGGGAAGCATAAATATGGTAAAACATATTACCAATGAAAAAAAGCAGTGTAAAGTATATCATCAAGGAGATATATTACACAAAAAGGAGACGAGCTAGGCATGTAGCAAGAATAAGGGATAAATGACCAGACAGCACAGTATCCAGATCTGGACAAAGGCAAGAAATTAAGAACCCACCTTGGGTGGGCCTCCCTCTGCAGGATTTGTAGGAGGACATGAACAAGAGTTGCTCCAGCAAGTCAAAACATAGAACTGCATTGCAATCTGTACTGTTGAGGGGAACACACATCAGTGAGATCAAAGATCCATTAAAATATCAAAGGAGGACCTCATGAAAATATTCCAATCAATGCCTTCCACACTTATAGCATGTCAGATCTGAAAGTGTCGTGGAAATTATCTAGTTCAATCCTTTCATTTTAAGATGAGATAACTGAAGTCCAGAAGGAATAGGTGATTTCCCCAAATTAATGACAGAATAAGAGACTAGAACACAAGTCTCTTAATTCCTAGCCCACTGCACTACTATGTTCCTTTATGCTAGTGTTGTATATAGGTTTTTAGGGATTTTAGGGCTAATTGCTTTAGTCTCCTTGGATTTACGGATTCCTTTTGCAAAAACAGATTTGTTATAGAGCTTCCCATATCTGTCATTTAACTGGAGTCACTAAATAGGTAGCACATAAAAGAGCTTAGATAAGAGTAAAGAAACAAAACTATGAAACCACAAAACAGTAACATCAATGTATTTGGTGAGGGTTGAATCTAAGCATTTGGGGTGTCTTACTGTCTGCCCATTTTTTCACTTATATTCTATTCTCACTTTCTTTCAGCAAACTATTAATCCATTTGGTTCACTGAAGGAGAGAATACCCACACTAATGAGATCACAAATACATTGAAGCATTGAGACTATTAATTTATGGGCTAAATGACCTCTGAGATCCCTTGTAGTGGTACAATTCTACAGTTCTTTGATTCTATCCTACAGTAAAGATACTTTTTTAGGTCATCTCACAGGGTATATTCATAGCACCTTTCTAGGGGATTTGGGGGTGGGATTTTTTTTGGCACCAAACAATATGTGATTTATAAGCCGCCACAATATTCCAGAAGCATTCATTCGTACAGCTCCTTAACACTGAAAAATCCTCACCAATGGTGCAGATCAAAATTAATCTCTGGCTGCTTTCAACTAATGCCTGTGTCCTTGTCTGGTACTAATGAAAACATACTTTCAGTCTTCAACAATTACCTTGAGTTTCAAAGAAACCCAATTGCTCACATCTCTTGCCCTCCACACTGTAATTCAGTGAGACAAGGACATACTTTCAAAATGTTTTGCTCTTATTTGCTCATCCTACTGAAAAATAGGATTGCAAGGAGAAAGGGGGGGAGGGGAGTGAATGCAGTAAGTTTAGAGTTTGGCATAAAGGGTTATACTCAAATTACCCAGGGATCTGTGCTCTCCATTTCCAAATTTAAGGATGTTCTGAATTTCACCATATGGTTCCTCAGTCAAATGGATTCTGCACCCTCTTGTCACTTTGCCGTCTCTGAAGAGGATATTCCCCTTACCTTATCTGAAATAGATTTCACAAGTTGCATTCAAAATCACAGCTGAAACAGATACAGAATTCAGTATTTTGTGTTGTGTTTTTAATGAGAACACTACATTAGTCTTCTGTCCTTCTAGTCACTCTATGCCATGTTATACCTATAATACCTCTACTAAAGACTTAACAGGTGGTCTTTAGGCTTTTGAAGGCTTCTCCAATAAAGTCAGACTCAGGCAGGTCTTACAAAGCTAGAAAAAGCTTGAGCAAGGGCCCAGAGATATGCCATATTCTGTCATCTGAAGACCAGTCTAGCTATGTTTGGGGAAGTTCATCATTAAGTAGGCTGCAGAGAGATGCACTTTTCAGCAATTAATAAGAACTGTCACCCATGTAATAGATCTATGTGGGTGGTGGGTGGAAGGAGTACCCCATGGAGAAAAATCACACTATATCAATAAATAATCAATCATCAATTAGACGATTTAATACTCTTAGTATGTTCTAGGCACTGTTTCGGAGATACAAATACAAGCAAGCAAGATAGTCCCTACCCTCAAAAATCTTACATTCTAATAGGGCTAGGAGTAAATAGGTGCAGCAAGGCATAGACTTGGAATAGAATTGGAGTGGGTAGAGGCATGCCTCCAGGCAAGATAAAGCAAAAACTTGCCTAACAGAGCCCAAGATAGTTCCATGGGTGGAATCCAAGTCCCTAGAGGTGAGGAGGTAGATATAAGGGCCTAGTATGGTTTCAAGGTAGCTGGAAAAATCCCTGCCTAATATTTACTTAGCAATAGAATGTAGTATTTATATGAGCAAATTTCTCCTGAGAAGCTGCAAAGTTTGGGAGATATCATTTCATTCGTCTCCACAATCCTTTGATGAGATGGTTATTGTGAGTTTAGGGACAGGTATATTGTCATAAAGTTCTTCCAAAGCTGGAAAATGAAACAGAATCTCCCCCCCACACACACAAGTTTTAGTTTCATTTAAAACATTCAAGTACATCCTGAAAACCTAGATTAATGTGGGTTTGTTCCCATTTTAAGAAAACTCATAATATGAAGCACCCAAATTTGCAAAACATATAAATTAGTTATTATGCACATTAACAGGATCCTTCATTTCACTGGGTGATTCATAGAATTTTAGAGTTGGAAGAGACTATAGAAATTATGTAATCTAAACTTATCACTTTATAGATCATGGGATTACTTTAAATAGAATACTCTCCAATGCTTTTAATGATTCCATTTGACTTCTGCACTTTTCAACAACTCACTGATTTCATGATTGGAAGTACATCTACAACGTCGGGACCATACGGAAGAATATATCCCTGTCTATTGACTCCTCTGGGCAAGTTCTTTAACCTGGGTTTTGAGATTGTGTTCATATTGTTCTTAATCAATTAATTACAAAGTGAAGGATTTCTTATTTATTTTCGGGAAGAAAATTACAATTGGAAAATGGCAAATCAATATTGACACAACAAAAAATGATGTTATTTGGCACTTAACCAAGTGTAAAGCACAAGAAATCAACATCCATAGTATCCTTCTGTATAAATCTTCAGTTCTTTAACTGGAATTGATTCCAAAGCTAACTGGAATCTATGTCCAAATAGTCCAATACCAATATAAACAAATAATGGTGATAAGATTCCTTCTCAATGAATTTAAAATCTCCCTACATTTGGAAATGTGAAATTACTGCTTTTTCATATTTTGTTAGGTGCTTCTAGGAGATGAAGAGTAATTTGATTTCTTTATCTTCAAAACTTGACTCTTTGCTATAAATATCAAATGGTTCTTTTTCCAGAATTTGAGGATTTTGTTTCCATGCTATCTTTGAACACTTCTGAATAAAAATAGTTTAAGTTTTGGAGCATTTCAAAATGAAATGGATTTTGTTTGCCTAATAGTCTGCCTTGTGAATTTTCTTGCTTTCTATCATAAACTTGATAACCTTTTTTTTGAACATATATAGTTGTTCAAAGGAATTTAAGTAGAGTTTAGCTTCGGGGTGTCAAGCTACAAATTACATACACTAGAATACGGATTGGGTCTTCAGAGAGAAGATAAGGAACATAATGAGACCAAATGGGCTAACGTGAATTACCTCTTTGTTGATAATAATGATAATAATAATGATGATAATGACATTAATAGCTAGTGTTTATATGGCACATTGTTTGCAAAGAACTTTTCAAATATTCTTGTTTTATCTGCACAATAGCTCCTTGACATAGATGATCCCAATTTTACAGATGAGGAAACTGAGGCAGATCTAGAAGCTGAGTGACCAGCCCAGTGTCACAGACCGTGAATAATCAAACTATATAACTGGCACACTCATCTCTCCACATGCTAGAATGACTATTGTATATTGCAATCAATAGAGTGATGGACTTGGATTAGAAGAGAACTGGCTTCAAATTCTGCCTCTGATAGTAGCTGTGCTAACCATGGACAATTTCCTCAATCTCTACGAACATTAGAAGGAAAATCAATTATATTAAAATTAAGATTAATGCTTTTCCTATTCAGGTTTACATACTCTGAAATCTTAGACCCTAGGCTAAGAACTGCTGCCTTGGGGAAGGGGTTAAGGGTATAGCTGACAAAGAAGTCTCTGAATAGGATGGATGGTAGGGGAAGGAAGGAGAGGTGGCTCTACTGTTGCCTAAAAACCCCATCTGATGGAAATGCCAAGAAAGTTACACAGAAGAAAAGGTGATAATAATCTTCAGTTGGCTATGTATCAGATAAGGCCTCAATATCAACTATGGATCCTTCTTCTCATGTGCTCCTATAGCACAAACAAATAAAATAATCTCAATGGTTCTGCCCACACAGAGCAACAACCCCCTCTTCTATCATGCCAAGTTTTATCAGAAAGATAAAGTCAGGCTGATTTTCTGAGGACTGGTTCATTACATGTCAGTGATGAGATGACTCAAGAAGTCAGAGTTAAGTTATTAGCCTGAGAGAAATATTCATAGAACTTAAGAACCTGGCACCAAAGAACTTTTCAAAATCAGAGCACCAAAGAAATTATATTTTAATGAAATACTTTTCATTTATGCAAAAACAATTAATAATTCTACCAACATTAATTATGATTATACATTCCAACTGGGCTTGACTCTCATTTGGTTGGACATTAGGAAGAAACAGGCTTCAGGAGTCAACATTTTCACTATTCGATACCATTATTATTGTGAAGAAAGTTATTCAACAAAACAAACAATCTCAGAGTTGAACACTGCCTGAAGGATGTCTGATGGAAAGGAAAGGGCACTGCCTCTGAAGTCAGAGGACAGGTCGATGAAAACCTGGCCTGATTACCTACCACCTCTGTAACCAGTAGCAACTCATTTTCTGTTTCTGGGCCTCAATTTCCTCTTGTATAAAATAAAGGAGTTGGACTAGATTCTAAGGACACTTCTAGTTCTAAATACTATGATATTAAGTGGAGAGTAAGTATGGCTCTATGGGTGACTCAGTCTTTTCCAAGTTTCACAAGAATTGCCCACACCATAGATGCTCATATTCACTTAAGATATTACAGAAAAGCTAAGAAGTCAACATTGAAGCTGTGAGGCTGATGGCCACTCTCAGAGCTTGAAAGACACTCTGTCAAAGTGAGATTAGGACTTGCCCTTCTGGAAGCCAAGATGGCGGAGTGAAAAGGTAGTCACTCTCACTCTCCCCTATCAACCTCTGAAAACCCAGAAAATATCACCCCAGGAAAAAACCCTAGAACACTTGAACTAGAAGAAAAATGGGGAGCAGCAGTGCAGCAGCCCAGCAAATAGGTCTCCCAGTGCCTCAGCAAAAATAAGGGAGGCAGAACTACAAGGGGCCCCAGGCAGATAACTACCTTGCAGCATTCATCTGAAAGGAGGTGAAGAAAGCAACCTAAAGTCTTCCTAAAGCCCTGGCCTTGCTGATTCCAACCCAACACCAGGTGAGCTGTCAGAGCCCTGCAGTCTCCAATTGTGAAGAAATCCTGAAGCCCAGGTGGTAGAGCAGGCAAACACCAACACCTGGACCTCCAAGTGCCTCAGTGAGGGCGGGGGGAACCGGTGGAAACCAGCTCAGAAAACCACCAGGTACCTCGGCACTCTACCACAAAGGAATCTCTCGGTGCATTGGCAGAAACGAGGGAGACAACGCTGCAGGGGCCCTCAGGCAGATAAACATCCTGCAGCACCCATCTAAAAGGAGTGGAAGAAAGCTAAAGGAAAGGAAAAGCAGGCAACCTAGAATTGCCTGAAAGTTCCAGCCTTGCTGATTCCAGCCCAACATGAGGTAAGCTGCCAGAAACCTACAGCCTCCAATTGCCAGCATAAGAGGCCCCAGCACACAAAGCCAGTGACCAAGACCTAGGCTCCCAACACAAGAAGCTTGGGTCAGTGCCCTCTGTTCCCCAGCAGTAGAGCTCAATCTCCTTAAAGGCCAGGGAGTAAAGAAACACCATGAGTAAAAAGAAAAGTACCATAGATTCATATTATGAGAAGAGTGAAGATCAAGACAGAAATTCTGAAGAGGACAACATTGTCAACAAACCCACATCTGCAACAACAAAAGGGAATATGAAGTGGTCTGAAGCCCAAAAAGCCTTCTTAGAAGAGCTCAAGAAGGATTTTAATAGTCAAATAAGAGAGGTAGAAGAGTCCTTAAAAAATACAACTGGCCAACTGGAAAAAAAATACACTGAAGAAATCAAGTCCCTAAAAAACAGAATTGGCCAGTTGAAGAAGGAAGTACAAAAACTAACAGAAGAAAACAATCTGTTAAAAACTAGAATTGGGCAAATGGAAGCTAATGTCTCTATGAGAGAGCAAGAATCAGTCAAACAGAAATAAAAAAATGAAAAAATCGATGAAAATGTAAAATACCTCATCAGTAAAACAACCGACCTGGAAAATCAACTCAGAAGAGACAATTTAAAAATCATTGGACCACCTGAAAATCATGATGAAAAAAAGAGCCTGGACAGTATCGTTCAGGAAATTATAAAGGAAAACTTCCCCGAAGTCCTAGAACCAGAGGGTAAAGTAACCATAGAAAGAATCCACTGCTCACCACCTGAAAGAGATCCCAAATTGACAACGCCAAGGAATATAATAGCAAAATTCCAACATTACCCCGATGAAAGAGAAGGTGCTGAAAGCAGCCAGAAAGAAACAATTTAAATATCATGAAACCACAGTCAGGATTACACAGGACCTTGCAGCTTCTACATTAAAAGACCACAGGCAAAGGAGCTTGGAATGCAGCCAAGGATCAATTACCCAGCAAAAATGAGCATCATTTTTCAAGGGAGGAGGTGGATACTTAACGAAATAGGAGACTTCCAAACTTTCCTGATAAAAAGACCAGAGCTCAACAAAAAATTTGATCTTCAAGTACAGGATTCAAGAAGGATTGAAAAGGTAAACGAGACAGAAGGATACAATATTTTGTTAATGGGAGGGGCTGTTTAAACCCCTACAAGGGAATATGACACTTGCAACCCTTGAGAACTCTATTGTTATTACACCTTGTTAAAGGAGTATACATAAAGAGGGTTGATATTAGTTGACTCTGATGTAATGATAAAAAAAATCTAATCAAGTGGGTTAAATGTATCCAAATAAGTGGATCAATCTGATCTTAGAAAATGTACTGGGAAAGGAGGAGGCAGACAAGGGTAAATTACATTACGGGAAAAGACACAGAATCCTATTACAGCAGAGGGAAAGAAGGGAGGCAGGGAGCATTGTTTGAACCTTACTTTAATCAGATTTGGCTCAAGAAGGGCATAATATAATCAGTTAGGTATAGAAATCTAACTTGCCTTATAGGCAGTAGCAGGGAAAGGGGGAGAGAAAAGGGAGGGGGGAAAGAAGGGAGGGAAGAAGCAGTAAGCCTAAAGGGGAAGAAAAGGGAAAGGGATAATAAAAGGGGGAAGGGACTGAAGGAGGCAGTGGTCAAAAGCAGAACACTAGTGAAGGGGGAAAGGAAAAAGGAGAAAGAAAGCATAAATGGGGGGAAAGGATGGAGAAAAAGACAAAGATAGTAATCATAACTGTGAATGTGAATGGGATGAACTCTCCCATAAAATGGAAACAGATTGCAGAATGGATGAAAAACCATAATCCCACAATATGTTGTTTACAGGAAACACATTTGAAAAATGCAGGGTAAAGGTAAAAGGCTGGAGCAGAATATATTATGCATCAGCTGAAGTGAAAAAAGCAGGGGTAGCAATCCTGATCTCAGACAAAGCAAAAGCAAAAATAGATCTAATCAAAAGCGATAAGGAAGGAAACTACATCCTGCTAAAAGGCATCATATACAATGAAAGCAAAAGCAAAAATAGATCTAATCAAAAGCGATAAGGAAGGAAACTACATCCTGCTAAAAGGCATCATATACAATGAAGTAATATCATTACTAAACATATATGCACCAAATGGTATAGCATCCAAATTCTTACAGGAGAAGTTCAGGGAGTTACAGGAAGAAATAGACAGCAAAACTATACTAGTGGGGGACCTGAACCTCCCCCTCTCGGCACTAGATAAGTCTAACCACAAAATAAACAAGAAAGAAGTTAAGGAGGTGAATAGAACATTAGAAAAGTTAGGTATGATAGACCTCTGGAGAAAACCGAATGGGGATAGAAAGGAATATACTTTTTTCTTGGCAGTACATGGCACATACACAAAAATTGACCATGTACTAGGGCATAAAAACCTCACAATCCAATGCAGAAAGGCAGAAATATTAAATGCATCCTTTTCAGATCATGATGCAATAAAAATTATATGTAATAAAGGGCCATGGAAAGATAGACTAAAAAATAATTGGAAACTAAATAATCTAATCCTAAAAAATGATTGGGTCAAACAACAAATCATAGAAACAATCAATAATTTCATTCAAGAGAATGACAATAATGAGACAACATACCAAAACCTATGGGATGCAGCGAAAGCAGTTCTTAGGGGAAGTTTTATATCTCTAAATGCTTACATAAATAAAATAGAAAAAGAGGAGATTAATGAATTGGGCATACAACTAAAAAAACTAGAAAAAGAACAATTAAAAATCCTCAACTAAACACCAAATTAGAAATATTGAAAACCAAAGGAAAAATTAAAAAATTGAAATTAAGAAAACTATTGAACTAATAAATAAAACTAAGAGCTGGTTTTATGAAAAAACAATAAAATAGATAACCTTTGGTTAATTTAATTAAAAAAAAGAAAGAAGAAAACCAAATTACTAGTATCAAGAATGAAAAGGGTGAAGCTACCACCAAGGAAGAGGAAATTAAAACAATAATTAGGAATTATTTTGCCCAACTATATGCCAACAAATTTGACAATCTTAGTGAAATGGATACATATTTACAAAAATATAAATTGCCCAGATTAAGAAGAGGAAGTAAAATACTTAAATAACCCCATCTCAGAAAAAGAAATTGAACAAGCCATTGATGAACTCCCTAGGAAAAAATCTCCAGGGCCAGATGGATTTACATGAATTCTATCAAACATTTAAAGAACAATTAATTCCAATACTATATAGACTATTTGGGAAAATAGGTGAAGAAGGAGTCTTACCAAATTCTTTTTATGATACAAATATGGTGTTGATACCTAAACCAGGAAGAGTCAAAATAGAGAAAGAAAATTATAGACCAATTTCTCTAATGAATATAGATGCAAAAATTTTAAACAAAATACTAGCAAGTAGATTGCAGCAACTTATCACAAGAATAATACACTATGACCAGGTAGGATTTATACCAGGAATGCAGGGTTGGTTCAATATTAGGAAAACTATCAGCATCATTGAGCATATCAACACAAAACCAACAGAAACCACATGATCATCTCAATAGATGCAGAAAAAGCTTTTGATAAAATACAACACCCATTCCTATTAAAAACACTAGAAAGCATAGGTATAAATGGAGTCTTCCTTAAAATAATAAATAGCATTATCTAAAACCTTCAGCAAGCATTATATGTAATGGGGACAGGCTAGAAGCATTTCCAATAAGATCGGGGTGAAACAAGGATGTCCATTATCACCACTGTTATTCAATATTGTACTGGAAACCTTAGCTTTAGCAATAAGAGAAGAAAAAGAAATTGAAGGCATTAGAATAGGCAAAGAAGAAACAAAGCTATCACTCTTTGCAGATGACATGATGATATACTTAGAGAATCCTAGAGAATCAAGTAAAAAACTACTTGAAATAATAAACAACTTTAGCAAAGTTGCAGGCTATAAAATAAACCCACATAAATCATCAGCATTTTATATATATTACCACACAAGCAAGCAAGATAGAAAGAGAAATCCCATTTAAACTTACTGTAGACATTATAAAATATTTAGGAGTCTACCTCCAAACAAACCCAGGAACTCTATGAACACAATTACAAAACACTTTTCACACAAATAAAATCAGATCTAAATAATTGGAAAAACATCAGTTGCTCATGGGTAGGCCGAGCTAATATAATAAAAATGACAATCCTACCTAAGCTAATTTACTTATTCAGTGCCATACCAATCAAACTACCAAAAATTATTTTATAGAGTTAGAAAAAATAATAACAAGATTCATTTGGAAAAACAAAAGGTCCAGAATATCAAAGGAACTAATGAAAAGAAATGCAGGGGAAGGTGGCCTAGCAATTCCAGATCTTAAATTGTATTATAAAGCAGCAATCATCAAAACTGCTTGGTACTGGCTAAGAAATGGAGGTGGATCAGTGGAATAGGTTAAATATGCAAGACACAGTAGTGTCTCTAATGACTATAGTAATCTATTATTTGATAAACCCAAAGACCCCAGCTTCTGGGATAAGAACCCACTCTTTGAAAAAAACTGCTGGGAAAACTGGAAAAGAGTATGGCAGAAACTAGGCATAGACCCAAATCTCACACCATATACCAAAATAAAGTCAAAATGGGTTCATGACTTAGATATAAAGGCTGATACCATAAGTAAACTGGGAGAACAAGGAATAGTTTACCTATCAGATCTATGGAGAACAGAAGAATTCATGACCAAACAGGAGATAGAGAACATTATGAAAAGCAAAATGGATAATTTTGATTACATTAAATTGAAAAGTTTTTGCACAAACAAAGCCAATGCAACTAAGATTAGAAGGAAGGTAGAAAATTGGGAAAGAATTTTTACAACCAGTCTCTCTGATAAAGGCCTCATTTCTAAAATATATAGAGAATTAAGACAAATTTATAAGAACACAAGCCATTCCCCAATTGATAAATGGTCAAAGGATATGAACAGACAGTTCTCAGATGAAGAAATTAAAGCCATCTATAGTCATATGAAAAAATGCTCTAAATCGTTATTGATTAGAGAAATGCAAATCAAAACAACTCTGAGGTACCACATCACACCTATCAGATTGGCCAACATGACAAAACAGGAAAATGATAAATGTTGGAGAAGATGTAGGAAAATTGGAACATTAATACATTGTTAGTGGAGTTGTGAAATGATCCAACCATTTTGGAGAACAATTTGGAACTATGCCCAAAGGACTACAAAAATGTGCATACCCTTTGATCCAGCAATAGCACTTCTAGGGCTATATCCCAAAGAGATCAAACAAATGGGAAAAGGACCCACATGTACAAAAATATTCATAGCAGCTCTTTTTGTGGTGGCAAAGAATTGGAAATTGAGAGGATGCCCATCAATTGGGGAATGGCTGAGCAAGTTGTGGTATATGAATGTAATGGAATACTATTGTGCTATAAGAAATGATGAACAGGCTGACTTCAGAAAAACCTGGAAAGACTTGTATGGTCTGATGCTGAATGAAGTGAGCAGAACCAAGAGGACTTTGTACGTTATGCAATGACTGAGATTGTTAAACTGAACCCTTCTCAGCATTACAAGGATCTAAGACATCTCCAGAGGCCTCGGGATGGAAAATGCTGTCCACATCCAAAGAAAGAACTATGGAAGTCGAATTGCTATCACTTATTTTTACCTTCTGTTGAGTTTTGTTTCATGTTTCTGATGGTTCCTCCTATTGTTTTTAATTTTTACTTACAACTTCACTAATGTGAAAATACGTTTAATGGGTATGTAAATGTAAAGCCTATATTAGATTGCGCACCGTCTTGGGGAGGGTGGGGGGGAGGAAGGGGGAGAAAATTTTTCAACTCAAAAGCATATGGAAGTGATTGTTGATAAATCAAAAGAAATTAATAAAATTTTTTTTAAAAGTGCGATCAGGCTCTCTGTTTGGCACCAGAGGTACATTTAAGAGTAACAGATACAATTTGCAAAGGGGCACATTTAGACTTCATGTTAGGGGAAGAAAAAAAAACTTCCTAACAATTAAAGCTGTCACAAAGTGAATGTGGTACCTCAGAAGGTAGTGAGTGCTCCCTTACTGGAGATCCTCCTGTAAAGCCCTGCCAGCTATGGTCAAGGAGAGTTTCTTGTTCAAATATCATGATGAACTAGGTGACCACTGAGGCCCCTTCCAACTCTAACATTCCGTGATCTTGTAAAATAGGAATTGCCATGGAAGAAGACAATATTAAGAAGTTATTTCTTCTTCAGTCACACTACGGTAAAAAGGTGTGCTGCAACAGATTTCAAAAATTTTTCAGATCTTTAGGGGCAGCATACAGGGACAATGAAATAAAAAGGCTCAAGGTACCCAGCAGGCATTTGTGTCTTATGGAGCTAAGACCAGATCTGAGTGGATTGATCATTCTACTCCTCCTAAGGGAAATAAGGCTTTTATTAGGTGATTGTTGTATGAAAACACAAGCACAAACATTGGACTTGCCCCAGGGCATAAATATCCTAGGTGTCTTTTCCTGGACACTCTTTTACTTAGTCTAAAAGGGCAACAAAGCATTGGGATTAAGAACAAAAACTGCAGAGCTAGCTGCTTAGGCAAAGATCTGGGCAACGACTAGCGGTCACCATGATTAAGATCAGTTTTCTCAAAGAAGGGACCAACTCTGAACCAGGAATAGCTATCAAAAGGAAAAGCAAAATGGCTTCTCTCAACACATATGGGATGCAAAACTTAGAGCCTGGGCCCTAGGGAAGCAGAACTAGAGGGACTTCTGCAAAAATAGACTAAAGGTTTTTGATCTTTCTGAAAAAGCTCAGTTGAATTCTATATCTGACTAGGAAAGTAGAGGAGACTACTGCTTACCATGTGGGGGAAATGCAGTATTGTTTGAACCTAGCTTGTTTGGTGAGATGTTTATGCATAGATTATGCTGCCTCCCCCTGCCAAGACCCTCCAGGGGAGCCAAAGATTATGGCAAGAATAGCTGGGACCCCACCCAAAGTTTCTGTTTTGGGTTTTGCCAGAAGCTCCCTCATGTTTTTGGATTTGCCCAAATTTTATTGAAAGTTTATGCTTACCTTATAATGTACATCTTAAGCTACCTACATATCTTATCTAGAAACTGCCTACATGTAGCAGTTTGTATACTTGTGCCTTTTTTAGAAACTGCCCAGTACAGGCCATGCCTTTTACCTTTGTTTGAATTCCATGTAATATAAAATTTGCAGAGACTCAAGAGGGAGCCACACCTTTTTCCAACTCCCCACTCTGCTGAATGACTTATGAAACTTCTTTCTAAAACTTTTTCAAGTTGGGTTTTGTTCTTGACCAACAACCACAGTAGAGCAAGTCAGGGAGACTAGCTGAGTCAGTCATCCAACCTAGCCTAGCATCAGAGCAACCTGCCCAGTAGAAATACCATTTGCAGTGAAGACAAGACCAGCTGAGCAACCACGTTTAGTGATGAATTTCATGAGGGGTTTATGAAGACAGCAAGAAGGCCCTGTAGTTCCACTGTTGTAAGTGACCTTGGCCATGTGTGTCCTCTATACTCACTGCCATTGGACTTTAAGTTTATGCCCACCCTCTTCATAAAAAGAGCATGCATCTGTGGGAAAGTAAACTCCATGTTTGTAGAGAGTTTGTTTTATAGCTGATTTGGTTTTTTGTTTGTTGGTTTGGTTTTTGTTTTTGTTTTTTTTTTTTGATCTGCCATATAAACAAATGATTTTATGAAGACCAAGCTGAGCCTACTGGCAGAAAGGTTCAGGACTTGGAATCATAGAATCTGAACTCTTAATCTTGGCTCCACCACTTACTACCTGTGCAATAGTAGGGAAGTCATTTACTTAGCCCTCTGTGATTCTGTTTTCATCTGTAAAAAGGAGGAGACTGAAATATCCCTCCCACTCTAAATCTCTAATCCTAAATTCATAATGCAGAATTTGAACCCAGGTCTTACTCCAAGTCCAGTGTTCTATCCATTATACCAAGCAGCCTCTTATTTTAGTGGCAGAGCTAAGTTTTGATGAAATCTTATAGTATATAAAACTTAATTAAAGCTGGTATTGACATTTTGAATGAAATTCATTCATTTATGCCTTTAGAGTGCTATTTCAAGCTTTCAGAACTCATGGATTCATTCCACATTTATCTTTTTTAAAAAATTAAGTAATAGAAGTAAAACAGATTTTTCTTAATCCACATTTCTGCTAGCAAAATAGCCAAGAGTCATCAAATAAGACACTGTTCACTGCCCAGATAGCTCCTAGGGAATACTAATTGGGTTAATTCTGGCAAAAATCCTGCAAACTCTTCTAAAGGTAGTTTTTTAACAAAGTTTTTAACAAAGAAGAGATTGCACAAATGGACAAGCAGGACATGGGGCAGTTTTTTAACTCTCAAGACTTTTGCCCATCACTATAATGTGAATTTCTATGATATCTTATCTAGATGAGTACAAAGAACAAATGTGCAACCAATTTTATTATTAGCTTCATATATATGTGTGTATGTGTATATCTGTATATATGATATATATGATAAAAAAGTGTGGGAAGTTAATTTGCATGTATTATATACATCTGTTTACATGTATATACACGTGAATACATATGTATGTATGTGTATGTGTATATAGTTGTATATATGCGTGTTTAATGAAAAACAGAATTTTGCCACTCTGGGGCAGTGAAATAACACAATAGACAGGGCTTTGCCTAACAGATCCATGACCCCTAAGCTTTTTTGTATACATATCTATATCTAGCCACCTTCTTAGATGCTCCTCTGACCCTTCCCTCTACTTCCCCACCCCCAGTTCCTAACACTAATAAAAAGTACTACTATAACTCTCTTCACTTCCCCAAGTGCTCTAGAGCTGCTTGAGGTATCACCAAAGAATGAAGAATATGGATGGGAGGAGACAGCAAACCTATTCTTAAAAGGTTGTTCAAAATCCTGTTCTCATAATGGAGTTCCTAGCCTTGGTTGGTAACTTGGACACAATTTAGAAAAAGAAACATCAGAGGCAAGAAAGCTATCTTGAAATATTTGAAGGGCTTTTATGTGGAAGAGGGCTCTAATACAGTCCCAGAAGGCTGACAAAGAACAGTGAGTAGAAGCTTCAGATAGACAGGTCTAAACTCAATGTGAAGGGAAAAAAAATCCTAATAATTAGAGCTGCCTTAAAGGTGGAATTGCTTGCTCTGAGAGATAATGGTACCCTATTCCCTTGAGGTCTTCAATCAAAGGCTAGATAAGCCACTTGTGGACATGGTAGAGAGGATTCTTTCTCAGAACCAGATGGCTTCTGAGGTATTTTACCACTCTGAAAGTCTATGATCTGGTGATTATGACATCTGCCTGATGTTGCATAGTGTGGAGGAAACAGTATTTGGGGTCAAAGAACCTGGTTTTTAATGCTGGTTCTGATACTATTACCTGTATAACCTTGGCTAAATCACTTAATCTCTCTGGGCTTCAGTCTCCTTCAAAGCCTTAGTTATGACAGCATGGCCCAGTGTACAAAGTGACATGGCATCATAAAGCACTACAACAGAGAAACTAAATTCAAATGCCCACTGGGTTACTTATGATGCATGCAACCTTGGGCAATCTTTCTTTGTTGTGTTAACCAGGGTGCCTTTGGTTTTATTTCCAGAAGGGAAAGGAAGAGACATTTTCTTAGGGAGATGAAAATAAATCTCAATTCAAATATTTGTTGAATGCAAATATCAGTGTTCTGGATAAAATTACAGATTTATACTATATGTGTCATTTCAAGGAAGAATGTAAAAGGTCTCACCCAGGAAAAAATTGAGTGGGGATTAGATAGGAAATGTGAGAAATGAGACTATAGCCCATAAGTCATAAAAAATTAAATTCTGGGGCCTTCAGGCAGAAGTCCAATCCCTGAAATGCCACCATCATGTCCTCTTTGGAAAGAGCTTCACATCCTTTCATACACCAACCAAGCACTTCTTCTCAGACAATAATTCTGTATGACTCCCATTACTGTCCCTTTTGGGATGCTCTACTGGATTCTTTTGAGCCTCTGGGTTCCCAAGAACACTTCTGGGGAGTAGCTATACCTTTGTATCTCATTAATGTCCCCTATATGCCAATAGAAAATAACGTTTATTTATTTGTTTGTATGTTCATTCATTCATTCATTCATTCATTCAAAGTGACTCCAGTGCTTCATAGGCATTAGCCATAATCCTGACAACCCTCTTGAGAGAGGTCATCATTTTATGTGTACTTAATATACCATCCCATAAGAAGGCAGATTCCTATATGGTTAATATCTTTGTGTAGACTAGGTTTTCACAGAATTATAGATTCAAGAATCTAAGTGCTAGAAGGAAACTGAGACCTCAGTAACTATCATCATAATCCTTTTTTTGAGTCCTTGTGTCTATTTCACAAACATAGTAAAATACTGAAACAAAAATAATAAAATCCTTTAGGCAGCTTCTTTAACAGGTAGCCTATTAATATGCTTATGCATATTATTTCATTACAATGACTAATGTTTTATATTCCTATTTACAGGATGCATGTAAACTACTCTGTAACTATAAGGCCCCAAAGAAGGTAAACTATTATTGTTGTTATTTCACTATTTGTGGCATTGGATTTCTTTTTCATAATAGGTACTCATACTCCTTCCCCTGAAATCTGCTCCTGGACAAGATACTTGAGATCTGATTACTTGAGAACTTTGGATTTGGAATTCACACCTATTCAATTGTGTTTCTAAATGATAAGCCACTTTTCCACAGAATACTTAACTCCTATTCAGTTTTGGGTCACTCCTCAGAGGGCCCCATAAAGGCATGGTGGAAGAGAGAGGAAGATACTAGAACAGTAGCATATTTGGAAATAAAGGGGGAGGTGTGGTTGTGGAAGCCTGGATCCAGGAATAGTAAGTAGCAAACTCACCTGTTACAGCTTATGTTGGTTCCAACGATGCTGGAACAGTAAGAAACTAATGTCAACCTAGATGAAGGTTTCTGGTGGTATAAGAAAGGGTTTCATTCTTTTTCTTATCCTAGTCAATATTTTTATCAAAAATTTGGATGATGATTCCTATTTCTATCCCATACTCTTCTATGTCCCTTTTCTTATGGTATCAGGAGACAGGATTTTCACCTGTACTATTAGTAATTTGTAAATTGCATTTGTAATATAACCAATATGATCACTAGGTGAAATCCCACACAGAATCACAGAATTTTAGAGCTGATAAGGCAATGGGCAAGAACCGTAATCCATCTAGTGTGACCCACATATCTCAAAATAATAGCTACTACAAGATACCTGATGTAGTCAATCAGTATTTGTTCGAAATCCTCTCCTAAGGGGTATGCATTTCCTTCCAAATATCCCTCTCCTCTTTTGGATAATTATGTTAGGATTTTTTTTTCTTTTCATTCAGCCTAAATATGCCACAACTTGCATTAATTACTCCTAGTTCTGCCTTGAGAGCCCATGAGTAAAGGTCTAATCCTTCTTCCCCAAACTAGCAATTCAAGTATTTGAGTACAACTATGATGTACCTCCTGAGACTTCATTCCCCAGGTAAAACATCACCAGTTTATTCAAGCAAGCCTCATAAAACACAGACCCAAAGTCATTCACCATTCTGGTTGCCTCTCTCTGCACATTTTCCAAGTCATCAATGTCCTTCCTATACCATGATCACTCAGAAAAGCACACAGTACTCCAGTTATGGTCTGACCAGAACATTATACAGCAATACTGTCGCGTTCTTAATCTCTTCATGAAGCCCAAGATTGCATAATGTTTTTTGGCTGCTCTCATGTGCAGATCAGGTGTTTGACCCTGAATCAGCTCAGCTCAGAATACTCTCTAACCTATTAGATTATAAATTTCTTGAGAGCAACATCTGTATATGTTTTTGCCTATGCAGTACTTAGCACATAATACCTTACAAATAATAGGTACTTAATAAATATTTGTCAAACTGAATCTATTGAAAGCACAGGAGGCATATGTAACTTTCACATAGCACAAAAGTAGTATATTGAATAGAAGAATAAAGATTCAGAGAGATTTGGTAGTCTAGAAGGACAGACCAAAAGTTATAATATAGTGGGATGAAATTCAAACTCTTGTGCTTGACTAAAAAAATTAACAATATATAAGTATATAATTAAGTATAACTGGCTTAACAGCAATTCATTTGAAAAAGATATAGTGGTGCCTCAATTCTGAGACGTCCATACTGGCCAGTCTTCATTTCCTATCCTGCTGTGCTTTCAACTTTCTGGACTCCAACACCAAGCACCAATTCAGATATGTTCTCTTCCTTTTCATCCCTGTATTTTTCAGCTCCTTTTTATATTTTGTCTTTCCTCATTAAAATGAAAGTTTCTTAAGGGTGAGGACTGTCTTTTTGTTCCTCTTTGTATTACCAGTGCCTGCCATATAGTAGTACTTAATAAATAGTTCATGCTTGCCTGCCTGCTTATTGTAGCTGGAAGAGACTTAAAATCACCTAGATAATCCCTAAATTCCCTAGGTAAATCCCTAGATAAATGAGGAAGTTAAGCCTCAGGGAAGTTAAGTGACTTCACAAAGGTTGTAGAAAAATATAATGCGAGAGTAAGGTCTAAAACCTGGATCTCCCATTTTCTAACCCAGTGTTCTTGCTTCTATAACACGCTGCTATATCAGAGAAAGAGTAAGTGTTGAAAAAAATGGCAAATGGCATTAAAACTTAATGGATCTTAGCATAGTGCCTAGAACATAGTAAACACTTAATAAATACTAGTAGGCTTGGCTTGTCATGGAAGAACATGCAAGTTGACTGTAAACTCAATATATATCAACGGGGTGAAATGGCTGCTTTAAAAGAAAATATAATTTTAAATTAGATGTGATTTAAAAATACAGAAATAAATGTCTTATTTTTTTCTGTACTGATCAGTCTGCTCATGAATTACTGAGCTTAGTTTGAGGTACCACTCTTTGAGCACAACATTGACAAGCCAAAACAGAAGGGGTGCAAAGGAAATTAATCAAAACTGTGAAGGTATTCAGAAATCATGTTAGATAAGGAGCAATTGAATGAACAAAGGATATTTAACCTTGAAAAGGGAAGACTGAAGAGGAACATCTTTACTATCTTTAAATGTTTATAATTGCTAGCATGTGGAATGGGATCAGTCATTTTATGTAGCTCATAATCACAGAAGTAGGTCTAATGGGTGGGAATTAAGTTTCAGGGAAGCTGATTTTGATTTAAAAAAGAACTACCTAAGATTTAGAGTTGTCTGTAAATGGAATGTGATACCTGCCTTATGAAATCGTCAATACTGCATCACTGGAATCATTCTAGCTGAGGATCATGGGATTTAGAGCTGAAAGGGAATTTAGAGGTCATCTAGTCCAATCTTCTCATTTTATATGTAAGCTGTGGCCCCAAAGCAAAGCCCTGGGTTTATAGAGACTGGATTTGATCTTGGGAGCTTTTCAATAATCTTTTTGTCCCAGCTCTCTAGTCCTCCTTTAAAGGACAATTCCAAGGTATAGCCCTGAATAAATCATTCTTAGTGGGGTGTCAACAGGGCAACTTTGATAACAAATTCAGACCTTTCAAAAAGAAAACCTTATTTCATACATTGTTAAGAAAACAGGTCAGTACCAGAGCAAAGTCTCATCAATGAGGGCCTTGGAGCCCTCATGTTTTTTTCTTCTCGTTTACCCATGAGGAAACTGAGGCCTTGGATGGGCAAAGTGTCTTCTTGAGATCATATAGGTAATAAATAAGAGCGTAAATGCAAAAAAGTCAGAAATTTGGGTCATCTCTAAATCACCATGACTTGGCATCATCTCCACTGGAGATTATTCTTCCTACTTCTCATCCCTCATGGGCTCAGAGGGAAGGATGGGCATTATTCTTGCTGACAAATGCTAAGTTGACATTCCTCTATGGTTTTCCCTTTTCACTACTTTTAATACATTATTTTAATAATCATTTAACTCTAATGCAAGGCACCATGTCCCCTGACTATCACTGAGTCCCTGAGTTTGCGTGGCTCAATCACTTTAGAGATTCATTTTACTCTATTCTTAATTCCTTTTCCTCCTCTTTCTACTGCCACCACTGTTTATAGATGCCAAATTCTGGCATTTCTTCACTGTTTGCCTTTATTCCCCATCTCCACACACTCCAGAACACAATATTCCATTTCCAAGGATTTATTTATATGGGAAAACCAAATACTGCATAGAAATTCATATTATCATGGCACAAAAAGGGGGGAGACTATAGTGCCCAATTAGTTAGCACCTAAATTTCTAAACTATTTTGTGTAGATACAGTTTTTTTCTGCCTACTTTGGCAGGATAGGGGTTCTTAATTTTTTTTGTATCATGGATCTACCTGGCAGTATGGTAAAACCTGCAGACCTCTTAGAATAATGATTTTAAATGTATAAAATAAAATTCATAGGATTGTAATGGAAATCTTTTTTTTTAAATAAAAATGTGATTTTTGGAGGGCTATCCAAATTCACAAATCTCTTCCCTCCAAATCTATCCTAGGGTCTATGGTTGCCAGGTCAAGAATCATGTATCTAGATTACCCACTAAGATGCGCTATGAACATCAGACAAGGATGTTTTCTTCTGTATCAGATTTGCCCACTTAGTTTTTTAGAATCGAGTTCAATAAACTTTCAGCCAATTAGGAAGCATGCTAGGTTTTATTCCTGCATTCCTACTGAACTATTATCTATCTCTTCCCACCCACCCAAACCATGTGAAAAACAAAACAGGTTGTACACAACTTCTATTACAGAAAAAAAATCAAAATAATTCCATTCAATACACAGGTCATTCTCAAAATTTGCGCGCACACACACACACACACACACACACTTTTTTTTGTTTCAAAAGTCAGGAAAGTCATGCCATAGAGGTTTGAACTAGATTTTCTATAAGATCTCTTCCAGCTCTAAGATCTTATGGTTAAGGGTTGTTTTTTAAATGCAATTTTAAAGTATTTGAAATATGCTATAGATGTTTTATAGCTTATAAAAACTGACTTGTACTTGGAAAATAATATAATGTTACTGATTAGTACCCAACTCTTTGCAACCTTCTGAGCAAATAAAACTTTTATTTGTGATATTCATTTTTGTTAACATGGCAAAATGTTTGAATGATTTAAAAAATACTTTCTATAAATTGTGGGAAAATCAATTCTCAAACAAATACATCCCTTGCTTATTTTGATGGGGAAAAGTTTAAATTTTAGTCATTTCACTAAGTCATGTTTTCCAAGGAAACTGTTCCACTGTTAAGTCCATGGCAAGTTGTAACTTTTGGCAAGTGCCTTCACATCTTGGACTCAGTTTTCTCATGTATAAAATGAGGGAATTGGACAAGATGACCTCTGAGCTCATTTCATGATTCTATAATAGTATGGATTACTTTCATAATGGCAAACCAAATAACAACCATGTACAATGTAGGGATACACACACAGAGGTACACATATGTGTGTATAGTGAATGCTAACACTAATTTCTAGAACACCATGGCCAAAAGACTTGAAATCAGCATACCTATATTCTCAGATACTGATTACAGATACTTAACCTTTCATTGACAAAATGGAGATAATTCTGTTATTTCATTTCCAACAAAGGATATTGTAGGACTAAAGGAGGATGACATAAATGAGTTCCTCAGAGTGCTAAGGTTGGAGGTAACATTTGCTTAGGCTATATTAAAGAATTCTTTTCCACCTTTGGGATTTCATAACTCTGGAACCAGTTTTCAATCCTGCTATCATCCTTCTCTTCTTTAATTTATGCCGTAATTGTCTGAAGCATTAACACCAGATTTTTAGGACTGCAATTTGCTCATTAAAAAAATTTTAGCAGCTTTTCACCATATTCTTGGCATCATGCCAGGTCCCCATGATTTTCAAAATAATTGAAAGTGGTTCATTAAATCTGTTAACAATATCCCTGGGAAGCATTTCATAAGGGAGAGCCTGTGTATTCAAGTTTTCACAGGTACTGCCTTACCGGATTTTCAAGAGTTAATTTTACCAGTATCATCTTGGCTTACTAACTGACGAAGTTTCTCCTTTTCTTCCCCCCCCATTTAAAAAAAAATAGGCCCCAGTTCTCAGGTACTCATTAATTTCTTGGGCTTTCTCATTTCATGACAGGTCTGTTCTACCTCCTATTTGTCATTTTGTCTCAGTATGTTTGTTAAGGCCTTCCATTAACTTCTCATGTCCTTTATGTAATATTATTGTATTCTGACTTTTTTCTTCAATTCCCATTAGACTTTCTCTAAAAACCTTGGAAGATGTAACAATGTTCTCCTTTGCTTCCTTTTCTTCTTTTTTTGCATTTCTAGGATAGATTTTCCTTAATTATCCATTGAATGCTAATTGCTGTTATCTTTATGGAATATTACTATGAGTTTTACTTAACGTGCCAATCTCCTTTCAAGTTCCCGTTTCCCCAAATTTTATATCTTATTTACCCAGTAACTAATTTACTAAGCTAGTTTTTAAGCAAGTTCCTAAAATCCTAGGATCATAGATCTATAATTGAAGGGATGGTAGACATCATTTGGTCCAATTGCCCCATTTTGGAGATGAGGAAACTGAAGCCAGTTTTATAACAGAACAATTTCTAGGCATTTTCTGTGACATACAAGAACCCATCCAAGTTCACTTTATCCAGGGGTTACAAAAGTCATATCAGTTCAGAATTTTGATTGATATAGGCTTGATAAGTCACTAATAATTTTAATTAACCTTTGTCCAAAAATGTCAGTAAAGGGACTATTTCTTAAACCATAATTAATGATACACGTCAATATAGTAGATACAAGCTGTGGAAAGCCAGAGAGAGACAAGAATTGGCCTTTGGTTTTTCTTTAGATTACTTTAAATTTGCCTTTATAATCTTCAATTATCCTATGCCTATTACATAATTCCTGTGCCAGACTTACATCTCTGTTAACCTGGTTGGATTCCTATCATGGAGGTGAGGTTCTCATTATTAGCACTTTCTTTGGCTCTTTTAAACCCATCCAAATTTAGGAGTTATGGAAAACTTTTCTAGTTAGCTCATTGCCAATATATTAAGTTGACGTAACCACTAGCAAGTCAAGGATCCCAGTGGCATTGAAACATAAAAAACAACATTAATCCATGATAGAAGCAATAGAAAATAATCACATACCATGTTCCTCTAGGAAGTACAATCCCATTACCTTTCCTTCCAGAGTAGTTTGGGTCTTAATTTGCTCAAAATACTCAGAATTCTAATGGAGGAAGCCAAGGCAAAGTCTCTTTGTAATCAGGGTAGGGAGTTAGAAATTTTGGTGAAGTTGGAGTTTGTATCTCTGTTCAAATTACCAGACATTCACATATGGAAGCCATCCTCAGTCACTTATTGAATAAGTAGAAGCTTCTTCTCCATCCTAATCACCTCTACAGTCCCAGTCCAGTTCCTGATCCACATATGGTTGTCATTCTCACTCACATCTTTACTCTCTTCCCAATGGCCCCTTTTCTGATTCATGCCTTTGGCTTATATCATTCTGGCAAATGCAGTCTTTCCCTATCAATGCTATATTCTGTACTCTCTTCCTGGCCCTGTACAAATATCCAGAGAGAGGGGGCACAAGGCAGGACTACTTCATAGCCTATCATCTATATGTTATTATCTGCAAAGAACTACATTCATGCTTAAAACAGTGACTATTTAATAATGTTTGTTGGCTATTTGCTATTTTCTGGTCCCTATTTTTCCTCTTTCGTTGATTGTCAAAATCATAAACCAAATCATAAAATTGCAATGAAAAAATTCATAAGAATCCTGACTAAAATTGACCAGTCTAATGTGTCTCTGAGAAGTTCCCAAATAATTTCTTACTAACAATAACTCCAGGATGGTTATTATATTTTAAATATTTGCTTGCCTGTGTTGCTTTTACTACATTCATAGAATTTCTTGAATTCTCTATTCACGACCTCTACATTTCATACATATAGCTAAGAAACTCAGAATCGTGATTCTTTCCCTATTACTTCCAGAATTATCCAGCTTTACATCCTTTGCATCATACTCATTAGTTCATTCTCATTCTCTCTCTCTCTCTCTCTCTCTCTCTCTCTCTCTCTCTCTCTCTCTCTCTCACTCATTCTCTCTCTCTCTCTCTCTCCCTTCTTTCCCCACCCCAAAATGCTTTGCTTTTCTAGTATGGTACAGTATATCTCATTGCTATCCTCACCAAGATAGATCTAGATATTTTTGTTATGCACAAGACCCTTACAGATTCCAGGCATGGCATGGAGATGATTCTGGGTTCTTGAAGCCTGTGCTCATCTCTGGCTTCCTTCAAGTACTAGCTAAAAGCCCACCTTCTACAAGATTCATCGTTGTTATTGTTCAGCCATTTTTCATTCCTATCTCATTCTTCATGACCCCATTTAGGATTTTCTTGGCAAAGATACTGGAGTAGTTTACCATTTCCTTCTCCAGCTCATTTTATAGATGAAGAAACTGAGGCAAACAGGTTACCCAAAGTCACACAGCTAGTAAATATCTTGAAGCCAGATTGGAACTCAGGAAAATGAGTCTTCCTGTCTCTAGGCCCAGCACTCTATCCACTGAGCCACCTAGCTACAAGAAGTCTTTCCCATTTCCCCTTAATTGTAGTGCCTTCACTCTGTTGATTATATCCAATTTAGTCTATATATGGCTTATTTCTACACAGCCATATGCATATCATCTCCCCCATTAGATTATATCCAATTTATCCTGTATACATTTTATTTCTTCACAGTTGTTTGCATATTGTCTCCCCATTAGACCATGAGCTGCTTGAGAACATAAGCTATCTTTTGCCTTTCTTTGAATCCCCAGTGCTTAGCACAGTACCTAGCACATAGTCGGTGCTTAATAAATGACTACTGACTGACTGACTAATTATACATGCTACCCAGACCTCCTAAGCTATAAAGGCTTTGAGTATGAGCATAGAAGTGGACTGTGTATTTGTCATTTGAAGACTAACTATAGAGAAGGCTATTACCAGAAGGCTAACCATTGGGGGATTATATAGGGAAAACAAAACCACTTAGGAAGACTAATAAGGTGAAGAGGGGTAATGATTTGCAGCAATACAGAGATTACATATGCAGATGAAATAATTGATTCCTTAAGTACCGAAGCATTTTTCCTGCATCATTTCTAACACCTAGAATTATAGCTATGAAAGCTATACTATCAATTTCAATATCCTGTCAATTTCTGCTTCAGTGCATATATCCTCTGAGAATGTATCTCTGGGTCTAAATCTCTAAGTACTGTAAGATGCACAATATTCTTCTTTATTGATATGTGTTTTGAAACTTCCAAGATTTTGCTCAAACAAAAACACATTTGCCAAGATTCCCTGAGCTTGTTTGCCTCTCTTGTTGTATTCCACAGAGGCCAGTAGCAGGACTACATAAAATGAGGCTTGGAGATTCAAGACAAGTGGCAAAAATTGAGTTGATTTGTGGGAAAATCAAATAAAATTCTACCTTTTACAAGAAGACTTTCTCCTCTCCCCCTGCCGTCTCACTCCTTAATGCTAGCTCTTTTCCTCTGTTGATTAGCTCCAATTTATCCAGTTTTATTTATTCATATCTCATTTGTACATAGTCATTTTCAAGTTGTCTCCCGTATTAGTAGTGAACTCCTTGAGAGTAGGCAGTTTAAAATTTTTTTAAAACATTTCTTTAGATGTCCAGTGTTCGGTACAGGGTGTGGCACATAGTAAGTCCTTAAAAATGCTTATTGAGTAAATGACTTTTGTTAATATCTCTAGGATTCTAGAAAAACCCTTAAACAAATTTTGCAAGAATCAGAAGAGGAAAACATTTGCCCCCAGGTCAAATAAAACAATCAGAAAATGAGATGAAAATATTCGATGTCAATGGATCCATCTATCCAAAAAATGGGTTAAATTAATCAGTACTGTGAACCTCAGAATTTGTTAGCACTTTGTTATCAAACAAGCATACCCTTCTCATTTTAACACTTTAATTGTTTCCTTATATCTTCTGTGATAGGTAAAGTTTGGAAAGGCTGGTTTCTTTAATTGTTGATCTAAAGTACCAAGAGTTCCTACTATCCAGATTGATACTGTTCCCTCTACTCTTGGTCTTCTAGCCAAATACCATTTTTATGACATAGATGGTAGTGATAACCATGATGATGATGATGATAGCTAGCATCTACATAGTCCTTTAAGATTTGAAAAGCATGAGTGAAGTGAGCAGAACCAGAACATTGTTCACAGTAACAGCAACATTGTATAACGACCAACTTTGATAGACTTAGCTCTTCTCAGCAATATAATGATCCAAGATAATTCCTAAAGACTCATGATGGAAAATGTTATTCACATCCAGAGAAAGAACTATGGAGCCTAAATGCAGAGTAAAGCACACTGTTTTCTCTCTTTTTGTTTGTTTTTCTTTGTCATGGTTTATTCCTTTTGCTCTGATTCTTCTTTCACAACATGACTAACGTGGAAATATGTTTAATATGAGCATACATTTATAGCCTATATCGTAGTGCATGCCATCTCAGAGAAGGGGAAAATTTTAGAACTCAAAATCTTATAAAAGCAAATGTTGAAAGCTAAAAATAAATAAATAATGTAAAGAAATAGAAAAAAAATATTTGAAAAGCACTTTACAAATAATATCTGATTTTATCCTACAATAGCCTTGGGATACAGAGCTACCATCATCTCCATTTAACAGATGAGGAAACTGAGAAAGATAATAAGTGACTAAGCTCAGAGCTGCACAGCTTAGAAGTATCTGAGGCCACATTTGAACTCAAATCTTACTGACTCCAGGTTCAACGTTTTACCCACTGTGTCATCTAGTTGAGATCAGTTTTGAATTGTTGAGAAAGGCTGGAGAGAGGTTAGGAGAATTCAAGGCCTATTCATTTTCTCTTTTGACCCTCCAACTAACCTAAGACTATTGCTGCACAGTTGAAGACTTGGCTGTATAAACTATGAGGATTGTGTGGGTGCCATCAGCTATATATCACAGTGCTATATTTTGTTGAAATGTGGGTGGACCCCTCCAGGTGGCCACAGAAATGTGGGAAAGGTGCCAGCAAGTAAAAATAATACTCAATGAGAGGACAGGGTTCAACTACACAATATTTCTGTGAGACTTCAAGCAAAGCCTCACATTGGTTTTTATTTATACCTCTATATGTGAACAGCTGTTAAGGGAGACAAATCACATTCACTGCATTATTTTTCAAAACTTTTTCTAAAGATAACTGCCACAAATTTATGGTAAGTTTTATGTGCCACCATGCATATGCACATATTTAGAAAGAGAGAGAAAGCAAACAGGAGAGCCAGACTTAAGGGGGACAAAAAAAAATCAAATCTCAGAACTGAAATGAATCTCAGTAACTAATACAATTTACACCTGAGAATTCTCTCTCTAGAATCTTCTAACATATAATTAGACAGAAGTAATGGGAAGCTGCTCAATAAAAGCCTAGTCCTCAGGAGCATGCCTACTGTGCTCTGCTTAAGGCAATCTCTCCTGTGATTATTAGTAAGCCTTCTTCTGGGACTGGAATACCCTTGTTTTCCACCACCCATGATTTTATCCTATTCACTGTGCATCTAAGAGGGGCTTTTTGATTGGTTGCTGAACTAGAACTGAGTATAACTGCAAAGGGTTCCAACAATTTGACCTCAGTCTCTTTCTCTGGCTGCATTCCAATGAGGAGACAGACTGCATAAGCACCTTCAGCTGAGGGAAGGAGTCAGGCCCTCTCCTACCTAGTAACACTTTGAGCCAGTGAACATATCACCTACTGGGTAATCTTGTTTGGGATTAGGCTACCTCCTGTTTGGGTCTTCATTCCTTTGGTAGAGGGTCATGTAAGAACCCAAAAGGTTGATAATCCATACAAGTGTTTTTCAGGAGCTGAATGTGCCTGCCTGATCCTCAGAAACAAGTTGCTTAACACAGCCCAGAAGCAGCCAAGACCTCATGCTCTTTGAGCAAAAGAGAATCTCCTCTGTTGGCCATGCCACATTCAGAAGTGAACTTGGTAGGGTTAATGCTTTGTAGCTACTGCTTTAAGTTTGAATCCCATCTCCCCAGGGACCAAAGTAATAGAGGAGGGACCATGCCCCTGTTATAGGAAAAAATGTTTTGTAACTTCTGGTTTTTTTCTATTTCTTCTTAGTAAATATCCTTTTTTAATTAAAAAAAGAATTTACTTAGAAGTGTTCAGAATGTCAACAAAACAGCTGCAACTTTTTTTGCAATTAGAGTAGTATTTAGTTAACAGAACAATAATTATTTCATATGCCACATCAAAGGCAACTGAAGGTGAAGATGAACTATATCCCCACATATAATTAATTTATGCCGTGCACAGACAAGAACCTGATTGAAATTTTGATGCCAATTTACAACCCCCATACTATACCAGGCAAGGTTAGTGGCTATTGAACATGCCACAAAAGGACAGGGCTAGGTAAAGATATAGTCAGTGACACTGTTAATTATACAAAAAAAAATTTAAAAAGACATGGTACAGGTTTTAAAAAATCTTAGCCTTACACTTATTTTTTTTTCTTTATAAGTAATGAGTTGTGTGTGGTATATGTGTGTCAAATGCTTTATAGACAACAAAAAAATCTGACCTAGAACCAAATTATTCATTGTCATCATCCTTGTCTTCAGCTTCATCATCTTCAGCTTCATGATCTTCATCCTCCTCATCTTTATTTTCTTCATCTTCTTCCTCCTTTTTCTTGCTCTTCTCAGCTTTGACAGTTTCTCCCTTTTTACCCACATCAGATATGCAGTCTTTAGTCTGGTATGCAGTGATATCTTTTTCATATTTTTCTTTCAGTTTAACTGCCTTCTTTTCATAAGGTTGCTTGCCATCAGCAACAGTGTTATTCCACATTTCTCCCAATTATTTTTTTGGCCACATCTCCAGTAGAAAGACCAGGATGCTCCCTTTTGATACAGAATAAGAAAAAAGGCCAAAAGAGGCCTCTTTGGTACATTGAGAGCCTTAAACTTTTTTGTCTGTTTCTCCTTTGGGTGGTATGTAGGTTTTCATTTCTCTTTCACAAGGAAATTTATCAGTTTTTTCACATCCTAAAATTTTCATTTCTCTTTAGCAGACATTGTCTTCTACCTTTCTGAGCACTTCTTAGAAAATTCTTAGTTCACAGAAGCATTACTTCTTGTATTCCTCTCAGCAGGTTTGCACAAAGAAAGCATATGAAGACATTTTCCCTCTTGGTTTCTTAGGCCAATGCTTATCTTTCTGACCTGTGCTACTAGGCAAGGGTAAGAGCAGGAATGAGAATATGACTGTGTGTATGTATGTATGTGATGTGTGTGTGTGTGTGTGTGTGTGTGTGTTGTGTGTGTGTGAGAGAGAGAGAGAGGGAGAAATTGTGGGAGACAAATTTCCTCTTATAAAAGTTCATTGCTGTTAATTGGTTAAATGGTAGTGGGGCACTAATCTCTGGGTCAATCAATGAAATAGAAGACATACTAACCATAACTATGAATAATATTAGGCAAAACACACTGGTGTGAGTACAAGCTGATAACATTAGAAGAATCGCTGCCATCCACCACCCATCCCCAATACCTCTCAGTGATATCCCTAGCACCCTGAAGAGAACGTGTAGCTAAGTTGCCCTCTAGGGATCCAACTTGCCCATGCAAATGGGATTTGAGCTAAGGACCACCAGAAATCTATATCAGCTATGAAGAGGAGCGAGAGACTCTTGGAGGAAAAATCTCTCAAAAAACATAAATATTCATTATTTATTAGTATACATTTTCTCTCCACCTCTCAAATCTGATTTTGTCAGTCACTTAAATACAAATACATCACCTTTGATAATGGTTGTGGCAACTATGAGAATTTTTTTAAAAACTATGAAAAATAATCTAAAACTACATCTTCAATACTGAGGAACTAATAAAGCATTAAAAATTAGAGTAAAAAGAACTGAGCAATCCAAATAAAAATCTAAAAGAAAAATAATGATGATGATGAATTGAATCTCAGGTAGCTTTTTATTGACTATTTAAATGGGCATTCCTAATTAGATCTACATTGATTTCAAATGTTAAAATGTGAATTTTTGAAATGAATTATCTAGGGAGCCTAATTTGATGCCTGAAAAACAAAGGTCAGTTCCCTCCTGCTGTGTTCATCACAGCCATTTGTTCTTGGACTCAGCTTGGTTGGCAATCTTGGAGTATTATGAAGGTGAATTAAATAGAGGTCCTTCTGCCTAAGCTTCTTTACTTTGGCAGCATCTCTGTTAGTAAATTAAATTACTTGGATAACAAACAAGGAAATGTCTCTGTTTTAGAAGAAACTCAATGACCTTGAATGCTGTGAAATTTTAGTCAATTCATTTTATCTCTTCAAAACACTCCTTAAATCACATCTCTTCGAGAAAGAACATGTGAACATGCTCCAAAGTCAAATTAACCAATTGTTTCATTCATTTCAGCATATCTTCATTTAATAATACAGATGTTCCTGGCTATCTTAGTTGGCACTTACTGTAAGTTTTAAAATATTTACTAATATGTCCTTTCAAAGGCATCTGTCACAACTTCCTCATTAATTCTCAATGTCTAGAGAGCAAGTCTTCTATATCTTTACCATCTCCCATGGCGCCTTTATGTCCAAGAGGTTTAAGTCCAAGAAATGCTTGTTTGACTTCTCCCAATGCAGCAATTCCTTTCTTTATCTACAAAAACT
Organism: Phascolarctos cinereus; assembly: GCF_003287225.1. NCBI lineage: Eukaryota > Metazoa > Chordata > Mammalia > Diprotodontia > Phascolarctidae > Phascolarctos > Phascolarctos cinereus. The sequence goes on from NW_027555958.1 coordinate 344,925,918, forward strand.
GAAAAATTGTGAATGCTGAAAAGTGGTCCTAGATACTGACAGGAATTCTTATGAAATACCAATATAAAAGAAACACTTACATATACATTGTCCTTTGTATGTAAAGATGGCAGCATGATGTCTCAGCTGTTTTTCTAGTAGTGGTGACTGATTCATGAAATGCCATCATTGTCTTACCCAGTCCATTTTGGGACCAATAGCACTCATTTTCAATATAGCCAACTTTAGGATGATAGAACAAGAGGAGGGGAACTTGGAAATTATCTAGTCTTATTTTACAGAAGGGGAAGATGAGAAACAGAGAGGTGAAGCCACCCATCTAGCATCACTTGGCTAATTAACACTGACTTTCCCAATCCACTAAACCATGGAGAACACTTGCCTTCCCTTTTACTATAGCAGAAAGATATGTTTCCAATTTACCTAATGATTTTACTAAGTTATTTAAATCTAATTGCTTATTTATTTATTAGCAAATACTATATAACATATTTACATATTATATATCAATGTTCTATCATTAAATATTATATATTGGTATATGTGTATATATTGTATATATGTGTATAATGTGTTATATACATCATATTATATATTAAATATATCTATTATTAATCAATTTGTTATTGAACATTGAATTAAAAGCTATTTAAATCTAATTAAAAGCTAATTAAATTTAAATTGTAGTGTTGGAAGAGTGAGCAATAATAAAACTCTATTGAAACAAATTAAGACTATCACTTCTATCATGAGATTCTTTCTGTCTGCTCTTATTTTAGGAGAAGTGTGATGATACAGGCTTGGAAGGGACTTAATGGTCTTGGATTCATATTGAGATTGCCAGCTTTATCTATAAATGGTTCCTGTCTGTGGGATTAAAGGGTAATGAAAAATCAATTATTATATAAAAATGGCTTTAAATATTTTTTTCTTAAGTGCTTTTTTTGGAGGCAAACAGTGGTAGACTATTTTAATCGTGATTACTTCTTATTCAAAATAATAGTTTTAAAAGCTCAGCCTTGCATTTTATTGAGAAGAAATCTAGAATCCAAACTTTGAAGGAATGTCCAATAAAGTGACTATTTTATAATTTTAGGATAAGAACTGATTCTCTCACTTTAAAAAAAATGAAGTAATTTCTATCCTTATTAACATATGCTTAAAATTGTAAATAATTCAGTAAGAAATGGGGTCCACCACATGTTCTAAACAATTTATTAGCAAGAGTTCTTTTCCTAAGACCTTTTTCACTCTTTGGGGATTAATTATAATCTTAACGTAAATAGAGCTGCTGAAGTTTACAAAATATAGAGAGATCACTGTAGGCCGTAAAATTGAATTAAATGGTTTATGCAGTCATTAATGGAGATAGCATGACCAACAATGTCCTCAAATCTGCATCACCTGTTGTCCATGAGAACTAATCCCAAATCTTCCAATTGAGATTTATTATAATCTAGATTTTATGAGGATATGCATTTGTAGTTTTAAGTCTTGGCATGGCCACAACTCATTATGGTACTGTGCATATTACTTTGTTAGGGATTTGGTGTTATCTGGTCTTTGTCAAACAAACAAAAATATGGGATGGCTACTTCTCTGTTTTCCCAAGCAAGGGGAATTCAAGGCTGTAACATATGGCCACTTTGTTGCATATGTAAAGGAGAATCTTCATCCAAAATGTAAAAAGAACAGTCCTTTTTCATGGAATAGAGCTATGGAAACCAGCCCTAAGGGGACCTCATGATACAGTGGAAAGAGACCTAAATATGGCGTTCAAATCCTGACTTTGATACTTAGCTGTGTGATGGCGCCTGACTCATTTTGCCTCTATGAGCTTCAGTTTTTTTATCTTGGAAATTCAGATTTCAAAATTCTGTATCATGTAACTGACAAGGCTGTTGGAAGTTAAGCACTATACAAATGAACTGCTGTCATACAGGAATCAAATGAATGTATTGAGCCATATTTTAATATACTCAGCTAAATTCAATAAGAATAAAAATAACAACAAAGGGTAATATATTTTTGATTCTGTGAGCTCGGTAGTTGGGCTTAACAGAAATTGTCCACAAAGCCAATCCTACAACACCGAAGGCTTCGACTGCTTTTGTTGAATTGGTAAAACCTTTATTTTATTATTTAAATTACAAGATTCAGACAAGAAACAAGAAGTATTTCCTCCAAGTCAATGACCCTGGTAAATTGTACATGTAACTCAGATTCTCAACTATCTGGTTTATTAAAACTCTTCAAAAAAGGAAAATAAATTGCAGCCCAATTATTAGTGAGTTTGCCCAAGTGACTAGCCTGCTTGTTCAAAGATATGAAGGGAGTCAGTGTGACATAATGAAAAGGATGCAGGACTTATGGTTGGGAGACTGGTTGAAAATCTAATTCTAACATTTACTATCTAAGGAACCCTAATTCTATTATCTGTAAAACAGACTTAAAAGTAATTGTGCCACCAACCCCATAGGATTGTTATGAAGGAAGTATTTGGTAAACTGTACAACATTATATAAACATGCATTCATTATGTTTGAAGAAGTGTCATGTGACATAAATTTGGAAAAGGAAGTTAGACAAAGACATTAAATACCTGAGTAAGGAATCTGTATTGTTTTTTTCTTTTGACAATAGGAAGCTATGAAGAATTTTGAGCAGAGGAAGAGACATGGAATGAATACTGAATCACTAACATCTCCAAAAGAAAATAGACAACTCAGTCTTTAAAATAGTCCCCTCAAAAAGGCATTCATGTGATGAAATTGGCACTATTTTTCCAAGCTATTCAAAGAAAACATAGACACCTTCAGTTTTTAGTACTTTAGAATCCAATACCTTAATGAACGGTCAACACAGTCATTTCAAAACTCTTTCCCAAGGCTTCCATGCCTAGATACACAACAATCATGGGGTTGATGTGTCCCTTTTATACCCACACACCCTGTGGCAAGCATTACCATTGTCTCTTTCCCTGAGATACATTTTGTAATTGATTTAGCCTAAATGCAATCAACTAGATGTACCTCCCACAGTTAATATTACTCAACTCATATTACAGTCTGGAGTTCTAATTTGATATTCTGTACCCAGAAGAGGATAGATATATGGATTTTTTTTTCCTGGCTAAATAAGAGGAATTCAATGGTTAAAGCAGAGAAAGAAGAGACCAATACATTTTAGTTTTATTGCCAATTTTCTCTGAGACAAAGAGGAAGGGCTGATGGTATTGCTGAAGCAATGGTCTGCTGGCATACTCAATCCACATTCTCTACATACTTACAGTTATATGAGGACCCTTCATCTTTAACAAATACATTTGTTCATGAGTCATTTCAATAAAGAATGTACTAGATTTGTTTAGTTCTTTCAAGGTTTGTCCTTTTTAGCTTACATGTTTTAAAAATAAACACCCAATTGACATCAATTATGAAGTAAAGTTTCATTAAAATACATTGTTTTCAGAACACATGAACAAAGTGGACACACATTAAAATTTCTCAAGACTCTACCAATAGCTTTGAGCCAGGGCTATGAAAACAAGGTGAACTAGAAGAAAGCTATATTACCATGGGCACCTGCATAGGCTTTGCAGAGAAAGCAAAACATCTGTGTATGCAAGGATGGTTATGACATTCACTAGAAAGTAGACAAGAATAAATATGACTAATAATAGGAGTAAAGTTGGAAGACTAGTTGGTCATCATTATTCTGGATTAGGATCACTATATTGTCAGAATCTCCTTCTATTGGTAGCAATAGAGAAGCAAGCTCAAATCTCTAAATCATTTCCCTTTTCTACAGTATTGTAGAAGTTAAATTTTCTTGAACAGAATGGATTCTCAGATAACGAGCACAGTTATCATTCATCTATATTATCTGGAAAATCACTGTTTTCCTAATAGAAAGGCTGACTACTAAATGGAAGATTTAAGTCTGCTTAAAGTGGTAAATATGGTAGGCAAATCATGTCTTGCTCAGGAGGCCATTTTTTGTTGCCTAAGACATGGAACTAACCCTTCACTCACAATCAACACAAATTGGTAGAGTGGTGAAGTATAAAAATATCTTAGGGGACAGGGAGGAAAAGCATCTTGAATGTGTTCGTTTTGATATGCTGATATCATTATCATTGCCTAAATGTCATGACCACAACACTACTACAGGTAATTTACAGAACCCACCAATCCAAGTCCATGAATTGATGAGGTCCATTCATGGCTTAATGGAAGGGAAATCTTAATAAAAACTATAAAAACACAGACAATTTGCATGCATAAGTACAGAATAAGTATTTAGTGCACTGGCTTCCTCTTTGCTTCCTGGGGAAAGTCAGGATGTTGAGTGAATTATTTAAGGCTCTCTGTAGTAGGAACTTTGACTACCCTAGCTATTGCTCTCTTTTCCTCTACACACTCATGGCAATTAGCATCAGCTAATACAACTTTATTAATGGCCTCCAGGTGAGAATCCCAGGAGGTAAAGGCAAATTAGGTAATTATCTTTAAAAGTTAGGCATACCTGGCTGTCCTTTTTCATGTGTTCTGATAGAGTCCTTTGCAGATATTAAAAATGCAATGGAAAAACACAGACATTTGGCCTGGCACTCTCTAACAGGAAGTGATTGGATTTGACATTACAGTATATGTTTTGCCTACTGGATCTCAATGCTGTTTGGGATTTATACAAACAGTTAGCCCAAGATATAATTGAAATGAGTCAGATTATTCAAAGGATGGCACATTTGCGTGTTAGGAGTTGTGTAGCTGAAGGAGCTTCAGTTTGTAGCTGAAATTATACCTACTAGGGATAGAATTGAAAAGTTAGTCATTTTTGGCTTTAAAAGACTTTTACCTTATTAGGAAAGGCTAAGCTAGCACTGTACTTTGCCATGCTAATAATTGTAAAAAATGGTGAGGTAGCTGTTATCTGGAATATCTAGGCAATGCAATTATATTTAGTCCTGTTCCTGCATCAAAACACTCCCATCCTCTTCTTTTTAACTCTTGCCAAGGGAAGGGGAATAGACTGCTTTGTCATATATTAGAAACATCATTTGTCCATTTACTGTAATGAAGAGCCAGTCAGCAAAAAGTTTTCATCAAAATATTTTATAATTGATTTAGCTTAAATACAACCAACTTCAGGTACTTCCTACAGTTGGTATCACTCAACTTGCATTAAAGTCTGAAGTGCTAATTTGATGTGCTGTACCCAGCAGAGGTCACATATATACTTTTTTTCCTAGCTGAACAGGAGGAATTAAATACTTGAGGCAGAGAAAGGAAGGACTAATACATTTTAGTTTTGTTCCCAATTTTCGGTTCATTTTGCCAAATGGGTAAATGTGAGATGCTTTTGTTTGATTTAATGGTGACCCGGTGCTAATGATGTGTTAATACTGTCATTCTAAAGCATGGAGGAAAACCAATTATCTTAAGGTGTAACAGAAAAGTATTGGATTTAGATCAGAAGAGCTGGATTCAAATGCTAGCTCTGCTACTTGTTTAACCTATGGCAAGTCACTTAATCTGTCTGAGCCTGAGTTTCCTCACCTATAAAAGGAGGGAACTGGACACCTATAAGGTCTCTAACAATGCTAAATCTATGGTCTTTCAAAATGTATGTGTTTGTATGTATGTATGTGTGTTTAGTTCTTATTGGGAGAGGGGAGGTGCACCAGAATGGAATTTCCTTGGGAGCAGGAGCTGATTTTAATTTTGTCACATCAGTGCCACTCACATGATAGATACCTAAATGCTTGTTATTCTGTTAAAATGTATCAAGTATCAATCAGGCTCTCCACTAAAGTACAACTCCAACATCTCATTTTCTCATGGGGTTGATCCTGGATCCTAAAAGACAGTGACAATACAATACAAGTGATGAGAGGTCCTACTGAGCTGGAAAACCTTCAAGGATAGATACGGAAGTAGACTCTGTCTCTGTGACTGTCTTGACAGCTTCAGGAAGGCTCATCACCAGAGGGATTAATATTTTTTTGGCTACAGCAATTCCCCAGATCTATCTATTGAGATATTTTGAGGTTATGTACTGCAAAGAGACATGCGCCCACAGTAAATCACAATATTTCAAATTATTTGAAACACCAAAGATAGATCATTTTGTTGAAAAAATATTTATTCCACGCCTTTTCCTGACTGTGCAATAAATACGATACATAATATATGGACTAGGATGAAGGTGCAGAGTTCCTCCAGGACCAGTTTTTTAAAAGATAATTTTTGTAGCTTTGGTTTTTACATTTCCTATATATCGCCCCCTCCCCAACCATTCCTTATATTACAAGTAATGAAAAAGAAGAAAATTCAGCAAAACTAAGGAAAATATCAAGAAAGTCTATATTTTATGCAATATTATATATTCATAGTTTTCCACCACTGCAAAAAAAAAAAAAAGCAGGGAGAATTGCCTTCTTTTACCTTTTTTTTTTTTTGGCATCAAGCTTGGTCATTATAATTTCATAGCATTCAGTTTCAATTATTCTGTTGTTGTTGTTTCCATTAACACTGTTGTTGTCATTGTGTATATTGTTTTCCTTATTCTTATTTTATTTGGTATCAAGTCAGATCAAATCACCTCTCTTGGATCACTGCCTTGTTGTGGAGGAGGGGTTTGTGTAGTTCAAGAAACTATGAGCTATGCCATTCAGGGTTACCCAAGATGGACAGGTCATAGTGGAGAGTTCTTACAAATGGTGATCCACTAGACAAGAAAATGGCAAACCACTGTAGTATCTTTGTCAAGAAATCCCTATGGAAAGTATTAAAAGGATAAAGGTATGACTCTGAAAGATGAGCCCCTCAAATTGGAAGGTGTCCAATATACTACTGGGGTAAAGTGGAAGACAAATACAAGTAGATCCACTACTAATGAAGTGTCTGGGCCAAAGCTGAAAGGAAGTCCTGCTGCAGATGTGTCCGGTGACAAAAGGAAAGTCCGATGCCGCAAAGATCAATATTGCATAGTAACTTGCAATTAATAGTTTAAAGATTCAATTAAGATGTTCTTTAAAGAAAATAAGCAGCAATTTAAGTCACTGAAAGGATGTTCAGCAGTAATGGCTGGGCTATGCCAATAAGATAAAAATGATAATACTACTGAAATTGATTTATAGATTTGGTGCTATACCAAACTACCAAAGGGATATTTTTTTTTTGCTTTTTAGGCAATTGGGGTTAAGTGACTTGCCCAGGGTCACACAGCTAGTAAGTATCAAGTGTTTGGTCTGAGGCCGGATTTGAACTCAGGTCCTCCTGACTTCAGGGCTGGTGCTCTATTCACTGTGCCACCTAGCTGTCCTTCAAAGGGATATTTTCACAAAATAATAAAAAAAATCATTTGAAGGGGGAAAATGTCAAGAAATAATGAAAAATAAGAATGAAGAGCTCAGATTATATTGTAAACAGTAATAATCAAAATTGATTGACACTAGTTAAAAAATAGAAAAGCAGATTAATAAAAACAGACTAGACAAGGAAGAATAACAAAAACTGAATTCAATAACTTAGTGTTCAATTTTAAAAGACGCATAAATTACCTTGGAATTAACCCCTTATTTGACAAGAATTGCTTGGACAGCTGAAAATCAGGCTGACAAAAATTAGAGTTAAACAGACATCTTACATAATATACCACAATAAATGATAAAATAGTTATGTAACCTGATTAGTAAAGAACACGCCATTTTAAAAATTAGAAAACAACTTTTCATAGCTATGGTTAGGGATTTAATTATTAACAGGGATAAAGGTAGACATAAAAGATTAAATAATGTGAATTACATGAAATTAAAAAGACTTTTCATGAACAAAACTTAATGCAAGTAAAATAAGAAAAGACAGCACCTCTATGTCAAATACCCCTGATAAGGCTGATATCCAGGTTACATAAACAAGAAATCTATATGCATATATGTATTTGTGTGTATATATATATGTTTATATATGTATATATGTGTGTATATATGTATACATATGTTTATATATGTGTATATGTTTATATATGTATATATGTGTATATGTGTGTGTGTGTGTGTATATATATATATATATATATATATGCCCCAAAGCCATTTCCCAATTGATTTGTTCAAAAAATAAAGTTCTCAAAAAATTGAAGAATGTAATCACCAACAAAGTTTGAACCAAATCATTAATAATAAGGGAAACAAGAATCAAAACAACCCTAATATTTCACCTCACACTGAGCAAATTGGCAAAGGTGATGAATGATGGGAAAAATAATTTTAAATAATATTTCATTTTTTCCAATTTTAATATTTTTTTAAATTGAGTTCCAGACTTTCTCCCTTCCTCCCTCATCTCCCTCCTCCCTAAAATGGTAAGCAATTTTACATAGGTTATGTATGTGCAATCATGTAAAACATATTTCTATATTAGCCATGTTGTAAAAAAAGAAATAGACCACAAGAAAAATAAAACATGAAAAAAACTAAAGTGAAAATAGTATCCTTTGATCAGCATTCAGATTCCATTAATTCTTTCTCTGGATATGAAAAGCTTTTTTCCTCATGAGTCCTTTGGAATTGTCTCGGATCATTGTATTGCTGAGAATAGCTAAATCATCCACAGTTGATCATTGTACAATATTGCTGTTACTGTGTACAATGTTCTCTTGATTCTGCTCACTTCACTTTGCATCAGTTCATGGAAGTCTTTCCAGATTGAGAAAAATCAATGTTAAAGGGATAGTGAAAAGTCAGGAACACTGATGCACTGCTATTAGAGTTGTAAACTGTTCTGGCCATTCATGAAAGAAATTTGCAATTATGCTAAGAAAGAGATTTGACCTAGAGATCTCACTGCTGGGCATATACTCCAAGAAGGCTGATGTTTAAAAAAGAAAGGCCCCATATACCAAAACATTTATAGTGGCACTTTTTGTAGTAGCAGAGAACTCAAAAAAACAAAAAAAAAAGATGTCCTTCAACTTGGGAATGGCTAAACTAACTGTGGTACATGAATATCATGGATAATTACTGTGATATTTTTTAAAATTATTCATACAATTATCCAAAAAATGATGGGAAAACATATGAACTGATGCAAAGTTAAGTGAGTGGAACCATGAAAACAACATACTCAATGTAAAAACTGTAAACATAACAACAAAACAATAGAAACTGAATGATGAAAAATGTATTGCTTAGTTGCTTTTAGTCATGTCTGACTTCATGATCCCATTTGGAGTTTTCTTAGCTAAGATACTGAAGTGGCTTGCCATTTCCTTCTCCAGCTCATTTTACAGATAAGGAAGCTCAGTGACTTGCCCAGGGTCTCACATAGCTAATAAGTGTCTGAGGTCAGATTCAAACTTAGGAAAACTCATCCTCCCAATTCCAGACCCAGTACTCTCTTCATTGAGCTGCCCAGCTGCCCTGCAGAGAAATTATGATGACCAAATTTGGCCCCAAAGAAAACATATGGGAATCTCAATCTGGCTCTAACCCATCTTTTCAAACTGATTTCCCATCACTCTCCCACAATCACTATGTTCCAGCCAGACTGGCCTATTTGCTATTAACCAGGGGTGGGGAACCTGTTGCCTTGAGGCCAAGGGCGACTTGTTCTGTGAAGTTTGGATTGAGTCAAAGGGCTGCACTTGAGGACCTAGAGGGCTACATGTGGCCTAGAGGCTGCAAGTTTCCCAACCCTGCTATAAAACCTCACCCAACATTCCATCTCTTGTGTTGCCACTTTGCACAGTCCAGTCCTCTTGCCTGGAATACTCTGCCCTTTCACATCTGTCTCCTGGAATTTCTGTTTTGTTGTCTTTCGTTTTTGAAGAGGACCAAAATGGCATCATCATGCCAAAGTCAAGTTTTTGTGTGTCTGACTATGGCTGATCAGAGCAATATGAGCTGAGAATGTTCTACCACAGGTCAGGCACAAATAGTCTGTGTGAATATTTGGGGTGGATTCTGTAAGTTTGCAAATCTTGTGTTTCTCTTGAGCTACTTCAATTCTGCTTTGCTCACAGAGCATAGCACCTTCTCTAATGTGGGCATGCCATGCTGAATGGTCCTGTGTCAGTGTCTCCCATGTCACACAATTCCAAAGTTCTTAAGAGAGACCTTGAGAATGTTCTTGTCTCACTTCTTCTGACCACCTTGTCAACACCTGCAATGCGTGAGCTCTCCATAAAAAAAGTCTTTTTAGCAAGCGTACATTTTGCATTCAAACAATGTGACCAGCCCATAGGAGTTGCGCTCTCTGAAGCAGAGTTTGAATGTTTGGAAGTTTAGTTCAAGAAAGGACCTCAGTGTCTGGTATCTTATCCTGCCAGGTGATCTTCAGAATCTTCCTCAGACAATTCAAATAGAAGCTATTCATTTTCCTGACATGGGTCTGGTATACTGCCCAGGTTTCATAGGCATACAACAAGGTTAGTACCACGGCTCTGTAAATCTTCAGTTTGGTAGTCAGTCTAATACCTCTTCTCTCCAATACTTTTTTTTCCAGGCAAGTGGGGTTAAGTGACTTGCCCAGGGTCACACAGCAAGTGTTTGCAGACCAAAGGCTGGATTTGAACTCAGGTCCTCCTGACTTCAGGGCCAGTGCTGTATCCACCTCGCTCCCCCCCGTACTTTCCTTTCAAGCCTCCCAAACACTGAACTAGCTCTGGCAATGCATGCATCAACCTCATTGTCAATGTGTTATTCCCTGGAAAGTATACCACCAAGGTAAGTGAACTAATCCACAGCATTCAAAAACTTCTCTATTTGCTGTAACCAATGGTTCCACGTATGGGTGTTGTGGTGGTGGCTGATGGAGCACCTGTGTTTTCTTGGTGTTAATTATTAGGCTAAAATTAGCACAAACAGCAGAGAATCGATCCTAGACTTCTTTAAAGGCTTAGATCATATACCAATTCTTTTAACAGGCCTTTCCTGTCTCCCCTAGAAGCTAATGCTCTCTTCAACATCCCATTGAAATTACTTTTTATTTAATTTGGTATATATTTTATCTTTGTTTATCTACATGGGTTATTCCTCCTGAACAGGAAGAATACAATAAATTTGCCAATGTATTTGTAGATTATTCTCATAAAATTTTTATAAAGATGGGAATAGAGGCACAAGGGTTGATAGATATTGCCATTCTCTTGGTCATCTTTTTCAGGTAATTAAAGTCTAAATTTTCCTCAGAGCCTTTAGCATCCTCTGCCTCTTTCATCTAAATACCTTTATGACCTATTTCTAGCATAGATCTTCTCTGTCTATAGTTGATCTGGTCCAGCTGCTCTTCCTATTTTTCTTTCTTTAGGGCCATGATGAAAAGAGGTTTTTGTTTTTTGCCATAGAAATCTTGACAGATTTTTTTCCAATTTTTCATCTATTTGCTGTTATCAGAGAAACTTGAATATAAAACCTGAATCTTTTCAGGAACTGAACCTTTCCAAAAACACATCTGTGATGTCTAAGCTTTTATTTCTCCATATCCATTTATCTAGACCAAGGGTCAGCAAATTATGTTCAGCTGGCCAAATCCAGCCATGACCTCTTTTGTATACAACCCTTCAGCTAAGAATGTCATTTTCCACATTTTTAAGTAAAATTTTATCATATTTTAAAGGTAAAAATCACTTGGGTTTTGCCCTTGTGCCATAATTTGTGACTGTTATGAGCTAAACTGGACTTAGAACTCAAAGTGAAAAGAATTGCAGTACAGAACACCCACTAGACACTACAAGTGATAGACATCACAAATTTCTTCTAGACTGATCAATGCTGAGAAAAGACATGATGTGTCCAAGACTTTAAACACAAAAAACTGCAGTCTCTATCCATTAACCTAATGGATTACATTGAAGGATAGAACACTACTCTCAGGAGACAAGGGTAAATGACAATGAGGTCATTCACTAAGACATTTAACATTTAGGCTCTTGGCTCTGGTTTTCCCTATTCCATTTTTTTCTGTGACCTGTAAAATATCATGCCTTGTTATATAAAATCTCAGAGAGATGAAGAAAAATGTGTCCTACTCACAGATATAGATAGTGTAACTGTTTTGAGCCACAGATATCACAAATTATATAGCCCAGCAGTTCTCAAAAATTTTTTTTGGTCTCAGAACTCTTTTCCATTCTTAAAAATTAGCAAAGCTCCCAAAGAGCCTTTGTTATATCTATCAATATCTATGGTATTATAAATTAAAATATGAAATTTTAAGACATTTATTTAATACATTTTTAAATAACCATATTACATGTTAACATAAACAACATTTTCAGGAAAAATAACTATATTTTCCAAAATGGAAAACATTGGTAAGAAGAATAGCATTGTTTTACATATTGTTGCAAATATCTTTAATGTCCGGCTTAATAGAAGACAGTTGGACTCTCATATCTGTCTTTACATTCAATCTGTTGCAATATGTTGCTCTGGTTGAAGTATATGAAGAAAATCTGCCCTCACATAGATATATAGTTGGCAAAAGGAGACATATTTTGATGGGAAAATAATGTCTTGTTATTATTATTATTACAACCACAGTTTTGACCTCACAAATCCCCTGAAAGAATCTCAGGGCTCCCCAGGGATAAACAGACCACACTTTGAGAATTGCTAATCTTATCCAATTCCTTCATTTTATAGATGAGGAAACTGAATCCCAGTGAAGTGGTGATTAGTCCACAGTCATATATCCAATTATCTATAAGTATACATGCCTTATCTATGGCATGGATTCAATTCTTATGTAAATGTCTTAGTATGTGTGAGTATGTACAATGCTCAGACCCAGAAGAACTATTGGTGTCAGACAGGAATATAAGAAGATAAAATTATTCCCCCTGCTCCCATTTTTAAATGTATCAGAATAAAAGTAATGATGGCAATGTCTACAAAATAAACTATCTATACTTATTTAGAAAGACTAAGACACAATGGATGGATAGTTCAAGTACTTCCTAGACTTGTTTTTGATTTTCTAGTCTTCAACACCATGCCTCTACTGCTATTTCATCCTGAAACTTCCCTCACATCCTATAGCCTCTTTTCCCTTAAACTGTCTACAATTGCTGTAGCCTGTGCACCCTATAAATGTCCCTCTCCAATTTCCACCCCCTTTCTTTCAACTATGAGTTACTCCTAGAACCACTATTTTATGGAGGCAGACCAGCCTCCCTTCATTCCCCTCCTGACCTGTCTTGATTTTTCTGGACTTCAAATCTATACCCCCATTCTGGGTACCTTCATGAACTCGCCCCTTTTCAGTTCTCTTTTGTACGTCATCTTCCCTGATAAGAATTTAAGCTCCTTGAGAGCAAGGACTGTCTTTTTTTTTTTTCCTTATATTTGTATCCCCAGTGCTTAGTACAACGCCTGGTACATAGCAATCATTTAGATGCTTGTTTCATTCTTTCGTTTCTTCCCTGCTCCCACAGTGATACAAAAACAATGAGAGGAAGGCTTCTAACCTGTTAGTAGGATTGTGGAAAACGATGAACAAGAATTACACAGGATCAGAATGTAGAGAGGTAAGACAAAAGAGAGAAGTTGTGATCCATATCACTGGAAGGAGTACCGTCAGTAATTAAATCACAACTCCATCAAAATATTCAAATGAGTGTAGCATATATAACCTCTGACATTTCTTTATTTGATTAGCTTGAATTTTATATTTATTCATTTCCAGAAAAATAGATAACAGCACTTTAATTGCCCTTATCCAGAGAGTTCATGGAGGAGATGAATACTGAGGAGGTTTCAGATTCTTTTTTTAAGCTTCCCAACCAAATTACATTGTTTTAGTATTTTACTGAGGCTTTTTTTTTGACAATGCTATCACTTCTAAATGACTGCAACCCCTCCTCCCAAATAGAACCCTCTCTTGTAACAAAAGCATACCCTTATACAAGTCAAAATATTGGCCGTATATGACATCATTCTGTACCAATCACCTGTTAAGAGGAGCAGGTTGAGTCACTGTCAGTCCACAAAAGTCAATATTTGTTAGGTTGTGTTGAAGTGTCAAGATATGTTCATCAGTGTTCTGATGTCTTCCAATGCTGTTTTCCTTTTCATTAGGTCCATTGTTTTCTTGGTCCTGCTTATTTTTCTCTGAATCGGTTCATACGAGTCTTCCTTAATTTTTCTGAAAACTTCCTATTCATTTTTTTTAAAGCAATGATATCCCATTACCCCATATATGTCTTAATCAAGAAATAACTGTATTGTTTCCAAGTTTTTACTACCATGAAAAATTTATCTGAATATGTCAGACCTTTCTCTTTGTCTGATAGCATTTAAAATATACTGAACCAAAATCTGGAAGAAAGGATGGTGTGTTGCAATTTTTTGGTCATTATCAAGTGCCACAAATGGCAATACATTGTCTCTCTCTCTCTTTCTGTCTCACACACCACACACACACACATACATACACACACACACACACACACACACACAGAGGTAATTTACATATAGAATGACAGGTCAGAAATGTACCTCCAACTTTCAAAATGAAGGCCCTTGACATTAGTAAAATTCCACAAAGGAATAAATGCTTTTGGAAAATTACTGACAAACTCTTCATTGTGTTCTGAACAAAGCCCTGAGTAAGAAATAGAAGACTGACAGGGCAGGACTCCCCAAGCTCAGGAAACTATAGTACAGTGGTTTTATTAGAGGGGCAGAACACAGCCACAGTACTTCCCCCTCCCCTCCCCGACCCATCCTCCAAGCCATTCAGAGGTGAATAATGCCTTTCTGGAGCATAAATCACAGCTATATATCCCCAAAATTCAGTTCTTTCAACAGAGTCCTCCCAGTCAAAGCCAAACCAGCCTGTCTGCCTGATGATTGCATAATTCTGCCGAGCCTTTGCAAAAGCCTGGGCCATTCACTTCCCATTTGTTAAGGTCACATGTCAACACAAAGTCTAATACTGAAAGTAAGTTACAACTTTCTTCTTGTGAGAGGTGGTAGAACTCTGCTGCCAGCTGTGCCAAGTGGGTATGCAGGTGAGCTTTTCCATCAAGTTCTCAGTTAGCCATAAAGTCTAAATCAACGGGGCCCCATCCACTTTCTCTACAATTGCATTCTGTCAAAATCCTTTAGGTTTTTTTTTCATTCATTATTTACTAACATGTCATTTTCCCATGTCTCCCTTCTTCTATATGCCTGAATCTGCAAAACTCTCTCAGTTAGAAAGCTTTTCAAGTTGTTTCACACCCAATGCTTATCTATAAAACATTTCGCAAGATACTGAACTTGGGTACTATAAATATGTGTGTATAATATACATTGTCAGTCACTAACTCATTGATGGGTTTGCTCAGTCATTCAACAAACATTTTAAAGTACCTATTTCATGCAAGGGGACAGCTAGGTGATACAGTATAGAGTTCTGGGCCTGAAGTCAGGAAGACTAATCTTCCTAAGTTCAAATCTGACCTCAGATACTTATTAGCTATGTGATCCTGAGCAAGTCACTGACCCTGTTTGTCTTAGCTCCTCATCTGTAAAATGAGCTGGAGAAAGAAATAGCAAACCATTCCAGTATATTTGCCAAGAAAATCCCAAATAGGGTCACAAAAAAGTCGGACATGACTGATACGACTGAACAATAACATTTTATGCAAGGCATTAGCAAGGAAAGAAGGACAACTGACACAGATTCTTATCTCAAGAAACTTTAAATTCTAATTGGAGGAAAAGGAACTTACACAAATAACTACCATTCAAGAGATAAATGCAAAACAGATATCCAGGAAAGGAGTTAAGAAGTATTTAAAGAAGGGGAAATAACTTTCACCTAAATGGAACTAAGGGTCAGGTTATAGAAATCATCATGGAGGAGAAAGCAAATTTGAGCTGGGTTTAGAGAAAGGAAAGCTTGAAAAAGGGGTAATTTCAGGCCTAATGTGGGTTTGAACAAAAGTAGGGAAATGAGAGGTCAGGGAGAGAATGAGTCACCCAGTCAGAGCAAATAAAAGGTATAAGGATTTGAGTAGGTTAACTGTAGGTAATAAAAAGAAAGAAGGGGGAAGGGAGCAGACAGATAGACAAACAGAGACAAAGAAGTAAAAAGCCCAGTAAAGAGCCTGTCCAAGTCACTTGGACCTATCCCTCAGGTTTTGGACACAACTATTACCATGAATATTCTGATAGAAAATGTCTGTTCCTCCCCACATTCTCTCAATTCTGGTTCCAAGTACAGCACCTACAAACCTCTTTCACTTCATTTTATCTGGTGTAGGGTAAGCCCACAACTTCCAAGCACTATAGGGTCACTGTAGGCCAGAAGTGTGATTGTGTATGTGAGAAAGAGGAAAGGGGGTGGGGTGGGGGAGGGCAGCTGCTATCACCACTGAAGCAGCTTTTGCATAGTGTGGGAAGATGAAGAGGCACTGCTCATTTGTTTATTTTTAGCTGGTACTTGAGCTCCTGTATCTGGGCAGGAAAAGAAAAGAGAAAGAGCAAAAGAAGATAGAAGAGGAAACTGCATCCCTTCTTCCCAGTGGAGATATCACCCTTACCAATGGCAAAGCCAAGGCTCTGGAGTGCTGTGGGTTCTTCCTTCTTTCTCAACTTCTTATACAAAATATTATGTTTAATTGTTTATCCATAGATTCCTTGACATATTAAGATAACAGTATCTTGTGGCGATTTATTCATATATGCAAATATTTCTAACTCAGATATTTACAACTTGGGGTGCTACTTATTATATATGTATATCATATATATGTATATATGAATTATGACATATGTTATGTATGGATAATTTGAAAACATAAGAATTGTTTTTTTCAGTGTGGGAAATGCCACCATACATAGAGGCAACAGAGAGATTAAATGGCTTAACCAGAGTAACACAAATTCTATGAAAGTGGAATTGGAACCTAGGTCTTCTTGACCCTCCCAAGCCCAGCACTCTATCCACTATGCAACATTACCTCTATAGGTCTAGAAAGATAAATAGATATCTAGATAAGTAATGCATATTCTATGTTGGGGGCAGTTAGGTGATGCAGTGGATAGAGCATCCAGTTTGCCTCAGTTTCCTCATCTGTAAAATGAGCTGAAGAAGGAAATGGCAAATCACTCTAGTATCTTTGCCAAGAAAACCCCAGATGGGGTCATGGAGAGTTGGAAATGACTGAAATGACTCAGCAACAATGCTATGCTAGATACTGGGGATGCAAAGAAAAACAAAAGCATAGCCCTGTCCTCAAGAAGCATACATTCTATAGGGAAAATAGAGAGACTGTATACACACACACACACACACACACACACACAGGTCATAAGAGAGCTGTTATTTGATAATACCATAACACTGTAACTCTGTAAAACAGATCATTTGGGACTGAATGACATTCAGAAGTAGAGCCAAAATGGTGGAGTTGCAGGAAGGCGTACAGCGGAGACCCATCAAAACAACTGTTTCATAAAGTTCAAGAAAATGCACCAGATTGAGTTCTGGCCAGGAAATACAAGGAAAAAAAAACAGAGTCACATTTCCAGCCTAGTTCGGCATAGGGAGACAGATGGATAAGTCTTTGGACACTAGTGATATTGTCTGGCCAGTGATATATCATGCAGAACATTCCAGAAGATAGGAAAGAGAGAATCCTGAGCCTGTGCACGAGGGCAAGAAGATATTCCAGACACATGAAAAGAGGATGGAGGAAGAAGAAGAGCATTCACCTTGTGTAGGTTTTGGAAATAATTGCCAACTGGCAGCTCTGTCATTCACTATCCAGTTCCAACTCAGATATATGGCTGACTGAGGAGGGGACCTGTGTTTATGTGTGACATTCAAGATTAAGGAGCAATTATAGCTGGTATACTAAGCAAGGAACAAATTCAGAAACAAAGAAGAGCTATGAAGCTCTTACCCCAAACACAGTGCAAGGGTCTCAGTTCCAGTCTCCAATACATTGTGAAACCTACAGAGAAATAACCAGGACAAGAACCTCCAACTAAAGGAAAACCAGAAGTCATCCCACTTTGAAACTGCAGAGCTTTCTATCTAGCTGATATTGGGCAAGTCCTGCAGCAGTCTAATGAAACTTCTAATTAGGGGCAAGCCAGCAGAACGGTTGTAAAGACCCAATCCCAAGTCAGGAACTTGTACAGTTCAAATCAGCAAAGCAGTAATCAGTCTTTGCTCTGATCAGAACAACTTCAGAAGTACTGAAAGCTTGCAGGACCACAACCTGAGCCTTCCCTAAGATCCTAGAATAACAACAACCCTCAATAACCTAAGAAAGCAGAAGAAGGATTGAAGAGGACAAAAGCTCAAAACATTCTTCCTGGAAGAGTACAGAGCCTGTCCCTAACATAGAGTCTGAAGTTAGAAAGTCAGCTAGAAAAATGAGCAAACAAAAGAACAAACAAAAAGAATCCTACCATAAAGAGCTATTATGGTGACAAGGATTCTCAAGACAAACTGAGATTGAAAAAAATGACCCTAAAATATCTACAAGCAAAGTCTCAAAAAAAAAAAAAAACCAGAGCTTGGGCACAAATCCAACTGAAATTCGCAGAGGAGATGAAGCTAGAGTTTTATTAAAAGGAAGAGCTAAAATTAATTTTAAAAAACAAATGAGGACACTAGAGAAAAAAATCAGAAAAGAAATTAGAGCAATGGAACAAAGATTTGGAAAGAGAATAACAGCTTGGAAGAATTACAAAATCTTGCACCAGAAAAAATAAAACTCCTTGAAAATTAGAATTGAGCAAATAAAAGCTAATGACTCCATGAGATAAACTTTTTAAAAAAGTCAAAATACTGAAAAAAAAAGAAAATGCAAAGTATCTCATAGCAAAACAACTCACCTGAAAAAATAATCAAGGAGAGGTCATCTGAAAGCCATGGGTTTTTTTTTAAAGAACATATCTCAAGAAACCTTAAAAGTTCCTAAATGTCTTAGAAACAGAGAGTAAAGTAGGAATAGAATCCACCAATCATTTCCTAAAAGAAGCCCCTAAATGAAAACTCACAAGAACATTATAGCGAAAAATCCAGAAATTTCAGGTGAATGAAAAAAACTACAAGCAGATAGAAAGAAAGAATTCAAGTACTGAGAAGCCAGTTAGGATCACACAATATTTAGCACTCACCACTTCAAAGGAATAGAGAACTTGAAACACAATATTCCAAAAGGCAAAAGATATCAGGTTACAATCAGGAATAGCTTAACCCAGCAAAATTGAACATAATCCAACAGGGGGGAAAAACTTTAATAAGGACTTCTAAACATTCCTGATGAGAATACCAGAACTGAGTAGACACTTTGAAACACAAGTGCAGAAGTCAAGAGAAACATAAAAAGGTAAACACGAATGAACAATCTCGAGGTTAAACAATGATAAACCATTTACATTGTAATATGGGGACATGAAATATATATTATCTCAGAACTCTATCATCATTAGGGATCATGGAAGGAATAGGTAAATAAAAGAACTGGGAGTGTTTTTTTATGTTTTGATGATCTTAAAAGAAGGATGGAAAAGGAGAGCCAGAAAAGTATGCTTGGGGGAAGGAGGGAGGAAAAGAAAGGATAGGGGAAATTATCATATAATTAGGGTACACAAGTAGAAGCCTATATAAAAAAGGAAGAAGGGATGGGGGAAGCAAGTGACACTTCAACTTTACTCTCATCCGAAATATCTGAAATGGTCAAAGGAGGGAAGAACACACGTACAGAGTTGGGTAGAGAAATATATTTCAACAGGGATATAGAAAAGAGGAGAGAAGAGGAAGGGAGGAATACGAGGAATGGTAGATAAAGGAAAGCATCAGTCTTAAGCAAAACAAACTTTAATGAAGAAGAGTGGATCTCAAGCTGCTTAAAAGGGAAAAATAAAATAAGAATGTGTTATTGGACTCTGCATGAGAGAAACAGAAATAGGGCAGGGAACAGAAGCATGTTACACCAAACTTAGGGAATTGGTGGTGAGCTCACTCCTCTCTCACCACCCTCCTCTTCTTTATAAAGAGGAGTTAGGAAACAGTGAGAAGGGAGAGAATAAGAGAATAGGATGGAGGGAAATGTACAATTGACAATTATAACTGTGAATGTGAGGAATGAACCCAACCATAAAACAGAATAGATTAGAAAACAGAATCAAACAATTTATCTCTAAGAAAGACACTTGAAGCAGAAAGACACACATAAAGTTAAAATAAGGGATTGGATGAAAATCTATTATGCCTCACATGAAGTAAAAATAAAAAAAATAAAACAGAAGAGGTGGCAAGCATGATCTTAGACAAAGCAACAGCAGGGGGGTGAGGTACTTAATTACTAGAGATAAACAAGGAAACTACGTTTTGCTGAAAGGTAGAAAATCAGGGCAGGTAGGTAGTGCAGTGGATACAGCACTGGGCTTGGAGTCAGGAAGACATCTCATGAGTTCAAATCTAGCCTGAGACACATACTAGCTGTATGGCCCTGGGCAAGTCACTTAAGACTGTTTGCCTCAGTTCTTCATTTGTAGAGAAGGAAAAGGCAAACTACTCCAGAATCTTTGCCAAGAAAACCCCAAAATGGGGTCATGTAGAGTCAAACACAACTGAAACAACTGAAAAACACCACCACCACCATAGAAAACAAATAAATATCAATGCTAAAGATTTTTGTGCCAGATGGTATAGGATCTAAATACTTAAAGGAAAAGTTCAATTAATTACAGGGAGAAATAGAAAATAAGATTGATTGGTATTCAAAAGGATATATTAACATTTTTTCAGGTGTGTTCCACTAACTACTTTCTATAAAATTTAAGTGATCCTACAGGCTTCTTGAAAAACCTGAATTTCCAGAAGGTACAGACAACTCCTCTGGACAATGACTTCCCAGAATATCACACTGTGTTTGAAAATTAGAACAGGTTGCAAATGACCACAACATTCCTCCTACTCTTTTCAAAGTCTCTGGGAGAAAAATAGAAACTGCTTGATTGTTATTTAACTGAATATGAAGGATGCATTCTTTCTATTGAAAGTAGTAAGGTATCCTAAGTAATAGGCATGTTACATAAAAAAGATTAGCTTTTCTTTAATGAAAACACTATCCACAAATAAATCTGAAGTCTCATATAGTAGATTTCAAGTGATTTCTGATCTATCCAGATGGACTAAAGTTGTCTAACTCCTGAATGATACTAGTTTAAACCAATTACCACAGCAATCAACAGAACATTTGGATTATATATCCCTGCCCACCATCCCTGTGAAACCCTAGGCATGGCAATAAAGTTGCTTTCTCAAAGATCCTTGGTATTAAACCTACATTAGCAGCAGGGGTCTCTGTGTGCCACTTGGCTTAGAGTATTTTCTATAATTACTAGGATGATGAAAGCTGTCATGAGGCAAGGTAGCAAGAGAGCCAAACTAATTCCTAGCCTCCTGAACTAAAAATAAAATATTCTGAGACTGATTAGATTTGTTTTAGTGATTAAAAAAAGTTTTAGCAGCTGTCTCATCAAATTGTCTCTTTTCCCTCATGTTAAAGGACTTTTTCATACCTAAGATATCCCTGAAGATGCATGGTCTGTGAATGTCTCACTATCTCTCTAAAAAACAGGAGGGTCAAAGAGTGAATGTAGCTATTAAATCTATAGTCTCTTTCACATACCAAATCACTTTTTAGCAATTTCTACTAACCAAAAGCATTTAACAATTAACCTTAATAGTTTAACATAGATTTGACAATTACATTAATGCATATAATACCATTTAACTCTTGCACAGAATGCTAACAAGAACACAAAATGACCCTTTTAGGGGCAATCTTGTGTAATGGGAAGAATACCTTCCTATCTGGAAACTTTCTGCACTGGCACTGACTCACAGACCACAAAGGTTATTTCATTTCTCCATATGTGATACTCTCTCCCACTGTAAGATGAGAATTCAAGTATTCAGTATCTTTAAATGCCTTTGAGTTCTTTGGAGGTCATAGAAATGAAGGTCATTAGTGTGGTAGATAAGCCCAATAAATAATACCTCATGTTTTAAAACAGCTCATTAAAATCTAAAATGTCTTCTTCATAGCATCCTATAAGGCTAAACTTGGGGTAGGGCAATTTCAGCCAAACACCTGAGAGGGAATCACCTGGAGGAGGAAGAGGAGAAGAAAGAAATGCAAGAAAAGAAAAAAGAAAAGAATAACGAAGAAGAGGAGGAGAAAGAGTTTCTATGTATTCCCCTCCCTTGACCAAAGGATAACTGTGAACTTCACAGTTTGAAGATCTGGACTACCCACTGGCACCCTAGAAGCAGCCCTGAAACAACGGTGATTAATAGCGGTACCTGCATTGGAAGCCAAGATCAAATTAGAAACACTGAAGAAAAGCAGCTTCAGAACTTTACAAGGAGCCCAAAAGTTACTTATACCTAAAGGAAACTTCATAAAGATTCCAAGGGAGAAAACAACTTCCATCTATTCAGAAACTGTGAATTACCACTTTGCTACATATGTTCTCTAAGTTTGAGGCCATTTTCCCCCCTAGACTTTGTGCTCCCAGTTTGGGGTACATTTTAAACCATTTTTAAACTATATCACCTCAATAAAAGTGATTTTTTTCCAAAATTTTCTTTTTTTTCTTTTTCAATTTTTCTTAAATTTATTTATTTTTAGTTTTCAACATTTACTTCCACAAGATTTTGAGTTTCAAATTTTCATCTCACCCCTTCCTCCACCCCAAGACGGCATGCATTCTGAATATCCTTTCCCCTAGTCTGCCCTCCCTTCTATCCCTCCCCCACTTCTCTTATCCCCTTCCCCTTCTACTTTCCTATAGGGCAGGATAGATTTCTGTACCCCATTTCCTGTACCCCATTTTTTTAAACATCTGTTTTTAAAACTTTGTGTTCCAAATTTTCTCCCTTCCTCCCTCCCTACCCACCCTCATTGAAAAGGCAAGCAACTCAAAATAGGTTATACATGTGCAATTGTGCAAAACACTTCCATAGCAGTCATGTTGTGAAAAACTAACTCTATTTTCCTTAATCCAACCCCCCCCACTTATTCTATTCTTTCTTTTGACCTTGTCCCTCCTCAGAAGTGTTTGCTAATCTGCTCTCCTCTCTATCATTCCCTTGCTCTCTTGTCCCCTTCTCCCCCTATTTTCCTGTAGGGTAAGACAGATTTCCATACCAAATTGAGTGTGTATGTTATTCCCTCCTTAAGCCAAATCCTATGAGAATAAGATTCACTCATTCCCTCTCACCTTCCCCTGTTTCCCCTCCACTGTAAGAGCCTTTTTTTCTGTTTTTTTTGTGAGATAATTTACTCCATTCTATCTCTCCCTTTCTCCTTCTTCCAGCATAATCCTCTCTCACCCCTTAATTTTATTCTCCAGATATGACCCCTTCATCTTCAACTTACCCTGTGCCCTCTATCTTTATCTATCTATCTATCTATCTATCTATCTATATCTATATATATATACATATAATTTTTTCCTCCAACTACCCTAATACTGACAAAGGTCTCATGAGTTATAAATATCATTTTCCATGCAAGAATATAAACAGTTCAACTTTAATAAGTCTCTTTAGATTTCTCTTTCCTGTTTACCTCTTCATGTTCCACTTGAGTCTTGTATTTGAAAGTCAAATTTTCTATTCAGCTCTGGTCTTTTCATCAAGAATGCTTGAAAGTCCTCTATTTCACTGAATGACCATTTTTGCCCTGAAGGATTATACTCAGTTTTACTGGGTAGCTAATTCTTGGTTGTAATCCTATCTCCTTTGTCTTCTGGAATATTATATTCCATTCCCTCAGTCCCTTAATGTAGAAGCTGCTAAATCTTGTGTTATTCTGATTGTGTTTCCACAACACTTGAATTGTTTCTTTCTAGCTGCTTGCAGTAATTTCTCCTTGACCTGGTAACTCTGGAATTTGGCTACAATATTCCTAGGAGTTTTCCTTTGGGGATCTCTTTCAGGAGGAGATCTGTGGATTCTTTCAATTTCTATTTTGCCCTCTGGTTCTAATATATCAGGGCAGTTTTCCTTGATAATTTCTTGAAAGATGATGTCTAGGCTTTTTTTGATCATGGCTTTCAGATAGTCCAATAATTTTTAAATTCTCTCTCCTGGATCTATTTTCCAGGTCAGTTGTTTTTCCAATGAGATATTTCACATTATTTTCTAATTTTTCATTCTTTTGGATTTATTTTACAGTGTCTTGATTTCTCATAAAGTCACTAGCTTCCAATTGCTCTATTCTAATTTTTAAGGAAGTATTTTCTTCAGTAATCTTTTGGACTTCCTTTTCCATTTGGCCAATTTTTCTTTTTAGGGCATTCTTCTCCTCATTGGCTTTTTGGACCTCTTTTGCCATTTGGGTTAGGCTATTTTTTAAGGTGTTATTTTCTTCAGTATTTTTTGGGTCTCCTTTAGCAAGCTGTTGACTTGTTTTTCATGATTTTCTTGCATCACTCTCATTTCTCTTCCCAGTTTTTCCTCTACTTCCCTTACTTGCTTCTCAAAATCCCTTTTGAGCTCTTCCAAGGCCTGGGACTGATTCATATTTTTCTTGGAGGCTTTGGATGTAGGAGCTTTGACTTTGTTGTCTTCTTCTGGTTGTATATTTTGATCTTCTTTGTCACCAAAGTAAGATAATATAGTCTGACTCTTTTTGCACTGCTTGCTCATGATCCCGGCCAATTACTTGAGTTTTAAACTCTTTGTTAAGGTACAAATCTGCTTCCAATGTGGAGAATGTACTGTCCCAAGCTTCAGGGGTTTGTACAGCTGTTTTCAGAGATACTTGTAGGGGCCTGTAAATTTTCAGTTCTTCCATGGTGGTATGATAAGGGGCAAGGTGTTTACTCCTTTCCTGGCCTGTGCTGTGCTTCATGAGTGACCACAAGCACTCTTTTCTGTCTTGGAACTGTGAGGAAAGATTTCCTCTCTACAGCCACTACAAGTTCCACCACACCAGCGCTCCTCTGTGCCCCAGGACCATTCCTCAGAACTGTGACTCAGATCCAAGCATGGGCAAAGCAAGAGATTCCTGCCTCAGCACTGGCAAAGAGATCCTTGCAATCCCCCCTCTGATCAGCCACCCGATTCCCCCTCAGTCTGTGGGCCACTGCCCCAGGGTGGTACTCACTCAGGAACTGAGGCTGAGACCTAGCTTCTCTCTCACCGCAGAAGCAAACTTTCCCACTGACCTTCTAAGTTGTCCTTGGTGTTCATGGGTTGAGAGGTCTAGAAACCACCACATCTGCCCTTGATTCTGTCCTCTGAGGCCTGCTCCAGGTTCTCTGTGGCCTGTACACCCATGCTGAACTGTGTTCCTCTCCCAGCCTGGTACAATATACCTTTCTGATCAACCATCCAGGTTGTCTTGGGCTGGAAATTTGCTTCACTCTGTCTTTTTGTGGGTTCTGCTGCTTTAGAATTTGTTTAGAGCCATTTTTATAGGTATTTGGAGGGGTTTGGGGGAGAGCTCAAGCAAGTCACTGCTTTTACTCCGCCATCTTGGCTCCACCCAAAAAAAAATTTTCTAAAAGCTAATTACATCTAACTGATTACTTATCAATGGGGAGTATACTGGTAGAGACTAATCAGTGATAGTATTAAGTGAAAAAAATAGCTCCTCAAAGTTATCAATGGGGTGGGGTTTGGGAAAGAGAGTCCCAGAGCCTAGTGTAAGGCTTGAATCAATTGATCCCTGACCTTAGATTTAGGAAGAATGGATTTCAAAGGCTTCAGAGGAAGGATAGTTGGGGATCACATGGACTAGAATTCTACAGGGGTAGGAATGAGAAACACTCAAGAATTAAATGCTAAAGACACAAAGGAAAACAGTTCCTATGAAGAAGAAAAGTAATAGTTTTCTGAAGAGAATAATGTAAATGCACAATGAACTGGTCATGCAGAAGATAAAAGCAAGGACTGAGAACAGAGAATGAATGTAAACACATAACATATTTCTGTTAGTGTTAACAACTAATGACTTGAAACAACAAAAAAAGATTATTTTTTTGGAGAAATGGATAAAAATGGATGAAAAGCTTTCATCCTTGGGTATCGAAATAAGTAGCAGGTATGACTGGCAAATTATTCTCCATGATATCTTAAATATTATGTAAAACAGGAGATATACTTCAGGGCTGGAGAAGGGCAAATGTTTATCTGATTTTTTTTAAAAGGAGGGAGAATGGGATCTGAAAACTCTGAACCAGATTTGATTCCCGAGAAAATTTTAGAAAAACAGAGATGGTTCATGAACATCTATAAAAAGGAAGCAGTGACCAAAAAGAACCAGCATGGGTTAATTAAGAACAAGTCCTGTAAGAGTCATTCCCCCTCCTTTTTTGACAAGATTAATAAGATTTATTAGGCGATACTATATAGTAAAGCTCCTCCACCATTTCCTACTCTGATACCTCATTGTGGTATAGAGGTGTCTATATTCTCAAAAGTTATGCCAGGAGGACTGTAAGCTGTGACTTTCAGCTATATGCTAGCAGAATTCTACTTTCAGACTACATATGATTTCTGAGGACCAGCCTATGTATATTAAGGTACATAACCAGTGGGCTGGCCACCTGATGACATATTTTGCAGCCACAACATTTCATGAAACAAAGAAATATACAAAACTCTCAGAACTTTGCAGCTCCTTACTACTTCTGTAGTGACAAAAAAGCTAGGTTGCTTACTGTCTAGGGCACTGGACCTAGAGTCAAGAAGACCAAAGTTCAAATCTGATCTTAGATACTTATTAAATGTGTAACCCTGAGTAACTTACTCAACCTTTGTCTAACTCAAATGATAGGACCTACTGCCAAAGGTTTTATCAGAATGAAATGAAACATTTATAAAGCTCTCTGAAAACTTTAAGACACTATATCAATGATAGCTACTATGACAGTACCAAAGTAGCAGAAAAGTGGCCAGAGGATGCTAAGAGTCACAATTTTTAGACCTTCTAGAAACATTAATGCAATGATTAGTATGCTAAATAGGAGAGCTTTGTCCAGTTGCCAATGTGTGGACATATAACTACAGAAACTGAATCATATCAATGTTTATAGACATTCTCCCTATAAACAACACTAGAAGGCAAGAAGAAGTTACAGATAGCTTCTCCTTAAAGAATCAAAGAAGTTGGCAGAGTAATTTTTATCACTTTTCTAAGGAAAACAAGAAACATAATTTCACAAGATATATGGTCATCTCATATTGTAGTACTCATAAGGATTTGCAAATGCCTACCAGATGATTAAAAAGGAGGGAAATGCTACAACAAAATATATTAAAGAACCTCCACATTAAATAATTATATCCTTTAATATGTGGCAACCTCCATGCAAAAATGAGCATACTGAAGAAGGGGAAAATATGATAGAAAATATGATTCAGGAGTAAACAGTCAGAGACTAATATACCCTACAGAAGCCTCATGTCTACATATATAATGAACATGTTCTTCAAGAAGAGAGTTAAAAGGCAATGGATATGGTGAACAGCAAATCTTTATCAGATAAAAGTCACATCTAAAATATATAAAGAACTTCATCAAATCTGTAAGAATAGGAGTCATTCCACAAATTGATAAATGGTCAAAGGATATGAACAGCCAGTGTTCTGATGAAGAAATCAAAACAATTTATTGATTGAAGAAATGCAAATTGAAACAACCTTGAGATATCACTTTACACCTACCAGATTGGCTAAAATAATAGAAGGGAAAAATGACAAATGCTGGAGGGGATATGGAAAAATTGGGACTCTAATTCATGTTGGTGGAATTGTGAACTGCTCCATTTTGGAGAACAATCTGGAAATATGCCCAAAGAGTTATTAAACTACCTATACTCTTTGACCCAGCAATACCACTACTTGTTCTATTTAAAAAGATAATTAGGGAAAAGAGAAAAGAACCTATATGTTCCAAAATGTTTATGGCAGCTCTCTTTGTGGCGGCAAAGAATGGAAATTAGGGACTGGATAAACAAATTGTGGTATGCGATTGTGATGGAATACTACTATTCTATAAGAAATGATTGGCTTAATGATTTTAGAAAAAAACATGGAAAAACTTGCACAAAATAATAAAGAGCAAAATGAACAGAACCAAGAAAACATTGTATACAGTAACAGCAATATTGTTTTAAGAGTGACTTTGAGCCAATAAGTTATTTTTGCTATTATAAATACCCAAATTAACTATAAAGGACATATGAAGAAAGACACTATCTACATCTAGAGAAATAACTGATAAATAGAAGTACTTACAGAATAATTTTACATATACATATATACATATATACATACATATGTACACATATACATATACATATACATATACATATATGTACATACACACACACACACACACCTATTTGGGTCTAATGGTAGCCAGGGAGCAGGAATTTAAAAAAAGAAGCTTACATGATAATTTTGTTGTATATTTGAATGGAATAGCAAGTTGTGTATAGTAGATTTTCAGTGCCGTGTATAATCATGTACATAATTTTTTAATTATACTATGTTTAATTATACTATGCTTGCTTTATTCCATAAATTAAAAATAAAATAAAAAAGTTAAATTGATTATATTCAAACAAAAAGGAAAAGATTATATACAAGTTGACCATCAATTTGTTGTAGCAAAGATCAAGACCAATACCAAATTAGAACAAAGAATAAAATGATAAGTTATGAAATATTATTGATTCAAACTCCAACTGAACCATCTTAAGTAAAGTATTGCTACAAAGAAGAAAATGGGTAAAGGAATAGATATTTTGTGGATATTTTAAAAATAATTTAAATAAAATAAACATTTACTATTTTACCATTTACTAAGGATATTTGTGGGTTTTAATTTTTTTTTTCTTGGTGGACAACCCTTTTTATTTCACTGGTATAGGTAAATTATAGAAAAGAATATCAATCATTCAATGCTACTACTGCACTTCAGCTTGTATTCGTACACAGTATCTCAGGAACACAGAGGTTAGATGACTTACTTATGATCACATAGCCAGTATATGAGTGAGAAATAGGGCTTGAACCCAAGCTAACTCTCTTTGTACTATACTATCCTGCTTCATATGAAGTTTTATCAATCAACAAGTATTTTATTTAAGTACTTCTATGTGTTAGGCACTATGCTAGGCTCTAAAAAAATAAATACAAAAAGGAAATAATACTAATTCTCAGATTCTATTGGAGGAGATAATATGTGTGTGTGTGTGTGTGTGTATAATGTAAATTTTATATATAAAGAAAATAAGCTGAAAACAATTTGGGTAAGGGCACTAGGAGTTGGGTGGAACAGAAAAATTTTCATGTACAAGGTGGCACTTAAACTAAGTTTTTTCTAGATAAAAAAAATTTTTGATGGCTTTTGTTTTCCTATATCACCAGATTTCCCCTAGTATTTCTCCCCCTCTTCCTTCCCTCAAAAATACCATAAATATAATAATTTAAACTGATCAATGCATCAAAGAAGTCTAAAAAAAAGAAGTCTAAAATGCAGTGTTCCGTACTCATGGACCTTCCTCCTCTGCAAAGAAGTATATCGGTGTGGAGGGGTGTGTATGTGTGGGGGGTGTTCCTCACATCTTTTCTAATGGAACTATGTTTATTGAACTTAATTTTAAGGTGGTGGTTAGAAAAGAATTCATTCCAGGTATTGATGACAAGCCAGCGTGAACAGAGATGGGAAATGGATTATCACTTATGAGGAAAAGCAAGTCTAGACTATCTAGATCACAGTGTGTGAGAAGAGAAACAAAATATAATTAAGTTGCAAAGGTAGGCTGGGCCATGTTGTGAGGCAGAAAAGTTTATATTTGATTCTAAAAGAAATAGGGAAATTAGCAATTATTGAGTATGGGAGTGAAACAGTTGGATCTGTGCTTTAGCAGCTTTATGAAGGATGGAGAGTAGGAGGCAAGGAGACCAATGAGGAGGTCATTGATTTACCACTGCAATGAAGAAGTCAAAATAACTATAAATGACTTTAGCCAGCAAAGACTTCATCTCTTTGCTGAGCAGAAATATATGGCAATTAAGAAAAGCATCAGTTTAAAATTTAAGTTTATTTGTAAAATTGTGGGAGATTGTGAGTAGTGTCATTTCACATATCAAGAAGCAGTGGAGGGAAATAGGCTAAGTTTTCTCAAGCTTTTGAGATGCCTAATTAAGGCATATCATCCTAAGACATTTAAGAAACATTTTCTAAGAACTCTTCTTTTCCCCATCAGTAACAATACAACCACAATATTGGTAAACTAACATTTGAGTCTCTGATTTGTTCCATGAAATGGTAGAAAGGGTCCTTAAAAATGGGAGTGGCTGAATTAACTCAAGTATACACAGAAGAAATGAAACAATTTTGAGGTCATCAATTAATACTCATGATATATTTATGAAGACAGATTACTTGGTAGAGCTGGGGGTAGAGTAGGGAATCCTTTGATCTTATGCTTATTAAAACCAAGCAGTTAAGAAAATATTAACAACTACTAGACCTTTAATGTACTCCTTCATCAAAGTGTCTCCCATTCACATTTTAAAATAATATAAGATTCATTGAAAGATTTAACAATGGAACTAGCTCTTCTCTGATATCCTCTAATTATTGATATCAGTCAAAACATATATATCAGTGCAATATGCTTTTCAGAAGGAATTGGGAGACAAATTTCCAGACCTCTCTTCTGACAAATGAAACATGCTTTACACATGCCTATATACACAAATGTATTTTATACATATATGTGTATGTGTATGTATATTTATATATATATATATATGTATATATATATATATATATATATTTCTTTTAACTAAAGTGAATATCTTTCAAATTTCCATATTGACATTCATGCATGTCCACACGTGTAAGATCCCCCTGGGCATTTTTCAGCAAGGGGGATAGTATATACGTATACTCAAGAGAAATACCAAAACATTATTTGGAGGAGAGGATTTGAATAGAGCCCGTATACTCAAGTATATCACTATAGTTTTATAACTTCTGTAATCTAAAGATTGACCTGTGAAATAAACAGTGCATATCAACCTATCAGAAAAGTCAATTTTCCTTAATTGCTTATTTTTTTAAAAAAGATTTAATTGGAAGCAAAGTATGAATTGTCTAATGTCCAACCTTTGATCTGTGCTGAATAGAGTAGAGAAGATCTAAGCTAGGAAGACTAGTAAGACATGAGCTAGGATGAGACAATATCAGTGTTGATATAGTGGAAAGGACTTTGGCCTTAGACTCCTATTTGTTAAAGGATTAGAGTCCTCAGGGGTACGGTGCTTATGCAGTCATGACCCAAAAGCATGAGATTTCATTTCCAATGAATTGTGACAGGAAAGATGAAACAAACAGCCTTGTTTTCATCTGCATTGGAAATAATAAGAAAGTAGCCATGTTATTCTGTAAAGTTACCAAGATCCAAAATCCACGAACAGTATTCTAGTTTACCCCAACCTTCCCTGCCAATATTTTTCAAATCTTTATTACTACTCAAATTAGCAGCTAGGATGGACCAGTGAATACCATATTGGACTTGGACAGAGGAAAACATGAATTTGAAGTTGCTTCTGACATTTACCAGTTGTGTGATCCTGGGCAAGTCTCTTACTAGCTGTGTAACCATAAGTAGTCATTTCCCTCAGCCTCAGTTTTTTTTCATCTGTAAAATGGCAGAAATAAAGTACCTAGCTACCAGGGTTGACATGAGGATCTAATGAGAGAGTGTAGGTAAGGAACTTTGGAAACCTTAAAGCATTATATAAATGCCAATTTTTAATGGAAACCAGAATAATGTAAATTTTGACACTGATTTTTTCAGGGTAATGGGTTAATAGTTGTAAACAAATGTTAGCAAGGCAGGACTGGATAATGACATTTTGTATTTTTATGATGCTTAAGCCTTGCAAAGTATTTCCCATATATATTCTTCTATTATCCTCACAAATTTATAAGGTAAGTAATTGTTCCACAGGTAAACACAGGTAACATCAATTGCTGGGCAAGGCAACACAGGAGGGCTCCTAACACTAACAGGTGTCCTAGCATAGGTTCAATTTTGATCCGGTCAGACATGACAATAAGCTTACTTTATTCTAGTCTGGTCTTCCCAAAAGGGTTGCTGATAATGGGAGCAACAACTCCTATAGCATTCACATTTCCCACAGGGGCAAGCAAGAATAGGAGTACAACTCCTCATGCCCTAGGCCTCAAAGGGGGCCAACTGAGGCAGACACGCAGATTCCCCCGAAGTCTTCTTGGGGGCAGATCAAGGCAAGCACAAATGCACATCCCTCATGCGCCTTCCTATTCCCCACTTACTGACCAGGGCCCACTTGCTTTATAGGGTGACAAAGAAGGTACATTGCCAGCAATAGCCTCACAATTTTACATCACTTCATCCCTATAGTAGGACTGTTTTGAACATGATCGTGAAAACTCACATATAACACCTGGAAACCTAGATTATTATGGCTATGGGGCCTGGGAAACTAAAGTCTAAGAAAGAACAATAAAAATCCACCTTACACACACTAAAATTCACCTTACTTGCAGTAATACTGGCATTTATTCCTATTTTCAAAAGGGGAAATTTGAAAGGTTAAAGTGATTTGGCTCATGTCATACTAGTTATTGTTAAAAAATAGTACTTGAACTCAGGCAGCTCCTGATTCCAAGACAAACCACACTGCCTCTTAACATTTAGTGAAGAAAAATGTATGAGAAAAGCTTTCAGTTCAGGGTCAATTTCCCACTAGATCTCCTACTTACAGGTGACTGCTTACACTGAAGGAGGCCACTTACAGGAGCCTCTTCAAAGTTATTTAGGCTAGTCCTGAGATGAGAGAGTTCACAGCCAGGCCCACACTTGAAGCCTGTCTGGCTAGGTAGGAACTGCCAAAGCTTTTAATTCTTGGCCATAGCTTTTGAGGACTTATGGTCAACTCCACGAAATGGTGAAGCATCAAAGGAAAATTTTAATGGAATTACTTCATATAATATTGTCTTTGCTCATTCTCATGCCACCCCTGTCTTCTGTAATATTACTCCCCAAGGCACAGAATAGCTTAATTCCTTAATGATATAAACAGCTGATACAATTTTATTCATCACTCAATGTGAAACCCATGCAGGAAGTCCATCAGTACTTGTTCCAACATCAACTCAAATTTGTGGTTGCCATCAAGAAATCTGACTGCTAGTCAGACCTTTAACTAGGATGGGATGACCAGGACTATGTCCTTAGCACACCTCATTTCAAGGGAAATGACAGGATAGCGTCAGAGACAGAGCTGGAAAGAACCTTTGAGGTCATTTAATCCAATGCCCTCATTTTAGAAATAAGGGAACTGAGACCCAGTAAAATGATCTGGAGAAGGCAATAGCAAACTACTCCAGTATCTTTGCCAAGAAAACCCCAAAAGGGGTCATGAAGAGTCAGACAGGACAGAAATGCCTGAACAACAAGAAATCCAATGCCCTCATTTTACAAATGAGGAAACTGAGACCCAGTAAAGTTCAAAGTTACGTGTAAAGTCACACAGGTAGCAAATGGTAGATCTAGGATTTGAACAAGGTCATCTCACATCAAATCTAGCATTTTCCCCAGTACTGTACTGCCTTTCCTTCAGCAACATAGAAACAATAGAGACTAGCACCTAACTAGCAAAAATCATTAGTTAAAATAGAAGGCTACCAGATAGTAGGCTGAGATAAACTCCTTCCTCCCTTCTTCCCTTACTGCCAGCAAAAGTTCATGGTACTTGCCCCAGGTGTATTTTGTGGCACTTCCTGAGAACATACAAAAGGTACCCCATCACCACCACCCCTTTCTTCTGCCAATTTCCTATCTTCTTTATATAACTGTTCCCCTCATAAACACTAGTACTTAATTAACATATGCAGCTGCCAAAACAGATATCTCCCACATCAGAAAGAGAGCCTAAAACTTAGATTTTTTTTACTATACTCAAATAGCAGTCTTTTTTTTTCCATTTTTGCTCCCTTTGCCCAATAGGGCATCCATTTAGACTCAGTTTTCCATAGTCCTTGAGATCCAACAAAGGCAGAGTTTCTTGTCAATCAGTGATAACTAACCATACATAGTATTCTTATGATTAAGATTCTCTGTAATAGGCAGTTCTGAAATTCATCGTATACTGCTTATCTATTCTCTAGTTGACATGCTTCTCCCCGTAATCATCAATGCCTAGGATGCTAATTTTCCTAACAGAACTTTGTGTTCAATAGGATCCTTTCCTAATCCTGATATTCCCTTCTAAATTGAGACAGAGAAGAAAGTACTATTGTGGCTAACAAAATAACAAATAATAGTTAAGGGAAAGAATGTTGGCCATGAAGAAGTAATAGTGAAAATACCCAAATACTTGGCAGAAAAGTGCCACCAAAACACAAACCACTTCATCTTCTTCATGAGTTAATGGGGAAAATTGTAAGGGTTTCATATTTTCATTCTCATTATGGCATTTCCACTCTGGAATTCTCTCCAGGAATACCATAGGATCCATTCCTATGAGACAACATGACTTACTGGAAAGAGCATTGTATTTAAAGTCAAAAGACTAGGATTTGAACCCTGGCTGTATTGCTTATTATCTACATAACTTTGGAAAGTTACTTAACCTTTCTGAGATTCAGTTTCCCCAACTGTAAAATGAGAAAATTAGAATAGGTCATATCTAAATCTAGAGCCCTTTCAGATCTTAGAACCTCAGTTTCTTCACCTCTGCAATAGGGATAATAATACCTTTGGTATTTACTTCACAAGATTTTTTTTTGAAGATCAAATAAGATAAAGTGCTTTGCAAATTTTAAAATCAAATGTTGGTCAGTCAATAAACATTTATGAAGTACCTACTATGTGCCAGGTACTAAGTCCTGGGGATCCAAAAAAAAAAAGGGAAAAAATAGTCCCTATTCTGAAGGAGGTTGCAGCCTAATGGGAGAGACACCATGAAAACACATATTTACAAATGTTAGCTATTATATTAAGTGGAGCTCATGCCATTTCCAAAAGGGCTGCAGCATCCTTTTCTCATCTATGGCAGTCCAAGCTCTGTCCACTGTAACTCATGATGCTTCCTACAATGCTTTGTAAGTAGTATATGAAAAGAAAAACAACTCACCTGGCCATTTTTGATGACTTTTTTGGCAAATTTCTTCGCACTGTATATTGCATAAAAATGCCATCATCAGCTCTGGCTACTATAGCAATGGAAATATTTTGGAAATGATTTTAAGATAATACTGCATTACTATGACATCTCACATTAGAAGTAGTTTGAAACAAAGAATATGAGATCCATTTCATTTCAAATTTTTTAAATGATTTTTTGATTTTTCATTCCTGAAATTCCCTTAAGTTACTATTTGCAAATCAATAAGTAGCAGGAGATGCAATTACCTCTTAACACTAGAGCGGGGCCTTTCATGTTAAGCCCTTTCTCAAAAGATTATAACAATCCTCAAGCATTCTTCTCCATGTTTTATTAGGTCTTTTTTTTTCTTTACCACCACAAGGTATAGGTAATGCCTCTATATGCCACCTCATAACTCATCCATGATTTGCTATTGGGAGTTTAATAAAAGAACTTGTCATTTCTCTCACACTCTGCACCACAGAGATCCAGATTCTATGACCCCTATCATACCAGAAAAATCTAATTCTGTTTGTCAAATAGCAAGAAAGGCCAAATAGAAGTAAAAACTAATATGATGATTGGACAGTTTAATTTTATTGAGGTCAAATTATCCTATCTACTTGTTTGGGCAGAGAACCAAACACAAGTTACTGCGTTGAAATGCAAATGACAGTCTTCTTAGATGGACTGTGACAGTGGGTAGTACACACAGTGGGAATTCAGGAGACTAGAGAATTTACATTCCACCTCTAGTCAAGACCACTACCACAGTGAAGCAACTCCCTATTAGGGATAGCCTAGGCCCCAACAAGAAATCATTCTCATTCTACCATGCTTTAGTTCCTTATATTTTACATACTTCATAAATATTTCTGACACTTCATTAGTACAAAAGTCTTATATATAGTCCTACATATAGCTCTAAAACATCAACTTTCATTCTTAGAATTGAGGTAAAAAATGATAGTAGAATTAGGTTTATTTGTAGTTATCTATTGGGTCTACCTTTGGAGCAGTGAGGTGGCACAGTGGAAAGAGCACTGCACTTGGAGTCAGGAAGATCTGAGTTCAAATATGGTTTCAGACACTTAGTAGCTGTGTGACCCTATTTGCCTCAGTTTCTCATCTATAAAATGGGGACACCCTGGAGAAGGAAATGGCAAATCATTCCAGTATCTTCACCAAGGAAGTATCTTTGTCATGGAGACTGAGACATGACTGAATGACAGAACAATGTAGTTATCTATGACCACATAGATAACCACACACAATCACAATTCAGAAGCCAAGAATGAATGTTGCCACCCTCAAGCAGGAAATGCAGCTGTGCAGACCCTACTGACTCCTCTGCTATGTAGGAATATTCACCCAACATTTTCCACATGCCTCTGTGTCTTTGTCTCCAATTTGTTGGATGCTTGCTGAAGGGAGAGTGACATGGTTGGTCTACGAAGCAGTATAGAGAGGAAAAAAAGTCCTATCTGATGCTGAAAGAGCATCTGTAGAGCCAGAATTTTGGAGTCTTATAATAATAGTATTGCAAACAAATGCTCCATGCTCATCCTGAGAACATTTTCCTCACTGTAGATAGCAACAAAAGCTTCCTATAAGTATGTTGGCTTGGACTAGATATGATATGCATGTACAAAAATCTGTATACCTCTGCTAGCAAAAGGTGGTATCATTTGGTAGGGGCTGGTTAAACTAGCACACAATGATCTCTCCCCTAATCTTAAGGTGATAATTTATCCTAATTGGTTGGGGGGAGGGGGAGGTGTGAAGCCAGGGGGAAGAAGGCAATAAATTCTCAGTATAAAGCAGTTAACTCAATAGAATAATTCCAGGAATTGGGTTTCTGAAAGCTAGGTAAACAAGATTATGCTATGCTTTCCCATTATCTCTCAAAAGGAAAGTTTGAGGTTAAAACTCTATAAAGAGATATTCATAAATGAAATAAGAACAAAGAACAAGAACAAAGTAGAGGTCCAACTGCAATATGTTACATGAGTTTCCTAGCTCTAAATGGCAACAGAAGTTGTTATATGATTGTGTTTGACACTTTAAAAGTTTTTAGAAGAGTCACACACAGAACAATACCAAGTGGAATGTCATGATTGTCAAAGTTCTTTTGAACTATGATATTAAAACTGTGCTTGAGGATCAAAGAATTTCTACCCAAGTCTCAAAGCACATACTGGTGCCATACTATGGATTGTTCTGCAGCCTAATAATAATTAATATTTATACAATACTTTAAAAGTGTTTTCTTTATATTATCTCCTATAATTCTATTAGCATCCCCATGTGGTGTGTGCCATTTTACAGATGAAAAAATAGACTCTGAGAAGTAAGGGATTTGTCACTGGTCATATACATAGCTGGTAAGTGGCTAAGGTCAAATGCAAATTCAGATCTCATGGTTCCTAGCCCAATATACTTTCCAGTATGCTATTCTGCCTCCTGAAATAACGGTTAAGAAAAGATCTAAAATGAAGGATTTATAAAGGACTAAAATTCATGGCACTATTTGAATTTACATAGCATCTTCCTATTCAAAGGGTCATTTCACCCATAGACTTACCAGACAGACACTGTCATAACCATCTTAAATGTGTAAAATGCTAAGTCCACAGTCATATGGTAAGTCAATGGCAGAGTGAAACCATTTAAACTTATACTGGTTGCACTATGAAGAGTATTTAAAATTTCTCCCTATGAATCCTAAGATTATAAATAGTTTAAATTGTCCTTTTTGAGAGAATCAAAATTAAAATGTAACACATCTTTCCATTTCAAAACATAGCTTTTCAGTGCATAAGCTTTTCCTCTGAATTTCATACATTCATAGATGGATGTATTTATACTTGCATATGTACAAGCATAGCTACAGCAGCGGCAGCAACAACAGCAGTAGCCATCATTATCATTGTGGTGGGAAAATATAACCCCACTATGGGCAGAGCTTATTCCATGCCTTTGGACATCCATGAATAAAACCATGCCTCTAAAATATAATTGCTACTTATAGTGAAAATCTGAAATAATCTTTGTTAGCTTATAATATAAATGTTAATTGTATTCCCCTACAACAGAACTCCTCTGTTTCTATCTATAGGTATTTCTCAATTATTTACCAAAACAAAATACTTTGCGGCAGCTTTTTTTGGGGGATCTAGTAATAGTAAAAAGATGCCCTAAACTCACTGCTCAAATATAGTTTCCTCAATTGTGATGGAATATTTTAAGAATTGCTTAAAAGTGCATTATTTGGTTAACTTCCTTTAATAAATTGTAATGATGTATAATTTTGATATTTCCTATTCTATAGCTTCCATTTAATTAAATGTTCCTTCAATTATTATATAATATATTAAAGGATTGGGAACAGGAAGTACTTAGAATGTTAGAATTAGAAGGTACCCTAGATCTCATTTAATCCAACCCTCTGATTTTAAACTGTAAGCTAAGGAGGTGACACCTTGAATTAGCAGAAGAACCTGTTTTTGAGTCCAGATCTCTGGATTCCCATTCTATGATGAATTGAATTTCAAATCTACATCCTATCTCTGGTTCTTGATTGTGTCTTGCCTCGTTGGTCATTGGTGCTTTTACAAGCTCAGACAAAACTAGTGATAATGATAGATAATGTTTAAGGTTATGGACACAGTGATGGTTATAAAAACTCTAAAATATTTGTTACATGATGGAGTTGTATTGGTCAAGATGTGGTCAATAATCACACACACACACACACACACACACACACACACACCTTCTTTAGTATAGTGTAAATATATTATAAGCATAAGTAGTATTCCTAGAGATGTTCCCAACATCTTCTTTCACAGAACAATAACAAAAAATATTGGTTGGGGTTGGGGGATGGAAGAGGGCTCAAAAAGAAATAAAAGCTATTGGCAGGCAAATCAGTATTTGTTCACCTGCTTTAGTGGGGTTTTTTTTTGTTTGTATAGGCACTATTGATAGGCTCTATTGTGCTTCTCATGGTTTAGATATTATTTTCCCAGTGTGATTATAAATGTGTTGACAGAACTGCCCTTTCCCTTGTATACTCTCCTTCTCTGCATAGAGGTAATTCAAAGGTTCGGGGAAAATCATAAACACCAAAGGCATCACTCTAAAAGTACCTCCTTACCATTAAAATCCAAAAATATGAAGAGATGATTCCCAACATCTATAAGTGTGTTGAGAATTTTATATAATAATTTAGATTCCACTGAATATTAGTACCACCATAGTTGCCATAGAAGATCAGTAATAAAAACATAACATTAAAAATATACACCATCATACTCTTTTTAGTGCATTAATTAACTCTGACACACCCCGTTACAAAAATGTAATATGTAGGTACTCAGGGGTTTTTTATCTTAACTAGGCTGATAAGAGTTCCATCTGTTGGTCAATGAGTAAGACTGTAATACTCACTGAACAAGTATTATCCAGTACAGTCTTTCTCCTCTAGAACTTGCCATCTAATTAAACAGACTTGAAGTAGATACACAAAACAGCTATAAAATAATTTGAGGCAATTTATGTGGTGAAGAACTTCAGGGTACAAGGAAAATGGCTCTGGGCTGGGATTAGCTGGGAAAAACTTCACAGAGGAGATGGGTCTATTCCTGTTCATATCACTCATTCAAGAGATATCCTCAGTGGAAACCACTATGTTTTCTCAATCCTTGTTGACCAACTACGAAGTTTGCTCATAATATAATGAGGCAATGGGGTACAAATTGAAACTTAGTATTATGATTTATCCTAACGATTTGTTTTGTTCTTATAAATCAGTTACCTGATACTTCACAATGCAGACATAGTTTTAACAGAAAAAATTACAAATAATTTCTGACACAATGATCTTTATTCTTCCTCAAGTGCTTGGTCCTGAGAGCTACACCCATAAAAAAACAGCACCATTACTGGTTGCTAGGGAGCTGAAGGGAAATCTGGAGGGAAGGTCTGAGTGCTTTCTTCAGTGTGCATTCTTTAATGTCTGGGACACAGCGACCAGAATGAAGAAATAGGGTCAAATTGGTCTCCTAGTAACAGCCCTCACCCCCAATCTCCAGTTAGCCATTGCCATCATCCCCATTCACCAGATATTTAAGATTTGCCCATTTAGATTTTTTTTAGCTCACAACAAAAGAAATAAGGGTTGAGTCCATTAGTACTAATATTCTCTAATTGAATTTGTCATATCACTAAAGACACACTGGAAGAGACAAAGCAAGTTTGTAAACTTAACCCTGATATATATTAAGCATCATAGTTGAATTATCATACTTTAGAGATCTATTTTAGATTATGGAAGCACTAGTATGAGAGATGGATATAGCAAAGAATATTGGGTCGGCTATCCTTTTTCCTTAGGGACCAATGGAGGATTATAATTCAACTTTTATGTAATTATAAGGCTGTAACCTAGACAGTTTTTAAGTGTTGTCTGTAGCTTCTAAGATGGCCCTAGGGAGACAGGTCCTTAGTCTAATGGATTTTGCCCTCCACAGCTTGTTGACTTTCATAATAACATGTGCTCCTGGAGGAACTCCAAGGGTACTTCCTAAAGACAGGTACTAAAATTCTCATATCCAATTACATAGGGCAGGAGGAAAAGAAAAAACAGGTGATCTGATAAGGAGAGAAATTGAGATGCCTTTTTAAAGATCAAAAAGCCAATGTAGAGTTTCTTATTTGGCCAAGCAGAATTCCTATGGTTAAAAAAGAAAG
The DNA here is from genome assembly GCF_003287225.1 of Phascolarctos cinereus. Lineage (NCBI taxonomy): Eukaryota > Metazoa > Chordata > Mammalia > Diprotodontia > Phascolarctidae > Phascolarctos > Phascolarctos cinereus. The sequence continues at coordinate 344,966,870 of NW_027555958.1, forward strand.
ACAGAAAGAAAGAAAAATTGTCAACAAGACAGCAAAAGGAACTTCAGAAGGGGCACAGACAAAAAGATATGTTGGTATGATCTGGTTTAAGTTGATATATACTTTTGAAACAAACAAACTGTAGATTGTAGATTTATAATTGTACATGAAATCATCTTTTTCTGTTCTTTGATACGCAAACCATCATGTTTATTGATAATTATGAACTTTATTATAAAATTTTTAAAATAATTTTTTTTAAATCTTGACAAATATTTTTATTATTCTTATGAGACTCACCTTTTTTCAATCTTCAGACTACTGAAATCAATTCTATATTTCAGAGAGAAGGGTGATTAACAAGGTATTAAGTGACCTACAGACAGTCATTTAGCTATTGTCCCCACCACTAAAATATTTAAGAGTTGTCTACTTTAATTTGTTTTTTAGCTTTGAACACAAAACTATGTGTTAAAGATCAGAGTTGAGTCCCTTATCACTAATGTTCTATAATTGAATTTGTAGGTACCCCTTAAATACTGATTTGACATAATTCTCAGCCAAAAACTCCTTTTAACATTTGAGGACTGTGACCCAAAAGAAAAAATGTGTAAAATACTTCATACTAAACACAATACTAGAGGCAAAAGACAGAAGCCATCACAGTTACCTCAGCCAAGCTGTGCCTGTGAATGAACGTGCATTTAAGAAATTCTTTAAGTGTATTTAGGTCACAAATTTTTCCCAGCAATGGCATCTGGGTGTTGGAGTGTAGGCATCTGTCATTTAATATGGCACAATGAAGGCACAATTAGCTTCTCCTTTAATGGAAATACTATGTGTAACAGAATTGTGAACTAGAAAAGTTTTGGGGCAAATTATTTATTATGTTACCAACAAATTTTAATTCAAAGAGGAAATTATTCTTTCCTATTGCAAACCAGGGAAGAACATAAAGATTTTTGATAATGAAAATCTGAAGAGTTATCTCAAACTACAATATTCCTCTGGGTTGGAATAGAGGTTGGATATGATACTGACACTTATGATCATATTAAAAACTCATCCCACAATATTTAGATACAGATTAATCTAATTTTCAAGAATTCTTTTGTTATACTGTTGTGGACTTCCATCAAAACTCCAGACAGCACTGGAGCCTTGTAAAACAAGCACTGAAGTTACCCAGAAAAAATAATTAGGATTGCAGAGCAAGTTAACAGATGTGTCAGCAAATGAATGGTATTAATTCTCTCCTGTGAATAATAGACCTTGTATTATACAAGTGAACAAGAAGTATTTTCAAAGTGTGCATTGTGTTCTTTCTCTCGATGACTGCAAAGTTAAAGGTTTTTCTTCTTTTTTTCTTTTAAATAGACAAAGGATAACTTGAAATGAAGACATTATTATCAGATGAGATAACCAATTTTCTAAGGCCATCAACATCTTGAGGTTCTGTATAATATTTAAAAAAAAAAAGCCTCCAGCTTCCCAGGCAAAAGAACTTGAAAAGTTCTTGAAAAATCAGTCACCCAGTTCATTACAGTTAGTCTCTCCCTTTTTTTGTCAAAGAGTATGGTGATCTTTCGGAAAATGGAGAAACCTAGTCTTGTAGGTGGAGGAAAGTGTAGATAAAACATAATATAAAAAGTAAACTTTGTCATATACCTATATGCCTCAACACAAAGGTGTTTAGAAGAGCATAAGAAATTACACACAGCTACAAGAATGTGGTTTCTTTAACACACTGATAGAAAAGAGTGCTTCATATAGCACAGGGTTTCAAACAGTAACAAAAACTTCAAAGAGATAAGGAGAATAAGGAAAAAATACTAAGCCAGTGTGTTTAGGCATAAGAAAATCTCTGGTGACCTTAGAGCAGAGGTTCTTAACCTTTTTTTGTTTCTTGGACACACTTGGCAGTCTGGTGAAGTCTATGGACCCCTTCTCAGAATAATCTTATTAAAAGCATAAAATAAAATGCATAGGATTACAAGGGAACCCAATTATATTGAAAGAATTATCAAATATTTTTAAATAAGTTCATGGACTCTATAAATTGAGAATCTTGCTAGAGAAAGCAGTTCCACAGTTTCAGTGGTATGGTGACTATGGAAGACCAATGGTAAGGTATTGAAAAGAGGACAGTGAGAAAGAGGAAGCATCTAAGGTAGGCACAGTTTACAAGAAGTTGAATACCGAAGGGAAGGACAGAGATGGGCTAACAGCTAGATGCAGGAGCAGAGTTAAGGGAAGCCTTTTTTGTTTTTTTAAGAATTAGGGAAAGCTAAATATGTTTGTAATCTGATGGAAAAGAGTCAGTGGTGAAGGAAAAACTGAAGACACCTTACAGAGAGAAGGAATGACTGCTAAAGCAATGTTCTGGAGGTGATGTGAGGGAATGAAGTTGGAATTAGCCTTAGTAAGTAATGGGAACATATTTTCTATAAAGAGAGAGACAAAACAGAGATATGGGAGAGGAAAGAAGAGGAGAGGAAGAGAGAGAGGAAAGGAGAGAGATGGAGAGGGAGAAAGAGAGAGAGAGAGGAGGAGGAGGGAGATGGAGAAGAGGGAACATTCATCAGGTGCTTGCCAGTATTCCTACTTATTTATATTGGCTGACAAAAATCACCGCCAGTTACATTCCTTTGCTGTGGATCTTTTGTCCTATAATCCTTCCCCATTTGCAAATGATGGATATCAGAGGCTAAAAACTTTCATCTCAATCATTTCTCTATTAAGGCGCTACTGATTTTAAAAGTTCCAAAGACTTTTTTTTTGGTAGGGCAAGATTAGACTGGTTGTTAACTAATGGGTTATCAGCTATGTGTTTTTTCCCCTCTGGCTTCTCAGGAGAACGGGATTTATTTCAATACTCACTTTCTATATATTAGATATCAGCTAGTGTTTTACTTGGGAAGAAAAACAAGGAAGCTTCATATTAACCTATTTTTCCTTGTGCGGTACTACCAAGCCTGGACTTGAAGAAGAGACCAAAAGATGCACCTCTTTCCCTTCTTTGCAGAAGTGGAGGAATATAGGTATGGAACACTTCATATGCTGTCAGTCTTGGATATTTTGGTTAGTTTTGCTAATCTGAATTTTTCTTTTCCATTCTTTGCTATAAGGGATTGATTTCTGGGAAGGAAGGAATATAGTAAAAAATGAAGGTGATAGAAAGACAAAATACATCAATAAAAATTAAAAATAAAGTATGTAGTGCCCAATTTTATAATTAAATAATTTTATTTTGCTTACCAGTGGAATTTTTATGGTTTGATTGCATGGAAAGTGATCAAATTTTTATGCTTCTACTAAAGTCCTCCTCTGATGTCCTATCATGGTCCACAGGTAATCTGGGTTCTTGAAGGCTATGCCATCAAAGCACAAACTCTGAAAGGTTTTTACCAACTTGGAGAGGCTTTTAGTATGAACCTGGTGATGGGCTGTATATCACTTGCCAAAGTATTATCTTAGCTAAGTAGGGAGAAGTGGTGGATTTTTTCCCAAGGACCTCTTCAAGACCACTGTCTAAGTTATAGAGAAGCTGGAATTTCTATAAGTGGAAGAATTGCCCATAATAATGAAAGTATAGTTTTGTAAGTTAAGTATAAATGTAAAATTACTTTCATTCAAGTCAACTGTCATTATCCAGCTTTGTATTTTTAAAAGAGGAAAGCAATAATCTTTTTCCCCTAAAAGACCATTGAAACAACAACAAAATGAGGTAAAAATTGCAAAGTCATTTTCTCCAAGTCATCAGCATTTGAAAAATTCTGTGGCTCAATTTCTTTTTACTCACTTTAAATCTAATTAAATGTTGTGATATCAACAATATGTGTCTTTTCTACATGATTTGGCACCATGCCTGAAAGTGGCCTATTTGGAGAAACATGAGGCCTTTGTGAGAAAAGTAACTAAACATAGCAGGAGAATTGTAGAGATAAGAAATTCCTTGGATCAGCATTTAGGAACAACTAAAATGGAAATAAGTCACGCACTGATAAAGAACACTGGATCAGGGATTTCAGGCTTGTATGAACCTTACAGGTCTCTTAGCCCTGCCCTGATGTTTTGCAAATGATGAAGTTGACATCTAGATAATTAACTGATTTGCCTAAAGACACATGTGAAGTAAGTATCAGAGCTAGAAATTCAACCCCACGTATTGTCTGACTCACAAATGTGGACTCTTTTCCACTATGTCAGGCAGCCTCAAAAGCCAAATATGCCTATTTCACATTTATCCCATGTAAACTCTGTGGATGTGTAGCCCAACTCCCATTCTCACACATGTGTCTGGGCTCCCAGGGCAAGGCTGCAATCCCTTGGGTACCCCAGAGGAGTCATAAGGGATTTTCCAATGCCATTGATTTGTCTCCACTGTGTATGATTTCCCCCAAAGATTACTACTACTTAGGTAACTTTTAGAAAAGGTATTTACTAAGGTTGGTACAAAACATTCCAACAAAAGTCTCTGTGACATACTGTCTGAGGAGAAAGAGTCCAGGAGAAATTGGGCTCAAGCTTAAAAATACTTTGTCAAAGGGGCTAATACAGTTCCTGGTTAGTGGGCGCACTTTTCTCCCATTCATGGGATAATCAGGAAGTTCTTCTTAGGCATGGTTAAAGTTTTTAACAAGACTCATTGCGGAGCCATGAATCTGTATCCAGTTTGACCTTAATTTCCAATATAGAAATTGCTGGCAACTGATCTGGGGTGGGAATAGGGGAAATCCCAAATCCTCTAGATCCTTTGAAGCTTTCAAGGCTCTCCTCCAGCCAAAATGAAGTGGAAAGGAGATCTGGCCAAGGTCAAGCAGAAGGCTCTCCTTCTTCCTTGGAGATTTTACTAGAAAGCTCAAGCTCAAATGATTAACTAGCTTGATTCTAACTAGCTTGATAATTTAGAAACAAGCCCTTGGAGAGTGGCCAAATTTCCTTGTTTATCCAACCATGATCCTTGTGTAACATCACTGTAATTGGAAGGACTTTTCTCAGTCTAAAGCTTGCTGGATTGATTGATTAAAATGTGTTCTTGTCTAATTAAGGTATCAAGGCTAAAATGGGGTAGGGCGGTTTCCATCCCACCTTTATACCTGTAAGGAGGCAATCTGGTATAATGGAAAGACTATTTGACATGGATTCAGACCTTTCATATACCCAGTGTTCAAAGGACTATATGCCCTGAATTCTAAATTCCAAAGTTCATGTGCTCTGCTGCCCAGGATGACAATGATCATATCCTCAGCTGTCTAATATTCTAAAGATAAACTCCAGGAAGAATGTCACTCATCAGCATTCTCTGCACTAAGGTAAATAATACAATGTAAAATATCAAGAAATATTCTATTGGAAATATAAAATGCAAGGAACTTTATTAATGTCAGCGGGAATATCTATGTAATTTTTAAGCTCATAAGTCTCAACTATAGCTGACCCTTCCTTTTGATAATGCTACTTGGGATATTTTAAGATTCTGAATGGATCTTTAAAGTACAATAACATCATCTCTTTGGTCCAAATTGAATGAAATTCAGAAGTGAACACTGAATCATATACTACCATTCTCTGAAATGTATTTTTCATAGACCTTCCTTCATACACATGAGCCAAATTTTCCTAATCACCTCAAATGAAACATGCTTGCGTCTTGTTTATTGTATATTCCATTATCCCATTATCAAAGCCTTATTTCACTGTCTCACAATTAGAATAATTGAAATATGCCTTTTCTTAATTCATTAAGAAAACTAGAATTTATTTCAAATAAAGGGGCCAACTCAGATAAAGGAAAGATAGAAAGAAACAAGGTAAATTAATTTATTAATCTTTTTAAGTCATGTCTGAATACAACTGATTTTAATCATTTTTACTCAGCTTAGTCCAATAATCAGTCAAATTGTGACTGATCTTTTTCACATAACCAATAAGTTTGGTTGAATTGACCAGATTCCACAGTCAATATGGTTGTAGCCAAGCCCTGAAAAAATTGTTATACTAGATGAACACAGCATTGGACCTGAAATTTAGATTTAGATAGGATTTAGAGATAGGAGTGACCTCAGATATGACCTAGTTTCACTCCCTCCTTTTACAGATAGGAAACTAAGGTTGAGAGAAGGGAGATGATTCACCTAAATGTTCACAGGTTACAAGTAGCATAGCTGGGATTCAAATCCAAGTCCTCTGACTCCAGAGCCACTGCTATTTCTGGCACAATTGTCTCTTTTCCTCCAGTGTCACCATTCTCTAGTCTAGATGGACCAAGAAATTACATCCAGCAAGAAATATGAACTTGCCGTAATTGCTTTATACACTCCTGAGAAGACAGAGTCACAGTGAAGGGTTCATGATCTGAATGAAATTCACTCATAAAATACTTGATTATATTAAAAAAAATAACATATCTAATTGCACATGGCACTGTGCCCTTATAAAAAGAGTCATATAGACATATTACCTATGTTCTACAACAGTCTAAAAGGGGCTGCACTGATGTGAACAGACATGTAAGTACCATGAAGGAAATAGAATACAAGTGTTAATTCAAGAAATGAATGGACATTTAGATATTTATTTCAGACATAGATATGGGTAATTAAATCTTAGTTAAAAATGAGTATAAAATGACAAACCAGCATATTTCATTTCAACCTCAAAATCAGTTAATACTTACTAGATACCTCTCAGGTGCATGGAGAGTTCTACACTTTTAAAAACTCAGTTCTTACATTTAACAATATGAAAACATCCCTTATGCATTCATGCATTTTGCCAGCATTTATAAGTGCATCTGTCATGGAAAAGCCATTGTACAAGTAGAACTGATCATCATTTATATTCATTTTTCTTTTTATTATGCAATAAGAGCTTGATTATTTAATTCTTTGCCACATTTTTAAAAAGGCCACAAGGGCTTAACCCTTTAAAAATACATGGCATTTTCCTTCCCTTTCTAACACATGGCAGAGAAACGATGATCACATGAAAGGCACTGATCCATGAATTGCTTCTGAAGTGAGACATTTGGGTCATCTGTTGATTTTTTAAATGACTCATCAGATTGCTTTAAATGATTAAATATCTGAGTTGGGCTGCAACAGGAAACCCACAAAGACATCATCATCTGCAGTGGGAGTCCCCAGGCTTCCCAATTAAAAAGACTTTGAATACTCATGGCACCCTGGACTTGGCTGCTTATGAGGGTTCAATAAAGGTTAATCAATGATGATTTGACTTACATAAAAGATGGCATGTGAGTTCATCTATCCCTCATACACACAGGATTATGTTAAGTTGTTACTGTTTAATATAGATATGCCTCACTTTTTACAACAGATATGTTCCTTAAAAATTTTGTTCAAGTCAATATTTTGGTCAATAGAATCAGTTTAAATGCACTAAGGAAGCCCACAATTTAAAACATATACGTACATAAAAACATACACATACACAGCATTGGGGCCAACCCTTTAAAAAAAAAAAGAATAATTTTTTAAAGATATAATCAACCCTACTCCAATTCTTTAGTTTTATAATTTTGGAATTTTTTACAACATAGTTATTAGATTTTCTTAAAGCAATGTATGCATTTACATTATTCATGACTACTCAGTCAATGTAATACTGCCTCTAAATACTGAGGTTCTTTAAAATTCACCTTTGTTACCTTATTAATGATAAGAATGGTAACCATCACTGGACCTACTGTATCTGAGCTGAAGCTGTTTGATTAAGTGTTTTTTCTACTGAAATGATTAGTCAATTTGATCAAACAACTATTTGAACTGGTTTTTTATTTTATTTTTTTAATTTTATGACAGAAACATGAATAAAACCATACAGGAATAGTCTTATAGCTTCTAAGATTGTGAGAATTTACCATATTTAATCATCCAATCAAGAAATATTTATAAGTGCCAGGCATTGTGATAGGCAAAGGGTATAAAGTACAAAGAATGAAGCAACCCCCACTATACTACAACCATCTCATGATGTTAAACACTACCCCATTCTATTCCCTTTCCACCCCCTGTTCTGAGAATAATAATCAAATCAAGACCATAATTCCTGAAAAAGTCACACCATTCTATTTTACTATGATTCCACTCACCATCCTGTGATTACCCAGAAAAAATAACCTTCCCCAGCCATCATTTATATACATATATAGGTACATGTATATATGTATGTACATATATGCATACATATATGTGTGTAGATAAATAGATCTTCTGTTATTGAAAATGTGAGCTCCTTAAAAGCAAAGACCAGATTTTTTAAAAATTTGTATTCTTAGCACTCAGTACAGTGCCTGATATACAGCAATTGTTTAATAAGTGCATTTTCATTCATTCACTAATCTTTTATTTTTAAGGAAATTTCTAACATTCGGGTCTTTAATGAACATCTTTCTCTATGTGTTTCTTTAACAAATGTGTGTTGGTATTTTTAATGTAATATCTTTTAATTATAAATTTTATTGATGCTACTTTTCCATCACAATGGTTTTGAGATATACTGCCCCTACACACATACACATATTCAATAAGTTCTTTCTCATAACCAAGAAGAAGAGGTTAGTAAAACCAACTGTCAGAGTGACCGTATCTAACAGCATATGCAACATTCCAAAGCCATAGTTCCCTGACTCTCCAACAAAAGGAGGAAGATTCATTTCCTCATCTCTTTTCCAGGGCCAAGATCTTTCATAATGATTACACACCATTGTTTGGCTTCCAAATTGTTTTTCTTTTTCACTGAACTGACTGGTTCTTTAATTAATCACCCAATCAACTAGTTATCTTGGTGCCCCTGGAGAGACACAGCTGTAGTCGTCTCTGGTAATTCACTCCCTTACTCCAATAACTTGTAAAATAAGATCATAGTTATGCTCAACTAACACAAAGTGAAACAGAGTTGGGGTGATTATTTAGGGGTAGTGAGCATTGTAAAGTTAGATGCAGTAGAAAGAAGGATAGTCCCAGGTCATGAGTACCTTGAGTCATGTCTTGGCTCTGCCACTGACAGCTCTGATCTTGGACAGTCACTTCATCTCATTTACCCTGAATTTTCTCATCTATGAAGCAAGACAGTTGGATTAGACGGCTGCTAACTCACTCCTGTTCTATGATTCTATGATCTATAAATAGAATAAAGGAAAGTGGTGTCAGGATGTAAACTATAAACTTCCTGCTGTGTACACAGCTGAGTGAGGCAACTTTCAAATTTAACATAACCATAATGATCTCTTTACACCTCACAATGCTCTCTAACTCTTGCTTATTCATAAATTGTCCTCATATCCATAAGTCTGATAGGTAATATGTTCTATTGTCTTCCAATTTTCTTGTGATATCTTCCTTTATTTCTAGGTCATGTATCCATTTTGACCTTACCTTGGCACTAGTTTAGCCAAGCTGCTTTCCCAATTTTCCAACAATTTTTACCAAATAATGAGTTCTTACCCCCAAAACTTAAGTCTTTACATATCTGTCAGACAATATTACCACAATCTTTTCCCAAATTATTCTCAGTAAAGAAATGATCCATACCTTCCTATTGGTAGGAAGTATATGTGAGACTGTGTATTTCCAAGTGCATAGCATTATAAACCTAAAAAAAATTCAACCATTACAGGAAATGAATCATGATATCAAGTTAAAAGTCAAGAAATAGGTTGGAAAAATGAGCAAAAAAACCCCCAAATGATAGAAAGTTACTATGGTGACAGGGAACATCAAGACACAAACTCAGAAGAAGACAATGAAGACAAAACAGCTATATGTGAAGCCTCTAGGAAAAAATGTGAATTGGTGTCAGGCCCTAAAAATAATCCCTGGAAGAGATAAGAAAGTATTTTTAAAATCAAATAAGAGAGGTAGAGGAAAAATTGGGAAAATAAATTAGAGTGATGCTGGGAAATTATGAAAAAAAAGGTCAATAGCTTGGTAAAAAGAGGCACAAAGAATACTAAAGAAAATAACAAAAAAAACAGAATTGGTCAAATGATAAAAGAGACATAAAATTCACTGAAGAGAAGGACTCTTTCAAAACTAGAATTGGACAAATGGAAAAAGAGATACAAAAGCTTACTGATGGAAAAAAATCCTTAAAAATTAAAACTGGGCAAGTGAAAGCTAATGACTCCATGAGACATCAAGACACAATGAGAGAAAATCAAAAGAATAAAAAGAAAATAGAAGAAAATATGAAATATCTTATTGACAAAACAACTGACCTAGAAAATAGATTAAGAAGAGATAATTTAAGAATTATTGGACTATGGAAAGCCATGATTAAAAAAAAAAACCTATACATCATATTTCAAGTAATTGTCATGGAACCATGATGATATCCTAGAACCAGAGGGTAAAATGGAAATTGAAAGAATTCATTTTCTCCTAAAAGGTATTCCAAAATGAAAACTCCCAGGAATATTTTAGCTAAATTTCAGGGCTCCTAGGTCAAGGAGAAAATATTGCAAATAGTTAGAAAGAAATAATTCAAATGTTGTGGAGCCCCAGCCAGGATCACATAAGATTTAACATTAAAGGACCAGAGGGCTTGGAATATGATATTCTAGAAAGCAAAGAAGCAGGATTACAACTAAAAATAACCTCCCATCAAAACTGAGTATAATCAGGAGAGAGAGGGATAAGATGGACTTTTAATGAAACAGAGGACTTTCAAGCATTCCAGATGAAAAGACCAGAGTTGAATAGAAAATTTCATTTTCAAATATAAGACTCAAGAGAAGCATAAGAGGTAAACATAAAAATAAATCATAAGTGATTTACTAAGGTTAAACTGTTTACATTCCTATATGGGAAGATGATACTTGTAACTCCTAAGAACTTTATCATTATTAGACCAGTTAGAAGGAGTATACATAGAGTGCACAGGTATGAGTCGATTATGGTGGGATGATTTCCCAAAAATAAAATTGAGGATTGAGAAAGAGGGATGAACTGGGAGAAGTGGAAAGGGAAAGACAGAAGGAGGGAAATTATCTCACATAAAACAGATGTGAAAGGAGGGGATTTTATAGTGAAGGGGAAGATAGGAGATAGACAGCACTTGAACTTTACTCTCATCAAAATTAGTTCAAAGAGGGAATAATATACACACTCATTTGGGTGTAGAAATCTATCAGGGAAGTAGGAGAGAAAGGGAATAAGAGAATGAAGGAAGGTGTTAGAAGGGGGGGAGATTAAAGGAGGCAGTGGTCAGAAGCAAAACATATCTTTGAGGAGGGACAGGTTAAAAAGAGATAAAGAAAAGGATAAATATAAGGAAAATAGAAAGAAGGGAAATACACAATTAGTAATCATGACTGTGAATATGAATGGGATGAATTCACCCAAAAAATGGAAATGGAGAGCAGAATGGATTAAAAACCAGAATCCAATAATATATTGTTTATAAAAAACACACTAGAAAAAGAAAGACACACACAGAGTAAAAATTAAGAGCTGGAGCAGCCTCTATTATGCTTTAGCTAAAGCCAGAAAAAAAGGGGGCAACAATCATGATTTCAGAAAAATCAAAAGCAAAAATAGATCTAATTATAAGAGATAAGCAGGAAAACCACATTATGCTAAAAAGTACCATAGACAATAAAGTAATACTAAACATATATGCACCAAATGGTATAGCATCCAAATTTTTAAAGGAAAAGTTAAATGAGTTACAAGAGTAAATAGATGGCAAAATTATACCAGTAGGGGACCTCAACTTTCCCCTCTCAAAATTAGATAAATATAACCAAAAAAAAATAAGAAATAAGTTAAGGAGATGAATAGAATTTTTTAAAAGTTAGATGTGATGGACCTCTGGAGAAAACTGAATGGGAATAGAAAGCATACATTTTTTTCCAGCCATCCATGGTATCCTCACCAGAAGTGACCATGTATGAAGTCATAAAAACCTCACAATAAAAAACAGAAAAACATAAATATTAAATGCGTCCTTTTCATTCCACAATGCAATAAAAATTGCATTCAATAAAGGGTCATAGAAACATAGGTGGCAAATTAATTGGAAACTAAATAATCTCATCCTAAAGAATGAGTTGTCAAATAACAAATCATACAAATAATGAATAATTTCACTAATGAGAATGACAACAATAAGACAACATACCAAAATTTGGGTGATGAAGCCAAAGCAGTACGTAGGGGAAAATTCTTATCTCTAAACATTTACATCAATAAAAGAGAGAGAGAGAGAGAGAGAGAGAGAGAGAGAGAGAGAGGAGAGAGAGAGAGAGAGAGAGAGAGAGAGAGAGCGCATATCAATGAACTGGGCATGGAACTAAAAAAAAAACAAAATAGATATCTTGAAAATCAAAGGAGAGGTTAATAATACTGTCTCCTGGCAAATAGAGAAGTGGAAGTAATGTCAGTTTTTATATTCTTGGGCTCAAAGATTACTGCAGATTCTGACTGAAGCCATGAAATTTAAAGACACTTGGTCCTTGGAAGGAAAGCTATGGCAAATCTAGACAGCATACTAAAAAGCAGAGACATCACCTTGTCAATAAAGTTCTGTATAGTCAAAGCTATGGTTTTTCCAGTAGTAATTTATGGCAATGAGAGTTAGACTATAAGGAAATCGGAGCACCACAGAATTGACATTTTTGAATTGTGGTACAAGAAAAGACTTTTGAGAGTCCCTTGGACAGCAAGGAGATCAAATCAGTCAATACTTAAAGAAATTAATTCAGACTACTCATTGGAAGGAAAAATACTCTGGCCACATAATAAAAAGACAGGACTCACTTTTAAAGACCTTTATGTTGGGAAAGATTGAAGGCAAAAAGAGAGGGGGATAGCAGAGAATGAGATGGATAGATAGTAGCATGAAAATAATGAATATGAGCTTGGACAGACTTTGGGAAATAGTGGAGGATAGAAAGGTCTGGCATGCTATGATTCTTGGAGTCCTGAAAAATCAGACATAACTGAACAACAACAATCATCAAAACAGTCTGGCACTAAGATACAGAGTGGTGGATCAGTGGAACAGATTAGGTATGCAATACACAGTAGTAAATTACCACAGTAACTTAGTGTTTGATAAACCCAAAAAATCAAGCTCTGGGAACAAGAAATCAATATTTGACAAAAATATTGGGAAAGCTGAAAAGTGGTTTGGCAGAAACTAAGTATAGAACAATACCTCACACTGTAAACCAAGATAAGATCAAAATGAGTACATGGTTTAGACATCATGGGGTGATTAATAAGCAAATTAGGGAAGCACAGAAAATTTTACTTGTCAGATTTATGGATAAGAGAAGAATTTATGACCAAACAAGTGATAGAGAGCATTAAGTGATATAAAATTGATTGCATTAAATTAAAATGGTTTTACACAAACAAAAGCAATGCAGCCAAGAATAAAAAGAAAACAGAAAATGGGGGTTGTGTTAATATGAAGTGTATCTGATAATGGACTCATTTCTCAAATATATAGAAAACTGAATCAAATTTATAAGAATATAAGTCATTCCCTAATTAATAAATGGTCAAAAGATATGAACAGGCAATTTTCAGAAGAAATTGAAGCTATTTATAATCATATGAAAAATGCTCCAAATCACTATAGATTAGAGAAATGCAAATCAAAACAACTCTGAGGTACCACCTCACACCTATCAGATTGGCTAATAGGACAGAAAAGGAAAATGACAAATGTTGGAGGGGATGTGGGAGAATTGGGATACTATTACACCATTGGTGGAGTTATGAACTGATCCAAACATTCCAGAGAGCGATTTAGAACTATGCCCAAAGGGCTATAAAATTGTGCATATCCTTTGACCCAGCAAGCACTACTAGGTCTCTATACCAAAAAAAGATCAAAGAAAAAAGAAAAGGATCTATATGTATAAAAATATTTATACCAGCTCTTTTTTTGTGGTGGCAAAGAACTGGAAATTGAGGGGATGCCCACCAATTGGGGAATGGTTGAACAAGTTGTGGTAAATAATTATGATGGAATACAATTGTGCTATAAGAAATGTTAAGCAGGATGCCTTCAGAACAACTTGGAGAGACTTACATGAACTGATACAAAATGAAGTGAGCAGAACCAGGACAACATTGTACACGGCAACAGTAATATTGTATCATGACCAACTGGAATGACTTAGCTATTCTCAAGAATGCAATGATTCAAGACAATTTCAAAGGACTTATAACAAAAAATGCTATCCAACTCCAGAGGAAGAACTGATAGAGTTCAATGTGAATGCAAATCAAAGCACACTTTTTAAAAAACTTCATTATTTTTCTTTTTTTCTGTTTTCTTTTGCAACATGGCTAATAAATTGCTTAGCTTCTCAAGGAAGGGTAACAGGAGAAAGCAAGGGAGAGAATCTAGAACTCAGAACTTTAAGAAATGAATGTTAAAAATTGTTTTTACATGTAATTGAGAAAAAATTAAATTAAAAAGGCAATAAAATACATTATTAGAGAGCACTGGCAATACTTATTCATTGATATGAATACCCACAGGATTCTCAAATTTCTTATATAAAACTATAGAAAAGTTTGTTTTTTTAAAAAAGTCTAAAAGTCATTGACCATGAGATAGCTGAAGGTGTTATTTATATTATTACTGTCAAAGGTGAAAAAAGAAGATTCTAAACACTCAAATAGTCCCCTGATGTTTTCATATGAATCTTTCACATAAGTGCATACACTGAAACCTTCTTCTATAATAATAAAAACAAACTAAAAAATCTCTAGTCTTACTTCCTTCTGTTTATGACCTAGTAAAGAACTGTGAGCATAAGGCCCGTTCTCTACATTGATTGTTGTCTTAACTCAAGTCAGGGGAAATTTTACAAGACTTCGAAGCCTGGGGAATGAATTTTAGACCCAGCATCTACCACTCTGAGTATATACATATATCTATATATCTATATCTATATCTATATCTATATCTATATCTATATCTATATCTATATCTATATCTATATGTGAGTGGGGAAATGGAGGTCTTTTTTCAACCAAACACCACTTCCAAGGTCATGTTTTTCTTATGTACATAATTTCTGCAAACAGAATGCAGAGAGATAAGTAGAAAAGAAGTTTTCAAATTGACTGAAGTACATAATCTAAGGTTTTATTTCATCAGCCAAATGAAGTCAGCAAGGCATGTACTCATACATGAACAGGTGCACATCTAGAGCTCCTTTTGGTTCATGCTTTGAATTCAGGGAACTGCTCAGTTGAATTCAGAGGAACTATAAGCAGGGGGCAGTTTGAGTTCACAATTAATATAGAATATCATCTCTCTCCCCACTTTAATTCAGTTGCAACCAGCAAATGGCCAACTTCAGAAGCTTTTCCCCTTCTTCCCCATGGCATTCATAAGTGAGTCCAAGGTACTGATATCCTCAATTTTTTCCCTGGAATCCTCAAATGAGAGAGAAGCCCCAAACAGAAGTACCTCCAATCTCTACTCCAGTTTCACTACTAAGAGGAAGTGGCCAATGGGATAAAAAGAATCACAAAGTTTACACAAAGACCCTGTCTTGCCTGGAACTACCCTCAAATTTTACATCAGTCTTTGAATAAGGAACAAGTAACATAGTTCCTGAAGTCATACCTTCCCTATAAACTGCCCCCTGCCACATACTATATAAGTAAATGGAGAAATAAGGATAATACTATATAACTCTCAAGGATCCATTTTTAATTATTGTCCTATTAAATGTCTATTCTCCTATTTATACAAAATCATTATGAGGGTCATCTATACATTAATTGGGACTCTGGGCTCAGACAAGTGAGTTTTAACCTTCCCTAATCTGGAACTAGGCCTCTATATCATTTCCCACTGTTTCCAAACTGCCACTACATGCACCACCACCCCATACTTCTAGTTCCCATTTATATGTTCTCTTCCCCTTTCACCCTGTTTCCTCCAATAAAGTATAGTAAGTTCCTTAAGGGCAAGGTCTGTCTTATTTATATCCCTAATGCTTAGTACAGTGCCTGACATACAGTAAGTGCTTAATAATTTTTTTATTCAAACATTCATTTTATATTTTCTGACCTCTAATGCTTGTGGGTTCTTTAAACCAAATCATGTCTGGACCATTTGGATTCCTAACCTCTTGGCTATTCTGACCTCTGATCTGAATGCTCATTATCTGACTTTCTTGGTCCTCCTGGTCCTGGTATCTACCTAGTAATCTCTGTTCCATGACTGCCCCTGAGCATATTATGTCAATAAGATAATTACATTTTGATCCTCAAAATTAAAATTTTCCGAGATGGCTCTCTCATTTTAACTACAAAACAAGTTCTCCATCAGGCACTCTGGTTTTTCAGTGAATATCCTCCTTTCTTTATTTGCAATTATACCGGTAAGAACATTGCTTTATTTTTTTTTTCTCCATCAATTATATTCAAACACAGGCCTTGTATCTCAAGCTCATTGATAAACCCTGGATTAGGTCCTTGGTCACTTGCCTCTTTATTCTGTGCTCTCTAAAGTACACAACATGGGGCAACATTATGAGATTGATGGGTCTCCCAAGCCATTTTATTAAAAAATAAGGAGCAGTGAATTTCATGAAAATCATCTAGGTTTTCTGAAAAGTGGTCAGCAAAAATTTCTTTTCCTTAGATGATGAGGCTTCGTCCCTCCTCTTGGTTGGCCCCTGCAGTATTCATGACAATTATTGACATCTGAGTTTGTACTAAGGCCCACCATTCCTAAAAGACCATTAAAGAGCCAAAAATGTCATCAACAGATATAAAGGAAACCCAAGACCCTACATGAGGTAAAAAGCTCATCACTAGTTACTTTGCCATAGAGAAGCCATGTTATCACTATAGAAAGGAGAAAATAAAGGATTGTTGGAAAGAAGGCCCAGAAAAATCATACTCTCAGGAAAGATTAATAGGCATGCTTGCTTCAGTATGCGAGATACTCCTGGGTAAAATAGAAGTAAGGTTACCAAATGATGGAAAACACAGCAATAGCATTCAGCGGGTCCATATTCCCAGATGGAATGCACAGACCTGACAGTGACAGGCTAGACTTCTTTCTCAATTACTCTTCTCAGTGGAGTACAAGGTAGTGATCAGCACAGTACCTGATAATTTCAGTATATTATTCATTAATGAGTATTGCATAGCTAAATCATCAGTAACTTATTTAAGCAGTGGATCCCTGATGTTCCCAGCAGGACTATAACTTCAGGACTATGAAGTACTGTGTTCAGATAAGGAGAAACAGTTTCTAACTTTGATGAGCTTAAATGTGAGCCAGCAAAAGCCTCTGATGAAATCTTTTGATTCCTTGAACAGATTATAAATTCCTGGAGGGTGAGGGCCATGTTTTATTTTAAAACAATTATTTGTTATTGTTGTTTTTAATTATTTGCTCTCTCCTCAAAACTGTCCCTTCTTCCAAATTTCCCTATTTCTCTGAAGGGTGTTGTCACCATCCTCTCAGTCATCCAGGTTTACAACCTCAAAAACCTTCTCAATGCTTCTCCCCTCCCTCATACTTCATATCTTATCCACTGCGAAGCCATGTTAATTTTGCCATTGCAGCATCTCTCACATCTGTCCCCTTTTCTTCACTTACCCAGACATTACCACACAGAGAGAATAAATTCCCATCACCTGTCACCTGGAATATTGCAGTATCCTTCTAATTTGATCTTCCTGTTTCTAGCCTCTTACCATTCTTATATACCCAAAGTGATTTCTTGCTGCCAAAGTGATTTCCTAAAGGAAAGGTCTGACCACCTAACATCATCCCTACTTAAATTTATGTGGCCTCTTATTATCTCTAGGAGCAAATATAAACTTTTCTGATTGGCATTTAAAGCCTTTCACACCCCAGCTCCAACCCACCTTACAAGCCTTATTATACTTTTTACTCCCCTTCACATATGCTACAGTCCAACTAAACTGATCTTACTATTTCCACATCCTGTCTCCATGCCTGAAATGTACTCTTACCTCATCTTTGTCTTTTAGGATCCCTTGTTTTTTTCAAGATTCAGCTGAAATGCTTTCTTCTACATAAAACCTTTCCTGATTCATTACTGCCTTGCTCCATAGACTGTTGAAGGCAGCTAAGTAATCAGGAAGACCAGAGTTCAAATCCTGTCTCAGACAATTACTAGTTGAGGACCTTAAGCAAATCACTTAACTTCTGTCTTCCTCATTTTCCCCAGCTGTAAAATGGTTAACATTTTACCTAACAGCATCTATCTCACAAGGTTGTTTTAAGGATAAAATGAGATATTCATAAAGCACTTTGCAAACCTTAAAGCACTATATAAAAGATGATAATGATAGTGCTTTTCCTGACATAAGTATCTTGTATCTATTTTGTACGTGGAGTATGTGTGCATGTATACACACACCATGGCTATCTCTTCTAGAACCAGGCTTAATTTACCTCAATACCTGGGGCAGCTAGGTGGCACAGGGGATAGAGCACTGGCCCTGAAGTCATGAGAATCTGAGTTCAAATCTGGCCTCAGACCAAACACTTAATACTAGCTGTGTGACCCTGGGCAAGTCACTTGACCCCAATTGCCTAAAAACAAAACAAACTTAGCTCAGTTCTATATTGCATTGATCCTGTCCAGTTTATGTCCAAATATGTCATGACTGCCAAATGAACCCCTGTCTTGATTTCTCCTAGTCTGGGTCCAAGAGGTCACTCCTTGCTTCTTTGAGTATAAATGCTAGGCTGACTACAAAACCAGACCTGTACTCCAACTCTCAGACACCTGTGACTCATTCTCCAGACCTTTTGAAACTAACAGGTTTAAAGATTCCATTCCTTTCACCCAGAATTAAAAAGAATAGAGAAGTCAACAGCAGCCTATTTCTTAGAGCCATGTAGCCTCAGAGCAGAAAAGGCTCCAGGACCTCAACCTTTACAGTATAGCTTCTCACCAAATATACCACGAATGAAAGTTAACAAATGAGGCAAAGAGAGCCATGGGGGGAGCCAGCTAAGGCCTTTTGAATGTGTCCACAGCCAAAGAGCTCCCCATTAAGCACATTGGTCACTGACCAGAACCAGTTACAGAATATCTCTATTCATTTTCCACAGGTCTTCTAGGCACTTTCCTTACACATTATTACAATTCAGGAAGCAGGTTCCTCAGTTTTTCACCACTGAGATTCACTGTCTTAGGGCCTCTGTTCATTTGCCAGGCCCCCATTACATTTGTAGCTTGTATATACTTGCATGCTTACCTGACATCTCTCCTGATAGAATGTAAATTCCTTGAGGGCAAGGATTTTCACTTTTGTTTATATTCCCAGTGCCTAGAATTATACTTGTGACATAATAGGCACTCAGAAAATATTTATTGGTTGATTATGGAAGAGTTGTAATAACCAGCAGTTGAGCTAAATAAGCACACCTAGAGTTTCTGTGAGGCCTTTAAAGTCTTCCGCAACATGAAGGGATAGGGAAGGGCTAGTAACTTCAAGCTATTTTCCAAAAAGAAGCACCAGCAGAAGTAGGAGAAATAAGCCAGAAATCATGATGAAGTGTTATTTGGGTATTCAGTAGAACTGTGCCAAGCAGTGATGGTTTACAAAGAATGGAATCAAGAGCTGATGGCTCTATATCCAGCCATTATAATTGTTCTGAATTTTTATTTAGAGGCAGAGTTGATTAGGTCCCTCATGAAATTTTTTTTCAGAAGTCACAGACAAATCAAGGGCATGCTATTTAGAGGATGACAGCCTAGTAGAAAGAAATAGCAGTTCGAGCAAGAAGAAGGTGATAGGGTAAGGGAGGAATCTTTCTGTATTTCTCCAAATCAAATATATACAATACAGGTGTGACAGTAAAGTTATTATTCTGGTTGGTGCTCAATGTGATACTGAATCAAGCCAAGAAAATCCATCAGCTGCTTAACAGACTATATACTTTATACTTCAATATTAGCTGCAACATAGTTGTCAGAAACTAACAGGTCTAATGATCACATTAAGAGTAAAGAGTATTAAAGCAAGGTTGGGTTTTTTTTTAATCAATGCATATTTATAATTTGAAGGCATGTAGTCTAACCCATTGTGGATCTGAATCATGTAATAATGAAACATAGTTGAAAGGGATTCTACTGCAATCTCTCATTCTAAACTTCTAAGTAGTTAGATACAAGGTCAAGATATTTTGGTGGTAGTCAAGACATCTGAGTTTTGAACAAATTATTTATTCACTGAGTACCTCATTTTACCATCTGTCATGGAAGGGTCACAAACAGTGCTTTTTTGAGTGCTTCTCTGTCAGAGAGGCAGCATAGTGAAGTGAACAGACACATCATCTCAAAACCAGGAAGACTTAGGTTCAGATTCCACCTCTGATACATACTGTGTGACCCAGGACAAGTTATTTAACCTCTCAGTGCTATAAGCAACTCTCTAAGACTCTGTGTTGCAGAGAAGGTGCCAACCTGCATTGATAAAGAGAGTTTCCTTACCTGAAAGTTCCCTATAAGAAAGAAATCACAGGTCCAGCCCTTTTTCCTCTGACACACTTCTGTGGGGGTTAATGAGTTAATGGGAAGAACTGAATTGCTTCTATGTGAAAAGCAATTATCATCACATCATTAGCCTCTCAAGCATTGTTCAGTTCATAGTTAAGCTGAAAAATTATGCAATGTTTAAGGAAACAGTGGAATCTGCTCCTAAGTCACGTGTCTTTGTAATGAATGAGTGAAGCTTATGTTACCTGCACTCTTGGAAAAGAAGACTCCTTATCTATTTCTGAAACATAAAAAAATGGAGAGCAAGAAATCAAGTAATGGTGGGAGATGAGCGAAAGAGGAAAACAGCATGATGAGATGAAAAAATAAAAGCTTATTGTCAGTTACCAAGTAAGCCATGTTTGAATATTGTCTCAGACTACAAAAGTAGCAGGTGATTAATAAGACAAAATTTATAAATGGCATTTTAGCTTCCCATTTTATGTGAGAACAGTCATTTTATGAATGAGTAAAATTTATCATGAAATCTATAATATTGTAATAGAGCATAGGAAACAGTTCATTTCTATGGCTAAACCCAAGTTTTCTTATACCCTTTCAAAGTAAATGAATTAAGACATTTATTCAATAGGCATACCATAAAGGGGGAAAAAAGGTATAAAGCACATACAAAAATAGAGCCATTCTCCCAAAACAGGAGTGCCAACTCAATTTACAAAACACGGACTTTCTCTCTGAAAACTACATTTGAAAAATAAATGTCAAAAAATCCATGGGTTTTTCATTTTCCTTGAAACCATTCTTGGCAATTATAAGGGATGAAATATTAACAAAGCACATCATTTCTAAGCAAGACACATACCCTCCAGTGACTATAGTCAACTATAGTATCATTTCAAACAAAGTAGTTGAGAAATGCTGACACTTTGTTATATATGCAAATGAAAAATAAAACAAACATTTATTTCCACAATCATTATTAAATTATGACACATTATGAGTCATTAACAATCAGCAGGCTAGGGAACTGGATTCTACCAGTCTAATACTCCAAACAATCAAAAATAATATCCATGGGATAATTAATTTACTGCGTATTGATTATTCTAATTTCTTAGCTAATAAATAGGACTAAATGAAACAAAATTAAATGGTAAATCAAGAAGCTAAAAGTTGAGCCAACTCATAAGGTGGGGTCTATATCTTTGAGAGATCTGGTCACTTTTTTAGGCTACTAGGTCTATTATTCCATTTAGTATTATTTAGGCATAGAACATAGTATTGTTGAATGTGAGAGCCATTGCGGGACCATAGATATTGAGAACTAGCTGAGATTGCACAGGCTGGTCTGTGGCACCTGTTCTGATTGGACAGCCTATTTGTATTGTCTAGTTAATTCAAGATGGAGCCTCCCCATTTGGGAGAAAAGGTGGGGGGTTGACAGCAAAGCTTAGAGTACTACCCCTTTTTAGTAGAGTACCTATATTTCTTTTCTTGATCATGTGGTCCTTGGGCTAAGAGAAAACCCTAGAGTGAATGAGGGCAGTCATGTGCTCCCAAGGAACCAATTGGAAGAGGCCACAAGGAACCATTCCCCTCTGATGACCCAGCCCCCATTGCCCAAGTCCTACCAGGTGCTATATTCATCCTTCTGGCTGAATGCTGGTGCCTATCACACCACAAATCACATGAAGAGCCCTGTTTCATTTGGACCCTCAGATTCACCAACCCCTTCTCAATAGATGCTTGTTGGGACATGGACACTCATACTGCTTGGATGAGCAAGGAGTCGCCAATTACAATATTTATGGCATCATGATGGATCACTAGGCCTCACCATCTTTTCTGACATTGATTTCCAAGGTCAACAGGGCTCCTTAGCATTTGCCCTGACACTCTGCCCTTCAGAATCCTTCCCACTCATTGCCAGCTGACCCATAACCAAGTACTGTTTATGTATTATCTAACTTGATTAGACCATAAGCTCCTTGAGAACAGGGATCATTATGCTTTTCTACTTGGACCCCAGCCCTTAACATGTTGTGTAGAACATAGTAAGTGCCTAATAAATGTATTTCCATTCCATTCCATCTAATCTCATCTTTCATTTTAGAGATGAGGAAACTGGATTGTATAGAGATAAAATCCCTAAACTCACACCATGACAGAGTAGAGACTACCACTTTTCCATTATTTCCTATCACCTCCCTCCAGGGCACTAAATAGGATAAAGGGTTCTAGTCTTTAGAACTAAAAGAAGCCCTAAAAGTCATCTAGCTCAATTCTTTTCTTTTACAGATGAGGAAACCAAGCCCTATCAAGGTAAAGCATCTTAACCAAGGTACATAATACACAGGTAATAAGAAGGACAGCCAGGATACCTTTGGTCTTAAATGGCTACTTACCTAATTCTTCACTAATATTTAATTATTACTGATCCTAATTAATCCCATAGCATAGTCCAAAATTCACTGTTGCTAATTTAAAGCAAGTGTTCTTAACCTTTTTTGTGCCACAAACTGCTTTTTTTTTTTTTACTAACTGCTTTTCCAGTATGGTAAAGCCAATGGACCCCTTCCCCGAATCAAATGTATTGATACATAAAATAAAATACATAGAATTGCAAAGAAAAGCAATTTTATTTAAATTTATAAAATTTATATTATTATATATTATAATACAATTTTTAAATATTACATGTTTATATTTTATAATAAATATTTTATAAATAAATTTATATTTAAATATAGTTATAAAAATATTTTTTTTTAAAGTTTCATCAACCCCAAGTTAAGAATCCCTGCTCTAGTATAACTATTAGGTCAATATGTGGAATTATAGGCTAAAAAGTTTCTTTATTAAAAGATTAAAATGATGAAGTTCAATCTCTTTAAATCATATATTAATGCTGTTAATGTTAGTAGTAGTAGTAGTAGTAGTATCTTAGCATTTCATGAAAATATTTGGTATCTTACAGAGCTTACGTCTGCCTTTTCAGCACCTATATTATATCCTATACTACACTGATTTCAGGCATGATCCATTTTGTTTCAGACTATAACATGGAGGCCCAGGTCAGGCCTACAAAATAGGCCTCTATTTTGCTTTTTGGATATTTTTAATAAACTGAAATACCAACATTTAATGGAAATGATCACTGAAAATAAAAGTTTTATTTTTTCATTGCCCTCATTTGACTTATTCTGTTAAAACATAATGAAGATATCTGTCTCACATGACTCTATGTAAAAGTATTAGCATTCTCACCAAGAGTGAGAACAACTCAAACTTGTCTTCATAAAGGCCTACCAAAACTCTCTGAAGTGCAAAGTAGGTACCATTTTAAATGATGCTTCTTAAAAGTGACAGTTGAATTTCCAGAACAAAACACAGAGATTGATTCAAAAGCCTCCTCAGGTATGAAACCTGCCCCATGAAAAATAAAATTCAAAGATTATGAATAGAGATAAAATCTAAGGGAGGAAAAAAACATTTTTTCACTTACATCCATCACTTACTAGGATTTTATCAACTAAATTGAAAGAAACTGTGATAAAGATTCCTTAAATGAGCTTTAAAAAATGAAGTCTAACCATTTTCTAGAGAGGAAAAAGATAAATGCAATAATCACACAAAGTTTTTGCATGGCAAGTAACACAGGAGCCTCTTTAAAATCAATGGTAGGACCAGAAGATAAAGTTCAGTGTTACTTTGTATACATGGATAAATATCCAGAAGGGAGAAGGTGATATGGTCAGATCTGCACTTTAGGAAGGTCAATCTTACAGCTGAGTGGGGGTTAGGGAGTGACTTGAAAAACAGGGCTCTGTCCTGAGCCCTACTCCTAACTCCCTATTCACTATACCTGGAGAACCTCATCAGCTTCCATAGATTCTACCATCATCTCTATTTAGATAACATATATTGGGGGTGGGGAGTAATGGCTAGGTGGCATAATGGATAGTGCACCAGGCCTGGAAGACTCCAGTCAAATCAGTCTCAGACGCTTACTAGCTGTGTGAACTTGGGCAAATCATCTAACCCTGTTTACATAAGTTTCTTCATCTGATCAACATCAACATGGTATGGTGGAGGGAAAGTTTCAATTTTCATATACCAGAGGGTAATTTTTCTCAAAACTTGACTAAAAACTTGACTCCATATTTTGAAAAACAAAACCCTATCTAACCTCTTTTAAAAGACTTCTAAGAATAGTTTATTATCCAAAAAAGTGAGAAAAATTCACTGCATCACTGTACTTTCATTTCTTTTTATATTTTTCAATGCCTTTTGTTGCATTTTCCCAGTAGAATGCTATTAGAAAAATTACCCCTTCCTAATGAAAAAAAAAAGACAGATGTTTAGATGATAAGCTATCCAGTTCAGGAAGCAGAATGCATATTTACAAAGTGATGATGACCATGACATCATAACTTATCTGGTGATGTAAAGTTTAGAGAGGACTT
The DNA here is from genome assembly GCF_003287225.1 of Phascolarctos cinereus. Classification (NCBI taxonomy): domain Eukaryota; kingdom Metazoa; phylum Chordata; class Mammalia; order Diprotodontia; family Phascolarctidae; genus Phascolarctos; species Phascolarctos cinereus. Next base: position 344,991,815 of record NW_027555958.1, read on the forward strand.
AACATGTGTAATTTTATCCTCACAATAACTCTAGGAGGTAGGTACCATCATTATCCTCATTTATAGGTAAGGATAGTGAGATTAAATGACCTACCCATAGTCACACAGCATATAAGTTTCTGAGGCAGAATTTGAACTCAGATCTTGACTCCAAATCTAATGCTCTATTCACTTCCACCTAGGTTCCACTAATATGCTTATACTAAAATATTTTTGGCACCTATCTGAAATCAATTCTCCTTAGGGTTTTCTTTTCCCTAAGTATTAACTAATGATTCTACAAGCTACTGTACATCATGAAGCAGCACAAAACTCTGTGTGTGTGTGTGTGTGTGTGTCTGTGTGTGTGTGTGTGTGTGTGAGAGAGAGAGAGAGAGAGAGAGAGAGAGAGAGAGAGAGAGAGAGAGAGAGAGAGAGAAAACCCATCATCAGACAGCAATGATCCTTTACCTGAGTTGTTGGGAATGGGGAACTGCTGAGAGAGATTGCTGATGAAAACACTGTCTTCTGAGTGGTGAGCATCAGTCCTTTTATTCTGCCAAGAGCATCTTGGAAAGATGCTTGTTACCTTCAGTGAATTGGAACTTGAGGATAGAGGTCAGTATTACCTTAAATTGAGAATGTAGCCTACTAAAGCTAAACAGTCCATTGTCTACTTACCTTGAATCTAACTAGAGGTTAGACTGTACTCAAAGGTAAGCTTATAGAAAATTTGAAACAGGATGGATTTTGAAGGTTATCTAGTTCAGCTTCTTCATTTTACATATAAGGAAAATGTGTCCCAGAGAGATTAAGTTACTTGACCAAAGTTATCCAGCCAGCTAGTGGGGGAATGGACACAAGAACTCATGTTCTTTCATTCATACCATTTTGCCTTACAGAAATAAATGCTGAAAAAATGGTTAGAATATTTTTTAGCAAATGACTTCAAATACAAGTGGAAGTCTGAAGTGTTTACAGAAGGATATGTTATTAATAATAATGTATTACATGTATATGGTCTTTTACTCTTTTCAAAATGTTTTCACATTCACTATCTTGAAGGGGGAAAAGCCCAGTGACATATTTCAGTGAATTTCTGCACTCGATGAGAACTTTTGACCACTTGGTTGACAGAGTCAAAAGCTATTTTGAGGTCACAGGAGGCCACATAGATTTGCATTACTCCTGACATTTTCCTCCAACTAGAGAGTGGTAGAAATCATGTCAGTTCTGTTCTGTATGACCTACATCCATGCTGGGAAGCAGCCCTTCAGCTAGCAGGAGGAAATAAGTCAGGAAGGTTCTCACAAAGATTATCCCATCAAAGAGTCATTTCTGTCATTTCCACAACTAAACTAGTCCCTTTCTTTCATAAAAAAAATTACAGCATAATGTCCTCTTCTATGCAACTTGAAATATGCATCAAATATTCCATCTGCTCCAGGGTCCTGTGAGGTAGAGAAGAAAGAGAACTGCATTTGGAGATGACCTGTGATTCAAATCCTGTCTCTGGAAATTTCCTATACATGTTATGAGGCTGCTGTATCTTTCAGGGGCTCAGTTGTCTCTTCTGTAAAAATAATGGTTAATTGCAATTATGTCTAAGGTAATCTCCAGTTTTAAATTCTGATTCTATTTTTCTTCCCAACTGCTTGATGTCTTTGATCTCTGAATAAATACCACACAATAGACCTGAGCAGAAATATTCATTTAACAACTGTTTCAAATGAAATATTTAAAGTGTTTCATTGGTGTATATGGTGACTACTCTCTCATTGAAAACATCTCTATAATTTGACTTCAAATTAGGGTACAGAGGTTGGGGTGAGATAAAGGGTATTCCAGACTCATCACCTGGGCTAGTCATTTCCCTTCTCTTATCCTCAGTTGCTTCATGTGTAAAATGACTGGATTGGATTAAGTGATCACTAACATTCCTTTCAACTCTAATATTCTATGGTTCTGTGTTCAAAGCATTAAGAACATTTGATGTCATTCACCTTCACATTCATTTGCTGTGCTTCTGTTCTAGATTCTCTTTATAATGACTTTAGCCTATAAATGCTTTCACCTGACTTCAATACTATTTTACCAAATATACACAGATGATCAAGTCTATCAATCTTATCAAATAAAAACAGGCCACAATTCCATCATAAAATCTCCATGAATCTCCAAGAGAAAATACGTCCTAAATTTGAGTTCAATTCTGAGGTCTGCTAAAGTCATTCCCTTATGAAGGGCAAGAAGTAAGAGAGCCACAAGGATCTAGGCTTGCCAAGTAGAGATTCCAAATTTGACCTGCTAGCTATATTTGGGTCAAAAGTCCTTCTCATGTCCCCCAGGAGTTAGATAATCCCAGAATCAATGCCACACTGATGTAACAAAAACTTGGCAATGGTAAGCTCGCATTCCTGATGTTTAAAAGGAGAAGGCCATTGGGTTCCTCTCTACCAGCATTCCCTAATTTTAACACAAAAGATCTAATTTCTTCCAAACATGATATTAACTATAAAACTAAATTATTCATTCATTCATTTTATTGAGTACCCATTATATTCAAATCACTATAGTAGTCACTGTGTAGATTTCAAAGGTGTAAAATATAATACAACGTACTTCCTCTTGGGGATCTCAAAATCTAGGCATGAAGGAGATAGAAAAATAACCCAGCAGAAGAAAGGATGTGAAAAATATCACGAATAGTACAATAAAAGGGCAATAAGATTTAATCTGTTTCTTTCCACAAAGACAGTGAGTGGAATTTGCTCTTAATTAGTATTAAAAATTCAAGTGTTCTAGACACTTGTTGTTGTTGGTATATTGATCCCTTACCAGTTACACAAACGCAAACACATACGCGCACACACAGTATGTAGATCTCTCTCTCTCTCTCTCTCTCTCTCTCTCTCTCTCTCTCTCTCTCTCTCTATATATATATATATATATATATATATATATATATATATATATGTGTGTGTGTGTATATACACATAAGTACATATGTGTGTGCACACATATTAAGGAGTATGAGGTGCTAAATGTAATTAGCTCAGGAGATTCTTTTTTAGAGTAAAACCAACTCTGCAAGGCTGACATTCTTCTTACTGTTGACCCTTTCAGAAGATTCAATAACTTCTCTTCCAGATGCCGTTCCTCATTCATTATCAAGTTTCACTCAAAGTAGTAACATCCAGGAAGTTGAAACCATAGCTATAAAACTGAAATCTGGGTACTCACTATGACGACTGTCTATCAAGATCCCCATGTTCCAAGTTTCTTAGTTGATTGAATTGGACACAAGGGAAAAATGATTTTTTTTAAAAGACTGCTTAATTTTTTATATTTCCTTAGGCAAGTGGGAGGGAAATTTAGGACTATTTCTTCTGAGAAACTGGGGCACTAGCTATATCACACACAATTATTTTATAATTAGGTTGACATTATGTTAAAATGGAAGTTACTGTAACCCTGACATTCAAATGTCTTTTCACTGGTGGCATAAAAATTAGAATGCATGCCAGTTATTTACATTGTTATTTTCAACAATCCTATATTTTAAAAGACACTGTAAATTCAGGCACTAAATATTTCAATCACCATACATTTCATTATTTCTATAACTATTATATTCCATTGCCCAAGAAAACTAAAAATACTGCTTTTGACAATTAAAAAAAAACTAAAAAAAAAACTATTAGAAGTCAATAAAATCCCTAGATTTTTTATTATTTCTGTACTTTCCTCTGATCTATTAGAAGAGAAAAATTGAAAGTGGGAAGACAGTGGATGGAAAAAAATCAGGCTATAAATCCTTATCTAAATCCTACAAACAGCACTGACAAACATAGAAATTAATGGCAAGGAAAGAGCTCATCCACTGAGGCCCTTCCTGTGCTGATCTCAAGTTAATTATTGTCCAATGTTCATCATCATATTATCATTCAGAAAGAGTTCCATCTGCTTCCTGTGGGTGGAAATGTCACAGACCATTGTCCTACCCTACCACAATGTAAATATTGGCAGCAATCATTTCACAAAGGAAAAACAGGTCTCAATCAATTTTATTAAAATTTGAATTATTTGAAGCTGCTCCTCCATAGGGAAAGGAAAAACAAAATTTCAAAGAAAGGCATTACTGTGTAAGTTAATTTAAAGTAATGAGTGTATCTAGTGCTTTGCCAAGAACAAGGAGAGTGCTCCACACAAACACCAAATCAGTTATTATCTACCCCTCACCCCAGCCCCAGCCCTCTGCTACATAGTTCACAGTAGACCCATAAAGCATCCAAATTTCCCTCACCTGATTTAGGAACCTGGAGAAGTAAAAAAAAAAAACCACCCTTTCCGAGTGTAAGAGTTATTTTATTTCCTAAATTGAGAGATTTACTAAGGGGCTTATGTCACATTGAGAAGAAATCTGCTCCCTATCCACATTCAGTTGCCCAAATCCTAAACAAATCATTGTTGCAAAGGCTTCAAATATGACTAAAGAAGTTTTGAAATATGAGAAAAGAGTGAGGTCTAAAGCTGTGCTAAGGTGGTTAACTCCTTATCTAGAACATAAGGCCTGGAAAAAAGTACACTGAGCACTTCTAGAAAACACCCATCTCATCTAGTTCCAGGAAGGCTAAAGTGGCCAGTTCTGACTGTCACAGTTTCTTTGAGAAATTTCTAATCATTTTACTTTGGGATTGGCTATGCCTTCACATCTATGAGTAGAATAGTTCCAAGAATGAATCTTTCTGACCTTATATAACATCTGAATCAAGCTAATCAGCAAAGAACTATGTCTCCTTGTCCAATGTGTCACTGGATGATAACTAAATTCAGTGGTTGTTTGGACTGCAAAATTGTGCAAGCAGTCAGACATAACCAGTCCATGAGCTTACTGTCCAATCCACTCCAAGGTTGGGACATTATCACATTCTTCATTTCACAGATGGTAAAGAGGAAACACTGGATTAAGCCTGCCTCACCCAAAAGCTCACAGAACATAAAAAAATAGGACTACACACAGTAGAAGAGAACCCTCAAATTTCAATCATTTCTCTGTTACTATCCCCTCTAGAAGATCAGATATAACAGCATCTCTGCCTGGGAGTTGCCTTTACCCTTACCTTGCTGTAGACACTGACATCAATGGAATTGGAGCCATAAATATTGGACAAAAGTCTTGGCTTTTGCTGTTAGGATCATAAGGATCTCATGTTTTCTCTTTCAAAATCTGCATTTGTGGCAACTCATATAATATCTAATGTAAAAACTTCATAATCATCTCAAGGTTTGGTTGGTATTTATTTATTGTTAATAGAGACAGAAAAGATAAAAAGTATGCTATTGTGAAGTTTCAGAAAAGCATATTAATCCCTGTAAAACATTGAATTAAGGAAACATTTTCAACCTGTTTCATAACAGCAGGAGTACAAACAGTTGGTGCAATGATATCAGAAAAATCTATTATTCATTTCTAATATGCCTCCCCAAGAAAAGCCAACACTTCAGCAAATATGAAATCTTGACATCAAGTTCCTCAAGAAAATCATTATCGCAAATGGTGGGAAGTCAGCTACTAGAATACGAGGTGATATGCAAGTGGGTAGTCTATTGGCCAAAGGCCTTGCCTTCAGGAATCTTGCTCTATGCTCTGGAGTCTAGTTTAGCCATACTCTATATTCAGTTTCACTTGGGGAGTTAGGGCAATATCTGGAAAGATCTCTGGAAATAATTCTATTCATATCAAGCTAGAATGGAACTCTAGAGATTGCCATCAGTCCATGTACCTCTGAAAGGCTGTTGTGTTTCCAGGGAAACCCAAAGCTGATTGTCTCTCTTTAAGAAGAGGTAAATATTAGCATTATAACAAGCAACTTACCTGGATGGAGGCTCACATGTCTCAGATGCATTTCAGTTTTGTAGAATAATAATAGCTTACTTTTATGCTTATATTTGCTTACAATAGTTTATATTTTCAAAGAATATCACATACATTATTCTATTTCATCCTCATTAACCACTCTGGGATAGAGACTACCAGTATTATTATGTTCATTTTACAGATGAGGAAACTGAGGCCAAATGATTTGCCCATGATCACACAGTTTGTAAGCATCAAAGACAGTATCTGAATTCAAGCTGCTCTTGACCCCTTTATTTCCATTAACCCATATCCCCTCTCAATATGTGTCCAAATAAGTAATATTACACATCCCATGTAATTTCCTTATCCAAGAAAAGATAGCATCAAAATTGGGGAAAACTGGTCAATAAAAAAAAATTGTCTGACAGGGATTTTAAAGCTACCTCTCATATACTGGTCTAGAACTTTGCAGATGTCCTTCAAAAGAGCTAGAGACATTATAATTACACATTATATGCTAGTTTGCAGTACCACTTTGGTTTAGTTTTATGAAATCATAATTGCTTTCCGTCAATTGCCAGTGTATGCTTATCTTTGCTTAGAAGTTAAGCTTTACATTGTTAACACATTTTTCATGAGTTTTAACTTCACCTTTAAATTAAAAAAATAATAAGCTCTGCAGTTTTTCCTAGTCTGTGGGCAGCATCACTCTACTAGCTACATTAGGATAATCATAATGGGAAAACTGGTCAAAAGGGAAGCAACAACTCCAAACATCCAATTATCTTAAATACTGCATGAGGTCTTTATTGTGTTGCTTCACTTTGTTAACTACCCATTCCTTCATCTTCACAGGACCAGTCTTTGTAAGTGGCAATGAAAATGAAGTATAAATAGCATACACAAATATATTGGTATTCTAAGTAGGAATAATTATCACAATACGAAGCTCACTAACCAAAATGTGACATATGGGAGCAAAAAGCATTGTGTGGTGCTGGCTATTTCTTGTTCAAAACACACTTTCAAGAACTGGGTTGCAACAATGAAATAAAACTGGAAAACTGATGTGAGTCACTATAACAACAATTTATCTGTCCACTTCCTCTCCTGATAGAGAATTATAAACTGTAGTGTCAGACTTCTCTTCAAATTCTTGGTTTTATTTCCTGATTAATAAGAATTTTCTGTAAAGAACTTATGAATCTGTGATGGTAAAATAGTGGAAACACCATAATGTGTGTGCTTAACTTATGTCCTTCCTAACTGTTTCTGTCAAAGTACAAATGCTTCTCTACTGTAAGAGAATATAGAATCCAATATAAGACAGAAGTATGTGTTACCTATACTTGCTGTGTCTTATATATGTACCTATATTTTTAAATTGCCAGTAGATATTAACCAGAATCTGTTTTTATTTTGTCTTATTTAATATTATCTAACAATTGGAAGTTGTGATGCAAATCACATATAAAACACACATGTATATACCACTAGACAACCAGAGAAATTCCATAAATATTAGTGATTAAGATTACCACATATGAAATGAGGTTCCTCCTCTGACTACTAAAAAGAAAGTAAAACACTTGTAAAAATTAAATTCTGCATACCATTAAACTTAAACAATGAATTAAAGAAGCCAGTCAATGAAGGAGGTGGGTCATGATGGTTATAATCCTATATTATTTATGAAAGTTTGAAAGAATGAGATTTCATTCTACTCTCTCAGAATTCATCAGTTTCTATCCATTAAGATATAGTACCATAGGAGATGATATAAATAATGCATGTTTAATTTAAAATTAATATGCAATTAATTCTCAAACTATCTTCATATCTTTTCACTATGTAATATTTTTATGGGAAAAGATATCTGAGACATTCATTATCTTTTTTAAATTGATAAACTTTACATTGCTGAGTGTTTGGACCTTTAATTTCCCAAAGGAAGACAAAAAAATGAATCTATTTCAGTCCCCAAAAAGTAACTTTTTTTAGCCAACTTTAAAGCCTTAAGTTTTAAAGTCCAGACTTTTGTATTCTACATGCCTAATACCCTTGAGAATATTACATAGTTCAGGTACTCTTTAAAGTGCTAGCCTTAGTTGAGCCATGAAAGGAAGGAAGGAAGGAAAAAAAGGAAACAAGAAAATAAGGAAGGAAGAGAAATTTTTCAAAGATGTTCTGTAACACACCTTCAACAAAGGTTTTTTATTACCTAAAGCATATCTCTACCTAGCACACAGAAAAATGGGCTAAGAGGATGGGGGCATACAATATGAACTATTTAAATTCCAAGTGGATTTTCTTTGCTTCATTTATCCAGATTGAGACAAATTATTTCTCAATTTCACCCTCTTACTTTGTATATTCATCTGTTCCTACCTCCAGCCTAAACATATATACCAGGTATAAAGTATGATAATGTTTGAAAGACTGGAGAAAAAAAGCAGTTCATTAACTGCCATAACATCTATATATCTCTGTATTAGAAAAACAATTATAACTATTTCCAAAAACTTTTCCACTTTGTATTGGGCATGAGCTAAAAGGCAAATTCAAATGTAGGCTAGATGTAGTTTTCAAATTCTCATTTGTACTCATCTTTGATAATGCCTCAATAAACTGTGCTTATACTCTCTTGCACTGCTTAGACTCTTAAAATTATTCTTATGTTCAAGTTAACCATACCTCTTTACCTTTGTTAATGGGAGTTCTACATCTTATGACATTTCCCAGAGTAAGTACTCCAGATAAAATATTTCTAAAATAACACCAGTATAAAATGCAATGGTAAACATACTGGATGGAGGACTTAAATATTGTTCCCTTATTTTATTAAGATTGTTGGTTATAGTTGAAATGAAGTCATCTAAGCAACTATTTGCAAATGTACATGGTTGTCAAACACATTTTCATCATTGTAGTTCAAGGTCTAGAAGTTTGTTGCTGATATCATTCCTAAAGAATGAGTAGAACTATCAAATCTATTTTGATATACAAAAGTTCTTTTTGTTTTTCATAATAGATTCAGGGTCATAGAAAATAATTTCTACGTACAGGATAAAATTAACACAAGGACAAAATGAACACTGGATTCAAGCTAATATCAAGTACAAGGATTAGTTGGCTTAGTAAATAAAAATAACTAATCTTCACATTCACATAGATGCCAGAAATTTTACACTTTAATTCATCACCATAAAGCTGCAGCCTAGTGTATATTTATTCCTGGAATTAAAATATTGGTAAATATTGAAAGTACTATGCATTTGCTAAAATTTGAAAGGTTTAGGTTAATCATAGCAGAGATAAAATAACTGTTAGATGATTATTTAATAATAATCATGTGTGCCTCCCAAGAAAAAGTTGGGATGCAAGAATCTGCAGCTATCATAACAGATCAGTAGATCAAATTATGTAAAATCTTCAGGAAAACTTATCTAATAAAGAATGACTGTCTAATGATATTTATTTCATCTTTGTATTAATAGAATTATTATTGAATAATACCTATTACTTTTATGTATCATATTTTTTCACATTCCTAGTATTTATTTCATTTACTTACACTCCTTACTGAGAAGATCAAACAAAAAAAAAGAATTAGACAAATGTCAGAAGTCTCCCTTTATCCAAGAAAAAGAAGAAATCCTTACCTTTCTGTACACAAGCATGTTGGGCGATTCATCAGCCACCCCATTGCTGCTCTGTCCATAATTATTTCCCTGTGCCATGTCACCCCAAATCAGAAAGGCTCTTAAATAATGAAATTATCAACTTGCCACTGAAAAAAGTAAGAGAGATCCCAATGAGACTTCTATGATTCACAAGTGGTGCTTATTTGACCCTTTCTATCTTAATTTTTTAAAAAATCATTCATCCAAAAGCTGACTTTAGAATATGTCTACTCTGGCACTGTAGTAGAAGAAAAGACAGCATACAATGAAAACTTAATGAACTATAATATTAATATAGCTACAACATACAGAAGAAGCAAGCTTCAAGTAACCTTAGTGATTATGAATAGCTACCACCTTTGGATCATACATGTTCAGCTGATTCCTATTTTAATTAAGACTTTTAAAAAAACAGGAATCACTTGAAGAAGTATTGAATCTCATATTATAAAAAAAAATAACACTTTCATCTAAGTACTGAAAAGAAGGATCTTTTTTTTCCATTACAACTAGTTGCATTTCCACTTGATTTTATTTTCCAAAAAGGTCTGTAGGGCAATATAAACCATCACCCTTTCCACCGCCGCCCCCCCCCCATACAGCTTCTCAGGTGTCTGGTCTACCCTAGACATATAAATAAGAGGTGCATATTACTGTGTAATTCACTAGCACGTGTATTTTCTCTGTTTACACCTGGGGCTCCTACAGGGAGAGAAATACAACACATTTCTGCTTGTCCTGGTCACCTAGTTTCACTTTATCTCAGTGACAGCTATCTGCTCTTTTTTGCCCCACACTACTTTAAAAAGAAGTCGGAGCATGGTCTAGTTAAATCTTTGCAGGAAAACATTAGAATGTGCCTCAGCCACAGTCAGGATTCGGCAACCAAGGAGGAGAAAACAATTCCGATGGCTACCTGGGCAATTATCAGTAGAAACCACCTAACTGTCAGAGCAATCAACAAAGCAGGAGACAACCAACCCCCAAATCTCTTTGCTTGACTCGATCACGGAAGCAGCAAATGGCAGGCGAGTCTGTTTGCCCTGCAATGAAGCCGCCAAAGCCCAAGACAGCGCTTTCAGAACCGTGGACAGCGCCACAGAAGGCGGCAACAGCCGCCCCAGCGAGAAAGCTATAGACTCAGCAGCAGCCGCCTCCCAATGCACTGCAAACGTACACGCTTCACATAGTGTCAGATTGGGGAAAAGGGTGGGGGGTGGGGGTAACAGGGAGGGCTCCTCTACTTCCTCTCCCTCCTCCCCTCTCACCACCTTCTATTTACCTCCTCGGCCAAGGTCACAGCACCGCGGCGTCTCCTCTCTGGTGCGCACTGGGTGCAGTTGAGTGTCAGCTAGCAGCAAACGGAGGAGAAATGCAATGAACCTTCATCACATAGAAAATTCAGAACAGCGCTGCTCCTGATGCCGCGACCTCCTGTCCTAGTGCCCCTCCCTCCCAGCCACCCTCTTCGGCTGGCTTTGCAGGAACAGCTCCAGCAGCTCTCTCCGTTCGTTCTTTCCTTCACTCGCTCGCTCGCTCCCTTTTCCCCAGGACTGGTAAAGCGAGCGCGTGCAGGAGCTTGAGACGCCCTGGACTGTGCGCGCGACAGCCCGGGGCAGGGAGGAGGAGAGGAGGGAAGAGAATAGTCACGTGGAAGAGCGGAGCGTCCAAAGGTGCTGGTTCTGGTTGGCGTGCCTGCAGCTGCCGCTGCCGCCCGCCGACTGTTTGCCTGCCTGCCTCCCCTTCACTACACCACCTTTCCCTTTAAGTAGGAGCTGGGCCAGAAACCCGTTGAAGTGCGTTTCTGCTCTGCTTGCCTTCTCCACTTCTTCCTCTGTATGTCTTTGCTTTTAAGACTATAGGAAGTAATGGAGATCGGAGCTGCTGAGAACAAACGGCAAAGAAAGGAAATGGCTTTAGGCATGGACGGCTCAATCCAACTGGTAGTTTTTTCTCCCTAGCCTGATTGATGTGTGCTTAGGTAGGAATTGGAGGTAATCAACTGCATTACGGTTACTATTATTTTTAATATATACAATTTCACATAGATGATACAATAATTCTTTATGTCAGTCCCCAGATCGGGAGACACCTTGAAAATGAGGGGGGTTGGGGGTAGGGAAAGACTACGGACTGATCTAATCCAGATTGCCTGCAGCAATACAGGCTTCCTAAGAAGTAGAATGAAAGTAATTTTGGTCAATTTAAGGTGAAAATCCTGTCACCTGTGAGCTATTTGAAAAAGGAGAAAACATTCTAGATTATTTATCTGATTTGACTACAGCCACGCAAAGTAACTTTCTCCCCCACATCCACCTCCTTTCATCCCAACTTTCTACCACTTCTATAACCTGCAAGAGGTGGAGAAAGGAGAGACCATGGGATGATTCATCAGGATTCTTTCCAATTAATTGTCATTAACTCTCTTGCAAGAGCTACTATAGCATGGATGTTTGACTTCTTTAAAAAAAAAAAAGGGAGAAAGTGTGTTCTGAAAACTAGAAGCACCAAGCTTAACAGTGATTCCTGGCAAAAATACAGAAAGGATGACTTTAAAGGATGGTTTGTGAGATTGTGGCAAGGAAATGATGACTTCAAGGCAGCATAGGTTCATCAAGAATAATGCCAGACTAACCTCATTTTCTTTTTTATGATAGGTTTACTAGACTGATGAATCATGGGAATACCATAAACACAATATGCCTGGATATCAATGTCATTTGACAAATCCTCGTGGTATAATAATCACTCACACATGTCCAGTACTTTGAAATATATTAGACACTTTTTCCAGAACCCTGTGATAAAGTTAAAAGGTGATGCTATGTGGGCTGGATCGTAATACAGTTTGGGGATTCTAAACCTGTTCGGTGACCAGACCTGAGGATTACTGATGTCACCCAAGAGGTAGGTCACTAGTGAAGGGATCTATTCTTGGTCCCGTACTTTCCAACATTCTTATCAATGGCTTGGATGAGCATAGGTAGCATGCCCCTTAAATATGTAGTTGATACAAAATCTGGAGAAATAATTGACACATTAGTTAACACATTCAGGTTCTTTAAAAAATTTCTCAACAAGATAAAACAAGAAGTAAATTTAGGGATAGGGATAAGGACCTCTGCCAATCTGGATCAGCATCCTCTCTGCAACACAGTCTTAGATAGTTGCCTAGAGCAATGAGAAGTTAAGTGATTTGCCCAAGATCATACACCAGTATGTGCCAGAAACAGGACGGAAACCCTGGTCCTCCTGACTCCAAGATAGCTCTCCATGTCCTACACCAAGATACTTAAGAAGGGTATATATAAAATCTCATATTTGGTTTCAAAATATCTACTAATATACGCAAGTCCAGAATGGAAAAGGAATGGCTAAACAATAATCCATGTGAATAATCCCTAGAGATTTTAGTGGCTTGCAAGTTCAATATGAGTTAAAAAGTGACATGCAACTAGAGAGGCTACCGTCATCTTATGCTGCATTGAAAGAGTCATAATTCCTAGAACAAGATAGGTTAGAGTACATGTCTTTTACCTTGTTTACACCACGTAGAAGATATGACAACACACAGTTCTGGGTGTTATAGTGTAGAAGGGCATCTATAAACTGAAGCACAAAAGAAGTAGGGTGGGTAGCATGGTGAGGGGACTCAAAAACATACCGTACAAGGATTGGTAAAAATACTACTACTAATAATAATGACAATGATAATATTAATAAATAATTTATTTTTAATCTGGAGGAGAGAAAACTTGGAAGAGGAGAAAGGATCATCATAATTGTCTTCAGGTATTTGAAGTTGAGTAGACAAGTGGTCTTTGGACCAAAGTAAGGAAATATTTCCTAATCAAATAGTCCAAAAGTAGAATAGGCCATCCTAGGAAACCATATGTTTCCTTATTGAGGCTGTTTTAGGCTCCTACAGCTGACCTTGAATGTCTCTTCCCAATCTGAGAGTCTTTAAAAGTGTGAAATTATAGTTCAGTGAAAAATTGAAGATGTTGTCTTAAAGTAATTTGGGAATCAAGAATATTTACGATCTAGAGGGCTCAGTGTGAGTCAAGGAGTTCTTCCCTTGCCAGAGTAAGTATATAAGGATGGGGCTGTAGGAAAAAAGAAGGATGCCTAAAGAAACCCATTCCAAAGCTGCATCAATAAAATTATTGTATTGCAAAGATAGGCCTCTGCTTTTATGGAATCAGTAAAAATGCTTTGTACTTTCCACAAATCAATCCAGCCCACTCTCTTCCTGTTCAATTCTGGGCCCAGCTTATTGTCCAAATTTGTTGTTTGTCCCAAATATATGGGGAGTCCCAAAAGTCTTAGTGCAGTTTGAAGATTCAAGCTGCACTAAGACTTTTGAGACATCTGGTACATAATGTTGGGAAAGTTCTATGGGATATCCATTTAGATACAGATTGAAATCTGGGCGATAGACATTCATCATCTGTGTGGTCTTTCTTCTGTGGATGTAGAGGCCAAACTCCTTTGTGAGATTACAGATCTCCTTCAAGAAGCTCTACAATGTCTTGGAGCATGATACAACCAACACAGTGTCATCTGAAAATAGGAAGAATTGGAGGACCTCACCATCCATAGAAAATTCGTCCTCAGCCTAAATTTTGTGATGGATCTCCTCCATTACAGTGGCAAATACTTTTGCTGAGTAAACATCTTTGTCTTTTGTATCTCACCTGATGCTTATTGTTAGAAGGTCATTGAACAGGATTGTTTCTATAGTTATATTTCCAAAACTTCCTAGGTTATTTTGATATATTCATGAGAGATATCTTGCTGAAAAAGAGAACATAAGGCAGCATTTTGTTCAACTGAGTGGAATACTTCTTCATAATCCATATGTAATAAGGAAAACATAATCTTATATTTTCTATATCTTTCAGTCAGTTGTAAGATGGTAAAAATGCAGTCCATCAGTGATCACTTGCAAAAATAATTAGTATTATTTACTAATACCCTCATCAAGGATGCCCTCAATTTGTATATGGATGGCCATCATGAAGATTTTGTATAGATGAGAAAATAAATATACATAAAAGTTGATAGTTGTTGAAGTTTTCTTAATCACTATTTAAAAAAAAATAAGGTCTGCCTTTTTCTCCCATGCCTTTATTATCTTCCTTTCCTTTGTAAGTCAGTTCCTCATTGCCCTGGTGACTATATCACCTTCTGATCTCCTCTGTACATACCTAATCCAAATCTGTCTTTGTTCTCTTTACTGCCATTTTTACTTCCTTTGTAAACACCTCAGAAACCGTAATATCTAAATGGAGTGATTCTAGTATCCTTGATGGCGAAAAGAGATTGTTGAAGTTACTTTTACAAATCTTTTACATTTTTCTTTGTAGTTCTCTTTCCATTTTCACCCTTGAATGCCTTTAGGATGGCTTGGCTTAGTTGATATCTTGCTAAGCTTTCTTTAGACTGGTTTTACCCTCTACTACTCTATTTTATGAGACAATACTGCTCACTATCATCTTTCTTTGTTAGATTTTACAAACAAGTTAATATTGTAATTTGATGTTGCTTTTGGCAGCCATTTCTCTCCATTTGGCAAATCAGTCGAATGTTTGCTGACTAAGGTGTTTTCTGATTTTTTTTTATTCTTGTAGTAATTAATTTATATTGACTGAACTTCTGAATTAAATTATTATTATTATAATGCCTATGTCATTTCTGTCATCCATTTCCAATTTTTAAAAGAAATTTAACAGCTTGTTTTGATAATTCAGGATTCAATTTCTTAACTGTATACCATATCTTTTATTATTGTTCTTTCTTCTTGCTTATGGAAGCTGATCTTAGCTCTGAAAACTTAAAGCACTGCATAAATCCACAACCATGGATTAATGAAAAGGCAGGATTGCATAATGGATGGAGATAGCCTCATAATCAAAAAATTCAGGTACAAGTCCCACCTCTCACACATATTAGTCATTTAACCTCTCAGTGCCTCAATCAACATTTAAAAAATATAAACTGAAGAAGAGCTACACATTAGCATTGGTAAAAAATTTCATCATTGGGAATTTCTTATACCAATGAAATCAGAGGTTTGAACCCTCCCTTCCCATCACCCAAAGGATTTTTATTTGGCCTTGTTATTAGGACAAACCAAAATCAAATAGAAACAGAGAACCACAAATTAACATTGTCTATGTTTTAGTCAATCAACCCATAAATGTTTATTATGCACCCACTATGTTCTAAGCACTGCTGCTAAGCCCTAGGGATAGAAAAAGAGGGAAAAGACAACCCCTACTCTCAAGGAACTTACACTCTTAAAAAAAAAAAGAAAGCATGCAAAGAAAAATATATGTGTATGTACATATATATGTATGTATGTATATATGTAAGTATACACACACACATATATGTATATGTATATATACATATACATATATATATATGATTAATAGGAAATAGTTAACATAGGGAAAGCACTAGAATTAAGAAGGGTTAAGGAAGGCTTCTAGTAAAAAATGGGATTTTAATTGAGACTTAAAGGAAGCCAGAGAAGTCAACTAGCAGAGTGGAAGAGGGAAAGCATTATAGGCATGGGGGCAAGTCAGAGAAAATGCCTAGAGCTGAGAGATAGTATCTTGTCACTTAACCTGTGTCAAACTATTTCTCATTTGTAAAATGAGGAAGTTGGATTTCATATCCTCTACAATCCCTTTTAGCTCTAAATCTGTGATCCTATATCTACCTCTAGTACTCTCCCTGTTCCACACCTTACTTTTTCTTTCTTTTTTTCCTTTTCTTTCTGCAGAAGGATGGGAATCTCCCTTTCCCTTGACATTGAATCTTCCTCTACAGCCAGGAAGACACTTACTCAAAAGCCTCTTGATATAGGGGCTGCATCTGACAATGCATACAATCAGGCACTCTCTTCCCACCTATCTGACTGAGCCTTCTCTGTCTCATTTGCTGAGTCTTATCTATGTCACTACCACTAAACATGGGGGCTCCCAAGGCTCTACCTTAGGTCCTCTTCTTGTCTCCTTCAAATATCAACTCTGTGTTGGTTACATACTTAGCACTGTGCCTGGAAAATATGAGGAGCTTAATAAATGTTTATTGCCTGACTGATGCCCAGATCTACTTAGCCAGCCTTAGTGTCTCCTAATATCCAGATTTAAATCTCCAACTGCCTATTATAAGTCTCAAACCACATATCCCATAGACAACTTACACTCAACTATTCTAAAACTGAACTCATTATTTGCCTCAAAATACTCACCCTTCTTCCAAACGTTCCTATTATTTTCAAAGGCACTGCCAATCTGTCAGGTTAAAATTCTAGATGATATTCTCAACTCTTCACTCTCTGTCCCCACCCCCATATTGAATCAGTTGCCAAATTCTATCAATTTTACCTTCATATATCTCTCACATATATACTCCTTTTCTCCTTTGACACTGCTACCACTCTGGTGCAGGCACTCATCACCTCACTTCAAAATTACTGCAATAGTCTGCTGCTTGGTCTCTGCCTCAAGTCTCTCCCCATTCCAATCCACTCAGCTGTAAAACTGATCTTCCTAAAAAGATCTGATCATATTACCCACAATACTGTCTCTAAAATCAAATATAAAATCCTCTTTTTAGCTTTTAAACCTATCATAAATTTGCTCTCCCCTATTTTTCTAGTGTTTTTGCTCCTTTTACACTCCACCACCACCATGTACTCTGTGATGCAGTGACAGTGGCCTCTTATAATACATCTCCTGACTCCAGGCATTCACTTGTACCACATAGAGTCCCTCACTTCCTTCAAGTTTCAACTCAAGCTACATGCACAAAGCTTTTCCTGATTCCATTAACTGCTAATGACCTCCTTCCATAACTGACTTTTTTTGTTTATTAGACATATATTTATTTCATATATGTCATCTCCCCTGATAGAATATAAGCTTCTTGAGAACAGAGATTTTTTTTTTGGTCTTTGTATCTCTGACTCCTAGCACCAAGCTTTTCATGTAGTAGATGCTTAATAAATATTCATTGATTGAATTACAGTGTACAGTAATTGAGAAGTTGTGTGACACAGTGGATACGGGGCTGGCCCTGGAACCAGAAATACCTGGATTTAAACCTTGCTTTGGCACACACTAGCTATGAAACTGGGAAAGTCACTTCTCAATGCCCCAAGCAATTCTCTAAGACTATAATATGCAGAGATAGTACCAATTGGCATTGGAAGAGAAGATTCCTCTGGGCCTTCTTACATAGATGAAATCATGTCTGATTTTTTTAAGCATAGTATCAAAATCAATGATATGAGGTACTTTATAATGGGTATTCTACCATGAGTGGGAAAAATGGTGAGATATAAGCAGTGTGGTAGATACATTTCTGGCTATATACCTCATCAATCTTTCTCCCTTCATAACTCAAAAGATCATTATTTTAGGCAATAAGCAACCATGGATCACTTACTCATAATAGGTCTGATCTTCCAGTCCTTAGCTTATCTTTCTCTTTGATGGCATGGAAAGAAAAAAAGGCACTGTAATTTGGCAAAGATAACATAAAATGAAAAGACAGTGTTGGAGGAGCTATGGGAAGGTAGGCACATTAATATGCTGCTGGTGGAACTATGAATGCATGGTCTTAGCTGCCTGTAGTACTGTGAGGTTGAGTAGCTTTCCTAGGGTCACACAAACAGTATGTGCCATGGGTGAGACAACTTGAATCCAGGTGACCCTGGCTCTGAGGCTAGCTTTCATTCTGCTATACCATTCTGCCTTTGAGTGGTTCAGAAAAAAGCCACAGAAGTTCAGAGGTCATTTTCATTTAGAATGATCAGACTATGCTCCATGAAAGAGGTTGTATTATAAATTAACTTTTAAGGATGTTTCTGATTTTCAAAGGTAGAGATCAGGAAATGCGTGAAAAGCAGATAATATTTTAGACCCTCTCTAATATATCACTTTTACTTATCTTACCCTAGAACCATTTCCTCAGGGTCCAAAATGTATATAATTGTATTGTAGCTATATTAGATTTTCAAGTGACTAAAATGCAGAGCATATCTAAGGGCCTGATTTTCTTGAAAGGCAGTAGAGCCTAATAAATGGACTACTAAACTTAAATCCTGGCTGATCAGAGTTAGAGCTCTCCTACTTGCAGCTGGTTGAGAAATAATCTAATTCTAGGTACCTCAGTTTCTTCATAGTTACAAACAAGGATAAAAAGCATGTTCCTGCTACACAACCATCTCATGGGGGGATGCTGAGTGAGTAGAGTGGGAAAAGCCCTATACATTTTCAGGAGAAAGCACTTTATTAATTCAAGGCATTTATAATCTGAAAGAGCTGAGCTCCATGAGGCACAAGGGCAAGAGCAGTATCAATGAAACTCCCATCCGCAGTACAACACTATTGGCTCCTCACAGGATAATTGACTTGGTGTTGATATAAATTGAAGAAAATAAACAAAACAAACTGGTTTCCAGAAACCAAGTGATACAGGTTTTTAAGAAACGCCTCTTATTCAATAAGCAACACTCCAACTCTCAGTTAGAAGATGTAAAATAACCTATTTCATGAGTCATAGACACATACACATATATATATATATATATACACATAACATATGTTATGGAACTACATATGGTTTATACTGTATACTGTATACATATTACCTATATGTTATACAACATATAACTACATATTTTATATGCTTAATTACATAGCTTATACTGTCATCATATAATCATAATATTCTACTTATAAACTTTTACATTATACTTTGCATTATAGTTATTTTCATATGTGTCTTATGCTCCCTCTTAAATTGTAATGTCTTTGGGGGAAGGTGCTGGCTTTCATCTTTATGTCTCTTCCAGTGCCTAGCACAATGCCTTAAACAGAATATGTCTGTCCCCCATGAATAAAGGAGCATCCATAGATTCCTGCAGAAACTAGTGCTAAAACAGAAAAGCAAAATTAGGCAATACAAAGAGTAGGTGATTGCTTTCTGGTCATCTCTAAGTCACTTTCCTGTATTCCTGTCTCCACCTCTGAGCTGGCACTTCAGCTCCTGTGGAGTCTGGGGTTTCTGATTGAAGAGTTTGACATATCCAGATTGCTCCCCTGCCATCTTCATATGAGCCAAGCCTTGTCCCCTTGTACAACTTTGTACCCTTTCCTAACCCCTTACCCACCCAGGTTTCTAGCTGTAGCTCTAGGAACAGTAATCAAATTCACTGGAAAGGATGTATCAGCTAATCAATCTATGTTTCTGCTCTCTACCCCTGTGACTTAGCTAACTTAAAGACCTCTCCCTGGCTCCCTTTTCCTTATGTGTTTTGTCTTCCCCAATTAGAATGTAAGCTCCTTGAGGGAAGGGACTGTTGTGCTTTCCATATTTTTATCACTAGGGCATATCACAGCTTCTGGTAATAATCTTGATAAAGGATTTTACTTTGACTAGTCTATTAGCTAATTAATTACATTTAATAATTAGTTTAAAAGTTTACTGAATTATCAGAGATAAACCTTTCCATTAAGGTGACCAGTGATAATTATGACTTCCAGCAATCAGTCAAAAAATTTTATGGAAATCAAACTAATCATTAGAGGCTAAGTTTTTAAATATTCTCCACAGTTTGAGTAGCATAATAAGTATATTTAAGTGAGCATTTTAGGTCAAGTTTCCTTATTCTCTCTGCCATTTGTTTAGTTTGTCATTTTTGAAGAAGTTACATGAGGAGGGTAAGAAAGGAATTTGGGACACTGACTATAGTCATCTTTTTCAAGGACCTTAGCCGCAAAGTGGAGGACAGATATGTAACAATGACTAACAGGGATAGATGGATTAAGTCAAATCTTTTTGAGGACATGGGGAGATATGGTCATGTTTGTAGGTAGGAGGAAGCAGGCAATGGACTGGGAGAGACCGAAGATAAATGAAAGTGATGATGATAAGATAGGTAATTTGCTGGAAAAGATGAATGGATGGCATCACTTCCTGTGAGACAGAGATGAAGGAGACAGTGGCAGAAGGCATCTAACAGATTTAAAATTAAGAGGAAAGGAAAAGGCAGAGCTCTCTGCAAATGATCTCAATTTTTTCAGAGAAATATGAGGCAAAATTCTGAGTTTTGTGGGAGAGGAGTATGAGAGGTTTGGGAAGAGATGAAAAGGTTTGGAAAAGCAACACTAGTGATTGGGATAGTGAGTCAATTAAGAGGTAGAAAAGGGGTGGTTTACAGCAGTGAAGTACCATTTGTAGTGGATCAATTCAGCATGGTTTCATGACCTTCTCCAGCACCTGAGTAGAAGTGAAGGCACCAAATAGTGAGAGTAATCCAAGGCTGAGATTTGGCAGGGCAAGACTGGTGGTAGGATAAATGGGCAAGGGACTCAAGAAAGGAAGACAACATAAAGGTAAACTGTTTCACCAAGGAGTCAAGATGAACAATAATATTTTAAAACAAAAAAAAAATAAAGTACATAAGATGACAATGAAATCAATATATTGAAATAAGATATATTTTTCTATACAAATTCAAGGACTCCCTGAATCTATAAGAATTTCTGCTCTACAAGACCTCTGCCAAGCAGTGCTTTAACCTTTGCTTGAATACTTCCAGTGACAAAGAACTCTATTTTGTAAACTTGCACAAGCCACATAACCTCTCTAGGACTCAGTTTACTCATCTTTAAAATGAGCTTGACTGAAGGACCTCTAAAGTCCCCTCCATATAATTCTATAAATCTATGAGTTTTTCAAGGGAACCCATTCAATTTTTCAACCATTCTAATATTTCAGAAATTTTTCTCTCTATTGAGCAAAAATTTGGTTACACAAGCTACATCAGCTACCTCTTGCTGTCAGAAATGAAGAACTCCTTAAGAAATATGCAAACAGCAATTTCTAGAATATTAGATTATAAAACTGAAGCTCATGTTGTTGCCAAGAAAATGTCTTGACTATGAATAAAAATCCTGTACTGAAGATAAAGAAACAAATTGTTATTTGTTTTCCTGTTTTTTAATCAATATCCCTTCTGGAGGAAAGGGGAAGGGTTTGGCAATATTGTTCACAGTCTTTCCAGATTCTGGTTTCTGGCAGAGCAGTATGTTTAAGGGACAGAGTAGGATGTGACTTCATGTAGACCTGCCATTTAAAGAATGTCAGGGGAGTACACATGCTGTGTGCAGCAAACTCTCAAGCGCATGGTAAATGTGATCTTTCTTGAATTAATACTAGAATCATAAGATTTAGGACAAAAAGCATCCTTAGGAATTATTTTGTCTAGTCCCTACATTTTCAGATGAGGAAACTGAGTTCTAGAGTGGTTAAATGACTTGTCTAAGTTCAAACAAGTGACACCAATTACTGATATTTATAAAGCACTTTTCATACATTATTTAATTTGATCTTTAAAAAAAAGCCTCTGAGATAGGTGCTAGAAGTATTATTTTGGATATTTTACAGATGAGGAAACTGAGGCTAAGAGAGTTTAAATGACTTGCCCATGATCACACAGCTAATGAGTGTCAGAGGTGGGATGTGAAACTAAGTCTTCCCAACTCTATCCCTATGATCACATTGTCTTTCTAGAAAGTAAGCAGAAGAGTCAGGATTCAAACCCAGTTCCTGTGGGACCGTACATTTTTTTTTTAACTTTACCATGCTGTAATCTCTTAGAGGGCAGGCATTCCCAGTGCCTTGCCTATAATGGGTATTAAATAAATGTTCAAATTAAGTTGAATTAAAAATACAGTAAAAATCCCATTTGAAATTTACAGAAAAAAAAGTGGAAAGTCCTAGAAGCTACAGATGTGGGGTCATGTGAGCAATTCCTGTGTAAGGAGGGCAGAGGGGAGAAGCTGAAGTCAGGAAAATGTGTCTCTTCTGAAAATGCTGAATATATATAATAGCATTCTATATAATAGCATTAAGCATGGCACCAGACTATCCATCATATGTACCCCTACCTTGCCCAAAGTATTTAATTCAGGAGACTGGGGGATTTTCTCCTAGAGAATGTTTCCTTGGTTTTATAAGGAAACTCAATTAAAAGAAACTTACTCTACATTCAATTTTGCTGGAATGTGTCTTATGTCACAAAGAGGGAGTTTCCTATACTTGGCATTTGCAGGGCAGCTTATATCTTAGGGACTAGGTACGCTTAAAAAACACAAACTCAGATTTCTAAGTACACTCCTCAGGTAGGTAAGTATAAACTATCACTTTCTCTCAGATTGAGAAGCAGGAAGGTTAAGCTCAAGGACATGCGATAAATCAATGGAAGAAGAAGAAACTGTATCTCAGGCCTTCTGACTTTCAGCTCATTCCTCTTTAGCCGAGACACCAAATATTATCCATTCCAGAACAAAGGCCTCCTCTTTGTTAACCTTGAATCCTTTTTTGAATCCTGGCATTCAAGAGTAGCTATGAGTAATGCTCTCTGAAAACAACACAACAGCAGGTTTAAGTGTGAATTTTACAAGGATGACAAATATTTAACATTTCATTTGAGACATTTTAAAGGGTAATCAATTCTCCCTTGTGATGTTAAGCAAATACATATGTATACATAAATACAGTGTTATAAAGGAAGGATAACACATTCAGAGGCACAGAGATAGTTCTTTCTACCTCTTTCCATGTTGAAATGACCTGCTGTCAACACAGAAATGACTTATAGCTTCTATACCATGAAAACCCAGCATCTAATTAATGACACTTGGTACCTATTGGGTTATTTGACATTTAAAAGTCCATTATTGTTTATTTGATTCCTGGATTTAAAGTGCTTGCTAAGCACCTAATTTCATCGGAAAAAGAGGATGTGGGTGTGCCATGCTGGGCGGTCCTGTGCCAGTGTCTCCCATGTCTCACAATCGATTCCAATGTCAGAGAGACATTGAGTGTCCTTGTATCACTTTTGATCACTTTGTTCATGCTTGCCTTGTGTGAGTTCTCTGCAAAATAGTCTTTCTGGCAAAACAATACATTTGGCATTCCAATAATGTGGCTGTGCACTGGAGTTGTGCTCTCTGCAGCAGAATCTGAATGTGTGTTGAGCTCAAGAAAGGACCTCAGTGTCCTGTACCCTATCTTGCAAGGTGATCTTCAGAATCTTCCTAAGAGAATTCAAATGGGAACAATTCAGTTTCCTGGCATGGCAGTGGCATATTGTCCAGGTTTCACAGGCATACAGCACAATGGCCTTGTAGACTTTTAGTTTGGTGGGCAGCCTAATACATCTTCTCTCTCATACTTGCCTTCAGAATCTCCCAAACACTGAGCTAGCTCCCATCAACCTCATCATCAATGCGTTTATCCCTAGAAAGTATACAGCCAAGGTAAGTGAACTTATCCACAGCATTCAAAATTTCTCCATTTGCTATAATTTCTGTAATTTCTTCATTTGTATGTATATATGCACATATATTATATATGCACACATACATGTGTGTAAGGTACTATCCCTTTCATATGTGAAGTTTGATTGCTAAAAGGAAATTAACATGAATTGTTGAAGACTGAATTAAATAGAACCAAGAAAATAATGCCTACAATTACAAGGTAAATGGAAAGAGCAACCATAAAACAAATTAAAGTGAATTTTGCAAGAATTACAAAGAATAAGCATGACTCCGAAGAAAAGATGCGAGTCAAAACCTCCTCACTTATTTTGCAGAGTTGGGAATTCTTAGGTATGGAATATTGTAAGTCATTTCTGCTATAATGCTTGTTTTGAAAAGTTGAATTTGTGCCAACGTGGTTGATTTATTAGAGATCAATTTGAGTATAATGAAAATTTTGTGTTTGCTTATGCATGATTTCATCCATGAGAAAGTGTGAGAAAACATTATAAATTGCACCACTTTGCAATAACTCATAAGCTGCAACCCATCCAATGCCTACTTCCACAAGCAAAGCTAAGGTCCTTTTCAAGATAAAGTGCTATATTTATGGTATGTCTTGGGAACTGTGGGCTGGTCTGCCTCAATATCCCACCCCTACCTTCCACCACAGCTGAAGCCCCCCTAGAGCAACCAAGGCTCTAGCAGCAACTTGATTTTGCCAGATTGCTCCCTGTTGGAACCAGAGTGCAAGTAGACACTACCACAATTTATGTTTCTCAACCATTTAACACATATAAAACCATGCTACCATTTCATCACATTCCTATCTTTTTTCCATGTGTCACTGATGAAGTTTTTGAATGTTGTATACCTAACCCCATTTTCTTCATAAGCCCTCTAGTTTTTTAATTGTGTGATTTTGCAGTGTAGTGATTTTTAGGAATGCATATGTTGAGTTATAGCAGAATTGACTGTATATGTTTGCAGACTTTTGTGATGTATTAACCCTCCACAGAAGAGTTACCACTAGGACCCCGAAAGATAAGTGTGAGTGCTAGACACATGGGACTGCCCCATCTCTAGGAACCACCAAATCTGTCTGTATGAGTATAGATTAGAATCAGTGAGCTAGACTAGAGAGCAAGAGTAGGGATATAGAAAGAGAAAAAAAAAAGAAAGGAAGAAACAGAGAAAGAAAGAAAAAAGAAAGCTATGTGTTTATGGGTATATGTGCATACAACATATATACATATATACTAGGATGCATATGTATATATAAATAATTAGATTTATACATATATTTATCAATATAAAGATGGAAGGTACTTCAGAGTTCAAATAAGCCAACCCCCTTCTTTTGAAAATGAGTGGAAAAGTACCTTGCCACTGCACCTCTAACCTCTAGCAGCTAGAGGTAAGTAACAGAGCCAGAGTTCAAACTCAGGTCCTCTGCTTCTAAATCCAGCACTTCTTTATGGAAGAGATAAGTCAAATGCAATGACTATTCTATTTTTTTGAACTTTCTTCTTTAGGTGAAGGAAATTTAGAAGGCATCTCTCTTTCCCCCTTTAACTTCTCTAATATGTTACGAAACACATA
Organism: Phascolarctos cinereus; assembly: GCF_003287225.1. Lineage (NCBI taxonomy): Eukaryota > Metazoa > Chordata > Mammalia > Diprotodontia > Phascolarctidae > Phascolarctos > Phascolarctos cinereus. The sequence continues at coordinate 345,017,293 of NW_027555958.1, forward strand.
GATGCACTCTCTGGCTGAAATTAGGTACTGAAGAAGCACCCTAAATTCAGAGACTAAATTTTAAAAAATAATCTTGTAGACCTCAAAAAACTTTGTAAGAAACAATTATTAATTAGATGCTGACTTTCATGATGTGAAAGCTATGTCATTAGTATTTTGATAGCAGGTCATTTCAACTTGGAAGAGAGAGAGAGGAGAAACATGAATGTTCTATCATTCATTCGTGATATAATTGCTATCAAAGTTCCTTAAGGCTTACACTCTTAGTTTCAATTTTTTTTTTGTTTTTTGCTTTTTTTCCAAGAAGGGCAAATTGATTTCCATTGATCTATACTTATCCACTTGCTGTTAATGGCACCTGTTTGAAAGAAGCTGCTAGAGGTTAGAGGTGCAGTGGGACCTAACACAGCCAATTGGTCTAGAGAGAAAATTAAAGCCACAATCTTGGTTTTATCAGCACCAAATAAGTGAACTGACCAACTCATCTTTCTCTGATCTTAGTTGTAGGATTTCCAACACTGTAGATATTCAATAAATTGCTATTAAATGGCTTATGGGAGTACATCACATCTTCTCTGGTAGTTTTATCAATAGCTTTATGCTAGATTCAGGATGACATTTTACATTTACCTCCAGTTCTTAACCAGCAAAGTCTGGGAAATTCATCAGTGAGGTATGTTCTAATGAGAGTTATAGGTTTAATAATGCCTCTGGAGGCTATTTGAAATTCCAAGCTTGGGAGCATACCATTAAGCCATGCTGGTATCAGTAAGAATGAAAGGTCATTTGAGTTCATAAAAATGTTAAAAATAATCCCAACCAAACAATGTGGAGGTGACTTTGCCAAAAATTTCATTTGGAAAAGAAAATAATAAAGAGCTAAGGACCAACTAGAAGGCACAGACCAGGTAGAGCTAATACCTAAAACTTTCATACATTTCTAATTCATTGATGACTTGAAAAAAAAACAATACTCATGTCATGATTTTTGTGTTTTCTTAATGAAAACAAATGTTACTGGTAAAGAGGGCATATTGCACTGTGCTATGAACTGACTTTTTTAGCAGCACCTTCAGTTTCACAGATTAATTCCCTAATGACTTCAGTCTCCCGACAGAATAAAGATGGAATCATTAATACAGCAATTAGGTGTGAAATTAAAAATAGAATACCTTTTACATCAACAACTCTGCAGGCCTGCAGCCTTCTAACTTAATCAAAACATTTTAAACACGGCTCTGAGCTTTCCTTTCCTTGGACAGTGATATGCCTGCCAGTATAATCAATCCACATTCCTTTGCCTTTGACCTTTGGGGGTGGAGAGAAAGGGAGTCCTTCATTTACACTTTCTTTGGAATCTGGGTTACTTCAAGTTCTCCTTGTTCCTCACCTCATGGTAAACATGACAGTGCTGTAGTGGCTCTTGCCTCTTCAAAGGTTGGTGGTAGTAGAGTGATCCCACTTTCCATGGCATCTCAAACTCGACACATCCAAAACAACTCACTTTCTTTCTCCCCAAATTCTCCTCTCTTCCAAACTTCCTTCTTACTGTAGGGGACATCACCATCCTGTCAGTCTTTCAGGTTCACTACCTCAGCATCCACTTTGATTTCTAACTCTCTTGCCCTGTACATCCAATCACTTCCTAAATCTTGTCATTTCTACCTTCACATTTCTCATTTATGTCTCCTTCACTCCACTCACACAGCTGTCACTCTAGTTCAGGCCCCCATTACCTCTCTTAGGATTATTGCAATTGCCTTTTACCTTGTCTTCTTCCTCAAGCCTCTCCCTACTCTAATCTATCTTCCTTATAGGTGCCAAAGTGATTATTCTAAAATGTAGGTTTAACTATGTCAACCAACTGCACAATAACTACCAGCCACACCCGATTACCCCCAAGATCAAACATAAAATTCTCTATTTGGCATTTAGGGCTGTTCTAATCTGGCTCCTTCCTTCTTTTTCAATCTTTTCCTTCACATGTTACTCCTATCTACACACTCACAGTTCTACAGTCACACTACACTCTATTTTCTGTATCCATGCCTCTGAACTAGTTATTCCCCATGCCTGCAATTTCCTGCTTCCTTACCTGTTGCTTGACATCTCTAGCTTCTTTCAAAATTCAGCTCAAATGCTGCCTTTTATAGGAAGACTTCTCAGTCTGCCCAGCCACTTGAGCTCTCTTCTCTGTCTACTGTCCTACTGTGAATGCGTCCTGTAGGTACCTATTTATTTGCATGTTTTTTGCCTCTTAATATGTAAGCTTCTTGAAGGCAGGTACTGTTTTTGTGCTTTTACCTTTCTTTGTATAGGGTCTGGCAAATAGTAAGTACTTAATAAATGCTTGTTAATTGATTGATGGATATTTAGAGTGCTTTGATCTGTAAGAAGAAGATGCTATAATTCTTCATATAAAAATTATGTTTATCATTCTTTATGTTGGAAGAGTTGGACATGATGGAAAAGCAACTGAACAACTACAAATGTTACATTTTCAGAAAGGACCCAGACCAGCCATCTTTCCCTCTCTACACTTTCCTATCATTCCTCAGCTTCCTTCTCCCTCAGCTCCTACAGCTCCCTTCTTCCACTGGTAAGTTCCTTTTGGGAATTCCATTTTGAGGAAGTGTCCAGACTAGTCATCCTTCATTCTCCACCACTTCAACCCTGGAGGTACTTCCCTCCCTCCCTTGATTTTCATTCCCTTTTTATATGTTATCTTCCCCTATTAAAAGGTAAGCTTCTTGAGGGAGGTCTTTTTATTTGTGTTTCCCTAGCACTTATAGTAATAACCACTTAAAAAATGTTTCTTGAATTGACTATATAGGTCTTCAATGGTCCACCAGCAAAATGAATGCTATGACCTATTCTAGCTTGTTCTTTTCTGCCAGATTGCTGATAGATTCCAAGAGTCACATTTTATAGACCTATTACCTCTATGTTTACTTCCAAATATAATGATGGAGAATCAGGCAGGGACAGTTTACCTTAAAGATTTGTGGGAGCCAGTACAAGTAGATATCATTCTAAAACATGTATAAAGAGAAACAGTAATTGATACTTCATATATATATATATGAAACTTTGTTCAAAACATGGTTATTCTCCTTTGCTTAAAAATAGAATCCTAACATATTATAAATGCTGCTTTGTGTATATTCTGATGAATTACCGAGGATTGACAGTCTTCAAAACAACCTACAAGTGAATAACTTCCTTTGACACTGAAAATACAGTTTCAGTTGAATGAAAAGTATCTTCTTAGCACCCTAATGGAGGCTTCTGATGAAGGTAATAATTATATTATTGAGCTATAAGATCTTATAGCTCTCATTAACAAGCCCATCTCCAATATTATTTAAAACAAAAGTCAAACCTCTGGCCAGAAGTGCATTGATTAATAAGGACAGCAGAGGTTCCTGATCTTTGTGATGAGTATATATGCTGCCTAATGACATATGATTAGAATATTCAAAAATGATTATTCTGTCCCTCGATTCCATATCTGTATTCCTAAGTGGTTTTTCTCTAAGAACTATGGTTGTGCTAATTTTCAGCACCTATAAATTATGGTGAGAGACCATAGTATATAAAGGTCCAACTTTGGATTCAGTAAGAATTGGGTTCAAGTACTATCACTGACACATACTCTGTGACCATGGGCAAGTCACTTAACCTCTCAGTAACATGCAGAAAACTAAGAGTATAAGTTCCAGATTAGTTGCTCTTCTATATCTGAGGTGGAAGTTTCCACATCAGGCAACATCCCACATTAATATTATATGTTTGAGCTAAACAGACTAACAAACAAGTAGGTAGGTAGGTGGATGAATGGATGGATGGATGATAGATAGATAGATAGACAGAAAGGTAGGAAACATAAATCACAAACAGAATAAGTTCAAGAAAGGACAATGATAAATACAACATTATAGATGTAGCACTTGGAGCTCTCAAGCCTGCCCCTTAAAGGATAGAGAGAGGTCTCAGATTGGTTTCATAGATTCATGGCCTTTTATGTGAATTACCATGCCCTCCCTTACCCTCCCAATAAATTGCCCCAATACCCTAGGGCAGTTACCAAGCATAGCATCAGACTCCTGGGAGGGAGACCCATACATGTCACAGTGCCCCTTCCAGCTTCCTTCCCAGTAAATAAGCACACTAGCAGAAAACGCCAAACATTAAAGGGAACATTTTCTGAGTTACACCTCCCACACACAGAGTTTGTAGTTGTACCTTTCTCCTTATGCCAAAGGCTTCCAAGGGTCATTTCTTCTCTCTACTTCTAAACTAATTCTATACAAAAGCAACTGAGCTGTGTGGTAAGTCTTACATCTATCATGAAGAGCAACTCCCTTCCCCTCTCCTTAAAATATCTCAGCTAAACATGGCTCCAAGAATAGTGACCTCTTGCTTTCTTCATTTTTTCCATTGAGTGAGGGATGAGGGTAATTCCCTGAATTACCATGTCAATAACATGCCTCTCCTAAGGGTCCTCCCCTTCTCCCACCCTTCCACTCCTACCCAATTTCCACCAGAAAAAGGTATTCAAGCCCTTTCTGGTTGTCTCAGGTACAATCTAATTAAGGAAGGGCATGGATATCTTCAACTAATTCTCTTGTAAAACCCTATAGTATGCGTCTCTTTTTTTACCATCCATGTTCCTCTCTAAAGGGCCAGCATAAGAGTGAGTCATTTTTGCTGTTGCTATAGAAATTTTGGAGAATATGCCTATTTGAGGTATCAGATATGGAAGTTTGGGTAAATTTCCAGGTTCAGGTTCAGCCTCAATTCAAAGCTCACAGAATTCTATTTCCAGGAGATAATAAATGCATTCAGATATATCTCCTATAAATTTTAGCGGGCCTACATACAGGAAGCTATGTGTAATCTAACTGGATATAGTCTACTCATTTAAGAAAGGAACTTTCATTTTCATCTACCATCCTGTTTCTTTTCCTATTCCTATGTCTGCTTCAATGTTCCCTAAGTATTGTATATTCTCATTTATAAGTATTTCCAATTTATCAGAGCTATTTATTGAGTAAAGGTTCTTAACTTTTTTTCTGTCATGGATGGACCCTTTTGGAAGTCCAGTGAATCCAATGGACCCCTTTGTTTTAAAAATACATGAAATGTAACACATATGGTTACAAAGGAAACTGGTTATATGGAAATATAGTTATCAACATATTTTAAAAAATAAATTCATGGCTCTCAGGTAAGAATCCCTCTAGTAGATCTACTAGATAAATTTATAGGGAGAGTCACAGGCTACAAAAAAGTGTGAGTTGCCAAGAGCAATGTATAGAAATTTGCTGAGTTTTTTTTAAACCAAACTCTACCATTGAAATAGTAATAATAATTATTATTATTAGGATAATAATAACAGCTAGTATTTATATGGTGCCTACTATGAGCCAAGCACTTTGAAAACTGAGGCAAACAGAGGTTAATGCTTGTCCAAGTTTGTAATGAGTGTCTGAAGTGGGATTTGAACTCAGGTCTTTCTGTGCTCTAACCACTTTTTTCACCAAAAATGGTAGGGTTTGATTGCTATGTTGATAAATAAATTATTAAACAAATACTATGATTCTGTCTTTTCTCCCAAAAGCTGAAGAAACCCCCATGGCTTCAACCAGGAGCTGTTAATGAAATGGGATCTTGGACATGCTGCCAGACTTCTTTTACCCAATCTGACCACCAATAGTATTGTCAGATTAAAGGCTTGGCTCTCAATTACTCTATCTGTCCTATTAATAGAGTCCAAGCAAGCCCCTGTCCTAATTGTATAATGATACTACCAATCACACATCACACCTGACAAAGGCATAACTTCCCAAGTAATTATATCATAATTCATTTCTACTGAATTCAAATAATGTGCTATTGAAAGCGTACAGCCTATAGTTTTAACCATTCCTCCTCCACAGACAAGTTTTATTTCAGTGATGACAATGATAAAAATGATGATGATGATGAGAAAAATAATAATTTTACCAGCTTTTCCTTCAATGTAAGCCTGATCCCACCTTTCCTAAAAGAAAATATCACCTATTACCAAAAGAAGATTACAAAAAGTAATAATTTTATTCATTTACACAATAATCCACAAGACATTAAACATCAAAGAATAAAAGTATAATAGCAACTTGTTGCAGGACAGTTTGTCACACCTTAAAAATTAAATGAAGGATACTGCTAAGGATGATAACCCCTCTCAAATCACAACTCATCCATCTTCAAGGGAGCAAGAGAAGTGCAACAGCAAAGTGAGAGAGATGCCACACTGTCACATATTGGGGAAGGGGTACTCTGTGGTCCCCAAGATTCTGACAGTACTTGTGTAAGCTTGGCAGAAACCCTGAAATGTCGGCCAACTGACCTTTGGCCATACCATTGACTGGGTTACCAACTCAGCTGATATGATGTAATGACACTTATGGATCTAAGAGAAAAACAAGCTAGCTTAGGATTGCAGGCTGGTCCTCCTTAAAGCTGTCATCAAAAACAGTTTGACATGGAGGAAAGAAGAGCAAATGGCACTGAGAGTTTTGGTATCACAATAAGGTAAGATGCATCAGAAGAAATCAGAAATAACAATATTTCACCCGGTAGAAATACTTTATTATAGATACTTTGTATATTTTATAGATATTATGGATACTTTTAAATAATATTATTATATTACATTAATACTTTATTATAGATAGAGATGACCACTCAAGTGGGAAAACCCCAGCTGAACATGAAATGGAGTGAAGATGACCAAATGCATTTATGTGCCAGTATTCTATCATGCCCTTTTGGGGGATGACTTTTATACATACATATATATATATATATATATGTATTCTTCTCAAAAATATTTTATATGAAAGGGAAAATACATATATGTCTTTGGTTAATAATATTTTCCTAGGGTTTTTTTTTAATTAATAATAAGGAACAAGATTTTTTTTCCCCATGCCTTTGGCATTGTCTCCTTCAGGTGCCTTATATATAGATTCTTCGTTAACCTCATTGTTCTGTTTTCTCTAGCACAGACCTTCCCTGTATACACTTGATACAATCTGCTTTTTTCCATCTTTGTTCTCTTTAGGGCCATTTCTACCTGCCTTATAAACATGTCTTAGACTCCAATGCCAGGGTGCAAATATAGTGGCTCTATTGTCCTTGATGATAAAATTTTTCAAAAGATTGCTACAAAAATCCTTATATTTTCCATTTTCTTCTACAATTATTTTCTTAAAGCATTTTCAAATTTTTCTATATGTTGTCCTTCCATTTTCATCCTTAAATGCCCTCAAGATGACTTTTTTAGTTACATGCTTTGCCAATTTTTATTTTGAACTTAGACACCAAATAAAATGGGTCTTTTGGCATAGATGATTTCACATGAAATTACAGGTATCTATAATGTACAGCTTGCTTTTCTCTAATAAATTTAACCAGTACCTTTCAAAGCTGTCTTGATTGTCTATGCTTCTTTCTGATCCTCCTGTGCTTTTCTTTTCTGCATGTTTTAAAAATTTTAGTATTTTATTTTTTTAATTACATATTAAAACAATTTTGAAACTTCTGGGGTTTTTTTTATAATTTTTGAGTTCCAATTTTTTCCTTCCCTTCCCTCCCCTATTATTGAGAAGGCAAGCAATTTGATAAAAGTTATATATGTACAGTCATGTAAAGCATATTTCCACATTAGTCATGTTGTGAAAGAAAGCACAGACAAAAAAGGCAAGAAAAGTAAAGGAAGTAAAAAAAACAGTATGCTTTAATCTATATTCAGATTCCATCAGTTCTTTTTCTGGAGGTGGATAGCATTTTCATCACAGATCCTTAAGAATTTTCTTGGATCTTTATATTGCTGGGAATAGCTAAGTCATTCACAGTTGATCATTGTATAATATTGATATTACTGTGTACGATGTTCTCCTGGTTCTGTTCATTTCACTTTCATGTAAGTCTTTCCAAGTTTTTCTGAAAGCATCCTATTAATCATTTCTTATAGCACAACAGCATTACATCACAATCATATACCATAATTTGTTCAGCCATTCCCCAATTGATGGGCATCCCCTCCATTTCCAATTCTTTGCCACCACTAAAAGAGCTGCCATAAATATTTTTGTACATATAAGCCCTTTCCTTTTTTATCTCTTTGGGATACAGACCTAGTAGTGGTATTTCTGGGTCAATTAAAGATGCTTACGTGACTTTTTTTTCTTTTCACAACTCTACCCTTTCTCCCCTTACCCTGATGTCCCCCTTCCCCGCATTGGAAAAAGAAAAAAATAGCCTTCTAAACAAATATGCAAAGTCAAGCAAAATAAATGTCTACATTAACTGTATCCAAAAATGCATGTTTTATTCTGCATCTGCAACCAATCATTTCTTTAATATGAGATGGGTAGCATGCATCATTATTAGTCTTCTGCTATTGTAGGTCATTTTATTTATCAGATTTTTCAAATCTTTCAAAGTTTTTTTCTTTATAATGTTATTACAAAAATTGTTCTGCTGGTTCTACTCATTTCACTCTACATTAGTTCATGCAGGTCTTTATTTTTTCTCTGAAACAGTTCATTGCATCCTTTCTTACAACCTAATAATATCACATTACATTTATATGAGAGAGAGAGAGAGAGAGAGAGAGAGAGAGAGGAGAGAGAGAGAGAGAGAGAGAGAGAGAGAGAGAGAAGAGAGAAAAGGGGGGAGATAGAGAGAGTTACTTTAGTAATCTGGTATGTTTTGGGCACCATGCGAAACACTGAGCTTGCAAAGACAAGAAAAAAGTCCTTATTTTCAAAGACTTCACATTCCAGTAAAGGAAGACAACACATAAAGGTGAGCTGGAAAGGAAAGAAGAGAGAAGGAAAGAGTAAAAGGAAGGAGGAAAGAAGGTTATCTAAAGAAAGGGTGGGCAGTCATTCTGGAAGTAGAACAAATTGGATAGTGAGTCATGTGACTAGACCTCATGATAAGGAAGTTCCAGGCAAATACTAATCAATAACTGCCAGCCTCAGGATGGAGTCATTGCTAGATGGCTTTAATTTGTTTAGTCATTCCTCAGTAGATGGGTGCTCCTATAGTTTCCAATTGTTTGGTATTATAATAAGAGCTGCTATAAATATTTTTGTACATATGGGTCTTTTTCCTCTTTCTAACAACAATGCATGCATGCCTGTTTTCCCACAACTCTTCCAACATTTAGTGTTTTCATTTTTTGGTCATCTTTCCCAATCTAATGAGTTGCATTAATTTGCATTTCTCTAATTATTAGCAATTTGGAACACTTTTTCATATTTTTGTTGATAGCTCAGATTCCATCATTTGAAAACTACCTGTTTATATTTTTTGACCATTCATTTTTGGGGGAATAATTTTTGTTCTCATAAATTTGACTCTGTTACTTATATATCTTGGATAGGAGACCTTTTATCAGAGAAACTAACTGAAAAAAATTCCCATTTACTTGTTTCTCTGCTAATTTTGACTGCAGTGGTTTTGTTTGTGCAAAAATATAACCAAAATTGTCCATTTTTTCAGCTGTAATCTCTCTATCTCTTACTTGGCCATGGACTCTTCCGTATTTATAAATTGGGAAGATAATTTCTTCCTTGCTCTCCTAATTTGTTTATGAAGTCACATTTTATGTCTTAGTCATGTATCTATTTGGAACTTACCTTGATATTGAATATGAGATGGGAGGGTCTATATCTAATTTCTTCCAAACCACTTTCCAATTTTCATAACTGTTTTTGTCAAATGATGACTCCCTACCCAGTAATTGGGACCTTTGGATTTATCAAACATTAACTTACTATGCTCAACTGTTTCTATAGATTACATAACAAATCTGCTTCACTTATCAACTTCTCTATTTTTTAACCAATACTAATTAGCTTTCATGATTACTGCTCTGTAGTATAGTTTGAGATATGATACTGATGGACTCTCTTCTTTGTCTTTTATTATTTCCTTTGAGATGTCTGACATTTTGTTCCTGTAGATGAATTTCATTATTTTTCTAGCTCTGTATAATAATATTTTAGTAGTCTTATAGGTATGACACAAAAAAGTAAATTATTTTATGTGCTATTGTTATTTTATTATATTGCTATGGTCTACTCATGAGCTATTAATATTTCTCCAGTTATTTAGATCTTTATTCATAGAAACCATATTTTGTTGTTGCATTCATATAGTTTCCATGTATATCTTAGCAGTAGTGTTCCCAAGTATTTTATATATTCTGTAGTTTTGTTCAAATGAGATTTATTTCTGTCTCTTTCTTCAGGGTGTTGTTGGTAATATACAGAAGTGCAGAGGATTTATGTGTACTTATTTTACATCTTGCAATGTTGCTGAAATTTATTGTTTACTTTAGTAGTTTAGCTGGCTCTTTAGAGTTCTGAAAAATAGACTTTCATAGCATCTTCAAAAAATGATTGTTTTGTTCCTTCTTTTTCAGGTCCTTATCTCCTTTTTATCTTCTTGTTAAGTTTTCTAAATATAAAAGGAGTACATGGAGGTCCACCACTACTGTAGTTTTACTATCTACTTCTCCACACAATTAGGATATTTCCTTTAAGTATTTAGATGCTAGTCTGTTTAGTGGGTACGTATTAAGTATTGATATTGATTTATTATCTATGGTGCCTTTAAACATAATATAATAATTTCCCTGCTGGTCTATTTTCATTGTAGTCTTTATGGTCAAGACTTTCTTTTCTTTGAGGCTCTACTTGAACTTGTTTTGGAATTACTCTTTTCTCCCGGGTCTACCTCCTTGTGTGTCTTTCAGTCCATAGTATTTCTTCATTCATTGTGTTTGTTGTTTTTCTCTATTTACTCATCTCTCCAGCCTTACTTTCTAGACTTGTGCTTGTGTCAAACTGCTTCTGTATTTCTGGATGTGGTGGATAGGTCCCACCTGAACCTAATTGGTGGATAAAATTAGACTCCATCTTCTATCAGAATGGTTTAACCTTGTCTCATGCCACTGTAAGGCTCAGGCAGCTTGGACTGATCTGGGGCCATCTGGATGTTAGGTTGGGCATAGGCTATATCTAGATTTCCTAGACACTTTTCTTGCCTTAACTCTCAGTTGGCTGGGCCCCTGGGTTGCCCCACACTGCACACTGCTAGTATCCTGGTCCCACTATGGGACCAGCTTCCTCACACTTCACCGACTGCATAACCCAGCTTATCTCAAGGCTGTACTTCTGTAGAATTCTGAAAGTCCTTTCATGCAGTCCTGTACTGCTTGGAGGGGTGTATAACTGACTCTCTTTGGTTTTCTTTATCATTGTTCCTTCCAGTCCATTTTTAGAACTTTACTAGAGTATTTTTGAAGTATTCAGCTTCCTCTTGCTCAGGAGTTCTTAAATGGGGTATACAAAAAATTCAGGGGTCCATGAAATTGGATGGAAAAATACATCTTTATCTTTACAAGCCTTTAGTTTCCTTTGTATCCTATATATTTTATTTTTTATATTTAAAATATTGTCCTGAGAAGAGATCCATAGTCTTCATCAAACTGTCATAAGAGTCAATGACACAAAAAAAGTTTAAAAACTCCAGCTCTGTGTCTGACATGCTGTCATCTTCCCATAATCCCATCAAACTTTGTTTAAACAGGTTTTAATCTCTACTGCATCTTTCTGCTAGATGTGACAATGTTGATCATAATCATCTGGGATCCTTCTTTGCAAGATTTTAAAATGAGTTTATATTCTAACTTAATGTTGCCTTTAGTAGCCACCTCTCTGACAAAATAAGTCAGATATTTGGGGACTATATTACTTTCTGAGACCCTTTCTTTCCCTTATATATTGCCCAGATTACAACATGCATTTGAATGGACAACTCTTTATCAGTATCTTTATCTGTGACAGACAATACAGAGTGACAATATAGTGGGCTGGAGATGAACAGGAGGAGAACAGGCTGAATTACAAATCTCTTTTAATGAACTCAGGCTTCCCATGAAAAGAAAGGTTCATCTTTTTAATATTAAAACTCACTGTCATATATATGGTAGTGAGATATGGGATACAATTTTCAAAGAATTAACAATGGATATCACCAAAGGTAAATAATAGATAATAATAATAGTATTAACTAGTGTTTATATAGCACTTTAAGTTTTGTAAAGCAGTTCACAAAAATTATCTCATTTTACCTTCACAATAACCATGGGAGGTTGTCGTGATATTATTATTTCCATTTTGCAGGTGAGGAAACTGAGGCAGACAGGTTAAATGACTTGCTCAGGGTCTAAGTGTCTGAGGCTCCATTTGAACTCAAGTCTTCTTTATTCTAGTGCAGTGCTTTATCCACCATGCCACATAGTTGACTCAAGGGGATCAGGGTAGGTAGAACAGGCTAAAATATCTAACCACTGAGGAAGGTCAAAGAATAAGAACACAAGATATCATCAAGGAACTGTATAAGAAGAAGGGAAGATGGAGTAGGCACATTTTGAGAGTGAATAATGAGAGGTGGATAATCAGAATAGTCCACTGATGCCCTCAAAATATTAGGAGAAAGTGAGAAAGGCCAATAATATGTCGGGTAAACTCCCTGTGGTTGATTTATCAATGACACAGACAAAAGTAGCACTGACTAGATAGGCACAAATGAGTTATGATCTACATTATTGGAATGAACTTTTAAAATGATAGCCTTGCATAGCTGCTTGAGTCTGTAAACATTCTACATCATAGTAAAAGTGGAAAAAGATCCCACCAGTTAAAGGTAAGAGCATTCCACTCCTTTTCCTCAACAATATCCTTAGTTCCACATTATATGATAATATACTGCTGATCAAAGTAGGGCAATTATAACTAGGAACTACATTGCTAATCTCAAACAGCTAAATAAGAGTAGAAACATAAGGGTGACTAAATGTAAAAAAAAGAAAAGAAAAGAAAAGCTGAAGATCCTGAAGACACTAAAGTTTCACACTTAATACAAAACTCCAGAAGTCCTGCATAGTAATGAAACAGATGTCAAGTATAATACCAGTCTTAAGTGAGTTTGAAAAGGCAATGGACGTACTCAGACTAGAATTTTTAAAAGTCTTTTTTTTTCAGTCTGATATCATGAATACAGCTAATTGACCAACTATAAAAAGAGTAATTCAGAAAAGCCGGTGACTGCTATAATCTTCATGAATGAACACATTCTCCTACATTATTTGGCAGAGTATACAAAACCATTTCAGGACCTGCACACAATAATATGGACTACAGCTATTGCTACAATAAGAATCATAGGAGGAAAAGTGTAGCTATTTAGGAATAATCCTAATGTCAGGTGGCAAATAAAACCATGGCAGTAACAACCTGAGAAAACTACTAAAGGCCTATGCAAAGACACATGAAGGATATATCAATATCTGGTCAGTAGATACAGCAGAAAATTTGAACACTACCTGACCAAAGATAATTAAAAAGAAACATGGAACAGAATTTTTTTTTGGGGGGGGGAGGGAAAGTGTCTCAAATTCTTTATATCCTTAATAAAAGCAAAATGTTAAGGTGATAAAAGGAATAAAAGTAGTGCAAAGAATAAAATAATTAAACATCAAGCAAAAACTTTAGAGCAGAAATTCTTAAACTTTTTTTGTTATTGTGACTACCTTTGGTAGTCTTGTGAAGCCTATGAACCCCTTATCAAAATAATGTTTTCAAGTACATAAAATTATACACACACACACACACACACACACACACACATACATATATAATTACAAATTCAGTCAATTCTATTGAAATATAGTTGTTAAAATATTTTTTTTAAATTCATGGACACCAAGTTAAGTTAAATTAGAATCCCTGATATGGAGTAGGAAGGAAAGGAAATAAAGGTGGGAGAAATCCCAAAGAAGGAGGATGTGGAAAATTGCAAGTTGGATAAAGCAGGAAACAGAAAGTTTGTGTACTATTAGTTGCATGATTAACAGAACAGTTGTATTAAGTTTGATAACTAAAACATTACCTTCTCTGCTGAATCAGAAAGTGGCAGGGCCAGATAAGAGTCATAATTATCTGCTCAAGTGCCTCACGGTCGTGCACGAAAGCACTTTATTAACCTCTCTGATTTGAGCCTGACTATATTTCTTTTTTTTTTTTGTGAGGCAACTGAGGTTAAGTGACTTGCCCAGGGTCACACAGCTAGCGTCAAATGACTGAGGTCGAACTTGAACTCAGATCCTCCTGACTCCAGGGCCGGTGCTCTATCCACTGCTACACCTAGTTGCCCCCTGACTATATTTCTTAAGAAAACATATAAGGAAAAGGCAATAAGTTGTAAGATGACTGGAAAGAAGAGGAAAGCTGTGTAGGGTTTTTCGTGTGAAATAGAGGATTTTTAAAATTTGATCCTGGAGATAAGAGAGAACCATTGCAGGCTATTGAGTAGTGGAGTGAAATGATCAGACCTATGCTTTAAGAAGATAGCTTTGTGCCCTATATATTCTATTTTATACATTTAAAACATTATTCTGATGTATTCCAAATCCCAAAGCCCATTGGAATGGGACTGTCTCTTCACTGATGGAAATCAAAGCTGTGAGCCTGCTTGAGGGGCAAGGTAGAGTTGGGGAGAGGGTTAGAAGAGAACTCCACTCTCTTCAGTCTTGTCAATCTCTTGAGTTTCTTTGGATTCTGCAGTTACTTTGGACACTTTTCACTTCCAGCTTTGAGAGAAAATGTGGACAATATCCATCTCACTTCAGGTTGCTGAAAGGATAATGAGACTCTAGGAAGAAGTCAACATGAGAAGATCTAGCAGTTTCCATCATGTCCCTATCCCTGGCTTGCTATACTAGAAACTTCAGGGAATTTTCCCATGAGTGAAATCTGAAACTCGCTCTTGAGTTATAGGAGAGCTCCTTCACTCTGTACTGTCTGGCATATATTCTTCTACGTATATTTTCCCTGATTTGTTTCACTAATGACTTGGATAAATGGGATTTTTTTGTTACTTCCTACATGTATTCATTGTGATACTGGTATTTAATGGGGAGTCAAGCCTTAGATACAGAGCCTGAGGTTCTTCTTGCTCTGTTAATTTACAGTGATCATTTTAGATTGAACTGGAAAGTCACATCCCCTAGACTATTAATATTTATGGAAGTAGACTGGTATAATTCTAGCCTAGTACCTCTACTCTCTAAGTAAAGTAGAGTAGCCACAATTCTGACTCCAACCTCTTACTTCTCCTGCTGGCAAGAAATAAAGTCTCTCTTGAAGAAAAGTTGGGAGAGAAGAGACTAGAGATGCATACTCTGCCTCCCTTCAAGCCCCACTATGATATCCTCATGCTACTTGTATAGCCTCACTGCATGGAGAAGAGGTCCATTGGCTTTACCAGACTGCCAAAGGGTCAATGACACACAAAAAAGTTAAGAACTCCTTTTCCAGAAGCCATATTAAACAAATGGATGAAGGAAATACAAATACCTTGGTCTTCTCCAGACAAGACACATAGAGAATAAGGCTATCAAGTAGAAAACTGAAACTTTGTATGCTACCACAGAGATATCAGGTAGGCCTCAAGCCTCAGCAAAACTCCCTAGTGAAGTCAGAATCAGATTAAAATGTAATTGGGAAATGTTTAACAAAACAAATAAAAATGCCCCCAAACTCAGCATACATAATGTTAATTTGTGGTTTTCTAAGTCAATATGTAGCCCCCAGGGATCCATTTCTAAATGAGTTTTTTTTACCATTGTGCTAAGACACTGACTGGCATCCTGAAGTCAAAACTTAATAGGAAGAACACATTTTGTGCAATAAATATCTATGTAATAATCTCTGTGCATATTCTTGGTGTGGTAAAATGGATGACAATGGATTTAGGTGTCCAAACAAAAACCTATAACATTTTAACAAAATACAGGGTTAATCAAACCAAGACAGGTATAAAAAGATTAGCATTTCCTTGTCCAAAAGAGGTTTGATAGACATTGTTAGAGCTCATGATAAAACAATTCAAAATTTAGGGGAAAATGCTTCTGGAACAAACACATCTCACTTCAAAAAACAATAGTAAAGACTGAAATCATATATATACATATACATATACGCTCACATATATGCATGCACACACATACACACACACACATGACTGAACTTGTCTAATGTAATTAAAAGTGGTTTGTCTCTGAACAGAGCCTGTGAAACAAGCAAAGATCTAAGAATTGTCTCATAAGATGCTTCCTAGGATATATCCACACAAATTGAACAAATGATAATTAACAGGTACAATGGCAATTCAAAATTAGATCATCGTCAATAGAAATTATACAAAAGTTCTCCTTCAAGAGCCTAGATTTGTTGTTTGAATTAGATTATATGATGAAATGTTGGTGAACAAGGCAAAAGTTTAGCATCTACCAGATTTTTAGAAAGAAATGATTGGGTGACTAGAATTACATATGAGGAACTCGTTATTCTTTATGAAAGAAAAGATAAAATAATCCCTTTACTACAAATACAAACATGAAAATATCCTTGAGAATTCATCAAATAAATTATACTGGAAGTGTAACACCATGTCATATAGAACTGTTGTCCACAGCATATTGGACATAACATTGATCCGTAGAGAGAGAAAGCATATGTTGCCTATGAAGTACACCATTTTTAATAGACACTGTTATACAAAATACTCAATTACTAAATTATATGGAATAAAAATATTTCAAAATATTTATAACTAGTAAAAGAAATCAAAACCATGCAGGAACATGATGAAGGATGTAGCAGCCCCATGAATCTATCTGTGACTGGTGAGTCTATAAGAGATGAGCTTACGTCAAATATTCTTATTTAATTACAAAAAGTACTCATTTCATCCACCTGTGCAATAATTTATAGAATATTAAATATAAAAGAATACTAATAGGATGAAATTTTTTATTCAGACCATTTCTATTTGAACTTCATTCAAAAATATGAGATAGGTAGATGATAGGCAGATAAAGCATTTATTAAGAACATATTAGATACCAGCACTGTACTAAGTACCAGATGTGAAAATATAATTTAAAAATCTCTGGCCTTAAAAAGTTTACATTCAAATAAGTAAAATAACACATAAGGAGGCTGCAAAGAAGGTGAGGGATGAAGGGAGGATCTGCATGAGGATCTGATAAGGAGATGGCCAGGAAGTGGTGAAATAACACAAAAACCCACCTATTAGGGCCATGAGATTGAAGAACAGAGGTCAAGATGCTAGGGTAGGGGATGAGGATTAGAGAGACAATAATAGTGAGGAATTGATAATAACACCAAAGGTACTATCCCAGGTGACTGGAAGTATGATTTTGTCCTTAGTAGTAATAGGAATGCTCATAAAGAGAAGTGAGTTTATGGGACGAGAAATACATTCTCTTCTGAAGAACAAAATCCATCTATGCCTACTCATTCTGTGTAATTCACTCCAGCTCAGTAAATATGAAAAGGGAGGTGGGAACTTAATGGCTAATATTCTGGAACATGGACCCAATCAAGAAGCACCTGCTATAGCCACAAAGTGATACAGGAAGCACAATATGGATATGCTGAGGGAGAGAGTATATTTTCCTGATAGCATCTATGCAGCAGTTTCTGGTCCTTGGGTTATATTTAAATTATAACTGCCTGAAAAGGGTAGATACTTGGCACAAAAGGAGAGTTTGGTAGTTTACATAGAAGTTCTGCCACAGAGGATGGAGTGGCAGAGTTTGGGGTAATTTTAGGTGACATTTTGATGGGATTGTGTTGGAAACAGGCCCTAAAATTGTCTCTTGTGGGAAAGGTGAACTATGGTCCATTTTCCTATACTTAAATTAGTTAATCATGAAACTCCACAGGTTAACCCAAAATTCCTTTGGATATGCATGTCCCCACTTTAGAGACTACTAGTCTAGAAGAATGGTCATTCTGATATCAATATTCTGCCCTAATGGTCATTGTTACAAGTCATGCAGCTACTCTGCCATGGACTTTGCTCTAATCCTTCCAGAGTGACAAGAAAGAAGTTTCCTTAATGACCAAATGGTAATTTCTGGGTTTCTTAATCATGTTGTCAGAGGTTCCAGGTAGGGTTTCCACATTGTTTTAACAAATAAGCAGCCCAGGTTGTATCTAAGTCATAGTGTTGTCTTAGTGTCATTGCCCTAACAACTCTGGACAATTATAAAGCATAGCCATAGTGTTCAAGATTCCAGAGAAGAAGACACAGGTAAAGCAAAAATGTCACAGTACCCTGTCTCCACTCTACCTTCCTAGTGGGTCAGTGTACCCAACAGAGTATACAAAACACCTTGGAAAAGGAAGACTCTGAGTACCCACAGAGCCAAAATGACATCCTTCCTATCATACTCAATCCTTTCTTGGTCCATTTCTCTCTCCTTCTAAACCAATTATACCCAAAGGCCATGGAGTTGCAAACAGTTTTATATTCACTGGCTCTTGCAAGCAATTTCCCTTCCCCTTAAGTACCCCTGACTAAATTTCACCACTGGAATTGAAACACAATTGCTCATATTTTATTTGCTCCCCTAACTTCCATGGCTTTTATGGGTTACCATAGATAGATGCTGAGCAGGCTGAATATTATAAACTAGGGAGAAAAATAAAAACCCTTTAAAACCAAGAGAAGGCAATGATTCTATTGGGAGGAAAGGAAGAATTAAAACAGCTTAAAGACAAAATAGAGGGAATAAAAAACATTTAGAAGAAATTGTGTCCTACAAATTGACTTTCTCCAGATATAAGCTAGTTTACTTTTTTGATGAAACCCATTTTACAACATTTTTCAAGCCTGGAATTTTTAATGAATAACATTTGTCCTCTGGGGTAAGAGAAAAGAAGATCTTTTTATGTGAGGAAAAAATGTGGCCCTCTGGTTGTTTTAATTGGAAATAACACTAACAATTTCAGTGTACTTTTTTCCCTTTGAGGCACAATTTGCACCTGAATGCAACTGGCAGACAGGAAGCCAATATTCCAGGTAAAAGGAAAAATGTTGCCTCTTCATCTTGAACTGCTTTCAAACATCACTTGTGGCCTCTATCAACAGAGCTACTTTTATTGTTTTGGGGGATTTGTCTATATTGGATGTAGTAACATTAATCAGATATCAACCGAGTTACTGAGATACACAGAAAAAGTGTTAGAGAGGCAAAAGAAACATTGCAGGGTTTCAGATGGAAGAAGGGTGAGATTTCTTGGCCTGCAGAGGAAGAACTAACACCAAGTATTCTGGGCTTTGACAACTTAGATTCAAGGGATCCAAGAGATAAGAAAGCATTTATAGCATTTCAGTAGATATGTACAGATAACAAGTATAAAACATAAATATATAATATACATATATATTTGTGTGTATATATAAAATACCATCTTATAGGAAGGATCACACAGGAAATAGAGAGATAATACAAAAGCCCACCTGTTAGGGCCAAGAGACTGAGCAACAGAGTTCAAGATTCAAGGATCTTACAGGTGTATTTGCATATCCATCACCATTAACTGACACTAAATTCAGCTTAATGTGCTCTGACTTTGCCATTTATTACAACCTAATGAAGTAAAAATTACATATAGTAGGCATATATATACGTCTGTATATACACACCAGATGCTATATACTATATTTTGTATGTTTTATATTTTATGATATATATACTATATAAATACGTATACACATATGTGTGTCTATACACACACACTAAATTTTTTCCTCTAATTTCCCTCCCCTGTTCTCTCCTATCTTTTATTATGTTGCTATGGTTAATATGGTTAGAATAATTAAAAACTATTATTGTTATGTTACTAGAGAAAAAATTAACTATTTTGTTAAAAATTGAATGGTTCTTGAAAAATCTATTCCAGAAAAACACAAGTTCAGCCAAGTTCCACAGGGCTAGAAAGGTACCCCCTGTCCAAGGGCTAGACTTACTAAGTACGAAGAGACTCAACATCAGTATCCAGGCTAATAGGCTTCTTTAACAATGGCAAACCAAGACACAAAGAAAAATACAAACTAGCCCTCAGTTCCATGGAGCCTTTGTCGATTTCTTTGGCAATGGTAATAGAGGGATGGGAAAGGGGAACAAAGGTGATTAGACACAGTTTTTAAATCTACAAATATTAATTCTCTATTGACATTTTAAATTTGAAATTCTTATCAAATAATCAACAGTTTAAGATGTCACTTGAGGAACTTACATCAATATTAACGTTATTGATTTAAGTGAATCTAGAAAATATAAAGGATTTTTAGCTAAATAAAAGGATGTGCTTATAGGTTTTCCTTGAAGAGTAAAATAATGAAGTTTGTAGAGTTGGTTTCATTGTATAGATAAAGAAAACAAGAAATTAAGGCAGCTAGTAGCACAGTGGATAGAGTACCTGCCCTGGAGTCAAGAGGACCTGAGTTCAAATCCAGCTTCAGACACATAGCACTTACTAGCTGTGTGACTCGGGGCAAGTCACTTAATCCCAATTGCCTCAGCAGAAAACACACATACATACAAACACACACACACACACACACACACACACAAGAAATATCTCATTTTATGAGATACTTGATCATCTTACCTTTTACTTAAGCAAAAAAGATCACCATAAAGATAATTGTGGAATATTAGACAATATCTGTTGCAAATAATGAGGAAATATAGTATTTCTATCAGGAACTCAACAAGACTTTGCAAATTATAGTGACATATATTTTGTTACTTGGTAATTTCAATGCAAAAGTGGATAATTTGAAAGATGATAAAAACTATATTGGAAAATTTGATTCAGAATCAAGAAGTGAAAGAGGCCAAAGACTTATAAAACAAATAGAAGAAACATATATATACATATATATATATACATATATATATATATATATATATATAAAATACATAATTTTTATTCTCTTCCAGAAGAGAGTTGGAGGAAATAGTAAACACCAAACAAAATAACAAAAAATGAAATTGAGGAAGAGAATCGAAAGAATTGACCTTGGGTAAGTCATTTAACCTCTCTAGGTCTCAACTACCTCATCTGTAAAATAAGGGAGTTGGGCTAGATGACCTCTAATGTCCCTTTGCTCTAAGTCTGTGATCTATGATCCTAAACCTTTTAACAGACAAGAAGCAATTGGTTACCACTGTGAGAATCATGTCTATGTCAGTGCTCTGTATATAGTCATACCACTGACTTGTTAGAGCACAGATTACAATCAATGTCAAATTATAAGAAAGTGCAAAGATAAGACATAGCATATAGAAAACTGCTTAAAACTGTAGTATACATCAAAGTTAACAGAACACAGTGATGAGTAACAATAATAACAGTTCACATCTATAAAGCATTGTAAAGTGTATAAAGCACTCTCCTATAACAACCCTATGAGTTAGAATGAAGCTACTGACTAATAATTCACAGAATCACAGAATGTTAAAGTTGGAAGGACCTCATAGGCTGTATGGTCCAACCCACACCTGAATAAGAATCCCCTCTACAATGTCCTATGACTTCATCCAGTTTCATCCAGTTTCTACGTGAATACATCCAGTGGTAGGGAATTCCTTTCCTTCTGAGACAGATAATTTTGATAGCTTTAATTGTTAATAAGTTAGCTGAAATCTGCCCTCACAACTTCTATTCATTGCTTCTAATTCTACCACTTGATGTCAAACAGAACAAGACTAATGCCTATAAAAGGGCCAGATTTTTGCCACAATGAAATATCCTGAGAGATCTATAGGGAGTAGACAATATGCAACCATGCCTTAAACTTGACCAGAGAGAGTGATGGCATTCTAGGAACAGCTAGCAGAATATACAAGGATTTCCTTTCTCTTTCATTGGGTTGGGAGAGCAATGTGCCAGATGCCATCTAGGGTCTTTAATCCCCAATAAGATCAATTAGGTATCCATGCTTTGTTGAAGGGAGTACTGACCTCCATATGAGTACTTAAGCCAGGGCTTGTAGCACTGACTCCTTTCTCACTGGTTGGATGGCTGCTGACAATTCTCCACATCCCCTCACTTGTTCCAGAAAGGTTCCTGGAGAAGGTACTCTAAAAGAAAAAGGCCTGACCAGTGTCAGTAAGCACCATGAAGTAGTTTCATTATCTATATATAATATATGGTTATATGTGTATAAACTTATACATGTATATGCATGTAATACATGTATACATTGATGTATTGTATACACAGATTAAATATATTTATGCACAAAATAAAGATTTAAAATCATAATTCTGTTCCATGAGTTCAAAATTAAGCCATAAAACTTGCCCTGGAAATAAGCACTAATTGATTGATTTCTCTGTTTAAATTTTCCCTCTGGTTTCCTTTCCTAAAATGATAAAAAGAAAATCTCCTGCATTATCAAAAAATCTCAGAATGCTGGATCTCAGAGGCCATCTTGTTCAACGTATACAACTGAACAAGTGAATAAGATTTCTCTCTTTCATATCACTCAAAAGTGATCGGACAGCCTTTACTTGAAGACCTCTAATGAGAGAACATCTCTACCTCATAAGACATCCACTTTCAGACAGTTCTAATTGTTGAAAGTTTCCCCTTATGTAAAACTTAAATCTGCCCCATCTCTATCTTTCACTCATTACTCCTAGTGCTGTTGGCTGGGGCCCAGTGAACCAGGTCCAATCCTTCTTCCATATGATAGGCCTTAAAGTAGTTGAAGAAAGTCATCATGTACCTCTTTGCTTTTCCAGGCTCAATGTTAAATGCTACTAAAGTTTAAAACTGCACTAAGACTTTTCGAACACCTGTTAATGTGAGTTAGGAAGTGAGGTGATTTTTTTTTCTTTCATTTTTTGCTATGAAGTCAAACTTCAAAAAAGGTTTAAAAATGTCAGGAATTGAAAGAACACAAATCTAAAGAATTCAATGGATAGAGTAGTGAGCCTAACAGTTCATCAAAGACAGGTGGGGGCAGGAGGTGAGTGTTTCAGGGAATGATTCTTTTAAGAGTTGCCCTTACGCTGATCTTTGAAGGAAGCTAGTCCTAAGAAACAGAGATGATGAGGGAGTGGATCCAAACCATGGGGGATGGCCTGTGCAAAGATACCCGAAGTCCCTTCCACTCCCCTCCACATGGCCCTTAGCCTGCTTATTTTCCTCTAGTTGCTGTGCAACTTAAAAGTGACCTTTCTAAAGTGTACTACATGGAAGTGAGCAGAACTGGGAGAGCACTGTATACAGTAACACTGTGCAACGACCAGCTTTGTTATTAGACTTAGCTCTTCTCAGCAATGCAATGACCTAAGACAATTCCAAAAGTCTCATGATGGAAAATGCTATCCTTGTCCACAGAAAGAACTATAGAGTCTAAATGCAGATCTAAGCATACTATTTTCTTTTTTGTTGTTTTTTCTTTCCTGTGGCTTTTCCCTTTTGTTCTGATTCTTCTTTTACAATATGACTAACGTGAGAAAATGTTAAATATGATTGTACATATATGGCCTATATCACATTGTGTGCTGTCTTGGGGAGGGGGGAAAGAGAGGGAGGGCAAAAAATATAGAACTCAAAATCTTATAAATGTTGAAAACTAAAAATGAATTAATTAATTAAATTTTTTAAAATGTGCCACATAAAACTAAACACAAACTCCCTATCTCTAGAGATTATGCCTCTTTTAATGCAGTTTTGGTTTTTATTACTTTTTCTGCTGGCATATCACACATAGTGAGCCTACATTGATATCCCTATATTGATATCCCTGATCATCATTCTCCCCCTATTTTGTACTTACAAAGTTGTTTTTAACACACATTTATATAATTATTTTTATTAAATTTCATCTTATGAAATCTAGCCCAACATTCTAGCCTATTAAGATCATTTTTGGATCCTCTATTTCTGTCATCCAACATACCTATAAGCCTGCCATTGACAACTTATCCAAGTCATTGATGAATATATTAAACAATCGAGGACCAAGAACAGAAGGCTGGGGCACTGCACTAGAGAATTCCTTCCACACTGTGATAACTCTACTCTCACCTGGCCCATATTTCTCCATTTTATTCACAAGCATAGCCTGAGGGACTTTGTTAAATGTTTTGCTAAAATCTAGAGAAGTAAACCTACAGTGTTATTCTAACCTACCAACCTAATAACCTTGCTCCCCCCCTCCTTCCCTCCCTGGCCAAAAGAAGACACAAGGCATGGTCTCTTCTTGTGTTCATCGCTTCATTTTCTAGGTGTTCACTAACAATCCCTTTGATAATAATATATTTATTTAACTCAAGTTCATTTGAATATTCTGCTCTTCCCACCAATTTTGAAAATTAGTACACTTGCCCTTCTCCATTGGAACATGCAACCAGTGTGATAAAAAAGTGGCAAAGGACTGAGGCAGATAAACATAGGCACTGGTGAGTCCCAGAGGCCTGCTTATGATGTATGTACATTTAAAATGCAACATTCCATGTTTATAGTATTTATATGTCTCTGACTGCTGGGGAACAAATTGAGTATTGCAGAGAGTACCAACGACACATGTAAAATTCCCAAATAGCTAGGTGGAACAGTGGGTAAAGAATTCTGGACCTGGAATCAGGAAGACCTGAGTTCAAATCCAGCCTCAGAAATTTACTAGCTGTGTGACCTTGGGCAAGTCACTTGATACCTGTCTGCCTCAGTTTCACCAACTGTAAAATGAGGATAATAAGCTACTTGCATACAGGGTTGTTGTGAGGATCAAATGAGATACTATCTGTTAAACATTGAGCACAGTGCCTGGAACATAGTAAGTTCCTAATAATGTTTGTTTTCTTCACCTTTCCCTTTTCTTCTAACAAGAGAGTGAGAAGATGTGTCATTTTGTGGTAAAGTTGTCAAAACCTTAATACAGAGAGCCAAGAGATCATAGACGTGGCACCTAAATACTGCATGTACCACACTAGACTGGCTCAAGTTCTCAAAGGAACTGTTTATGGCTTCTTACATTTGAATCTCAAGAGATGAAGCATAGGAACTAACAGAGGGGACTATTTCCCCACAGAGACCATAATACCAACAGTTGTATTGCACCAAGTAGAAAGCAGAGAGGCCTAGTGTAGAGGACAAGAGATAAGGCACTACTAAAATACACCATTCAGTGGAGAGCAGCTGAAATATGATGCAAGAGTCAGGTGCAGGCCCAAAAGACAGCAGCACCTAGCAGGGACAGCCCATGGAGGGTAGTGTGATATCACCATGAGACACTGGCAGCCCTATAGCATTGGATTTGTCATAAGGACGAATGCTCCTTATTTGAGTTCATGCTTCCTGATGGTGATGTAAGTGTGCCCAAGGTTTAGAGTGAAGGGGGGAAAGGACTGGTCATTGCTTTTATTTTTATTACTTTTATTCTGTTGCTTTAATGTTTGTAAAGTACTTTATATATATGTGTGTGTGTGTGTGTGTGTGTGTGTGTGTGTGTGTATGAAACCTCATTAGATCTTCACAATGACTCTGCTTTGAACTAATTGTGTCTTCCTGCTACCTAGCAAACGTAAATCTGTTGGGACTCATGAGATACGGTTTTGAGTGCATATGGATCCACAGAGTACCCTGAAGGCAACTTGGGTAACTTTTCTTGGTGCCACACAGGGGATAGGAAGTTACTTCAGATGCTACATATGGAAAAAGAAAAGATCTTACCCCCAGCTAACCTTCAGAGTTTAGCACTCTCTTTAAATTTTTCTCATAAGGCATGTGTTGTAAGCAAACATACAACATTTCTGAAAAATTACCTTGTAGTCTCATTTCTCCTTAAAAGTAAATGGACCAAGATGTCAAGTTAAAGCTGAGCTACTCTAAATAATGTTTTAAAATTTCCTAAGAAAGGAACCTTGAAATGTCAGTTCCTCTAAATGAAAATTTGAGATGCTATTTTTTCAATGCAAACTCCATTTACCTTTTAAAATGTGTATTATCAGGACAGTTTTGCATAGAAAATCTCACAGCTGAAAGCATGGTGTCTTAGGAAAGTCAAGCTCAGAGTTAAGATCATTTACTCATATGTGTAAAACTTCTAGCTGTTTTTACCCACAGATTATCACAGTGGAAATTATACCACTCTGCTCCCTTCCACACACCCAGATGTTTCTGCCAGAATACCTCTTCCATTATTTCAGGATCATTAAATATGCCTTTATGACTACAGACAAACCTCTTCATGAGTGTTCAATTAATCAAAATGGACAAGCAAGTGATTCTTGATGCTTTGTTGATTATTTAAAACATTATTAGCCTATCCTGTGTGGCACACGTGATTTATATGTGTGCATGTGTATAACTTTTACTAATACCTTTTGTTCTCCCTCACTTTAATTCCTCAATATATTCCTCTCTTTCCCTCTACTCAGAGAGCCATCTCTAGAAAAAAAAGAATTAAAGAGAAAAGAGGATAGGGGAAGCTAATATATCATTAAAATCCAACAGTATTCTATGTTCAATGTCTATAGTCCCCCACCTCTGCAAAAAAGTGAGGGAGGCACATTCCCATTTCTCTTCTTTGGCTTCTACCTTAATCATTACAACACAGCATCCAATTTTGTTGTTCTTTCTACTTAGAGTGTTATAATAATTTTATATATTGTATTCCTGATTCTACTTAACTTTGTATAAATACATATGAGTCTTTCAACGCCCCCCTGTATTCTTCATATCCATTGTTTCTTACAGTCTAGTAATATTCCATTACAATTATCTATTACAGTTTGTTTAACCATTACCCAATTAATGGGCATATGTTTGTTTTCAGTTCTTTGCTACTGCAAAAAGTTCTAATATAAATGTTTTAGTACTTGAGGTACCTTTCTTTCCCTACTTAGTGTCCTTGTGGTAGATGATCAACAATAGGAACTCTGTGTCAAAGATACATACATTTCAGTTACTTTCTTAGCATAATCACAGATTCATTTCCAGAGTGATTAGACCAATTTACAGCTCCCCCAACAGTGCCTGACTTTCCACAATTCATCCAACATGTGCTATTCCCATTTTTTATCATCTTTATCAAGGAGTTGCTTAGTGTAAGGTGAAACCCCAAAGTTACTGTGATTCACATTTCCCTTACCATTAGTGATATGAAATAATCTTTTATATAGCAGAGAGTTTACAACTTTTTTGAGAACTGTTTGTTATTATCTTTTGGTCATTTATGTATTAAGAAATGGCTTTTTGTTTTATATATATATATGTATATATATATATTACACACATATGTATGTATGTATGTATGTGTGTATGTATGTATGTATTTGTGTTAGTTCCCTACATATCTTTTGCACCAGATCCTCATCAGTGATATTTGCTACAATGATTTTTTTCATACTCAACTACTTCCCTTCTTATCCTAGATGAATTGATTCTGCTAGTACAAAAGTTGTTTAATTTATGTAATTGAAGTTATCTGTTACCTTTTGTGAGCATTTCTATCCTTCAGTATATAGTGTAACATGTTGATCTAATCCTAGTTTCTGCCAAGTTTCCAGTTTGTATACTTGTATTTGTCAAATATAGAATTCTTCCTCAAGAAATTCGTGTTCTCAGGTTTATTGAACACCAAATTATTAATTTCAATTGTCTCTGAATTATCTTTATCTAGTCTGATGATTACTGCTTTATAATTTAATCAGACATATGGAAGGATTGCATAGTATGGAAGAATAACACCGTACATGGAATCAGAATGCCTTGGTTTGAATCCTGATTCTGCTACTCAATAGTTATATGACACTGAGTATTATTTTATTCTTCTGGGCCTTAATTCTTCCATCTATAAAAAATGAGAGTTTCAGGTATTCCAAAATTAGATCTAAATGGACCACTAAAACCTTCTGGAGCAAAGAGAGATTCCCCCCTTTCTTTCCATTTCTTAAAAGCACTTGACAGAGTTGCACAAAATCATTATGACATTTATGTGATAAATGAGCTATTGTTCTTGTCGATCACAAGATGATATGATATTTTTGTTAGCAAAGAGAATCTGTTCCAAAGACCCATTCCATTGCCAGAAATGACTCTCACAGAAAGAAAATGCTATATGGGAAATATATTGGTACAGTTGGAAGAGCAATGCCTTTTGATTGAGAGGACCCAGGTTCAAATCCTGCCTTTAACCTTTATTACCTATGACACTTAACCTCTCCTTGGCCCCAGTTTCCTCATCTGTAAAATAAAGGCCTTGGCTTAGGGTTCCTTCTAGCTAGAAATCTACGATCCCATTATATAGGAGATTTCAGGACTTATCTTGGGGGATGATAGGCCTTTGAAGGGCCTCTACCCTTCACAACAGGCACGCTGCTATGTAGTCCCAAATGAAATGGCTAGAATGCTGCTGACCTAAAAGAATTCCATCTCAAGCCAGTTCTTTGTATAGAAGTCATCATCCACCCATACTTTGATCTTCTCTCCTCTATGGTCATTTCTTGACCTTACCTTTTGCTGTCAGACTCAGGTCATTTGTCTAAATCCGTGCCTTGTATGCTTTTGTAAATAGACTTTTACCTTAACCAGATATTTTATTTACCACTGCACCTACAGACTGGTTTGGACTATGTCCTTCCTGGCCACCAAACTTATTCTCTCCCTCTGATCCTCAATATTCATCAGTGCCTTCTTTTCCCTTCCCTACTATCTAATTTCCCTCTTAAGGATCAAGCCTTTATAATCTATTCTCCTGCTCTAACATGAAAAAAGGGTTCATTATTCAAAAGATTTATTGAGTTAAATTTGTACTGGTAATATGTAAAATGATAAAAATAATAAAAATGACCCAGTGACAAATGTAGTTATAATCATATTTCAATGAATGAAATATTTGGCTAGAATACTGAAAAAAATTCTCCAATAATATGCTGTTGCAATATCTTATCCTGCCCTCAGTTCTCTCAGTTCTCAAAAGAACATAAGATGGCTTGTAATAAATTGGAATTTCAAATGATTAAAAAAAAACCATAAAATTTAGAATTGGAAAGGTCCTTTGGGACCATTTAGTTCCACCCTATTATTTTGTTAAAAAACAAAAACAAAAACCTCAGGAAATAGGGGTGGCATGTCCAAGATCACACAGGCAGTAGGTAACAAAGTCAGTATTCAAACCCAAATCTTATATTTTTAAAATTATTTTTCTTTTTAACATATCATGTTATCTATCTATCAGATGAAAATATCTACAATGTTCTTTTACCTGAAAAGATTTCAAGCATGGAATGCAATAGACTTTGCTTCTTTCATCTAAGGAAAAGACTGACAAAGTTCAAAGAATCACATCACTAGAGAAGGCTGGTTTCTAAGTGATATGCAAAGTTAGATGATGTAGTTGACCATAGTTGGAGTAAGAAGGACCAGGGTTCAAACTCTACCTCGATCACTAGCAATGTATCCCTAGGTAAGTCAATTAACCTTTCTATGGTTTTATTTCTTTACCCTCAATATGAGGGAATTGGATTGGGTACTCTCCAAGAAACTTTACAGCTCTACATCTATGATTATTTTTTTTTTCGCTACAGCAACACATGATACTGTTTATTATGGTGTTAGAAGGATTATAAGCTACATTACAGAAAGAGACACATTGAGCACATTCAAATTGGTTGTAGGTGAGGCTCTCAGGTTGGACCATAACCCTCTCTGCTATCTTCAAAGAAATGGGAGCAGGAATCTCCTTGCTGACGGTGCCTAGGCCAAGCAGATTCCTGACAGAGTGGTTGTGAATGAGTGAATGTGGGGTGGGTTGAGGGTTGGCAAGATGAAGAACATCACTGAGCACCATGTGCAGTTCCCTTAGTATCCTTAGGTGGCCCAGGCACTCACCTCCTTCTACTGATCTTAGAGAATCTCAAAGAGGAGCTAAGTGGCAGGGGTTGGGAGCGTATAACAGCAAATCTCTAATGTCGTTAGGATATCTACTATCATTGGCTGTCAAACATCCTCTGCAATGAGCTTCCTATCTGAGGGATGGGCAGTGTTACAGACAAGGAAAACTCCACTGGAATCCCCAGCCCATACCTCCTCACTTCCCCAGCCACCCCTCTGTGTCTAGGTAACTACCTCCATTTGAAAGGTATTAGGATGTAACCTGATATTCCCATCTCCACACCCTTCTACTGTCCTTGGTCTCAGTTTCAGTGGAGCTGAGGTGACTTGAACCACCTCAGGAAAAAGGAGATGGGCAGCTCTGACTTCCACCATTGCAGGTGAAGGAGCAGAACCCTAAGCACTGGTGTTCTACATCTCTTAAGTCACCGTAGAGACTCTCTACGGCCCAACATCTCCACAGCCATTTTAGCAAGTTCTAAGCCCCAATTGCCCAACTCTGGTTTGAATTTCAGGTAACCTGACTTTCTATTCCAAGCTGGTTTCCTTATTCTAAACTCTTACATTCCCTGCTTCACTCTGTTTCCCAGGGTTTAGACATCCCTAGTAATTTGACCTGGCTTGTCAGCATTATTAACCTAGATTCCTACCCACTCTACTTTCTTCCCAGTGGTTGTTTCTCTCTGACACCAGAACTGAACTTATCCATTCTATCCCCATTTACCCTTATTGCAGATCTCAAGTCAGAGAAAGGAAATCATTTGCTCTAGTTTCTCCTATTAGCACTTTGTTTTATGCTACATGTACATACATCTATTTCCATATCTATATTTATCTATTTTAGATGATTATATGAATATATGTATATATCTACATCTACATATATAAATATATAATCATATATTTATATTCAGTCACCCTCAGTCACAGGGAATAGGAAGAGCATTAATAATGCAGTAACATATAAATTACAAGAACGGAGTAGAATTACATCCACCCTTTCTCCCCCTCCTTTGTTGGAGAAAAATGGAAAAATACAGCTCCTTTGTCCACCCTGAGTTGTCCTTGAGGAAATGACAGGATTATTACTTCCCTGTATTCTTTGTCCATTATACAATTGTTTTTTCTTGGATTTTTTCATTGTCCTGATTTCTGAATGATTCCTCTCAGGATTTCAAGATCCAGAGTTGTATTTCTTCTTTTATAATGTTCACTTTATAATAATCAAAGAATAATATCACAAGCCCTGTTAAAGTTGTGCTTTGCTTTACATAGCTTTTATATTCTAGAAGGGCTCTGTGGAATCTGATTACATTTAAAGAATAAATGGGGAGTTTATCAAGTAAAGGAATGCTGCTGTATGTTTTGTAAGGTCAATATCTAACTTCTTGTTTACTTTGAGAGGTACCATGGCCAATGAGGGTACTGGACTTGAAATGCGAAGACTTAGAATCAAGTTCCACCTTCAACAGTCCTTCAGTATGGGACTGTAGGAAAGGTAATATGGCTAGTAGATACAATGTTGACTTGAAGTCAGGAAGACCGCAGCTCAAATATGGTATTAGGTACAAGTCACTTAAACTTTATGAGCCAAAGATTCCTCATCTATAAAATAGGGACAATCACAATGGCCTAGAAACAGAACACACAAATTAAGAAAAGGTAAAATTTGGTTATTAGTTTGATCTTTTGCTACGTGCCTAAGCACATGTGTCTCTCCTCTACTCAACAAATGCCACTGAGTCCCTTTTACCTTTAGAATCAAATACACACTCTTCTATTTGGCATTTTAAACCTTTATCAACCTGACTCCAACTACCTTTCCAAACCTATAAATTATTCCTCATCACATATTCTATGATCCAGGCAAACTGTCCATCTTACATGTAATAGATATTCCATTCTCTATCTCTTTGCTTGAATTATCTCCTATGTTTGGAATGCATTTTCTTCTCACTTCAGCCTCTTAGAATCTCTAATTTCCTCCAAAGCTCAACCTAAATGCCACTTCATAAATGAGGCCTCTTCCAATCCTTCCAGCAGTGCCTGCCCTCATCAAATTATCTTGTATTTATTTTATCTATACTAATGTGTGCATGGAGTCTCATATAGAAAACTATAAGGTCCTTAAAAGCATTAATTGATTCATTTTTTAATCCCCCAGACCTGGCACAATTCCTGGAAAATAATTGGCATTTGACAAATGATTTTTGATTATTGATTGATAGCAACTACCTTCTAGGATTGTCATGAAGATCAAAAGATTATAGATGTAGAGAAGGAAGTGGCCCTGGAAATCATCAAATCCAACCCCTTCATTTTATAAATGAGAAAACTGAGGTTTAAAAAGGCTATGTGACTTACCCAGGGTTATATAATTAATAAATATCTGAGGTGGGATTTGAGGGTTTTCCTGAGTCCAAGTCCAATGTTTTATTTATTACACCATGATGCCACAAATGACGTATATAAAGTGCTTTGTAAAACTGAAAGAACTATAATATATTTGAACCATCCTCCTTCTCATCTTCATCATCATCATCATCTCACTAAATTTCTCTAAGCCTCACAGATTTAGAAATGGAAGGAACTTCAGTGTGTTTCCTCTACTATAAATGGAAATAATTACTTACACCATGTAACTCATCAAGTTGATATGAGGAAAGCACTTTGTCATACCAAGTGCTACAAAATGTGTTATTATAATTGTTTGTTGTTGTTCAGTCATTCAGTCATGTCCAACTCTACCCCATGACTTTTTGTCCATGGGGTTTTCTTGGCAAAGATACTGGAGTAGTTTGGCATTTCTTTCTCATGTGTCCCCATTTTACAAATGAGGAACTGAGGCAAATAGGTGTTAAGTGACTTGCCCAGCTAGTAAGTAAGAGGCCATATTTGAACTCACACCTTCCTAACTCCAGGAGCAGTGCTTATCCACTGCACCATCTAACTGCTCCTATTTATTATTACTTTTGTGTAGTTATTATTGTTATTATTTTTCATAAATCAATTCTACAAGTCTGGTGATACAAATATAAGCAAGAAGAAAGACAGTCCATCCTCTTAAGTTGTTTACATTCTAATGGGGGAAGACAACACATAAAAATGTACTGAAGGGGGTGGGGAGGGCAGAGGAGAAGGAGACAACTGAACATGATGGTTAGATCTGGAGAAGCAGAAGCAGAACCAGGAGAGGAATGAAGGATGGCTGGTCTAGACCATTCCTCAAAATGGAGATTCCAGGAAGAACTTACCAATGAAAGAAGGGGGCCACAGAGGTGGGGGGATAGTCCAGGATGAGAAGCTATCAAGGCTGAGGGAACTTCCAGGGTGAGAAGGCAACTAGGCATCGTGGCAAAGTACAGAATTGAAGCACAGCTAGGAGAGCAATGAAGATGGGTAGCCTGGGACGTCCTCAAAATGAGATTTATATAAATTGATGTCATTAAAGCAGAGTACAACATTAACTTGAAAGTTTGACATCACCATAAAGTCTGTGCTCTGGAAACAATTAATCAAATCTATCTGAGCAAAGACATTCACTAAGATCCTAAAATAATTCCATGATGATAGTCAATTGTATAAAAAAAAAACCTATTGGACTCTTTCCTCATCAAAGGACAAGGCAGAGATATCCAACATTCCCAGTCCTAATCAATTTCATAAAATCTTAAACTCTTGGGGATATCAGAGGTCATCTAGTTCTACCTCTACCTTAAGAGGAGGAATTCCCTTTACAAAATCTCTGACAAGGGAAGCTGACATCAAGCTTCCACTAGAAGATCTCCATTGCTGGCAGCTTACTTCCTCTTGAGGAAAACATCCCACTTTTGGACAGCTTTAAGAGTCAGAAAGATTTTTCTAAGGTAGAGTTGAAATCTCTCTTCAAATTCTATTCAGTGCTCCTAATTCTGCCTTTTGGGAGCCAAGCAAAGCAAGTGTAATCCTCCTTTTGTGTGAAAACCTTTGAATGCTATCAGGCTTAGGGACCAAAATGAGCAACTTGTATCATTTTCCATAAGGCAGTTCAGAAAGGCAGACAACCAGAGGGAAAAACTAATGGCATTTCCTAAATGGTACTAGATTGTACTTGCAAGGTGCCCTCTGACTGATGATGAAGTTGTGAGAATACTTATTTGACTTCTCTTATGAGGGCAATATACTTCTTCAAACATGAATACACAGTCTTCTTTTTGACCAAAGAAAATATTCCAGGGGGGGGGGCGGGGTGGAGGGTGGGAAACGCTGTTATTTAAGACAGATAACAGCCCATGGAAATATTTGTTCAGCTGTAAGAGCTGCATATGTTAGACAATTGTATAAAAAGAACCATTAGGATTTAGGCTTCAAATGAAGGGGACTAAATCTCCCCAGATTATAGCAGATTATATAACTCCTCATACATAGAATGTCTAGATTTTTATCCTGACTGCTTCTTACAAGACAGTCTTTTATTGGGTGAGAATTACATATATATATATAATTATAATATATATATATATATATATATATATATATATATATTATTATATGTGTATATATATATATATATACACATATATATATATACCATTTGCAACTGGTTGGCATAATTGATTTTGGAGGGGGAGAAAACAACTTTGTATATGTTTAAATTAAAGCAATGTGGTCTACTATGTGTAACCCAGGTTCAAGTCTGAAACATTTACATAAGTCTCTTTTCATTGGCACAGAAAATGAAAACTTTCACTGTGTGCCTGTTTGCAAAGCTAGTGTTAAGAGGACCAACATTCCTTTTTTTTTTTCCCTTCCTGCTTTGAAACAGAACACACATAGTTTTAGATACTCTTCTAGGAGAGACCTACAAAGAAAACAGATCTTGGAAGGCAGACATGTAGGAGAAGAACAGATTCTCAGCATGCCCTAATTTCCAGCTTATCTCCCTAAAGTCTTCAAGGAATTTCCCGCTGGTTAGGATTGGGTCCTTTCTCTTTGGGGCAAATTGAAGTATCTCTCCCAGGAGTAGAGTTCATTCATTCATTCATCCTCTGTATTGTTTGGTATATTCTAATCTATATAATTTACCTGATTTCTGTTTGCTATATGCTTGGATAAATGGGTTTTTAGTCATTATTCATGATTTGGTCTTTTATACATCTAGCATTTTGTGGCAAATAATCAAGGCTCTGGATGTGGCTTGGGATACCCTTTCCTCTTTACAGGGAAATGACCAG
Source organism: Phascolarctos cinereus (assembly GCF_003287225.1). Lineage (NCBI taxonomy): Eukaryota > Metazoa > Chordata > Mammalia > Diprotodontia > Phascolarctidae > Phascolarctos > Phascolarctos cinereus. The sequence continues at coordinate 345,052,370 of NW_027555958.1, forward strand.
GAAAAGCTTGAAGCTTAAAAAAAATCATTCTCCAAAGCTTGACATATTTAGGGGAACAGACAAATATAACTGTTGTCAGGTACTGAGGAAAACAGAGTGGCCAGTCTCATGGCCATTTTTTTATCCCCTCTAAGCAGGAATCAAGATCTCCCTTGGTGAGGAGGTAGCATTTCCAAGATATCTCAAAGCCTCCTCACTAGCTACACTTAGACAAAGCCCTGTTGACGTACAAATAATTGACCTACATATTTCTTCACTGATATTGATGTAATCTCATGAATGGATATTCTTCTACTTTTAATTATGTATCTGTGATTCACCTCCCAGATAACCCAATTGTCCAAAAATAACAAAAAGCAAAATGTAAAACGGTTGAAAGGACAATAATATTGTAAGATTCAAAGGCATTTGAACACAATGAAGTATAGAAAACTTGAAACCATACTCAAAGTAAGAGACGTATTCAATTTCAAGAGGAAAATTTTGATTTCTGAATTTTACAAATATACTTATTCATTTGATATCAGTGTCTTTTTCTATGTTGTAATTACATGTACTTTGCTGAAGTCAAGATAATAAGATTCTAAAACTAAATTAAGAATAAAATAGCTTTGAAACAGAATTGTTATTTTCCAAAGTGATTTCCTAGTAAAATTTTCACAGAACCTACGCCTTCTGTTTTGTGGTGGAAATGGAGTCTAGCTTTTTAATGTAACGAATTTAGAAGCTAGTAAAATAGTAGGAGACCATTGGTTAAGGTTTATTCATTCATCGAGAAGACTGGTTTTTTAATTTATTTTTAGAGTAACTGATAATATTACTCTATTGGAAAACCTTGGGAAAATAAGAACAGCTATAGGAAATATTTTATGCTACAGCAAAAGTCCATATTATATGGGGTATGATATAGCCCTTGACAAGCATCCCATAACCTACAAGTTTCATAATTAGAGACATTAGCAAATCAATAGAAAATTAGGGAATAAGGATATGTAATCAAAGTTTTATGAATTTTATTTTATGTTAAAATATATTCAAACAAGGGCAGCTAGGTGGTACAGTAGATAGGGCTCCAGCCTTGGAGTCAGGAGGACCTGAGTTCAAATCCAACCTTAAAACACTTGAAACTTACTAGCTGTGTAACCCTGGGCAAGTCACTTAACCCCAAATGCCTCACCAAAAAAAAATAAATAAATAAAATATATTCAAATAAAATACTATAAGAAAAACATTATTAAATCCTTGGCTCACAAATTATGATGATAGAGACTGGGCCTATGATTTCATTGGTATAGGGAACTCCCAGATTAGGAAACCATCTTTTATGAATGCTTAGTCTTGGAAAGCCACCTAGAGCACTGAGAAGTAAAGAGATTTGCCCAGAGTCACACAGTCAATATGGATCAGACACGAATTCAAGTCTCCCTGTCTCCAAGGCTTGCACTCAACTGAACACACCAACCATGAGTCTCTTTATGTTAACAAATTCCTTTAAAAATTATAATTCCTATTTCTAATTACTTTAACCAAATTGCTTAAAATCCAAAGATCTAGGAATAAGAGTTTTGATTTAAGGCAAAGGAAGCACCAGGGTAAACATGAAGCAGGGAATTCAGAGTTGAAACATTCATTTGCACCAACTCCTGTATATATGCTAATTTAAAAGTCTGTAACTTGAGATTGTGTGCACCAATCTGCCTCCTCTCTTTCCTGGCTTCCTTCAGACCCAGTTCAAAGACCAAATTCTGCAAAAGGCCTTTCCTGGTCTTCCAGGCTTCCAGTGCCTTCCCTCTGAAATTCAATATACTCTCTATATATCCTGTGTGTACATAGACATTTGCATATAATGTCCCTCATTAGAATGTGATTTCCTTGAGGGAGGAGACAAGCTTTATTTTTTTTTACCTTTTTTTGTATCCCTAGTATTTAACACAGTTCCTGGGATATATTGAGTACTTTCTGATTAATTGTCCATATTTGAGTGTACAATCTCTTCCCAATAGACACAACTGAAATATTCCATCCTTATCTATATCTGCCAATGAAGGCAGCTAGATGGCACAGTGGATAGAAGCTGGGACTATACTTAAGAACACCTGAATTCAAATCCAGCCTCAGATACTAGCTGTGTGACTTTGAGCAAGTCACTTAACCTCTGTTTGTCTTAGGTTTATCAACTATAAAAGTGGGGACAAAAATAGCACCTACCTCCCAGGGTTGCTGTGAGGATCAAATGAGATAACACTTGTAAAACTTACCACAATGCCTGATCCATAACAGGCACTATATAAATGCTAGCTATTATTATCATTATTTCATTATTACCATCAATATCATCATCATCTTAAATGTGTTTCGGGAATTTTTTCACCAAAATCATTTCAATGACTCATGTTAAGCTGATTAAATATGACCAAAGATGATTTTTGTTATTTTGAAATTTTTTCTTATTAAAAGCCATTTTTAAAAAAGCTTATACATGAAATGCTACCTTCAATTTTATCTATTTTATTCCTTTTAAGAGACTTGATCAAATACTTTACTGAAAGCCAGGTATACTATGTCTATCACCTTCTCCTGTTCTAACAGTTCAGCAGTCTGTTTAAAAAAAAAAAAGGAAATGAGGTTATCCTGGAATAATATTTTCTTGAACTCATTTTGGCTAGGTTATACCATAGCGTAGTTTCAAGAATAGCTGGCTCTGAGGACTTGAAATGAAATCTAGACTCTGCTATTTACTTTTTCTGTCACCTGAGACAAGACACAAAAGGTATCCTGACCTAAGTTTCTTCATCAATACAATAAGGGGGCAAAGTTGGACCATCTCTAAGGTCATATCTAGCTCAAAATCACACATCTATGATTATTAAACCTATGTGAAATGACTAACTAATGAATATGATAGTATCTGAGAACAGGTTTTGGATTCCACATATAATTTAAAATATAGGCGGGAACAGAGTAAACCTACAGAAGACTGCTAAGAATGTCTTTTCTTGAAGTATCATAAATCCAGTTATGATAGGAATGTTGTTTCCCTTTTAAACTTAATTTTATTGTATTTATTTCTGTAAAAAACTCTCCACTTTAATATAATCAAAATATATACTTTATCATTTGTGATCCTCTCTATTCTTTATTTGGTCAAAAACTTTATTCCTATCCATAGATCTGATAGGTAATTTTTGGAGTTTATTTTTGTGAAAGGTGTGAGGTACTGTTCTAAATCTAATTTCTTCCATGGTATTATCCAATTTTCTCAACAGTTTGTCTCAAATAGTGAGTCCTTATCCCAGTTGCTGGTATCTTTGTGTTTATTGAATATTAAGATATTAGATATACTTACTTCAGTATGTTGTACCTAATTTGTTCCATTGATTAGTCTATTTTAACCAGTAAAATTTGTTCTGATAATTACTGCTTTGTAGTATAGTTTGAGATTTAGCACTGCTAGGCCCCTTAGTTTCCATTTCTTTTCATTAATTCTCTTGAGATTTTTGGCCTTTTGGTTTTCTGCTATATGATTTTCATTACTATTTTTCCTGGTTCTGTAAAGTACTCCTTTGATAGTTTGTTATGGACACTATCTTCATATAAGGAAAGTCAGGAACTAGAGTAGAAAAGCATGATGGAGAGCATTCAGTGAATATCAAGGAGTCAGAAACAAAAACAATATTGGATTGGAGTTTACTATGTGAGTTCAGGAAATAGATTCTAAGCCTAGAACAGAGGTATAGTATAGTAGGGGAAGGAAATAAGCATTTATAACAGTGCCTTCTATGTGGCAGGTACATTGCTAACTGCTCTTCACAAAAATTATCTCATTTGGTCCTCAAAACAACCTTATAAGGTAGGTACTATTATCTCCATTTTACAGTTTAGGAAACTGAAGCAAACAGAAGTTAAGGTTAAGAGAATTCAAGTCTTCCTGACTCCAAGCCCAGCACTCTATCCGCCAGGCCACCAACAGCCTCTGGAGTACAGGGAACTTCATTTTTTCCAAAAATCTGTAGGAAATGTCTTTGCCAAAACCAAGATAACCAATAAAATTTATAGAATCTCTAGATTCATCCTTTAAAAGTGAAGGATCCAGCATGAGGAAATATTAGTTTTGATCTGACTGTCATAATAGCAAAGAATTCATTGCTATGGCAAAAATTATGGAAATATAGTGGAAGTGACCATTCAGTCTTAGAGTCTGTGGTAAAGAAGGAAAGAAACAGCAAAATAGTCTAACATGAAATCTAGATTTCAGGACAGAAGATTTCAGAAGTGCAGAAGAAGGATAGTTTATATCCTCTGTACTAAAAATTCTATAGGGGAAAAGAACCTAGCAGGAATGGGAAATCCTGGAGAATAAAATTATTTTTTTTTAAACTGAGTCTTCCTACTTTGACCAGGCTAGAAGTGACTCTGCAGGCTCTATACCACTACTGATCAGCACAGGATCTTTAACTAGCTCCATTTCTGACTTGGGTCAGTTTTGCCCTCTTAGACAGCCTGATGTCCCCCTGCTCCCAAAGGCTCACCACTTTAGTACAAGACAGTGTAGATACCTTGTGTAGATACTTTTCCTACTCAAAACTTTCAAGCTCAAGCAATCATCAGGAAATACTGGTGTGTGCCTCCAGGAAAATTAAATTTTTAATACAAAAAGAGAAGGAATTCTGAGGAAGAAAAAAAAGTAGATATCTAAAAAGGCTGATTAGGTCTGATACACAAGATACATAAATACTTAACAGAAATATACATAGAAATAAACAGAAATACACACAAGAGCCATTCCCCAATGAATAAATGGTCAAAAGATATAAAGAGTTCTCAAAATAATATCTGAAATTTATTAGAAAACATATAAATCACACTAGTAATAAGAGAAACACAGATCAAAACAAATCTGAGATTTTACCTATTCAAAGATGACAAAAGAAAAACATAGTAAAAATAGGAGTATGCAAAGACAGCAATATTAATACAAATGCAAATTAATCAAAAAATTCCAGAAAGGAATTTGAACTGTGCTATTTAAAAAGTGACAAAAATGTCCAAATTCTTTGATTCAGAGACCCAACTACTTAGTATATATACCCCAAGGAGGCAAAAGACAGAAAGGTTGCATATGTTCCAGAATAGTCGGCTGCACTTTTTGTGGTAGCAACTGAAAACAAAGTAGATGATCATCATTTGGGAATGGTTAAGCAAATTCTAATGCATGAATGTAATAAAATATTACTGCATTCTAATAAATTACAAATGATAATACAGAGAAGCATGAGAAGACATATAAACTGATGCAAAGTGAAATAATCAGAACCAAGAAAGCAATTTATAAAATGACAAAAATGTAAATAAAAAAGAATATAAATGAAACTAAAGGAAGTATAATTATATCAATCGAGCTTAAAAAGAGTTGATAAAGGCATCTCTCTTTCATCAGAAAACAGATGGAGGACCATGGGTATAGAATTTTGCCTTCTATTGTCAGACATAGGCAATATGTTTTTAGTTTTGCTGAAAGTTTTAATTACTATTTCCTTTTTGTTTCTCAGGGAGTGCTAAACACCAGAATGAGATAAAGTTTGCAAGAAAAGCTAAGGACAACAAAAGAAGTTTTTATATACATTTTTAAAAGATATATTAGACAAAAGTGGAGGCTAAAGGAAAGGGTAGGAGATGCTGTAAGGTCTCTGTTGGAGTCCCTGATGAAGGATTTCAAAAAGTCTTTAAGTGTCCCTAAAGAAGCTACTGAGGTAGACTGTAAGACCCTGAGAAGTGCCAAAAGAGGCTCTGAGGTAGGTACTAAGGAAGTGCTGTGGAATCCCTGAGAGAGAAGGTTCATTCTGCTTCAAAAAAAACAGTTCTGAGGGCATTAAATTACAAAAAGTTCCAAAAAGAAGGAGGATATAAAAGGTATAGTAAAAAATCATGGATCTTATCATTTTCTAACAGAACACATATTTATACTCACACAATTCACTTAAAGGCAAAAGAAATATAAGCTCCCACTGTGTTTAAAATGCCTCAAAATGAATTCTGGAATGACAGAACCCACAAAAGGGCAAGGTGAAACAATTTCCAGCCCAAGATAACTTAGAAGGACTGCAGGAAAGATCTGCCTTGCTTGGATAAAAGCAGAGCACAAGGTAGCACAGGCAGTATCTAGGCAAGCCAGTGGGAGGCTTCTAGCTCTAGTGTATATCAGTAACCAAGGCCCCATGGTCTGTGCTCAGCAGGCCAGAGGCACAGCTGGCCAGCAGTGAAGCCTCCAACCCTGAGGCAGCAGGCTAGTGGTAAGGCCTGGCAGACCCAGAAGTACCTGTGCAGCCAGCTAGACCCAGCAGAGGCAGCCAATGACCAAACCTTTGCTCCCTGCCCAAACATCCCCCCTGCAAGAAATTTGGGACAGTGTCCTGTACCCCAGAGCTCAACTTTAAAGTCATGAAATAGTTTGGAAAATGAGCCAAAAAAAAAAAAAAACATGACCATAAAAAACTACTATGGCAATAGGAAAGATCAAAGTCCTTAGAAAAAAACAAAAATGTCAAAACACCTACATACAAAGCTTCAAGGAGAAATGTGAATTGGTCTCAGGCCCAAAAAGTCCTCCTGGAAGAGCTCAAAAAGGATTGTAAAAATCAAATAAGAGAAGTAGAAGAAAAATTGTAGGGAAAAAATGAGAGTTATGCAAGAAAATCATGTAAAAAGATCTACAGCTTAGAAAAAGAAAACATCTCCTTAAAAAGTAGAATTGGCCAAATAGAAAAGGAGGTACAAAAGCTAACTAAAGAAAATAATTCCTTAAAAATCAGAGGGGTGGAGCCAAGATGGTGGAGTAAATGCAGGGACTTGCTTCAGCTCTCCCCCAAACCCCTCCAAATACCTATAAAAATCACTCTAAACAAATTCTAGAGCAGCAGAACCCACAAAAAGACAGAGTGAAAAAAATTTTCAGCCTAAGACAACCTGGATGGTTGATTGGAAAGGTCTATCATGCCAGGCTGGAAGAGAAGCACAGTTCGACATCGGCCATGCAGGCAAAGACTGGGCCTCAGCAAACCTAGAGCAGGCCTCAGAGGACTGAATCAAGGGGAGCTGTGGCAGTGTCCCAACTTCTCAGTCCACAAACACCAAAGACAACTTATGTCAGGAGGAAAGGTCTGTTGAACCTTGGTGAGAAAGGCTCAGTCTAGCCCCAGTCCTGGTGTAGCCCCAAGACAGCAGCTGTTTCCAGAGGTCTCTGCCCACAGACAGAAGGGGGATCAAGTGGCTGATCAGAGAGGGATTGCAGGGATGTCTTTGCTAGTGCTGAGGCAGGATTCTCTTGCTTTGCCTGTGCCTGGATCTGGGTCACAGTTCTGGGTGGTGGTCCTGGGGCAAGGGGGAGCACTGGCATAGTGGAGCTTGTGGTGGTGGTGAAGAGAGAATCCTCCTTACAGTGCCAGGCAGAAAAGAATGCTTGTGGTCACTCATAGACCAGAGCACAGGCCAGAAAAGAAATAAACACCTCGTCTTTGATCATATCACCTTGGAAGAACTGAAAATTTATAGGTCCCTAGTAGGGAAAACAGATGCACAAACCCCCTGAAGCTTGGGACAATACATTCTCCACATTGGAAGCAGACCCCTACCTTAACAAAGAGTTTAAAAGTTAAGTAATTGGTGGGAACATGAGCAAACAGCAAAAAAAAAAAATCATACCACAGAATCTTACTTTGGTGACAAAGAAGATCAAAATGTACAACCAGAAGAAGACAACAAAGTCAAAGCTCCTACATCCAAAGCTTCCAAGAAAAATGTGAATCAGTTCCAGGCTATAAAAGAACTCAGAAAGGATTTTGAGAAGCAAGTAAGAGAAGTAGAGTTAAAACTGGGAAGAGAAATGAGAGTGGTACCAAAAAAAAATCATGAAAAACAAGTCAACAGCTTGCTAAAGGAGACCCCAAAAAATACTGAAGAAAAATAATGCCTTAAAAAATAGACCAACCCAAATGGCAAAAGAGGTCCAAAAAGCCAATGAGAAGAATGCCTTAAAAATCAGAATTGGCCAAATGGAAAAGGAAGACCAAAAGCTCACTAAAGAAAATACTTCCTTAAAAATTAGAATGGAGCAAAGGGAGGTTAATGACTTCACGAGAAATCAAAAACTATAAAGCAAAAGCCAAAAGAATGAAAAAATAGAAGACAATGTGAAATATCTCACTGGAAAAACAACTGACCTGGAAAATAGATGCAGTAGAGAGAATTTAATAGTTATTGGACTACCTGAAAGCCATGATCAAAAAAAGAGCCTAGATATAATCTTTCAAGAAATTATCAAGGAAAACTGCCCTGATATTCTAGAACCACGGGGTAAAATAGAAATTGAAAGAATCCACTGATCACTTCTTGAAAGAGATTCCCAAAAGGAAAATTTCTAGGAATATTATAGCCAAATTCCAGAGTTCCCAGGTCAAGGAGAAAATATGGCAAGCAGTCAGAAAGAAACAATTCAAGTATTGTGGAAATACAATCAGGACAACATAAGATTAGGAGCTTCTGCATTAAGGGGTGGGGGGGTTTGGAATATGATATTCCACAGGTCAAAGGAGTTAGTATTAAAATCAAGAATCACCTATCCAGCAAAACTGAGTATAATCCTTTGGGGAGGAAATGGATATTCAGTGAAATAGAGGTCTTTTAAGCATTCTTGATGAAAAGACCAGAGCTGAATAGAAAATTTGACTTTCAAATACAAGACTCAAGAGAAGCATGAAAAGGTAAACAGGAAAAAGAAATCATAAGGGACTTATTAAAGTTGAACTGTTTACATTCCTACATGGAAAGATGATATTTGTAACTCATGAGACCTCTGTCAGTATTAGGGTACTTGGAGGGGGAAAAAATATATTGATGGATAGATAGATAGATAGATAGATAGATAGATAGATAGATAGAGATAGATAGATAGATAGAATGATAGATAGATGGCACAGGGTGAGTTGAAGATGAAGGGGTAATATTTGGAGAATAAAATTAGGGGGTGAGAGAAGATTATACTGGGAGAAGGAGAAAGGGAAAGGTAGAATAGGGTAAATTATCTCACATAAAACAGACAAGAAAAAGTTTTTACAGTAGAGGGGAAGTGAGGAAAGGTGAGAGGAATGAGTTAATCTTATTCTCATTGGATTTGGCTTACAGAGGGAATAACATGCACACTCAGTTGGGTATGGAAATCTATCTTACCCTACTGGAAAATAGGAGGGAAGGGGGGATGATAGAAGGGAGGGAAGATTAAGGGAGGAGAGAGAAGCAAACACTTCTGAGGAGGGACAGGGTCAAAAGAATGAACAGAATAAATAGGGGGGAAGGGATAGGATGAAGGGAAATATAGTTTTTCGCAACATGACTACTATGGAAGTGTTTTGCGTGGCCACACATGCATAACCTGTAGCGAGTTGCTTGCCTTATCAATGAGGGTGGGTGGGGAGGGAGAGAAAAAATTTAGAACCCAAAGTTTTAAAAACAAATGTTAAAAATTGTTTTCACATGCAACTGGGAAATAAGGTATACAGGCAAAGGAGTATAGAAATCTATCCTGCCCTACAGGAAAATAAAAGGAGAAGGGGATAAGAGAAGGGGGGTGGAGATAGAAGGGAGGGCAGATTAGGGGAAGTGGTATTAAGAATACACGACATCCTGGGGTAGGGGAAGGGGAGAGATGGGGAGAAAATTTGGAACTCAAAATCTTGTGAAAATGAATGTTGAAAACTAAAAATTAATAAAAACAGACAAGCAAACAAAAAGGAATGTCTTGGAAATTTTAAGTATTCCCTCTCTTTACCTTCAGATAAGATTAAACCTACATGAACTCATGCAGATGAAAATGTCCCAAAATTCTAGAAAGAAGGCTTTCAAAATAGAATTCTGTTCAATTAATGTTTATTGGTCCTTCACAAGTTGCCAGAAACTATTGTTGAGGCCAAGAGGAGATACCGTATAAAATGTAGATAGTACTCCTACCTTTGGAAAGCTTAAAATAGAAAATAAACTAGACAGAAAGCAAATAAAATGATTAATTTTATTCAACTATATATTTGTGACACATAAATGTATACATATTGATCATTCTTCAAACATATAAAGGAATACATATTCATCATATCTCTTAGTCCATGTCGCAATTCCTTGAAAACAGTAAACAATAAATATTTATTGAATTAAACTGAAGATGTGTAAATTCACTTATTTCCAAAGTTCTTAATATAACTTGCCCAAGGGCAGAGAATAAGTAAGTTTGATTCAGGACTCACAGAGCAATAAAGATAATGATGGAAATATACTTTTTAAAGTTTTCTTTTTAAAATGTAATGTCCCTTTATTAGGATTGTTTTTATTTATTTATTTTACTATTTTTTGATTCAATAAAAGATGTTCTTAAATTATAAAAAAAATCATAACTGTGAATGTGAATTGGATGAACTCACCCATAAAACAGAAGTGGATAGTGGAGTGGATTAAAAACCAAAAAACTACAAATGTGTCTCCAAGAAACACATCTGAAGCAGAAAGACACACACAGAGTAAAAGTAAAAGGCTGGAGCAGAATATATTATGCTTCAGCTAAAGTTAAAAAAAAAAAGCAGGGGTAGAATAAAGGTTGTCTTATTTTTTAGTGCTTAGCAGAAGGTCTGGCATATCATAAGCACTTAATAAATGCTTTTTCATTCCATTCCAAGGGAAACATGCATGGCAGAGGTGTTTAACAATGTAAAGGTAGATGTTCAATATAAAGTTTAAATACAAAAGTAATTCTATGCAGATGACAAAGCTGTCTCTCTAGTTGCTCCTAAGTTTGGGTAGCATTATGCTGACTGCATCAAACCCCAGAATGCTACAAGGCTGTAGATTCATAGCCACTCAAAAGAGTCCAACCTAACTGTTTACACAAGAGTAAATCAAATGGCCCTGGCTGACACAACAGATGACCCAAGGCCACATGATTATTCCTCGTTCAGAATTGTCCATCAAAAGTTGGGTAACAAGATGGGTTCTGTAACAAGATGAGTAAGGTACTAGACACCTCTGTTGTCAAATGGAAATAGAAACTCCAAGAATGTGCTGCCTAGGCCCCTCAGGCACTAGTGCCCTGCCTGAACAAGTTATGACATTGCCAGTGGGTGAGACCTCTAGTCTGAATTTTAATGTATGACCCCTACTGCTAACTCTATGGGGCCTTGCTTATGACAACTTAGCTCTTGAAGAATGTTGCTTCACATAGCTTACTAATAGTTATTTTCATTGTGAGGAAGGTATATGCAACTGGACTTCAGCAGCTATTAGCTCAGTGATTAAGGATACCCTAAAGGAGATGAAGATCCTTCTAAGTTTTCCCAATAGGCTGAATTTCAAGCTACATGGCTGGCCTGTGAGAAAGCCATGAAGGATGGAGCAGATAAAATTATATTTATACTGATTCATGGATATATGGATTCAGCTGAGTGGTCTAGGGTCTGGAGAGAGGGTAAGTAGACAATTAAATGCTCTGCATTTTGAGGTCAGGATCAGCAGAAAAATATTTCTAATGCTTTTCATAGAATACAGGTTTTTTGGGGCATATTAGTACACATCATAGACAACATAACAACATCTGCTGAAATAAATAGCCAAATTGATGCCCTCACAAAAACAGAGAAGTATAGGGATGAGGTTCATGATCAGTTTTGATGTGGAAGCCAGGATGCCATGTTGAGGAGGATATAGAATCATATAATGTCTAACCAAGGATGATGCAACCACATCTATCCAATGATATTCTTCATACCAGAGCATCCACTGTTGAGGGACTAGTATAATGTGATCCCATGTGGTTCTTTACCTGTCCCTGATTGGCAAATTGATTAAAATTAGTTTTCTTCTTCTATGTAAAGGCAAGATGTTTACCTTTATTGCAGACTACATCTAATCAGAGAATGGGATTGCAGTGCCAACTTACTGTGGTACTGCTGCAGCCACTAACAAGACCCTTAAGGAACACATCCTTTTTCCCTCTAGGTTCCTTGTACTATTGCCTATAATGAGGGTACCCATTTTACTGCAAAGGTTTGTAATTGGATCCAACATCACTATATTCATGTGTTTTCCATCTCCCAGGCAGTTGATATCCTGGAATAGTGGAATGAACTCTAAAAGAAATAGCTTCATCATCACATCCCATCACATCAAGGATGTGGGTCTTATTTTCTAGAGGCTTTGCCTCTGATAAAAACAGAACTACCCCACAAGAAAATGGAAGGCTCTCTACATTGTTTTTTTTCAAATCTATCCTTCAGGAGGACTTGAAATGACCAAGATGAACTACTTTTTTTTCCAATTTTAACATTTTTATTGATTTTTAATTTAACGTTAAAATACAATCTAGACTACAAATGGCTAGTATCTACAACAAGATTGTTCACGGTGACTATCTTCTATTTTTCAGTCACTTAAATTGGCTAATAGGGTAGCATTAATTTTAAGCTGAAAGTCCAATATCATCCCCAAATTTCAAAGTTATTTGTATATTTTCTTTAATAATACATTAAGAAAAGTAAATACTTGTACTTTTGAAAGAACTCACTGAAATAAACATTGGAAATGAAAGAAAAGGAACTAGTATATGTTTGGGAAAACAAGCAAAGGATTCTTTAACTTTACTGTTTAGACAAGCAGATCTTTTTAACTCAGAAAAAAGTTCAGGATGGTCTACTTTTAGACATAATCACAGTTGACTTTCTCCAGCCTTTCCTTATTCCTTCCTTTGTTCAGGATCACCTAAGTCTCAACATACCTGCCTCTTTAGAAGGATCCATGCAACCTAGGGAAATGGTTTCAGTCCCTACCATTTGGCAGATTTTCTTTCCCCTGGGCATGGTTTGGACAGCTCTTTCCCAGAAAATGAAGATCAAGGGATAAAATTATTGGGAGAAATTTTTCTTTATAATCACATGACAAGGCAAAATTATCTTTTTATAATCATGGTGATCTGAAATTTACTTGGAAAAAAAAGTCTTTTAAATTAGTAGTAAACTTAAATCCCTAGATGAATGACAAGGGAAGTCATCATCCAAGCCCAATAATAGAATAGACCCTCAGTAGAAGACTTTGAAAAGGCCAAAATTTGGTATCATTCTCCTTGACTGATGTTCCTAGGGAGAAGGAGATTTTGGCAAGTAGGCCTAGGAACATTAATTGGGTTGCAGTTTGAGTGAGTCCCAATATAAATTATACTAAAAAAAAATCAGCATGACCAAGTTGGATTTATACCAAAAATATAAAGATGGTTCATTGGAACATAGATTTAAAGTTATAAAGGACCTCAGAGTAATCTAGTCCAACCCCCTCGTTTTACAGATAAAGAAACTAAAGCTCAGAAAATTTTAATGCTTTGTCCAAGGTCACACAGGTACTAAATAGTGGTGGAAGAATTTGAACCTGATAAAATAACAAGATTATACCAATAAATACAAAAAAAATTAGCAAAAATATACTATTTATTTATGGTTAAAAATTCTTTAAAGCTATAATAATAAATGGACAAATATATATATGTACTCTAATGTATCTACCGAAAACTAAGAGTTAGCATAATGTGTAATGTAGAAATACTAGAAGCTTTCTCAGTAAGAAGTGGGGTAGAGCAGAGATGTCCACTGTCTCCATACACTATTATTCAACAATGCCAGAAATATTAGTTCTAGCAAGAAGACAAGAAAACAAATTAAGAGAATAACCATGAAGCATATTTATCTCTATTTGTAAATTACATAATGATTTACTTAGAGAACTCATTAAAATTAATGGAGACAATTATCCTTTAGTCTTAGAAAAGCAGTATGATGCAAAATAAATCCACAAAATCATAAAAATTCCTGTGTATTATTAACAAAACCCAGGAGCAAAATGTAGCAATAACAACTATTTAATTTAATTTATATAGCAGAATACATTAAGTATATGGAAGTTAACCTACCAAGGCAAATATAGGGCTTATACAGATAAAACTATATAGAATTTTTTCATGGAAATAATCAGAAACCTAAAAAAAGGAGAAAGATTTCATTTTATGGCTGAAAACCATCAATATAATTAAAATTGCAAAATTATCCAAATCACTCTTTGGATTTCCCAAAGGTAATTTTTTGGTGGGAGAAGTAAGGGGTCCTGGCATGTCACTTCATTGTGTGGGGAAATCTTGTGGAAATCTCTACCATTGATGTAACTTCTATTTGTATAGAATTCCCTTGAGTATCAAGAGAGTAAACTCGTGACTTACCCTGAGTCACATGACTAGTATATATCAGAGACTAGATTTGATTCTAGATCTTCCCAACTTCAAAACTGGCCCTTTATTCACTACACTATTCTGCCTCTCACCAAAGATTTGCTTTGTAGAATTAAACAAAACTCATTTGGAGGAATAAAAAGTGATGTAAAATGATGAAAAGAAGTAGGAAAAAGAACATAGCCCTACTATTTTTCAGACTATTTTTGATTCTATCTAGTATTGGATAAAAAATAGAAATTTGGTCAGTAGAACAAGATAAATGAGCAAGACCTAGGAAAAAAATATACACATCAATCCAGTGTTTAATAGACCAAAGAACGCAAATAACTAAGGAAGGAGTTTCTTATTCTTATTTCTGTGAAAACTGAAAATTAGTCTAGGAAATTATAGAACTATACCAGCAACTCATGCCACACTCTACAGTAAACTCCAAATGGAAAAGTAATCTAAACATTAAGTTATGTGTATATACACACACATACATGACATATACACAAATCTAGAGGAGAGTGGAAGGTTATATACTTCACAACTGTGAAAAGATTTAAAGAAGTGATTTGCTTGTTGGAAGTAGGCCAGAAGTCACCAGCCTATTTCAGTTTTCTCTGTCCAGCCCCTGTAATTTGCATGGACAATGATTTGTATAATGGCAATGGAAAATCTTTAAAGGGTTTGTTGTTGTTTTTCCCCACTCTAAGTCAAATTACAGTTAAAACTAAGAAATTCTGAGCAGCAGCAAATGAGCAGCTCACATGGCAGAAAAATACCTAAGACCTTTTTCATAGCTAACTGGCTAAGTGTAGGTCACTGGCGTCAGCATCTCAAAAGAGCTGATCACTTTGACAGATCATAACTGACATCTTTGTACTGGAAGCTTCCACAGGTTAGCAAAGAAGCCATGTCATAGCTAGAGGCAGTAGGTGGTAGCAGAGAGCAGCAACTCAGTTTCAAGTGGTTCAGAATTGATGTCCAACAGAGAACAGGACCACCACCACCACATCATTATAGCACATCAACAGCTCTGCACCATCTTACATCTATGAGGAGGTATATTAGGCTCACTTGTGTTTCTTGGCCACAAGAAGTCTCTGGTCATATATATACATACATACACATACATACATATATACATATACATACATATATACATACATACATATATATACATATATATATATGTATATGTATATATATATTCCTTCTGTACATCTTCTCCCCCACAGGTGGTATGGTAATAATGAGTTTGGGTGGATCTATCTTGTTTACACTATTTTAAATGTCTTTTCCTTTGAACTAATTTGTCCTCCAATTGGATAAAAAAAGAAAATATATTGCTAAGGGCTCTGAGTGGATAGTGTTTAGGAGATTCTAACCCACAAAGTACTTTGAACCTGAGGTATTCTTCTGGAGAGGGTTGAGAGGGATGGAGGAAGAAATTAGCCAGGGAAAGTAACAGAGAAATACAAATGACAAAATGGACATTTTCATCATATAATATTTTAAAACAACAAAACCAACAAAATTAGAATTACAAGAAAAGATATGGGATAAAAAAAAGTCCCTACATAAAATTTCTGCTTAAAGTTTGAAATCTATAAGGAATGAACACAAATATATAAAAATGAGAAGTATTCCACAGTAAACAAGTAGTCAAAGGTTCTACTCAAAGAGTTTTGAAAAGGAGAAATGCAAACTGTCAACAACTATGTAAAAACTTGTTCAGAATCACAGAATTTGAAGGCTAAAAGGATTCTCGTCAACCATCTGGTCCAATATACACTTGAAAGGAATGTCCATCATAGCATAAATAAAATAGATAGATAGACAGATAGAACATTTATTAAACATTTACTTGTTATGTGCCAGATACCGTACCAAGCTCTGGGGGGTACAAATACAAGCAAAAATATTAGTCCATACCCTCAAGGAATATGGACTTCTAATGGAAAAAGACAACATTCAAAGGTGAGAAGTAGAGCAGAGGCAAGTTTATCTCCACAGGGACCAGGCTGCTGGCAAGGACATAGAGAAGTCCAGAGAATAAGCAGTGGAGAAGGGAGTGAAATAAGCATGACCCAGTACACCTCATGAAATGGTGGCACAAACCAGGGACTCACCAATCAAAAGTGAGGGCCACAGGTTAAAGACATCTCCAGGTCTGGAAAGGTGCTATTATAAAGGTGGAGAAGACATATCTGATGAGCTATTTATTGTCAAAGTTCTGCATGAAAACTTCCAAGGAATGGGAACCTGCCATGTCTTCAGACAATCCATTTCATTTTTGGACAGTTCTCATTGTTAGAAAGTTTTTCCTTAAAATAAGATTAAATTGGCCTCTCTTCAACTTACCATTGCTCCTGGTTCAACCCTTAGAGTCCAAGAGAATAGTCTAACTATTTTTTGACATGATAGCCCTGGTTGTTTTTCTTTATTCCAAGGGGGGTTCGATCTATGTGGGATAACTGTGATGTAGATACAAAAGACATCAATAAAATATATTTTTTTAAAAATTAGGAATAGTGAGCAAGCTGCCTTTTTTCCTCTTTATTTTTAAAAGTTTGTTACAAGAGATGACTTACTAGATAAGAGAGGGGGAAGAATATATCCAATATTTGAATTAGATATAAAAATGAAATAAATCAATAAGAAGAATATTAAAAAGAATATCAAGGAAATATGACTCTTATATAACCATAGAGCTCAGAATACCTTTCAGAGCCTCTTGGCTTTTTTCCTTAATACCCAACCTAAGGGAAAAGCTGGAACAGAATATCTGGTCCTATACTTCCTACCATCAATATAACTGGAGTCCTCTTATTACTCATCATGTATTTTTTTATGACTCTATTGACCCATCCATCCAGGATATGCCCTTTTACACAAATTCTAACAGTTGTAGAGAACTTTCATCAATACTACCCCTACAAACTAAAGCTTGAGATCCAATGAATGATGCTGTTTTAGTTGCTCCATTTCAATAAGTCAGGCAGGGGTACAGTGCACCTGGCTTCTGACTATGCCAACAATTCAGAGTACTGTACCGGTCATTTTGCTAACATGTTATATTCCTAGAAGTGTATCTCTTGACCCCATACAGCCCTTACTACCTCAAAATCCATGCACTGGACCCTAGCTTCACCCTCTCAATTCTTTCATTATGAGAAGCCCTGGCTCTTAACCTAGCCCCCGGTTAATGGTTGCTTAGGTCCCAGTTTGGATCTTAACTCCCTTAGGAATGGGATTTTCTCTCAGCTCTATGGTGGTTGCCCCGATCACTGGCTTATCTTGCCCCCCCCACAAGAGATACATACCAAATAACACAGTCCTTCATTTCTTTATTTAAAAAAGAGGCCATATACTATTCAGGAGATGAAAAAGAGGAAGCCCCTCAGACTCTGAAAATGGCATTCACAGAAATCCTGCTTTTGCAATGCACAGAACCAATCTAGACTCTTTTCTTTGTTTTGGCATGTGACACCTGCTGCATTACGACTCTTATAGCATTAATGTATATTCTACCAAGGAATAAGGAAGGCATGGTCACCAAAAAAAACACTATTACCTGATCTATATCCGCAGGGTATTATTCTCATGAGTTGAGTACTACTATCATCCCCTCCCCGCCCAACAAAAACAGTACTATGTTGAAAAAGGATTTAGCAGTGATTAAGACTGTCCTAGGAAAGGCTTCATTGCAAAGTGTATAAAGAACCAGTTGTAAAGTCTAAAAACCTGATTCAAGTCTGGCTGTGCAATCCTGAGTAGATCCTTTATCCTCTCAGTGCCTCAGACAACTCTCTGAGATTATGAATTTCAAAACTATTGCTGATAAACACTAGCAAAGGGAGTTTCCTCAACAGCAGTTCTCTAACCCAATGAAAAACACAGATGGAGAAGGAGAGGGAGGGAAGGAGAAACAAGGAGAGGAGAGGGAAAGAGGGAGGAGGAGTGGGAGAGGGAGAGGAGAGGAGAGGGGAGAGAGAGAGAGAGAGAAGAGAGAGAGAGAGAAGAGAGAGAGAGAGAGAGAGAAGAGAGAGAGAGAGAGAGAGAGAGAGAATCCAGTTAAGATCTCAACAGACCACAGTACAAGATCCATATTCTATTGGGAACATATGCAAATTGTCATACCACTACAGCATCTGTAAGAATCTGTGAAGGCACACAATGTTATCTTGCTAGCAAGTCATCTAAGACTGATTATAGACCAAAAATCCCATCTGCCAACACTATCTAGTGGCCAGCTTGGATCAAACTGGGCAAAGCAATTTTTGAGTTTTACACAGTAGGTGGAAAGCCTCATGAAAATCTTGATTCAGGTGGTGACAGAGTGAATCTTGAAGACCTTGTGATGTATGTAACCACTGGTTATGTCCCTATGATCCTGATATCATATATTGTTAGACTTTCTAAGAAATCTTCCTTGTTCACCGGGATATGCCACTATAACTTTAACCATCAATCCCTCCCCACAAATATGCCACATAATCTCCTATCTGAAGTGACCTTTTACCTCATAGATGGCCTGATATTTTCAAATGAAAGTGATATAATTCTATGCATTGTACAAATTGTCTTGGAATGGTTCTTTCCATACAGAGTAGAACTCTTTCCTCTGAGGAAGAAGGAGCCTACATGCTATGTGCAATAATGAGAGGATCCACAGGTATCATTAAGAGAGGGAGGCATCAATTAATAACCATGGTCAGTAATGGTTCAGATGATTGTCAGATCTACTCCCACCTTACTCCTCAATGATTATGGAAATGGACATATGACAACCTATAATGATGATGATAATATTAACAATAATAACTAATATTTATATGGTACTTTAAGATTTTCAAAGAGTTTTACATGGGTCAACTCATTTGAGGAGTTATGAAAATTGATGAAAAACTAATTATCAGAAGTTATGCTATCATCCTTGACAGAGAGCCTTCTGAGACATGCTAAATCAAATAACCAGGTGTATTATTAAACCAATACACACTTCCGATAATTCATCTGTGGCCAAATAAAATTTTTTGAAGGAACTGAGAAAACATTAGTAAGGAATATGAAGTCCTGAGCAGGAAACCTAAGACCTCATGTGCCAGCAGTAATCTGAGTACTACTTGAAGACTTTCAAGAAAAAGGATTTGGAAAGTGGATAGAAGATCATGTCACAGAATGGAACATAGATTCCTATACCACAGCTTAAGATGTCACGTCAAGCTGTTGACCAGTGATAGACTATATCTACCAAGAGCTGGCAATAACCAATATAGCAGTTATTATATTATAGCATTCCTATAGTGTTTTAATGCTTGGAAAGCATTTTACCTATGTTAACTTATTTGATCCTCCCAACAGTTCTATAAGGTAGGTGCTTTTATTATTCCTATTTTACAGATGAGGAAATTGAGACAGAGAGATTATGTGACTTGCCCAGGATTACATAGTGAGTCAGGTACCTGTGACAGAAGTCAAACTCAGGACTTCCTAATTCCAAACCCTGCACTCTATCCACAGTGCCAAATAGCTACACGCAGACACGCGTACACGCACACACACACACACACATATATACATATGTGTCTGTATGTATCTGTGTGTATGTATGTATTTTTTGTCCTGGAGACCTGAGGTCTCCTCAAGAGGAATTTAAATTGAAAATATGTGAGGGAAAAAACTGCCAGCATAATCTGCAAAGCTAGCTACCACAGAGAACAATATAGCAGGTGTGATGTAGTGGGAATAAAAGTGAAGAGCCTCAGTAATCTCCAGAAGGCACCACCAAGGAAAAAGATCAGTAATCATTCTTGCAGCCTCTAACATCTATATATAAATATGCAGTTTACGTCATAAACAAAGTGAACTAGAAACCTCTTAATTTCAGGATGTAAATTTGAGAACAATGCTATCACCAAGATTTAGTGGGATATAGCTCATGACAGTAGCAGAGCATTAGAAGGAAAGTATTTCAAAAGGAGAATAAATAGTACAGTAACACTGTATATCAAAAGGTGTGGTTTCTATGAAAAAAAAAATACATGAATCTGGGCAGGGGAAGCAAAAAAAGAGACCATTTCTGATAAAGATAAAAAGAAGGAGAAACAGAAAAGTCATTGTAAGGGGAGATAGTGCTATATATCCATTGGTCAATGGATCAGTTAGAGGAACAAGATCACGCATTTCTCATGCAGATTAAAAATGTGACCAGAAGGGAAGATATAATAATCACAAAGAACTTCGGTCCTGCAGACCTCTCCTAAGGCTCTCTGTTAAAAGCAGAGCAGCCGATGAACTAATAAGTTAAATATTCTGAAAGTAGAGAGGAAGCAATAGGGGGCATTCATTTTTTGGATCAGATGATGATCGATATGGAAAAGCTAGATGCTGAGGTAGAAATGTCAGAACTACGGGAAGAAGGATCACGCCAAGCTAGGATTTGTCACTGACAAGAAGGAGCGTTCTAGTTATTATATGCCTACTAAATTTGGTAGTATAGATTTCAGAAAGTTCATAAAAAGGGTAATTATACTCCTATGGCACAAGATTCTGAGCAAGAAGCAGCTACAGAGGAAAGGGAAACTCTTAAAATGAAATGATGATAATACAAATACATGTGGATGATATTTCTAAGGGAGAAAATTGATATGTCTCTTGATGTGTAGAATCCTTGCAAAATTATCCTTGATTCAGCATCTCTTCTACATGGGATGCTAAAGTGTCCTCTGGCAGTCTGCTTTTTGCTTGAGTCCCTAGCCAGCTTTCTTCTCTGCTCATTGAAGCTGCTTCCCTCCTTTAGGTGGCTGACTTTTTCAATATGTTACTACCTGATTGTCTCTGCTTCCAACTGGAAGCAGCGTCTCTTACTGATTCAGTATCTCCAATGACAAGACCATTAAAGGAAGGAACAAAGAAAAACACCTCTCCCTCCCCAAATCCCACCCCTACATTGCTGCTTTCTAGTATAGACACAAAAATCTTCCACAACTGGTTCCAACTCTCAAACTCAAACTCCTTAACTGGTGAATGCTTTAATTTTTTTTTAAATAAATAGGCCCAATGGGTATGACTGATTGTCTAAGCCAATAATACAATAATACAAAGGTCAGTTGCCTTTACCCAATGCCTAAACCCATATAATCTCAAGTTGAATAAGGAATTGCTTCATAAATTTTTCTGAGGTTGCAGGAAACTCTTGACCTTCTCCTTTATACTTTCAAATTATACTCTGCATCTTCTATACCTGAATTAACTAAGGTAGAAGGGAACTGCCCCTTTTACATTTGTATAAGCTAAGAGCCCAAACAAGATCAAAGAAGGATCGATATATTTATTTGGGATAGATGCAAAGATATTAATAGAGTATAAAATAAAAGAATGTCAGAGATGGAGGAGACCTGTTCATTTAACCCATACTAGAATAGCAATCCCTTCTATAATATCATTAATAAGTAATCATCAGGCCTTTGTTTGAAGATCTCCAGGGAGGGGAAGCACTAACTCTTGAGGCAGCAAGATAGATTTTTTAGACAGCTTTAATAGAGAGCTTTTCCTTATATCAAGCTTAAATCTACCTCTGTTCAACATTCACACAAAGTCCTAATTATTTTACCTTTGGCTTACAAAGCAAGTCAAATTTCTTCCCTTTATGACAGCCCTTCAAATACTAGGCTGTTATGCCCTTCAATCCTCAAATCTTCTCTTCTCCAGGCTAAACATCCCAATTCCAACAATTCAGTACAGTACCCAGCCTCTCACCTGGATCACTTTTCTCTGGATGTATTAGAGCATGTCATTGTCTCTTTCTAAAACTGCATTGCCCAGTATTGTACTATATGTAAACTGACCAGGTCAGAGTATAAAAAGATTATCCCTCTATCATTCAAGAAATTCTGTTCCTCTTAATGTAGCCGAAGTTCATACTAGCTTTTTTGGCTGCCATATACTTAAAAAAAAAAAACCTCTAGTTTTTTTTTTGGGGGGGGGTTGTATCAACCATTACCTAGCTAGCCAGTATTTCCCTGTCCTATACACAAGCATTAGAATTTTTGAACCCAGGTCTAGAAGTTAATAGGTACAGAAATAATTTTGGATTTCAATCCAATGATATCTCTTTGAGTGCTGACTCTGTAACCCGGCCTTGGCATTTGCAAGTTTGATAAATATTCTATCAATGTCATCAATCTAGTCATCGATTTTTTTAAAAAAGTTAAATAGCACAGAGGACATATCCATGACCTACTTCATTAGTGTTCTCCCTCTATATTAACATCATCCTTTAGTGATTATTTTGTGAATCTTGTTATTCAGTAAGTGAAAAGTCCATCAGAATAAATTAGGTAAAGAAAGGTACAGAAGCAAATGAACATAGTAGCATAGTGTTTGATGAACCAAATCACCCTAATTAATGTAGCAAGGATTCCACATCCAACAAAAACTCCTGGGAAAACTGGAAAACAGTCTGGCAGAATTGAGGCTTAGACTAAAATCTTATCCAAATGAACTTTAAGTGGATACATATGCCAATACAAGCTATAAATAGATATATAACTTAGATATAAAAGACCACATATTAAACAAATCAGAAAGAAATATGTTTTGCCACTATGCATAAGTAAAGAGTTCATAACCGAACAAAAGATGGCGAAGATCACAGAAGATAAAATGGACCATTTTGATAATGCAGAATTTTAAAATGTTTTGCACAAACTAGTGCCACTAATTTTAGAAGAGAAATAGTTAACTGAGGGAAATATTTGCAGTGTTTCTCTGATGAAGATTTTATATGCAAGAAAAATAGGGAACTGACTCAAATTAATAAAAACAAGAGCCATTGCAGTTTTCAAAGGAAGAAGTCCAATCTATCAACAGCTATTTGGAAAAAAATGCTCCAAATAACTAAAAGAGAAATGCAAATTAAAACAAATCTGAGGTTTCAACTCACACTCCTTTAAGATTAGCAAAGATGGCAAAAAAGAAAATTTAAAATGATGGACAAATGAGAAAACAGATATATTGATGCATTATTAGTGGAGCTATGAATTGATCCAGCCATTCTGGAAAGCAATTTGGAATTATGCCTAATTGTGCATACCCTTTCACCCCAGATACCACTACTATGTCTCTATGCTCAAAAGAAAAGAAAAAATAAAAAGACAAATATATCCAAAAATATTTATGGCTGGTTCTTTTTTACAGTGGCAAAGAACTTGAAAATAAGTGTGTGTCCATCAACTGAGGAACAGCTAAACAAATTATGATATAAGAATGTAAGGGAATGTTATTACACCTTAAGCAATAATGAAAGGTATTATATGAACCGATGAGAATGAAATGTACAGAACCAGAAGAAGTTATTATAACAATATTGCAAAGGGAAAACTATTTTGAAAGTTTTAAAAACTCAGCAATATAATGACCAACAAAAAATTCCAAAAGACCAATGATGAATCATGTTACCCATATCTTGACACACAGAGAGAAGTGATGATCTCAAAAAGCAGAATGAGACATAACTTCTTTTTTGATATGGCCATTGTGAGAATCTGTTTTCTTTGGCTATACATATTTATGAAGGGTTTTCATTTTTCTTTTATTCTAGTAATGGGGGGAGGTAGAAAGAAGGGCTGTGGTTAGAAATAGTGTTAACAAAATTTTATAAAAGAAAAAAAGAGGCCACTGAAAAATTTCATTAGATGCCCAGAAGAAAGGTCAAAAGAAATCACAAACAAGCATGATAGATTTGAAGTTATATGTTAAATTTATTGAATAGTGAAAAAGAAAAGCAAATTTTACATAATAGCAATTGAAACTTCAAGAACAGCCATCTTCTTTTCTACTATGTGTATGAAAATGCTCATTTTATTTGGAGTTTATTCAGAATTAGAAAAATTAAGAATTAAAAAATAGAATTAAAAAGCATTTTAAACTCTACAATATTTATTAAATGGTTGCAAGTTAAGCTATCAAGATACATTCAGAATCTATAAATATAAGCTACCAAGAACCTTTGTAGAAATAAAGAATTACATGATTAGAAAGACTCATTATAAAAAACTAGGCCATGCCAATATAATAAAAGTTGATATCTAAACTAACTTACAGACTTCTTATTAAAACAAACAATCAGATAATACTTTATAGAAGTAAAAAAAAATGCTTAAAAAAGACGCAAAAAGTAAAGAATTCCTAGAGAAATTATGAAAAAAAATAACAGAGTAAAGGAGGCCTAGCCTTACCAGATCTCAAACTATTCTACTGATGAAACATTGCCCTATTGATAGTATCTACTATGAAAACTGGAAGGAATTTAACAAGAAATAATCTTATTTTCAAGACATATAGGGAATTGACACAAACATCTAACGTAGTTCCATTCCTTGAGAAATAAGTGGGTAGTGATAATAAATAATTTTTTAAAGAAAAATGCAAGTAAATGCTCTAAATCAATAATATAATTTAAATTTAAACAGCTCTGATATTTTACTTTCCACACACAACATTGGCAAGGATGACAAAATAGGGAAATGTTCCATCTAAAAGGGACATCAAGCACTCTAAAAACATTATTTGTGAAGTTTGGGATTGGTCCAACCACTCTAGAAAATAATTTATAATTATGCAAAAAAGTTACTAAACTATTCATAACTTTTGACCCAGTGATTTAATACTTGTACCCACAAAAAAATTCAAAGAGGAAAAAAGATTATATTCCAAAGTATTTATAGGAGCACTTTTTGTGGTATTCTAATATTTTTGTGGTTTTTCATTGGGATGTAAACTCCTTAAGCTCAGGGACTATCTTTTGCCTCTTTATGTATCTTCAAAGCATAGTATAGTTTCTGGAATAGAACAGATATTTAATAAATGCTTACTGACTGACCAGTAACAAAAAAGTGAAAACAAAGAAGGTGTTCATCAGTAGGGGAATGGTTGAACAAATTGTGGTATAGAAATGTAATGAAATATTAGTATTTCATTAATGATATTAATATAATAAGTGACAAAATAATCATCGGAAAAACATGGAAAGACAAGAATGAAATGATGCAAAGAAGAAAATGGGACCAATTTAATAATTAAACATCAAAGTACAGCTGAACTCAGATTGTATGCAATAATCAATACTGATTCCAGAGGACAGATGATTTAACATTTCTTTTGTCTTAGCAGAGGAGGTAAAGGACTATGGATGTCAACATGAATGGATGCAATTGGCATTTATTTTCCCAACTTTTCACATCCCACTCCATTGGAAAAAGAAAAAAGGAAAACAAACTTTTGCAACAAATAGGCATAGTCAAGCAAAACAAATTCCCACATTTGCCATGTCCAATCTTCTCTGATATAGCTCCCCTGTCATTGTCATAGGACCAAGAAAATTGCTTCATCATCCTTAAGCAAAAGCCCTTCAGTCTTGACATAAATGTATCACCAGAAATGACAAGGAAGTTCAGCTCCACACTCCATATGCTCCACGGGATGATCCCTGAAGGTCCATCCCCATGTAACATGAGGTGTGCTGAAATCCAACCCCTACCAGAGGATCATAAGATCAGAGACTGAGGGATGTAAGGTCCATATGAAAATCTAAGTTAGATCTAGTCCAATCTTTTAATTTTACTTTTGCAGAATCTGAATCTCAGAGCAGTTAAGTAACTTGCCCAATGTCACACAGGCTATACATGGTAGAGTCACAATCTGAACTCTGATTCTGACTTCAAATACAGCACTTTGCACTGTAGCAATCTGCCTCCATTTCAAATGTCTCTTTTCCTTCTTACTGGTTGAGGCAGTTAGACGTTTTTGTTTTTAAATGGAGCATGAACAATTTTTATCCTTATTTTCCACGCTATTTTAAGCCTTTTGTCTTAGGAACTTCTATAAAATTTAAAACTAAAATGGAAAAGAAAACATTGAGTGTCAGAGCCTATGAAAATGTATTAAAAGAAACTCATATGTCTACTGACATACGCTCAATAACATGGAAAAACCAACATTATACTCTAAAGCATTTTTCCTTTCACTTACATTTTCATCACATTATTTTACTTATAAGACTGAATAAAAATGGAACTGCCTTATGCAACATGGCACAGCCTTTCCCTGGGTATCATCAAGTCACAGCTGCTTACTTTCCTGAGAAAAAACAACTCTCAGAACTGTTAATATGGCTGAGCCAACTGCTATGGAAGACTGAACTAGAATGGAATCTCTTCTAGTTTATGTCATCTCGATAAAATGCTCTGGCTGTCTAATTTTTATCACCCTTGGGTAAAGATATGAGATTGCATTTTCAGATTGCCCAAACATCCTCTGGCTGACTGCTCAAGGGCAAAATTCACATTTATAAATGGAAAAATTTAATAGAGGAGATGGCAAAAAGAGAGAGAAATCAAACTGGGTAAGGTTGGTATCTAAGCTGGAACTGAATTTCCTAAGTCAGAGAAGAGCTTTCTCTTCACCACCCTATAGTGCCCAAAGACTTCACTTCCCATTGCTTCTTTAATCCACCACTACTTTAATTCCGAGCTTAACTCAAAGGAAACTTCCTTGTCCCCACAGATTTTTTTAAACAGTCTAGCCTTAGTTATTTTAGCTTAAGTGTAAAGATCACAAACAGTAGTTAATATGCATAATACTTCATATCATCTTAGTGTGGTGGGAAGAGATGGGTTATGTGTAACTCAAATTAAATGCCTATGACTTTGAACGGGGGCTCTGAGAGCAGATTTCTCGAAACCCAACAAAAGATATGCAGATAAATAAGGGACATACTGGTATGAAATGTTTTTTCCTGTTTGTCTCCAACTTTCTATATACAATTGTGGGTTGTAGTTTGGTGGGATATTAGGAGGCAATTCACTACACATACACACACACACACACACACACACACACACACACACACAAAACCTGATTTTCATCTAGGTTGCCCAATTACTGGTCTCTATTTTGAAACCCTTCTACTCCATTTTAGAAGTAGAGGGGCAGTTTGGGAAGAGTTGGGAAAAGTACAAAAAGGTTTTCCTTTCTTCTGTGGCCCCAGAGATATTTCATGCAATTGAGAAAGAAATTTTTAAAAAACAACAAAGATGAACCTGACTAGAAATAGATTAAATTCTAATCAATTATCTGTTTTCCATACTTATGATATAGTCAAGCAGTAAATAAATAAGAACTTTAATATTTGGTGAACACCCTCGAAACTGCACTAAAGTACATATACCAGAGCATTACTTTATCTCATGCAAAAATGCTACCTTCTGATCTATGAGAAGCTGGTCTCCATTCTCCCTTGGTGATTAGTTTTGAAACTTTCCTGATAAATAGAAATAGACAGCGTGTTATTCCTTGTTTTCTTAAATTTGGGGGGGAAGGGATATAGCTCTTATAAAACTATACACACACACACACACACACACACACACACATATGTGCGTGTATGTGAGAGTATGTGTGTACAGTGAAGCAAAACAAATCCCCATATTGGTCATGTCCAAAAATGTATATCTCATTCTTCATCTTGAGTCCATTTCCTCTCTGTCAGGAGGTTGGTAACATGATTCATAATAGATTCTCTGGAATCATGATTGGTCTTTGATTTGATCAGAATTCTGAAGTCATTTAAAGTATTTTGTCTTTAGTGCTGTTTTTATTGTATAAATCATTCTTCTAGTTCTACTTATCTCATTTTACATCATTTCATATAAGTCTTCCCAGGTTTCTCTAAAATTGTCTCTATCATCATTTCTTAGGGCTCAAAAATATTCCATTATATTCATATACCATAATTTTCTCAGCCTTTCTCCAATTGATGGGCATCCCCTTAGTTTCCAAGTCTTTGATACTACAAAAAAGAGCTGCCATAATTTTTTTTGTATATATGGGTCCTTTTCCTCTTTCTTTGATCTCTTTGACCTTTCAGTCAAAGGTATTGGGTATAGGTCTAATAGTGGTATCTCTATTTCAAAGTATATGCACATTTAGTGACTTGGGGTATGGGGGGGGCATAGTTCCAAATCACTTTCCAGAATGGCTGGATCAAGTCATAGCTTCACCAACAGTGAATTAATTTACCTGTTTTCTCAATGAGCAATTGTCATTTTCCCTTTTTTTTTTTTTATCATTTTTGCCATCTGATGGTGTTTGAATTAGGATATTAGAATTGATTCATTTACATTTCTCTAATTATTAATGTTTTGGAGCATTTTTTCATTATGGCCACTGATAGCTTGGATTTCATCCTTTGAAAACTGTTCATATCCTTTGACCACTTATTGATTAGAGAAAGGTTCTTGCAAATTTAAATCAATTCCTTATAGATCTTAGCAGTTATCTGATTCCCTTTTAATTTTAGCTGTGTTGTTTTTGTTTGTCAAAAAAAATCTTTTAAATTTTATATAATCAAAATTGTCCAGTTTGTTTTCTGTTTTCCTTTCTATCGTTTGTTTGGTCATGGAACTTTCCTCAAGGGTATTTTCTTGATTGCTCCTGTAGTTCGTTTATATTAAAACCTTTTAAATCTAAGTCATATATTAATTTGGAATTTATCTTAGTATACCATGTGACATTTTAGTCTAAACCTAACTGCTGCCAGGCTGCTTTCCCATTTTTCCAGAAGTTTTTGTCTAATATATACCCCAGTTGTGGTCTTCGAGTTTATCAAACCTTGTTCTACTAGCCTCATTTACTTATGTATTTTGTACATCTAATTTGTTTTGTTGAAAAACTGTTTTTAAATAGTAGCAAATACTTCTGATGATTGGTGCTTTATGGTATAGTATGAGATCTGGTACTGCTGGGCCTTCTTCCTTTCTACCTTTTTATGGTTTTCCTTGAGAATCATAATGTTTTATTTCTCCAGAAAAATTTTATTACTTTTTCTAGCTCTATAAAGTAATCCTTTGGTAAAGATTAAGTAAATTAACTTAGGTAATACTGTGATTTCTATTATATTGGCTTGGCCTACCCAGGAGCAATTAAATATGTCTCCTATTACTTAGGTATATATTTATCTAAAGAGTGTTTTTTGGATATAGTCCTATATTTCTTATGTGTTTTCATGGGTATCTGTTTTCTTAAATCTTAAGCATGAATGTAATATCATCTGTACTTTAATAAGTTTCATTGTTGTCCTATTACAAGTTAGACATTCGCTCAAGATATTTTGAGGTACTAAAGCTACTTAATCTAATTTACTTTTAGCCTGAATAAAAGGCTAGGTAGTAGAGTGGATCAGCTTGTAGGGATAAGAATTATTTTGTTTCTGTTTTCCCTGCCAAGAAAGTTATCTTTGGGATAGAAACCATAAAACAAAAACAGTTTAATATGTAATTAAAACCCAGAACAACTGAGGCAGAGTGTATTTAGTTGCCCTTGATGAAATCAAGTTCCCTGGTCGCAATGTGAACAGTAGCATTGGAGACTGAAAGAACTGATAAATGTGACTACTAAGCTACTGTCAATAAATTTTGAAAAATTACGAAGAACAAAAGTGCCATAGAATGGAAGGAAAGTGTGTTGATTTTCAAAAAAGGTAAAAGAATGAGGTCTGAAAATTAATCATTCAACAAGAATTCATTAAGTGCTTACTATGTATCAGGTACTGTTCTAGGTACTGGGAATACAAAGATGGAAGTGAAACATTCCTTGCAATCAGAGAGCTCACATTCTATCAGAAAACTAACATGCACATATGTAGTTGTGATGGAGAAGGGAAATAGCCAAAGAAGAATGCACAGATACTCCCTGCCTGGCTTTAGTTCTTATAGCATCAATCCAATGCAGAAAGGCAGAAATATTAAATGTATCCTTTTCACATAATGATGTAATAAAAAGTACATGTAATGAAGGGCCATGGAAAGATAGACTAAAAATTAATTGGAAACTAAATAATGTAATCCTAAAGAATGAGTGGGTAACAATAAATCATAGACACAATAACCTCACCCAAGAGAATGACAATAATGAGACAACATACCAAAACTTATGGGAAACAGCGAAAGCAGTTCTTAGGGGAAGTTTTATGTCTCTAAATACTTACATGAATAAAACAGAGAAAGAAGAGATCAATGAATTGGGCATGCAACTAAAAAAAGCTAGAAAAAGAACAAATTAAAAATCCTCAATTAAATACCAAATTAGAAATTCTGAAAAGCAAAGGAGAGATTAATAAAATTGAAATTAAGAAAACTATTGAACTAATAAATAGAACTAAGAGCTGGTTTTATGGGGGGGGGGGGAACCCAGTAAAATAGGTAAACTTTTAGCTAATATGATTTTTAAAAAAAAGAAAGAACTAAACCAAATTACCAGCATCAAAACTGAAAAGGGTGAATTTACCATCAATGAAGAGGAAATAAAAAAAATTAGGAGATATTTTACCCAACTGTATATAAATAAAGTTGACAATCTTAGTTAAATGTATATTTACAAAAATATAAATTGCCAAGAAATTGAATAAGCCATTAATGAACTCTCTAAGAAAAAATCTCCAGGGCCAGATGGATTTCTAAGTGAATTCTATCGAACATTTAAAGAAAAATTAATTCTAATACTATATAAACTACTTTGGGAAACAGGCAAAAAAAGGAGTCCTACCAAATTCTTTTTATGATACAAATATGGCGGTGATACCTAAACAAGGAAGAGCCAAAACAGAAAAAGAAAATTATAGGCCAATTTCCTAATGAATATAGATGCAAAAATTTTCAATAAAATATTAGCAAAGAGATTACAGCAATTTATCTCACAGATAATACACTATGATCAGACAGGATTTATACCAGGAATGCAGGGCTGGTTCAATATTAGGAAAATTATCAGCATAATTGACCATATCAATAACAAAACTAACTGAAATCATACGATTATCCCAATAGTGCAGAAAAAGCATTTGACAAAATACAACACCCATTCTTATTAAATACACTAGAGAGCATAGGAATAAATGGAGTCTTCCTTAAAACGATAGGGAGCACCTATCTAAAATCATCAGCAAGCATTATATGTAATGGAGATAAGCTAGAAGCATTTCCAATAAGATCGGGGGTGAAACAAGGATGTCCATTATCACATCATTATTCAATATTGTACTAGAAATAGTTTTAGCAATAAGAGAAGAAAAAGAAACTAAAGGAATTAGAATAGGCAAAAGAAGAAACAAAGCTATCACTCTTTGCAGATGATATGATGGTATACTTAGAGAAACCTAGAGAATCAAGTAAAAAACTGCTTGACATAATAAACAACTTCAGCAAAGTTGTAGGATATAAAATAAACCCACATAAATCATCAGCATTTCTATATATTACTAACAAATCCCAATAGCAAGAGATAGAAAGATAAATTCCATTTAAAGTTAATGTAGACATTACAAAATATTTGGGAGTCTACCTGCCAAGACAAACCCACGAACTATATGAACACAATTATAAACTGTTCACAAAAATAAAGTCAGATCTAAATAATTGGAAAAATAACAGTTGCTAACGGGTAGGCCTAACTAATATAATAAAAATGACAATTCTACCTAAATTAAATTACTTATTCAGTACTATACCAATCAAACTACCAAAAAAAATTTCATAGAGCTAGAAAAAATAACAAAATTCATCTGGAAGAACAAAAGGTCCAGAATATCAAGAGAATTAATAAAAAGAAATGCAAGGGAAAGTGGCCTAGCTGTACCAGATCTTAAATTGTATTATAAAGCAGCAGTCATCAAAATTACTTGATACCGGCTAAAAAATATAGTGATGCATCGGTGGAATAGGTTAGGTATGCAAGACACAATAGTCAATGACAATAGCAATCTACTATTTGATAATTCCAAAGATTCCAGCTTCTGGGATAAGAGCTACTATTTAATGAAAGCTGCTTGGAAAACTGGAAAATGGTATGGCAGAAACTAGGCATAGACTAACATCTTATACCCTATATTAGATAAAATCAAAATGGGTATATGATTTCGATATAAAGGCTGATACTACAAGAAAACTAGGAGAGCAAGGAATAGTTTACCTGTCAGATCTACAAAGAAGGGAAGAATTTATGACCAAACAAGAGATAGAGAACATTATGAAATGCAAAATGGATGATTTTGATTATATTAAATTAAAAAGGTTTTGTACAAACAAAACCAATGCAACCAAGATTAGAAAGGAAGCAGAAAGCTAGGTAACAATTTTTATAGCCAGTGTCTCTAAGAAATGTTTCATTTCTAAAATATATAGAGAATGATTTGAATTTATAAGAATGTAAGTCAACTTATTCCCCAATCGATAAATGGCCAAAGGATATGAACAGGTAGTTTTCAGAGGAAGAAATTAAAGCTAACTATAGTCACGTGAAAAAATGCTCTAAAACACTATTGGTTAGAGAAATGCAAATAAAAACAACTCTGAGGTACCACATTACATCTATCAGGTTGGCTAACATGACAAAACAGGAAAATGATAAATGTTGGAGAAGATGTGGGAAAATTGGAACACTAATGCATTGTTGGTGGAGTTGTGAACTGATCCAACCATTCTGGACAGCAATTTGGAACTATGCCCAAAGGGCCATAAAACTGTGCATACCCTTTGATCCAGCAATACCACTTCTAGGGCTGTATCCCAAAGAGATCATACAAATGGGAAAAGGACCCACATGTACAAAAATATTTATAGCAGTTCTTTTTATGGTGGCAAAGAACTGGAAATTGAGGGGATGTCCATCAATTGAGGAATGCCTGAACAAATTGTAGCATATGAGTATAATGGAATAGTATTGTGCTATAAGAAATGATGAGCAGGCAGATTTCAGGAAAACCTGGAAAGACTTATATGAACTGATGCTGAGTGAAGTGAGCAGAACCAGAAGAACATTGTACACAATAACAGCCACACTGTGCGATGACTGACTTTAATAGACTTAGCTCTTCTCAGCAATGCAGGGATCTAAGACAAGTCCAAAAAACTCATGATGGAAAATGCTATCCACATCCAGAAAAAGAACCATGGAGTCTGAATGCAGATGGCAGCATACTATTTGCTCTCCTTTTCTTCAGTTGTTTTGTTTGGTTTCTTCTTTCTCATGGTTCCTCCCATTAGTTCTAATTCTTCTATATATCATGACTAATGTGAAAATATGTTTAATATGAATGTATAAGTACAGCCTATATCAAATTGCATGCTGTCTTGAGGAGAAAATCTAAAGTTCAAAATCTTATGGAAGTGAATGTTGAAAACTAAAAATAAATTAATTAATTAAAAAAACTGGGAGGCATAATTAACACACTGGATGATAAACATGATTCCAAATGATCTCAATAATTTAGATTGTTGGGTCAAATCTAATGAGATGAAATACAACAGAAATAAAGTCTAATACTTGGGTACAAAATTTCAATTTCATATAAACCAGAGGAGGAAAGCTCAGTAACTTGTCCGAAAAAAATCTTGGGATTTTAGTGGATGGTAAATTCAATGAGTCAAGGGTATCATATGGTACCAAAAAACAAATGCAATAGCTGCATTGAAATACACAAACTTGGACTTGGCACATGACTCACGTCAGTCAGTGCTAGGGCTGTGGAATCCTGGAGAGTGGGTAGATGGAGAATTAAGCTGCTAAGTCCTCCCAGGTTTCCCTCCTCCATCTTCCCTTTTTTTCTTACCAGTGCCTCCATATCAATCTTATTTTTGGAAAAATTCCTTGAAAAACATGACTGAGCTCTGGCTTATATCAGCTACTAGGGAGAAAATATGCCCCTAAACATGGAGAAACTATATGCAGCAACAACCAAAAGTAATAATCTCTCTACTAATTCAAAGTTTGACATTCCTGACTTAAAGGTTGGCACATTGGATGTTTTAGTTGGATTATCAGATGAATTGGTCAAACTGGATGTATTTGTGAAGGAAGTTGTTAAGAAAGTGACCCAATATATGGCTGGTGTACTAGAAGATAGTAGAGAAAAGTTCAAGACAACCTGTTGGCCAATGGAGTTGACTTGGTACATATATATACATAACAAGGTTCCAATGAGATATGGCCAAGTAACTAACCAAGTAATCCCTGAAAAATATTTCTGAAATAATTGGCAAGGGAGTAAATCAAATTGACAATGACTTGAAAGCCCAAGCATCTGAAAGGTAGTCTTCAGAATTTGGAAAGAAAGAATGTGGTAAGTTTATTAACTAGAAGCGTAGTCAAAATCATAAAGAAAAATGACTTTGTTCTTAATTCAGAGTATCTCATCACATTATTGGCAGTAGTTCCAAAATTAAACCACCTAACTGGGTTAAGTAATATGAAACATTGGCTATGATGGTAATCCCAAGGTCTAGCAAAGTTCTTTCAGAAGACCTAGGTAGTTACCTGTGCTTTGTTACCTTGTTTAGAAAGGCAGTAGGTGACTTTAGACATAAAGCCAGAGAAAACAAATTAATTGTCAGTGATTTTCAGTATAGTGAAGAGGAAATGAAAGCAGACAAAGAGGAGATGACCAGGCTCTCCACCAACAAGAAGCAGCAGTTTGGACCTCTAGTTAACAGCTGAAAGCGAATTTCAGTGAAATTTTCATAGCATGGATTCATGTGAAAGCATTAAAAGTTTTTGTTGAGTCTGTTTTAACATATGGATTGCCAGTGAACTTCCAGGCAATGTTACTTCGACCCAATAATAAAGTCATGGAGAAACTGAGAGAAGTATTGTGTGATTTTATACAAACACCTGGACAGTAGTGTAGCATATATTACTGATGCTGCTATGGATATTCCAGGCTTAAATCTCAGTCAACAGGAATATTATCCCTACGTGTACTACAAGATTGATTGCAATCTATTGGAATTCAAGTAAAAATGGCCCTCAATACTAGCAATCCTATCCTACTATTGATATATATATGAACAGAAATGAAGTGGAAATATGGCTACACTTTTAATTCTCTATTAATCCAGTGCTTGCTTCTTACTTCCTTTTCTTAGGTTAATTTGCCCATAATGCTTCATCTCTTCATATTTTCTTTTCAAAGAAGAGCATATGTATTGTTGGGTTTTATTGATCAGGTCTGTAAATGTATACTTAAAAAATCAGGTTATTTATAAACAGATTAGTTTATTTTTTAAATGGTTCTTCTTCATTGATATAGTGGTATGCATTGAGTAAACTCATCACTCTTTTTCACAAAGATCTTGTTTACAAGGAAAAAGTGTAAACATTTATAGCACTTTGTTCCCTGCATTTAGTAGCTATTACCGTTAAATGGTTATTGAATTGTGATGTAAGAAAATGACAATATTTAGTTATGTGTTTTCTGAATATTTCCAACAACAATCTATGAGTACTGTCAACACCCACAGGCAAGAATAAAAGTACCTGTGCAAAGGGAAAGAAAAAAGAAATGCAGTCTTTAAAACTAGAGAAGTGATGGGCCCACTACCCCCTGCCCTAGTCAAAGCACATCTAGAGTCCTGTGCTCAGTACTGTGCACTACTATTTAGAAAGTCTTTTGATAATGTAGATCAATGGTGATCAAGTTTTTTTTTTAATAACATACCCTTAACAGTTAAAAAAATTGCATTCCCCAATATGTGTGCTTATTTATAAATTATAAATGTGTTGCAGTATTAATACTTATGCATATTGTAAAGCACACTAAAATATAAATTAGTTGATAAGGATGACTTTAAAGTCAAGAGTGAGCCACTGAAGTTTTTTTGAGTAGAAGAATGATACAGTCAGACCTGCACTTTTACAAAATCACTTTGGCATCTGTATGGAGGATAGATTAGAATATGGGAAGACTTGAAGCAGGGAGACCAAATTTGGATAGCTCAGGTAGAAGGTCCTGAGGTGGCTTAAACCAAGGTGGTGGCTGAGTGGAAAGGGAGCAAATGCAAGATATATTGAGGAGGTGGAACTGACAAGATGGGGCAAAAAATTGGATATGTGGGGTGTGTGAGGAGCTGTAGATGATACCAGTATTGTAAACCCTGGTGACTGGAAGGAAGATGGTACCCTTAACAGTAATAGGGAAGTTGAGTAGGGTAGACTGAGAGAAAAGATAATGTAATGAGACCTACTGATCATAATCTATCTGTGCCTGTTATCCTATGTGATTTACTCTGCCCCGCCCTAAACAAAAAAAGAGGAAGATAGGTTTTTATTGCTCTCAGTATAGACTCTACTCTTCAGTGAGTGCCTACTGAATCTCTGAGATGATTTTGAGGAGGAGCAGGAGGTAGGTATGCTGAGGAAGAGGTAGACATTTTCCCAAAGGCACCTACCTGTCCCTCTGTTGCTGTAGATGCTCAGAAAACAGTTGAGCGATAACTTCCCTGAGAAGCTGATGCTTACCTCAGAAGAAGAAACTTAGGAGCATGTACAGTGGGGAGAGGAAAATGAATAAGAAAGTGTTGAAAGGGATGAGCAAATGTGATTTTGTTGGAGACAAGTCCCACGATTCACTATTGTGGGACAGCTGGGATGCAACCCAAATTCCTCTGATTAGCTGATCGTACACTCCTGCCCACCTCCCACCCCTCACTTTGGCTCCCACTTTGGAAACCATTACACTAAATAACGTCCAGAGGAGGCCAGCAAGAGTTGTGAAAGCCATGTCCTCAAAACTACGCCCTATCAGAATTAGTTTATTGAACCAGGAATCACAGATATAGAGTTGGAAAGGAATTTAGAGATCATTTAATCCAACCCTGGACCATGTTGCAGATAATGACACCAAAGCCAAGTAAGGCTTCTTTTGCTTAAGAACACAAAGCTGATGAAGACTGGGCCAGTATTTGAAGATGCAACCTCGAATTCCAAATCCAATACTCCCTCTGCTGTATAGGGATGTTGGCCTAAAGCAAGTAGCAAGTAGAGGGAAGGGGAACATAATAACAGTCTTTGATTTTTCTTTTCTTTTTATTTGGCTCTATAGGACAAAACTAGTAAGTAACATTAGGTACAAGTTACAAAGTTGCAAATTTTGTCCAAATAAAAGAAAAAAAATGTCAAACAATTAAAGTAAATGAAAAAATAGAAGTCGGGAAGGAAGGAGTAGTGATTTTTCCCTCCCTAAAGATCTTTAGGCAACTCATCTATCAGGGATGCCCTACCCATGGTAATTCTGATTCTTCATGAAAGGCAATGTAGTGTCATGGAAAGAGCACTAGACTTGGCCTTAAGAGACACCTGGCTTTGATCTGCCATGACACTTATTAGCTGCATGACTGTAGGCAAATCACTTCATCTCTAACCCTCACATTCTTCATCTGTACAATGAGAATAAAAAAATTCCTATGGTCACTGCATCATAAAGCTTTTGTGAGACTTAAGTAAGATAATACACACAGGATGTCCCCAAAGTCTTAATGTGATTTTTAGCTATAATAGCTTAAAATTTAAAACATAAGCTTTAATAACTTAAAACTGCACTAAGATTTTTAGGACAACCTGTATAGAGCACTTTAAAAGTCTTATACTATAGGGGCAGCTAGATGGCGCAGTGGATGGAGCACCGGCCCTGGAATCAGGAGGACCTGAGTTCGAATCCAGCCTCAGACACATAACACATACTAGCTGTGTGACCCTGGGGAAGTCACTTAACCCCATTGCCTAGCCAAAAGACAAAAAAAAAAGTCTTATACTATATAAATATCAACTGTTATTATGCAATCAACAAGCATTTGTTAAATACTTCATCATGTTTCAGGTACTGTGGTATGTGCTAGAGTTGTTGTGAGGATAAAAATGAGATAATATTTATAAAGTACTTTGAAAACCTTAAAGTGATACAAAAATGCTAGCTATTAGCTATTACTATTTTGCCTAATGCACACAATACCTGACGTTTGGTAAATTCATCAGTGATCTTAATGGTAATGATAGCAGTTCTGTGAAATGCATTATGGGCAAATTAACCTAAGAAAAGGAAGTAAGAAGCAAACACTGGATTAATAGAGAAGTAAAAGTGTAGGCATATTTCCTCTTCATTTCTGTTCATATATATCAATAGTAGGATAGGATTGCTAGTATTGAGGGCCATTTTTACTTGAATTCCACTATTTGAAGCTCTCTTAAAGGAACTGGATATGCATTTACTCAATGCATACCACTGACAGCATAAGCCACAGTGTACCAAGTTTATTAGAAACTGCCATTCTAACTATGCAAGACTTTTTCTTTAAAAGGGTTTCCCTCATAGCTTTTCCCACAGCCCAACCCCTTAATAATGGTGACAAAGTCTCTATTACTAGTAATTAGGATTTGGATTTGAAATGTTATCTAGTGGCTGGTAGGAATAAAAGTCGCACAATCAATAGAAGAAAGCAGAAAATGGAAGAAAACATAGAGGGAGAGATAGTGCAGTACTGGATATCTCCATTTTAAGCTACTTCCAATAACAGAAGGTCAGTGAAAAGAGAGAAGGTTGTTAGATCCAAGGAAAAATGGGCCATGAAAGAATATACTCATGAACACCCATATCTGGCCAGGACTTGTGGATGGGGGTTGGGCTGGAAAGGAAAGAACTTAGACTACTTCAACATTTTGCTAGCAAATAGCAAATTCTGTTCATACAATTAGAGAGCATCAAATAAATATCTAAAGTATTAAGAACATAATTTCTCAACCATAAATTAGAAAGTATTGCCATAGGGAAATTAATCTACAGTTATCACATTTTGCTCAATGATAAGTAATGGAGAACCTGAGTAAATGGTGTAAGAATAGTAGGTATTGGTGATCATCCATTTTGCACCCTTCAGAAAGTGTCTAAGCTAGCACTAACCTGAAGTTACAGTCTACCAAAAGCTCTTCCAGTTTTAGCGAGTCTCTCATTCCTCACCTTCACAGCCTGTAGAAAGGAGCTTAAAATAGACTTCTAGTGGGATTGAGCTCTCTTTTCCCTGGGGTTTTTCATCATTTGTTTATCTGACCAAGTTCATTTCAATAACCATTTCTCCAGAACACTAAACTCAGGCTCAATCAATAAACATTTACAAAGGATATGTGCCAGGCCCATGTGCTATGCACTACTTGGCAGCTAGAGTGAAAATGTTTCGTTGTTAAGACAATTCTTATTAATGTTTATATAGATATGGTCTTTAAGTACAGTCGAGTAACTTCAATATCCCAAGAAACCACCTTTTTGGAAAGATGACTTTTTCTATACTGTGATTTAAAAGGTTGAGTGCTGAGCAAAAGAGGACTAACATGCAGATTCTTGGAATCTTTTACTGACCCTATGAGTCTGCAAAAATTCATTCCTGGGGGAAAATGTTTATTTTTCCCCTAATCACTTCCCACCAGCATCTCTGAATTATAATTTTTTCTGACCATGATTAGAGCTCCTTCCATTACAGCGGTTGAAACTCTTATGGAGAACTTCTGGGAGGATATGGATCATAGTCACACATGATGGACAGACACAAATGGGTTTCAAGATCTGTTTGAGAGAGCTCAAATCTGTGAGTTCATAGATTTGTTTGAACAGTGAATATTAGACTTAATTGTTTTATTGCTTATTGACAAGGGTTCTGTGGTATAATGAATTGAAGTGTAATTGGACTTCATCTCGAAAGACCTACAAAGATAAAAGTAACAAAAAATAATTTTAAAAGAAACCTAATCAACTTCATTAGTTCTTTGTGGATTTTTCTGTTATGTATATATAGGTTTATATTCAGCCCCTTACCATGCAGTTGCCTAGAGAACTGCTATTTTAATTCCACTGACAGCATAAGCCACAGTGTACCAAGTTTATTAGAAACTGTCATTCTAAGGAATGAACAATCTGCAATGGGCTTTATATTACTACTCACATTTAATTATTTCTAAGATGCTGATCTACTTTCTAATCATAATAAAATCCCTAGTTTTGAAGGAAAGGGAAAGGGTTGGGCTTTTAGAGTAGTTATACTCTATCTTGTTATCTTCCATTTCAAGTTTAAGTAAATAATGTCTCAAACTATTGTAGAACAGAATTGGAAGAGATCTCAGAAATCCTTAAATCCATTCTCTTCCTGAAGCATGAATCAACTACAAGTGATCAGCTGACCTCTGCTTGAATACCTCTAATGATAAAGAGTTTGCTACCCATCAAGCTAGCCCTTCCGTTTTAGGACAGCTCAAATTGTTAGGAAGTCTTCTGTTATACAGAACTGAAATCTGCCTCAATGTAATTTCCACCCACTGGTCCTAATTCTGCCAACAAAATCCAAGCAGAATCCAAGTCTAATCTCTCTTCCTCATGACAATATTTAGATAATTGACATCTTAAGTCTTGTCTTCTTCGAGTTAAAGAATCCAGTTCCTTTAAGAGAGCCTCAAATAGCATGTTTTTCAAATCCCTCTCCATACTGGTTGCCTTTCTCTGGATCAATCAATAACCAGCATGGGACAAACAAAGCCTTGCGCTAGTGTGATGAGTGTGAGGGGCTGGGGAGGGAATGCATCTTTCTGTTTGCCAGCATCCTCACCAACGGACCCATCACAATGACACTCCTCCTGTTGCAGTCCAGCTTTCTCCCCTATCCCTGTGGGAGTGAGGGTCACTCACTGGCACACATGCAGCACATGCAGCATGATCGTAAGTGTAACTAAACTGCCTTCTGTGCTGCTATTCCTCCTCCAAATATTTTTCCAAACTGAAAAAATTTCTGGTTACAGTTCTACTGGATACATTCCCATTTGTTAATATCATCCTTAAAATGTTAGTACTGGGGATGGAATATAATACTTCCAGTAAGGTCTGAGTGCACAGTTCTTATGACTTCTATGTTTGATCCGTAGCAACTGGTTGCCACTTCCCTAAAAGTAATGTGGTTTGACAGTGATCTCTGAGCCGAATGTTTAGTCACATTCAACATCTGTTTGCACAGAACTGGCAAAATCATTTTTCCCTTAAAAAAGGTTTGTTTGTTTTTTCATAAACACCGGGAAAAAAAAAGAGAATCCATTTAGATTATTTTTTTTTGTCATCAGTGTTAAACGTCTGGCTCAGACCTCCCTGCCAACATGCTTGCTAATAAGGCAAACTCATGAAACAGAAGCCAAATGCCCAGAAGGCATAGTGGGAATGAACTGTAGGTGGCAGAAATATCAACTCGAAAATGGAAAATCCTTTTTTAAATGGATGAAAAGCAGTTCTTGAAGGTGTGACATGAGGTAAAGAGATCTGATTTCTTGGCTGTCTTTCTTTGTAATAGAAACCCACGAAGCAAAAAAAAAAAAAAGCAGCTTTCAGGCTTTGTGTCTTAGTAACAGCAGTGGTGGTACCCCAGCATGACATGGCTTTTCATGTTCGCATTGCCCTATTATTGGAATTGCCTTTCTTCATGAAAATTGAATCCCTCTGTTATCCCTTTAATGACTCTGACTAGCCATTAACCTTTCTATCCCTGGGGACCATCGGTAGGATGTCCTATAACACATGTAATAGAGTGCGAATCCCTGGGGTTGAAAGTGAAACACATTTTTCAAGCCACAAGTAAGCTCAGTGATCCTACTTAATCCAAGTTTCTGGAGGACACAGAGCCTTTTGACCTGAAATGCTGACTGATGCCTCAGTGGGCAGCAATGCCTGTCTGTGTCAGTTTCCTTCATTACTTACTAAATCTCACTCAGCCCTGTCCTGTAAGGCCTTTGCTTTACAACCTCAACTGCATCTCAGCAAAAAGCTGCTCATGTGAATTACGGTTGAATTACTTCTTAACAAGGGAAAAGTGTCTATTTTAGCCCATTTAATTCTAATCCTCATGTCAGTCAACTGAGAGGAATCCCCAAAGGAAGCATATTGATAGCTGCCTATTCAGACATTACTAATACTGAGGAATAAGGGGAAGGACATAGGTCCTTTACTAATTTCTGGTTAGTCAACAAAAAAAAGAATCTCCCATTATTTACAAGGACATTGTCCCTGCCTTCATCCTCTACTAGAAGGAGGTAGCACAGAGTAAGTATTCAATAAATGTTTATTGACTGATTGATATGTACACTGAAAGTGATAAGAAAAAAAAAAGAGGGCTAGGTAGTAGGTTCAGGAGATGTGAGAAAAGAAGGAACTTACTAGGACACGTAAATGTTCTTTATTGCCCAGTATGGAGTCATCAACTCTGGAGTTTCCCTACCAGGTAGAACATTCTTGTTCATCACAAAAAAGTCATTTAGCGAAGCTTTTACTTATGGAAAGAGAGAGGGGGAAAAGGACAATTGCAAGGTCCTGATTCCCCTGCTCTAACTCAAGCTTGCCCTTCTTTACCTAATCCTTATAGGTAGTTCACACTCAACAAACTGAGTCATTTGTTTCGCAAACTTGAAAAGTTTCCATAATTAGTCATCTTATAGAAATGCAGTGCTTTTACTCATTCTCATTGGACAATTTTTAACTAGGCATTAAAGGTTGAGGGGAGGGGGAGTATAGTGTGGTAGGGAGATAGTATTAATGATGTCGAGGGAGAAAAGAGCAAAGATGATAAGTATTGGCATCTTTTAGGTTAACTCATTCAATAAAAATTTCTTGAAGTATCTAGAGGCAACTATACTAGGTAAATGCTGAGGAAGACATCAAGAAGGTCTCTTCCCTCAATAAGATTATAATCTAATGGGAAAGATAAGACCTGGATAAAAATAAATGCAATAAAAATAGAACACTATAATGTAAAAGAGGGGAGCAGAGTACAATGGAGGATTTCACATGATTAAATTATATTATGTTTTTAATACACTTATTTAGGGAGGTGACAAAATTGTAAAGTTATTGAGAGATCAATTCAGAGGGTATCTGGAATAGAAAATACCAAATGCTTGGGGAAATCTCAGACCTAATTGATACCAAAAAAAAAAAGTGACAGAGAGAAAATCAGTAACTATTGACATATATTCGTGCTTTGCCATTTAAAGGAATTTTTTAAAGAAGATAACCTACACAGACCAAAGATGGTGAAGGTAATAGTAGCAAACAGGTAGGCATTAAGAAGATATGCTATAGTAAACCAAATTTTGACTATCACAAAATTAACCAAAAGATGTAGAGAATACAAGCTCCCACTGTGATTATTGTTTGTTGGGTATAAAAAAAATATGGTCAAGCAGGGCAAAGTTTTGCCTTAAAGGCTCTTTTCCAACAGGGTGTTCCCATACATACTCAAAACCATGTAAAATTCTTTGAACTCTAGCAATATAGATAACTTTGTTCAATGACTTTCTCACCATTAATATTAGGAGATAAACAAAACAGGGAGACATATACTCACCAAAGTGTTTGCCACTGCCATGGAGGAGATCTAGCACAGAGTCCAAGCTGAGATAGATTTCCAATAGGGGTGAGAGTCTCCCAGCACTCCTATTTGCAGATCATATTGTCCTTGTCAAAGAAAGCTGCAGAGCATTTCTGAGCCTTCTGCATGAAGAAGTTTGAATTAACTATATACAAAAGAAAAACCAAGTGGATGAAAATTGGTTATGAATCAGATGACATTCAGCCAGCCTAGAATTGCATGTCTGTTTCTGTGTGTGAGTGTACGTATGTGGGTGGGTATGGCTGTGGGTGTGGGTGTGTATCTTAGACATAAAATGGACAGCAAGTTGGGCCCAGAATTAAGAATAAGGAAGAAAGCCTCCTGGATATTGGAGGGGTAAATGGTGTTGTGAGCAACTTGAAACATAAGAATTAAAGAACCATACAGAACATGAGTAGTAATAAAAATAATAGCTAACATTTATATAGAACTTTTGGGCTTGCAAAACATTTCACACATGGTATCTCATTTGGTCCTCACAACAACCCCACAAAGTAGCTGCTATTTTTATCTCTTTTTTTTTTTATAGATGAGGAAAGTAAAGCTAGGAGAGTTTAAGTGACATGCCCAGGGTCACACAGTTGGTAAAATATCTATGATCAAATTTGAACTCATC
Organism: Phascolarctos cinereus; assembly: GCF_003287225.1. Lineage (NCBI taxonomy): Eukaryota > Metazoa > Chordata > Mammalia > Diprotodontia > Phascolarctidae > Phascolarctos > Phascolarctos cinereus. The sequence continues at coordinate 345,096,570 of NW_027555958.1, forward strand.
TTCCTGACTCCAGGTCTAGTGCTGTATCCACTGTACCAGCTAGCATTAGGGAAATATACGATTGATAAATCACATTTCATGTGGTCAGAATAAGGAATAAATGGGCAGCAAATAGGATCATAAAGAGCTGGAAGGGAATTCATGAGACATCTAGTCCAACACTCTCATTTTACATATAAGGAAACTGAGGCCCAGAGAGATTAGGTATCTTTACTATGGCCTAGATGAGTTTTATTTACCTTCAGTTATGCTTTAAAAGCCTATCACAGTGAAGCTTTCTAGCAAATGTGGGAATTGAGGGGATTAGGACAGCAAGTGGTCAATTGTGGGAATAGAGTAAACCACACTGACTCCATCTTTTTTTTGGAGGGGGGCTAGGCAATGGGGTTAAGTGACTTGCCCAGGGTCACACAGCTAGGCTAGTAAGTGTTATGTGTCTGAGGCCAGATTTGAACTCAGGTCCTCCTGACTCCAGGGCTGGTACTCTATCCACTGTGCCACCTAGCTGCCCCATACACTGACTCCATCTTGTGACTCAATTCTGGAGCTAGATTAGTTTCTATTCAATTACGGGTCTAGTCCAACTTCCATCTTGTGAGAAGTCTATTCAATGGTGGGAACTGGGAGAAAACGTTATTGCATTGTTTGAAGCTAGCCCTGCATGGCTGGGAAACTGGACTACTCCTTACTGCTTAGAGATCCTTAACCAAGGACCTGACCAGAAACTCAGATGCAAAGACTGATGCAAGGAGTTTCCTCACAATTGCACATCTCAAGAAATCCATATGTCTTATGTGAAAACTGGCCCTGTATTGATCAATGAGTTATTATTTCCATGTTCCCTTGATCATTTACAAATACTTGGAGAATGAGACACCTCCTTTTCTGAATTCAGGGAATTGCACTTGTCTGTTTTCCAACTTGGAAAGTGCCTAATTTTTTATCCAATTAGAAATCAGATTACCTAATGTTGTATTAATTAATTGGCCTAATTTGATTAATTGTTTTTAACATATAAAAGTCTGTCTCCCCTGCATTTAGGGTACAAGCCTAAGCTGAGGAGGTCTAGTCCTCTTTTGTTGGGCAATTGGCATGCATGGTTTAATAAATCAATAAGCTCAGGAGATCAAACCTTTATTTTCTTCAGTCATTAAAATCTCTACCTGCCACATAAACAGACCCCAACCAACGATGGTAGAAAGACATAGCTGATGCTAAAGAAGCTAGATAACTGATACCCAGCAGATGATAACAAAGAGTAGTTCAGTGGCTGCAAACCCAGTGGAGATACCCAGAAGAGATAATGAAATGTCTAGCAACATCCAGCAAAGACAATAAAGCCAGGTGAAATAACATACTCATTGACAAGCAGAGATGCAAAGCCAAGCAGAGACCGATGCAATGACATCACCAAAGGACATCCGCACCTCTGTCGCACTGGAGGTAAGAAATGTTCTGGCTAGGCATGTGCCCTGACCCCATAGTTTCCTAACATATACTCTTTTCACGTGTGTGACCTCTACTAATGTGCTTTTGTCACATGCTTTCTGAACGTGTGCTCTTCCCCACTGGAGATATTAGTGACTTTTTGGAAAGTATAGATGCTTGTGTGGATGAGGAAGCTCATTTGTTACTTTGTTGGCAATATTATTTGATTAAATGTCTCTTTTTCTAATCTTCTGGCAGGCTGGTGGAGGAAACACATCAGCTTAGGGAAAATGGGTCTGACACAGAGAGCCCCAAACCTGGAGGAGTTTTATTTTTTCCTGAGGGCCCATGTGTGAGGAGTGCCCACAGCTTAGTTAGCCTAGCTATGGTGAACACTTTCCTATGGATAGATGGATGGATGGATATATATATATATATAAAGATAAAAGAAATCCCTCTGTGTGTGTATGTGTATGTGAGAGAAGAGGGGAGGGAGGAAGACTACTGTGGAAAGAGAATTAGAAAGACAATATACTAAACTGTTATAATACTTTATCACTCGTGCATATGTATCCCAAGGAAGCCAAAGAAAAAAAATGATGGGTCTTCTAAATAACAAAATATTCATAACAGCACATTTTGTGCTACCTAATGTTGTATCGTTTCCTTTTGGAAATGTTACTTTATAAACATACTTACTTTGGTACCTTATCAAGTAAGGAATGGTTGAGTAAACTGTGTATATGAATATAATGGAATAGAATCTTACTATTAAGAAATGCTAAATATGAGGAACTCAAAGAAATGTGGGAAAGCATGAGAAGAGTGAAGAAAACAGAACTAGGAAAACAATACCCATAATAACAACACTGGCATACATGGAAATCATAAATGACAGCAGAACTCAGATTAAAAGCAATGACTATTAATGATTCCAGGACACAAAAGATGAAACATTTTCTTCCCTTCTTCTCTGTAGAGAGATGGGTAACTACAAGTGCTAAGTGTTGTGAACCTTTCATATGTGGTCTCTTGTGTATCATTCAGTTTTGTTTAACTGTTTTTCTTCGTGACAAGGAACAGTTCTTTGAAGGTAGGGAGAGATGGAAAGTGTCTCAGGTATAAAAGATAACTTCATCAGTGACATTTTTAAAAGAAAAGGAAAGAAAAAAAACACTACATCTAGAGTGAAGACTAGAATTCCAATCCTAATTGACACTTAATAGCTACTTAACTATAAGTAGCACTAGGTCTCAGATTCCTCCCATATAAATGATGATAATAATATGTGTAGTATCTCCCTTAATGTGTTGTTGAGAGGATCAAATGAGATCAAGTGTAAAGCACTATAAATATGTCAGCTACCCTTATCATAAAGGCAATGTGGCATAGTAAATGCTTTACTGGACTTGGAATGAGGAAGACCTAAGTTAAAATCAACCTCTAACACTTACTAGCTGTGTAATCAGGATAAATCATTTAACCCCTGTGAATCTGGCAACTCCCTAAAATTTAAGACATAAATGGGTAGCTACCTGCCCAGCGAAGGAAGTTTATGTGTTGAAATAACAAATAGTATCATTATTATAGCTACTCCCTACATCACCCTCTGTAAGGAAATAAGAAATTCCTTCAAGGCTTAGTTCAAAGATTGAAGGAACTTCACAGGATCATAGATTTAATACTACAAGATTAATTAGTTCAATTTTTACAGATAAAGAAACTGAGACCTACTTAGGTTAAATGGTTTGCCCAAGATTACATAAAGAGTAGCAAACTAAAATTTAAAAGCTGGTCCCCTGACTCATTCTCTCAAAAAGGCATTCTTAAATATTGTGCTGTAATGAAATGTTGTAATAAATCTCAGATGCTTCACCTCCTTCCATAGAGTATGGGAGAAACCATCCAAAAATGCAGTTCTTACTTATCCACAACAGATTAATTGAAGGCTGTTCTGGTCTTCACAAGGAAAACCAAAATCAAAGAATGATAAACAAGAAACAGAACAAGTGAAAGAACTTCCCCACTAATCTATTTTTTACTCTATATGGGTGTAAAATATCATGCAATAAATAATCCTTATTGCATTTTCTGACCTGGGCTTGGGGAACTTGGGGGAACACGCAAGAAAAACTTTTCTGTTAGGGACTTCTTAGTTTTGAGGCTGACAAAAGGTAAGAGCTGCTCCCTTCCAGAGTTTTCCTTTCTTTCTCTTTCTTTCTTTCTTTCTTTCTTTCTTTCTTTCTTTCTTTCTTTCTTTCTTTCTTTCTTTCTTTCTTTCTTTCTTTCTTTCTTTCCTTCTTTCTTTCTTTTCCTTTTTTTTTAACTATTGGAGATGGCCAGGAGGTGGTAATTTAAAATAACACAGCTGTTTCCTATGAAATAATATGAAAGTAATCAAGAATACAGACAGTAACCCAGAGTAAATTATTAAAAGACTGAAGAGGAAAAATGTCTACCTAAATAAAAGAAGTATAAATCTGTCTGTAATAAGTCCTAGTCATGGAGATTTATCGTTGAAACCAATGAAAGAAAGTGCTACAAAGCCACCTAAATACTCACAAACGGCAATTTGTGGTTGGTAAAAGGAATTGTTATTGTCACATCTGAGGCAGTTCAAACTTCCTGTTCCTTAATGTCATAAACCCAATCTTTGGACCCCAGATTAAAAATCCCTCTTCTAGACAAAAATGTTATTATAATTGTAGTATTATAATTGATTTAGTGTGAATTCTTCATCATTTGTGACTGGGGGGTACAAAAGAGGGAAGAAAAATGGCTGTCACGTGGGGTGTGGAAAGACAGACGCAGAGCAAGGGAGAAAGCCCGTCCCTCCCCATCCCCCGCCCTCCTCCCTCAAAAAACGATTTTCTATCGTCCCAATTTCTAAGGCAGAGTTTTTAATTCCTTCACATCTGCCTGAGTGCTAGGAAGACCAGACAATGAGACAGAATCTTAATTATGTTGATTTCATAGTTTTACAAACCTCCCAAATTGGGGCAAGTATGAATCCAGGTCTTCTGTAGGAGTTAAAAATATCAGTGACTGACTGATGGGGAGGGGATGCAGTGGTCAGGTTGCCTTCTCCATCGTCTCTCCCTTTCCCCGCAGCTCCACCCCACACCACCACAAGCAAGCGCAGAGAAATCAGAGTCTTCACACCTGGTGAGAAGGGAGTTTTGACAAAGGTAGTGACCCCAACATTCCAAGAGTACTGGACAGGGAGGTAATGAGTACCCCTCCCTTCTTGTAGTAGTTCAGCAGGTGAACTTCTTTCACTTGTAATAAACAACCTTCACAGGCTCCCAGTAGTAGCAGCAGTAGCAGCTGTAGTAATAAGGAAATTTATATAATAATTTTTAATTTTCTTTTTTATTGTGAACTCAACAATCAACAGCAATCAAACATTTCAATATTTAAAGAAAAATATTTCAATATTTCAAGGATCATATAAGAAACTGGGATTCTGTTACATACATTTTAAGCTATAACTGTATAAATAATTTAACAGACAATAGCAAAATTGCCGTTTTCTACACGGCAATTGGTTTCCTTCTGTGCATTTAAAAATTATTTACTGATGTTCTTTTTGTACATTGTATACCCCTTCTCCAAGTAGAAGCCCTCCATTGTAACCAGAATGTATAGTAAAAAAAATTTAAATTAAAAAAAATTGATCCAATGGACATGCCTGAGAATACCTCTCATTCTGTACCAGTAGCTAGTTATCACCTCTCTGCCAAGAGGTAGGAGATTATATTTGACTTCACTGCTCTGGTCAGATTTCTTTGGCCTTTTAAAGTTGTCTCTCCTTAAATTTTTATGGTAGTGATTGCATAAATTGTTCTGGTGCCTGGCAGAGAGTGGGTACCTGACAAATGTTTATTGACTAACTGATTCCCCTTATTTCATTCTACATCAATTCATACAAGTTGATTCATATTTTTCTAATTCTGCCATATGTATCATTCTGCATTATGCCCTAATATTCATGTGATTTTTTTCAGTCATTTCCCAGTTGATAGGCACCTATTTTATTTCTGTTTCACTACTTTAATAAAAAAAAAAACCTGTTATAAACATTCTTATACATATGTGTCCTTCACCTCTGTCTTGCATTTCTTCAAGGTATATACCTAGTTATGGTCAAAGGGTCACTATGTCAAATGGTTTGTACAAGAGTTTGGTGACACGAAGGAAGGCAGGGGTGTGTGGGGGGGAAGGGGTTCCTACAATTCATTTTTTCCTCTTTCATCATCTTTCCCAGCCTCGTGAGTATAAGGTAGAACCTCAGTCTTATCTTGCTTAAATTTGCACTTGTTGCATCATTAATGGTTTGGAGCATTTTTTCATATGGTTGTTGCTAGAATGCATTTCTTCATCTGAGAACTACCTTTTGATATCTTTTCATATCCATATATTTCATCTGCATTATGACATATACGTGTATATAATTTTACATACATAATCTCATTTGCTCATCCCAACAATTCTATAAAGTATGAACCACAGGTATCGTTAGCCCTACAATTGACAAATGAGGAAACTAACACTCCAGAGAGGTTACAGCATTTGCTGGTAAGTGCCAGAGATATGATTTAAACCCAGTTCACTGTATATTTATTTTTTTAGTCCATGATTTAAACCTAGGTCACTGTGCATTTCTTTTTTAGTCCATATAATATGTATTTTAAAATTTTTTCCATTTATCAAGTATTTATATGTTTTTTCTTCCCACCATGACCCCCCTCTCTTGAAAAAAAAGAAAAACAAAGATGAAAGAAAAACAAAACCCTTATGACAAATATGCATAGTCAAGTCAAATTCTCCTATTGGCTAGGTTCAAAAAAGACAGGTCTCATTTCATGTATTACCTGCATCCATCACCTCTCTATGAGAAGGTAGGTAGCATGTTTCATCATCATAATTCCTCTGAAGTCATAAACCAAGCAGTCTTTCTACTACAAAACATTATCTTCTCTGCCTCAGGGTTCCGACCCTTTCCTTCAATCACCAGTCAGCTTCTCTGATCAGCCATTACTGGACATTGTAGGAAGTGGTTGAATGTCCTTTTGTACCTCCTAACATTCTTCTGTCAGAAGATGATAGCAAAATGAATGACTCTGAGAAATAAATGTGACCTGTGAAAAATGATTCTTAGTAATCATTATCTTGGAGGCTTAGAGCTCCTCTTCATCCCCTTTTCTTCCCAAAGTTCAATTTCTTCTTCAGAAGGTACTTAGGATCTAATCTAAATGGGTCTATTCCTGCTCACTTTGTTGCCCAGACAGGCCTGGGAAAATGTTGATTCCTCCCTATAGTCAAGATGGGTGATATGGTAATTGATGTCTCTTTGACCAAGATTAAGTGACCTAAGTCACATACCCCAAGACCCTCATTTTAATATGGCCCACCTCCCAGCGTGTTGACCAATCAGAGTAGGCATCCCTTGGGAACACCTATTCTTCAAAGGGCATATAACTCTGTGCCCTCAACCCCTAACTTGAATCAGTTCTGGACTGGCTCCCTGGGGGGTGCCCAGTTCCAGACTGCAACTCCTATGCAATGTATATTGCCCACATTGAAAGAAATTAAAAACATGGATAAAACCTAATTTTGTTTGTCTTTCTTAGATCAAACTCTGTATGGTTGACAGACCCTAAAAAAGAATATGGTGCAATTTGGGAAACTCCAGCTTAGTAAAGCACCACAACCAGATGGCACTTAGCTGAGGAATATGAAAGAAATCAAGTGAAATAAGGGAAGGGCTGACAAAGATGCATAATATTTCAATAGAAATAACAACTGTTGCCAGAGCTTAGAATATCACCCACATAACGACTTTCTTTATAGACCGAGATTCTAGGAATTGGAAATTCATGACCAGGGCACAATTGTGACGTTAGTAAAATCTGTCTTCAATCCCATTTTCAGTGCCTCAATCCCCTTTCCCATCTTCACACAGCTACACAGTGATTTCATGCTGGTCTAGTTCTTCATATTTCGTTATTTGTTCATCCATTTAACCAGTGTTTGCTAATTATCTATGCTAGGTGCTAGGGTCAATACAAAGTTCAGATAAGCTAGGAGGTTAAGACACCCACACAGATAGCAATAATACACATTATACAATAAGCACATAACAATTATTGCACCCCATGGAGTGTGTACCTAGTTGCCCTTGACACTTCCAGGCAACACCCTTACCTCAGAAGGACTCAACACTTCTTACAATAGAGGTTTGCAAAACCAAGCCCTGTACATGGTCCAAGGAGGGAGCTCATTACCAACAGAAGAGATTAGGACAGTCTCCATAGATAAGGTAAAACTTGCACTAGGTTTTAAAGAATGAGTAAAGCTGAGAGCGGTGACCTTCACCTGTTATTTCTGTTACTGGGGGAGGCTGAGGAGAGGGAGAGAGAAGGAGAGAGAAAGAGACAGAGAGAGAACTAAAGGATGGGACCTTTGTCTGGCTGTTTACTCAGGCCTGAGATCTACAGGTGAATATGAACAATAGCATCATTACGACTCCTCTAATACCTAGACTGTTGCAATAGCTTGTTGGCTTGTTTCCCTGACATAAGACTTTCTTTCCCCTCTCCAGATTATCCTCCCCTCAGTTCTTCCTAAAAAACAGGTCTGACCATCCTCTATTCAATAAACTCCAGCGACTCTCCCTTGCCCCCAGGATCAAATATAAAATCCTCCCTTTGGATTTTAAAGACCTTCATAGTCTAACCTTTTCCTGCCTTTCCAGCCCTCTTTTACCCACCATGTACTTTCCAATCCAGTCATGCTAGCCCCTTTATTATTCCTCTCACAAGACAGTCCAACCCCTGACTCTAGGCATCTTCACTGGCTGTGCTCTCCCTCCTCACCTCTCCCTCCTGGCTTCCCTGGCTTTCTTCAAATCTCAGCTCATATCCTACCTTCTGCAAGAGGTAATTAATACTATTATCTTCCCTCCAAGATAGCCTCCAATTTGGCCTTACACATATCTTGTATGTTCATAGTTTGCACTCTGATGGTTAGGACCATGTGTTTTTCTTACTTTGTATCCCCACTGCTTAGCAAAGTTACTGGCTCATAGTAAGTACTTAATAAATATTTGTCAACTTGACTTGAAAAGGTTAAGCCTCTCATTTTACAGATAAAGAAACTGAGACCTAGGAAAGGTAAATGCTGACTCAAGGACACCAGATCAGGGACCAGAACTCAAATGCCTGAGCAACTCATTCTAGTGATCTCTTCAGTCCTACTGTCTACCGCATTTTTTTGGGGGGGTCTATGAAACCTCATCTTTTCTGGGTCACATTTCACAGGACCTTGATAGGAGATTGATTAATCTTACAAATCAATGCATGCCAAAATGTCAAAGTCTGATGATACTCAATGCATTACTTTTTCCAGATTACATAGCTAAATTTTAAAAGGAGATGAAGGACCTACTTGAAAAAAGTGAATGAATGATGACAATTTCAGAGAGCAACGGCTCCTCTGTGGGGTGAGAAACATTTTCATTCCTTTCAAATTGTATCTTGTGAATGGCCAATACACAATCTTTGACCAATAGCTGAACCCTCACATTTAATTTCTAATAAATTATGAAGTTTCTCCTCGATTTGTTGTGACATTTCAGTCCAACTACCCATTCATTCTTTAGCCCTTAGCTCCTGGTCAGAATATCACCATTTTGAGTTGTTTCTTTTCTCTTTGGTGAGAAAGAGACAAGAGAGGAATTCTGAGTAGGCTATTTGAGAAGTATTTCCATATTCCACTTTCCGAATATACTGCCTTTTGCCTGGCAGACTGTACTCATTAAATGTTCTAATTTGGAGGGGGTAATCAAGGATCTACATAACCCAAAAGGAACAATTTCCTAGCTGTGCAGAAAACTAATAAACCTCCATCCTGAAGACAAAAGTAATTTTACAAAACTGTGTGAGGTTTCCCTTGAGAGGAATGTTTTACAAAGCCCACTGGTCATACAGCTATGCTGCTGAACTGCACTGTCTTTAATCTGTGTCATCAGGGAGAAGAATTGACATAATTAAAACTCCCAAAACATACAGTAAACTTCACTGTACCCACTGGCCATTTAACATAGGCAATGGCTTCTGCCTCCTGCCTCTCAAAACTTTGCTACCCAATGATGTTCCCTCCAATCCCTTGACACTTGAAATTCCAGAATTCTTTTGCTCCTTATGGTCTGAGTCTTTGTGTGTAGATACTGTGGAATTAGCATTCTTCTGGGCTTGTGTGTTGAGTGTCCCTGGATCCATAGTATTTCTTCATCATTGTTTTCCTTGTTATTAATTTTTCTAGCCCTACTTCATGTATTGGACCTTCTTATCAGGGCCAATCTCTATGGAGCTGGAAGGAATTATAAGGCTTTGTTTGGTCCTAGTCAGTGTTGCATGGGATCCTTTCGCTGTTTCCTCTATTTCCTGAGCGTGGTGTTCTTCAAGGACCTCTGAAGTGGCTCACACCAGTAAGATAAGTTGTTATCATCTGATCTCCTTGTTTGTTATACACTTTGTCTGATCCATGCAAACTTCTGACCTCCTAGTCCTAGGGCAGGTTGATGTGGCTGCTGGCTCTACATCTCCCACCTTCTGTCTCCCTATCTCTACAGTACCCAGCTTCAGACTCCAGGTTTCCCAACTTATCTGTGGTTCCTTCATTCTAAGGCTTCTATGTTCCACCGTCTTGGGCTAGGTTTTTGTTGGACCTCTTTCCCAGTGCCCACAGACTTCTGGCTATCTCTTAGCATGAACCTAAGCTGGAAAAATACACTTGCTATGGTTTTTCCCATAAATTTCTTGATCATTAATTGTTCTAGTGATTTTTTCCATTCTTACTGGGTTAATTGTATGAGAAATCTGGTCTGCTCTCTTTCACTCTGCCATCTTGGGGAAGTTGATCAGAAAAGGTATTTCATCAGTAGATATCTGGAACCAAGATTAGACATCGAATCTGCAATCAAGACCAGAAGGAAATGTAAACTTAAGAGCTTTGGAATATATGGAATTTATTATATACTTTTTTTTTAACTTTTAGGCAATTGGGATTAAGTGACTTGCCCAGGGTCATACATCTAGTTAGTATCAAGTGGCTGTTCTGAGGCCAGATTTGAACTCAGGTCCTCCTGACTTCAGGGCTGGTGCTGTATCCACTGTGCCACCTAGCTGCCCCTATTATATACTTAAAGGGGAAAATAACTATATATAATCAAGTTCTATAGTTTCTTGTAAAAGTCTTCTTTGTTTTGCATATAGAAATGTTTATTTTTATTTTGTGTTTAAGTTCAAAATACATTTTTAAAAGAAAACATACCTATAATAAAGAGAAAGCTGTTAGTTCACAAAGAAGCTGTGTGATAACTCAAACTGATAAGAAATTTTTTTTACATCACACTAAATTCTGCATTTCCCAACTTCAATGCATACTCCATGTCTGCCCTCTGAGATCAAGCAAAACAATAGAATTCGTCTTCCTCATGCCAGCCCTTCAAATACTAAAAGATAGCTACCATGGCCCTCCTAAATCTAACCTTCCCCAGATGGAACATCCTCAGCTCCTTCAGCTAGTCCTCATACAGCATGACTTCAATGTTCTTCATTATCCTGTTTCCCCTCATTTAACGTAGAAAAGAGAATAAGGAAATATCTGAATTGATTATCGATGTATTCTGAATCGATTGTCCAAAAAGTAGCAATGAGTGTATACTAGATCACACTCTAACCCAATCCCCCTGGAGACAAATGGTACATACTTATTAAATGGCCCCTTGGATTATGATGCAGACAGTGACTAAAGCACTTTTGAAATATTTAGAAACAGATTGACACGTGTGAGAAGTAAAGTCACCATCATATACCTTAATATAGAAACATAATTTTTTTAAGACTTGGGTGTTACATTATTCTAGTTATAAGTGTGCCATATGTCCCTTGATTGAGGCACCTAAGCTGTCTAGTTATCTATACCTCATTTGCATTGACATAAATAAAATATGAAAGGTGAAATAGATTTCCTGCCTCCTTATCTTTGCTCACCCAGTTTCTCCTGCATACTCCCCCTAATCTCCATCTCTGCTAATTGAAATCTTCATCATCTTTTGAAGGCCAACTCAAAATCAAAGAAGTCCTCCAAGAAACTTGGTGACTCCTGGTCACCTCAGCCAGAAATTATCTTTTCCTTCCCCATGCTCTTACATACTTCTTTTTTGTGTCACTCCTATTACTCCTAATATACTGTCATGTATTACAATATTTTCTGCATCCATTTCTACTTTCATTTTTACATAATACACTCTTTGAGGACAGAGACTATCTTAACTAACTATTTATCCCTTACATTGCTTGCCCATGGTAGAAACTCAATAAAAGGAAGGGAGGAGGAAGGAAGGAGGGATTTGTGATAGCCATTACTCATTTGCCTCATATAGGTAACTCTTTAAGTCAGCTGAATAGCTAGTAGATGAAAGCTGATGTCATTTTTTTTCTTGTCCATTTGCTCCTTCTTCTGGGGGTAGAAATGTAAAAAAATTAATGGCACATATACATGCTTGTTAAATGGTGTGGAATTAAATTTAAACTGGAAAAGCTTTTGGCTTTACATGCATTTTGAGCTACTAAAAGGTAAATAAGTCACTCCCTTCTGTGTCTATCTGTAACAGCACCCATAGAAGTAGTCATAATCGCTGTATAACTGGTTTCAGGTACTCTTAACAGAGGTCTGTGACTTGACCAAATTACCAGTTTTCCCTAGATCAGACAATCTACTCTAGCCAAGAAAGCCTAGGTGACTTTTACCATATACTTTCCTCTCTTCAGTCTCCTGCATAGTGCTAGTTCATTACTGAACTGGACATATTAAATGAAAAATACAAAAACAAAAACAAAAAATCACCCTGGTAACAGCACAATTGACAATAATGACGATAATAGCTTATATTTAGCTAGCACTTTAAGACTTATTTGATCCTTACAACAATTCTGCAAAGTTAGGAAAGGCAAGTATCATTACCTCCATTTTACAGATCAAGAAACAGGGTTCAAGGATAATAATGACTCATCCACAGTCACATGGCTGGGTAATAGTGGAGCCAGATTTTCTAATTCCGATTCCAGGATTTGCTCTGTTTCATCATGCTTCCTCTATTTAAATTAAATCTGTAAATTCTCAAATGATTAAAGACCTTTTAAAAATATATTTCATACATTACTGCAAGCTCACAGGATCACTGGAAGTTAACTAGAATTACTCTGGCATGGAGATGATTAATTTATTCAATTTGAAGATGGATATGCCTTAAAAAAAAAGAGTAGAATCAAACACAACATCTGTTAATAAAACAACTTCACCATGAAGATTAAATAGGTCATAAGGAGTCACTGCTTGAAAAGAAAGGTTGTAAATTTCCAAGAAATTGCAGGTGATATACATAATTAAAATAAGTAATTCAGGCATGAAGAAGGTTTTTTTAAAAAATTAATTATCTAAGAACTACAAAATACAGTAGTCTTATTAAGTGCTTCTAAATGCTATTAAGCACTTCTAAATTATGACATTTTCTCTAGGACTTCGATTGGCAATTCGTTTTGCAACCATCTAAGAGAGGCAGTATGAGACATTGCATAGAGGGCTGGCCTAGGAGTTGGGAAGACGTGTATTCAAATCCTGGCTTGTATATGCTAGCAGTTGAGTGTAAGAGTGGGCAAGCCACTTAACTTCCCAAGTGTCCCAGAGAACTCTCTTGAGACTATAAGTTAGAGAAGAGGTGATAAGCTGCATTAATATAAGGAGTTTCCACACCAGGAGTTCCCTCTACAAAAGAATTAACAGTTCTTTACAATAATAATAATATAATAATAGTAATAAAATGTGCACTTAGCAAGGTGCCTGGCACATAATAGGTACTTAATAAATGTTGACTGACCATTTATGTCTTATCTCTGTGTTAGACTATAAGCTAGGTAAGAACTGAGGCTCATCTAAACTTTGTATCTCTCTCTAGACAGACCTAGCCTGACAAATCAAGAATGAATGAATAAATGGGTACCCGAATGACTTTCTAGTTTTGAGGAGGCTGGTGCTGATGGTTTTTACTTTCTATGGGTGTGACTGCAAATTGGGACAGCCCGGGACCAAGTGTCCCAGACCGTCCCATACCGAGTGTCCATACTGCCCTGTTGTTACTTTTGTTTAGTTCATGCCTAGAGCTATCTGCAGAGCCTGTCACTGTTCACATCGCTACCTTTTAGGCTGTGACGGCCTGATGACAACACAATTGGCTGCAAAAGGAAACATTCAGTAAGGCATCTACGTCCTCTGCTCCACGTTGTCAACTTGTTCGGTCGTTTTCAGTCATGTCAGACCCCATTTATGTGTTTTCTTGGCAAAGATACTGGAGGGGTTTGCTATTTCTTCTCCAGCTCATTTTACAGATGAGGAAACTGAGGCAAACAGTATTCAGTGACTTGCCCAACGCCACATGGATAGTAAGTGTTTGGGGTTACATTTGAACTCAGAAAGAGGAGTCTTCTTGACTCCAGGCCCAGCATTCTATCCACTGCACCACCTAACTGCAAGCTGTCAACTTGAGATGTTGTCAATGACTTGACTGATTTATTGTCTGGGCCCCATACATCTGGTCTGAAGTCTTCATCTAAAAAGAACTTTTCCAGCCTATGCTAGTTCTATGTGTGTATGCATGTGTTCGTGTATGTGTGGGTATGTGTGTGTGTATATGCATATATACATTTATATTCATTACATGTACATAATGTATATATTAGCTAGCATTTATATAGTGATTTAAGGTTTGAAAAGCACTTTGCATATATTATATCATTTAATCTTCACAATAACTCTGTAAGGTAGGAGCTATTATTATGCCCATTTTACAGATAAGGAAACTGAGGGTAAAAGCGGTTAAGTGACTTACCCAGGGACACACAGCTAGTAAGTATCTGAGGCAGGATTTCAACTCAGTTCTTCCTTATTTCAAGAATCTTAGCTATACTTCTCAGAGAAAAATATATCATTTTCATATTCATTTGTCTCATGTACCTCATCAAGGAGATTCAGTCAGTTTACAGAATCAGCCAATAGACATTTATTAAACTTACTACATGCCAAGCCCTGTGCTAAATGCTGGAGATATAAAAAGAGGGAAAAGACAGTCCCTGCCCTCAAAAAGCTCACATTCTAACGGACATCATTGAATTACAAGAATCTCAGAGTTGGAAATAATGCTGGAGACCACCTACTCCGACCTGCATATAAGGAGGAGTCCCTCTACAGCAAAACCAGCAGTCATCATCTGGCTTTTACTTGAAGATCTTCAATGAGGTGGGAAGGTAGGAAGTCGCCTCCTTTAGAGGCAGCCTAGTTCACCTGCGGATAATCGGAATTGTTCTTACTTTACAGCCTCAATCTATTATAGCCATCATTTCCATCTGCTTTTCTGGCTATCTCAAAAATAAGTAAGATTTAGATAAAGAGGCTTGAGGAAGAAGGAAGGATTCCAGGACAGGGAAACAAGATAAATCAACCTGTAGCTGGAATAAATATGTTTCCTAATACTTGACTTTGAAATGTCAATAGTTAATGTAATAGGGCAACTCTGTGGTACCTGGGGCCTGGAGTCAGAAGGACCTGAGTTAAAAATCAGGCCTCAGATACTTACGTTGTTGTTCATTCATTTCAGTCATGTATTAGGGAAATCCACAGTACTCGGCTATCTTCAACAATTTAGTTCAATTCATTTTTTAAACATCTGTGTTAGGCACCGAATGTTTCTTCTATTGTTTGTAACTTTTTCTTTTTCATTTCTACACTTACTTATTTTAAATATTTAAACTCACATTAGATTTTATGAGCTGTTGAACAGTGGCAAATTATTTCTCTCACAGAGCTATAACCACATATTACCAAGAGAGTATAAACAATATAATGGAACTCAATAATACACCACCATTTTATCAATTATGTAATAAAAACAAATTATCACATTTTCAAATATTACAAGTTACATAGCTCAAAAGGCATGCAAAGTACTGAGGGCTGCTCAATTCATATCAGTGACCGATTTTTCCCCCCTGAAGAGGGGAAGAGTGGAGAAAGAGTAAAAGAAAACCAAATCCAATTTTTGACAAAAATTGATACACAATTTCTAATGAGTACATTAAAACAAATTACAAGATTCTCAGAAATAATATGATTAAGAATTGCTTTAACTACAATAACAAAACATCTTTTAACTTTAAAAAATATTTACTCAAGTAACGATCATATACACACTGGAAGGCAATTACTACATAGGCCTTTTCTTTAATACTGAAAGAAAAAAAAACATCGCATTCAGATTATTCTCTGTAGTTTCCAGGATGTGCTGGGTATTTTGATACCTACTCTCTCTAAATTCCATATCTGCTAAAAAGACTCTGGTATTGGGTAAAAGATTTGAGTAGGATTTGGAACTCGGTATTGCATGATTTCAGGAAAATTCAATCGCTAGAAGTGATAAACAAGAAATTCCAGTGGCTGAATAACAAGAATCTTTTCCTGTGTCCAAAAAGGTTGTTAGTAACCCAAAGACACAAGTTGCATTTCCAGCAAGATGGTAGCCTATGATATGATGTACTGGCCAATAGAGCCCCACCCTCATAACATGTACAGTGTGCTTTACCTATGGCCAGCCCACGTGGAAAAGGCTAAACAACTTGCTTCTGGAAAGGCTTGAAGATGTATGATAGAAGAGGGAAGAAATAAGCATTTATTAATCATCTGTTACATACCAGGCACCAGACTAAGTACTTTACAAATATTACACTATTTGATACTCCCAACGCAGGAAGGTAGGCACTATTAAAATCTAGTTGAAGAAAGAGACAGAGGTTAAGTGACTTCTCCAGGATCACACAGCTAGGAAGTGTCTGAGGCTAAATTTGAACTCAAGTCTTCCTGACTCCAGGACCAGCAGCACCATCTAGCTGTCTTGATTCCTTATTCAGAGCGTATGTAGATATTTTGTAACTTCTTCCACTAGAACCCTAGTAAGGGCAGTTAGGTGGTGTAGTGCCTCAGTCAGGAAGACCAGAGTTCAAATTGAAACTTCAGAAACTGCCTAGCTGTGTGTTCCTGGGTAAGTCACTTACATTCTGTCTGCCTTAGTTTCCTCATCTGTAAAAGGGGGCTAATAGTAGCGTCTGCCTCCGAGAGTTGTTGTGAAGTTCAAATGAAATCATAAATGTAAAGTGCCTGGCACACAGCATTATGCAAATGTTGTCATTATTACTAAACATGAGATGAAGAGGTGAGTTGTATTGTCTGGCTGCCAAACTGGAACTGGGCTGCATTTGAAAAGATGCTAACTGGCCAAGACAAGGTTTTCTTTTGTTCTTTCAGGCTAACTGTGTTCAAACGAAGAGGCAAGGACAGTCTAATGTCCTCGAAAGGGAAGAAGTCTCAGACCTTTATTTTCCTGCTGGGGCTGCTAGTATGTAGCCTGTAACTGCTTCTGTCTTTGTTTTGTCTTTTTCCCCCTGCTTAATTGAAGTACTGAAGATGGCTATGACCTTGTGAGCTTCCAAAGGTTGAAATGATGAGTCACCAGAGGTTGGGGAACCAGAATCCATTCCAGATTGTGTGGCCAGCCCTCAACACAGAAGTGCCAAGCAACCTGTTTGGGCCAGCACAGCCAAGAGGGCTGTGATTCATCCATCAGTTAGGCTTTATCTGGAAGTGAACTCAGTGGGATGAATGTTTGTAGCAGCTGAGTTAAGTTTAAGAGACAGGTGATATAGGAGAAGAGCATGCCCCCCCAGGTGTTGGGGAGAAAACAGTACTTCTGTTCTTGCTGTATCTTCACAGTAAATGTCCCTTTGTAAAAGCTCATTGACTTTAACTGGTTAAATGACACTGGAGCACTCATCATTGGTGGTTTACATTGTGGAGAACACACCAGAATAAGGGCTTGAATCAATAGCACTGAGAAAAGATGCATCTTTCCTTCCTCCTAACCCTCAAGAGGGCCTCTAGAATCGTGAAGGGAAGCTGTAGCCTTTTGGGGGAGAACTTGACTCATCAGTAAGAGCAGCAGTGGGGAAGAGGAACCTCAGATCCTATAATGGCTACACGAATAGATGTGTGCTACCCTGAGGTGCTCACTGCAGCTCAGTAATCAACACCCACACTGTGTCACACTTTTCACCGAAGTCTGTTAAAAACAACAACACCACCACTTCTGTCTGTTTTGGCTTGCTCATTCTAACCCTTCCTCACACTAACAGGTTAGGTTAGGTGAGGGTACCCAGATACTCACACCTACATCACTACCACACCGTTACGTTCAAACTCTCTAGGCTCCTAAGGATAACCTTTTTGATGGGAAATACAGTTCTACATATCACTCTGGCACTTAGCCCCTATCCAATGCATTTTTATCTAAATAACCAACCACTCACAAGATAACGTAACTATACAATGAATAATTCTTGTTCACTCCTTTCAGACTCATCATGACCCTATTTGGGGTTTCTCTTAGCAAAGATACTGAAGCAATTTGCCATTTCCTTCTCAAGCTCATTTTACAGATGAGGAAAGTGAGGCAAATAGGGTTAAGTGACTTGCCCAGGGTCACACAGCTAGTAAGTACCAGAGGCCACATTTGAACTGAGGAAGATGAGTCTTTCTGATTCCGAGCTGCCCAGTGAATAATTCAGCATGTCCCAAAAGTCTTAGTGTAGTTTTAAGCTATTAAAGTTATCCAGTTATTAAAGCTCAAAACTGCACAAGAACATTAGGGACACCCTTTATTTACACATCCAACCCCTCACAATAACGATAGTTTGGGATCTTAAAACATAACCATTTACTTAACTCTAAAGCACAAAAAATAATATTACAAATACTAATATGACAAAGCAAATGTGTAAATA
Source organism: Phascolarctos cinereus (assembly GCF_003287225.1). Taxonomy (NCBI): domain Eukaryota; kingdom Metazoa; phylum Chordata; class Mammalia; order Diprotodontia; family Phascolarctidae; genus Phascolarctos; species Phascolarctos cinereus. Next base: position 345,114,947 of record NW_027555958.1, read on the forward strand.
AAAATATATTAAAATGCACACACAAAACCAGATAACATTCTCGACCAATTTATGCAATATCTGTGGTAAATAAAGATCTGGCACGCATTTACAGGTATCTGTCCAGAAGCCTGGGAGGGAACACATGTAGAAAGAAAATTCACGTGCTTCGACTAGCTCACCCCTTTGGACTGCAGGGCTCAACACTACTGTTCCATTCAGGAACGTCTGTACCACACAAAACTAGTTCTTTGCTCACTACTTGAGTGTTAGTCCTCATAGCTCTTCAACTGCTTCAGTATCTGGTGGCTTAAAGAATCAACCTGAACTAACAAATAGAAGTACATATAGAATAATTTTACACACACACACACACACACACACACACACAGCCCTATCTGTGTCTAATGGTAGCCATCTCTAGGGTGGGGTGAGAGAAGGGTAGAAAAAAAAGAAGAAAAAATTATTTAAATGATAAATTTAAATAAATTTAAATGATAAAAATATCATTTACATGATAATTTTGTTGAATATTCAATAACAATTTGTGCATAGTACAATCATCTTTTTTATTGCACTATGTTATGGAAATGCTTGTTTTAGTCCATAAATATGTATTCATATAATAAAAAAAAAAAGAAAAAATCAACCTGAGCTCTATTTGAACGTAGTATTTACAAGTGCTTTCATTAACCATCGCCCTTAAAAGAGCATTTATAAAGTATTACCTTTTAGGGTGAATCACAATTCTCTTTAAGCTATAGAACTACAATGCTCACCAACACATCTATCTCTGGGCTATCCAGAACAATCCATCCATCCCTGGATGTTGTGCTGTCCAATCAGAAGAAAGCTCATGGAATACAACTCAGGTCGATTCCTTAAACCGGCTCACCAGGATACCAGAGCAGCTTCAAAGTCCCCTCTGCTTTTCCTTCTCAAGCCAAATGTGCAATAGAAAGAAACAAGCCATTATGTAAAGCTTCAACCTTCCACTAATTCTAGGTGCTGCTAAAGGGCAAGAACTGTCATAGGAGCTCTTGGCCAACTACTCACTGACCAATCAGGAGTCACTAAGCTGAAACTTTCTATGCGCTACCTGCTTCTAACTGATAACAGCTTTTCAGCCTTCTGCTGTGTCTTTGGGGTTAGGGTGGGGGGTTCCACCATTTCTGGTTATCTATCATCTTGTTCTTATCTATTCTACCTCAATGACCTTCCGTCTGTGATTCACCTTTCTTTTAAAAAGTCACAACTCTTCATATTTCTCCTTTGGAATCAATAATACTTTTAAAATCATTCAGCAGTCTCTAAATGTATGATTCTTTTTTTAAAAAAAAGTTTTATCCTTTTTTGACATAAAACAGCACATGCAAATTAGCTATGGTACCTGTCATACTTACAGCTCTGAAGTCTTCAATGTGGTCTTCTATGTCTTTGGTGTCTTTTAAACTGTTTCTTTATACTTGTATTTCCCTAGTTGTTAATAAGTAAAACATCTTTCTCTGCTTCTTTATAAAATTAGACTGTTCTTGCATGAGCAAGGCATCACTCCCATATCATTCACAAAGAGTCTCTATGTTTTACATCACAGGCCCTTTCCTCTCCAAAACTATCTAAAACCTATTTGAAAGCTATGTTTCTTCAAACATATATATTAGCAGTGCATATTAAAAGGATACTCTTTTTCTAATCCTACTGGGCATCAAAATGTTCATTCACAACAGCGGCAATATCTCACATCTTTTGATGATATAACAAGTTCCTTTGCAAAAAAAAAAAAAGATTCTCTCTTTCAATAACTACATTGCTCCATTTATTTAAAAAAAGGCAGAGTACCTTTACGCTATGAAAGCTTCATTAGATTTGTTCATCAAGCCTACACATTGGTTAGCATGAACAATTTTGTCCTAGATTCTTTCTCTGTTTCCAAGGCAATAATATAGGCAGTTCAGCTTTACTGAATGCAATGTCTTTCTGTGTCCTTGTGAGTCTCTGAAGTACAGCAACATTTTAGGAGGATACTTTTCCAAATAAATAAGTTGCTTGCTGTTAAAAGCTCTCAGACATTTTTGTCCTATGTCTTACACATTGCATCTTTATACGTCATACTTGCTTCAATTAACACAAGGGGAATGACCACTGAGCTTACCCAGGATCTGCAATACAGTGAATAGCAATGAAACAACCAGTTCCTTTACAACATTTATTTTTCACTAAGTTTAACAAGTAATGAACAGTCTGGTTGATTAGTGATGCTCCATCATCAAAAGGCCACCACAGAACCTGGATGTCTTCTTTCTCCACAGAAGCTATGTCCTAAGTAGCTTCACATAACTATATTATTTTTATTCTCTATAAATTTGTTTAAGATTGCACTGGTTGGATTGTATGTAATAAGGAAAAACTCATGTTCCTGTAGATAATTTCCACAGAAGCTGAGTAATTCACTTAAGTCATGTCAATTCAATTTTTTAAACCCTCAATATGGTTATTAAAGGATTTAAAATTTTGAATGTAGAAGTAGCATAAAGAAACTGGTCTTCTCTATATTCAACTTGAAATTCTTAGTGCTTTAAGTATAACTGTGAGGACAATGGGAAATGGTAAATCAATCTAGTATTTTTGCTAAGAAAACCCCAAATGAAGTCACAAAGAGTAGGGCATGACTGAACAACAATAAAGTACTTGTTGATTGGTTGAAAGCCTTTATATTAAATGCTAAAAGGTGAGACTATTTTAGGTCTGACTTCAGATACCTTCTCAACTTTGCTGTTCTCAACATCTGATAACAGATGTTACGTTAAAGGACAGTAGATGGATATGATGAACTGACAAACCTCTATCTTTTTGACAGAGACCTTTCCCTATTGATCAAGAAAAGCACTAGAAATCCAAGTGAGATTTTTTTTTGTCAGGAAAAATCCCATTTAGCATCAATAGACAATGTGTGGGCTCTCTGACAACATACTCATTTTCTGTCCATCAATTGGGGAAATGGATGAACAACTGTAATGGAATAATATTATGCTATAAGAAATGACAAGCAGAATGATTTCAGGGGAAAAAAAACTGCATTTACATAAACTGATGCAAAGTAAAGTGAGCAGAACCAGGAGGACACTATGGACAGTAAAAGCAATATTGCATGATCAAATGTGAATGACTTAGCTCTTCTCAGCAATGATCTAAGACACCCAAGGAATTCCAGAGTATTCAGGATAGAAAAATGTAATGTACTTCCAGAGAAAGAACTGATGGAATCTGAATGCAGATTGAAGCATACTATTTTTCACTTTATTCTTTTCATGGGTTTTTTTGTTATGTTTTCTTTCACAACATGACAGATATAGAAATATATTTTGTATGACTGCACATGCATAATCTATATCAAATTGCTTACCATCTCAGGAAGAGAGGGAGGGAAAGAATTTTGAACTCAAAACTTAAAAAAAAGAATGTTAAAAATTGTTTTTACAGGTAATTGGGAAAAATAAAATAAAAAAAAGACAAGAAAATCATACATATTAGAGACACACAGTTTCATATGTAGTATTTTTTGTTTTGTTATATATTAAAATATCCATTTTATTTGATGTTTGTTAAGCTCAGAATAAAAATATATGTTTTTTTTAAAAGTGCTCCCTTCCTTTAAACATAACTATCTCTATGAAAAACTAGGATACCTATTGAAGAATATTTGGACTTGTACCACTTGGAATTATGAAAACAGTACAAGGTGGTTCATAGGAATAAAAAAACACTTTAGGAAACAAAAGATTTATGACTTTAATAAGGCCTTCTGAATCCCAGGATCTAGTGCCAAACTGGGTTTCAGCAAACAAGGCCAGCTCCCAAAGCAAGTTATTTAAAAGGGAGAAAATATCACAATTTAATTCTTCAAAGAGCTCCCAGTTTTCTTAAGGGATACTTAATGATTTATAAGTGAAATCAATTTCTTCTTGTGCCCCACTAGTATCATTAGATCATCCTGTTTGACAGTGCCCAAGAAAAATAATATGAATGTTTTCTTCCAGTTTTCTGATTTTTCCTTTCAAATAACCTTTAAACTCCTTTACTTCCCAGGATGCAAAGGATCAATTAACAAGCATTTATTAATCACTTATTCTGTGCCAGGAACTACACTAAATTTTGATATACAAGGAAAAAGCAAAAACAAAAAGGCAGTCGCTGCCCTAAAGGAGTTTTCATTCCATTTGAAGAGATGACTTATACAAGTCAGAGCATATGAGATAAGTACAGAGTAATCAGAAAGAAACTTTTGACGGTAGCAGCTGAAAGGACAAAGAAAGGTCTCCTGGAGAAAGCAATTCTTGAGCTGGATTTTAAATAAAGTCAAGGATTCTAAGTGTTAGAAGTTAGTGGGGAGAGCATTCCATGCATTGGGAATAGCTGGTGCAGAAGCTTAGTGATAGGAGATAAGCAGGCGGATGGTGCTGGAACCAGCTCAAACGAAAGTCCAATAATAAAAGTTTCAGTGGGAGCATTTACCCCTTAAAACTGCATCTCAGAAATCAGCAAATGCTGCAAATCAAGGCTTGATTTACTGTTTTGTTGTCTAGACTTAAGAAAGTGATGGAGAAAATGTTAATAATGTAGATTAAATTTTTAAAATGTGCTGTGCATCCTTTTTTTGTTGTTGTTAGAGAACCAATTGTTAAACATTTGTCAGGGCATTCTTGAGATAGCAAGTTGACAGAAAAAAACTGCAAATATAATACCAAATGTAATATGGACTGCCACTCTGTTAAATGATCCTTATAATGTCAGAATTTCAATAACATCCTTACATTCTTACTTTTCAGATATTTATTCTTGATTAGGTTGAGCTGAACCACACCCTAAGTCCCCCCAACCCAGAGATTTTACCTTGTAATGGAACCTAGCCTAAGGTGGATCTCAGCTTCTAATGTTCTTGCCCCCTCTGCTGGGATTCATGGCACGAAGGGCAAAACAGCCAGAATGAAGTGGTTTTCCTTGCTCAGATTGCCAAGGGCCACTGGGGTCTCATGACCAGGCCTTGCTACCTCCACAATTCCTCCTCCTCATCCTCCTCTCTTCCTAAAAGGTATAAGAAGCTTTTGAATGGGTCTTGGAGTTGGGAAATCCATTGTGCCCTGCACTCATGGGACATCCCCCAGGGTGGCAGGTTTGCTGCTCTGTTATCTCAATTAAGATGCTTTATTCCTCAACTTCCTGATTCATTTTCAGGAGTTGACAATGTTATGAATTAGTAACAGTATGCTGAACCATCAAGTTCATGAAGGGCAGGAGAATGTGAGAAGATTAGAAAAACAGGAAGAAGCCAGGTTGTGAAGCATCTTAAATGCCAAAGGTCACCACCCAGAAAACACAAAGACAGACAGACACAGAGAGAGACAGAGATGAGACAGAGACAAAGTTAGAGACTGACAGACAGACCAAGAGGGAGAGAAACAGACAGAGACAGAGGGAGATAAGCTGAGAGACACAGACAAAAAAGAAATACAGAGAGGGGGAGAGAGGAAGAGAGAGATATGACAAAGTGAGGTTTCAAACTTCTGTGAACTATGCAGTAGTTTGGAAGTTCCCCATGGTTCTACTGGCATCAGGGAATCATGTTCTCTGGGAGTGGGATAAAATGAATTAATCTACTGGGGCTTTCATTGGAACAACAATACATGTGAAGCAAAAATGTGGTGAATTAGACTCTCAGAACTGGACAGAACCTTAGAGATCATCAACTACAACCAGAGGTGTTCTAGTAAATGCTTAACAACTGGCCTTCCAGGAAAAAAAAAAGTACCCATGACACTTTTAAACCAAATCTGCATCATTAAGATTTTCTCCATAGCATTCTTAAGTCTAGACAATCAACAAAATAATAAATCAAGCCCTAATTTGTAGTGTTTGCTGACTTCTGATATACAAATGCTCACATTGAAAATTCACCAATCTGTTCTCCAGTTTGAGCTGGCTTCCAGACCCTTGAGCACAACCCATACCTATAACATCCCTGACAAGTGGGCAGCACCTAAAAGTCTCATTACTTTCCATGGTCAGAGCCACTCTCATGACATAGGACAGCACCACGGAAGAGACAGTTATACACCCGTTAGAATTATCCACTCATTTACACTTCAGGTGTCCATTTCTCTTAGTAGTGACACAATAAAAACTAGATCCAGTAACGTGGCATCTAGAATATAGAGACTTGGGCTGTACTTATGTATGCAAATGTTCAGGCCCCCCTCTTCCCACCATGTGGGGAGGAAAGTTCCAATAAAGAGAAGGCTAGACCTTCAATCACAGGTACTTCTGTGACCTTGACGAAGGTCACACATTTGGGACTTTAGCTTCAGCTATAAAATGAAATGGTTTGACTAGATGATCTCTGACATCTTTTCTAGCTCTAAATCTATGCCCTTACTGTGCAGCAGCACAGATCTAGTCTGTTACTGACACTTTCATGTCCAAGAAAGGAATTTTGGCCAGGAAGGTAAACAGCAACCTTGCCCTCTGATCTTAGTTTTTGTTCCTTGCTCAGATTCATTTGTATACCAAACCTAAGAGGATCTTGGGGGGCAAATCAGGTTTCATAGCTCAGCTTCCACACAGTTCCTACGGGTTTAATTTGGCTAAGCTGCCTAAAATGGGTTTTGGAAGCATGGAGTCTCCATTAGAAGGTAAATGAATTTCTAACTCTAAGGCAGATAGTTGCCTATGACAAAGGACTATGTGACAGTCCTCAACAGTGGCAGTTAAAAGAATAGGCTTAACATTAGGCTGGGGACACTTTGCCCTTGCTCAGCAGCTGTTGGTCGAATGATGGCTTATCGCCTCAGATATTATTAAAATAGGATCAGCCCAACCTTCTCAGGCAGAGACTTTTTAGTCACTATGGGAGAGTCAGGATGATGAGCAGTATCCCAGAAACTAACCGTAGAGAGAACACTGGGAGACAATAAATAGAGTCAACACAGTGAGGAAGAACAGAAATGTAACTCCTAGGAAGGACAGAAGAGGATAATACCCAGACAGGCGCAGTGTGAGAAGAAAATGCACTCACCAGAAGACATCTATAGCTGTCCAGCACTACAGATACAAGTTGCCCTTCTATACGCCTCCCCAGGATATGTATTTCCTGTGCGTGTCACCCCTACATTAAGTACCCTGACCACAAACATTCCCCAAGGGTGCACCTCTAAGAATACGTGTCTTGACCCTTCCATGCATATCTTTTCATGTATACATGCTGGTTACATATATCTCATACATCTATCCTCCCTAGGTCTGTCTATTCTTGTGAGAAAGTGTGTTATGTTTATGGGGGAGTGTTTTACTGCTCCTTTTTTGTTTATTTTGCTTTGAACTAATTATGTTCTCTGGATTACTAGTAAAAAATAAGACTATTATTAGATGGTATCGCAGGTGGGTTTTTTGTTTGTTTTGTTTGGGTTTTTTGTTTGTTTTAGCTGTATCATATTGTGAAATTTTCCACAGAACTTCAGACATGGATGCTATAGGCAATTCAAATCTGTCCATAACAGACTGACGAAGACAAGTTCCTGTCTCACAAAGAAGCAAAACTTACTTTTAAAGGGATAGGGCTCTAACAGCCTGCTTTAAGGACAAAGGCCAAATCAAGAGTCCTCCTATTTATCTGTAGATTTCAGAAGGAGAGAGCATCATCAAGGCTCTCCTAGGACTGGTGCTCATTGGTGCTGTCACATGAGTCCTTCCCGAGCCACTTTCTATGCCATGCCTGACAAACCTTGTGGATTCTGGCTTTCCCTGGCCTTGTTTCTCATTTGGTCCATGCCATTGCCATGAATTGTGATGCTCTCACCTACTTCATGACTCTGCCCTTGACTCTTCCTGTGCTACTGAGACAGACAGGTGGCACTGCGGTAGAGTATTGAACCTGGACATAGGAAGGCCGGAGGTTCAAATCCTGCTTCACATACTTACTAACTGTGTGACCCAGGCCAAGTCATTTAACCTCTCTCAACCTCAGTTTATTCATCTGTAAAATAAGGAAAATAATAGCACCTATTTCATGGGGTTGTTGGGAGGATCAAATAAAATACCATACGTAAAATGCTTTGCAAACTTTAAAGTGCTATATAATTGCCAGCTAATAATAATAACAACAATAATAAACTTGGCAGACACTAGCCTATTTACAACTATTTTAACCTGAATGCCTTCAAACTTTCTGAATGTATTACTGTATGTTCCTTTAAGTCTCTACCACATCAGTTACTAGGAATCCTACTTGTTCCACATGACACAAACAAGTTCTAGGGGGGAAAAGGCTTAATTCCATCAGTGCTCCACTCTGACCCTCAGGCTCACTATCTCCTTCCCAACAACTTTCCAACAGAAGGCAAATTAGAACCTTCACACACACAAACACACACACACAATGCACACACAATGAACTGAGAAAAAAAGCAAAGCTACATATTTCTAAGTCCTGAAAAGAAGCTCTTCTATTGCTTTTTTGACTGAAATATTTTAAAATTATAAAATTTCTTTCTTATTGCATCACAGGTGAATGAGTCCATAGAGAAAAATGATTTTAATTTGTTACCCTACATTTTCCCAATTGGATCTCTGTATTCTTTATTTTCATTCCTTGCAGAATCTGAATCTGCAGCATCTATACAAAGATGAATCTCAAAAAGAATAAGCAGCTGGTCTGTTTCATTCAAACGACCGGGAGGTTTCTCTGAGTAGGTGCAAATACTTCTGGCTATTTAAGTAATGCAATGAAGTGCCTCTGAAAGAAGAATGACTTAGAATACTGAATCAATTTACTGCTATTATATCATTATCATTATTATTATTATTATGCATACACAACTTTATAACAATTCCTTGAAGGAGCAACTATAGCAAGCTGACAGACCCTCCAAACAAGTGAACTTTTTCACCAATCACATCTGTCAGAATCATGAAATTAACAATGTGAAAACAGTATCAAAATGTAATGAATTGGTTTGTGAAATTGGCTGTGACTTTAAGTGTCGTTGCATTCATTAACATTTACGCTAGGAGTTGTTTATTTATTTTAACAATTCGTTTATTTTTAGTTTTCGACATTCATTTCCATAAGATTTTGAGTTTTAAATTTTCTTCCCCCCCTCCCCAAGACGGGGTGTAATCTGATACAGGCTCTACCTATACATCCATATTAAATATATTTTCACATTAGTCATGATATATAGAAGAATTAGAACTAATGGGAGGAACCATGAGAAAGAAGAAACCAAACAAAACAACTGAAGAAAAGGAGAGCAAATAGTATGCTGCCATCTGCATTCCAACTCCATGGTTCTTTTTCTGGATATGGAGAGCATTTTCCATCATGAGTCTTTTGGAATTGTCTTAGATCCTTGCATTGCTGAGAAGAGCTAAGTCTATCAAAGTCAGTCATCACACAGCGTGGCTGTTACTGTTCTCCTGGTTCTGCTCATTTCACTAAGCATCAGTTCATACAAGTCTTTCCAGGTTTTTCTGAAATCTGCTCGCTCATCATTTCTTATAGAACAACAGTATTCCATTACATTCATATACCACAACTGGTTCAGCCATTCCCCAATTGATGGGCATCCCCTTAATTTCCAATTCTTTTCCACCACAGAAAGAGCTGCTATGAATATTTTTGTACATGTGGGTCCTTTTACCATTTATATGATCTCTTTGGGACACAGACCTAGAAGTGGTATTCCTAGGGCAATTTTACAGCCCTTTGGGTATAGTTCCAAATTGCTCTCCAGAATGGCTGGATCAGTTCACAATGATGTGACCTAATTTTGTAGAAAAAAGCCTGAGGAAACAAACAAAAAAAAGGACCCTGAGGGAAAACCTGAAAAAAGGAGCTAAGAGAGTGCTATCTAGAGTTTTGTTCAGATCTCTATGACTTCTGACCTATTGACATTACAGAAGCATGTAGAGTTGGACAGTACAAGAAATTGGGGAACCATGGAAATGGGCAAGAACACAGAGGGTTAGATGTCACAGGGACTTTGCAGTTTTCTCTCATAAGTAAGTGTAATTCAGAGGAAGCTCACAAGTGAAACAGTGAAATCGAGAAATCTTTAATTTATATGATTGTGTAATTTCTAAGTTATGCCAGTGAACCCCACCTTTTACTCCCTCTTCCACAGAAGTATATACATGAGGGATATGGGTTACACTGAATTCTTCAGTTTGTTTTAATACACTGACTCACTAAAGGGAGACTGTGCTTTGAAAAGGGAGTGTTTCCTTCCCCTTGCCCTCGAAGAAAGGCTTCATTAGATGTAAGAGATGCCCAATGCAAAGAATCTCTGTGCTCAACACAGATTGGACAGGGTATAGAGGCAGGGGTTGCCGCTGACATCTGAGCAACCAGCTGAGCTAAGCCATGGCCACTGCCCATTCTACCCACTGTGGCTGGGAGAGCAGCCTGAGGCTTTCTGGTCAGACCAGCCATAACTGATTTTTCCATTCAGGAGAAATGATATCAGACAATTTTTTTTGCCTGTCTGTCCTCTCCACTTCCCCTGTTCAGGAGAGTTTGTTACATACAAAGGTTTCTTGTTCTTTTAAATTTTGTTTAGATTTCTATTCAATATCAAAAGCTAGCGTAAGATAAAACTATGGTCAAGCATAGCAATTTCTGATTTATATTTGTTTCATTATTGGGATTAGAAAGTGAAATAGTGGGTGGTGGCTAGCAAGTTATACAGAAACCAAGAATGAGACAAAGAAAATAGACTCAGTCAGAAATTGTGAAGATCTTCCTGACTGGGGGCTCTGGGACAAAATGAAAGAGAATCATATTGATTTATGTTCCATAATTTCCCAAATGCAGGGGAAAGTTTTAATGACTATGGTCCTATGGCCCTAGGTAAAACTTGAGCCATCAGTAATCAATTTTTATTGGTTGGAGGAGATTTGGTGAGTTTGGGGAAGTAAATTCCCTTGCGGGCAGTGCCCTTGTTTTTATCCAGGTTGTTATTGTTTATCCTTCCTTGGGAAGAGAAGCAATGACATCATGGGGTGATGTCTTGATTACATCATGAATTGGATTTAAGTGAGACAGACTTGTGCAAAATCATCAGCCTCACTCTGTCTTCCAGAGTCATCAAAGTCCAGTGGTGTAACACCTGGCAATGTCTCAGGATGCAGTGAATGACCTTGGAGTCTTCCATGTCTGACCAATCTCTAAGCACTCCATAACACCTGTTTCAGCTTTTTGTGGCCACTGCAAAAAATTGTTCTTATCTGCTCATTCATTCTTCTGGGGGAAGTCTTCACATGCTTGTGGCCCCAAGAAGTTGTAGCATGCACAGAAGCCGCACCCTGGTAATGATGGGGTTGGGATCTGGATCCCAGAAAGGAAAAATCCTGGACTTTCCGGCCAAATCTCTGGCAGTTGCCTGAGGCATAATTCCGTCAACTGCCCCAATCTCCCAATTTTCTGTTACCCTTAACCTAGCCTAGCCCTCCATTGTCTTATGTCTCTATGGCCCTTTGGCTACTCCCCTCCCTTATTCCTAGATCTGTCCCACAGTCTTTCCCCATATCTAAGGTCTATCTTGTCTCCTTTAAGGTGCTCAGATTCTTATAATCTAGCTACTGCTCAGATTCTTAAAATCTGGCCCGCGCTTGCATTAGTGATACAAATGCTTAGAGTCTGCCCAATATGATAATAAATCTTGTCTTTGGCTGAAAGAAGGCTTGTGCCCAATTCTTTCAGACAGGACCCGCTTGTTGTGATTTTGGGGTCCCACCACCCCTAAACCTCAACAGTAAAACTGTCTTGGCAGATGGGCTAAACCATGTTGAGGGTAACCAATAGGTCTCAAACCTATGGGAGAGTGGTAGGGGGATGTCTACTTTAAGCACATAAAGACTTCCTTTTATCCAGGTGTGCTCCTCTCAGACTCCTCTATTTAGGGTCAAGCTGAGGACAGTTACTAAAAAGAAAGTCTCTCCCAAAAGAAGGATAAGGGAAGTGCTGGGGTGGGGGGGATGTTGGCATGGGCCCAAATCCCAAAAATAATTTGGGTCTCATTTGTCTGGCCCTAGAAGACCCTACCTAGGACTCTCCTTGAATTTTCCCAATTGATCAAGTAAGTCTCTACCTTTCGCCTGAGGCTATGATCCTATCAACTGGCTTTTCATTATTGCCAGCACCCATACTCCCAATTTTTGGTTACCTTAACCTAGACCAGTCTCCTACTGTCTCTTACCTTGGGATGACCTCTGGCTATTTCCAACCCTTGATCCTATCTAGACCCCTCCCTCCAGTCACCTCAAACTACTTGGCCACTCCTAGATCCCTCCCAGAATCTTTCTGTATTTAAGACCCATCTTGGCAGCCATTAAGGTACTGAAATTCACTCTAGCCAGCTTGTCAATATGAGGGTCACAAATGTTCAGATTCCTTAAGAGTCTGGCCAATATGGCAAATCTTCATAAACCTCACCTTTGGCTGAAAGATTTGGGTCGAATTCATTCGGGTAGGACTTGTGTCTCTTGCTCTTGTTATTTTGGGGTTCCAGCATCCCTACACCCCTAAACCTGGCTCTGCCCAAGGAGGGTGGGGGCCATTCAAGAGGAAGTTTCTAGTTTTATTCTTCAGCTAAACACATCTATTATTATGTCCTGTGACATCAATTGAGGATTGGAGGACCAAATCTTCCCACCCCCACCCCCGCCTCACACTAGTGAAATGCTAAACCTTAACTTTCTTCCTAAATAAAAAGAGAAAAAAAATTTCTGATCAACATGTTAAAAAGCGTTTACCAATATTATAAAATTAAATGTATCTATTTTAATAAGTGTTTTTGTTAAGGGAATCATTTCATTTAGTTGAAAGGGGTGAGAAAGTACAGAATTGTGGCTTAAAAAATAGAAACTGTACATCAAATAATACTTTTTTTTCTCTTTACTATATTAACAACAATGATTTGGTATAATCGAAAAGATTAAATTCCTATCAATGGGAAAAGGCTTCTGATTTGTACCCAGTTCTTAAATTGTAAAACATATTTTTATAATTTAAAATACTCTCATTTTACCTTTGTACTTTTTCCCATCACCTTCCTTTATATCTGTCATCTTTTTTTTTAAAAGTAAAACTCAGATGAGTTAATATCTGTACAATGTTACAGAAAAGAAAAATTTATAAATCAACCTGAAATTGTGGTCTCTTCTCTCTAGAAAGTTACTCAGATTTCAGCATCTCACTGAGTTGTTGCATTAATAGAAAAAAATACAAAGAAGGATGGGGAAGGAGATCAGCATTTATGTGCCCATTATGTGCCAGGGATTGTACTAAGTACTCCCAATATTTTCCCATTTGATCTTTACAACTCTGGAAGGCAGGTGCTGTTATTATCCCCATTTTGCAGATGAGGAATTTGAGGCAAACAGACTTTAAATGACTTGCCCAGGGTCACAAAGATAACAAGAAACTGAGGTTAGATTTGAACTCATGTCTTTCCGACTTCAGGCCCAGACTATATACACTGCTTAATAGAAAGACACCTTTTTCTTCCCTCCAAATAATAGGGTATTATTTTAATACCTTCCTAGATAGTTTCTCTGCTTCAAGTGTCTTCCTTCTCCAATCTATCCTTCCCAAATTTATCAAAATAATCTCCTGCCCAACTCAAAAACCTTCAGTGTCTCCCCATTACCTCAGGGATAAAATAAAATTTCTCAGCCTGACATTTAAGACTCCCCACAATGTCAGTCTATCAACATTTATTAAGCACCTATTATATGCCAGACACTGTACAGAGTGCTGAGGATACAAATACAAATAAAAACAAAAACAGTCCCAGTACTCAAGGAGTTAACAATCTAATGGGAGAAGACCATATACAAAAAGAAGCTGAAAAAGTGAAAGGGACTAGGGGATGACATCTGACTCAGGGGCAAGAAGTCAAAAAGCAGTGTAGCTAGTGGGAAATGGAGAGATGTGTGCTGAGCCCCCTCTTTAAATGGAGGCCCTGGAGCCCATGGCCTTGCTCTCTAATTAAAGGGTCCAATCAGAGGAGCAGAGGATACTGGTGAGAAGCGAGGACCAGGCAGCATAATGAGATTTCTCAATGATGAGTCTCCTGGAGAAGGAAGGCATTGGTAGAGAAGGCCGAAGAAATCTAAAAGCAGAGTAAGTTGGCAGAGGGGTGGGAGGAGGAGACAGAATGGCCCCTACTCTTTCTGGCTTCATTCCACATTAATCAATCACCATCACACATCACAAAAATCGATCTTCCAGCCAACTGGATAACCACCTGTTCCCCAAACACATCCTTGCTCTCAGACAACAATTCACAATATAGAAATGTCAGTAGTAAAAATAGTTGGGGATTCTGAACCTCTGGAGGGGTTATTAAGACAAGCTCTCATTATGACAGTTGTCAACCTAACACAGAGTTTGGTCTAAGAAAGTCAAACAGTATTAGGTTGTATCCATTGTTTATTTCTCTCAAAACAGGAGTCTTGCACACATGGGAGCCAGTCTAGAAGTAGGCTCATTTTGGGGGTCAGGCTGAACAGTTTATATACCCTTCCAACAGGGGCTAATGTCACCCCATCATCTCAGGAAAGAGAAAATGTCTCTATACCAGACTACTCCCAGCAATATCAAACCACTCCCAGCCTTGGGCTATCTAGATAAAAGAATCTGTCTCCACCCAAGCTAGAGCAGAACACAATGGGGCTTTCCTACCTGAGATTAAATTACTAGCTAGTTTGGGTGGGGGCTGACCAGGATAAGCAGAGTCAATGCAATTTCATTATCAGTAATGACATTCTGAATTTAAAGTCAGGACTTTGGAAGAAGGGAACTGGGGGAAGTTCTGAATCTCATTTTTCAAAGTTTCGGGTCAGCACCCTTATCAATTCAATTCTCAAGATGTTCCAGGGTAACTCAGAATCAAGGTCAAGAGAGACATAGAGTTTTCACAAGAGAGTACAAGTTAGAGACTTTCCACTCAAAAGACAATGAAGTTCTTAAAGAGGCAGCAAGGTGGTAGAAGGTGGTAGAAGCTGGACCTCTGAGTCAGGAAGATATGAGCTCAAATATGGACTCAGATATTTACTAGCTGTGTGATCCTCGGCAAGTTACTTACTCTCTGCCTGCCTCAGTTTTCTCATCTGTAAAATGGGGATAATAACAGCACCTACCTTACCAGGATTATTGTGAGGATCAAATTAGGTAATATTTATAAAGTGCTTTGCAAACTTTAAAGCACTATATGAAAACCAGCCAGTATTGTTGTTGTTAATAATAATGAGGATAAAGTTTTAGCCTTCTTTTTTGAAAACATGATACAGCATAGCATCAATTACCAGTACTATGTTATAAGGTGATTCCAGTGTGTTTATCAAGAAGCCACAATGTGCTAAGCTTCATTTTTAAGAACAAGCCACCCATACCCCTTGACAATTAACTGTCATCATTTAGTGTTAAAGGAATCGGCATCGTTGTTTAGTGTCATAGGAAAATTCTTTAACAAATATTTTACATCCCATGATGAATTTCAGACATTCAGAGATTACACTGACAGAGACAGAAAGGAAAGTTACCTCCCTCACACTTTATAGTAAAGTAGTTTGGTGTATATACCATGTCATTACTTAATTTGCCTTGTGTTAGTTCATTTCCCCCATGTATTTATGATATTTTAAGGGGAAAAAAAACTTTAGCTGATAAATAACTATAAATTATAAAAATAACCTCTACACTGAAAAACTATAATGCTGAGACCCAATTGATCTGGAAGGGTATAGGTCGTTGGAAGGATCTGTAGGTGACTTGAAACGATTTATTTTTAAAATTGCTTTAATATCCAATTGCTGATTTGGAACTTAGGATTCAACTTAATTTTTCTCTGCTTTCCCTAAATCCTATGAAAGTTGTTTTATGACTAAGTCTGATGTCGTTATAATATTCTTAGGACAGAATCTTAATCTAATGACTCAGAAGTTGCAAGGGGAAGAATTTCAAAGATTAATATCAGTGGTATTTGAAATATTTCAACACTGAGAATCCCTTACTAAAAATAAGGACAAATGAATAACTTCACTGACTGATGAAATCCTTAGATCAAAACTACTATGGCAGAGCACAGAACAAATTAGAATAATTTAACAAATCATCATGATTACTCATAATAACCTCAGCATTTGTCAACCAATTTTTCTTGTCAAAATACATTGTTTCTTAAGGGGTTCACACCCTCAATTTGTAAAATTACTTTCCATAAATGTTCTGATGCTGGCTAGGAAACATTCCCGAACTTGTTTCTGCAGAAACAATGATAGGGAAGGAACTCAATTTGGAGGCAGGATAGAATGAGTTCAAATTCTGCCTCTAATACTTAACAGATTTGTGACCATGGAAAAATCAAACATGTTCTCAAATCTTGTTTCTTCATATGTAGAATGGGGATAACAATTTCTGAAATACTAAATTCATGAGATTATTGTGAAGATCAAAGGAGACATGTACGTAAAGTACTTTGCAAACCCCAAAAGACTAATAAATGTCATCTCTTAATGTATTAGCTTTCTGGGCATTAGAAAGTCTTGAGCCAGGAGAAATTTCCTCTGCCCCTTAGCCCCAACCCCAGCAATATACTTCATAAATGAATGAGAATCTCCTTCCCCAACATATTGTTATAGGATCATAAACTGAGAATTAGAAGGAATCTTAATATCATATAGCTCAACCTTCCCCTGCCCTATTTTACAGATGAGGAACTGAGACTTAGAAAGGGGAGATGACACATTTAAGGACACACCCGTCATTTAAACAAACATTTATTAAGCTCCTAGTATTACCAGACATTATGTTGAGTGCTGGGAGTGCAAAGAAGGGTAAAACCAAGCTCTGCTCTCAAAAAGCTCACAGTGTAACAGGGAAGACAATATGCAAACAATTATGTATAATCAAGCTACATGTAGGAAAACAGTAAAAAAAACTTGTCACAATTAATAGATGAAAATCACTAAAATTAAAGGGGTTTGGGAAAGGTTTCCTGTAAGGTGAGATTTTAGCTAGGACTTAACCAAGGAAGCCAAGAGGCAGAGATGAGGAGAGTGTTCCAGGAATGGGGGACAGCAAAGTGAAAATGCCCAGTCAGGAGATAAGGTATATTATTTGAGGAATAGCAAGGAAGCCAGAGTTACTAGATCACAGAGTCTGTGAGGGGTAAGGGTAAGGAGTAAGGAGACTGGAAAAATAGGCAGGGATCAGGTGTGAGGTGATGATGGTCTGGGTAGTGCCAGTGTCAGAGGAGAAGAGGGGATGTATGCATGAGAAGTGATGGAAATATAATTGATAGTCCTTTGCAAGACATTAGATTTGAATGGTGAGAGACAAGAAGTCAAACACATAGGTTGTGAGCCTTTATTTCTTTAATGAACTTTCTCCTTTGAACCTTTATGAAAGTTTTTTTGCTAGGGCTCCATGATCACTAGGAATTCCAGAGGACTCCCTTCATTAGGCACAATTAGTTTGATTTCCTTCAAATTACATTTGCTTAACTTGTTTTTTCTCTTTTAGGTTCTATTCATTCTTCCTATAGTTTTTAGGATCATCTCTGTCAATTATCTGCTTGTGCACTGGACTTAGTATGGTTTTGTTATTCTTTTGGTACCGACCACTTTCTTGTATTCCTCATCACTGTTGTTCTTTGACCCCTCCCCTTTGGCTGGTACACAGACTCCTGAGATCAGCCTGCTTTTGGCCTCAGTCTCACTGAGGAGAGGACCAGCCCCAGCAGTTTTCCATTACCCTTGCCTTTAGGCTTTTCACTATCCTCCCCAGCATGTGAATGAATGTGGTCAAACATATTGCCATGTTTTTGCCCATCTAATTCCTCTTTTCCCTTTCC
The DNA here is from genome assembly GCF_003287225.1 of Phascolarctos cinereus. Classification (NCBI taxonomy): domain Eukaryota; kingdom Metazoa; phylum Chordata; class Mammalia; order Diprotodontia; family Phascolarctidae; genus Phascolarctos; species Phascolarctos cinereus. Next base: position 345,132,835 of record NW_027555958.1, read on the forward strand.
CTACCTTCAGTTGGCTGGATAGAATCAGCACCTGACACCTCTTGAGGACAGGAAGGGAGATGGGCATTCAGCCAGTCAGTCACTACAATGGAGTGAAACAGAGCTGTGTTCTTGCTTCCATGCTCTTCAGCATGTTTTCTTCCATGTTGTCAGATGCCTTCAAGGGAGATGAAAATGGCATCAAGATAAGTTTCCACACAGATGGTAACCTACTTAATTTGAAAAAGCTATAAGCCAAGACTAAAGTAGAGGGGAAGTTGGTAGAAAACTTTTTGTTTGCAGACTGTGCACTCAATTCAGCCTCTGAGGCCAAGACGCAACAAAGCATGGCTCAATTCTCTGCTACCTGTGCTACTTTTGGCCCAACAATCAACACCAAGGAAATAGAAGTCCTCCACCAGCCAGCATGGCACCATCTATATGTGGAACCACTGGTCCCAGTAAATGAAGAAATTTTGAACGCTGTGGGTAAGTTTACTTACCTTGGCAGTATACTCTCCAAGATATAGATGATGGGATTGATGCATGGATTGCCAGAGCTAGCTCAGTATTTGGAAAGCTCCAAAAGAAAGAGCGGGAGAGAAAAGGTATCAAGCTGCATACCAAACTGAAGGTCTACAGAGCCGTCATGCTGACTACATTGTCATATACCTGTGAAACCTGGACAATCTATCAGTGCCATGCCAGAAAACTGAACCACTTCTACTTGAATTGTTTCAGGAAAATCCTGAAGATTACTTGGCAAGATAAGGTAACTGACAGGCAGGTATGTGGCACAGTGGATAGAGCATCAGCCCTGAAGTCAGGAGGACCCGAGTTCAAATCTGCCCTCAGACCAAACACTTGACACTTACTAGCTGTGTGACCTTGGGCAAGTCACTTAACCCCAATTGCCTAAAAATAAAAAAAAATTTTAAAAAAAAGATAACGTTAACAGAGGTCTTCTCTAGAGCTAACTGCCAAGCATTCAAACTCTACTGCAGAGAGCCAACTCCAAAGCACTGATCATGTAGTTCAAATGCCAAACACACATGTAGCCAAGACTATTTCACAGAGAACTTGCACACTGCAACTGCTCACATGATGGTCAGAAGAACCAGTAAAAGGATACTCTCAAGGTATCTCTAAAGAACTTTAGTACTGACTATGAGACAGGGGAAATACTGGCACAGAACCATCCAAGTATGGCGTGCTCACATCAAAGGCGGCTCTATGCTCCATGAACAAAGCAGAATCACAGAACCACAGAGGAAACATCAGCTCAGCAAATCCAGAGTCACTTCCACTCTAAATGTTCTAACGGACCGCTTGCACCCGATTTGGGGCAGTGCCTTCCAAACTCATACGGCTCTGATCATCCACAGCCAAACACACCTTGATTCCAACATTGTGATGTCACTGGTCTTCTTCAAAAATAAATGATGAACAACAGCCAATCACTACAGCTAGAGGCCCTACAGCCTGGCCTCCAGTAAAACCCTGTATGTTTCCTGGTATTCACCACAGAAGATGAACCTGGGTGTTTTACACTTTGTACAGGGGGTTCTGTTATCTTGTGAAATAAGCTAGTTACTCATCTTTGATTCTCTAATGCAACATTCTTTAAAAAAAAATTAATATATTAGGTTTCCAGTTGAATAGATTTACACAAACCATCTGTTCTACTACCTTTCTGGACTCACGTTTACATTCCCCCTCAAGTTCTCCCTGTCTTGTTGCCCATGGGCTTCTGGCTGATTTTTTTGTGCATTTCTGGAGTAGAAGTCATCCAATTTTTCAATGGATTTCTTGATAAGTATTTGATATGCTATGAATTTCGGGTTTGTGCTGAGTAGCTCTGTGGGAACTAGGCTGTCTCTCTCCATTCATGCAGCTATCACTGCTGGAAGTCTGAAGTCTCCAAGGTAGCAGTTGAAGCAGAAGAAAAGACTACATGTAAACAATGCTGTACTAAACTCCTTTTGAAAGTGGTAAAATTTGGCCAATTCAGGGAAAATGTGATCTGCCTTTCTAATAAGTAAAAAAGCAATCTTCAATACAAAATGCTAGAAGCTACTACTATATCTTTAAGGCTTACATCACATTTCATTAATTCTACTTACTACTATAATTCCCTTAATAAATCTTATGGAAGAAAAAAATTACCTCTATTGGTAAATAACCACTATCAGGATATTGATAGGTATTAAAAGGAAAAGAGAGAGAGACTGTTGAATGATGATGGCAGAATGAGGGTCTGAAACCAGTAATATATTTACTCAACCTTATAGTCCAGTGTGTAGGAAGGGAATGAAAGGGGTATACATCTAGTACTGTAGGAAGTGACTGAGGAGCCAATATTTTGGGGGGTAAAAGTGATTTACAACTTTTTAAAGGGTTGCATATATTTTTTAAAGTCATAAATACATGCAATTATAACTAGATATAAAGACAAATAATGGTCACAACAAGGAAAAGAGGCTGCTAGATTTCTTTTAAAATTCAAAACAGTTTAATAATAATAATTTTTTTTTAACAAATGCTTATTTAAATATATTACTTAGGACCCAACATGTCCTTGGGTTTCACCCACTCATCAAACTGTTCTGCTGTGAGATATCCAAGTTCAATTGCTGTTTCTTTCAATGTTGATCCATTTTTGTGTGCTGTCTTGGCAATCTTTGCAGCCTTGTCATATCCTGAAGGAAAAAATAAAGAGGAAATAAAGAGCTGTTTCCACACCAAAAATATTGCAGCTACAAGGTATCATAAAAATGTCTATTTAAGATGCAACAAAGTAAATCTAAAAAATAAACACAATAACTTTTTTTAATAAAGCCTTCAATAACCCACAAGTCAAATTCTATATTAACAATGTTGCCAGGGTACCAGACACTGGTGATTAGCTGCTAGATATGATTTACAATTTACAATATGCTTTACACATATTATCTCGATTCTCACAACAACCTAACACAAATAGTGTTATTTCCGTTTTAAAGATGAACAAATTCAGGTCCATACAAACTTAAAATACAGCTGATAAACAATGGATCCAGGACTCAAGTCCATTCCAAGTTCTTGGATGAGCTGTGCCAAAAGCCCTCTCTCTAGGTTGCTTCTGACTAAGCTTCACATCTTCTAAGTTCACCCAGGGCTTTTGCAAATAACGTATTAAAAGTTGTTTTGAACAACTCTCCTCTTTTCAGTTCCCGGTTGCTTTTAAGAAATAATACCTATGCTATACAAATGACTGTAAAAACAGAAGAAACCTCCTTTAAAAGGCAAATAGTCCCCATACCTTAACCACGGAAGGATAAAGAAATAACAGTAGACTAATCTAATGAATATCAATTGGAAATTTTTAAAGAAAATGCTGCCAAAAAGAATATAGCAGCACTCATTAAGAGTGGCAAAAATGAAAAACGTTAGAGGGGATGCAGGAAAACTGGCCTAGTGTACTCTTTGGTGGAGTGGTGAATTGGTCTGGCCATTCTGGAAAACAATTTGGAACTAGGTTCCACAAGTTTTTAAACTGTGTACACCCTTTAACCGAGCTATACCACCACTACTAGGACAGTATCTCCAAAGAAATCAAAGAAAGAGGAAAAGAACTTGAACATGTAAAAATATTTATAGGAACTCTCTTCACAGTCCCAAACTGGAAACTAAGGGAGTGCCTACCTATTAGGGAAAGGCACAATTTGGAACATAAGTATATTGGAATATTTGTATGCCATAAGAAATGATGAAATGGACAATTTCAGAAGAAACTATGAAATGATGCAGAGTAAAGTGATCAGAACTAGAAATACCATTTATACAATGACAACACTGTAGAGAAAAACAACTTTGAGAGGATACGATTTATAAACCAAGAGTCCAGAGCACTTCAGTGAACATGAAGCACACCACCTATCTCCTGTCAGAGAAGTGATGGACTTAACATGCAGAATTACATATACATTTTTGGGCATGGCCAATGTTTTGCTGTACTACACATTTGTTATGAGGATTTTATTTTTCATTTTAAAAACTGTTTAACTGGGGGGAGCAGTGCAAGGGAGAGATAAATGTTACTTTAAAAAAATAATAAAACCAAAAACAACAATAACAAAATGTTACTATGACTGAGCTGGTTTTATACCAGAGGATGAAATGATGATTCATTAGAAAACAATTAGCACAATTATTCATTAAATTTAAAAAACAACTCCCCCAGCAAATCACATGATTATATCAATAGATGCAGAAAAGTCTTTAATAAATTATAACATTTACATATGCTAATGGCCCTAAAATGTAGGCATAGTATCTTTTTTAGTAAGATGAAAAACATCTGTCTAAAACCAAAAGCTAGCACTATATGCAATAGGGAAACATTAGAAGCCTTCCCAGTAAATACAGAAGCAAAGCATGCATAACCCTTTACCGCCAACTCCAGACATAGTCTTAGAAATACTAATAAGATAAGTACAACAAAAGAAATCAGTACCCCTTGGAGCACATGGTCTCTGAGCTCCTTTCCAACCCTAGAGATTCCAAGGTATCAATTATCTACACTCTGTTGATGGGTCTCAATAACCGCACCTAACTCAGGGCTGCCCTGCTCTAATAAGGGTGGACTGCAGTTCCACACACAGGCCTTTACAGTTTAATTCCTGATTCCTGCCTTGACAGTTTAACAATAGTTTAATAATACTGTTTCTGCACCACTCCCTGCTCCCGCTGAAATTCACCAATCTAAATACTTCTTTACAAGCTCAGCTCAGGTGTTTAGTTCCTTCATAAAATGCTTTCAAACACCCCCACCTATAGTGATATCTAAAATCTCAGGATTTCTAAAATTACATATTTATGTCAAAATCTACAACTAGTACCTCTTCTTTTCAATTAGATTGTAAGCTCCTTGGGGCAGGATTATTTATATCTTTATCCCACATAGCACCCAGTCCCTCCCTGGCATAAAGTTGGGATTTATTAATGTGATTAAAATTCCCTTTACAATGACAAAATAAAATGACTAGAGGGATATTTAGTTGTCTTGAATATTGACTATTTATTGTTAGTGCTAAACCAATAAAATTACCAAAGGGATATTTTACAGAGCTACACAAAACAGAAAAAAATTCACTGAGGGGCAAAATTTCTAGAATATTAAAGGAAAACAATGGGGGGGGGAGGTAGCAATGAAGAAGGTAGAAATAACACATAATTATAAAGCAGTAATCATTAAAAATACTTGGTACTAGTAATGTCAGTGGAACAGACTAGACAATGAAGAATTAAAAATAATTAAACTCAATAATCAAATGTTTGATAAACTTGAAAATTCAAGTAGGGGAAAAAAAACCTTTATTTGACAAGAACTGCAGCAAAAACTGAAAAAATTATGAGAAAAAACAGGTTTATATTAACATCGTACCAGATACAATAAATTCAAAATGGATACATGACCGGATACATGGGTACATGTATCAAAAATTATACCATTAAAAGAAGAGAGAAGAACACATTAATTTTCATGGTTATGGGTAAGAACCAAACAAGAGCAAGAAATGAAACTGAAAAAGTTTTGCATGAACAAAACGAATGCAGCTAGGTTAAGAAAGAGTTCAACAAGGGGGAAAAAAGACCCTTTGTATCAAATCTCTCTCATAAGGATATGCTATATAAGACACAGAGACACTAACAGAAATATATAAGACCAAAAGCCATTCCCCAATAGATGTCGAAGCAGTTTTCACCCCTGAAGATCCTTTCTCTTACTGGCTGATTCCTCCTAATTGAACCCCCATTTTAAGTAAAATGCCCATATCAGCCATGTTTTCCTGCCTTTCTGGACTTTACTTCTGACTATCTGGACTTTCTCTACCATGCCCTCTACCTTCCCACTTCACTCCCCTCTTTTAAGCTTCCATGTAAAGTGTTGTTTTCCCTTATTAGAATGTAAACTCCTTAAATGTACAAACTGTCTTTCTTTCTGCTTGTATTTCTATTTGTAGTCCTTAGCACAGTGCCTAGAATATTGTAATAAGCACTTAATAGTAAGTGCTTTTTGAGATGATTCTTTCATTTACTGATGTCTTTCCAGACCTATGTGTAGGCTGTAAAGTGGTAAAAGAAGGGTAACAGTGTACACTGAATATTCTTTAAAAGCTAGGACTTTTCTCCCCTTTTTTAGCTGACAACAAGCAATTTATGCTGACATTCTACCATAAGATTTGTTTCTACTTACTGTCAGGAATAGTATAAAGATAAAAGCAAGAAAGACTTAAGAAGAAGACTATATCAATGTGCTTGTGAGAGATACTAAATTAAACCATGCCACCATCATATATCTCTTGGCTAGTACATCTCTTTGTACCATTTCTTAAGGCAACATGTAGTGTGCAATTCGGAGCAGGAAAGGCTTGTTTCCCAGTTGGTTTCAACTACTTATCAGCTGACTGTGTAACCATGGAAGTATTTCTTAACCCCCTCTCAGGTTCTTTATCTGTAAAACGAGTATTATAACATTCACCTCACAAGACTATTGTGAAGCTCAGACAAGATAATACAATAGAGATCTGCTAACCTTTAAAGGGGCCATTTATATGTCAGCCATTATTATTATCACAAAGAAATAAGGGACATAGGGGTATGCAGAACAAAGAGAACAGGCACTAGCTAGTAAACAGTTTATGACATATATAATACACAAGGCACACAAGAAAGCATAGCAGAAAGATCAGAAGAAGGGAAAGGCTTCATGGAAGAGGCAGTCCATGATGTCAATCTTGAAAGTAGGAAAGCATTCTAGTTAGAGACAATGGCTATGAAACTGAGCAGAGGTATTAGATAGAATATCAAGTTTGGGGAATGCTGAGCAGGCCAGTTTCATTGCCCTCTGGCTCCACTCACCATCCTTGTAACTTCCCAGACATATACTCCCTAGCTCATCATGCCTTTATCTATATTTATTATCTCTGCCAACTAGAAGATAAGCTCCTCAAGAGCCAGGACTGCCTCACTTTTGTATTTGTAGCCCTAGCTCTTAGTACAGTGTTTATTAGTACATTGTAATATTTTTGTCATTCATTCCAATTTGAGTTCATGAAAGGGAGTAGTAGTGTGAAATGAGCCTGGAAAAGCAAGAAAAGGGTACTGAGGTCCAGGCTAAGGAGTTTGTATTTTACCCTACAGGCAACATAGCAGAGTGCAAAGAGAGCCAGCTTCAAAAACCAAAAAGAGACCTGGATTCAAGTCCTGTCAACATATATTATATCAAGTCAACACATATTGACTGTTACCTTGAAACTCCTCAACAAAGACTACAAGCTGCATAAAAGGTGCTGACTTGTACTGGTAGAGGCAGTTTTCTTATCTGGAAGTTCTTCCAAAGCAATGAAATCACAGGTCCTGTTCCTATCCTTATAGGCAATGAAGAGCCACTAAAGTTTTCAGCTAGGGGGTGCCATGGTTAGATACTAAGAGGTTTGCTTTGATAAAACCTATAGAAGATGTACAGGAGGCAGCCTAGGCAAGCAGTAATGAGGTAAAAACTAGGGAAGTGGCCACGTAAATGGAGAGACAGGGATTTGAGAGCAGATGTTTATAAGACTTGGTAACTGACAAAACACCAGAGAAGAAGGAAGAGTCAAATGTTTAAAAGACAACTCTAGGGTTTTGAAGGAAATAAATGCTGAGAGACTAATAAAAAACAATGTACCCACCAAAATGCCAAATTCTTCTGATGATTTTGAGATCAAAAACACAATATTGTTAGAAAATACTAAAGCTGATAAATATCACTGCTGTAACTGTTTAAATAAAGCAGGATAAGATTAGGTTGAGATGCCTAAGCCAGATTACCCTATTTCTGCAAAATTAGTTTTAAGTTGACATCAAATGGAATATATAATCTGTTTAGCTAATTCAATATTATAAAGGTGAGAATATTTACAAGTTGTCTAGATCCTAATTTCCACAACAAAATGACATTAAGATTAGACTTGTTACTATGAAAAAAATTTCTAAATTCCCCTAACAGCCACAATATATCAGGGTTTCTGATCCACAAAACCCATAAAAGTCAAAACATAAGTATCTGGTAAGAATTATGTGACTTGTCCATGTACCATGATAAGGTAAGGAGAAAGTATTTTAAAATTCTATTTCTGAAGGAAATGAGTTTCAACAAAAACTAGCATATTTTGAAAAGATCAAAATAATATAGAAGAGTAGAAATATCAAACAAAACACATATTGCCAATGATCTAGTTATTAATCAATAGAGAACAAGTGCCACCTAGTGACATTCCCAGCTGGGTATTTATTCTGAATCATCCTTCCATAAATGTTAGCCATATGAATTTCACCATGACAAAATAATCATAAAAAGTTTTTACCCAAGTTCAGTAAGCTGTTTCATAAAAAAAAATCTGATTGAAAACCAAATGGAATTTTGAATAAATAGAGCATTTTCAAAATACTATATATAAATTCTTAGCATTCACTATTTAAACAGAAAAAGTTTTGAGTGTTTACTGAAGTATATAATGTTCAAAAGTCATTTGCTGTTTTTTTTTTAAATCATGGCCAAAGTGTTATAGTCACACATTTCTTCCCTTAATACTTACCTATATGAGGATTAAGAGCTGTCACCAACATTAAAGATTCACTCATTAGTTTGTTGATCCTTTCTATGTTAGCCTGAATTCCAACCACACAGTTATCAGCGAAGGAAACTGATACATCCCCCAGAAGCCTTGCTGAATTTAAGACATTTTTAATCTATAAAATAGAGGAAAGATAAAGTGCCTAAATTATATGCTCATAAATAATATCTTATATGTACATAAACATCCTACATAACTTCATACTCGGTGGACCCACGATAAACTTATAGGAAGATGTGAACAATGGTCACACTGGATGGGCAGACAGGGACAGGTTGGAATCTGAACTGGGATCACAGATCTACTGTGGCAAAATGGATTCTCTGTCTCTGTCTCTCTCACACACACACATACACACACACACACACACACACACACACACACTCACTCATTTCACAAAATCCTGAGAGGAATTCTTCTGTAGAAATATTGCTTTGCCTCATAACTTTTGCTTTCTCTGCTAGAGATTCAGCAATGGCTAATAAAATATACTCTGGGAGAAGATGTAGTCTTGGCAGGAGAGATCCAGTATAAAGACTTCAGAAAACTAAAGAACTATGATGTTTTTTCTTTAAGGTGGGACACACATATTGAAAAGACACCTAAACAGTTTCAAATTGTAAAGGTCCAGAATCAATGGAATCCTAACTCAGAAAGGCTGCTGTTTCCTCATAACTGCAGGCAAACAAAATAAACAGAAAACATGATAGGAGAAAGGAATCAAAGTGAAAGACTTACTTTGGATTAAAAAAATTTTTTGGGGGGTGAGTGTGTGTGTGTGTGTGTGTGTGTGTGTGTGTGTGTGTGTGTGTGTGCGTGCACACCTGACTGAATTATTAGGAGAGGAAGGGAGTTTTTATGTATTCTGCTAAGAAATTTATACTGAGGTGTAGTAAATGGACTATATGAATGAATTTGGTCAAAATCTTTTTCTTCTGGATTGCATTGGGTGCTGTTAGCCAACCATCAAGCTGCCAAACCTTGATAGAATCTTTTGGGAAAAAACAAGCCAAATACATCCTATGATTGGCCCAAGCCAGAATCACATAACAGAACTGCTACTCTGTTTATACAATGGCATCTTTCACGAATCTCCAGAATTCTGCCACAATTACACTTCGTGGTATCAAAGCACCCCTAGGTTTTCAAATGCTTTGTCAGGGAAACATAAGCCCTGGCAAGTGCTCCTAAGCTTTGGTCTTACTATAGGTCCCACAATAGATTTATATCTGCTGCCTAAGGCCCAAGGTGATAAAGTTTTGACCACAGAAATTCAAGTAAATTGTCTGCTACAATATGGAAGGGTTGCAATCTGTAATGGTAGAAGGAACACCCACGTGGTTGAACTCACAGATTCTTAAAATACTGAATTTCACAAAATATCTTAAAATATTTTACAGATTAAAAGTGAATGGGTGATACACATCAATTATAGTCCTAAGTACTCAAACAAGACTTGAGATTTTGTCACCAGATCCCTACTTGCTACTGTAAACTCAAGGATCATGATTTTCTTTTTTTGTCCAGATCAGTTATGGGGAATATTTTTTTTCTGAACAACCTTTATTAGAAGGTATGTTTTGAAAGAATACTGCATTGAATATGGGCACTTTCGGAGACTAGAAGAATAATTAAGACTTGATGGCAAACTCTTAGTGATTTACTTTTTAGAAGTATTTTAAATGGTGCAGATAAATTATGAGTTACAACCTTCTCTAATGAGGTCATGCTTCCCAATGTAATTCAATTTAAAACTTTTTCTATATCAAACAAATACAAGTCTTTATGCCAGAAAATTCAAGTTAAATTTAGGTTATCTGGCAAATGAGAATGTGAACACATCAGGTTATTTTATGTTTGTGAAGTTCTTGAGATATTATTTGGTATGTTCCATGATTATCTTGTAATAGTTGGTATTAAACATCCTTATACTTTATAAACTGAATAGTGTAGGGAAATGAAAAAGCTTGTCCAGGATTATAAAGCAAGCTAACAGCACAAGAGGATAACATGAGTCAGTACTTCTGATCCTCAGTTTCCCCCTCATAAAATGGGGAAAATACTCACAGTACCAACCATATCAAGCTGTTGTGAAGATCAAAAAAGGTAATATATGTAAAGAGATTTGCAACCCTTAAGTGATATGTAAGTGGCCAATTATCTTTATATCAAGTAGACTTTTAAAAATGAGTTGTATTTACAGAACACATACTACATACACAGCACTAAATATTTAAAGGCCCTAGATGTGAATATGACTCATCTAAAATACTTTTAAATTACACTAAATATAATTATGCTAACTGGATGCACCGGAGCATTGTTCCAAGGCATTAAAATATCACCAAGTCACTTGAATTATGTACAAGACACCAACACTGATACCCAGGACTAATTGTTTAACATTAATATTCTTTTAGTATCTAAGTTGTATTTTTTTCTTGAGTATAAATTATGGCATTACAGGAATAATCTGTGAAAGATATATACCAAAATAAATGCCTTTTAAAGTCAAGATGCATTAAAGATTAAATTTAAAGCTTACTATCATTGGTTTGAAAACATTCAACTCAAAATGTCCATTGCTGCCTCCAACTGTAACAGCAACATGATTTCCCATTACTTGTGCTGCAACCATGGTAACAGCCTCACACTGGGTAGGGTTCACCTTTCCTTTAAAAGAAAAAGAAAAATGCTGCCAATGAAAGAGTAATTTCTAACACAACAATGATTATATTACTTGTTATCTCCTTTGCTAGCCCCCTTCTCATCTTGCCCTCTCTTAGCTCGTTAAGACTTTGCTCATGTCATATTCCTCCTCTAAGTTTCAAAGAGTTTCTTGACTGAACTGTCTGTTGAAATCCCCTTCCTCCTTCATTGCCCAACTCAGACGCTGCCTCCTATGTGAGCTTTCCCTGAACCTTCCTCCCTAAAATTTATCACAGTAACTTGCTTAGTTCTACTTTGCCCTCATTATGGCATGTTGCTGTTGAGTCACTTCAATCATGCTTGACTCTTCATGACCCCATTTGAGGTTTTCTTGGCAAAGACACTGAAACGGTTTGTGATTTCCTTCTCCATTTCATTTTACAGATGAGGAAACTGAGGCAAACAGGGTTAAATGACTTGCCCAGAGTCACATAACTAATAAGCGTCTGAGGCTAAATCTGAACTCATGTCTTCCAGACTCCAGGCCTGGTTCTCTATCCACTGCACCACCTAGTTGCCATTACAGCATACATTGTATCATATTCTCTCCTTTCTCATTAGATTGTACTCCATTCCTTGAGGGCAGGGGGCTGTGCAGAGCATAATAATGCCTTTCACCAGGTATCTGATTACTTGTTGTAAGATTTTTTCTAAGTCAAATAATTTGAAGCGAAAAATGCAGACATAATTTGAAAAGTTTTTAAAATACATAATAAAGATGAGACCCTCATATTAGTGCAGAATCAGTAACACAACAGAACTAGCCAGCGGCTTCAAACAATACTTCCCAGAGGGACAAGAAATTAGTCAAGGGTGTTACTCCACGGCTAAGGGTCACAGCAGCTTAGACATTTACAAGCCAGTGTTTCCTGGCTGCCACAATCCTGTGAAGACTGTTGCACTTATGTGTCATGCAGAAATCTCCAACAATAACTTATACAGTATCTTGATAAATTTCACCACGATGCAATGGGAGGCTCGGCTTACAGCACTTTCAGAAGGTCCTTCCACAACATGACAAAGTAAATGAGTAAATGCTTTGAGCAGCCTCTCTTCAAAGTTTATACCCTAACAAAACATCCTAATAGAATCTTTATACACCTCTTGCCTCATCACTTTTTGAATGACATGGTTACTGCTTCTAACAATAATCTGGGCAACAAGAAGACAAATTAAAAAGCTGAACTGAAATTCTGCCACTAGTCTGTTACCTGGCATGATACTGCTTCCTGGTTCATTCTCAGGTAAGATCAGCTCTCCTAGGCCGGAGCGAGGACCAGAGCCCAGAAAACGAATATCATTTGCTATCTTCATCAGACTACAGGCGACAGTGTTCATGGCACCACTGAGTTCAACCAGAGCATCATGAGCAGCCAATGCTTCAAATTTATTTGGAGCAGTAACAAAAGGCAAACCTAAGAAGAAGAAGAAGAAGAAGAATGATTTAAGATGGAATATCTTTTTAATCAGTTTAGGCAAGCTAAATCAAGATGTAATTCTCTCCAAAAAGTCAAAATTTGACCAGAGCTCAAATGTCAAAATGTTAGAAAATTATCTCATTTCAAACAGCTAAACAAGTGATACATAGCTATATTTCAACCAGTGTTGGTTACAGGTATACCTCAGGTGCTTCGTACCACCCCTAGGCACATCTAGCAGAACAATGGTCCAGGGTTCACCTTGGAATCAATCCTTGTTAGCTAACCATTTTCTCCCTCAAAACTGAAGTGAACTAAATGTCCTTCCCTCAGAATTCCACTATTCACTCCAGTAATCTGATAAATGAATCTGTTAAGAGTAATAATGGTTCATGAGTGACCTATCATGCTCCATACTTCCCCAACCCACCAAATATTACTTGCATTTAAAAAAAAAAAGTTTCTCTGGAGACTGCTACTGAGTAAAGGACAAGCTTAGGAAGGCCTCTAGGGGAAAATATTATCTGTAAAGCAGATTCTTCTATACTCCTAAAAATATATCACATGACTATCATTTATTCCTTTTATTTATGAGATTGGCTTTGATTTTAATGCTTCTCACAGGACTGTATAGTAACTAGCAAAAAAAGAACATATAGAATTTTGAAGCATAAATTAATTCACAGTGTAAAATTAACACTGTAAAGGAAATTTAAGATATGAGATGAGAAAATAGAGAAGAAACTAAGCAATTACTAACTAGCATCGAAAACACCACATTTACAACACAAGTGGAATTCCAAGTTCCCCTATCATCCTGCTCTCCTTTGAAGCTTGGAGAAAAAAAAATCCTTATGGGAAATACAACTGAATAACTATTATAATAGAGTTAATATAGTTTTCACAAGTACATGTTAATTAAATTTTCTAAGTACTCATAAAAAGAAGATTTAAAATGAAGAGGATTCTCATTAATATCTTCTGAAGTGGCTAACATATGTCCTTAATACATTTATTACAACTTGAAATTAGGAAGCAGTCAAGAAAAAAAAACATTGATGCTAATAACATAACACATTAAGCAAAAGCAACCACCACCCAGACTGGCACAACATAAGCCAATGTTCACTCCCACATTCATCCCCTCACCTGTAAGGGTGGCCACCTTTGCAGCCACCTTTTCTGCAAAGCCAATTCTGGTGTTTAGTCCTGTACCAACCGCAGTGCCTCCAGCAGCTAACTCATATACTCCCGGCAAGGCTGCTTTGATTCTTGCCATTCCATACTTCACTTGTTGAACATAAGCACTAAATTCCTTTGAAGATAGAGAAATCAAAGTGAAAATAACATAAGATAAATATTAAATCTTTTCTGCAGTCCACCCTAATAGCATTACACATATAGACTTGGCTTTCAAACAAACTTTACAGAATTTATCTGGCCATATCTTAGTTAGGCTATTCCAGTTACTTTGATCAGTAAAGATTTTTTTTTTAAATGAGGAAGAGTGGAAGTGCAAGAATTCTTATACTGCTGAACAAATTCACTGCTAAAATTATAAAAGGTTTCAGAGTCCAAAGAATAGAGAACATAAATAAACTTGACATAGGAAACTAAAAACAAAATGGATAATTTAATAGTTTACATGATTTTGAACATGAAGAAATTTTAGAAATCATCTATTTCAACCCATTCATTTTACAGGTTAGGAAACTGAGGCACTGAAAACAAACTAAGGTCAACTAATTGTAAATCCAATGCTCTTTCCATGAAATCACAATCTTTTTCTTTATATCTACAAAATTTCATTTTAATTTTTAATTCAAATCTATTAGGTTAAACAAATCAATCAATAAGAAACCAGCATTTAGGCATTTACAATGTGTCAGGTGCTCTGCTAGACACAGGGGGTAAATTAAAATCCTTGATCTCAAGGAGATTATACTTTCTTGTAAGTAATTTGGGGAAAGAGGGTGGCACTAGCAGTTGCGGTAGAGGGAGATTAGAGAAATCAGGAAAGGCCTTATATTTGAAGTAGCCTTGAATTGAGCTTTAAAGAAATTATGGGGCAGCTAGGTGGTGCGGTGGATAGAGCACCAGCCCTGGAGTCAAAGGACCGAGTTAAAATCTGGCCTCAGACATCGCACTTACTAGCTGTGTGACTCTGGGCAAATCACTTAACTACAACTGCCTCACCCAAAAAAAACCAAAACAACTCCAATACCCAAAACCCCAAACCAAAACATATAATGGAACTTCATAGGGGCAGTTAGGTGGAGCAGTGGATAGAGCAAAGGCCCTGAAGTCAGGAGGACCTGAGTTCAAATCTGGCCTTAGATCAAACACTTGACACTTACTAGCTGTGTGACCCTGGGCAAAACACTTAACCCCAATTGCCTTAAAAAAAAAATTATGGATTCTAAGAATTAGAGGTGAGAAGGGAGAGTATGGACACACAGCCTGAGACAATTTATTGAATATATTAGAGCAAAAATTAACTGGTGAGTCTTGGCACATTTTTATATTGAAAGAGAGGCTTAATAACTAGGCCAACACCACAAATTGGTATTAGAGGAAAAACAGTCCAAATTTGCAATCTTTTTCTCTACCTACTAAAAGTTACCTCCATCATATTCCTTTCAAATATTTCTATCTTCAAACAAATACGGACAAGAAGGAATACTCAGTCAGTACTATAACTGACATATAAAATATGACAAGATTGGGTGATGAAGTCCCAGATCTGTATGGTAATGATGGTAGCCACTTTAATTCTCTCATCTCTGGTACATATCTGCCAATTTCACTTTTTTTTTGTAGTAATAATATATACAGCATTTAAAAAAAAATACAGATGGTATTATAAGAGCAATCATCTATAGAAACTGTTGATGTAAAGAATTCCAGCACAGAAGACAGTAGTGTACGATCTCTAAACATGGATGACGATGAATAATAGCCTAATGGAGTAGTAGTATTTAATGTAAGCATTTTCAATATCTGACACACAAAAGAAAAACATGTTGTTCGCAAGCCACTCGAATTGGATCTCAACTTCATGAAATTAAAGATAACTTCAAAACTTCAAGGAGCCATAATTTCGTTGGTATGGGTATATCCTCTAACAATGTAGATTATAACCCTTATGTATCTTAGGAAATTATCTTTACAAGCTACTGCAGTTAAAAATCCATCACCTAATGGCCAGCCTTCAAATAATGAGCCTCCATGAAGTTAGCTAAGCCAGTCCTAGGGAAACAAACCTACCCACATTCAAAATCTTTCCAGAAAGTAGGTAGGACCTACCAGCGCTTCCATTCTGCTGGTGCAGCCTCTGAGAATTCAGGGTAATTTTAGTCAGTCCACAAGCATTTATTAAGTGAGCACTGTTTGCCAGGCCCCATGCCATGATTAGGCACTGAAATAAGGCCTTAGAAACCTCTCTCTCTCTCTCATATACTATTGCTGAGCACCATTTAGATGGTGAGAAAGAAGTACTTTAAGAAACTTCCATAATTAACTCCTTTCCTTCCTGTTCCTTTCATCCTCTGAACTTCTAATAGGTAGTTTATAATGCCAGTTTTTCATCTGACATATATGACTATATGGTAAAATGTGTATATGTGTGTGTGTAAATACACACACACACACATGCATATTTAATTCTCTCTCAAATTATTATAAGCCTTTGAGAGCAGTGATTTTGAATCACAGAATCATGGAACACAAAACAGGAAGACATCTTAGATCATCTTGTGAAGACTTTTCATTTTACAGATGAGGAAATATGGCAGGCAAAGAGGTTAAGTATTTTGCCCATCCAAACTAGGATTCTAACCTCTAAATTATCTTTAAGCTTAGAAGCTCATGCTTTATACTTTCATATCCCTCACATCCAGTAAATATTTGTAGATATATGAAAATAACCTAGCAAATTGGAAAGTGCTTATCCTTCCACATGTGGACAGAATAGTATACAAAGTAAGACGGAGCTAAAATAAACAAAACAAAATATATGCTTATTTTTAACCTATTCAGTGAAGGAAGAGATCATGGAAATGTCTCAAGTAGCAAATGGTTTAATATCTAAGAACTTCTTAATGACTATAAATGCAAAAGCAGAACTCTTCGCTAATGAATTGTATAAATCGCTATATAAAGCCTCTGAAACAGTGTTAACTTAAATACAGTGATAACTAAGTGTCACAAAATAATTTAGCAGTGTGATGCATTTACAAATCTTCTTAAAGAAGACATTTTTTTGTTGTTGATGATTTCTTACCTGCCCAAGAGTAAGCGGAACAGCATCCTGTGTATGAGTACGTCCAATTTTAATTATTTGGGAAAACTCTTTGGACTTGGCATCTAAAGCATCATGAAGTTTCTGCAGTCCAGGTAATAATACTTCGTGGACTTCTGTTGCAGCAGCAATATGCATTGCTGTGGGGAAACTGTCATTTGAGCTCTGTTGAAAAAAAAAAAGTTAAAATCAGAAGTAGAGAAAAAAAATACCTGAAGTATTGAGTTACTGAGGAAATGCAATGTATCACTACACGAATCTAAGCCCACCCAAAAATTTATTCACGTTTAACTGACCATCTGCCAATAGTGGGAGACTAGCACAGAAGGAATAATCTGATGTGTTGTTCCTTCCATTGTACCACTCGCTAGCTATCAACTTCTTGGGTCACGTGATTCTTTCTGTTTCTTTTAAGTTTCAATCTAATTCAACTGCTTCAGATTTACCTGCTCATTCTAGAATCAAGTCTAAAACGGAAAGATCTGAGATAGGTTCACACTGAAGTATTTAACAGACAGTACCAAAGAAACAAAGAGTAATTGATGTCTCTATGTATTAATTCTATTTTAAAAGTACTAAATACAAATCTTAAATTTTAAAAATTAGAGCTTTGATGTTTAATTTAAAGGCTTCTTTTAAAATCCTATAAGTATCCAAAGAATATTAAAAATCACAACACTAGGGAAGTAATTTTTAAAGGGAAAAAAAAGACATCTCCATACCCACCCAAAGCAAAACTGAGATAAAGGAAGAGCTGACTTTGCAATTTGATGTGCCCTGCTCCTTCAACAAGAGATATGCTAATTCCAACATATTCTTCACTAAAGTGGTAGTTTCTAAGTGCTGACTTTTAGAAAATCTTCCCAACCTATATTATAACCTCTTGTACTGGTACATTACCAACAGAAGCCAAGAAAAGGAAAACGTGTGTACATATATTTAAACTTTAACAGGTCTGCCTTTTTTGATCCAAACAAAGTTGTGCTGCTTAACATATATGTATGGATGAGGGTGAGTGTACAAATGCCTTTTTGCCATTTTATAAATTCTCCATTTTAACTGGTATTCTATTTTAAAATCTCATTAAATATTTTACCAATTTTATATTAGTGATAATAATACATAAACATAAAAAAATGCATGTGGGGGGAGGGAAGGAGGAAAAGAACAAAGTAAAAAGTACACAGCAGAGAGAACAAAAGAAAACTTACAAGGAAGCAAAGAAAAGATGGACAGCCCTCAACACAACACGGAGATTTATTATATAGACTTTCTTGAAATTGAAATTTATTGCTGTATATTTTGAATCCTCTCTCATCTTCTGCTGTGCACATGACAATGCTTTTCTTATTTTGCATTATTTCAGTTCTAACATTTGTTTCTTTTTTTTCTTATTTTGTATTTAAGTTTAAAATTTCAAAATTTACAAAACAAAACATGTGCTTTGGAAAACATGTTCTGCCCCTAAAGTATACTCAATTTACCTAAAATAGTAGTTTCCTAGCCCATCAAACTAAATAACTCTAGAGGAAGAAAGAGAGAAAATATTGAAATGGAAAGGGAATGGAGAAGAGGGACAGTGTTATACCTTCCTTCTATCCTCTCTCCCCCTCTCCCACATCCCTTTCTAAATTTTATGTCTGTTCTAAATGAAAAACAACAGCTTCCTTTGTAAAGTTCTATAAAGTAAGGAATTTGAAAATAGGAACTGCTTAAATGATAATTTAAAAGGAATAGAGACTGGATCTATGATTTCACTGACACAGGGAACTCCCTCTTCCAATGGAAGTTGGCACGTTTTCGTGCAACAGCAAAGAATACTAAGTGATTCACAGAATCACACAGCAACCCAGGATCAAAGGCATAACCCGAACCCAGATCTTCCAGGGTTCCCAAGGCTAACTCTATCACTTTGTCTGCCTCTGATTTAAAAGATTAATCTAACTTTCATTGCGTGAAGAACATCTTCAAGACGTTGAATTTGTATGTAAAAATGCATCATCCCCTCCACAAAATAATTTCTAGGAAATCTGAGAAAAATACAACCAAGACTATTGTTTCAAAAAAAGATACCTAATGAGAAGTCTTCTTATTAAAAGAAATGGGTAATATAACTTACTTTGTTTTTAAAGAGGCTTAATTTTTGCTTTACAAAGAATACGTGCTATTCCTTTCACCTTATAATAATGGAAAAAGGTTGAAACTATATACTAACCTGGCTTTTATTGACATGATCGTTAGGATGCACAGGATCCTTGCTCCCCAGTTTTCCTCCTAATATTTCAATTGCTCTATTGCTAATAACTTCATTGACATTCATATTTGTTTGGGTTCCAGATCCAGTCTGCCATACCACAAGAGGAAAATGGTCATTTAACTTGCCATCTATTACCTGTAAAAAGTTAAAAAAAAAAAAAAGATTAATTTTAAAAACAAAATTAAATGCCAAATATTTTAACTATTTTTCATTCTGAGGCTAACTACTATTTATAATACTTTCTTATTTATTATAAGTAAGCTTATCTTTTTTCTCAACTGCTACCTATGCTCCTTCCCTTTTCCCTTCCTCAGTGTAACTTTATGTCATATAACATATATGTTAAATGCTGATAAACTAAAATGACCTGAGATTTTCCTTGGTATGAAAGTTCAAAATAAGTAAACTGTGAAATGTGCCAATCCAAAAAGGTAACACAATCTTAGGCTGCATTAAGAGAAGCATAGTGTCCAAAAGGAGGGAGTTGATAAGTCAACTTTATTCTTTCTGGGCCAGACAACATCTGGAGTATTATTTTCAGAACTAGGTGCTGCATTTTAGAAAGGACTGACATCTGTTTCCAAAGAAAGATGCTGAGGGCCCTGGAGACTATGCAATATGAGGAGAAGCTGAAGAATGGAAGCAAGATAGCACAGTAGAAAGGGGGCTAGATTTAGACCCAGAGGATCTAGATTTGAATCTCGGCTCTGCTACTTTTACTGTGGGCCTTTGAGTAAGTTATTTAATAACTCTGGGCCTCAGTTTCCTCATCTGCAAAATGAGAGACCTCCGAAGTCCCTTCAAGATTTAAGTTCTATGATTCTATGACCTAGGGATATGAACAGGAGACTTAGCTGGGTCATAACTGTCTTCAAGAGCTCAAATGGCTGTCATGGAAGGGGTATCAGACTTACTCTGCTTGAACACAAGGAAAACTAAGAGCAATGCACAGGAGTTGCAAAGAGGAAGACCTTGACTCAATACAAGAAAAAAGATTATTAAAAATCAAGTTGAACAAGAGTAGAATGGCAGGGAATGCCTTTCTTTCCTCTGTTGAGAATCACAGAGCAATGATTCTGAGTTTATCAGCAGCAGACCCCGAGGGCCTACAGGGTTATGACAAAAGGTCCACATATTCCACAGGTAACTAAAAATAAGCAAACATTCTTTTTATAAAGTGAACACTACAAATGCGATCTCTGTTGTCATTATACAGGTGCATTTTAAAGTATTAACTAAATTTAGTGATTTTTTTGCTGTTATACATATTCTCAGTCATCAGATACCAATACAAACTAACTTCTACCATGGCCCACAATTTTTCAAAAATATCCTTAAAAGAAGCCTTCATTCTTGTCAAGGATGGGAACCACCTGAAGTAGAGGAGATTCTTGTTTATCTATAGATCAGACTAAATGGTCTGCCTTATTTAATTTTAGAATTTGAAGGTGACAGTAACAATATTATAAGAATAATCAACAGTGAAAGACTTACCTACCGTGATCAAATACAATGATCCACAACAATTCTAAAGAACTCATGATGAATAAACATCAAGAGAGAGAAGTGATGGACTGTGAGTGCAGAGTGAAGCAGATTGTTTTTCTACTTTTTTTTCTTGCCACTTTTTGGCAATGTGGCTAATATGTAAATATGTTTTGCATGACTACTATGCATGTATAATGGATTTCACACTGCATATATTTTCAGTGGGTGGGGAAAGGGGTGGTGGGAGAATTTAGAACTCAAAAGTTTTTAAAAAATGCTAAAAATAAATTAATTTTTAAAAAAGTTGAGAATTTGTAGGCGAATCAGGGCCACAGAGGCATTAACACTGTACTCTACAAATATTTTAAAACATAAACACTAATTTTCCTAAATAGCACAATTATTGCAATGTTGCAAATCTGAAACAAGTAAATTCACACACACATGCAAAAAACCCTACCATTTCTGCATCTATAAGGTTTAATCAATTAAGAAAGAGATACCCTACCTGTAAGGCTGAGATTCATTTTTTCAGCACAGGTATATCTGTTTTTAGCTGCTAGATTGAAACCCAACGGATAGATCAATTAGGGTCAGCATAACACTGGACTAGTAACTTGAATGGTAAATCATGGATAGGTATTTCTTCATCTCATGGGTCACCTAACAGATGCCCAGCATTTGGCAGCTGCCTATGCTGGAAGCTGGCAGTATCCATGCTTTAGGTTAATTTGAGTGCACATATATTTTTAACATTAACTATATACTCCTCCTAGTTTAAAAAATGCATATAATTGGAAAAGTTTATTACTTAAAGCAATCAGTTCTTTAGATAAGAAAATATAAGGGAAAAGAAATTATCAGTGAAAAATACACTTAACTCGGGAGCCACAAAAAACCCTGGATTCAAATCCCCATCAAAACACTTACTAACCAGGTGACTGGGTCTATCACTTAACCTTTCTGATTCAATTTAAGAAAACCCTCTGAACCTCAGTTTCCTCATCTGTAAAAAGAGATGATAACAACGGCATTAAATTACTGCTGTGAGGAAAGCATTTTTGCAAAATATCATGTAATATGATTTGTTATTAAAAGCATAATCCAGGTAAGTTTTTTCATAGTTACTAAAATCTTAAAGTTAAAGAAAGAAGGTCTAGAGGCTAAAAAATAAAAGCTTAACCACAACATCAGGGAAAACTACCACTGGGAAAGAAAAAAAGCAGAAATGAAACCGCAAAACCATGTCCTGACCCAGGAAAACAAGTCATGCTGTTTTTAAAAAAAATTTATCTTCACAAAATAATGCTCCATGGTGGCCTTCCCCTAATCTCCACCCAATCTATGCAGTTTAAAAAAATCATTAACACAATCTGGTATAGGTCTGATGATATAAAAGAAACATAGTTAGCACCGCCTACCTCATCTGCTGCCTTTATAATTGCACCAGCAATCTTTTGATCAAGGCCATAATCCTGGTTTACTTCAGCAGCTGCCCGCTTGAAGATGCCAAAGGCTTTTATGACTGGGATCTGTAATTATATTTAGAGTGTTTCTCAAAATGCACATTACGTTTATTGGTTATACAGGTTTAAAACTGAGGCCAGTAATAAAATTAGTATCAAGATAATTTCAAATATATTTAGAAGATAAAGATTATAGTTGATATAAACCAATGACAGATCATAATAATGAGCTTATTTGTAGAGTATGCAAAATGACTGTCTTTTTTTTTTAAAAAGAATCTAATATATGTGTCTCCCCACCCCTAAAAGTTGCTCAGGCACTTCAGTAGCTGATTTTATCAAAGTGGTTATCCCCACAATGGTATAGAACTCAACTCATCTACCCCTTCTCATCTTGGGTGATTTTCATCTATGTCCTCCCATAAATCCTCCAGAAAGAACATACTGAATACACTAGAGGCCTTCTATTAAATCTTTTAATATTTTGTGAATACTTTGGCTATCCATCTGTCACCCCTCTCTCATAATGTGACCCACTTCATTTCCTGATCACACATTTCCCACATGACATAATCTATGCCACTTTTTATGCTACAGCTTTTTATGCCCACTGTGTATTTCTCTATTGACCCATAGCTTAGATCTTGAACACGGTGTTTCTTACCATCTTCTTGAGCTATGATCCTGTATCTCATCTCCCTTTTCACAGGTAGAATCCTTGAAAAAGCCATCTACACTTATTGTCTCTACTTCCTCACCTCCTACTCACCTCTCAACAGCCTAAAAGACGGCTTTTGATTTTACCTCTACGCTACAATGGCTCTTTCCAAGGTAATAATTTCTGAATTTCTAAATTTTATGGTCTTTTCTCCATCCTTATCTTTCTTGACTTCTTGGTAACTTCTGATACTATTGGCCTTAACCCTTTCTGGATACTCTCTCTTGGTTTCCACATATCACTACCAGGAAAATTCTGGTATTTAAAAGATAAAGTTTGTTTTGAAAAGCATCCTACAATGGAAAGAACTGCACAATGTCCAAAATGCAAGAGCCCACTTCTCTTTCTCTTATTCAGTTCAGAGTCCAAGTCAGTGTCCGTTTGCAGTGTCTATCTGAGACAAAAGTATTGATAAGCAAATTCAACAGGCTGCACTTCTAATTCCATGTCATAGTATATGCAATAGGCTTTCTTTATTCTCTGACCAAGTTCGAGCAGCAGTTAATTTTTTTGAGGTCCTGTGTTATTCTAGTTCTTGGTACAATCAATGTATCATCCATAAGAGCGTCTGAATGACATCACCATTTATACTTTTCCCACTTGGCCTCCATTTAAGACAGCTACAGAGACAAACATCTCACAAATATATTTGTATTTTTCTATCTCATCTGATGATGATAGTCAAAAGGTCTTTGAACTAAGTTTCCTCTATTCATACCTCTGAAGGAAATTAAAAATAGCACAGAGTAGGAGCTTGTAAACTTCTATAACATTCAGTAAATAGTATGACTTAAGATGTATCTGCCATGTAAAACTGTTTGTGAAAGTCTGACTGTTCTCTTTCCACATGTTCATCAAGGATATCCTTGATATGTCCATAGTCGTTCTCATGAAGATTTTATTAAGATAAGAAAGTAGATATATGGGACAGAAATTATCTTCTTTATTACTGGGGTTTTTTTCCCCAATGGGGTGGGGTGGTGTAAATCTGATTCTTTCCACTTATTCCTTTTTTCAAGTAGGGTGAAAATCAATCTCTTGAAATGTTTTCAAAAATCTGCTGCTGCCAGGAGACATCTCTTCTAGCTAGCTAACTGAGGATATAAGTTGTGCAGTCCAGCTGATCTTTATAATTTTTTCTAAATGTCATTTCTATTTCCTCACATCTGCTTAGTTTCCTCATCTGTGAAATGCAGCTAAAAACAGCACCTACCTACTGGGATTACTGTGAGGATCAAATTAGATAATATTTGTAAAGTACTTTGCAAGCTTAAAGTGCTATATAAATGCTAGCTATTATTATTATTATTAATAATAATACATCATATAGCATTATTTAGGACCTTGATATTAGGCTAAATACTTTTGGACGATTCCAAAATAGTTTTGGGCAGTTCTATTGTCATAATGATGAAAACAGACCACTATAAGGACAATAATTGATTTGTTTTCAAATTTTCTATTTATTATTATTCTCCACTTTTGTCTTGGAATGATCTAACTCATCCTCAAACTAAGCTCTCTACAGACTAATTTCTTTTCTTCATTGTTCTTTGAGTATTGTTTTTTGTGGCAGCATTAACTGTAATCTAAAGATCCCCTTTCATAATGTTTTACAAATGAACCTGCAATCTAAACTACTGTTCCCTTGGCTGCTACATGTCTTCTCTCGATAAGGAGACTCTGCTAGCTGAGGTGGTTTGTAAGCTGTTTTATTCTCCCTATTGTGGTGATTACTTTATATGAGTTAAATTTCTGTAGGAGATAGTGATAAGTAGTGGCAATGTCTTTTCCTTTACTTCTTTCTCATTTTTCGGTGCCAAGCTTTTTTTTTTTAAATAGGGTGGATAAATAAATTTTAAAGCATTTATTAAGAGCTCCCTATGTGCCAGGCACTATACTAAGTGCTGGGGACAAAATATAGAAAAGCAACACATTTCCTGCCCTCAAGGAACTTAGATTCTAATAAAAGAGACAGAATACCTAGGGGATCTGTGACCAAGAGTTTTGGTCTGTAGGGGTAGAGCAGAAGTGAGGTAATCCATAGGTGGTCAATCAGCACACTCTTACATGAAGCAATGCTACGATTTATTTGATTACTATGCCTAAAGAGGTATAAAGATGAGAGGAGAGGAGCAGGGCAGATAGCAAGATGGCCTGGGTGGATGGCTACAAAGGATTGGTGCAACTGTAATTGCACAGCGGTACCCTCCCATGTTTCAGTGTTTCTCCTTGCATTGAACTGATCTTGACATTTACTTTAATAAGTCAATGGTTTGCCTACACGTTAATAGATGATTATTTGGAATCAATAATTTCATGAGTCAATTTCACTTTTTGTGGTTGTGTTTGGTGTTCATTCTGTCCAATGCTTTCCATTTCTGTTCTAAAAGAGGGTTATACATTATATGAAGGCTCAAAGCTACTGTAACATAGTCTACTAGCTTTTAGTTTCTCTTTTTTTCTTAACAATGAACTTTACCTTCCAACCTATTTTTCACTAACTTCTCCTAAAATCATCAAATCACACAATGAATATTAATGTATGTATTGACATGCTTTTGGAAGACACGGTCTAGTTCTACATGGAATTTCTGAACCTCTCATTCTCTGCAAGAGACATTCATACAAGCTTCATGGTGGTCTTGTCACTTATGCTTATCATGAAGCTTAGTTTAAGGATGAATTAAATCAGATCATTCCAAGACAAAAATACAGAATAATAATAAATAGAAAATTTGAAAACAAATCTATTATTGTCCTTACAGTGGTATGTTTTCATCATCATTCAACAGAACTGCCCAAAACTATTTTGGAATAGTCCAAAAGAACATCTGTGAGTGATCTTTCCATTCAGCTGCAACTTCTTTGTCTTCCTGTTTCATTCCTGTTTCATTTATAATGTGATTCACTGTTTAAATTTTATATTCTGCAGTAGTCCCTCATTACCAAGTTTCTGCTTAACATCTTCATGTGGGTGTATTTTTCTAGGGCTATAGATTTAGAGCTGGAAGGAACGTGGAGGTCATCTAGTCCAACTCCTTATTTTACAGATCAGGAAACTGGGGCCCAGAGAAGCTATGTTTCCAAGGTCACCTAGATAACAAGTGGCAAACCTAGGATTTCAGCCCAATTTCTCTAAGTCCAGACCCAGTGCGCCTTCCACAGCACTATGATGTCCCATGTGCATTTTAAACTCAACATACCAAAGAAAGAATTGATCCTTTCTCCTAAATCTATCCCTCCTCTCAATTTCCCTATTTCTGTTAAGGATGCTACCATCCTTCCAGTGAGGTTTGCAAGATGGCCCGGATGGATGGCTACAAAAGACTGGTGCAACTGTAACTGCAAGTGGTATCTTCCCATGTTTCAGCCCTTCTCCTTGTACTGAAGTGATTTTGACATTATTAGTCAATAATTTGTCTACATGTTCACAGATGAATCATTTTGATTCTTTTGCCTCTCTTACTTCTGAAATCATCTGCAAAGTCTTGTCAACTTTATCTCTAGGGCATGTTCACATCCATTCGCTCACAGAGCTGCCAACCAAGTTCAGGACTTCAGAAAGCTTTTCATAGTATTCATTACCCCTTATAATATTATTGTAGCTTCCTAAATGGTCCCCAGGCTTCAAGTTTCTTTCTTACAATACATTCTCCACAGAGCTAATAGACTGAGATGTCTAAAGCACAGATTTAACCCCATCACTCCTTTACTCAAGTCTTTATAGTGGTTCTTTATTGTCTCTAGTATAACACACTTACTTAATCAGGCTCCCATCTATCTTCTCAGTCTTATTTTACCTTAATCTCAATCATTCACTTTCCATTTTATTTGTATCACCCTGGCAGGGACTCCCTGCATACAACATGCCATCTCCTGATGATGTGCCTTTGCACTGGCTGGCCCAATGCTGTGATGCATTCCCATCTCTAAGGCTCTGAGAGGTCCCTTTCAATTCTGAGATTGTATAATTCTTGACATCATTATGCATATATAAAAAAACCCATGACATTAAATTTTAGAAAGCTCTAACTTCTTTTATTTAAATAGAGAGAAACAGATCTTAATCATCTTAACAATCCTAATAGCTTTTCAGTTCAAATTATGATAATAATCTTCCAACAAAAGTTACTCACTGGCATCCTTTCTGTTACACCTCCAATCTTAAAATTTAATGTAGATCTCACCGTCTGGGCACCATAATACTTTTCACTTGGGACTTTGAGTTCACCGAAGGTATCATATTCAATCCGAAATGAGTCTTGGCTTGCCTGAGGAAAAAGATTATCAGATATTTGGGTTAGAAGACAATATTGTAAATAATAAAATCAACTGTTAGGAGTAAAGACATCCCTTTTACAAGTCAGAAAAGGCTTGAAATTACATTTAAATTCTGTCTTGTTCACTCTTACACCCAGGTTACCATTTTGTGAATAATTTCAGAAGTATTTCTTATATTTTAAAGTTCATATTAAACATATTTTTGTCAAAATAAGAACAAGATGCATAGGCACACTGGAAAGAAAAAAGTCAACTTCTTTCTTTTAGCAGCCTGCCTATCAATTGTGCTTTGACCAATTAACGTTATGAAGAGAACTGCCTCTCATTCTACTTTGTCTTTTTCAAAAAAACCCAAACAGGAAAAATTCCCCAGAATTTAAAGAACAGTGTAGTCATATATCCCTGAGAGGGAAGTACCATTACTACCCCTATTTGAAGGAAATAAAGAACTGAAGAGAAATCACCATGTCCCAAAATAAGGATAGAGCTGGGAGTTTTCAAATGTCGAGGAAGAGGAAAGGGTGGGAGAAGTGGATATCCCACAAATCCAACTTTCATCTGAACTGGATAAAAGGAGGTTGAAAATACACACACACACACACACACACACACACACACACACACACACACACACACACACACTAAACTCAACAAGTAAATAGGCAGGGAAGGGGGTGGAGGAATAGGGAGGGTAGAATAGGCAAGGGTATAAACAAATTCCAAAGGAGTAAGGTGTATGCATTAAAAAGAAAAGAAAGAATATTATTATTCTCACTTTACAAATGAAGTCTGAAGCTGAAGCCAATTAGGTAACTTGCCCAGGGTCGCCCATCTATTACGCATCTGAGGCAGGATTTGAACTAAGATCTTCCTGACTCCAAGTCAAGCACTCTACCCACTATGCCACCTTTCTGACTCCAATTACAGAATAAAAATCTGGAATCTAGATATGATACTAGTTTCCCTTCTAAGCAGGAGATTTCAAAAAGCTACGTGCAATGTCTGGCTTGACCGTACACATCTATAAATAATGTTTACAAATCTGATGACGTGACTCAGTGACATATCAAAGTAACTTTTAATAAGAAAAATAATTTTGCTCCTAGGGCCTTAAAATTTATGAGTTACACTGAAGCAGCAGGTAAAGGCCTGGGCCTGGAGTCAGGAAGACCTGACTTCAAATCCAGTCTCAGACACTTAATAGATGTGTGACCCTGGGCAAGTCACTTAACCCTGCTTGCTTCAGTTTCCTCATCTGTAAAATAAGCTAGAGAATGAAATAGCAAACCATTCCAATATCTTTGCCAAGGAAACCCCAAGCAGGGTCATGAAGAGTTGGACATGACTGAAAAACAGCTGAACAACAATTCAATGAAATAGAAGGATTTCACGTTTTCATGACAAGAATAGAATTAAACAAAAAATATGACCTTCAACATAAGACCCAAGAGAAGCCTATAAAGGGAAAAGAAAATGTAAGGGATTCAATAGAACTAAACTGTTTACATCCCTACATAGAAGATGATACTTACAATTCTTAAAAATGTACCATTAATAGTGCAGCTAGAAGGAATATAAATAGACAGAGGGCACAGGTATAAGGCAAATTTGAGGGAATGACATAAAAATAATTAAGGCATGAGAAAGAGGAGTACACTGGGACACAAACTAGGTACAGACCAACATCTCACACCATATACCAAGATAAGGTCAAAATGGGTACATGATTTAGACATAAAGGGTGACACCATAAGCAAATTAAAAGAGCAAGAAAGAGTCTACCTGTCAGATCTATGGAGAAGGGAAGAACTCATGACCAAGCAAAATATAGAAAACATTACGAAATGTAAAATAGATAATTTTGATTTTATTAAATTAAAAAGCTTTTGCACAAACAAAACCAATGCAACCAATATTAGAAGGAAAGCAGAAATCTGGAAAACAATCTTTACAGCAAGTATCTCTGATAAAGGTCTAATTTCTCAAATATATAGAGAACTGAGTCAGATTCATAAGAATACAAGTTACTCCCCAACTGGTAAATGGTCAAAGGATATGAAAAGGAAGCTTTCAGATGAAGAAATTAAAGCTATATATAAGCATATGAAGAAGTGCTCTAAATCACTTTTGATTAGAAAAATGTGAATTAAAATTAATCTGAGGTACCACCTCATACCTATCAAATTGGCTAATATGATAAAAAAGGAAAATGTAAACGTTGGAGAGAATGTGGGAAAATTGGGACATTAATGAGCTATTGGTAGAGTTGTGAACTGATCTAGTCATTCTGGAGAGCAATTTGAAACTATGCCTAAAGGGCAACCAAACTGTGCAAACCCTTTGATCCAGCAATACCACTACTAGGTCTGTATCCCAAAGAGATTATAAAAAAAGAAAAGTACCTAAATGTGCAAATATTTATAGCAGCCCTTTTCATGATGGCAAAATACTGGAAATTGAGGGAATGTCCATAAATTGGGAAAATGGATGAACAAGTTGTGGTATACAAATGTAATGGAATACTATTGTGCAATAAGAAATGGTGAGCAGATGAGCAGGCAGACTTCAAAAAAACTTGCAAAGACTTGTATGAACTGATGCAAACTGCAATGAGCAGAACCAAGAAAGCACTGTATACAGCATCAACACCACTATGTGATGATCAACTATGAATGACTTAGCTCTTCTCAACAACACAATCATCCAAGACTAGTACAAAGGACTCACAATGGAAAATGCTATCCACATCCAGATAATGAACTGATAGACTCCGAATGCAGATCGAAGCATATTTTTCACTTATTTTATTCTTTTTCATGATTTACTTTTGATCTGTTTTTTCTTTCACAACTATGACTAATATGGAAATGTTTTACATGATAGCACATGCATAACCTATATCAAATTGTCTAACATTTCAAGAATAGGTAAAGAGAGAGAGAAAAAAACATTTGGAACTCAAAGTCTTGTAAAAATGTATGCTAAAAACTGCCTTGACACGTAATTGAGAAAAAATAAAGTACTCTTAAAAAATAACATGTTACAACAGATGCAATGCAGAAGTAGATATAAGAATCCAGCTGTTTTATATTACACTAGGCAATTTGCAAAAATATGTAAAATATCAGTCTTCTCATTACATTTTTGTTTTAAAAAGTTATTTTTCATAAAAATATATTGTTACCATATAAAGGGTTTATTATTTTTATGAATTTTTTAAATGATCAGTTTTAATTTCTATTATGGTAAATATCAGTAGATATAGTCCATATAAGCAAAAGCCCTTTGGGCTCTTCAATAATTTTTAAAAGTATAAAGGGGTCCTGAGATCAAAAGGTCTGACAACTGCTGGACTGGAACATTGGTCTAATGTTGTTTTATTATACATAATTTCATATTGGTCTAAATTAAGTATTTTGGGGTTCAACAGCATTCACATACTTTAATGCAAAATGGAATCTGGATAGACGACACAATTCAAACACATACACACATAAACATATTCACATACATTTTCCAAATTCAAAATTGGGGAAATTTAATGTTCTCTGAATACTTGAACGCTCATAAAAATCCTAGGTATATAAAATGTAATAAAGGAAGACATCAACTAGATAATTTCTAAGGTCCTTTCCTGCTCTAAAAAGTTCTATGCTCCTTAAAGCAAGTAACAGTGTTAGCAAAATTATTAGATGTGGACTTTATGCTTAAAAAAAAAGCAATCACAAAAAAAATCTGGATAATATGAATCACTACATAGGGAACCCTAGTAATAATTCGTCTTTAACACTTGTATAATGCTTTACAATTTACAAAGTTCAAGTATTATCCTCATTTTACTAATGAAGAGTTCAGAAAGGTTAAGAGGCTATGGGAACAGCTTGTAAGCAGTAGTCAGGAAAAAACATAAGTAACACTTCTGTGGGTCAGGCATTATTGCTTTTAAACTAGTAAGTTGTTTACCAACTAGGTAAGAGTCTTTATAACAGAGTAGGGAGAAAGGCAACAAGCTTTCTTCATTTAAGGTCAGTTAATAACAGCGCACTCAGAGAATAGGGGAGCCCTTAAATCCTTGCCTGTGCCTAGCAAGGCAAATTCAGTTACTTATCCAGGCAATCACTCTCCTGGTTCTACTCAAAACTAATAGGAAATGGGCCAAGATGGACTTTAATATTCTTAAGTCACAGAGATTGAATTTAAATTGGTTCTACTAATTATTACCTGTGTGACTGGGCAAGTTACAACAACTCTGGGTTTCAGCTTTCCTCAGCTATAAAAAAAGAGGGTTAAACTAGATGATTGATCTCCAAGTAGAGATCTAGCTTTAAGTCTGACCCATAAATGCAATGGGGTTGAAAATTAGTGAGAAGTGAGACTCTTTAGAATATGAACCAGAAAAAGTAGCCCAGTGCATTCTATCTCAAATGATGCCACCAAGTCACAGAGTAAAAAGCAATTTCAACAGTTTCTCACACATACTTTTTAAAAATTTTTATTTATTTATTTTATATTTACTTCCACAAAATTCTGAGTTCTAAATTTCTCCCCTTCTCCAAGATCACATGCAATCTGATATAGGCTCTACATATATGTTCATATTAAACATATTTTAACATTAATCACGTTGTAAAGAATTAGAACCAATGGGAGAAACCATGAGAAAGAAGAAACAAAACAAAACAAAAGAAAAGGAGAACAAATAGTATGCTTCCATCTGCATTCAGACTCCACAGTCTTTTTTCTGGTTACCACACATAACTTCTTTAATGAAACATCCCAGAAGACATAGATGATGTTAGAGTCGGTCGGTCAACAAGCACTTATGCCTCTATGTTCCAGGCACTGTGCTAAGTAAATGTTGGGGATACAAAGAAAGGCAAAAGACAGTCTAGTCCTGGCTCTCAGGGAGCAAATAACATAAAATTTCTTATATACAACTGAGACTGCATACAATCTCAACATTCTTTTGATAAATATTTTCTTCTGTTAAGGCTATATTGTCAATATTTTAAATTATAAATGAAGAAACTAAAAAAAATGAAAAGGACTCATTGAAACAAATCAGTAGTAGCTATTGCTTAGACTTGGAACTTTTAAACTCCTCTTCCATTGAATTTTCTTCCCAGTAATAACAGCTTTTACAGTTATATGAAACTTTACAACTACAAAACGTTTTACATGATCTTATATATCAAAACAACACTATCATGACATTACCGCTATGAATTACAACTAGTTCTTTCAAGCAGTCAAAATTATTATAACCAAGTTCCTTTAAAGTCAGTAATACTGTGAAGGTCAGGATAGGAGCTAGTATTTATGTAGCACTTTAAGGTCTGCAAAGCACTTTGCAAATATTACCTCAATTGAGTTTCACAACAACCTTGGGAGTTGAGTGATATTATTACACCTATTTTGCAGATGAGGAAACCAAGGCACAGAGGTTGTGACTTGCTCAGAATCACACAGTGAATGAGTATATGAGGCCATATGTGAACTCCAAGTCCAGTGCTCTGGGTCACAAAATACTTTTATTCTACATACCCTGGGCTTTAAACCTAGGTCACAGCATAGGTGTGATGAAGCCCTTAGTTGGTTTTTGGGGGTTCTTTGACTCCTCTGTTGCATCAGAAAAATAGAGGGCACCAAATAATTATAATATCATCACACACTTGTTCCCTAAAGGGCCACGCTGCAACCCAGGAGCTCTGACTCTCCTTGGCAGTCAGATCCACCCCTTAAGCTCCCAGGTCCAAGTCTTGAAAAGACACTTTCTGGTAGGTCACTTAAGCAACCCTGGACTGTAGAAACCAGAACCCTAAGCACTACCACATTTTGTTGTGCACCATTCAAACAAAATCTCAGGTTTTTCAGGGAGAAGGATAGGGATGTATGCAAGAATGGGCAACACCCCAAGAGCCTAGCAATAAGTCTAAAATAAATAATAATGTAAATGGTTTGCATTTACATAGGACTGCAAAGCACTTTACAAATATTATCTCATTTGATTCTCCAACACCTTTGGGAGGGAGGTGCTATTATCATTACTATTACTGTCCCCATTTTACAGGTTAAGAAATTAGGAAGGACAGAGCAAAGCGAGGGTCTCTGTGTGCACAAACGCGCCCTACTAGCAGGGGAAGAAGCGGGCCTTAAACTGCAGCGCATGCGCACACACTCCCCGCTCCTAAGGCCTCTCTGACCATGGACCGGAAGGTGTCAGAAAAAACGACCCCACAGCCTCCAACCCTGGTCGTGAAAAGGGCACGCAAACAGCAACCTAACTTTCTCCCCTAGCTCGTAGCCCCAACTTCAGGACTCCGACCTGGCCTAACCCGGCCCGACTCGGCTCAGCCCATGGATCGGGGAAGAGGCTGAAGGTCACTGCGGGCTAACCCCGGGGACGGCAGCGGGAGCAGAAAAGCAGCAGACGACCCTCACCATTCGAACGGCGATCGGAGGCCGCTGCACTGCGCAGGCGGCGCACGCGGGGCCCAGAGGAGAGGGCTGCAAGAGCCTGCTAGGCAGGAGGAGGATCCGGAGTGAACGGTACATGGTTCCTGCGCGCTACGGGACGATTTCTAGGAACTTGGACCACGCCTCCCCACCGGCAGTCTTACCCCGCCCACTCCGCCTCGTTTCTTCTTCTCACCCAATACGGAACCCCGTCCCGGGCCCGTGAGACGGGACTAATTCTTATTGACCAATTAAAAGAGAGGGCGGGTTTAATGGCCTTTTCCCCATCCCTCCTCTAATTTGCGCCTGGAGTAGCCCTAGGAATTGTGGGAGTTGGAAGAAATAGATTTGGAGAAGGGAAGGGAGAGGAGAGAGTCATGTTTTAACTAGAAGTGGAGCACTGTAAGTAGTGCCAGTGATTCAGGAAATTTGTTCAGTTCGTTGCTTTTATTACTCGATTTTATCAATGACTTTTTTCTTTGTATTATCCTCTTAAGCAAAAAGATGCTTTTATGACCTCTTTGACCTTTGTGTTCCCAGCGTTTAGGACAGTGGCTGGCATTATAGTAGGTGCTTAATGAATATTTATTAATTGACTTGGAAGTTAATGAAAATGCCTTCTCGTATTGAAACTTTTAAATTATGATCGTGGTTGGGGAATGCTGGAAAAGAGAAGCCTACCAAAAATTGCCTTTTTGAAGATGACCATTTTGGCCTGGCCCTTGATCAGGCCTGACTGTTGGGAAATAGAGGAAACCTCTATTTATCTTCATGCTGTTTACAGGAGGCAGATCTGAATAACAAGGTCCCAGTGCACAGTACAGCTAAAATTCCAACTTCTTCCTGAAGTACTGGACTTTATTTTAACTAGAGAACCTTCCTTCCCATCCCGTAAACCTCACAATCATCTCTTTTCCCATTCCCCTCCCCAATGCCTATCCAACAAGGGTTCAGGATGGTTTACTCTCATAATACCATTAACCTCTCAGTGCTCTAGGCAACTCAGCAGAGGAGTTGCTGATCTATCTGGTACGTGTGTATGTACATGAACTATATCTGGTAGAAGTCTATATGGTATATGTATGTATGATGTGTGTATGTATATATGTATACATGTGAA
Source organism: Phascolarctos cinereus (assembly GCF_003287225.1). Classification (NCBI taxonomy): domain Eukaryota; kingdom Metazoa; phylum Chordata; class Mammalia; order Diprotodontia; family Phascolarctidae; genus Phascolarctos; species Phascolarctos cinereus. The sequence goes on from NW_027555958.1 coordinate 345,167,690, forward strand.
TGTATATATATGTACATATGTGTGTGTACATATATACATATATATGAGAAATCACAAGGGTACAATCATACATGTACCCAGATGAAATCTGGAAAGGTAGAATCTTTTGTCTTCCTGGTCTTGCCTTTTAGCTGTCTTTCTTAGCCAGTCCAAATAGTTTGCGGTTCCTGTGAGTTTCTAAGGTATAATTCCCTTTTTGTTGATCTCCATTGAATCTTGTTTATGTCTCAGCTCTAAGAATTTTTCTTGTCAACAACTTTTCTTGATATAAAATGTTTGAAAAAATAACAAGGCTAGACAGCCACATCTACCAATGTTGTACTAAGAAATCAGCGAGCGAGACCCAGACGTAATTTAAAATGTGTTATTAGTGCGCGGCTGCCAGGAGTATGCACACCAAATCAAGCAGCCCCAATCAGGGGTCGAGCTAGGGTTTATATGGAAAAGAGCATGGGAAAGAAATGCCAGGAACACTGATGAGGTAATCCAAAGGTGCAGGTGTGTTTGGGGGCTATGGATGGGAAAGTACACGGAGTATACCGGACGGGGGAGGGGGATGGGTCTTTGGAGTCTGGCAGGAGGAAGAGTCCTTGGGCTGGGCAAGGACACCCCTCTCCCTCTGTCTTGACACGAGAATGCTCTGCAACAAGGGAAAGCTTTCTTACAACACAGGAACTTACTAAGGAATTGGGAGGCTTCCAGAGACATGATCTGAGGGCTGGGGCCTGAGCAGCCCAGCTCTGTGTAGTTGTACCAGGGAGAGAGATAAGGGTCATGCTGAGGCCCATGCATGAATAACTGCTAGACATAGTGTCCTTGGGCTGGGGAGTGGCTGTCAGAGACAGTGTTTCTGAGACTACGGAGAAATTGGGGCACAAGTACAAGCACAAGCACCCGAGCACCCCATTATTACGGGTCAGAGATCACACAAACCAGACCAGGTGTCCTGGTCTCTGGTATAAACATAATTATCTAAAGCAATTATATTGCAAGCTTTCTTATCCATTTGCATTGGAGGTACGGGCTATGCTGAGCTATGCAAGAGTACATTTCACTATTGTTTAGAGTTAGGAGGAAAGAGGTCTGGGGCAAGATTAAGCACCAACTTTTGCTTTCCATGGCTTAAAGGGCCATACTACCTAAATGGTAAAATAATGTTCTGCATTACACCAAGACTGGGTTCAAAACTAACCTTAGATCTGGGCCAGCTGTTAATACTCCATTAACAATCTTTTTTGCTTGTTCTTGAGTTCTGCAGTTCAGCCCTTTAGATCAAAGAATTGTAGAATTTTAAAGCTAGAAGGAATTTTAGAGTTGGGTTCTCCAAACTTTTTTGGTCAAGTACCCCTATAAGCAAGAGGTTTTTGAGTATGTGACTCCAATATATGCTACTGTACTAATAATTATGTGCATTATGGAGCACACAAAAATAGAATTTAAAAGTATAAGAAATGATATTTTGAAAATGATTTTTATTAATGATATAAAAGTCTCTTTGATCTTACTAAAATATTGTTTATGATTTTTAGTGAATATAGTGTGATAGAAAATGCTTTCCTTCTGCACTCTAACCCTTAGATCTACTCCACCCCCCACAGATATTTCCAGTGGTAGTGGGCCACTCCTCAGGGAGCAGACATCTTATGTCTAAGCTCCTGTGTCTTGTCAGTGGTCCAGTAGCTGCATCCATAGGACATTGTGTCCTTTCCATCCATCCTGCAGCTGAACTCTTCTACATGTGTAGTCTTCTCAAATTAGAGTGTGAGTTTCTTGAGAGCAGGGACTGCCTTTTTGTTTTTGTATCTCTAATGCCTAGCACAGTGCTTGACATGTATTGAGTGCTTAATATATGCTTTTTTATTCATTCATTACTTTTTAAAATCTTGATTTAATTCTTTGTGGTATAGCTATCCAAAGGTCTGATTCGAAGTTCAGTTTATTTTTAATTTTGATCTTATTGGTTAATAATAGTTGAAAAATATATCTTGCAAAAGATACAGAAATCTTTAGAATAAGTGTACTTCACATCATCTTTCAAGAAATTATCAAAGAAAACTGCCCTGATATAGTAGAACCAGAGGGCAAAATAGAAATTGAAAGAATCCACAGTTCTCCTCCTGAAAGAGATCCCCAAAGGAAAACTCCTAAGAATATAATAGCCAAATTCCAGAGTTCCCAGGTCAAGGAGAAAATATTACAAGCTGCCAGAAGGAAACAATTCAAGTACTGTGGAAACACAATCAGGATAACACAAGATTTAGCAGCTTCTACATTAAAGGACCGCAGGACATGGAATATAATATTCCAGAGGGCAAAGGAGATAGGATTACAACCAAGAATCACCTACCCAGCAAAACTGAGTATAATCCTTCAGGGGAAAAAATGGTCATTCAGTGAAATAGAGGACTTTCAAGCATTTCTGATGAAAAGACCAGAGCTGAATAGAAAATTTGACTTTGAAATACAGGACTCCAGTGGAACATGAAGAGGTAAACAGGAAAGAGAAATCATAAGAGACTTATTAAGATTGAACTGTTTACATTCCTGCATGGAAAGATTTATAACTCATGAGACCTTTGTCAGTATCAGGGTAGTTGGAGGAAAAAAATTATATGTATGTATATGTAGATAGATAGATAGATAGATAGATAGATAGATAGATAGATAGATAGATAGATGGCACAGGGTGAGTTGAAGATTAAGGGGTCATATCTGGAGAATAAAATGAAGGGATGAGAGGGCATTATACTCAGAGAAGAAGAAAGGGAGAGGTAGAATGGGGTAAATTATCTCACAAAGAAAAAACAGAAAAGAAAAGTCTCTTACAGTGGAGGGGAAGCAGGGGAAGGTGAGAGGGAATAACTAAATCTTATTCTCATAGGATTTGGCTTAAGGAGGGAATAACATACACATTCAATTGGGTATGGAAGTTTCTCTTACCCTACAAGAAAATAGGGGGAGAAGAGGACAAGAGAGCAGGGTGATGATAGAGAGGAGGGCAGATTGGGAAAGGGTAATCAGAAGTAAATACTTCTGAGGAGGAACAGGGTCAAAAGAAAGAATAGAATAAATGGGAGGGCAGGATAGGATTAAGGGAAATAGAGTTAGTTTTTCATAACATGTCTGTTATGGAAGTGTTTTGCATAACTGCACATGTACAACCTATATTGAGTTGCTTGCCTTTTCAATGAGGGTGGGGGGGAAGGAGGAAGAGAGAAAATTTGAAACCTAAATTTTAAAAAAGATGTTTAAAAAAAAAAGTTTTCACATGCTATTGGGAAATAAGAAATACAGGAAATGTGGTACAGAAGTCTATCCTGCCCTATAGGAAAATAGAAGGGGAAGGGGATAAGAGAAGGGGAAAGAAAGAAAGAGGACAGACTAGGGGAAGGGATATTCAGAATGCATGCCATCTTGGGGGTGGGGGGAGGGTGAGATGCGGTGAAAATTTGGAACTCAAAAACTTGTGGAAATAAAAAAAATTAAAAATTAAAAAAAATTAAATGGAATAAGTACACTTACTAAATCACAATATTCATTTTTCCATCCCACTATATAAAGGTTTTTGTTGTAAATTTGTTGCAAATTTCCTTCTTCCCTGATATCTATCGGTTGTTCCTATAAACTTAAGCAGGTGCTGCATTTTTATATTTTTAACAACTAGGTTCAAAACCCACCAAAATTCTTCATTTGGAACATTATTAAGTAGATTAAAATATATGTTTACAAGTTCTGTAAGTGTACAAATATGAGTTATTATATGTGACAAACAACTATGTTTTCATCAACCCACAGAGTGGAGATTAAGAACCCAGGAGGAGAAGGTACTAAATGTCAGATGCTATAGAGAAGTCAAGAAGGATTAGAAGTGAGAAAAGGCCTTGAGATTTGGCAATTAAGATGCCACTGTTAACTTAAAGACTGGGTACATATAAGTGTGTTTGTAGGCTGAGGGAAGAGAGCCAATAGACAGGAAAGATTGGAGATGTATGGCAGAGAGAGGATATTTAATGGAGCAAGATCCTTGAGGAAGCCAGAGGATCAAGAGAAATGTAAAAAGATTAGCCTTAACAAGTAGTAGCAATATGTTTTTCTCTGAGAATAGAGGGCAAGAGTAGAAAATAAACCTTAAGGTATTTTATTTAGGAAGAAAACTGAGGGAACTTCCACAAGATGGGTCTCAAGCTTCTCTGTGAAGTAAGAAGCAAGATCATTTGCTGTGAGTATTCAAGGCAAGGGTGTGATTGGGAGCGTGAAGAGACAAAAACAAATTTAGAATGGTTGTTATGGGAAATGGGATAGGAAGTCAGCAATTATTAAATAGAAGGATAATCAAGCAGTAGTTTGTAGTTTCTTGTAGTGCTTAGCACACTTGTAGTGCTTGTTGTGGGGTGAGGGAAGGAGATTGTTTCAATGTTTATATTTTTCCATGTTCAGAGGAGGTACTGCCAAATTATTTATCCTATCTCAGACAGAAAGGGGAAACACCAAAACTTTAGCCCTGGAAATAAGTAAGACACCGTGGCAGATGCTTTGGAGCCAAATAAATAATCCTGGTCATTGGACTGACCAAGTGACATGAAGAGATAAATGAAGGCAGGAAGTGGATTATTTTGGAATGTGGTGATTTAAAATAGACGTATGTAAAGCTGAAAACTTTAGAGAACACCTATTACTGTCTGTGTCTGCCCTGACAAACTACTTCAAACATTTCAGATTAATGTAGAAAGTGAATCAATAAACTTGTGCTTACTTTGATGTCCACGTTATTTCTGGATCTTTCCTTTTTACTCATGGGAGTAGATGAACACTAGAGAGCTCCAGAAATCTTGGTTGAAATAGCTAATACCATGGCTTTCTAGATAATTAGGAATTAGCTCACTACATTGCAGTATTGAGTCTTTTGACTTAATCAGTTGACATCATTATTTAATGTTTAACAGTTTTGGAGTGTAGTGAACCCTGTCAGACACAGCTATCTTTTATTGACATGTGGTATAGATTTGATTGACTCTTAGGGTTACTCCCCCTCTTTTTTTTTTTAAAGAAGCAAGACTTTTTAGATAAAATACTGAGTTGATCAGTTGTATAAAAGATGTTTATGAATATGCTGAATTTTATCCTATTCATCTTAATTAGAATGTAGATATGGAATTTATGTATCTAGCTTACTATATCTCCACTTATCCCCTGAGGTGAAATCCTCTGGGATTCCAGTATTCATGTTGATGATATCTCTCTTGAAATTCCTACTTTTTAACTTGGATTATATCCTTCTTCAACCTATTTTAGTCGCACACTAGCATGGTCACACTTCATGCTTCACCCTCTCTTGGAATTGTGTTACTTATAAAATCTATTCTTCTTCCAAAATGAAGGACAAACAACAACTTTGAAATTCTGTTGTCCAACCACGAACTCTTATCTTTTTACCGCTTTCACTGTCTCACTTACATTAAACCTACTCTTTGCCAGTATTTTAACCTCTGGTCTGTTGAACCATCCCTGTCCTCCCAGTCCATCTCTCCCACTCCGATGTCATTTTTCTCCATACTTATACTTGACCTCATGATCAGCCACTTTAATGTTTCAGTAGTGACTCCCCTAGAATTTGAAGAATCCTCATCCTTGAGAAACTCCAACTACCTTATACTTTCCATTCTTACCACAAAGCTACCAGACATTATGAGAGAAAGTTATAAAATTAAAGTGAATTCATCTACTATAAATTTGTAGCACCTTACTTCATTTAAGCCATCATAATATCTAGCATTTATATGGCACCTACTATGTGCCAGGCACTGTGTTAAGCACTTTACTAATATTATCTCATTTGATTCTCATAACTGGCAAGGTAGGTGCTATTATTATCTCTGTCTTACAGATGAGGCAAATTTAAATGACCTGCCCCAGGGTCACATAGTTATAATTATCTGAGGTCACATTTCGAACTCAGGTCTTCCTGACACCAGGTCCAGTACTCCATGCACTGCACCACCTCTTCTAGCTGCCTCCAAGATGCCTGTGTGACAGTTGCTTCTTTCTACCTTATTGGCTTCCTATGTCAGTCCCCACAATGACAGTTCCAAAACCTTTCTTTTCTCCTTTTGCTCCCATATGAACCACATCCTCTCACGTATGATGGTGAAAGAGCACTGGATTTGCCATCAGAAAATCTGGGTTATAATCCAGCTCTTCCCCTTACTTACCTGTGTGACCTTGGGCAAGTTATTTAACTTCTTTTTTTTTTTCCTCATCTGTAAGATGAGTGGGACTAGATGACCTCTAATGGCAATGTTATATCTTAGACCCTGTGATTTTTTGCTAACAGTTGATAACCTGTCCTGAAAAGAGTAAGACCTTCTGACATGGGCTTCCTCAGGCTCCCTTCTTCCATTCTTTAAAGCTCACAGTCACTTTATCAAGTACAGTCAGACTATCACTCCATCATTCTTGGAAATTATGTCTCTTATTGCAGCCCAAGATCACATTTCCTTTTTTAACTTACATACTAAATTTTAAATACTAAAATTTAACTTATACAGTAAAATTTATATACTAAATCTTATTATTCTATATATTATGTTATAGTATATAGTAAATATATAATTTGGAATATTCTATAATTATATTATAAATTAAAACAGGACATTCTATTCAATAATGATTATAGAATATACTGAATTATGTTATATTCTATAATAAAATCAATAGCTGGTATTTATATAATACTTTAAGATTGACAAAGTACTCTACATATATTAACTCATTTAATCCTCATAGCAGCCCTATGAAGTGAGAACTCTTACTGTTCCCATTTTACAGATGAGTAAACCAAGCACAAAAGGGTTGCTTGCTCAGGATCTCAGACAAAGTTTGAACTTGGTCTTCCTGACTTCAAGTCCAGTTCTACCAACTTTGCCACCTAGAAGCCTGTGGACTCATTGTGTTTGTAATCCATTAACCGTCCATCTCCAACTTTCTTTCAGACATATTTTTATCTAACCATTCCTTCCTCATCTTGTATTTGTAAATTGTAAAGCTTTACATTTATGCCTATCGCATCTCACAATTGGATTCAGTCCAATATTCTCAACTTTTCAGGTCTTTTGGAATCCTGATGTCAACCAGTGTATTATTTATCCCTATTAGATGTGCCTCATCTGACAGTTTGATAAGGATGCTGTCTCTGAATTTATCCAAATCATTGATAAATCATTAATAAAACATTAAACAGCAAAGAGTCAGGCATGGATCCCAGATGGCACCCTGCCAGAGACCTTCTTCCAAGTTTATATGAAACCATTAATCTATTTGAGTCAGGCTATTCAAACTTTTCCAGATTTACCCATTTGCACTACTATCTAGTCCACATTTTTTCTTCTTTTTCATAAGAATAGCATTGTATAATTTATATAACACTTTCTTGAATATGAGTAAACTATATTTATAGCATTCTTCTGATTTACCAGTTTAGTAAAACTATCAGAAAAAGGAATTAAAGTTATCTGATATGACATATTCTTGCTGAAACCTTATTATCCACTCTCTCCTTGTCTCTAACAACAGAAAAAGATATTCTTGCACCTCAATAAATCTAATGCGTCTATGTGGACCCTCCATCCTATTCATTATGTCCTGGACTTTGCTCTAGCATTTTCAGTCTCTCTTCCACTGACTCTTTATTGAGGCCTTGTTGGGTTTTTTTTTTACATACCAGTCATTTTATACATATATATGTATGTATGTATGTACACATATGCATATATATATATATATGTATGTGTGTGTGTGTGTGTGTGCATGTTTGTATGTATGTATGTGTTTATATACCCTAGTCTGTCCCCTGGAACCTTCTGTTGTAACAAAAATAAACAGTTAAGTTACACTGATTGACAAAATGCTGCTTACACACATGCTTAGGCCTTTCCAATTCTGGGGGGAATTCCACAACTTACACTTTTTAGCTATTTTTCTGTCTTTTTCTTTCTCTTTATAGCTAAATTTCTTGACCAAGCTGTCTGTACCCACTAACTCTACTTCTCACTATTCGCTGTCTCCTTAACCCTCTCCAGGTCTGACAGCATCTGCAGTATTCTGCCCTCGTGGTCTTCTACTTATCTTCTGAGAGAAGCAAAGTGTGTCTATCCTATGTTCTCTGGAACCAAGATTTATATGTTTCTAGTGTTATTTTCATTTACATTATTGTAGCTATCATGGATATTGTTTGCTTGGTTTTGCTTTTTTCCTTCTAAATTATTTTTTAAGTTTTCCCATGTTCTTTTGAATTTCTCCTACTTGTTTCTTATGGTACTATAATATTCATTTCATTAATTCCTGTGTTATAATTTGTTTAGCCATCTCCTCAATTGATAGGCACCATTTTCTTTCCAATTTTTTGCTACCAGTGACTACTATATTTTGTAATATGAAGCATCTTTCTTTCTGTCATTGACTTTCTCAGGGTATATGTCTTATAGTGGAATTGCTGCATCAAAAGGTTTGAACAGGTTAGTGACTTTTCATACATAATTCCAAATTATTTTCCAGAAAGTTGTACCAATTCACAACTGACCAGCAATATATTAGTTCCATTAATTTTTTTTTCCCATTTGCTCGGGCCTTTCTAATCTTTGGCAGGGGGGAAAGCCTTTCCACAGCCTACACAATCCAGTTATTCTTCTGTCTTTTTCTTCTTTATAGCTAAACTTCTTGACCAAGCTGTTTATAGCCAATGACTCCATTCTTCCTTACTCATTCTCTGCTTAACTCTTTACAACCTGTTTTCCCCTCCATCCAGTCTAGTGAAACGCTTTCTTAAAAGTTACCAGTGAAATAACAATCAATAAATCCAGTGACCTTTCTTCAGTGCTCGTCTTCCTTGACTTCTCTACAAATTGTAACAGTAAGGCACAGCAGAGAACAAAAGAAAACATACAAGGAAGCAAAGAAAAGATGGACAGCTCTCAGCACAATGCGTAGTATTTATTATGTAGGCTTTCTTGAAATGGACATTTATTGCTTTATGTTTTGAATCTTCTATTATGTTCTGCTGTGTACATGTCAGTGTTTTTTTTCCCTTTTCATATTTTGTATTTAAGTTTCAATATTTAAGTTTATTATATGTTTCTTTGTCTTTTCTTATTGTGTATTTAAGTCTATAATTATACTTTTTTTTTTAAATTGTGACAGTATTTTGCCACCTGCTTCTACTAGGTATTTTCTTCTTTAGTTTCAGGGAAACCATACTCTCCTGGCTCTCCTGGCTCTTTAAGTGCTCCTCTTCAATTTACAGGCTCTTTATCCTCTTCCCAAGATATTAATTGGGGTAGCTAGGTGGTATAGTGGATAGAGTGCTGGGTCTGGAGTCAGAAAGACTCACTTTTGTGAGTTCAAATCTGGCCTCAGACACTAGCTGTGCAACCCTGGGCAAATCACTGGGTTAAGTTTGCTTCAATTTCCTCATCTGTAAAATGAGCTGGAGAAGGAAATGGCAAACCGCTCCAGTATCTTTGTCAAGAAAACCCCAAATGGAGTCACAAAGAGTTGAGCACAACTGAACAACAACAACAAAGATCTTAATTTGACATTCTGGAAGGCTCTGCCTTTGGCTATCTTTTCATCACTTTCTATATACTCTCCCTAGGAAACGTCATTCACAGAATCATAAAATCTGAAGTAGAAGGAACAGCAAATGCTGTCTAGTCTAGTACCTTCCCTGTAATTCCCTCTCCAACACTTTTGGCAAAAGGCCATCTAGCTTCCTCTTGAAAACCTACAGCTAGGGGATACCATACTATCTTCATCCTAAGTAAGCCCATTCCACTTTGCAATTGTTAGGTAATTTTTTTTCCCTTACATCAATCTAAAAGCTGCATGTCTGCCACTTTCCCCCATTATTCCTACTTCTGCCTTCTGGAGCCTAGCAGAACGTGTCTCTTAGGCAGCACAGCCTCTCTGGTATTTAAAAGCAGCCATATTCCTCCTTTGTTCTTCTCTAGTTAAATATTCCCTTTTAATTAGTCCATATATGGAGCCACCATGGTACTTTGGAAGTCAACAACAAATGAATGAGCATTTATTAAGCTTCTACTATTTGCTAGGCACTATTCTAGGCACTGGGAATACAAATACAAAAGTTATGCAGGCCCTCCCCTTGTGAAGCTTATAATGAGAGAAGAACATACAAAAAGGCTATTATAATTTGAGATCTGCTACTGGTGGACCCCCTGCCTTGCCACTTTTTTTCATTACTGCTCTTGAGATTTTTGACTTTTGTTCCTCCAGATGAATTATTATTTTTTGATCTCTATGAAATAATCCTTTGGTAATTTGATTGGTACAGTACTGAATAAGTAAATTAATTTATATATTGTCATTTTTATTACATTGACTCAGTCCACTCATGAGCAATTAATATTTCTCCTGTTATTTAAATCTGTATTTTTACAAAGAGTGTTTTATACTTGGATTCATATAGTTACTAAATGTATGTTGATAGATATACTCCCAAATATTTTATAATTTTCTGTAGTTATTTTGAAGAGACTATCTCTTTCTAGTCCTTCTAGCAGAGTTTTATTGGTATTATACAAGAATTTATGTACACTTGTTTTATAGCCCACAACTTTGTTGAATATGTTGTAATGGTGTACAATCTTTAATACTTTAATATTTATTTCCAAATATCTATTTAAATTTTTTGTAACGTTATTCATTAGGATATTGGTTTATAATTTTGTCTATAATATGTCTCTCCTTAGTATAGGTATCAAAACTATATTTGTATCCAAAAGACACACTTGAAAAGTTATTTCTTTTCCTGTTATTGCAAACAATAGTATTTGTACAATTGTCTGTACAGTATTGGAATTAATTGTTCTTTGAATGTTTGATAGAATTAATTTATTTTCTACATATTGTCTTGGCCCTACAATTCACTCAGTTTTTTAAGGTTATGCCAATGGTATGCAAGACAGAGAGGAAGGGTGAGGGCATTCCAAGCTAGAGAAGCTTTAAATATAAATACTATTCATTAAGCTATTTTGTGGGGAGGGAAAGAAACATTTATTAAGTGCTTACTTTGTGCCAAGCACCATGCTAAGTGCTTTACAAATATCATCTCTTTTGATCCTCACACAACTCTAGGAAAGAGATTCTATTTTACCCCATTTTACAGTTTAGGAAAGTGAAGCAGATGGTGAAGTGACTTGCCCATTTAAGGAGTTGAGGCCTGATTTGAGCTGAGGCCTCCTAACTTCAGGCCCAATGGTCTTTCTACTGAGCCAGGTAGCTGCCTTTAAATAGGGATTCTTATTGAGGTATAGTGTGAACTAGATGGCTTCTGAGCTTCCTTCCAACTCTGAAATTCTGTGATTCTGCAACAGAGATGGCATGCCTATCATCTGAGGACCCTCCTACCTGAGTTCAGAGAGATTCATCACCAAATAGAGTATTTATTTATTTATTCTTAGCAACAGGAACCCTTGAAAAATAATGACTGAGTTTTAGAAGGGTGTGGTCAACATTGGTAGTTGTTGGTAGGGAATACCTACACCAGGGGTGGGAAACCCGTGGGGAAACCGAAATATTTGCAAATAGCTTATGATAACATATTGGAAATAATAGAGAGAGATCCTATAGTTAGGGACATCAGTTCATTTCTCTAATCAGATCAGTCATGAAGTGCGGTAGTAAGGTAAAGTAAGAACACTAGATTCAAAGTCAAAGGACCTGGGTTCAAAGCCTGGCTTTTCTAGTGTGACCATAGGCAAGACCCTTATCTTCTTTGGTACTCAGTTTCTTTGTCTGTAGGTGGTTTCCTTGATCAATATGGGCATAACTCTTTTCTTAGAAATTATTGAAATGTGGTTCAGCATCTTAAGAAAGTAAATTTCTAGCTCCTGGTTGGTTTCTGGTGACTGAGGCTTCCACCAAGGGCTGGCTGAGACCCAGGAGCATAGACTCCTTTTATAGGAACTGCCCCATTTGCACTAACTTTTAAAGAAGAACAGTATCCTACTCTAGATTTTTCTCTTGCCCCATCCCCCAAGAGCAACTGATGTCAACTTATGAGCTATCTATGGCAGAGGAAGAAATACTCTTACATGTGATTTTCCCAGCTGAAGTGACGGCAGCAACTGGAGCACTGATAATTTCCCATAGAAGCAGGATATCTGCACCTGCTCTGAAGTAAAGGTGAAGCAAAAGGGAGGGTCCCTCCATCATACATGCCCAGAAGCAGACCCATCCCGCACCTCCATGTGCTTGACTGGAACCTTGACTGAGCCTGCTCCACGGCAGTAATAAAACCATTAGAAAGGCAGTTCAGTGTAGAATAAAGCAATTTGGACATGGACTTAGTAGACTTGGGTTTGAAAACTCCGATTTTTGCTTGTTGTGTGACTGTGGAGGGAGGGAAGGGAAGAAAGAAAGGAGTGAAACAAGCATTTATTGAGCACCTACTATATGCCAGGCATCATGCTAAACACTTTACAAATGTTACCTCATTTTCTTCTCACAACAACCCTGTGAAGTTGGTGCTCCAATTTTCCATGTGAAGAAACTGAGGCAGACAGAGTATGCATAGGGTCACACAGTAAGTATCCAAGGCCAGATAGACACTTTTCTGAGTCTCAGTTTCCTCACCTGTAAAATGCAGATATGAAAAATAGCTTTCTTTCATTGTGTTATTGAGATGAAATATGATAATGTATATAAAGTGCTTAGCAAACCTGAAAGCTCTTTGTAATTGTCGGCTATTATTAAGGCTGTCCTAAAGTGGAATGAGTTGCGTGGGGAGAAGTGGTTTTCCCTTCTTCACTAGAGATTTTAAGTGGGGCGCCGTGGATAGAGCACCGGGCCCTAGAGTCAGGAGGACCTGTTGAAATCCAGCCTCTGACACATTACACTCACTAGCTGTGTGACTCTGGACAAGTCACTTAACCCCAATTGTCTCACAAAGAAATAGAGAGATTTTAAGTGGGGAAAACCAGAATATGACTTTGGGGTATATTGTAGAGGGGATTCTCATTCAGGTATAGGATGGACTATGATTCCTTCTGACTCTTTGATTCTTCAAAATCACATCACATATCCTTTTCCCCCTCCCTCACATATCCTTTTCACTCCCACTGCCACCACCATAGTTCAGTCCCTCATCATCTTTTGTTTGGACTATCATTGAAGTCCTCCTAATGTGTCTGTCTGCTCATAATGTAATCCTCCCAGTGGACCAAGCTGATTGTAGCATTGCTCTTTTCAAAAAGTGGTACCCTACTGCCAACTGAGTAAAGTATAATACCCTCAGCCTGGCATTTAAGACAATCTACAGTCTGTCTGACTGTATCTAGCTTGTATACAGACTGTAATCAGGCTGATCTTATATTAATCTCATTCTCATACTCCCTGTTTTAGTCAAATTATATGACTCTCCACCACCGCTCCTCAACCTGACCTCCTCTGTTCCACTGCCTTAGCTCATGCCATCATCTCCTGTGCCTACCACTACCTTGACTATTCCTTTTCCCAGGCCATTTCCGTCTCCACCTTTACAAGTCTCTCTTTTTTTAAGGCCCAACTTACATTCCACTTCCTTCATAAAGGTTTCCCTGACCTTCCCCGCTGAAAGTGGCTTCTCCTTCCTTGTTTCTTATAGCCCTTATATTACACCATATGTTATAGGCAACTAGGTGGTGCAATGGATAGAGCACTGGGCCTGGCGTCAGGAAGATCTGAGTTCAAATTTGGCTTCACACACTTACTAGCTATGTGACCTTGGGCAAGTCACTTAACACTATTTGCCTCAGTTTCTTCATTGGTAAAATAAGCTGGAGAAGGAAATGGCAAATAACACCAGGATCTCTGCCAAGAAAATCGCAATTGAGATCATGAAGAGTCAGATAACGACTGAACAACAAAAACCATATATTGTAGTTATTTGCATGCAACTCCCTCACCCCAACTAGATTATAAGTTCCTTGAGAGCAAAGTCTTTCTCATTTGAGCTTAGTATTCTCTGGGGCCAGGCACAATTCTTTGCTTAATATTGCCAAAAAAGGCGCTTAATTCTGTTGAGTTGAAATTCTAACACCTGTGCAGGTAATCGAAATAAAATTCCTGGGGGCTGTACCACTAAGCAACCACAAGAGGTCACTATTGAATGACTTTTGGCTTAAGCCTTGGAACATAGGATACTTTCTAATTTTTTGTATCATCATTAAATAGTTAATAAAGAGAAGACTAATTTCTTAAATTAAAATAAAAAACCTGTCACTAAAGTCTCACTCTCACGTCTCATTGTGGCATGGCAGAGGCTAATGATTTTTTTTTAAGCCATATCAACTCTCTAAAACTATCTGCTTAGTTGTGGTGGGATTGAGGGTAGACTCCCAGCAAAAGTATAGTTTCTTTCAGTACTGATCCATTAAAATAAGATTCAGAATGGCTTTTATTTTTTGACTCTGTAATTCTCCTTTGACTCATATCTCACTGAATTGATCTTATGTTTGTATGTGTATCTTGTCTCCCTAACTGAATTATGAAATCCCCAAGGGAAAAATCTTTTGGTGATTATTGTTTTGTTTTGTTTTGCTAGCAGCATTGCTATTATTAATAATTATAACAACTGAATTTCTGTAATGACTCTGTGAGAAGCTAGATGACTTGCCAAAGATCATTTAACTAGTTACCAACAGAGCTGTAATCTTTAGCCGCTCACTTTACTATTTCTTTCCCACTCTATCATAAATGTTTAATGTAAACCTTTTTTTTAATCAAACTGTGATCCATTTCAATAATTTTCAGATTTTAAAAAGTGGTTATAACTTTTTAGTACTGTGTGTGGTGATGTATCAGAAGTTTTTAGATGTATTCACCTTCAGACTCACTGGTGCATTTACCTTTGTAGTTTATATTGTGTCGGTCTTTGTAGTTCTAAGACATTTGAGCTGATTATAATAACTATCATTTATATAGAATTTTAATATTTGAGAAATTATTTACATTTCTTATCTCATTTGATCCTCTCTACAAACGTATGAGGTAAGTAATATTATTGTTTCTATTTTACAGAAGAAAAAACTGAGGCCAACAGGTTAATAGCACCTAAATCCATGTGTATGGGGTTGAAAAATGACTTATGATGGGGGAGGTGAGAGGGAATGAGTGAATCTTACTCTCATCCGATTTGGCTTAAGGAGGGAATAACATACACACACACAGTTGGGTATGGAAACCTATCTTACCCTACAGAAAAGTAGGGGGGGAAGGGGATAAGAGATGGGGGGTGGGGGTGGAGGGAGTGGGGGTGGGAGGGAAGGGTGACAGAAGGGAGGGCAGATTGGAGAAGGGGGTAATTAGAAGCAAACACTTTTGAGGAGGGACAGGGTGAAAGGAGAGAATAGAATGAACGGGAGGTGGGATAGGATGGAGGGAAATATATTTAGTCTTTCACAACATGACTATTATGGAAGTGTTTTGCATGACTACACATGTATAACTTATATCGAACTGCTTGCCTTCTCAATGAAGGGTGGGTGGGGAAAGAGGAAGAGAGAATTTGGAACTCAAAGTTTTAAAAACGAATGTCAAAAATTGTTTTTATATGTAACTGGGAAATAAGATACACAGGCAATGGGATATAGAAATCTGTCTTACCCAAAGGAAAATAGAAGGGGAAGAGGATAACAGAAGGAGAGGGGTGTGTGATAGAAGGGAGAGCAGATTGGGGGAAGGGGTATTCAAAATGCAGGCTGTCTTGGGGTGGGAGGAGGGGAGAGATGGGGAGAAAATTTGGAACTCAAAATCTTGTGGAAGTGAATGTTAAAAACTAAAAATAAATAAATCCAAGTTAAAGAAAAAAGAAAAATGATTGTTATCATAAATTGTAATTGCCTAAATACTTATATGAGGAGGATAGCACATGAAAAATTAATGAAGAAAGAGAACTACCATGCTGGGCCCCCAACAAATAAGACTAATTCACCGTTTAAACTTTTGTATGTTAAACCTCATTTGAAAGTTCCTCAGTAAGTTAGAATGACTAATCATGAATAAAATTGAAACTAAGAAAATTTCTTTTTGGAAAAACCACTGTTACATAGTTGTGTTGAAAATATGTACATTACAGGTCTGTTATAGGAAGTAAACTTTTATATAAGTTTAAAATTTTTGAGCTTTACTTAGTTAAGTTAGTAAGGCATTTCCTTGTTTCCTGAAATAGAATGATTCTGGATATAGAGTTAAACACTATCGGGTTAGTTCAAGGGACGTTAGTGCTTGACAGGAAGCCAGTTTAACTTGAGTTTAGAACTAGTGGTAAATGCTTCAAGGCTGTCAGTAATAGAAAGGCTGAGGAAGCAAGTGAGTAGGAAAAAGTCTCCCTGTTGAATGAAAGCGAGATTCAAGAAGAACCACTGTAAAAAATACTTCTGTGATTATGGATTCAACTAACAGCAAAAAGAAGAAAGTAGTTGTCATTGGTGGTGGATTGGTAAGACTTTTATGTTTTACTTTTTATGCCTTTTTATTATTATCATCATCATTATTATTGCACACTTACAGAAACCAGCAATTTTCTGTTGAGGTATTTTATTTTATAGGTTTAAGTGGTACTAGTTTTGATTTTGACCTACTGGGAAATAATGCATTATTGTATAATACTTTTATTTAAAGACAATTTCTTTTTCTCTCTCTTCTTTGACATTTTGCTTTAAAATTCCCTTAAGACCTTAGGCTGTGTTTCCTTTTGTTTTTGGCAATTAATACTATAGAATATCTAATTTTTGCCTTAAATTTTATTTTCCATGTGGATTTAGGGTCTATGCATGTATGGTATACAAATTATTCCACTTAAAACTAAAAATGACTCAACACCATAGTGGTATCTATGCAAAGTTTTCAGATTGACCAATCTCAATCAACTAATAAACCACAAAAACTTTATCTTTAAAAAATAAAATTAGATGATTGTTAGGCAAAACTGATTACCATATTCATTCAAAATACTTGAACTTCTCATGTGTAGGAACACAGCCTATATCTTCTAAATTAATAAACTGACTCATTCAACTCAAAATATGCAGTGGGAGCCAAACAGGGGGAAAGTACTTTAAATTTTTTTTTTCATTTGAAATAAGCCCTTGTGAAATAAGCTCATCCAATTAACAAGTACACTGGAACTTCTCTTTCTAATATTAGTCTGAGTTCCTGTCATTATGCCTTACTCATAGCAGGCACTTACTAAATATTTTTTGAATGAATCAGACAATACTATAAGAAAACTTGATCTCTCAACAATGACCTCTCCTCTGGGACTTCACAGAGCACCTTGTTTTTCATCTGTCTAGTGCACTTATTAAGTTTGAGGATTATAATATTTCAGTTATCTGGGTTTGTGTCTTATACTCCAACTAGATTGTGATAATTGTGTTTTATTTAAATTTTGTATTTGCTGCCCCCCAAACCTTGTCCCGTCTCCAAAGCACAGGCCTTTGTAGATGGTATTGCTGTTGTTCAGTTGTGTCCGACTCTGCATGACCCCATTATGGAATTTTCTTAGCAAAGATACTGGAGTGATTTGCCATTTTCTTCTCCAGTGAATTAAGGCAAATAGTGCTTAAGAGACATGGCCAGGGTCACACAGCTAATAAGTGTCTGAGGCCAGATTTTAACTCTTCCTGACTCCAGGCCCAGCACTGTATTCACTGAGCCACCTAAATCTTTATTGAATGAGTGAATGAATGAATTATAGGTGAAAGAAATATTATAGTGTTATAAACTATTGAAGTTATAACAACCAACAGAGTTCATAGTACTATTTATTGGGAGGCTGTTGGGCATACATAGTAAGCATTGAACATACATCTCTTTCCTTTCAAAGTTTATAAATCCCATGTGAATTGTTCTGTCTTGTTTGGTTACTAAAATACTGCTTGGTTTCCTTGCCTCAGGTCTTTCCCTACTTCAGTCCAGCCTCCACTGAGCTGTCAAAGTGATCTTCCTAAAGCATAAGTCTGACCACACTCACCCCCCACCCCCACCCCATCCCATTCAGTCAACTCCAGTGGTTCCCTATTGCCTCTATTTGGCTTTTAAAGTACTCCATAACCTGTTCGCTTTCTACCTTTCCAGTCTAACTACATCTTGCACTCCCCACTCCCCACGTTCCACTGTACTCAGCAGTCCAGTGGTACTGGCCTTCTTGCTGTCCTTTCCACGTGACACTTGATCTCTTGACTCTGGGTATTTTCATTTACTGTGCCCCATCCCTGGAACTCTTTCCCTCCTCATCTCCATAGTCTAGCTTCCCTGGTTTCCTTTAAATCTCAGCTAAAGCCCCATATTCTGCAAAAAGGTTCCTTAATGCTAGTGCCTTTCTTGATTATCTTCAGTTTATTCTATATAAATGTTTCTATGTAGTTGTTTGCATGTTGTCCATTAGAGCTATTAAACCTTCTTTAGTCTGTAAGTGCCTTGAAAGCAGAGACTGTCTTTCGCCTTAACCTTGTATCCCAATGCTTATCACAGTGCCTGGGACATAGTAGGAGCTTAACAAATGCTAGCTGACTGACTGACTCAGGAGAGAGAAAGATCACTCCTGGCTCAGAGAAAATGGGGAAGGCTTTATGGAAGTGGTAGCATGTGGGATAAATCTAGAGAAATGGTTGGTATCATTAACTCTGATGATCATAAAGAATTAAAAGAAATTAACATTGTTTTCTCTTTTGATTTCATTTTGTAAGGTGACCTTTTAAGGCCAAGTAACACTCTCCTAGATAGTGTGAAATCATTAGTGGTGACCCCACAGTGTCCCATAAAGCCAGCACTTTGTTGATCCAACTGTCTAGTGGCTTGGACATTATCTTGTATTTTACTTTTCCAAGTTAAATAAGAGGAAAAATGTAGCTGATTACATCTACAATTCTTAACCTAGGGTCTGACCCCAGGAGTCTAACTGGTAGTCTTAACTGAGGACAGATTTGAGAGACTAATTTCATAAATTAGGATGAGAAGGAAAATTACATTATTATTTTCACTAACATCTAACTGAATCTTAGTATTTCTTTCAATGATGAGTGTGGGTAAGAAATCACTGTAGTATTTGGCACCACTAGACTACCAAAGGGGTCTATGACACAAAAAAAGTTAAGAACTCCAATCTAGAAATTCAGCTTAGTCATTTGATACCTTAGGAATTTGCCCTGGTTTTTTTTTTTAAACTTGATAGTTGCAGGCTTGAAAGAGCAGGAGAATTAAGGGAATCATATCTTTTAGGTATATTGAAATTCTGTGTGTGTGTGTGTGTGTGTGTGTTGTGTGTATGTGTACATGTAGGTGTTGTTTTCCATTGTAACAAAAGATGCTGCTACTACAAATGATTACTGTCAGTATGAGGATCTGCTAAAAAGATCGAATGAATGATCAAGAGTCCAAAGGTTGACCTTTGAATCACAGTTGAAGCTGTTCAAACTCTATTTTTGATGACTCTCTCTTGGATATCTGTAGGAAACCCAAACTCCGCTCAGAAAGATCTAAGCCATCCCTTATCAGATCAAGAGATCCACTACTGCTTTTATCTTCTGGGAATTGGCAGTTGAATCTCATATTAGTTACAAAGTCGTATTTTTTGAATCTTGAAAACATTTTTTTTCTCTCTTTGCTATTTAGACATTACTGTCACTTCACTTTGTCATCCTGCAGCTGCATAAGTGTCTTCCGTTTCTTCAAACTCATTTAGCTCAGCAGAATTGTTTCCTAAGGATATATCCCTTTAGTGCTGGGAAGCTGGCTACGTCAAGCACTACCTCCTATGTGAGGCCTGTCCTCAGCCTCTCCTTCTTCCCTTGAATTTTCAGTATGCTTTTGTCTGAAATGATGTTGTATTTACTTGTACATATTTTGCATTGTACACATTGCTTACTCTTATTGGATGTGGCTCAAGGAGGGAATCACATACATACTCAGCTGGGTGTGGAAATGTATCTTACCCCCACAGGAGAGTAGGGGGGAAGGGGAGAAGATGGGGGGGTGATAGAAGGGAGGACAGATTAGGGAAGGGGATTATCAGAAGCAAACACTTTTGAGGAGGGACAGGATGAAAGGAGAGAATAGAATAAACGGACAGGATGGGATGGAGGGGAATATAGTTAGTCTTTCACAACATGACCATTGTGGAAGTGTTTTGTGTGACTATACGTATATAACCCTGTATTGAATTGCTTGCCTTCCCAATGAGGGTGAGTGGGGAGGGAGGAAGGAAGGGAATTTAGAACTCAAAGTTTTAAAAACAAACATTAAAAATTGTTTTTACATGTAACTGGGAAATAAGATACACAGGCAGTGGGGTATAGAAATCTGTCTTGCCCTACAGGAAAATAGAAGGGTAAGAGGATAAGAGAAGGGGTGGGGGTGATAGAAGGGAGGGCAGATTGGGGTCAGGGTTAATCAGAATGCAGGCTGTCATGGGGTGGATGGAAGGGAGAGATGGGGAAAAAATTTGGAACTCAAAATCTTGCGCTAGTGAATGTTGAAAACTAAAAAATAAATAAAAACTTAAAAAAGAAGTGTATAAAGCTACAAGTCAGACTGTAACATATGATTTGACAAAATTTGCCCCTTCTCCCACCCTTATTTATGTCTCCCAAATCAGAAAAATTGCATAGACTTTTCATGGTTCACAGTAATTAGTTCACACTAACATTATGTTAATGAACTTTATAATTAGAAATATACAGGCCACTCATAATCACTACCTGCTGCTCATGCTGTTTATTCCACATGACAACTAGCATACAATCTATGGGCACAGCTATTGATATAAATGATACAAGTGAGTAGGCATGCAATTTTGTAGGTAATTAATATATGAATGAATGAAAAAAATTAAGTTCTTACTATGTGCTAACTGTACTAACACTGAGGATTCAGATGCAAAAGTGAGGTGGTCCTTGCCCTCAAGAAACTAGCATCCTACCAGCATGAGAATAATTAGTAAGGGTTTTTTGGTCTGAGGACACTGGGGTGTTGAATGAATGAATAGAGTATTTAATGCTATGTGGAACAACAGGCCATTCTTTTCAGAGAGTGTTAATTTGAATATAATTCTTGGGACAAGAGGTGGAAAGGGGTGGGAATCAGGGGAGATGAGGGGCCTCCCTCCTCCATGTGATAACTGTGAATGGACAGGTGGAAAACAGCTGAGCTGGAGAAGAAGATTTGTGGCCCCAGGTATTTCAAAGCTGAGACTCGCCCCCTCAGGGACTTGGTCTCTGGAGGTCCAATTTGGAAGTTTTAGCAATGGCAGTAGCAGGTCAGAAAATGGATGGGGTAAGATGAGGACATACAGTCCCAAGGAGTGTAGAACTAAATGGCTTAGCTGCTCCAAAGGCATAGATGGTGCCTGAACGTCTCATTTGGAAAGAGAAGCAGCAGCTGTTGCAGCAGGGCTATTTTCTCTGTCATTTGTGGTTCTCGAGCTTGAGTGACTTAAGTATATTTTACTTCTTTTTCCAGGAGGTGGTAATGTGGTGGTTGGGGGTGATGGCAATAGTAATATATGACATCTATATGTAGTAGTTCTTTAAGGTTTGTAAAGTGCTTTGCATATATTATCTTGTTTGGTCTTCTAAACAATCCTGTAGAGGAGAGGGACCACAGATTTTATTATCCCTGTTTTACTGATGAGGAAATTGAGGCTCAGAGAGTTTAAATGACATGCTGATTAAGTAAAGTTACACAGTAAGTTTTTGAAGTGAGGACAGTATTAACCTAACCATTTCTTTTCTTCAGTTTGCTTTCCCCACCTCTCTCTTTTTTTTCCTTTTAAGAAGCCAGCTGTGCCTTAAGCAAAAGACTTGTGAGTTAATCACAGTGTATCTTTTTCTATAAGAGCCATTTGCTAAATTAAATTGAACATTAATGATAGGTCTCAATTGTTTTTTAATAGAAAGTGAAAAGAGGAAATAATTAGATTATTTTTAGTCTTGTAATGTTTCACCTGGTCTTTCTTCCCAACTACCACCCCCCAACTTTGGCAACTGAACCCATGGGCTCAGTCATACTTTACCCTAAACTCTGGGAAGAATCGTGGTCCTAGGATGAGAGGATATAAGAAACAACATGAAAGTAGCTTTCTGACTTAGCATTATGTTAGATTTACGGCTTACTCTTTTCTGACTTTGGTTTCCCAGTAATTGGGTTCTTGCTTTGAACCTCAGATGCACTAGGCTCTTGTAAGATAGATATAGATATAGATATAGATATAGATATAGATATAGATATAGATATAGATATAGATATGTATGTGTGTGTGTATATATATATGTATGTATGTATGTATGTATAACATACATACATATATATATGTATGTATGTGTATATGTATATGTGTATGTATATGCTCAGGTAAGACAGATGTGTCCATTTGGGTTGTTTAAATGTCTAGATGTGGCTTACAGGTGCCATGGGTAGATCTCTGGAATGTGGCTTACCCCTATCTGGAGGAGACTATAATTTCTGCCTTGAGGGGGAACAGGAGAAGGGCTGTGGCTGACACTTGTTACTTTTCTCACCTATCTCCAAGAGAGGGATTGGGCTAGACTTGTATCTGTCTGCCTACCTCAGACATTTCTGGTCTAGAAGTACAATAGGTTCAGAACAAAAGTCATTTCTAAGGTTACTCTTAAAGGAGAGAGTACCCTTAGCTTATACGCATCAACTTAGCTTCTTTCTACCAAATATTGGTTGCATACACAGCACCTAGCACAAATAGTGAATAATGGATAAACCAGTTTATCCAAACAAGAAGCAAATAGAAACTGGAGAAGTTATACAGACAAAAATATACTAGAAAACAGACAAGAGTGAACAAGTTCTTTTTATGACATAAGATCTCAGCTCCAACCAAGAGATAGGGCTTATTCTTACCCAAGGAAAAGTCCTCCCTCCATAGACTCAAGAAAGGCAAGTTGGATATCAGGAATATGCTAAGGAGTCAGTTTCCTCTACATGTTTTCAGCTTCCTAAGTCTTTCCTTCTCCTCTCCTCTGTCCAACCACACATTTTTCCATAAAGGTTTAACACCAATTCCACATACACTTGGCATTCTTTCTGCTAGTTCAGAGTCATTTCTCTTGCATGTGCAACTGCATGCATGATGTCCTAGGCTTGGTCAAAAGCCCAGATAAACATTGTACACAAGTCCTCCCAAAAGTGCATTTCCTGTCCCTAAGCCCTTATGGTTCATGTTGTCATGACTATGACTGTGTTCCTGATATGTATTAGACCAATAATTTTTAAATTGTCTCTCCTGGATTGATTTTCCAGGTCAGTTGTTTTACCAATGAGGTACTTTATGTTTTCATCTATTTTTGTCATTTTTTTGCTTCTGTTTGACTTATTATTGCTCTCTCATAGAGTCATTAGTTTCCATTTGTCCGATTCTAGTTTTTAACAATTTGTTTTCTTCTATTAGATTTTGTACTTCCTTCCCCAATTGGCCAGTTGTATTTTTAAGGGATTGTTTTCTTCAATGTACTTTTTCCAGTTGTCTAATTGTGTTTTTTAGGGACTTCAGTGTACCTTTTTCCAATTGGCCAATTGTATTTTTAAAGGACTCTTCTACCTCTCTCATTTGACTTTTAAAATCCTTCTTGAGCTCTTCTAAGAAGCCTTTTTGGGCTTCAGACCAGTTCATATTCCCTTCTGAGGTTGCAGATGTGGGTTTGTTGACAATGTTGTCCTCTTCAGAATTTCTGTTTTGATCTTCACTCTTCTCATAATATGAATCTGTGGTACATTTCTTTTTACTCATGGTGTTTCTTTATTCCCTGTCCTTTAAAGAGCTCTCCTGCTGGGGAGCAGAGGACACAGACCCAAGCTTCTTGTGTTGGGAGTCTATGTCTTGGTCACTGGCTTTGTGTGCTGGGGCCTCTGATGTTGCCAATTGGAGGCTGTAGGGTTCTGGTAGCTTACCTGGTGTTGGGCTGGAATCAGCAAGGCTGGAACTTTCTGGTAGTCCTAGGTTGCCTGCTTTTCCTTTCTTTTAGCTTTCTTCAGCTCCTTTTAGATGGGTGCTGCAGGGTCTTTATCTGCCTGGGGCCCTTTGTAATGCTGCTTCCCTTAGTTTTGGTGAGGCACTGGGAGACTCCTTTGCTCTAGAATGCCAAAGCACCTGGTGACTTTCTGAGCTAGTTTCCACCAGTTCCACCCCCCCCCACTCCCCACCCCCGCCCTCACTGAGGCACTTGGAGGTCCAGGTGTTGGTGTTTGCCTGTTCCCTACCTGGGCTTTAGGATCTCCTCCTAATTGGCAGTTGGAGGCTGTAGGGTTCTGACAGCTTACCTGGTATTGGGCTGGAATCAGCAAGGCTGGAACTTTCGGGCAACTCTAAGTTGCTTTCTTCAGCTCCTTTTAGATGGATGTTGCAGGGTGTTTATCTGTCTGGGGCCCTTTATAATGCTGCTTCCCTTAGTTTTGCGGAGGCACTGGGAAACCCGTTTGCTATAGAATGCCCAGGCACCAAGATCACCTCCTAACTTTCCGCTAGCTGGCTGGGGTGCTTCCTGTTCAGTACTGCTTCCCTTCCCCCAGGGAAAGAGGGGCCTTTCCCATTCATCCTTTCAGCTACCTGGGCAACTGCATTGCTGCTCCTGGTCTTTCTTCTGGTTCAGCTGTTCCAGGGTTTTTTCTGGGGTGATATTTTCTGGGCTTTCAGAGGTTGATAGGGGAGGGTGAGAGCGACTACCTTTTTACTCCACCATCTTGGTTCCTGGAAATGGAAATCATTCCTGATGTATGTTGCCAAAATTTCCCAATACTTCCCATCCTGGGCCTCCACCAGTTGCTAGCTGCTTAGACTTCTTGTCAATCTCATTCCTTGCCCCTGTGTGGAACTTATAATCTTTTTTCATCTTGGTGATCAACTATCTTTTACTCTACAGACTGGTATTCCCATACATAGTATCATAAGAATCTTAGACAACATCAGAGCCCATCCCCATCCATTTTCATCAACACTCACAATTACAACCTCTGCTCAGATACCTCAAGTGATAAGGAACCTATTCCCTCTTGAGGCCACCCCCTCCATTTTTGTTTAAAAATCCTTGCTTCTGTTGCTTTCTTATAGCTTCTCTCCATTACTAGCTCTGCCCTCTGAGGCCAAGAGTGTTCGTCTAATCCTTCTATGTGAGCACTCTTTAAATGTTTGCAAATGGTAATCATGGCATCTCCAAGTCTTCTCTTCTGTAGGCTGGACATCTCCATTTCTCCTCTTTCTCCTCTATAGAATGTTGTTTTAAGTTTCTTTATGATCCTGGTCATCCTCCTCTAAATTAATTCTAGTGTCTAAGCATCCTCCCCAGTACATGAAAGCAAGCACTGAGCAAAATATTTAGGCCAGAGTAGACTACAGAGATACTGATACCTTTCTTATTCTCGATGACAAATTAAGGCTCCCAGGGCCCGTAGTTTGCCATTTTCTGAAAGCTAGTAATACTATTCTGTTTTTAACATAAAAAGAACATGTACATTTATAAATTCTAAATTGGATTTAAAAAACTGTATTATAGAGATGTGAACTAGACTTCTGATTTTATTAACACAGAGAATTCCATAGGGGTGAAGGGAAACTCACTAAAGTAAGCTGTCACCTCCATTGCAATTTATAACCTCAGAAAGTTCCCTATCGCATTGAGAGGTTGAATGGTCTGAGCAGAATCACACAACTAGTCTGTGTTAGAAGTAGAACTTGAACCCTCAAAGCCTTAGCTTTGAGATCAACTCTTTTTCCGGTAGGCTATACTCCCTCTGACACAGTAAGTTAGTATTGATTAGAAATTTAATGAAATATATAAGATACATGTAATGGGGGACTAGAAAGCTTACTTAGCAGAGGTGAGGGTAATGAAACAAGTGTTTATGGGGCACCCACTATGTGCTAAGCACCTTATAATATAATACTGTCTTATTTGATCCTCACAGCTTCACGTACTGTGAAGTAGATAATATTATTACCCCTATTTTACAGTTGGGAAAACTGAAGTAGACAAGCTAAATAATTTGCCCGGGGTCACATACCTAGTAAGTATCTGAGGCTAGATTGAATTCGGGTTTTCCTGACTCCAGCCTGGTATTCTATCTACTGTAGCACCTACTGAGCTGCCTCTCCGTGTTCTAGGTAACTTTTCTAAGAAGCAGGCACAGAATGATGTAACCCTCCTAATAATATTCAGTGAGCCTGCTTCCAAGCATGTGTACTAGAGGGCCTTGCTTTCCCCTTTGGAGCATGTACAGGTGTTCTGTGATTATCTTTTACCTGTATACCATTTGGCAAAGAGGGGCCTTGTGATTGGCTGCTGAGCCAGAACTGAGTATAGATTCCAAAGGCTCCAGTGACTTGAGCTTTAGTTTTGTTTTCCTTCCTGACTACATTTGAGTAAGGAGTTTGAACTTCTGTTGGCCTTTATTTGGGAAAGGGGCTCTGGGCCCTTGCTTACTAAGAGCTGCCATGAAGATAGTAGGCCTATGGCTTCCTGAGTAAACTCTGCTGTGGACTTCTGACCTTTCAAGATCTCCTAAGGCCCTGCATCCAAGGAAAGAAGATGCAGTAAAATCAGATGAAAATAATTTAGAAAGAGTAGATAGCCCTTCTGAACTGTGTTCACCTCTCTTGGGGATGCCTGGAAGTACAGTATTGCATACCATTGGACAAAATAAAAAATATTGACCAAATAATATTTTTTCTGAATAAAATTAGAGTAATATTCTCATATGTCAAATTATGACAATATAGTGAAAGAGAGAAGAAGAAGAAGACAGGAAAGAAAGAGAAAAGGAAAGGCAAATTTAGTATATAAATACCTTATACTAGGCAGTGTATAAAGTCATAACAAATTGGACCCCATTCATTTGTCATTAAATAATGGCTGGTTCACATAAGATCATGATGTCAAGCACTTTTTAAAAAAGCTATACGTTTTTCCATGGTTTAGGATCTCTTTAATTGTCAGAGACTGAAGAACTCCTGGTTTAACACCAAAGTCCACAGAAATCAAGTCAGTGAGTAGAGTGGGTTCTATCATTAGTAAGGAGGGGAGAAGATAAACTGCAGTTGACACACAATCTCAGGTACAGTGACCCAGATGACCTTTGAGGTACTTTTCAACTCCATGATTCAAAGGTGTCATAAACAAACAAAGGTATGCTGATGTCAG
This sequence comes from Phascolarctos cinereus, assembly GCF_003287225.1. NCBI lineage: Eukaryota > Metazoa > Chordata > Mammalia > Diprotodontia > Phascolarctidae > Phascolarctos > Phascolarctos cinereus. The sequence goes on from NW_027555958.1 coordinate 345,194,905, forward strand.
GTCAATAAATGGGGCCAGGGTCAGGGACACAAGGAATTTTTTTCTTTCTTTCTTTCTTTCTTTCTTTCTTTCTTTCTTTCTTTCTTTCTTTCTTTTTTTTTTTGGTTAGGCAGTTGGGGTTAAGTGACTTGCCCAGAGTCATACAGCTAGTGACTGATATATGTCTGAGACCGGATTTGAACTCAGGTCCTCCTGACTCCAGGGCCAGTGTTCTATTCACTGTGCCACATAGCTGCCCCAAACACAAGTAATTTTCCAGAGTGGCTCAGGAGAGGAGCAAACAGTTATACCAAAGATGTGACGGTATTTGCTGGCTGTCACACCCTTCATCTGCTCTCTCCATGCCCTAGGCAATCTTTGAATTCATTAAATGGGTAGGCATTCTGCAGCATGTAAAAATGACAGTTTAAAATCTCCACTGTACAGTAAGACTCACTAATTTTCACTTCTTCACAATCCCTTCTGAACTGTATTCACCTCTCTTGGGGATGCCTGGAAGTACAGTATTGCATGCCAATTGGATGATATATCTCATTACATTTTTGTTAATGTAGTATAAGAGCACATTAAGTTTTCTGATTGACTCACATCGCATTTGGGCTATGTCATTGCCCTGCCTTAGTTAAGCAGGAGGTAGTACAGTGGATAGAGAGCATTGGGTCTGGTGTCAGGAAGACATGAGTTCAAATCCTGCCTCACTTACTGTGTAACCCTGGGCAAGTCACTTAAACTCAGTTTTCTCAACTGTAAAATGGAAATAATAACAGCAACGATGTCACAGGGCTGTTGTAAGGATCAAATGAAATAATATCTATAAAGAACTAGACACTATGTGTCTGACACCTAGTAGGCATTTATATAAACTCTTATTCCCTCCCTTTCTCCTTGCTCAAAAATTTTCAGTGGCTTCCAGAGTGTTCCTTTAGAAGATATAAACTCCTCAGCTTGGCGTTCAAGGACCTCCATGGTTTGGCTCCTATATGCCTTTTGTTGTTTTTCAGTCGTCTTCAATCATGTCTGACTCTCTGTGACCCCATTTGGGGTTTTCTTGGCAAAGATACTGGAGTAGTTTGCCACTTCCTTCTCTAGCTCATTTTACAGATGAGGAAACTGAGGCAAAGAGGGTTAAATGACTTGTCCAAGGTCACACAGCTAGTGAGTATCTGAGGCCAGATTTGAACTTGGAAAAATGAGTATTCCTGACTCTAGCCCTGGCCCTTCTACCCACTGTGCCACCTACCTGCTTTCCAAGTTGATTTACAAGTAGTAGTACACTTTGGTGGCATAGTAGATAGAATGCTAGCCTTAAAAAAAGTCCAGAAGACCTGAGTTCAAATCCTGCCTTAGGTACTTACTAGCTGTGTGACCTTGGGCAAGTCACTTAATCTCTTCCTCAGTTTCCTTTGTCTGTAAAATGGGGATAATAATAGTACTTACTTCATGGAATTGTGAGACTCAAGCAAGATAACGTATGTAAAGTATTTTGCAAACTTCAAAGCACTGTGCAAATGCTAGCTATTATTATTTCTAGAACTTTATATTTCAGTCAAACTGGATTACTAATTGGTCTCTGAATCCATCTTTACATTTCCTGCCTCCATGCATTCACAAAGGTAAATCTGTTGTCTTGGAATGCACTATTTCCTAATGTCTGACTCTCAGAATCCCTGTCTTCTTTCAGGGCTTATTTAAGGGGATACCTCATATGTGAAACCTCTTCTTTTATACCCCTCTTCTACCTACCCCCCATGTTATTAATGTTCTTTTCCTCCTCAAATCATTTCCTTATATAATATAGTTATCCCTTCCACATCGTGGGGTCTAGGGCATGGCAGCCCCTTGATATAGAAAATATGCATAAATTTTTTGGCCCTCCCTTTGTATCAGAAAAGTCTGACTTCTTTTTCTTTTATGGGGTGTTTACAGTACCTTATTGTAAAATTTAGGTTAAGTATTTGGTTGTAGGCTCTGTGTTGTCTGTTGGACTTTGTGTGTCATCTCCCTTTAGCAAAATTCCCAAAAATTCCCATTTTATTTCTTAAACTGACCCATGATATATTGAAAGTTGCGATGTGGAAGGGATAACTGTACTCATTTGTGTACGTGACCGTATCCCTACCTGGCCACCTCCATCACATCCTCCCCTTACTGCCTTAGGATTTAGTATGTTTTTCGGAAAAACTATTCCTTGACCTGTTATCAGTGGAGGTAACTCCTGGTGAGGGGAATCCCTTCATCTATCAATGCCTTCAGTTACTATTGATAATTAATAGTCAGAGAGTTGCCTAGTGCATTAAGGGCTTAAATGACTTGTCCAGAGCCCCATGGCCTGTGTTTATCAGAGGCGGGATTTCCCCCTGGGTCATCTTGACTCCAGGATCAGCTCTATATCTAATGTGTCACATAGACTCTCAGACTCTGCTTTGTACGTGCTATGCACTTAATAAATATTTACTGAATTTATTGGATTGAAATCCTCTAAATACCTCCATCCTTTTTGCATGAATTACTCTCCATCCTATTCTTATGCAAGTTTTTAATCCAAGTGCAAGACTTTTTAGTTATACCACTTCATTTCCTCTTATTAGTTTAATCATTCTAGCCTTTTGATATATTTGTGAAATACTAATCCTGTCAGCAAACCCATTAGCCATCTTTTCCGTCTATAAATTAGTAACAATAGCATATATTTGTATGTCATTGATGAAACTATTGAACAGAATCCAGTCAAGGGCAGAGCCTTGTGCAAACCTTTGAAGACCTCTTTCCAGGCCAACATCAATCCATTAGTCTTTAGGTGTGGTCATTTAATCTATTACAAATGCTTTGAATCCAGGCTGTTATTGATTTTTGTTCTTGAACAAAAAACTTAACATCTCTGGGCCTCATCTGTAGAATAGAAGTATTGGACTGGGTGAGTTTTAAAGTTTCTTACAACTTTAAATCCTATGATTTAATGAGCTATGTTTTCATTTTATGCACATTTCTCCATCTTGTGTGCAAGTTGACCTCTAAGGCCAAAAAGGTAAAAATCTATGATCTGAAGCAATCTGGTTTAGTCAAATTCTTTTTTAAAATCAAGGATTTATGTTATGTATGGGTTGGACTCCATGGCTACCTCATGAGACCTGTTCCACCTCCCCATTCTATGATTTTGATTTTGCATATTAGTTTCTGTGAGTTATTTGTGTTTTTGTGTTTTTTGTGGGGTAAAATAAAGGTTGTCCTGAGAAGGACATCACTAGCCTGGAGAGTGTCCAGAGACACATAAGCAGGATGATGAAATAGTGACCACAACTCAGTGTCATATGAGGAGCAGTTGAAGGAACTAGAAATATTTAACCAGAAGAACAAACGACTTCACAGGGAGCACAATACCGTTTTTTGAAGTATTTGAGGCCAGGATAAGACTTGTTTGACCCCAGGGTTCAGAAACAGGAGCAAAGGGCGGAAACTGCACGTGGACAAATTTATGTTGTTTTGTCAGAAAAAAAATTTTTTGAACAATTTGAGCAATACAGAAATGGACAGGCTGCCTTAAAGATGTGGGAATTTCCCTGTCCTTGGACGTCTCCAAGCAGAAGAAGGATGATCAAGTGGTGATTCTTTTCAAATATTTGTTGAACTAGATTGACAATGATGTTCCTTCCAACTCTCAAATTATGTGATTCTATAATTTTATATCCTTTCTACAGAATTTCCTTATCTTGAAGGCCAGTTACCTCTTAAAAAGGAAAACGAGTTAACCTGGCATAAATTGTTCCTAAGGAACCTACAGAGAAGCAGTGTGGTTTAATGGAAGGAGGGAAATGTGCATGTATTAAGCACCTACTATGTGCCAGACACTGTGCTAAGAGCTTTACAAGTATTATCTCATTTGATCCTCACAACAACCCTAGGAGGTAGGTGCTATTATTATATCCAGTTCACAGTTGAGGAAATTGAGGCAGACAGAGGTTAAGTGACTTGCTCAGGGTCCCATAGTTCATGAGTGTCTGAGGCCAGATGTGAACCCAGAACTTGCTACCTTCAGACCTAGCACTCAATTCCCTGTACCACGTAGCTACCTAGTGGAAAGAATACTGGACCTTGAATCAGGGAGGACATGAAATGAATCTTATCAAGTCATTTAACTAAGGCTCACATTTCTCATCTATAATATGTAGATAGCAATGTTTACACGACTTATCTCACAGAGTTGTAAAATCCCTCTTTTTGAAAATGTTTGCCTTCCTTCTTTCGTCATATCTCTTACTCTCCAGTGTTCCTCAAATGTCATGATAGTGGTTTAATGATCGCCCCTGTAAGTTCTTCCATTGCCCTACGCTCTTATCAGCTCTCATTTGCTATTGTCTTTATGCAGGTAACTTCTGGATCTATATTAGCCCTACTCTTTCCTCTGAGCTTCAGTCCCTCATCACCTGTTGGACATTTCAAACTGATTGTCCTAGGCATCTCGAAATCTTTGAAACTGAACTCATTCTCTTTCCCCCTCCACCACTGGACAAACCCTGACCTCTTCCAATCTTCCTTATTTCTGTGAAGGCATAATCCCCACTGGTGGAGCAAGAGGTTCTTTGAATCAGATAAATTCCACAGACAAAGCACCAAGTGATGTTTGCTTATTACACAGAAAGACAGTATTAAGCAACTGAATAAAAACCCAGAACAGACATTGGACTTGATGTTAGAAAATTTTAATTTCAATTCTAACCCTGACTTCCCTGAGGCTCATTCCTCACTTACAGGGAGGTTAAAAGGAAGATAATCATTCCCTTCTCTACCTCACAGAGTTGTTATGAAGAAAATATTTGTAAATATTAAAGCATTGTGTAAATATGATCTAATATAGCTTGGTGATGGTAGGCAAAGTAGCCTCAGAATGGGGCAAGAGGGAGACCACATACATTCAGCTAAGCTTTGGTTTATATAAGAAGCTCATAAGTGATGTGGTTATGTCTAGAGAAGTACTTACATATGAAAATTAAAGATAACAAAACCCAAAATTAGTGGATAATTGTTTGCTTTGCAAAAGTATTCACCATATCATTCCTTTAAAATATTTGTTCATTTATTTAAAATTAGTTTCTTTAAGAAAGTTAAAATTACAACCAGTTTTTCTGCAACACCTCTATTGTGTCAACTAAACTAACAATAATAATATATTTCTGTAATACTTTAGCATTTATAAAATTCTTTGTTCACAACAACCTTGTGGGTTAGCAGTTAGCACAGGCATTATTATCCCCATTTAACAGAAGAGTAAACTGAGGCCCAAACAGGAGCAATGAGTCACCCAGGGTTACACAGTGAGTAAGCATGGGAGCTCCAGGCTCTAGGTCTTATTTCCTGTGCTCATTGCACTATATCATACAGATATTATGGTACAATCACAGCTTAAATCAGAGATGTTAAACACAAGGTGGGCTAGTAGCACTCTCAAGGGCAGCATGAATCATTAATATAATTGGGATGCCTTCTGGTGCCAAGATGGCAGAGAGAGGAAGGAACTCCCTGGAGGAGCCCTCCCAAATCCCTCTCCAAACAACCTTGAAAAACTCCTCAGAACCAATTTAGGAGCAGGTGGAAGCAACTTGCCAGCACAGCAGGAAAGATTTGTCTCTGGGGGGGGGAGGGGGGGAAGCCTGGTAAAGAATCAACAGCAGCAGGCTGCACATCAAAGGGCCTGCAGTGGGGCTCTGAGCCCCGGGGAAATCCATAAGCAAGAGGCCTCCTCCACTAAAGCCAGCAGTCCCAGACCAGCAGCACATCAAGGTCCCACCCTCAGTGCAGACCACCAACAAGGCCCCATCCCCATTGCTGACCAGTAGCAAGGTGTCACACCCAGAGCCAGCCAGCATTGAAACTCTGCCCCCTCTACCAGCCAGCAGCAAGATCCCACTCTAGGGGATGGCCAGCAAAGAGGCCTCACCTCCATAGCAAGTCAGCAGCTAGACTCCATCCCTAGGGCAGGCTAGCAGCAAGACCCTATCCCCAGGGCAAGCCAAAAAAGACTCTGCTTTCTTCCCCTACCCCAGTATAAACCAGCAGGTAATCTCTCTCTGAGATTAGTGCAAGTTAACAGCTAGGTCCTGAGGCCTAGTGAAAGCCAGCAGCAAGACCCCAAGAAACCTGGGACAGTACAGGAGCACAGCCCAACTCTCACGTGAAAGCACAAAGTCACAATGAATGAAAAAAAAAAAAAGAACTTGACTATAGAAGGTTGGTGACAGGGGAGATCAAGGCACAAACTTAGGAGAGGACAACAGTGTCAAAGTGGCTACATGTGAAGCCTCAAAGGAAAATGTAAATTGGTCTCAGGCCCAAAAAGAATTCCTGGAAAAGCTTAAAAAGGATTTTTAAAAGCTATCTCTAGTCATATAAAAAAATGCTTTAAATGGCTATTGATTAGAGAAATACAAATTAAAACAACTCTGAGGTACTGCCTCATATCAGGTTAGGTAATATGACAAAAAAAAAGGAAAATGATAAATGTTGGAGGGGATGTGGGAAAATTAGGACATTAATGCACTGTTGGTGGAGTTGTGAAGTGATTCAACTATTCTGGAGAGCAATTTGGAACTATTCCCAAAGGGCTAAACTACATATGCTTTGATCCAGCAATACCACTCCTAGGTCTGTCCCCCAAAGAGATTTTTTTTAAAAAGGGAAAAGAACTTATTTGTACAAAAATATTTATAGCAGCTCTTTTTGTAGTGGCTAGGAATTGCAAATTTAGGGGATACCTATCAACTGGGGAATGGCTGGACAAGTTGTGGCATATGATTGTAGTGGAATATTATTATGCTCTGAAAAATGTGAGCAGGATGATTTCAGAAAAATCTGGAAAGACTTACATAAACTGATACAGAGTGAAGTGAGCAGGACCAGGAGACACTGTACATAGTAACAGCAATATTGTGCGATGAAGAACTGTGAATGACTTAGCTATTCTTAGCAATATAATTATCCAAGATAATCCCAAGGGATTAATGATGAAACATGCTATCTGCCTCCAGAGGCAACTTTGTTGTCTGAATACAGACTGAAGCATGCTACTTTTCACTTTGTTTCTTTGTTTCTTTTTTTTTTAGTCTTCTTGCACAAAATAACTAATATGGAAATGTCTTAAATGATGGCACATGTATAACCTATATCAGATTGCTTACTGTCTTAGAGAAGGGGAAGGGGAAGAAGGGAGGGCCCCATTTCTATTTGATTTTGACACTACTGGCTTAAAACACTACATATAGAAACTGGATCTGGCAAAGTCCGTAGTGTATAGCCAGAAGTTTTAGGAAAAAGAGTATGCCTTTGTATACCTTGCAGGGCCTAGCACCTTGCCCCACATATGAAAATAAATAATTGTCAGATGATCATTTTTCTGTGTCTCATGGATATTTTTAAACTCCCAAAAGGATCTGAGGGGGCTCGTGCTATATATTGGCAGTATTGAATTACAAATGTCACATTAAATCAGAAAACTCTGCCAAAGGACTTTTGTTAAAATGAGGTTGCCAATAGAGGGTTAATTCTTGTGAGAGGGCTCTGAGAAGGTAGCACTGAAACTCTGATCTGCATGTGGGTTACTGTGTTTCATGAATAACGAGTAAGGTAAATTCAGTGATAGATACAGGCCACAAAATTGGCAAAATGGATCAGACAGCCAGCCAACAAGCATTTATCAGGTGCTTGCTATGTACCAGACACTGTGCTAAGTACTGGGGATACAGAGAAAGGGAAAAACAGAGTGCTGGCCCTCAAAAAGCTCCCTTTCTAATGGGGGGAGAGGACATGTGAACAGCTGTGATACATCGTGGAAGGTGATCTCTGAACACTAACAGTAGAGGAGTCTGGAAAAGGCCTCCCTCAGCAAGTGGGTTTGGGCTAAGTCTGGAAGAAAGCCAGAAGAGGTGAGGAGGGAGAACATCTCATACACAGGAGACAGCCAAGGAGGAGGCACCAAGTCAGGCAGTAGAGTGTCTTATGCAAGAAATGAGAGACTTCCCAGTGCGGGTAGTTTGTACGTTATTTGAAGGGGGGTAAAGTGTGAGATAATTGGAAAGGAAGGAAGGGCCAGATTGTACAGGGTTTTAAAAGCCAATTGTGTGAGATATTTAATTTTGATGACTTAAAATTCTTTTCGTGTCAAAAGCCTATAGAAATATGAAAAAAAATGTCTCTTTACTTTTAGGTGGGTGCATTAAATGCTTGCTTCCTTGCAAAGAGAGGTTTCCAAGTTGACGTCTATGAAGCCAGAGAAGGTACGCAAAAAATCATGACTCTGTGGTTTTGATTCTTGGCCCTGCCTATTTTTCTAAACTTCCTGAATGAAAAGAAAAAAAGAACTATTAGTAGGCTTTTAAATTCCAAAACTCTGTCCAAAATGTACAATTAATGTCTTATTTAGAGATATTATTGATTTCAAGGATTTGGCTTTACATTTGCAAGCTTCTTCAGTAACATTTTTAGTTTGCTATGTGATGTATCGTCTGCCACCAACTACGTTTACATAACATGAAATTTGTTTCCCATGCCATAGATATTCGAGTTGCAAAATTTGCTCGTGGAAGAAGTATTAATTTGGCCCTTTCTCATAGAGGACGTCAGGCTCTTAAAGCCGTTGGACTAGAAGAGCAGGTTGGTTGTCTTCTGCTGTTTCCTTAGGGCTTGCAGAGAATAATCATTTACTAAAGTCCTCCTCTGTCGCCTCCTCATAGAGTGAAGGTGACCCTAGATCAATTCTTATACCCACCCTATGTCAACAGGGTATAAGATTTGCTGGCTTCTGCTGACTAATTATCATTATTAGTTATTAATGATAATAATAATAATTAACTACTGCCATATAGCACTTTGAGGACTGCAAAATGCTTTACATGTGTTATATCTTGGGGAAAAGCTGGAAAGGCTTTGAGTATAGGGCCAATGATGAACATTATGTCTATTGTCCAAGGAGAAGCCTAGCTAAACTGGCTCAGCACCAGCTGTAATTTTTCAGCTGTAATTCTTGATATATGTCATCTAAGTCCCATAGCGGTCATCTATATTGGTGAACAGAGAACCTATTGTGGGTCCTTGGAGTAAGTAAAAAGTAGAATATAACAATTAGTTATCTTTAAATATCACTGGATCCTATCTTCATAATGGCTTAAAAAACTGTATTTTACCCTTACATGCCAAGTGCTTCTTGCTTCAGTGCCTTAAAGACCTGTGATCTGATTGATGCAGGTTGATATTTTTTTCTGAGGGAGCCCACAGCCTCAATATGCAGTCTTCATGAGTAGCTGTTGCAAAAAGAATTCATCTGACTCCAGCCTACTTGAACAACTACATTTGACATTACTCCATTTTCTGCACTCTGGATTCCAACAAAACTGGTCTCCTTCCTATGTCTATGCCTTTGTCTAAGTTGTCCCCCATCCATGGAGTACTCTGCCTTCTCATCTCTGCCTCATGGATCTCTAACTTCCTGCAGGCTCAGCCGAGGTGCCACCTCCAATGACAAGCTTTTTCTAATTCCCCTAGTTGTTCGTGCTCTTTCCTACTTCAAATTATCTTGTACTTATCTGGGTACATGTTGTATACCCCAGTAGAAGGTGAGTTTCTTGCAGGCAGAAAGTATCTTTAATTTTATCTTTGTATCCCTAGCACTTAGCACCTACCACTGTGCCTTAAAAATAGTCAACATTTGATCAGTGATCAGTGAGTGAATGAACAGTTTTTTGGTGATGGGCTTCTTCAAAGTTGATTGGTAGTAAAACATACAGTGCCTGGTTGTACCCATGTTTAGAAGCCTCTCTAGCTTTTTAGGACTTATCCGAGTTCACCTTCATTGACCTAGTCTTTCAAAACACTTCTATGGCACAGTGAGTTATTAGTGTGAGGCAATGCCAACTACCTTCCAGTAATGCAAAGATAGAACCGTAGAGTAACACAATCTCAAAGGTAGAAGAGATCTCACAAGCCGTTTACTCCAACTTGTACCTGAACAGAAATCTCCTCTAAAATATCTCCAAGTAGTGGAACTTGATGATTTCAGCTTTTACTAACTCTCCTACTATTATAAGATCCTATTACTGAAATAAGGTAATTTTATTGCTAGAGGCAATATGTGCCTCAAGCTCGCATAGTTCCCTACAACCACGATCACAATCACTCTGAACCCCTAGTTAGAAAAATAACATTAAGGCCTTTGACTCTCTCTGACTTAATTTACATGTTTATTTATCTCTAGTCAATTCCTGGCTTTTTTGTGATTGAGGCAAAATTCAGGTTACCAGAAATGATTGCGTAAAGAAGCATCAGGGTATGGTAATAGACAGGCACTAGGAAGGGAAGTTGAGGAAAAGAGCAGGCCTTTTCTTGGAACTTCCCTTGATCTGTGAGAAGATACATCTGACTGGTAGCCTCAGCTCAAGTCTTCTGTTCCTCACTGCCAGTGGGGCCAGTGGCTTTCCTCAATCTCTCCCTTGTTTTGTCCCAGTTCTGCTTCCTTTTCCTCCTTTCACTGGTTATCCCATATTTCCTGTTCTTTCTGTCTCTCTTCTTAATTTCCTCACTCCTTTCTCTTTGCTACCAGACCCTCACAATCCCTTCCTGGTTCTGAAAGAGCTCATGCTTTTTATACAAGTTCCTTCAGGAGAACCAGGATTCTCAGCCATTCTTTAAATGAGGTACTACTACTGGCTATAAATCAGTCAATCCTTTATATTAGTTTTATAAAAGAGATTTAAAAACTGTGATTTGAAATCTATTTGATACATTTTATGATTTGAAAGATAAATTAGTCATTTCTGATTTTATAGGTTGTATCCCAGGGCATTCCTATGAGAGCAAGGATGATTCATTCTCTTTCAGGAAAAAAGTCTGCAATTCCTTATGGGACAAAAAATCAGGTAAATTTTCCCTTGAGATACCTCCTTGCATTATAGTTATGTCTAAAATCTAGAACTTACTAACTTTGGTTTTTATCTTTCTTACCTTGGTATTACCCAAAATATGACATTTATCTGAAACACCATAGCACAATAATAATAATAATAATTATTATTATTATTATTATAGTGATAATCGTGGGTATATAAATATATATATACATATGCATATGCAAATTTTTATATTGCAAGGTTTATATATACATGCATATGTATATATTTATATTTCATCTCATTTGATGCTTACAACAAGCTTATGAAGTAAATACTACAGACCTATTATTATACACACTTTAAAGATGAAAAGGCTGAGGCTCAGAAAGATTGAATAACTTACCCAGGAAAATATGGCTAGTGTCAGAGACATGATTTCAATAAGTGCTGTTCTTCAAAGTATTCACTGAGGTAGGATATATGTTTATTCCAAAAATATTGTTATTGTACAAAATATTTTTGAAATTGCTATAAGTTTGTCTCTCTGTTTCTGTCTTTGTCTCTCTTTACACACACACACACACACACACACAATCTTATTATATTATAGCCACGCCTCCTTTTTTTGTACTTCAAATGGCATTGCCCTGCTTAATTACCCACTTTATTCCTTAAATTTCATTCTGAATGATTTTTAGCAATTTCCAAAGATCAAATCCACTCAAAAAGAGAAAAAGATTTCTACTTCTCAGGATGATGTGCTACAGTCTTTTAAGATAATCAGTTCTAAAAGAGAAGTTAAAAAGTGGTTTGGGTAATGGCAACATCTTTGTAATAAATTCAAAGCAATTATTTTGAAAGAGACATCACTTATTTTATCATATAGTTTCTGTTATGCTGTTTAAAAATCTGTTATATTTATTTATCTGCCATGTATGATATAGATTTACATATATGCATATAGGTATATGCATTCATATCTTTATTAAGTGTTATTTGTATAAGGTAAAAAGATTTTTCTGGACTAAGATTCTCACTCCCTCTCTCTCTGCAATTCTCCCTTTTTGAATGTGGGCATCACCAATTGTTTGTAACCATTACCCTTCTCCACTACAGGTGGGGTGACTTTCTATTTGGCATCCTCAGCTGCATTCTTAGGAGGGGGTGGGGGCATTTCTTTGAGCCTCAGGTGAGAAGATCCCTGCAATCTCCAACAGAAAATGTATTTCTTGTTGTTGTTGTTGTTGTTGTTGTTGTTGTTGTTGTTGGTCTTCTTCTTCTTCTTCTTCTTCTTCTTCTTCTTCTTCTTCTCCTTCTCCTTCTCCTTCTCCTTCTCCTTCTCCTTCTCCTTCTCCTTCTCCTTCTCCTTCTCCTTCTCCTTCTCCTTCTCCTTCTCCTTCTCCTTCTCCTTCTCCTTCTCCTTCTCCTTCTCCTTCTTCTTCTTCTTCTTCTTCTTCTTCTTCTTCTTCTTCTTCTTCGTCTCTCACTGGTTCTCTTCCATACATCCCAGGCCCACTGATGAAACATCCAAATCAGAAATCATTATGGCTGATGACTCCTTTATCTTATGCTTGCTTTCAATACTAATTGAACAGAAATTTAACCAGGCTTTAAAGAACAGGTAAGCTTTGGATTTAATATAAGCTCTCCTAGACACTGTAGGAGAGGGGAAGAAGAACAATCACTGGTAAATTACTCTCTGGTATCAGTCCTTCTAAATGGAAAGCAAGTTCGACAATGATTGAACTTGACAATGATATCCAGAGATGGCTGTGCTCTGGTCTCAGGCTGCTCTTCAGGTTGTATTGGGTAGTTAATAACAATGATAGTGGCAGTGGATGAGCTCCAGTGGTTACCAAAGCATTCATCACCCTATCTAACTTCATGCCTACTCCATACTCTCAAAAAAGAAAAAAACTCAAGTAGAAAGTGTTCAAGTTGATTTCTTTGCTTGCACATATCTTTACATCTCACCTCTCAGGAGGTTTCTCTTCTAGGGCAAGGGGAAGTCAGTACTGTCTTTTAAAGCATGGTTCCTCTTTGATGGATAGAAAATTAGAAAAAAGAAACCTGAATAATTCTGTGCCATCCTGTAGGCTTTATCTCAGCTTCTGTGAATCCTTCATTGACATAAATGTGTGCCATATAGAGAAAAGTAGAAAAGATAATAAATACCCATCTATTCATTCAATGCTGAAGAGCAAAAGCATTTCTAGTGGACTGATTTTTTTTTTCATGTTCCTTCAAAAATAACTTGGCTAGAATTGATTTGCATTTCAACTTTGAGAAATGGAGTAGAACCATTTCCCTCTTACCTACAACAGTTTCTAAAAGAGAAAATAGCATCCAGATGGGTACTATGTAGTTTTTAAAAACCAAAATCAGATTTCTATTCCTCCTTTTTGCTTAGCTTTCATGTGGTTTTCTTTTCTTACTTGTTAACTTTCCTACAGTAGCATATTGAGCTCAAAAGAAGGGTTTCCTTATCTAATTACACTTTCTGAATTTGCTTCCTTGGGAAACCAGGTTTGCAGAATGTCTTTCAGCAAACTAGAAACCCCAACCCTCTTAATTTTCACATAGAAAAGTTTTTTTCTTTTTTCCCTAAGGACAACAGCAAAAATTGGGCAATCCTGCTTTTTCCTCTGGTTCTGATTTTTGTTAGACAGAGTTAGTTATCTAATTTTTCCTTATTTTTAGTCAGTAGTGGTACCCTCAAGGAAGCAAGATCTATAGGTACATATGATAATGAAACTCATAGAAATATACAAAATTTGTATATTTAGCATGCTAGCTTTTTTTTTTTGCCTGAATTCCCTGTTATTCAATTGTGGTTTTTTTTTTCCTTCTACAGAACTGAATGTTCATTTTGGCATCATATTGATACCTTCACAAAAATAGGAAGTAGGGAGTGGAAGAAGAGAGAGGAAGATCAACTATCTAGGTTTCAGATAATATTATGTTATAATCAATCAACCGTTGTTTTGGCACTTACTGTCTTCACACTACTGGGCTAAGTGCATTTGAAGTATAAGATACTATCTTTGCTCTCAGGGAACGTATCATCACATCCTGTGGAGTGATATGATTTCCTCATGTGAAACAATTTGAAAACAGGACCATATATAATAAAACTTTCAACTAGGAAATACCAGTGAAGATTGCCAAAGTTTAGAAAAGAAGAAAGCTGAAACTGTCGGGCAAGGCTCCACAAAGGGCCTTAGACCAGATAACCTCAAAAGTCCCTTCCAGCTCTAAACCTAAGGTCCTTTAATACCGAGAGATCCTGGGTCTTGAAAAATAGATAGGATTTAGCTAGGGAGAGAGGAGAGGAAAGTATATATTTCATACTGAAACTTTCAAACAGGTGAGAAAGTATTTAAAGAATGTATGTAGGTGTATGTGGAGAGTGTAAGGGGTGAGTTGCAGGGCAGAGTTAGGGGCAGTGCAGAAAGTGGGTTTCAGATTTAAAAAAAAGTCCTGCCCCTCAATATAGGTGGGTTTTTTGTTTTGCTTTTTTTTTTTTTTTGTGAAGCCCTAACCACTGAAGCTGAAAGCATTTATAAGAAAACGTTGGGGGATCTGGGCAGTATTGTCTAATTAATTTCATTCCATTATTCAGTCTAGAATTGCTTGGAATCTTGCCATTTTCCCCATTGTTCCTTTCTGAATCTGGTACCATATTAGAAACTGTTCCAATATAAATAACTTGAAAGCAAGAGTTAAACCTGTCTCCTGAAGTGATTCCATAAATCACCTGTAGATATTGTTTCTCATAGCGAATTTTAAAAAAAATCTTCAAGCTAATTTGTTATTACTCTTGTTACTTATTATTTGCAGTATCACCATTGTATTAGATTAGCATTAGGGAAATGAGACTTGAAGAATTTTATTTTACCTTTGGCTAATTTTGGTTAAGAAAAGAATGAACCAACTTTCTCTTTTAGTTATAGTTGTATATGAAAGTTGGGGGGGGGGTCAAGATGATTTGTTGGAATTCCTGATAAACCTATGATTTTATGGATGTGACAAAGTACCCAACTGGATGTAAAAATCATCTACATGCTCTCTGAACAAGAATGAATATTTAAATTCTTCCTATTCATTGAAATGCTTCCTGATATACTAAAATAACATTTCTGGGTTCTGTTGCATGGCATATAACAATATAATAGGTAATATATAACAATCAGCATGTCAGACACCAGGGGTACAGAGCAGGATAATAAAAATGGCCTTGATTTTTATGAATTTTAGCAATATGAAAAGAAATTTCTTTTTTTATTCCCAGCAGGATCAAGCTATTTGCAAACTAAGTTGTTAATTCAGATTTTCACTTTATGATACATCATGGACTCACTAATTAACTATATGGTTATCTCTTAAAAGGTGTCAATATTCCTCTTAATTTGGCATTTTATGTACTTAGGGTGAATCAGTTTTGTTGACATTTCTGATTCTCACCTCCCAGTCCAGAGCAATCACTAGTGTGTTAGGCTCTACAAATAACTGTGACCTGTGTAAAGTTTGTCTTTCATGTCTTCCCATCTTCTGTGCCCTTTATCATTACTTAAGATGCCCAGTGCTCTCATGTTGCTCCCCAAGTATCCTGGATCCCTCCCCCACTTCAGTCCCCAACCAGATATATGCTTATTCCCATGAGGGGTGCCTTATATGCCTCTCACATGAAAATTCTGACTCTTTTGGGGTCCTAGCTCTTAGCTAACTATTTTCAAACGAGTAAGGATGGGGAGGGAAAGGGGCATTAGGAGACATGGATTCGAATCTTTAAGAAAGCCATATATCTCTCCAGGGTTCAATGTTTTATAAAGTGAGGTAGTTAGATTAAGATAATGTCTAAGATTCATTCTAGCTCTGAGATTCTCTAATTCTGTGATATAAAAATAAATAACCAGAATATGAGTCTAAAAGAATAATATGACTAATTGGGGTCTTTGTTGCTGGATGTGGAAGCAATGACAGAGGAGTTCCAAAGCTGAATAATAATACTATATTTAGAATAAGTAGAGGGAGTTTCCTTACCCAGGAGTTCCCTATGCCAGTGAAATCACAGGTCTAGAACCTAGTCCCTATATAGAATTGTGTAGGAGTGTGTAGGAGTTCGAGAGGTTTCCAAAATAGCTAATAGAATGATTTGATTTAGTTCAGTGCAGCAAACATCTATTGAGTGAATCTACTTTGTGCAAGGAAATGCACTAAGCACTAAGTGAAAAAACACTTCATGACTGGATCATATCCCCTATTTTTGTGAAAACCCTGCTAAATTCTAAAAGAAAAGGGCTTGATTTTTCCAATCACAAATCTTAATAAAAATAATAAATAATAAAAATAATAAATTTAGATTGAATATTTTAAAAAGAAATGCCATGCTTATTGATTATTGAACTGCTTATCTAGTAGAAAAATTGTCCCATAGTTCAGAAGTATATTTTTACATTACTCCTAAACAATGTTTTCAATTTCCTTTTTTTCCAGTATATTCTTTCTATAAGTAGAGAACATCTAAATAAGGACCTATTGACTGGTAAGTCTAATATCTTTATTTAACTAAATCTTATTCACCTTTTTGCATCATTGTGTTACCATGATGCTTGGAACTGATGCAGCAAACTTAACATTCTAATTGGAGTTTGTCTGGTTGCCTGATTCTTTGTATCCATACTACTTTGCACAGTGCCTGGTACATAGTCAGCACTTAATAAATGCTCAGTGACTGACTGGTTGATTTTCTACTATATGCTGATTACCTGATACAGAGACAATCTAAAATATCAAGTTATATTACCTTGAATTTAAAGCACTCCTGGCAATAGAGCTATTCGAAACAGATACAAGGACAAATAAGATGTGAGTAGTTGAGGTATTATTACACAACTGATATACTGTAACATGAGCTAGCTGATTCTTAATTTCCCAGTGTGCCCTTCATTCGGGTATATGAGATTTAAGCAAAATAGGATTGGATTTAAAAAAATTTTAATATGGATTATTTCCAGAAAGAAGACAAGTTTATACTTAAAGTTTTAATACCAGAATGATACTGGGAAATGATGTCAAATAGAAATGATATTAAACCAATTAATTTGAATGTTGTCAATAAGTCATTGTACCTGATTAAACAATAAATGAAAACCTCACCTTTTCTTAAATTTGGTATAAAAGAGAATTTAAATTACATCTCCACTTGTTGTTTTTCTGTTTGTTCTCCAGCTGTTGAGAAATACCCCACTGCTAAGGTGCACTTTGGCCACAAGTTGTTGAATTGTAACCCTGAAGATGGCATGATCACTATCCTTGGGTAATTAATCACAGAGACCAGTTCTCATAAAGGACTAGAGAGGAAGGATTGGCAGGTGGAGAATTATCCTTGGATTAATAATTTTTAAAAAGCTTAGAAAATTGTCTTGGGAAATGTTCATTGAAAATGTGTTTCCTTTTTTAAGAGGTAAAATTTTAGAGCTTGAAGGAATCATAGAAGCCTTCAAATGTACCTTTGAATCAGGTGAAATTTTCAGTCCCTGCCTTAATGTTCAACATCATGTTTACACAGTCTCAATTATCTAATTAATTTAGGTTGCATTTGAGATCCTCTGGGATAGGAACTAACTTTTAAAAATAGCTGCTGGGGATAATACATGAGGAGACTGGACAAATCCAGTGCTCTTTTTCTTTGTCTTCATCCTCCTTGACCTCTCCGTAGCGTTTGACACTAAGTGATCACCCAGTTTTTCTTAAAATGCTGTCTTCCTCTGCTCTAGAATTTTTGTACTCTGTTAACAACAACAATAGCTGCCATTTGTGTAGCACTTTAAGGTTTCTGAAGTGCTTTACACACATAACCTCATTTAATCTTGACAACAAAACAAGCTTATTAAGTATGTGTCACAATTGTTACTGTCCGTATTTTACAATGAGGAAACTGGAGCTCGATGAAGTTAAGTGAATAGCCAAGAATTTCTGGTAAGTGTCAGAGGCTGGATCCGAGCTCAGGTTGTCCTTTCTCTATGCCCAACACTCTCTTTACTATATACTGTTCTGTTTTCTTCCTACTTCTTGAGCTACTCTGTATCTTTCCTTCACGGTTCCATTTCCTCCTCATCTTTTCCTTTAAGTGCAGTCTGTCCTCTTTCTTCATCTCTAGTCTCTTAACAAATACTACCCAGTCTTTCTTCTTTATATTTCTCCTTTCTGTCCCTTCCTTTTCATTTCCACTGCCATTATCCTAGTGCATGTCCTTATCACCTGACACCTGAACAATAAAGTTAAGTCTCTTAACTATTCTCCCTGTCTCCAGGTTCTCCCTTTTCCAACCTGTCCTTCTTTATTTGCCAGATTCATCTTCTTAGATACCATTTTGTACAAATAGTATCAACACCTGCATCTTGATCAGGTGGCTGTCCACTACACGTAGGATAAAGTCCAAAGCCTGTAGCTTAACATTTAAAGCCCTCCATGATCTAGCCCTTATCTACCTCACCAACCTTATTTCCTTTTTTTTTGCACTTGATAGTATTTTATTTTTTCCAATTACATGTAAAGAAAGTTTTCAACATTCATTTTTATAAGATTTAGAGTTCCAGATTTTTCTCCCTCCCCTCCCCAAGACAGCAAGCAATCATGTTAAACATATTTCTACATTAGTCATGTTATGAAAGAAGAATCAGAACAAACGGGAAAAACCACAAGAAAGAAAAAATTAAAAAACAACAAAAAAGTGAAAATGGTATACTTTGATCTGCATTGAGACCCCATAGTTCTTTCTTTGGGTGTGGATAGCATTTTCTGTCATGAGTCTTTTGGAATTGTCTTGGATCATTGTATTGCTGAGAAGAGCTAAGTCTATCAGCTGATCATTGCACAATGTGGCTGTTACTGTGTACAATATTCTCCTGGTTTTTCTCACTTCACTCAGCATCAGTTCATGTAAGTCTTTCCAGGTTTTTCCGAAAGCCACATACTCATCATTTCTTATAGCACAATAGTATTCTATTATATTTGTATACAACCACTTGTTCAGCCATTCCTCAATTGCTGGGCATCCCCTCAGTTTCCTGTTCTTTGCCACTACAAAAAGAGCTGCTATAAGTATTTTGTACGTGTGGGTCCTTTTCCCTTTTTATGATCTCTTTGAGATACAGACCTAGTAATGGTATTGCTGGGTCAGAGGGTATGCACAGTTTTATAGCCCTTTGGGCATAGTTCCAATTTGCTCTCCAGAATGGCTGGATCAGTTCACAACTCTACCAACAATGCATTAGTGTTCCAATTTTCCTACATCTTCTCCAACATTTATCATTTTCCTTTTCTGTAATATTAGCCAATCTGATAGGTGTGAGGTGGTACCTCAGAGTTGTTTTTATTTGCATTTCTCTAATCAATAGTGACTTAGAGCATTTTTTTTTCTATTAACTATAGATAGCTTTGATTTCTTCATCTGAAAACTGCCTGTTAATATCCTTTGACCATTTATCATTTGGGGAATGACTTGTAGTCTTAAAAATTTGACTCAGTTTTCTATATATTTAAGAAATGAGGCCTTTATCAGAAACACTGGCTATAAAAATTGTTTCCCAGCTTTCCATTTTACTTCTAACCTTAATTGCATTGACTTTGTGCAAAACCTTTTTAATTTAATGTAATCAAAATTATCCATTTTACATTTCATAATGTTCTCTATCTCTTGGTTGGTCATAAAATCTTCCCTTCTCTATAGATCTGACAGGTAAACTATTCCTTGCTCTCCTAATTTGCTTGTAATATCACCCTTTATGTCTAAATCATGCACTCATTTTGACCTTATCTTGGTATATGGTGTGAGATATTGATCTGTGCCTAGTTTCTGCCATACTATTTTCTGGTCTTCCCAAAAGTTTTTGTCACATAGTACTTCTTATCCCAGAAGCTGGAGTATTTGTATTTATCAGACAGTAGATTACTATAGTGATTTACTGCTGCGTCTTGTGCACCTAACCTATTCCACTGATCCACCACTCTATTTCTTAGCCAGTACCAAATACCAACTTCATTTACTACAACTTTGCTAAATGACCAATATGCTTTTGTCACATTGATCTGATCATTGTTCCTTGACTATACACATTCCTTCTTCCAAGTCTTTTTTTCTGCTATCTTGATTGCTGTCCCTATTATTTTCCTTTATCTTAAGTTCTACCACATCTTAAAGGCCCAGCTCAAGTCCCGTCTCATCCATGAAACCTCCAACCATCCTAGGCCTTGTTGATTCTTCCATCTTCTTAACCCCTGAAGCCCAACACAGCATCTTGCACGTAGTGGGCAATCAGTCAGTGTTTGTTCAATATGAGGATGATCATTGGATTACATATATTTAAAGCTAGAAGAAACCTTAATCCTCACTTAGTCCAGACCTTTCATTTTACAGATGAGAACACTGATTCCTACAAGTTAACGTGAGCTCAAGGTCAGGAAGAAAATAGCAGAGATCATATTTGAACTCAGATCCCCTCACTCCAGATACATAAGTCTTTCCAATGAACAATATTATAGGTTACTTTTTTAAGTTAAAAAAAATTATTGATAGGGGTGGCTAGGTGGTGCAGTGAATAGAGTACCTTCCCGGGAGTTAGGAGGACCTGGTTTCAAATCTGACCTCAGACACTTGACAGTTCCTAGCTGTGTGACCCTAGGAAAGTCACTTAACCTCGATTGCCTCACCAAAAAAAAAAATTGATATCATTTGTTTTTACATCCCTTACATTCCCCATATATTCTTCCCCCTCACCTTCCAGTGAGCTATCTCTTACAACAAAGAATGAAAAAGAAAAAAAACTGCTCAGCAAAACTGACCAATGGCATTATATGCAAAGTTCCACACTGATTATCTACCCCCTCCCCCTACTCTACAAAGAAGGAAAGGAGGTGCCTTCTCATGTCTTTTCTTTGGGGCAGAGTTAGCCATTCTAATTTCACATTGTTCAGTTTCATTCGTTTTATGGTGGCAGTTCTTTCCATTTACGTTGTTGTAGTCATTTTGTATATTGTTTTCCTTGTTCTGCTTATTTCACTTTGTATTGTTTCGCACGTTCTCTCATATTTCTCCCTGTTCACCATATCCAACATTTCTTAAAGGATAAGAATGTTTCCTTATATTCATGTACCATAACTTGTTTACTGATTTCCCAGTAGGTGTATACTTTGTTCCCACTTCTTTGCCACTACAAAAGTGCTGCCATCAATATTTGGGTGTATATAGGGCCATTTCATTAATCTTTGACCTCACTGGGGTATATGCCTAGCAGTGGAGTCTCTTGGACAAAGGGTATTGGCATTTACTCACCTTCTTAGCATAATTCCAAATTCCAGTGGCTTTCCAAAATAGTTATTCTAATTTGTAACTCTATCAACAATGCATTAGCGTGGGTCACTCTTAGCAATGATGAAAACAGCAACAATAAGAGCTAGCATTTATGTAGTGCTATAAGGTTTGCAAAGTATTTTATATAGTAATATACGATCTCATTTGATCCTCACAACAGGAAATGCTATTATTATCCCAATTTTAGAGTTGAAGAAACTGAGGCAAAGAGAAGTGACATACCCAGGGTCACACAGCTAGTATCTGAGGCAGGATTTGACCTCATCTTCTTTACTCCAAGTCCAACACTCTTATGTACTGTGCCACCTAGCTGCTTTGCAATCTTTGAAGTAAGTCAGGGAAAGTATTCTTCTCTTTATTTTATCTAAAGATAATACAAAATCCAAAGAGATGAAAATCCATAGCTCATACACAAAGGTCTACTGAGTGCTACTGCTAAATCCACAAGGCAAATCCCAGTTACACTGAAGTGGTGTACATCTCTATTGTTACCATTATGCCTACAGATTAACTCTTTACTTGATTTTACAGATCTAATCAGGTGCCTGTAGAAGTTACTTGTGACCTTATTGTAGGGTGTGATGGAGCCTATTCAACAGTCAGAACACAGTTCATGAAGCGGGCTCGCTTCAACTACAGTCAACAGTATATTCCTCATGGATACATGGAACTGACTATTCCACCTAAGAATGGAGAGGTAAGGAAATCTCCAATTTTTTTCCCTCATTAACATTTCTTCTCTATCTTTTTTTAGTTACCTTTTATAAAAGAAGTATTGTAGAGTGGTATGTATTACTTTAAGAAAGCATGGCCACTGCTCCATGAAAGAATGCCAAGTCAAAGTCCTGGCTAGTTTAAATATTAAAAATATTTTAAAAAGTCAGTAGCGAGTTTGGGTTTAGTACAAGGATGCTTCTCTTCTCTTCTCACTTTTGGCTTAAGGAAATATTTTTCCTTACAAGGAAAACAATATACAAAATGATTACAACAGTATAAATGGAAATATTTTTAGCATACAGGGCAAGGACTTTTATGTTGTCATAAGCAAATGAAACCAGGAAGTTATAATGAAATGCCTTGTCAACAGACACAACTGGAATATTGGTTCCTAAGTCAGAACTAGCAAATAGCATTGATAAAAATTTGTATTTTACTGGAAACATGATCTCTTAACTGTCATCCAGTCAGACATTTGTTAGATCACAGGACTGTAGACTTAAAACTAGATGGGACTTTGGAGTTTATCTAATCCAATGTCCTCACTTTTCAGAGAAGGAAACTGGTTTCCCAAAATAAAATAAGTTGCCCAAAATCTTATGGCTGATATTTAAATCCAAGTCCTTTGACCAGATCTATTGATATTTGTACTATGCTGTGAAGGGATGATACTACTATATATCAGCCAACAACCTTAGATAGTTACATCCAGAGCCAGAACAAATTATCCATGCATTTTGAACAAGTTTGGAAAATTGTGTCCTGCTATGTTTGTGTGATATTGTCCAGTCAGAGGCTTTGAGTCTTCACTGTAACACATGCCTTGATCTATCCAGGGTTCATCTTCCTTGGAAGTCTTCAAACAGAGACTGGATGTCCACCTGTTAGATACATTATATTAAGAAGTCCTTTAGCACTTCCCATCAACTGTCAACCAGTAGACATGATTAGCTCAAAGCAAAAGGATTTGCTAAAATGGTAGAATAAGAACAGTAGCTTTGAAACACTCCTCCTTATAAGCCTAGGGCACACACTCACAACATCAGTGAGAAGAGTTCATGCAAATTCAGAGTATAATTGGAGTGAAATTGCATATAAGAAATAAATATGCCAAGGCAATATATCATTCCAGTACCACAAGGACAATGTACTTTGGGTCCTATTAAAGACTGTAAGAAGCTCTCTGATGGGCCCAGTGGACAGATAGTCAAGTCATTCTGTTTGAGAAATGACACTATTATAGTTACATTATCAAGGAAATATTTATGCCATATGCAGAATGAGTTTAATAGAGGTGTTTGATTAATGTTTTAGTAAACATCTGTGAGTTTTCCCCCTACAGTATGCCATGGAACCTAATTATCTACACATTTGGCCAAGAAACACTTTCATGATGATTGCTCTTCCTAACCAGGTAAAGTGTATTGCACCATGAATCACATTTGTGTATGTATTGTTCATTTGTTTCTTTACTTGCTACTGTATATGGTTAATATTTTTAAGCTTTTACTTATTTAATGAATATTTTCAAAAAATGGGCCCTGTAAGGAAAAATTTGAAGGAATCAGGATTTGTTCATATGGAAGATTTTCTTTCAATATTTTTCTGAGTGGAGTCTTTTAAAGGAGGTCAGGGAATCTAAGAAGTAGTGGTTAGGAGAAAGACCATTTCAGACATCAAGGACTGCTGGCACATATGTGTTGTCCTATTTGCTTAATAAATGTTTCTCAAAATTAATTGAATACTTATGAGGATATTTGACTTCTATGTAATATATGAAAATGAATTGATCTATGGTCTTGAGTGGTTGTTTATGGCATTGCCAAAGAAGGCTGGGGAATTTCTTCTACTTGTCATTACTTTTCTTCTTTCTTTTACCTGCTATAATTTAACTCAGCAACTGGAGAAACATATCTTAAGTGTTTGCTATGTGCAAGGCACTATGCTAGGTACAGGAAAAATTTTAAAAATCATAATAACTGATATTCATATAAGTTTCATAAACCATATTTCATTTAGTCTATACAATTATCCTATGAATTAATAGTAGCATTAAAATTTTACAGAGGAGGAAACTGAGGCTCATAAAGGTTAGGTGACTTGCACATAGTTACACAACTAGTAAGTATCAGGGATAAGTTTTAAATCTAGGTTTCTACTGACTCCAAATATACCATCTTTTCCACTATACAAACTACCTCCCCTGCCATGTGACCATTTCTATTCCTTGTTAATCCCTTCCTGGATCACTGCCTTGTCATGGCAGAGGGGCTTGTGTAGCTCAAGGAAACTATGAGCTACGCAGTACAGAATTACCCCAGATAGACATAGTGGAGAGTTCTGACAAGAGGTGATCCACAGGGGGAGTAAATGGCAACTCACTCAATGTCTCTGCCAGGAAAACCCCGTGGACAGTACTAAAATGATAAAACAAATATTGGAAGATGAGTCCTTCGGATTGGAAGGTGTCTAATGTGCTACTGGGGAAGAGCAGAGGACGACTACAAGTAGCTCCAGTACTAATGAAGTGTCTGGGCCAAAGCCGAAAGGAAGCTCAGCTGTGGATACATCTGGTGACAAAGGAAAGTCCAATACTATAAAGGTCACTATTGCATAGGAACCTGGACTGTAAGATCTGTGAACCTGTGGTCAAACAGGAGATGGAAAGATTAAATATTAACATCTTAAGTGTCAGTGAACTTAAATGGATAAGAATGAATAAATTTAATTTAGGTAATCATTACTTATACTACTATGGACAAGAATCCCTTAGAAGAAGTAGAGTAGCCCTCATAGTCAATAAAAGAGTCATAAAAGCAGTACCAGGGTATAATCTCAAAAATAACAATGAAATCTGTTTGAATCCAAGACAAGCCATTCACTATCACAGTAATGCAAGTCTGTGCTCAGCCACTGATGCCGAAGAGGCCAAAGTTGGTCAATTCTATAGAAACCTACAACATCGTATAGAAATAACACCAAAAAAAGATGTCATTCATCATAGGAGATTGGAATGCTAAAGTAAGAAATAAAAATATAATTGGAATAACAGGCAAGTTTGGCCTTGGAGTACAAAATGAAACAGGGCAGACACTAACAGAGTTTTGTTAAGTTAACTCACTGATCAAAATGAAAACTCTTTTCAAAACCTCAGAAGGTGACCCTAAACATGGATATCACCAGGTGGTCAATATAGAAATTAAATTGATTGTATGCTGCAAAGTATACAATCAGAGCAAGACCTGGAGCTGACTGTGGCTCAGATCATGGGCTTATTGTAAAATTCAGATTTAAATTGAAGAAAGTATAGAAAACCATCAGACTGTATAAATATGACCTGAATTACATCCCTTATCAATATGAAGTAGAGGTGATGAATAGATTATAAGGGATTAGATGTGGTGATAGATAGAGTGCCTGAAGAACTATGGACAGAGGTTTGCAATATTGTACAGGAGGCAGCAACAAAAAACATTCCAAAAAAAAAGAACAGCCAGAAAGTAGAATGACTGTCTGATGAGGCTTTACAAATAGCTGAGGAAAGAAGGAAAGCAAGAAAAGGAGAAAGGGAAATATATACTCAAATGAATGCAGAATTCCAGAGAATAGCAAGGAGAAATAAGAAGATTTTCTTAAATGAGCAATGCAAAGAGGTAGAAGAAAACAATAGAATGGAAAGACAAGAGATCTCTTCAAGAAAATTAGAGATATCAAGGGAACATTTCATGGAAAAATGAGCATGATAAATGACAAAAATAGTAGGGACTTAACAGAAGCAGAAGAGATTAAGAAGAGGTGGCAAGAATACACAAAGGAACCATACAAGAACACTGATAACCACACTGCTCTAGAGTCAGACATCCTAGAAAATGAAGTTAAGTGGGCCTTAGGAAACATTACTAAAAATAAGGCTAGTGAAGGTGATAGAAATCCCGCTGAGATATTTAAAATCCTAAAAGATGAGACTGTTAAAGAGCTGAACTCAATATGCCAGCAAATTTGGAAAACTCAACAGTGGCTACTGGATTGGAAAATGTCAGTTTTACATCCCAATCCTAAAGAAAAGCAATGCCAAGGAATGTTCAAATTACCAAAAAAAAAAAAAGCACTCATTTCACACTCCAGCAAATTAAAAAGGCAAGCTAGGCTTCAGCAGTATGTGAACTGAGAATTACCCAGAACAGCAGGCTGGTTTTCAAAGAGGCAGAGGAACTAGAGACCAAATTGCCAACATTTGCTAGAATATGGAGAAAGCAAAGGAGTTCCAGAAAAACATCTCCTTCTACTTCATTGACTGCACTAAAGCCTTTGACTGTGTGGATCACAAAAAATGCAGCAAGTCCTCAAAGAGATGGAAGTACCAGATCATCTTGTTTGTCTCTTGAGGAAACTGTATGCAGGCCAAGAAGTAGCAGTTCGAACCAAACATGTGACTACTGATTGATTTAAGATTGGAAATGGAGTACAACAAGGCTATATGTTGTCACCTTATTTATTTAACTTATATGCAGAGTACATCATACGAAATGCCAGGCTGGATGGATCAAAAGCCAAAATTAAGGTTGCTCAGAGAAATATCAACAATCTCAGATATGTAGACGATATCACTCTGATGGCAGAAAGTGAAGAGGAATTAAGAAACCTCTTTGATGGGAGTGAAATAAGAGAAGGTAAAGGCTGGTCTGAACCTTAACATAAAAAAAAGTGTCTTAATAAATGGTCCCATTACTTCCTGGCAAATAAAGGGAGAAGAAATGGAAGTAGTGTCAGATTTTATATTCTTAGGCTTAGAGATCACTGAAGATGGACACTGCAGCCATGAAATTAAAAGACTCTTGCTCCTTGAAAGGAAAACTATGGCAAATATGAACAGCATACTAAAAAGCAGAGACATCACTTTGCCAACAAAGGTCCGTATAGTCAAGGCTGTGGTTTTCCCAGTAGCAATGTATGGCTGTGAGAGATGGACTATAAGGAAAACTGAGCACTGCAGAATTGATGCTTTTGAATTGTGGTACAGGAGAAGACTTTTGAGAGTCCCTTGGACATCAAGAAGATCAAATCAGTCAATACTTAAAGCAAATTCAGACTACTCACTGGAAGGTCAAATATTGAAGCTGAAGCTTAAATACTTTGGCTAACATGAGAAATGAAAGTCATTGGAAAAGACTGATGTTGGGAAAGATTGACAGCAAAAAGAAAAGGAGATGGCAGAGGATGAGATGGAGAGATAGTATCATGGAAGCAATGAACATAAACTTGTACAAACTTCAAGAGATAGAGGAGGATAGAAGGGCATGGAGTGCTATGTATAGTTTATTTAGGGATCATGAAGATTTGGACATGATTGAATGACTGGATATGTATATACATACATACATACATACATAACACATATGCATATATGTATATATGTGTATATGTGTGTATTTCTTGTTAATGTCCCCAGGAAAGATAATGGAGAAAGAATAAAGGAGATGCTTAAGTCAGACCAAGACTGTTACTTAGCATTCTAGATAGTCAAGTGCATTCTTGGGAAAAAACTAATGAGCTTTCACAGTTTTGAGTTAAAAGACAGAATATTTAGCCCAGTCTGGGCCTGTGGAAACAGTCCTGGGGCTTCCTATATACTTTTGGTATAAGAGTGAGGGTAAAGGGGTGAGATTTCCCTCCTTCATTTATATATGTATTAGGCTTCAAACCATACATCTAGGATTCCTCTCTGACACTAAAACACCTAGCCAAAAGTATTGTGACTTGTTGCTATCTCTTCAATGGCTACATTTTCCAGGTCCCTGATTCCTTTGATATGTGAGGTGCCTTTTTTCTTTTCACAGAACAAATCGTTTACTTGTACTTTGTTCATGCCCTTTGAAGATTTTGAAAAGCTCACCACAGGTAGTGATGTGCTGGATTTCTTCCAGAAGTACTTCCCAGATTCCATCCCCCTAATGGGAGAGTAAGTTTCATTATCCACAATTGTACTGTTTGGTTCATGAACTTGAGTTGTATAAAAACAAGCAAGGGATTTTAAACTCTTCTCTTTAATTTAGATTAGTTATACAATCACCAGTATCTGAACCTGCATTAGAGCATAAAATGTGAGCAGACTTTTTCTTTTGATGAGAAATTCTGCATAATTCCCAGACTCTTCCCCCAATCCTATCCCCCCAAAAAAAATTCTCTAGGAAAGGTTTTTGCATGTGCTTTTTTGGTGGAATATGATGATGACGATGTTAAGATCCTAGGATCACCAATTTGAACTGGAAGCTTCCAGAGAAGTTATCTAGATCAATTTTCTCATTTTATAAATGAGAAAACTGAGATCCAGAAGGGTGAACTGACTTGCCCAAGGTCACATAGGTAGCAAGTAGCAGAATCAGAATTTGAATTCAGATCCTCTGACTCTTAATTCAGTGCTTCTTCCAAGATACTGCCTACCCTAAGTTTAGAAGGGCTAGAAGGAATCTTAGATATCATCTAATCCAGTACCCTCATTTTATAAATGAGGAACTCCTTAATTCCAGAAAAGTCAAGGGATTTGCCCAAAGGCTTTTCTGCATTTTGTTAGTTTATATTAGATCCTGATTCCAAGTCTAGTGGTCTTTCTACTGCTAACTCATCTTTCTTCAGACAAGAAACAAGTGCTTGGAACTGTGTGTGTGTGTGTGTGTGTGTGTGTGTGTGTGTGTGTGTGTGTGTGTATGCATGTATTGTATGTGTGAGACACAAAGAAAGAGGGACAGAGACAGAAAGAAACAGAAGAGAGGAGAAGGGTTTTACCTCTGAGATTGAGATAATCTTTGAGATTTAAGAGATTGATTACCTCTTGGCTTTGAGGGTTGAGAAGCAATTGTTTCTTATTGTCTGTTAGTATAGCTCAATCCTGGGCACATTGTTGTTGTTGTTGCTGTGTTTGTCCTTCATTCTAGAAGAGGACCATAACATCCGGGGGATAATGACATGACTTGGAATTGACTTTGATTTGAGGGAGGGAGGGCTGTGCAAGGTCACCAGCCTCACTTTCTCCTCCAGAGCTATCTGGGTCCAGTGGCCAGATACTCATCGGGATGATTGGAGATAGTCCAGGATGCAATGGGAGACACTGGCGCTTTTAAACTAAGGTGTTTTCGGGTTCCCCCTTTGAGTGTGACAAGGCCCATTCAGTGAATAGCCGTATTTAAGAAGTGAATCAAGGGATGGCCCCTTTAATTTAAAAAAAAAAATTAAACTGCACTGGGAAGACCCTCAGGGTTGTTGGCCAAAAGAGAAACAGTTACTGTTTGGATTCACTCTGACCAAGTGCTTAGTGAATACTTATTGATTGAATACAATGTATATCAAATTCTTGAAGGATCTGAAATTGCTAATGATGTTTGGAGAATTTCATTTGAAATTGTTGAAACTTAACCATTATCATAGACATTGATAAAATCACCACATGTGCAATCAAGGTGGCTGGATTTTAGTTAGGTGATTTTAGGCAAATCACCTAATCTCTCTGAACCTCAGTTTCTTCATTTGTAAAATGTAGGTAATAATATGTGCACTATGTCCTTAACAGACTTGTTATAAACCACGTTCTTTGTAAGCCTCAAAGCACTCTAGAAATGTGAGTTACTGCTCTTCTTTAGTGGAAATACCTAGATTGAAATACCAGATAGTTAGACTGAACTTCCCAAAACATATTAATGAATTTGAAAATTGCCTAACAGGGGAATAACTAGAACTTAATTTGGTTACTTAACAACAGCCTAAATATATTTGCATTGTAACAGGCATGGTAAATGATTGTTTTGTAATTAGAAACATAGACCCACAGGATACCAGAGATGTGACAAAGTCTTAGGGTTACACATAGAGAAGGAAGTTTCACCAGGGTATAAACTCTGATGCTTTAGGCTAATCCATATATGTTGTGATTTTTGCCCCCTGGAAGGGAAGCGCTGAAGCGAGATTACTTTCTGCTGCCAGCCCAGCCTATGATAGCTGTCAAGTGCTCTGCATTCCACATTGGTTCCCAGTGTGTACTCATGGGAGATGCGGCACATGCAATTGTGCCCTTTTTTGGACAAGGCATGAATGCGGTGAGTTCCCTTTGCTAAGCAAGTAACTGAAGGCATCATCTCAAGTGAACTATCTCGGTTACCTGAGGTCAAAGGCTGTTCTCACATAATCCCCAAGAACTGATTAATTAGTAAAAGAATCACTCAAAGGCCATTTGGCAGATCAGGCCAGGCAATTAAGTGAAAACAGTTGAATTGATAGCCCTATGCAGATATGGCTAAGAGGTTTAGGGTAGGGGAATCACAATATAGTTTTTGGTTTAATCAGATAAATGAATGCATGTATTAGAATTTTAAAACTGATCTTTTTAGGAGCTCAAGGCCACATATGTGTCTATGCATATATGCATAGATACATAGATATAACACATGCATTACATATATTCACATGTGTATATACATGTGTGTGCATTTACATATATTTTTATAGGATCCATGTCCTGTATGGCAAACCTAAGAAAAGAAGTGACTTCCTGTTTGTCAGGGTTAAATAAAAGTATTAAACACAGTTAAAACTTAAATAAATTATGCCTCCTATGAAAATTCAGTATTCTTGTTGAGAAATGGTTTTCTGGAAGGAAAGTAAAGCATTCAATATCTTCAAGATGGTCAATGAATGGATAAAAAATAAATGATAAAAGGGAACACAAGTGAAATCACGATAGCTTCCCAAAAATAGCTTCTATAGAAAAACCAAGAAAAAAAAGGGAGAGAAGATGGAACCTAAATCATGAATTCACCAAGAAGGATTTCAAACAGGGGCAAAGATAAAATGCTTAAAAGGAAAGTGTTTGATATATATTTGGTTGGTATCTATATAGTTGTATTTATTATCTGTTGTGTGTATTAAATATGCTACCCTGCTTGGGTGCGTGGTATTCTTTCTGGAAGCTAGGGACTATAGCACCTAAGAATGGTCTACAAATATTGGACAAAATCATATTGAGGCAGTGTGATATAATGGAAAGAACTTGGAGTCAGGAAACCAGGGTTCAGACCCTGCCTCTGAGACTTACTAGCCATGTGGTCAGTGGGCAAGTCACTTAATGCCTCTGAACCTCAGTTTTTTCATTGTAATACAGGAGGAATCATGTTCGTATGACTTACCTTACTTGTTTGTCATGAGAAAAATGCTTTGTGAGCCTTAAGTCCCTTTATGAATGTGATGTTATTTATAATAATTAAGACTGCTGAAAATAATCATGCTTTGCCCCAATGCACCTAAAATCATGACGTGTTCTCTTTATAAATATTAACCAGGGAGGATTCTGGGAAGATGACAGAGTTAGGTCAGAAAACTTTTGACTCTCCAAATTTCCTCCACAAAAAAAAGACAGAACATTGTCTCAGAGCAGAAATAAACACAGGGTAAAGCAATTTGACAATTAAATAAAGACAATTTGAGAAGACCTCAGGAAAGGGGAGGGGGAAGGTTTGGCCTGAGTGAAGTGCAAACTCCTACAGGCCAACTCTGCCAAATCAACAGACAACAAGCCCTGGGGGCAGCTGGGTTGGGAGGCAGCCTCAGCCTTAGAAACTTCCATCTCTTGGACAGTGTAGGGGTCAGAAGGCTGAGTAGGAGAAGATTAAAGGACCTGTCACTGTTGAGGGATGCCAAGCACAGCTGTGCTGACCAGAGGTGTCCTGGGCTGTGGCTGCAGGAAGAAGGAGCTAGCACATACCTGGTGAGTGCAGTAACAAGGGGCAGGGACTCTGTTGGTTGTGGGTGCTTGCAGGAGAGTAGAGTCCCTGGTTTCAGTTCCAGGGCATAGAGGACAGCTGAAGTTTGTAGCCACTAGAGGGACCACAGGGAGCAAGATCATCTGTGGGACAGTGTGGCTGGCGGCCCTAGCTGTGGCTTGGAAGTGGAGAGGAGAGCCTAAAGCTGGGCCCCAAGACAGACCGTGGAAGATAACAGTAAAGACCTGAGACTTAGGGCATCATTCCCCATACCTCAGGACTACAACTTGATTATACTAATAGCTGCTAAAAACAAAATACAATAAAAAATAAATAAAAATAAGTAAGCAAAGGACAAAGAAATCAACTGTGGTTACTATGGGGATAGAGAAGATCTGGGTTCATATTCAGAGAAAATAATGGAGCTAAAAAAAAAAAGCCACTCCTTTTTTAGTGAGAAACATCAAATGGTCCCAGGTGCAAAAAGAGTTCTTGGAAGAACTCAAAAAGAGTTTGGTTTTTTTTTGCTTTTAGGCAATTGGGGGTTAAGTGACTTGCCCAGGGTCACATAGCTAGTGTCAAGTGTTTGGTCTGAGGCTACATTTGAACTCAACTACTTCTGACTTTCAGAGCCAGTGCTCTATCCCCTGCGTCACCTAGCTGCCCCTCAAAAAAAATGTTAAAACTCAAATAAGAGAGATTGAGGAAAAAATTAGAAAAAAAATAAGAGCAATCCAAGAAAAGAAAATTATAAAAAGAAAGCGAACCAACTGGAAATAGAGAATAAACAATTAAGAAAGAAAATAATTCCTTGTAAACTAGAATTGGGCAAGGGGAAGCTAATGACATTCCAAGACACCAAGAAATCATAAAACAAAACCCAAAGAATGAAAAAATAGATGAGAAAGTGAAACATCTCATCAGAAAAACAACTAATCTAGAGAACAAATCAAGGAGAAATAATATAAGAATAGTCAGACTACCTGAAACATACATATATATACATATATACTCATACACATATATATGTAAGACCACACTATGCTTATTTCCTCCTATAATCTGTTTCTCTGAAGATGGATAGCATCTTCCTTCCTAAGTCTAAGTATTTCCATGTTTTTCCAAATCAACTAGCTCACCATTTCCTTACACCACCAATATTCCAATCCAATCCCGTTCTATCTGAGAGATTTTTTATGAAGGTTTTTCCCCCCCAATTTTCTGCATTCCTTCTATTCTTGGCAAGTAGGTTTTATTTAAACAAGAAATTTGAAATTTGAAATAATCAAAATTATCCTTTTTACATTTCAACAATGCTCTCAATTTATAATATAGTTTAAGGTCTGATACTACTGAATCTACTTCTTTTATATCCTTTTCCCCTGATTTCTTTGAAGTTCCTGACCTTTTGTTCTTCCGAATGAATTTTGTTTTAATTTTTTCCAACTTAGTAAAATTTTTTTTGTAATTTAATTGGGATGATATTGAAAAAATAGATTAGGTAGGGACGTGCTGAAGCCAGCTCTAACCAGCTCTCTTGGGAGAGCCAATTGTTAAGTGTTCAGTGTAACAATTTGCACAATAGACATAAGGCTACAAAAAAGGGCTTGATAAAATAATGGATAAAATGTTAATAAGGCAGGTTAAACTTCAAGTTTATTTATTTTTTTCTGGAGAACTGGATGTTAAGCATTTACCAGCAAATCTCAGCTAAGTGGAACAGTGTGTAGATTCCTGGGCCTGAAATCAGGAAGACTCATCTTCCTGAGTTCAAACCTTGCCTCAGACACTTAATAGTTGTGTGACCCTAGGCAAGTCACTTAACCTGTTTGCCTCACTTTCTTCATTTGGAAAATGACCTGGAAAAGGAAATGGCAAACCACTACAGTATCTTTGCCAAGAAAACCTCAGATGAGGTCACAAAGAGTCAAACATAACTGAACAACAAAGCAGCTATTAAATGTCTGAGGCAAAATTTGATCATCCTTTTTCCAAGTTCAGGGCCTTACCTACTATACCTATCTCTTATTTAATGCTTGAATAGTCTGCATTAAAAAACAACAGCAACAACAGAGCAAGATGAATAAGGGCTCAATTATTCTTCCTTGACTGAGGAAAGTTTTATGTAATTTAAATTCATTTGTTAAAGAGGGTATGCATATTTAAGAACCTGGTAGACTCATTATTGCCAGTTTACTATCTTGGATTTATCTCTTTTCAGGGCTTTGAAGACTGTTTGGTATTTGATGAGTTAATGGATAAATTCTGTAATGACTTAAGTAAGTAAAATTCCTTTTGGATAAGTTGGCAAAAGGTTACTTAAAACTAGAAATAATACTGATAGCTTTGGTGTGCCTGGCTTCCTCCTGTGGCATTTATTTCCTATGAAAGCCAGCTAGCTACTCAGTTAACAGAACATTAAGACCTCTAGGTAGAAGAATAGTCAGTCGAACCCATAGCTCTGTCTTTTGCTTTGTTTAGCTCTCTCAAATTCTGACTTTGTCTACCACTATGCGGGTGTTCCTGGTTGGCAAAATTTAGAGATGGTGGGTTTCTTGGGTCTGCTAAACATATCACTTCTACTTTCTTTTTCTAGTAGATTGATAATTAGGGTTAAATCATAGAATGTAGATTTCATACAAATATAAGGAAATTTGACCATTTTTATCCAATGATACCTACTAAAAGTGTATAAGCAAGTTATGGACAAGTGAAATCCATGGGTCACCTCCAAACCTCGTTTAGCTATCAGTTTTCTCTCTTTTTTTTTTAATATAAATTTATTTTTAGTTTTCAACATTCACTCCCACAAGTTTTTGAATTCCAAATTTTCACCCCATCTCCCCCCTCCCCCCACCCCAGGATGCATGCATTCTGAATATCCCTTCCCCTAGTCTGTCCTCTCTTCTGTCTCTCTTCCTTCTCTTCTATCCCCTTCCCCTTCTATTTTCCTGTAGGGCAGGATAGACTTCTGTACCACATTTACTGTATTTCTTATTTCCCAATAGCATGTGAAACATTTTTTTAACAATGTTTCAAACTTTAGGGTTTCAAATTTTCTCTCTTCCTCCCTCCCCACCCACCCTCATTGAAAAAGCAAGCAACTCAATATAGGTTGTACATGTGCAGTTATGCAAAACACGTCCATAGTAGACATGTTGTGAAAAACTAACTCTATTTCCCTTAATCCTATCCTGCTCTCCCATTTATTCTATTCTTTCTTTTGACCCTGTCCCTCTTCAGAAGTATTTACTTCTGATTACCCCCTTTCCCAATCTGCCCTCCTCTCTATCATCCCCCTGCTCTCTTGTCCCCTTCTCCCCCTATTTTCCTGTAGGGTAAGACAGATTTCCATACCCAATTGAATGTGTATGTTATTCCCTCCTTAAGCCAAATCCTATGAGAATAAGATTCACTCATTCCCTCTCACCTTCCCCTGTTTCCCCTCCACTGTAAGAGACTTTTCTGTTTTTTTTTGTGAGATAATTTACCCCATTCTACCTCTCCCTTTCTTCTTCTCTGAGTATAATCCCCTCTCATCCCTTAATTTTATTCTCCAGATATGACCCCTTAATCTTCAACTCACCCTGTGCCCTCTATCTATCTATCTACATATACATACATATAATTTTTTCCTCCAACTACCCTAATACTGACAAAGGTCTCATGAGTTATAAATATCATCTTTCCATGCAGGAATGTAAACAGTTCAATCTTAATAAGTCTCTTATGATTTCTCTTTCCTGTTTACCTCTTCATGTTCCACTTGAGTCCTGTATTTGAAAGTCAAATTTTCTATTCAGCTCTGGTCTTTTCATCAGAATGCTTGAAAGTCCTCTATTTCACTGAATGACCATTTTTTCCCCTGAAGGATTATACTCAGTTTTGCTGGGTAGGTGATTCTTGGTTGTAATCCTATCTCCTTTGCCCCTGGAATATTATATTCCATGCCCTGGTCCTTTAATGTAGAAGCTGCTAAATCTTGTGTTATCCTGATTGTGTTTCCACAGTACTTGAATGTTTCCTTCTGGCAGCTTGTAATATTTTCTCCTTGACCTGGGAACTCTGGAATTTGGCTATAATATTCCTAGGAGTTTTCCTTTGGGGATCTCTTTCAGGAGGAGATCTGTGGATTCTTTCAATTTCTATTTTGCCCTCTGGTTCTAAATATCAGGGCAGTTTTCCTTGATAATTTCTTGAAAGATGATGTCTAGGCTCTTTTTTTGATCATGGCTTTCAGATAGTCCAATAATTTTTAAATTCTCTCTCCTGGATCTATTTTCCAGGTCAGTTGTTTTTCCAATGAGATATTTCACATTGTTTTCTAATTTTTCATTCTTTTGGATTTGTTCTACTGTGTCTTGATTTCTCATAAAGTCACTATCTTCCAATTGCTCTATTCTAATTTTTAAGGAAGTATTTTCTTCAGTAATCTTTTGGACTTCCTTTTCCATTTGGCCAATTTTCTTTTTAGGGCATTTTCTCCTCATTGGCTTTTTGGACCTCTTTTGCCATTTGGGTTAGGCTATTTTTTAAGGTGTTATTTTCTTCAGTATTTTTTTGGGTCTCCTTTAGCAAGCTGTTGACTTTTTTTTGATTTTCTTGCATCACTCTCAGTTTTTCCTCTACTTCCCTTACTTGCTTCTCAAAATCCCTTTTGAGCTCTTCCAAGGCCTGGGACTGATTCATATTTTTCTTGGAGGCTTTGGATGTAGGAGCTTTGACTTTGTTGTCTTCTTCTGGTTGTATATTTTGATCTTCTTTTTCACCAAAGTAAAAATATAGTCTGACTCTTTTGCTGCTTGCTCATGATCCCAGCCAATTACTTGAGTTTTAAACTCTTTGTTAAGGTAAGAGTCTGCTTCCAATGTGGAGAATGTTGTCCCAAGCTTCAGGGGTTTGTATAGCTGTTTTCAGAGATACTTGTAGGGACCTGTAAATTTTCAGTTCTTCCAAGGTGGTATGATAAGGGGCGAGGTGTTTACTCCTTCCCTGGCCTGTGACCACAGGTATTCCTTTCTGTCCTGTAACTATGAGGAAGGGTTCCTTTCCACAGCCACTCTAAGCTCCACCATGCCAGCGCTCCTCCTCACCCCAGCACCTCCACCCAGAACTGTGACCCAGATCCAAACACGGGCAAAGCAAGAGATTCCTGCCTCAGCACTAGCAAAGAGATCCCTGCAATCCCTCTGTGATCAGCCACTGGATTCCCCTCAGTCTGTGGGCCGGAAGCTCGGGGAGCAGCTGCCCCCCCTCCCCCCGGGGCCACGCTCTTGGGGAATGGATCTGAAACCCCACCTTCCTGTCTCAGCACCAACAGAAACAGACTTTTCCCACTGACCTTCTAAGTTGTCTTTGGCATTCGTGGATTGAGGAGTCTGGAAACCTCCACAGCTGCCCGTGATTCAGTCCTCTGAGGCCTGCTCCAGGTTTGCTGCGGCTTGTGCGCCCACGCTGCGCTGCGCTGCACTGCCAGTCCGGCGCGATACACCTTTCTGATCAATCATCCAGGTTGTCTTGGGCTGGAAATTTGTTTCACCCTGTCTTTTTGTGGGTTCTGCTGCTTCAGAATTTGTTTAGAGCCATTTTTTATGAGTATTTGGAGGGGTTTGGAGGAGAGCTCAAGCAAGTCACTGCTTTCACTCTGCCATCTTGGCTCCACCCCCTGTCAGTTTTCTCTTCCTCTACCACCAGACTTTTATAAAAAAGTAATAATAATACAAAAAACTGATTAATGGAACTCACTACTGTTCCTGTCCCTACATAATAAAACACTATTCCACAGAGAAATGAACAAGAATTTAGATTTATTCTGTGTAGCGCCAGTGAATAAAACCAGAATTATTGAGAAATTTCAAGGAGACATATCTATGGCTCAGTTTGAACAAGAACTTTCTGACAATTAAAGGGTGTTTTTTTTGATAGAATGGGCTTGCCTTTAAGAATGGATTCCTCATTACCGGATGTGTTCTATTAGAAACTAGATGACTGACAAGGGTGTCAAGGGGTTTTGGTTAGTGGAAGCTAGACTAATGACCTTTAAGGTTCCTTCCAACCCTAGGATTCTATGATTCTGTGAAAAAAATATGAGGTGAAAATAATCTGTTTGTATCATGGATACAACTAGCCTCTTGCTACGTAACTAGATAGTGGGCTGGAAACTAAATGAGCAAAAAGATCTATTTACAGAATTCTGTAAGAGTGACTAAATGAGAAATTCTAGGGGTTGACCATGCTGAAACACTAAATACCTGAATTGACAGCTTTAGCAACTTTTTTCTATATAACCAGGCATATCTCCAAAGGAGAGAAGAGGGAGGCAAATTTTGGCTCACTATAAGGAAAAAAGTGATGAATGTGATTTGAAGGGTTCTGTTAAAAGGCCCCAGTACCCCCAAAGTATCCCCCTTGCTAGTGGTACTTAGAATGTCAGTATTATAGATTACAGTAGATTTGCATCATATATACATTTAACATAAAGAAATTCAACTAATATGTACTTTACAGAAAGAGAATATTAGTATATGTTACTATTCAATATTGTATATAGTATATAAAAACAGAGAGTGACACCATGGGGTGAGTCTTCTGAAGGCCAAGAAGGAGGCCTGTCCTATCCAAAGGACTCCCAGCCTTCCCAAATGAGTCCCTCTAATATTATTACAAAAATTATCAGTATCGTTATAAACATAGTTTAGACTTCACACTTGAAAACTTCTCCCTTAACCCGGTTTTCTCTACTATCCCTCTGTTCTAAAACACCTTGATACTTGGGATCCAGAGCCCATTCCTTTCCCCCATGATACCATCTCTGATTTGGGCGTCCCCATCTCTAGCACTCAAAACACCTGCTCAGCACTGGCCCAGAAAGCAGGCAATAGCTAGTCAGTGACCCCTTAGATGTTGGGAAATGCGGCACAGGAGAGCGAACATGGTTAAATCATAGGGAACATGGTTTGAATGTGTTTCGGAGATGGGAGTCATTTTCCCAAGGCCCAATTCTGACTGTTCTCCTGTTGCCTCTAGAATTAAATAAAAGAAAGGTCCTCAGCTTAGTTTTTGAATGCCTTCACATCCTGGCCCCAACCTATCTTTCTAAGCTCATTCGTTATTCCCTGTCTTGTAAACTCTACAGTTTAGCCAGATTGACCTATTGCTCCTCATAAATGCCATTCTGTCTCTGCAATTTTATAATTACTTTCCCCTGTGACTGAAATGTCTTCTGCTTCTGTCTCTGCTTCTTAGACACCTTTGTTGCCTTTAAACCTCTCCGTAAATGACATCTTCTACAAGAAGTTTTTTCTGATACCCACAGCTGCTGGTGCCCCTCCCCCCCATTAACTTGTATTTATTTTGTATGAGAGACAGTGTGCTAACCCCTGAGTTAGAAAGACCAGGGTTCAAGACCTATCTCTGACCCAATTGGCTTTATGACCCTGGGCAAATCACTTAACCTCTCAGCATTCATTATGGGCAACTCTCTAAGACTGAGACTCTCAAAAACTCTAAGACTCTCTGCAGAGAAGGCACTGACCTGAATTTAGTAAATGAGCTTCTTCACGTGGTTCCCTTCATAGACCAGGGAAATCACAGGCCTCATCATTATCCCCTATATTTTGTGTATGCTTATTTAAGTACATGTTGTCTCCTTTGATAGAATGTAAACTCCATGGGGGCAGGGACTGTTTCCTTTTCATCTTTGTATTCCAACCTCTTAGCAACAGGGTCTGAGCAATTATTAAATGTCTATTCTGTGTCAGACCCCATGTTAACCAAGGATCGAGATTCAAAGAAAATAAAAAACACAGCCCCTACTCTCAGAGTTCATAGTCTAAAGGGAGGTAATCAACTTTTTGTAGGCAAAGCAATTGCAGCCATTGAAGTATAAGACACCAAACTTTTGTGGAACAAGAAAGATGGTGATGATAAAGTGGTAAGTGATATCAGGGAAAGCTGTTAATCTTCATGCTAATTATAGATGCAGAATAACTACCAAAGAAGGAATAGGGAAAAAAAAAACAGAAAAATCTGGTTTAGCAGTTGAAAACTAGTATCAGTTGTAGTCTTTCATGTGAGCTGTTTACCATTGGTGGCTAATTACTATGGAACAGAATAGTAATTTTATATGCTATGTACTTGCAGTATACAGAGCCTACCATACTTCAAGGGACTCTTTTTGATGACACGATTGAATCATTTTATTTGTTTTCTAGGTGCTTGTCTTCCTGAATTCTCAAGATTTAGAATTCCAGATGATCATGCTATTTCAGATTTGTCTATGTACAATTACATAGAGGTAAGTGAGGAGGTTTGACTCCATCTTGACAGATTAGAGTTTTTTATTTCTAAAGAGTGACTTATCCCTCAGTTCTTTCCTTCTTCTTTTATTTATGGTATTGTTTTTCTCATTCCCTTTTTTGCCTTGGCACAATAGGTTTATAAGAAACATCTAGTAGAAGAGCACATCTAGAAAAAACCTCATTCCTCTGAACATTTCTGAGGGGATAATAATAATAATAATAATAATAATAATAATAATAATAATAATATTTATGTAGATTTAAAATTTGCAAAGGGTTTCAGATATTTCATCTCATTTAAGCCTCACAACCACCCCATGAGTGAAGTATTACAGGTATTCCTCCTTTTACAGAAGTAGAAAGTGAAGATCAGACTAAGTGACTTGCTCAAGGTCACACAGTTAGTAAGGGTCAAAAGCAAGATTTGAATTTAGGTCTTCCTAACTCCAAGTCAGGCACTTGGTCCACTGTGCTACCTACCTTCTGCTAAGCATGTCAAAGCTTCTTTAGCTATACTGATACTTTGTGGACTCTGGTCTAAGATCTGAATGGACAGTACAATACTGTGATGCTGCTTCAAAAAATAGATATAACCCTGATATGTTATCACAGACATATGTAGAAAACTTGTCTAATGTTTTCACTGTATGTAGCCAAATTTAGTCCTTAATCTTGTTTGGGGCTCCAAAGGCTAAGAAATGAGAAGAATGAAAATAAATGATTAGAAAATCGATACTGTGGAGAAAAGCTTCAAAAGTTCATTTAAAAAAGGTAATGAT
The DNA here is from genome assembly GCF_003287225.1 of Phascolarctos cinereus. Classification (NCBI taxonomy): domain Eukaryota; kingdom Metazoa; phylum Chordata; class Mammalia; order Diprotodontia; family Phascolarctidae; genus Phascolarctos; species Phascolarctos cinereus. The sequence goes on from NW_027555958.1 coordinate 345,235,693, forward strand.
GGAGTTCCCCCCCCCATCTCCTCTGGAGAAAGAAAAAGATGAAATGAGTTTAAAATGCAACAGAATAGATTTAAATAATATATAACTAAATTAAATCTGACAGGGATTTCCTAAATTCTTGCTTCACGTTCAAGACATCATGCTAGCTAGCTATTATGCATACAAAGAAAGATTACAATGAACATCCTCTGTTCAAGGAATTTCCAGTTTAATTTTGGGGTACATCAAGTACACAAATAATCAATATGAGTTTTGAAGCACACATTGTATGTGCCGCGCATTGTGTTAGGCAATGGGAACACAAGTACAAAGAGTAAAAAAATCCCCACTTGCTAGAAGCTTACATTCTATATAAGCATATAAAGAATAAAAGAAAATGAACACAAATCAATACAAAGTAGTTAGTTTGGGACTGGCATTTGGAGATCAGGAAAGGCTTCATGAAGAAGGTGGTCCTCATGGTAGGAATGCATTGCAGACATGTGAAATATCTAATACAAAGGCAGGGAGACAGGAGATGAAATGTTGGGTATGAAGAAATGGGAAGGCCAATTTGGTTTGATCGCAGAGTATGGGATGTGCAATGAAGTGCAGTGAAGCTGGAAAGATAGGTTGGAGCTAGGTCATGAAGGAATTTACAATTTTTAAAAAATTGTTTAAATTAATTTAAAAATTAAACCAAGATGTTTACATTTTATCCTAGAAACAAAAATGAGCCATTGGAGTTTATTGTGTAGAGGAATAACGTGGTTGGATCAGCACTCCAGGAAAGTCACTTTGGCAGCAGCATGTAGATGAATTAGGGTGGGGAGAGATCTGAGACAGGAGACACCAGTCAGGGTGCTGTTGTAATACTCTAGGCAAAAGGAGATGAGAGCCTGAAGTCAGGTGATATCTGGGCCCCATATGAAAGACTTTGTGGAGGTAGAAACAGTAAGATTTAACTACTGACTGGATATATGGAGAAGGGTGGAGAAGAGTGTCAATTAGCTTGATGTACCAGCCAATTGGAGGCATCTCGGTGGCTCAGTAGATAGAACGCTGGGCCTGGAGTCAGGAAGACCTGAGTTCAAATCCAGTCACAGATACTTATTAGCTATGTGACCATGGGCAAGTCACTTAACCTCTGTCTGCCTTAATCCACAGGAGATAGTAACAAACGACTCCAGTGTCTCAGCCAAGAAAACCCCGTGGACGATATGGTCCACAGGGTCACAAAGAGTTGACTATGACTGAACAACAACAAACATCTAGCCAATTGGTGCTCAGAGCTGAATTGCAAGGTTGTAGAAGACACTTACACAAGAGGTTTCCAAGGCTAGAGATGTTTATTGAAAGATAGAGAGGATCAGGTGGAAAGCAGCAGCCCTCTAGTCTATTCCCACCAATCTTGAAGTAGTAATCTTATTCATCATAGCTGGCTCTAAGCCTCAGCTTCCTGCACTGTGAATTATGCTGCAGAACCCACTGTGTCAAATGTTCATGGCAACAGGTAAGACTTCCCCAGGGTTGATCTGGCCCACAGCTCCCCTCAAAGGTTTTCATACTCTTATTGGAAATCTGGACGGACAAATATAGAGCTTTGAGAGATTTGAGGAGGGATAAAAAAGATTTAGGAAAGTGGCTTTGGTAAGTAGGAAAGTAAATCGATTGGGGTGGTGTAAAAGGACTGCCTTGCTGCAGTGAGAGTTCAGTTGAGATTATGAAACCTAAACTTGTAGCAGACCTAGTCAGTAGGCTTTATTGATATTAATCCATAGAAGACTATGTGCCCAGCAGATAATAGGCTTTTTTGTTTGGTTGGTTTTTTTGGCTAGACAATGGGGTTAAGTGACTTGCCCAGAGTCACACAGCTAGTAAGTGTTATGTGTCTGAGGTCAGATTTGAACTCAGGTCCTTCTGAATCCAGGGCCAGTGCTCTGTCCACTGCACCACCTAGCTGCCCCAGAGAATAGGCTCTTAATAAATACTTGTTGATTGACTGGCTGACTGACTGAAGTTTTTTATTGAGAGATGTTACACAATATTTTCCTTGTATTCTTTTCAAAAACAGGACAAACATAACATCTTGCACATAGTCTTTGGACTGCCTTTCAACTCTTTGGTTGCCTTAGGCAAACTGTGTGATGACATAAGTATTGATTTCCTACCAGGAAGCAAGATGAATGCTTCAAACCTTCTGCCACCCATATTCTTGCCAGTTCATGTTCAGTAAACCCTTTATGAAAGGACCAAATATTGACCCTTCAAAGGACCAAATACCGTACCATGAATGTCCATCCACTATGTTTGCATGGGCTAGTGGAAAGCGCTCTGGACCTGAAGTTTGGAGACAAGGCTGGTCCCAGGTCTTTACTCTGACTAGCTAGGTATGTGACCTTGGGCAAATCACTTAAGCCCTTCACATTTCAGTTTTCTCAACTGTAAAATGGGAGTGCTTATACTATCTAAGAGGGTAATTGTGGACCATGGAGCAGCTAGATGGCACAGTGAATGGAGTGGAGGCCTAGAGTCAGGAAGACTACTGTTCCTGAGTTCAAATCCAGATTCAGACACTTCCTAGCTGTGTGACCCTAGGCATGTCACTTAATCCTGTTTGTCTCAGTTTCCTCATCTGAAAGAAGTGGCAAAGCACTGTAGTATCTTTGCCAAGAAAATCTCAAATGAAGTCATGAAGAGCCAAACACCACTGAAAATGATTGAACAACAACAACAGAGGAGCATACTTTGTAAAGCCTAAAATGCTGTAGTATATGAATGTCAGCTCTTACAGCTGACCAGAGGGTACAATGAAAGCACCAGAGGGCATAATGGGAAGAGTGCTTCCCTTGGAGTCAGGAAGATCTGAGTTCAAATTCTACATTAGATACTTATTAGCTATGCGAGCCTGAGCAAGTCACTTAACCTCTGCCTTAACCTCAGTTTCATCACCTGTGAAATGGGAGTGATTTGTTGTTCAGTCGTTCAGTCATGTCCAACTCTCCGTGAGTTGACAATAGCATGCCACTGCTGTCCATTAGGGTTTTCTTGGCAAAGATACTGAAGTGGTTTGCAGTTTCCTTCTCCAGTGGATTAAGGCAAACAGGGGTTAAGTGACTTGCCCAGGGTCACACATCTAGTAAGTGTCTGAGTCTGCATTTGAACTCAGCTCTTCCTCACCCTAGGCACAGCAGTTTATCCACTGAGCCATCTAGCTGCCTATAGCGGTTGTAAAGATCAAATGAGATTAGATATGTGCACCATTTTGCAAACTTTAAAGTGCTATGTAAATGCTAGCTACAATTATGATTATTGTCTGTTTTGTTGAGATATATGTAGGTTGTTCTTGAATGTCCTTTCCATTGTGATCAAAGGGCAGGGACATCTGAACTGATGAATAGAGGATCCAACATGAAAAGGAACGGAGTTTTCAGCTGTGGTCAGAGGAAGAGAGACAAGATCTTGATCTGTTTTCCTTTTCTTCCACAAAGATTTCTCAAACCAATCCTGCTTGTTAGAGTCTCATGTTTTTCTTTACAGAATATCATTTTCTCATCAGATTATAGGATTTGGAGCTGCAAGGTAGATCAAAGATCATCTACTAAAATCTCCTCATTTTATCCATGAAGAAACTGAGACCCAGAAAGATGAAATACCTGGAGTGAGGTCACAATAGGGGGTCAGTGGCAGAGCCAGGCTTCCACCCCAGGTCTCTTACCTCCAAACCCAGTGTCCTTTGGCAACAATATTGCACCTTGAATCTCAAGCTAGCTTTACATCTAAGTTTGCTGAATTGTTGGAACAAAACATCTCCTAATGCTGGTAGTAATATCTTCAATGTATTGGTATTTAAGTGAGTATGACACGTCCAGTATCATGCTGCTTGGCAATTACGGCTCAGAATAATTTCTTTAGAACCAAGAGTAAGAAAGAGCAGGTAGTGGTGGTAAGAAGTGTCACAGAAGACTCTCACATTGGTTTCAGATGCGAGCACATGTCAATTCAAGATGGTTCATCTTCCAAAAGAACATCGAAAAATGTCTTCATGCAATTATGCCATCTACCTTTATTCCACTCTACACCATGGTAAGAGCTGATCTAGAGAACATTAGTCTGTATTAGTTTTTTTAAGGGAGAGAATACCTAAAGACATTCTTAATATTTGCTTAAGGTCACTTTTTCCAGAATAAGATACCATGAAGCAGTTCTACGATGGAACTGGCAGAAAAAGGTGAGAACAGCTTCTGATTTTCATTGTTCCAAACCAGCTTTATTGTTTCAGAGTCACCATGGCATGGTGGAATGCTAGACTGGGAATCAAGAAAACATAGATTCACTTCCCACCTCCAACTAACTTGGAATGTTGTGACCATGAGCAAGCCACTTAACTCTGATATACAGTTTTCTAAGGATATAGTTACAGTTGGATTGCTATATGCACAGAGAAGGAGCTCTCCACCAATGAAGTCACAGGGCCTTGCCACATAATGTATATTATTGCTCTATATATGCCTCTAACAATGTCTCTTGCCAAAGAATTAATAAGGGGAAGCATTAAAATTCTGATTCTTGGGCTTGCCCTCTTAAAATTGAATTGTATGCCTTGTAAATTAAAATGGCCTTGGCCATGAAGTTTCCTTGATTAATGGGACAAATCAGCTGATAAGAGAGATAGTTTGAGGGGAGAAGTAATGAAAGAAGACCACAGCACACTGAACTACACCTCTTTATTTTTGTAAGTTGAGCCAGCCCTGTGATTGGCATCATACAAGTATTTTTATTGGCTTAATGAGCTTAGCTATGGTTCAAACCACCACACTCCATGGTTAAAAGGTATCCACATTGTTTTGTAATTAAAGGAAAATAGTTTTCCCCCTCAGTATATGGGGTGTGCCAAAAGTCTTAGTGAAGTTTTAAGCTTTAGTACCCTAAATAGTTACCCATTCACTCATCTAGTTTTGGAGACAGTCAAAGGGTCACAGGCATAGGCTAAATAAAGCATTGGTTGTTTTTTTCCCCCTAATTTGACATTTTTTTAAATTCCAAATTAAATTCAGTAATTCTGGAAGTATCAGCCTTAAAATGCTAAAACAAACAAACAAACAAAAAGTTCCCCAACAATTCTGTATCACCTTAACCCTGGGTTACAGGCGTATCCTAGAGATAGACAGACAGACAGATAGATAGTTAAAGATACATAGACATATATTTAAATAGAGATATATAAGTCTATAAGGCATCTAGGTGGCAGAATGGATAGAGTGCTAGGCCTGAAGTCAGGAAGACTCATCTTCCTGATTTCAAATCTGGCCTCAAACACTTTTTAGCTCTGTGACCCTGCACAAGTCACTGTTTGTCTCAGTTCCTCATCTGTAAAATGAGCTGGAGAAGGAAACAGCAAACCATTCCAGTGTCTGCCAAGAAAACCTCAAATGAGGTCATGAAGAATTGGACGTAACTGAATGACAACAACATATGTCTAAATATCTCTATCACTATCTGTCTAGTAGAAAGGCGTGTCTAAAATTTCAGAAACCTTTCCTATTAATCTGTTTCCAAACCAGTACCCCTCAACAAAGGAGCCTTTGGGGATAGAGTGTGAAAAATATGTTTCCTAAAGTCACACAACTCAAATAGGAATAGTCAGTCTTAGTCATCCACCCAGTTTGGGATGCAGATTAAACATTAATACCTTATTAATACCTCTGATTGAAGTGAATCTTTCCAGTCTACTTTCTGCATCTCTTTGGTCAAAAAAAAATGCTCATCTTTCAAAAATCTGGCTCGAATGGATAGATAGAGCTATCATGAACCAGTAATCTTGCTTTTAAACACATGACATCAAGGAAATGAAAGGCTTGACTTGAAGTTTCTGATTAAAAAAAATAAAAGTCTTTACTTCAAAAGATCTTTGATTTCATTGGTATGAGTATCTTCTGCTGATGATCCTCCCTGCACTTACCTAGACTGGTTCTCAGAGGACAAATGCATAGCTCATTGCTGGATGGTGCCAGTTTAGTCAGGACCTGCCAGCCTTTGAGAAGCCAAGGGCAGCTGATTGTTGCAATGAGGCATTGAAGGTGTGCGTACCTTAGTGGAAATTCAGATTTAGGTCAGTTAGGAAATTCAGGATTCAGTATCATTATATTGAATGATTACTTGGTGAAAACACAGATAAAAAACAGTGTTTTGTTGTTCGGTTTTTTTTTAAATAAAGAAAGGCCTTTGATAAGGGCACTTTGACTCTGTTGAGAGTGAGTTTGTCATTTTAAACCCAGAACTAGAAGTTCAGAATAGTTAATATTTAAGCAGCCACAGAATATTTTACTACTTCCCTACAGGCTAGGAAGCAAGTTAATTTATCTTTCTCTGAATATGTGCATTGATACCGACTAAGCCCCAGTTTTGACTTAGCTAACACAATAATTTCTGTTTGATTTTATAGGAAAGCAGGTCTTGAACATCAGCAAAATAAGTATATTTAATTGTATGTAAGCCTGTACCCACATCCATACTTGCACAGCTAAATCAGTAGGGGTCATATCAGGTCAAGTCTGACCATACTGACACATGAACACAATCCTAGGGCAAAGATCATGAAGTTTTGGGGAAACAGGCTGAGTCAGACAAAAACCCAGGTCCCCAGTATTCCCTGTGTCTTGTGTTTTGCTCTAGTACTGCTCTCCCAGGCCTACCTCAGTGGATTTCCTGCTTCACTGTTCTTCCATTCCCAGGGCCTTCATGACATTTCCTGTATGTTCAGGGCCCCCGATTATTCAAGAACCCTACTGAGTCAGAGCAATGCTCCAGATTGGAGACTTTCTTTAACCTTTCCCCTCAAATACTCTATGTGCCTTACTTTTCAAGGTCATGCTTTCTATTACTTAGCAAGGGTAGTCATTGTATAAAAGTACTCCGGCTAAAGTATCAGCCACGTAATCTACTGCTCTTCCAGCCATCATTCTCTTAATCCATAGCAGTATTGCATAGTGGTAAGAGTCCTAGACTTGCACCTAAAAGAGCTGGGTTCTACTCCTGGCTCTGCTAGTAATTACTGATATGACCTAGGGGAAGTCACTTCATTTCCCTGGGCTTCCATTTGCTCTTCTCTAAAATGAGGGGGCTGGATTGGATGATCTCTGTGCTCTCTATGAATCTTTGTCTACAGAAAAGGACTCTATGGAGTGACTCTGTTGGTGGGAATATCAGACAACCAGACCAGTCCAGTTAGGGGAAAAAATAGTTTCAAGTACATCGTTTGACACCCTTCAAATAATGTTCCACATCTGTTGGGCTGCCCTTGCACTTCCTCTCTCTTCTCCATTAAGATTTTTCTTATCAGAACTCACCATTCATATGTCACCCCAGACCCTTAGATCTCCCAGAGGTTCTAAATCTCAAAAAAAAAAAAGGCCATCAATTCAGATTCTACCTGAATTTCCCAAACCATTGTCCAGACTCGATTTTCAGAGTGATTAGTAGCTCTGGCCAGAAGCCGCAGTTACTAATACAATAACTAATGTGGGATATCGTTTACATAGTAAAAGGCTTGGGAAGCTATGTGTCTAAGCACTGGGCCTGGGGCCAAGAAGACTCTTCTTCCTGAGTTCAAACATGGCTTCAGACATTTAGTAGCTGTGTGACCCTGGGCAAGTCAATTAACCTTGTTTGCCTCAGTTTCCTCATCTGTAAAATGAATTGGAATAGGAGATGGCAAACTGCTTTAATATCTCTGCCAAGAAAACCCCAAATCGGGTCGCAAAGAGTCAGATATGACTGAAAAATGACTCAAAAATAAGAGATATGACATGAAATTTGATTAGATCATGTATCTATATGATTAAGATGCAACTGTCTGAGAACTGAAAAAATTTAGCTAAATTGGGTTGGCTGTATCATAACCTAGGCCTGCACAACATACAGCCTGTGGGCCACTCGTGGCCCATCAAAGGATTTCAGGCAGCCCACAAAAAATGTAGAGGATGTAAAAGAAAATGAAGATGTAACGAGTGCTCTGTCCGTGCCCTGCCTTCCACTAGCCACTGGTGTGCCCATTATGTAACTTGGTGGGTCGGTTGCCACTGAAGACTCTCTCTTGTTTGTCACCTGACCTGCAGAAACCAACCATCATCAGTGTGTCTCTAGTCTGAGAAGACCGAGAGTTATAGCTTTTAGCTGTGTTTTTCGTCATTACTGATGTTGAACAAGGACAGAGTGAGTGCAGCTGACGCCTGCAAGGCAGCTACAACGCAAGGGCTTCTTCCCCTCCGTCGTTGTGTAGCCACCCTCCAGGTTACCTGAGTGTCTGGCCCTCTTTCCAAGGTCAGACACTCCGTTCAGTATTTTTTTGTACGTGAACAGTTGCCGTGGTTCTAACATTAAAGTTTTAGGGGTGACTTTGTAAAATGAGTGATGAAAAGAAACAGAAGATCAAATCAGAATATAGAGTGTTTAATCTGGAGTGGACAGGTAGACACTTGTTTACTTACATGAGAGACAAAATATTGTGCCTTGTTTGCCAAAAAGTAATAGCTGTTCCTAAGGAATGTAGTCTCTGTTGCCATTTCGAATCAGAACATCCTTACTTAAGCAAATTGGACCCCAGGGAAAAATAAATTGAAGTGTCCAAATTGTTGAAAAATCTCAGTGGGGAACAATGGTTTTTCAAGAAAGGAAGCTCAGAAAATGAGGCAGCTACTAAGGTTAGCTTTTAGATTTTTAAAGAAATCAATTTCAAACATGATTCCAGAGTATGGTCAACTGATTGCTGACAAGTAGTGTAATATGTCACATTAACTACATGTAAACAGTAAGAAAACCCGAAAAGTGTATTAAAACTTGTACCACTTAGCAAAGTAATTTATTCTAACATTAATGTGATTTCATGATAAATAAAAATCTTATATAATAAGTGTAATTGATATTAATTGAAATTTCCCTTTTTAAAAAATATGGTTTATTTGCAAAATAGTTTAATCATTAATCATACCTGTACTTGGAAAGTGAACCGCTACAAACGTATCTGTGGCCCGAAGAAGTTTTTTAGCCTACTTTAATGTTGGCCCCTACTGACTGCCAACTTGTACAGGTCTGCCATAATCTTTTTCCTCTTCACCCCTTGACCAGGTTTGAACAATTTTGTTGTTGTATTGATCCTTTTTTCTACACAAGGCACTGAATTGGCATCTTAACCATTTTATAGACTTAGACTTACACATAAAACAATGTATTTATTTGCAAAAATCTGGTTTTGGGAATGTGCCCTGGGTCACAATGACCTTCCAGTTCTTTCTCTCATGCCCTGCAGTTTTCTGCAACCAGGAATAGTTATGTCGATTAATGTAGGCTCATATCTTTAGTCTAGTTTACAAAGCTGTTAGGCATGATCTCCTTTTGGCTTCAAGGGCAGAGCTAAAGATCCTTTTACTTGTTCCTACCTGTGGTTGAGTTAGTTGAATACAAAAGGAAGTTGGTTGGTTCCTAACCAAGCCTGCTTGACTCTGTGTGGTTGCTTAGAGTAAGTGGCACTTCCTCACTTGGATACCACTGTAATGAACAGATGCTGACTTTTTTATGCAAAATGTGTGCAAGAGATCTATTCAAGAACTTTGCTTTACATAGTAGGCCTTAAAATGTGCCAGTTTACATTAAAAAAATATTTACCATGCATCTGTTACATGTAAGGCAGTGGCTGACTACTGGAAGAAAATCCAAACTAAATGTTCTCCACCATTCCTTTCAATTTTAATATTCTATGATTTTATGAGTCAAAGACATGATCTCTGATCTTTGGTAGGAGGTGATAAGACAAATGCATAGAAAATTTTAATGAAATCTAGAGATGTCTGAGGGGTAAAGCTTGGAAGAATGAGGGAAATTTTGAGCTGAGCCTGTAATGCTTCATACATAGTAAGAGCTTAATACACTTTTGAGGAATTGAATTGCTGAAAGGAACAGCATGAGCAAAAGCCTTAGGAACATAGTCTTCTCATCAGATTTTGATTTCTCATCAACTGAAACCATAACACCTTCTTTCCTTCCAGGTTATAAACAGAGGACTTCTTTTCTTTGGGACAGCAACAGCCCTAAGTGGTACCTGCTTATTTATAACGTACGTGTCACCAGCGGTCCAACTGAAGATGCTGTGGAACTGGGTCACTTCCTTCAGGAGCACTGAAAACCTCTTTTTGAAACTTCCATGGAATTAAAAGAGCAAATTCTAGATTGTGATATTGGCCATTATGAAAGAAAGTTATCTAATAGCAAATGGTTGGCTTCTTGGAAAAGACAGACATTCACAAACATATCATTGACCTCCATATCCAACTCACTATTAGAAGGCATCCTTCAAATGGCAATGCCATTTTGAATTATTCTTTAGGGCTATTTAAAAGTTTTTTTGTAAAACAGATTCTATTTTTTTTTTATTGAGAGCACAAGAATGATTTTGGACCCTCAAGATAACATTATCCTGAGGGTTCAAAATCATGTTATAGGTGATAGTGCTATCAATGAAATCCTTCTGGGAATTTTGAAATTCTGATTGAATTTCAATTTCATTAACAGATAGTATATGAAAGCATTATAGCAAGGCTCTGGTGCATTACTCACCTATAAGGGAAGTATAGTCTATTGTATGTTCTGTTAGCCCTAATATTAAATAAAGCATTTCCTCTGTTAACACTATCTCTGGATTTCTATCATGGAAACTAAAAAGGCAATAGTGCAGATTCCTGATTACTCCTAGAATGTCAGAAATTCTTTTCTTAGCTGCTTTTATGGGTACCTACCTCTTTGTTAAAATGAATTGGAATTTCTTATATATTACTTCATTAGCTAGGTTCACATTGTGAACAAGAAGATGAAAAAATAATATCATGTTGTGCCAGTGCTATAATTTTTAAAAAGGTCATTTGTGTGGTTTCACATGAAGTCATTTGAGGGATAAATTTACATTTTGTCTGGTATGTTGATAGAGCTTTCTGATACTCTCATAGGTTTCTCTAAGGTTAGAGCACAGACATGAAGAGAAGTAACCTGCTTTAATGGAAAGAGCATTGAGCTAAGAATGAGTTCTAGTCCAGATTCTTCCACTAACTTAACCATAAGGTCTTGGGCAAGTGATTTTAGCTCTGTCTAGTTCCTTTTTATACAAATGAGGGAATTGAACTAGGTAGTCTCTGAGATAGCTTCCATAGCCATCATTCTGAGTCTCAAGTAACCACAGAAAGCTCTAAGGATGTAGAGAATGAAAATGCTATTTGTCCCAATTTTAAACAATGTGTTCCTGGGAATATTTTATGCATAATTCATAAGAGTGTGTCCATACTTTTCTGTGGGAAAAAAATTATATGCAGTAATTAGTCAATAGGACTTTTTTAGCCCCAGGAAGGCCATGACATGGCTCAGTGAATAATTTTATTTAAATATTCTAAACACCTCAATTTCTGTACAAAAATAGAAAAATGTTAAATATTTTAAAATGTAAGCAGAGATGCCTTTATTAGATATATGAAACAATGTTTTATTTCATTTTAGACCTTCAATAGCAATTTAACCAACTTGATTTTTAGCTTTAAGCTGTGGTTGGGCTAATCCATAAGAGTGACTTTCAAAAGCACTTTTTGTGAAAACTTTTTCTTTGGTTCTTTTCTCCTCAATATACCAAGACACCCACTCTGAAGTTCATGAAACATATAAAATGCTATCCCACCAGGTCAAACAGTTATTCCGATAATAAAAATGAAATGACAAGTAGAACAAATATTTTTCTTCTAAGTCCAGGGAAGAAGCTGGTGTAGTGGAAAGATAGTGATCTTTGACTCATAAGACTAGGTTTTAAGTTCTGACTTTAATATTTATTTAGTGTGACCTTGGGAAAATCTCTTAACCTCTCTTAGCATGTATTAAATGAAAGCATCGGAGTAGATGAACTCTAAGGTTTATTCTAGCTCTAACATTCTGTAATTCTGTATGGCACTTTGGAAGCCCTGTAAGTTCATGATTTAAATCAGTCTTCTTTAGTTGTAGACTAATCTGGAAAGAAAAGCCTCTTCTTCAAGTCCTGACCATTATCTGATACACTATTGCTGCTTGGCTAATACTATTCCAATCCATGTATGTTTAGTTAGGACTATATGCTTGGCAGATATATGGAAAATTATCAAAGTGATTAACAAACCCTATGGCATATTTTTGTCACATGTAGGTGATGACTCTCCCCAGGTTAATGTCATGTTCACCAGATACATTTTCTGGTGATGCAGAAATCTACATTTTAGGTACCAGAAAAGAATTAGTATCATCTTAGAATACAAGATTATTTTTTTTTCAAAATGATGTCTTCTTTTCTCTAGCACTCACATATTCTAGAGTTGTGCTCAGCAGCACATCTGTCTTAATCTGCTGTTTGGTTATCATTGGTACACATAGCATTAAAGTCTTCTGACGCATTAAGTTTTCATTTATTGGAAACTGGGGAGTTGCCTATAATTTTCATCTTAGAGCTGGCTAATCATGATATCACATTTATAAAGAAGACAGTTGGACATAATAGAGTAAAGGATAGCACTCTTTAGCTACAACTGGTGGCAGTTTTCCTACCCATTTTATGCATATATGTAAAATGCAGATATTTTGAAAGCCATATGCAAAACAGAAGGAGAAAGCATCACAAGCACTAGAAAGTACAGCATTTAGAAACATTTGAAATGAAAATATTCATCATATTTGGAAAGGGGTGACTCCTGACTCTCTAACAAGTTGTGTGGACTTGCAATGTAACCTCCCAGGACCTCAGTTTTTATCATCTGTAAAATAAGGAGATTGTACCAAATGGTCTTTAAGATCTCTTCCAGCTCAAAATAATCCTCTAATCTTCTTATGTTGTGAAGTCATATTTTAGTACATGGAGCACCCATTGACCAAAACCATGCTCAGGTTATTTTCTGAGGCCAGTGAACATAACTGGAGTTCAACTGTGTCAACTCATTTTTGTCATATCACAGTGGAACAAAAGTCCTCTGGGGAATTCCGTCACAGTCTTCAAAATTAAAGATCAGAAGCTGTGTCTACTGAGCAGAATCCTGTTTTTTACTGTCCCCCTCCATCCTTAGAGAGGTCGAACTTGAATCACATTCACCTTTGTCCCACTGTTTTTGTCATTGTCATCGATCATCTGTGTCTCATCACTGGTGATGATGAAGATGATGGAGGAAGAGCTAAAAGTCACTTTCTTCTTTGGTCGGTCTCCAACTTTCTGGGACATCACTATAGGTCTGATCTGCTTTTCAGTCCTGATGACAGGTCTGTCTTTCTTGGGCTGCTGGAATTTCAGCTGCCTGAAACACAGGAGCTGTAAAAGGCATCTTCGAAACTGTACAGAAAAAGAATTATGACAACATAATGCCAAGTTAAAGGTCTTCCATTTCAGAAGCCATTCAAGAAAATGATATAAAGATTATTCTGAGATCTGGGCATTTCTTGAGGGAAGGGGAAGTAAATCCCCTAAAGGTGAATGCTTTTAGTTACCCTGGGCCCTGTGTCTTCTATCTAAAATAACTCACAACACAAAACACTGTGTTGAAGCCAGAATCATATGTTCAGTCCCTATACAGATCCCATTAACTTTACAGTGGGGCAAAAGGCCAGAGACTTATGCCCAACCAGTCACATAATAAATAATCATGAAGGAGGCTGGGCCAAAAGGTATGAGTGATATGTTCATCAGTCTTGTAATATTGATATTACAAAAGAAAGTACATTTATGACGATGAGGATGACTTTGACCCCTACTGACGCCTGCTGGCCCATACGTGACCCTGGGCAAAGTCATTTTAACCTCTCTGCTCCAGGCAAATATCAAAGACTATAAGTTGCTGAGGTTTTGACCTGCCTAAACAGAGGGAGTTTCCTCCTGTGGAAATTCCTGACAACAGTGAAATCACAGATTTAGTCCCTATCTCTAGTCTTAGGCCTAGCTCGTCGTAAAAGGACAGGTTGTCTCTTTACAAGTCATGTTCTCAAAGAGATTTTCCTCTCAAGAGAATGTAAGCTTATTGAAGTTGTCTTTGAATCCCCAGTGCCTTAGCACAGTGTCTCAGAGATATTAAGTGCTTAATAAATGTTTGTCCAGTTGAGTTGAATAAATTATCCTAAATGTTATAATCAGTAACTTGATAATTACTGAAATATGAGTATCAAAGATATGGTCGGAGACAGATATAACATCCTCTTTCTCTACTTGTACCCTCACTTCAACTCCTCTCCATTTTACAGATGGAAAAACTAAATTGGAGAGAGGTTGCAGGCTTTTTTTTAGATTTTGGCATACATTTGAGTTAAAATTATAATAAAGGTCAGATTAATAACATTCTTTTTTGTTTTAATGTATAACATTTAAATCTTAGCAATAATAGATGAATCAAATCAAGAAAAAACTTGTTCAAAATGTCCTCTCCTATAAAGGAAGATTATTAGGCTGCTTCAAACATGCTCAAAGAATATAAATAATTGTTTAATTCTAAACTATGTGATTCTATCTTACAATTAGACCCTTAGTTCCATACTTTATAAAGTAGACTTAAATATATATGCATATATTTATGTATGTGTGTGTGTAATATATATATATATATATATATATATATATAATATATATATACATATATATATATTTAAGAGGGCAGCTAGATATTATTTAATTGATTCTGATGCTATGTTGTCTTACATTTTGGGTGGGGAAACTTTTTTTCTATCCTCATCAAGGGTCATTGAACCATTGAGGGGAAAATGTATTTGAGGCTGCACAATCTCAGAATGAATAGTGGGTTCAGAGCCCATCTTGTGCTCAAACAGGAATCCCCTAGGGGATTCACGCCCACATAAAAAGCAATTTCCTTGGAGGTAAATAAAATATGTTGTACTAGCTTGCAAATTCAAAACAGCAAATATAAACTCTATTTTTAAAAAGATACAACAAATACCCACATTAGTCTTTCCTATCTCTGAATTCCAGGAATGTTTGCTTTGTACTATTTAGCCCTCACTACACAGTGTTTGGCATTTTTTCACGTTTGTGTTATCTCTCTAACTAAATTATAAGTTACTTCAGGGCGGGGGCCATGTCTTATATTTCTTTGTATTCCTCAATATACCTAGCACAGTTTGGCACAAAATGCAAATTCAGTAAAACTTATTGGTTATATATGTGTGTATGTGTATGTGTGTATGCATGTATATATGTATGTATGTATGTATGTATGTATACACATATATTCAAACACACATATACATGCATATATTTTCCCCCCCTCCATATGATGTCTAAGTAAGGGACAGGCAGGTCAGTGGGGAAAAAGAGGAGAATGTGAGGAAAGGTCAGGATAGGGAAGAGAGACAGAGAAACGAGGAGAGGGAAAGGTCAAAAGAAGAAGAGAAAGAGGAGGAAGCTTAGTGGAATCTGAGGTTAGTATATCCAGGCAATAACTCGTATCATGCCACTAGTGCTACTAGGTCTGTGAATGTCAGAGAAAGTTATAACTTATTATTGTCCTCTGAAAGTCATTCAATAAATGAATATTAGCACCTAAAGAAGGGGGGAAAGGGAATAAGCATTTATATAGCACCTGTTCTAAGCATTTTATAAATATTATCTCACTTTATCCTCACAAGAACCCTGCACTTGGCAGGGTGAGTGGCAGTATCCCATTCATGTTGGGACTTTGGCCATATGCTCACATTGGGTCCCAGTTCTGTGGGCATCACAGGATCATAGATGTAAAGCTGAAAGGGAACACAGAGACAATCTATGCCAAAACCCTCGTTACAAATGAGGAAGCAGACCCAGGTAGGTTAAGTTGCATGCTTGCCATAAGGGCTAGAGTCAGGCACAGCTAGGGATATAGAGATACAAGAACAATAAACCATAGTTTCTACCCTTACAGTTAAGTTAAAAAACTGCAACATATACAGATGAAATGATCAAAAAGCTCACAAAGGCAGTAAACAAAAAATAGGATTTGAACCCAGGTTCTCTGACTCCAGAGACAGAGCTTTTTCCACTAGTACTAACTATTCTGGATTACTCCAGTTCCCCTCTTTTTGGGGCCAAGATTTCTGCCAGCAGAGGGCTTTTTATATGGAAAATAAGTTCTTGTGATACATAGGATAATTTTCTTGTACTGATGTAAATGAATGACTTCAGATGTATATGTGAGAGATGTGAACTGGTTTGTGAAAGTATTACCAATAAAACATAAAAGCATTACATAGCTGTCATCTTTCACGATATATGTTTTAACTGGCATTTCCAACTTGCTGTTAGAACAACCTAACATATTGGTGTCATAGCTATCATTTTGAACCACAAAGAATGTGATTTTGGTAAGTAAACTATCTCTGAGAGAAATAATTATTAATATCCAATGATTTGGGGAAATAGAGTTCCCCCTTTTCTAAGGTCTTGATTTTAAAAATTCAGTCTCTTGAAGGACATTGCTGATAATGAGTTTAGACCCACCCTGGGGCCACCATAGCCTCTTGCTCAAATTTGGGTGGAGACAGATCCTTTTGTATAGATAGCCCAAGGCTGGGAGTAGTCTCAGTATAGAGATTGTTTCTTTGTCCAAGGGTGACAAGATGTCACTCTCAGACCCTCATTTTAATATAGCTCACTTCTTATAGTGTTAACCAATCAGAGTTGATTGTCACTCCTCTTCCAAAAGAACATATAAGCTCTACGCCCGCAGCCATGATTGTTTTTTGTCTAAGAGAGCTAGCCAAAGAACCATGCTTTTATTAATAACATGCTGGCCTTATTAATAAAATGATTAAATTACCCAGAAACTATGTCTCTCAGAACCTTGTTAGTCTTCACACCTCTCGTCCTATCATTTCCCCTGCTCAAATGACATATGCCCTTCAGTGGCTCCCTATTTTCTATGGGATAAGATGCAAAATTTTTTAGCTTGCATTCAAGAGCTTTTCCAATCTTATCCTATTTACCACTCCAGCCTTATCTCCTACTACTTTTTGCCTTTAGCCTAGGTAGCCTTCTTACTGTTCCCAAATCACACATTACCTACTATTTCCTTTCTGGGATATATACTCTCTAATTATCTCTGTTCATCTTAATACTATACTTCCTTTGAGCTGCACTCAAACTAGGACCACCTTTTTTCTTTCCCTAAAAACTAGCTCACCTTTTTCTTCTCTGAACTCTTACATCCCTTCCATGCATTTTACGGCCTTGCACTGTTAACTATCTTTTCATCTGTACATGTTGCATTGCTTTAAGTAGACTGTAAGGGCAGAAACTTTGGTTTGTTGTATCTCTGTATTTCTCGTGCCTAACTCTAGCCCTCACACATGGCAAGCATGCAATTTGGCTGACTGGGGTAACAACTTTTAAATGGACCTATTGAGTCTATATCCAAAGTTGGTAAAAGTTTCACAGGAAATTCATCCATACCCTGAATTTATTTCAAGGCTTTTCTTCCTCCAGCTAATTCCTGATTAAGAGACTCATCCCTAACACTGTCCTGAATTGACCCCAATCTATGATGAATAAAAGCATTCTGTTTGTTGTAAAGCATACCTTTCTGCTCATGAAGATGTAGATAATTGGATTGTATGCAGTACTGGATTTGGCAAAGAGAGATGGTATGATAGCCACAGTTGGTGTGACCAGGCTGCCATAGCCATTTGCTATCAAGAGACAGATCACTGCATAAGGCATCCAACAGAACAGGAATGTTGCTATCATTAAAAAACACATTTTGGCCACTTTCTTCTCATATCTCAGGATTTTGATCACTTGGATGGTCTGAAGCTCTTCCACACAGCGAAGCTGCAGAAAGGCAAAAGAGGAAGAGTTGGAAACAAAATGAAAGATAATCTAAAGAAAATAATAACTTTCATTGGTATAGCATTTTACAAAGCCTCAGCACATCCATTATCTGATTTCATCCTTTTAACAGCCATATACAGGTATTAAAAAATGCCTAATTAGGTGGTGCAATGGATAGAGTACTGAACCTGGGGTGAGAAAGGTCTGAGTTCAAATACAGCCTCAGGAGCTAACTTGCTGTGTGACCCTGGGCAAGCTACTTAGCCTCCATCGGCCCCAGTTTCCTCTCATGTAAAATGGGAATAATAATAGTACCTACCTCCCAGGGTGGTTGTGAGGACCAAATGAAAGAATATTTGTAAAGCACTTTGCAGACCTTAAAGTGCTTTTAGGATCAACATTTTGCAAATGAATGAAGTAAGGTTCAGAGAAGTTAAACAGCTGCCCATTGTCATACAGTTAGTAAACAGGAAAGTTGGAACTCTATCCTAAGTCTCTTGACTCTAAGACTGATATTTTAAAACTCATTTGTGCTTTGTCCTGATCTAATAGGGGGCACTAAGGTAGTTCTCTCCTATATCAAAGAGATTACAGATTTGAGGTAGCAGAAAGGCCTCTTGTTTTCCCATAAGGGAAACTCCTTAGCTGGGAATAAGAACTATTTTCCAATTTCTTTGATTAGCTAAAAGGTAATCTTTTAGATCTTAAAGGTTTACTCTGCTGGTAAACTCTACTGATAAATGAGGCAGCTAGGTCGCACAGTAGATAGAGTGCTGGCCCTGGAGTCAGGAAGACTCCTCTTCCTGAGTTCAAATCTGGCCTCAGACATTTACTATCTGTGTGACCCTGGGCAAGTCATTTAACCCTGTTTGCTTCAGTTTCCCCATTTGTAAAATGAGCTGGGCAAGGAAATGGCAAACCACTCCAATATCTTTGCCAAGAAAACCCCAAATAGGGTTGCGAAGAGTTGGATACAACTGGAAAACAACTGAACTGTA
This sequence comes from Phascolarctos cinereus, assembly GCF_003287225.1. NCBI lineage: Eukaryota > Metazoa > Chordata > Mammalia > Diprotodontia > Phascolarctidae > Phascolarctos > Phascolarctos cinereus. Next base: position 345,254,518 of record NW_027555958.1, read on the forward strand.
TTTCAGAATGATCTTTCCCAGAATATACTTCTCCAGCTCTCAAAACACACACCAAATTTCTGTTGATGATAGGAGTTCTGCATGGGTAAATCCTACATATGGACTTTGAGACCTATTCCTATGAAACATCTCAATAGTACACATGAACTAGTGAAAGACCAGTGAAATTGGAGTCTGTGTTCTGAGTATGAGCTCTGACATTTACTAGCATTGTACCCACAGATAAGTAGCAACTCTTTAGAGCTACAATTTTCACTTCTTTAAAACAGGGTCAGCAATATTTTCATTACCTTCTTCATGGAGTTGTTGTGAGAAAATTGCTTTGTAAACCAAAAAGTGCTATAATTACTATTGTTGACGTTAATTCTCTTCAAAAACTCTACCATCATGCTTCATGGCATGGAAATGACCTTGGGATAAGTTAGGACACTGTAAACTCTGTCAATGCTCTATGAAGGATCAGCTTACCTGATCAAGGAGGTCCATTATCAAACAATTGGCCATCTACTTACAGAATTCTTTTTCCCACAGACTCATGAAAAATTAAGTTTATGTTTATATTTATGTAGGCTTTTGTGTGTGTATATATATATATATATCATACATATATGTATATATACATATAATATGTGTATGTGTATATATTTATATATGTGTGTGTATCTATCTATCTATCTATCTATCTATATCTCCTCATATTATCTTCACCATAATGCTGTGAGGTATTTAGTACAAATATCATTGTCTCCATTTTACAGATAAAGAAACTGAGGTTCAAATAACTCATTAAATAACTTTGAGGCAGTAAGCTAAAGTTAGGTCTTCTAACTAGTGTACCTATTATACTGTCAAGTAATATGTTTAAAATACCCATGATACAAATATAAAGCCTATCAATAAAGTTATGATCCCTTAATAGGCATTTGAGGGGTATCAATTAAGATTTGTTAAATCAAGGCAAGATTTTTAATTATACTTAGTACCATTAAAGCTTTGTCAGAATCTCTCTCTCTCTCTCTCTCTCTCTCTCTCTCTCTCTCTCTCTCTCTCTCTCTCATATTCCAGGCCCATAAGTGAATCACACCTTGAAAAATATAATAGTATGTGACCTTAGAATAAGATTCCTTCTAATAGACAATTCCCTAGATTCTCATACATGAGATTTTATAACTAGTAATTATGTACCATTACAAGGGATACCATTTCACAGAAAATTTGGTCATGATGGATCTGGGAGTTTAGAGGTGGCAACTCACCATTCGGATGGCATACAGAATGTGGCCATAGCAATAGGCCATGACACCAACAGGCAACACCAAGCATCCAAGGAATAAGAAAAGCACAAAGGAGGAATCATTGGGATCTTTGGATTTCCAGTCCACTGAGCAGCCTAGTCCATGGATTTCCAGAGTGTATCTGTTCCAGCCTAGGAGGGGAGCTCCAGTCCATACCAATGAGTAAAGCCAGATGTAGGTTATAGCCCTCCAGGCCCAGGAAAAATTAATCACTTTGGCATGGACAATTCGATTATAGCGTTCGTAGGCAAGGACAGTGAGGGTCATGATGGAAACAATTCCTGGAAAAAAAAAAAAAAGAAATGGGAGAGCACAAAGAGGTCCAGGTAAATGATGGAAATAACATAATCTTCATAGAAAAATCCTTAGAGTATACAGAATAAACAGAATAGTAATCAACATTTGACTCCCCTAAGTTTGAAGTAACTTAGCATCCAAAGAGATCTCTGCTCAGACTTATGGAAAAGCTGGCAATAATAGTAACTGTCAGGTGCAATCCAACATAAAAAGAACAAGAAACCATTTATCGTTTTATTGCCAACTGGAAACCCTTGTATAGGAATTACAAAAGGAGACATTATTTACTAAGATCACCTATTTTTGTGCCCTACTTTGGCTAAATCTGAACTCAGATTATGAAGACAGGGTTTCCTTGGGTCCTTTTGACTACTCAGTTGGAAAATATTTCTAAATATGCACTCACTAATTGGATTCAAGCAAAGTAAATGTTATCAAGATTATGACTGGCAAGTTAAATTGGCTTAATAGGGAAAAACACCCCTAAAAGACTTTAGTGCTTATAATAATTATGTAGGTATATGTGGGGTAATTGTGGGAGTGATGCAGTAGAAGGGCTCACAGGAAAGATAGTCCTAAGATATCTCATTATCACCCCACTTACAGGCTCAGGATGCTGTCCTATTGAGACTTACCCTGGCCAGGCTCTCATTTAACTTGAAGGCTTATTTATGTTAGGTCAAGAGGTACATAAATTATGGTATATGTTTATATACTTTCCTATTTATAGGAAGTGTCTATTTGCCTGGGGGATATAATAATAGTACATCTCTCTTTTCTGTGGAAAATTTAAACAGGACACTCCTCCCCGGTGCCTCAGCTCTCACAGAAAGAAGGGCTGGTAGCAAGTGTTCCACAGTTTTAAGGACTATCATCTAGAAGTCTCAGCACACCAGAGTTCTGGATGAAGGGCATAAGGGAGCCGGCACTCAACGGTCAGATGCACCTGCTTCACCCTATCTTCCTTCCTTTTTCCTTCCTCCCTAATGGCAAGTAAGATAGAATCTCTTCTGGCTTCCCTTTCCCATAAATTCTAATGCCTAAATCAAAAAGAAATCGCCAAACTGATGACCTCTAGGGCCTAGCCTTTTTGGCCATTTCTGGAGTTTGAAGTTACCTTGAAAATGCTCTCCTGTCAGAAGCTCAAAAGCCAAGGAATTAGAGTGTGTTAATTGCTGGTATGCAACTGGATATTGCCAGTAGTGAGGAAGGTTAATAGATCAGGTAAGGCTCATTTCCATAGAGAAAGTTAGAGAGACTACAAGTAATCTAACCTTAAAGGGAGAAGAAGCTAGTCTCAGGAGATAACTCCTTGCTACACATACAGTATAAGCTTTTGAAGATTTTTGAATGAATGAATCAGTGGGGCCATCAATCCTGCTTCTAGTTCTGTCTTCTCAGCCATCATGCAATGTGACAACCCCTGTGGACAAAGGGATAACTATCCCCACCACCTGCCAATCAGCTGCCACCCTCAAGGAAGGGCAGCTAGTTTAGCTGAAGCAGCAAGGCTCCCTGAGGGAGAGACAGGAGGCACCATGTGCCAGGAGAGTAACACCACCACCACCACCTTGATGACCATCTCTCTTCATACCCTAATACAGACAGCTCAGGACCCTGATCTAAGAGCCTTGGAAAAAGAGCTCCACACCCCCTGCCCCCTGCCTTCATTCACTGGACCTGCTTCCAACCTGGCCCTCTCTATCATCATTGAGAGGAAAACTCATTGTGGAAAAGGGGCCTACCTTCTTTGTTATCTTCATCAACAACTACTGGCCAACTGCAGCCACCAATACCCAAATATGCAGATCATAAACCTTTTTTGACTTAGTAAATAAGTACTAGGTCTATGTCTGAGGCAAATAGATTTACCCAGGGTCATACGGCTAGTAAATGTCAGGGATGGGATTTTAGCCCAGAGTGACCTCCTTATTGAGCATGGATGGATATTCAATGGCATAATTACAATAAAATTTGCTGGAACATGGTCTGTATCTCATTAATTTCAGTTGATCTGCATTTATCAGCATTAAGTTTTCCATCCAAGCACAAAAAAATTAGTGTGAGTGAACATGCCGCCTCACAAATTAGCACTTACTTTTCATGTGCTTTTAAGATTAGAGCAAAGAGGGAAAATACAGTCTGAGCTTTAGAGTTTTATTCTTGTTTTTCTTTTTTAGTTAAAAAAGAGAATTTTGGATAGCAGAGGTATCAAAGCACAACCAATTTTGAAAATGCTGAAAAACTCATTCATTATGGCTAGTTAGCATGAATCTATTAAGATGAGTCTATTTCCCATTCCTTATGCCATGACAGATAAACTCTTTCCAACAGACCTCATTTTGTCATAGCCACATAGATGGATTTGGTCTGTATCACTATAGCCAAAGTACACGTCAGCCCTACTAAAATATTCTCTAGGTCTATATAACCTGAGATAATTTTACTTTCAGGCTGCAATATGGTATATGTGGCACCTTTTATTTATTTTTTTTCTTTCCTTCCTTCCTTCCTTCCTTCCTCTCTTTTTCTTTTCCTTCCTTCCTCCCTTCCTCTCTTCCTCCCTTTCTTTCCATTTCCATTTCCAAATCGTTCACTTTCCAGAACTACCTGTGTAACATCATTATGTAAGTCATTCTACAATGCTGATCTCAGTTTCCTATCTCTAAAATGAGGGGGTCAGATTAGATAGGTTATTTCCAGTTCCAGCATGATGATCCTATGATTTTAAGACTGATGCAACTGTATATTTTTATATTACTTTAAACAAACATTTGAGCTAATATTGAACCTACTTCTTCAGGGTATGGGCCAATATTTATTGCTTCAATAAACTTGTGGAACTTAAGTTTATACTAGTGAGTTATGCCTCTCTACCATTTTCATGGGCTTCAAAGATGTCTTTCCATTTGCTTAAATATTTTTTTAGGGATGAGATGATGTTCTTGGCATTTCCTACAATATTTATTATCAGTCAATCAATAGTATAATGGTTTGAATGTCTATATGTCCAAATCTCTACTATGTACTATGTACAATGGGATATACAAGAGGCACAAGGCATGATCTTTGCCTTTAAGGGAGCTTACACTCAGGAAGACAAGACTAATACACATGAAATAATTAGAGAGTAATATGTGAAAGTACATGGTAACACTGTATGGGGTGAGGTGCTCCATGAGTGGGAATATACTTTGGAGGATACTTCCTGGAGGAGTGGGGACCTAAACTGAACCTTGGAGGATGTCTAGGATTTTGATAGAAAGGAAGAGTTGGGGCATGCAAAGCTTGGGTAGCAAAAAAAGCAAACTACAACTGAGGACAGTTGTAGAGGACAGTTGAAGGACTTCCAAAATTGGACAGACCATGAACAAAGTGAATCTGGATGGTTGAGAAGCATAGTGTCCGTATTGAAAGAGAGGATAGTTGCATGGCACTCTGCCCTACTCATATCACATCTGGACTATTGCATTTAGTTCTAGTCATTTTGGGAAGATACTAACAATCTAGAGAACATTCCATAGGAGTATGACTGTTGTGATGGAGGGACTGCAGATGATGCCATACACAGAGCAATTGAAGAAATGGTAAATGTTTAGTCTGGAGAAATTTGGTCATATGGAAAAGGGACTAGATTCCTTCTCCTTGGCCCAATACTGGAAAACTCAAGGAGAGTAGGGAAAGTTGCAGCAAGGAAGTTATCATCTTCCTGGGAGGAAAACTTTTCAAACAAAGTCAGCAAAAAGTGCTACAGGCCACTTCGGGAGGTAGTGGGATCTCTATTACTGGACATTTTCAAGTAGAACCCCAATGACCACTTGTCAACAATATTGTAGATGGACATCTCTATCAGGTATGAGTTGGACTGCATGGCCCATGAGGTTTCTTCCAACACTGAGATTCCATGCACAGGATTCTGTGGATACAAATTTCTTGATTTTTATCTTCCATCCTTTTTTAAAGATTTATCAGGTCAGCCATATTAAGCACTATACATCAATGGGAAACTAAAGAAGACCTACAGGGATTTCCTAATACTAATGAAATCTCAGGTCTGTTCCCTGCTCCTACCCTTCATTAGAGCAGTTGTTCTTGCTACAATCTTTACTAGAACAGGCCAAAGAATAACTGATGTGAGATCTGTTGCAGAGATTCTTGTTTTGGTATGGGTTGAGCAATCACAAAAGTTAAGAATTGGAAGGGACTACATTGTCCACTCAATCCAACACATATTAGAAAAGAATCCCTAGTATAATATATTCAACAAGGGACCACTCAACCTCTATTGAAAGACCTCTAGGAGGGGGAACACATTACCTCTTGAGCATTCCATTCCACTTTTGAACATGTCTAATTTTTAGGAAATTCTTCCTGGTGTTAAGCCTAAATTTGTCTCTTTATAACTTATATCGAATGGCTTTGTCCTCTAGGGCCAAACAGAACAAACTAAATCCCTCTTCTACATGACAGTCTTTCAAATATTTGAATATAAGCTACTTTGTACCCCACCTCATCATCTCTACTTATTTTCTCCAGGCTCAATATCTTCAGTTTCATAAAGTCATCTTCATAGGATATGGACCACTGGATACAGAGTCAAGAATGCTTCCTCAGAGACTTACTAGCTATGCTCATCCCACACAAGTCATTTAATCTTTCTGAGTTTCAGTTTCCTCATCTGCAAAATGGAATTTATGACCTCTAAAGTCTCTTCCAGCTCTAAGTCTATGCTCCTATGACCCTATGATCCCTTCATTCTGGTTGTCTTCCTCTAGATACTTCTACTGATGACATTCTGTGAACAAGTAAGTATTTTACAATCCTGGGACTGTTAGACACTTGCTTATTTATAAAGTTAATTTGTACATAAATTATCACTTGGAATATATTCAAAGTTTAGAACTCTGTAATTCTCACTTTTACTGTGAAGTACTTAGCACTGAAAATTAAGATTATAACAGCCTAATAATTCTAGACCATTTTAGTGGAATATAGAAAGAATCAGAAATGTACATAGCAATCATCTTAATTAGAATTACACACTCATTTTACAGGTTGCACAGAGGAAAGTCATAAAAATTATCCTACATATTTTCTACTGTACATTTTGTCTAGAAAGATAATAAATGCAAATGCATATCTTTACATGATTACATGGGAGTTGTATGTGCCTTGGATGTAATTTGCTGATAATTGTGGCCAAAGTACTATTCCAGTGTATCATTATGTTTATCCTTATGGAATGTGTGAATCGCAGATTTGGAACTTGAAGGGAGTTCAGAGGCTATCTAGTCCAATCCCCTTATTCAACAGGTAAAGAAATTGAGGCTCAGGGAAGCACCAAATCCCACTGGTATGTGTTAGAGGCAGGATTTGAACCCAGATCCTCTGACTCCAGAGCCAGTGCTCTTTTCATTGCACCATTCATACCAGGAGAGCTAAGGGGGTGTTTGGTGAGAGGAAGCATAGTGTAGTGAAAAGACCCCTGTACTTGGGATTTAGAAAATCTGGGTTCAAGTCCTGGTTCTACCATTACTGGCCATGTGTCCTTGGGCAAGGTAATTAATCTCTCTGAGCCTCAATATCCTCATCAGGAAAGGAAGGAAGGAAGGAAATAAGCATTTATTAAGCACCTACTATACACTAAGTACTCACTTAACAAGTAATATCTCATTTAATCCTTATAACAACCCTAGGAAATAAATTCTATTATTTTCTCATTTTACAGTTGGGGGAAGTGAGGCAAACAGAGATTAAATGACTTGCCCAGGTCACATAGCTAGTATGTATCTAAGGCTGGATTTGAACTCATGATTTTCTTATTCCAGTCCTAGCACTCAATCTATTGCTTTATCTAACTAGCTGTAAAATGAAGATAACCATGCCTTCTTCAGAGCACTATTGTAAAGATTAAATGAAGGGGCAGCTAGGTGGCACAGTGGATAGAGCACCGGACTTGGATTAGGGAGGACCTGAGTTTAAATGCAGCCTCAGACACATAACACTTACTAACTGTGTGACCCTGGCAAGTCACTTAACCCCATTGCCTAACTAAAAAAAAAAAAAGGATTAAATGAGATGATGTGCTTTACAAAAAGAACTTAGAGCATTATATAAATGTTAATAATAATAATAATGGTCTGGAAGCAGAGTTGCCTTTGTTAGGATTTGGGGTAGTAGGAATACAGGCTGAAGAAAAATTGGTAGTTAGTAGGGTTTTAGATATTCATAATGAGGCATAGAAAAATAAACCAGATTTCATTTTGTCCTTCTCTTAAGGAACAATCATTTCCCCTTCCTCCCACTAGATGGAAATACTGAATAATTTACCTTCAATAAACTGAAACTACGGTCTCAGTAGCAGCATTCCCAAAATAATTTGACTACAGGACATTTATAGGTTTAAAATACACAGATGCAACCAAAAATGTTGGCCTGGTAGGGGTGGAGGGGAGGTTGGAGTATGCAACACCCGGAGGGATAAAAGAGAGGGTTGAGGAATTATGGAGCAAAGGTAAATTAAGCCTTTTTTTAAATACCAAAAATGACATGTAATAAATATTTTCATTATATAGACATTTTGATATTTAGTATTCTGAAGCTGAAGATGTCACTTATACTTTCTCATGAAAGCCCAAATTACACTGCATAGAATACCAGGATTCTGCTGGGATTAGAGTTTGAGGGGCAGATTTCTAATAATCCTGGAATGATCAAGATCCTAGGAAACATGAAGAGGAGTTGTCCGGGGGGGTGATAGAAACATTTCATTTTAACCTTCTGGGTTTGTGTGGTTTATTACCATTGGATAGGAAGAAAGAAGGTAGGTTAGGGAACCCACTTGATACCTCAACTTCCTACCAATGCCAGGGAGCACCAAGTGATATTCATGCTGGCCTCTGGGAACTGTCAGGCCCAGTACTTTTGCCTTTAGCAGACACTTACACATCTGGCCAAAGAGGCTAGATACTTAATCTCTCCCTGTAGGGGTGCCACTAAAGCAATGATCTATTCATTTTTATAAATTCAAAGTCTAAATAGTAATAAGAACCTTGAACTGAAAATTAAGCAGCATGGATTTTATGATTTGCTCCATCTCTGAATAGCTGTGTCATTTTGGGATCCTGTGCCTCAGTTTCTTCAGTGGTAAATGGCATGCTATAATAATGGCCATTGGCTTGATATAGAGCAAAAAACATACTTCCTCAGAATAGGTTGGAGAAGCTCTTTTAAATAATTGAAAAAATCTTCACAAATATATTTTACGTATATTACGTATTTTAAGAAATGCAGTTGTATTGCTCTTAGGTATATACTATCACTGGAATTAGGCTAACTAAACGTTGCCTAGAAGTTTAGGTGAGGTCTGATCAGTGCTGAGTATAGTGGGGCTGTTATCTATTAGGAAGGAAGCATAGCATGGTGGATAGAGGCATGAACTGGGAGTTACAGAGACACACGTTGCAAATCCTTTTTCAGACAGGTACTAGCTATGTGGACCCTGGCAAGTTGACTAACCTACTTATTTAAGCCTCAGTTTCCTCATCTGTTATGTGTGTGTATAATATTATATATAAAACATATATATGTATATATCTACTTCATAGAGTTACTGTGAAGATCAAATAAAAATGTATGTAAAGCTTTTTCTAAACCTCAGACTGCTATATAAATGTAAGCTATTATTATCATTATTACCTCCCATGATCAAGATACTTCTGGACTATTAATTCAGCCCAAGATCATATCAGCTCCTTTAATATCCTTTCCATTTTTGTCATTCCACTTTTGGCTCTTAGTAACCAGTTGGTTAGTAATTCAGCTATCGTTTATTAAGTGCCTACTATGTGCTAGGCACTGTACTGAGTACTGGGAATGCAAAGAAAGGCAAAAAGAAGTCCCTGCTCTCATGGAGCTCACAATCTAAAAGAGAAGACAAACTGCAAACAACTGGTCTCCAGTGAGATCTATACAGGATAAATTACAGATAACCAGGAGGGAAGATATTAAGATTAAAGAGGACTGGGAAAGGCTTTTTGTAGACGGTAGGACTTTAGCTGAAACTTGAAGGATAATGTGGAAGCTAGGAGGTTGAGATGAGGGAAGAGTCTTGGAAGAAGGAATGGGAAAAGAGAGAATTGGGACTGAAAGAGAAGGCAAAAGAAAATGTATAGGTCATTTGGAAGAGTTTTGAATAGAGCAGTAGAACAGAGGTTGAATTTAAGAAAGCAAAAATTGGGAGAAATTGAGGAAATTTTTAAGGAGAATAATCTCTAGTTCCAGATATTGGTCCAGATCCTATTTCTTGACTGAAAGAAGGACAGCAACCAGGATAAAAGGGAATCTAGGAGGAGTAGGGAGTAAGACTTGAAGAGGAAGATTCAAGAAGAAAAAGGAGAAAATAGATGGCAAGACAGGGCAATATAAGAGAGAAAAGGTGAGTCAAACAATTGGAGGGTTAGCCAGTTTGGTTGTATAGATTGTTGAGTGGGGCAAATTGATAAAATGCATAGGAAACTGGTGCAAGGTGAGATAGGGCATGATTTTGTTTTTGTTGAGAATAAGAAAAGGAGACTGAGTATATTTGCCAAGTTATTAAGACATGATAACAAGTTAAAAAGGATATAACAAGGTATGTAGGGGTGAGGTTTTTACACCCAAAATCTCAACCAGTAAGGGGAGTAGGGGAAATGGTACAGTGACTTAAATCAAGTCTGCAATGTTTATATGTCTCCCACAGTTGAGTGATTATCATCTATTTTGTGAATGTAGACTGATCTCCTTCCTAGGTCAAGGGACTCAAAAAATGCTTCATCATACTGCAGGTTGTTAGAGACAATGAAGGGTTCCTAAAGGAAACAGAAGTGATGATTCAGTGGGGTTAAGAGGAGATCTGAGGTAGAGGAGGAGAAATATGACCCTGGTCAGGATATTTGGAGAAAGGAAAGGAAAAGATCAGCTGTATATTTAGAACTTGAAATAGAAAAAAACAGATTTGTAGGCCTTCCTACAGGTGATAGAGCTGGATGCTTGGAGACAGCTCTTCTTAGAGTCACAGAAGCTGTCAGTAAAGAAGAGAGGAAGAATCCAAGAATATAGAGCTTTGTTCAAAGGTACTGAGGCAGCTATTGCTTGACCTGATAAAGACAATTAGAGATATCTGTTTTCCTGGGGTACATATTCAAGACATAAATAACATAAACTCTCCTAAGATTTACCAAAATAGATGACTACCACTTACTTCTGTTGATTATGTGTGCACACATGATACTACTAGAAGGGAGCTCAAAAGCAGTGTCAATGACTCTGAAGTCTTGGGCAAGAAATTGAAGTGCTGGAGGGAGAGGTTGTGTTTTTCTCACTGTTACACATTAAAGTCAAGGAATGCAGAAGAGAAAATTTTATTTGGGAAGTAATTAGCTTGCTAAGAAAATGGGAGTTGAACTTCTAGATCACAGCTTAAAATATAGGGATGACAGATTACTTGCCAGAAATAGAGTGCACCTCACAAAGACAGCTAATAAAGTATTTGTCAAGTGTCTTCCAAATCTAATCAAAAGAACTTTAATGATTAATGAGGAAGGGGAACATTGCTTATGTATATCTCCAAAGCTAGATATCATAGAGAGTAGCTATAATTAAGAAAGAATAGCAGGTAGGACATGCCAAGCTTTTCAGGAGACAAACTCCAAGAAAGGAGCCAATAACAAAACACTTTATTTCAAACATTTATGCATAAATATCCAATGTTTGAGTGACAAGCATGCGAGACTTGAGATCCTAATACAAGGAGGGAAATTTTATCTCAAAAGTATCACTGAATCTTCATGAGACTGAATCCATACCTTATTCAAAAGAAACAGGAAAGGTAAAAGATAGATCAGGATAGTATTGTATATTAAGAAGGCATATTCACAAACGAAATCCAGGAATCAGGAGAGTGAAACATGTTGCCAAAAATTTGGATTATGGTCAAGGAAGAGAGAAATGAAAGACATTCTCCTCCCCCCCACTTTACTACACCCCATTGGAATATGCTTTAGACCACTCAGACAGAAAGAGGATATAGATGAGGAGTTTGGGAAGAATATCACAAGCCTGGCACAGAGATATAATATTGTAATGACAAAGACTTTAATTATCCAGACATCTGCTAGAGCTCATTCTTCTAAAAGCAGAGCAGCAAGTAACTTTTTGACTTGCCTTAATGATAATTCCATCCTTCAAAATCTAGAGGATTCAACAAGGGGAAATTCTAGCACAGTGCCTGGCGTGTAGAAGATACTTAATAAATACTTATTGACTGACTAGTCTGAATCTGATTCTAAAAAAAGGAAGGAAATGGATTTTTAGGAATAGAAATGATAAAAAAAAAAACATTGTGGGAAAGTGATTATTACCTCTAGGAATTTATGATATAGAAAAAGGGAAATTTGGGCATAGTCTGACACCTACACTGGAATTTGGGGAAAATAAATTTCAAAGAGTTCAAAGACAGGATATGGAAAATCCCACAGGCTAAAATTCTACAGGCTCAGTCAGCCCAGTAGAGATGCTCAGGAAACAAATTCTGTAGAAACACTTCCAGAAAAAGATAATAAAACGGGATTTATCTAAAGAGGCTAAAGCAATTGCATGGAGAACTCACCAACCTACTTAAATTTAAAAACAAAAAACACCAACCTACTAAAATTTAAAAACAAAAAAAGAGAAAAGAAATACACAGAAGATGGAAACGAGGCCAGCTAACAAAAGTATGTCACGATCCTGGAAAATTAGTGTCGCATCTGATGATGCTTAGTATAAGTAGACGTTTTTAAAGGAAGCTGAGAACAATTTAAAAACTATATTGGGTGAAAGGGGGAATCAAAGAAGGGAAAGGATTTTTGCTTGGGATAGGATGGTGATAACTAAGAACAGAGCACAGGCAAAACAAAATTCTTATTTTGTTTCTGTTTTCTCTGCTAAGGTAAATGGTCTTTCCACTCAAAGTGATAGAACAACAACAAGAACAACAATAACAATAAAGAATAACAACAAAAAGGTTAATGGGATGCTGATACATCAGATAAGTAAGGAGATTGTGAGAGAGAAGCTAGTGGTCCTTCTTGAATTTGTCATCTAATCCTAATAAAATACATCTTTGGGCATTGAATGAATTGACAGAGATGATTGCTGATCCACTACCAGGAATATTTGAAAGATTATCCATGGAAAACAGGAGAAGGGCCACAAGATTAGAGAAATGTCCCGATTTTCAAAAAAGGGAAAAGAACAGCGTATTCAGACTATAGAAGTCAAGTGTGCTTGACTTCAATTCCTAGGAAAATTCTAAAAACAGATCATTGAAGAGATGGTTGGTGAACATCTAGAAAGATGGTTAGTGATCTAGAAATCACCAGGAAATGGTGATTTCAAAGAACTAGAACGGCTTCATCAAGAATATATCATGCTAGATTAAGCCTCATTTCCTTTTTCAAAAGGATTACTAAATTGATAGATGAAGGGAATGCTATAGATATAATTTACCTAGATCCTTAGCAAAAGCTAAAGAATCTCCTACTATTCTCTTGGATAAGATGGCATCATGGGGAACTAGTTAGGTGGCTGAACTTAAAGTTGCTTATGGTTAACTAATGTTAACTCAAGTGGCTAATGTTTTTGTGTCAGCTTGGCAAAAGGTCTCCAATAGAGTACCCCATGTATTTGGCTCTGTCCTCCTGAACATATTTATCAGTCACTTAAGTAGTGACTGATAGAAAGATGACTTGCTCATCAAATTTGCAGATGACTCTAAACTGGGTGGGATAACTGACACCAACTGGATAACAGAATAAAGATCCAAAAAGATCTTGACCAGGTAGAGTATTGTGCTGAACGTATTAAGATGAAATGCAATCAGGATAAATTTTACAATTGATAAAATTTTACAATTGAGTAAAAAAAAAGTCAACCCCACTGGTACAAGATAAGAGAGCCATAATTTAGATAGCAGATTGAAAAAAGAGCTGATGGTTAGGGTATTAAGCTAATGTATTCTTATCCTACATTGAGATAAGCATAACTTCCAGGAATAAGGAGATGATTGTTTCACAGTAATAACGTGTTCATCACATCTCATTTGGAACTCCACAGTTTTAGAAAGTCATTGATAAGCTGGAGAGTGGCCAGAGGAGACCAACTAGAATGATGAAGGGCCTTGAAGCCATACTATTAGAAGATTTAGTTGAAGGCAATGAGATGTTTAGCCTGGATAAAAGAAGCCTTAGGTGTGGAAGGAGTTGGTGGAGGGAACATGAGAGTTATCCTCAAGTATTTTAAGGGTTGCCAAACAGAGGAGATATTACACTTGTTCAATTTGACCCCAGAGGACAAATGAGTACAAGCCACAAAGAGACATATTTATCTTTGATGTCATGAAAAACTTCCTGGCAATTAGGAGTATCAAATAGCGGAATGTATTGCCTTGGAAGGTACTGAGTTCTTCTTCCTTGGAAGTGTTATCATCAGAGGCTAGATGGACACATTTTAGGTATGTTATAAGGGGGATTTTTTGGTATATAGGTTGAACTAGATGACTATGGACGTCCCTTCCAATTCTCAGATTCTGTTATTATATGAGTCACATGAAACTTTCTTAAATACTTAAATGGATCTGTAATCTCATCAATGTGGAGGTTCCATCATTGGTCCAATGATACCATTCACAGACCAAATATGATTTTCCATCCTGTGTGCTTCTCTTTCAATCAATTAATCAATCATCAGCATGTATTAAGCACCTATTATGTACCAGGCACTGTATGAGGCACTTGAGATACAGGTACAAAAAAATAAAACAGTATCTACTCTCATACAGCTTACTTTCTATCAAGGGGGACAACATATATAAGTATACACAGAAGTATATGCATATATAAGTATATAGTAAGTATATACACACATAAGTATATATATAAGTATATATATAAGTATATGCATATATAAGTATACACATAAGTATATGCATATATAAGTATATACAAAATAAATCTACAGAAAGGGTAAATACAAAATTAATGCAAGATAGTTAAGTACAGCTAGGGAGGGAAGGCAACAACAGTAGGGGAGGTTAGGAAAGGCTTCCTGTAGGAACGATACTAGAGCTGTGTCTAGAAGGAAGAGAAGGATCCTTTGAGATGGAAGTTTCCTTCCCTTAGGCTAAAGTTCTCCTGAGCTTCCCCTCACTCAGTACCAGATTTAAAAATGGATAGTCTTGGCTCAGCCTCATGGTACTTTCATTTACCAGTTCCTCTTTGCTGATAAGAATTAGGTCTAGAGTAAGTTCTCCTTTTCTTTTCCTCTATTTCTGAGACAGGAAACGTTAGCAAGTCAATTAAAAAAAATCTAGGAAATTCTCTGCCTCTAAGGGAGTATCAGATAAAGGAAACTTTTAGCAGATACCCAGGTAGGTAAAATCAAGCCTCCGTGACACTGTATCTTGTCTCTATCAATTTTGTCAGCTGTATTAGGAACTCACTGTCCATTTTTATTTCTTGCTGTTTGCTACCTTCGGTCTCATGTGTACAATGGTATCCCATTATATATTTACTGCCTCGGTGATACTGTTGTGATCTTAGGTAGATCTCTAGGACTCATAGGACTAATGAGGAAGGACATCAGCTGGGTTCATAGTGAGAATGCAGATTTCCATGAAACCACTAGAGGGCAGTAGCAACTTAGTGGGGCTAGTGAAGATGCTCAGCTAGAGAAATACCAGCAGAATAGGAAAGTTTGATCTGTTAAGAGGAATTATGTACTGAGACCAATAGGAGAAAGGAGGAAAGAAGCAACCAAATAAGGGAACTAGAAGGGCAGAAAAGATCATGGCTGGAGCACAAGTTAAGCCTTAAGGAATTAAATAGATGACCAAAATAGTCCAAGTCAGGCAGAAGAACAGGGCTTCGGTCAGAGACAAGGCAAAGTTGGCAGATGCAGATGAACAGCTAGGTGAGCCTTTCCCTACCCTTCCCTTAGGTTCTCCAAGGGGCAGTGACCCACCAGACCTGGGACCTGACAGATAACGTTTTTGTTTCTCTCTCATTTTATCCTCACCCAAATGCTCTCCGCTGTCCTCAGTCAGTCAATCAGCATTTATTAAGTACTTATTATGTGCCAGGCACTGTGCTAAATCCTGGGGATAGAGAGAGAGGCAAAAATAGCCCTTGCCTACAAGAAGCTCACAAATGAGTGGGGGGACACAACATGTAAATAACTGGGTATATGCAAGACATATAGAAAATAGATGAAGGTAACCCTAAGAGAGAAGGGTTAAGAGAAGCTGGAGGGGGGATGGGGACTGGGAAAGGCTTCTTGAAGGTGGTAGGGTAAACTGAGTCTTGAAAGAAGCCAGGGAAATTAAGAGGTGGAGTAGAAGGAGCGGGCATTCTAGGCTTGGGGCACAGCCAGAGGAAAGGTATGGAAATGGGCAATGGGTAATGGAATGTTGTATTCAAGTAACTACAAGTAGGCCAGTGTCCATGGATCATAGAGTGGGAGGAGAATTTTAAAGTAGAAGACTGGAAAGGCAAGAGTGGATCATGTCCTGAAGAACTTTAAATGTTAAACAGGGGAGTTCATTTATTATCCTGGAGGTAATAGGGAGCCAGCCACTGGAGCTTATTGATCTGAGAGGTGACACAGACCAATACTTTAGAAAAAAATCACCTTGGCAGCTGGGTACAGGATGGATTGGGGTGGGAAGAAATTCAAGGCAGGGAGATGATTTAGAAAGGCTATTGCAATAGTCCAAGTGACAGGTGATTTTGAACTAGGATTGTGGCTGTGTAAATGGAGAAGAGAACATCTACGAGAGATGTTATAAATGTATAAATGACAAGACTGGTCAACAGATTGGATATTTGGGATGAGTGAGAATGAGGAGTTAACTGACAAACACACAGTTATAAAGCCTAGTAACTGGGGGGCTGGTGGTGGCCTTGACAGTAATGGTAAATCGAAGCGATAAGAAGGTTTGGGGAGAAATATAATGACTTTTGTTGTGGACAGGTTCCATTTGAGATTCCTGTGGCACATACAGTCCAAGACATCCAAAAAAAACAGTTGCTGATTTGAGACTGGAGGTCAGGAGAGAAACTAGAGCCACATATACAGACTTGGGAATCATCTGCACAGAGATCATCATTAAACCCAAGGGATCTGATGAGGTCACCAAGTAAAAGAGTATAAAGGAAAAAGAGCAGAGGGCCTAGAACAGAGTCTTGGGGAGATCCTCAGGGTAAGTGGGTGTGACATGTATAGAGAGTCAGCAAAGGAGATCAAGAAGGAGCAGTCAGACTAACCAACAGAGTCACACTCGTACCTTCTTTTGAATGTAATATACTTTCTTTTATTTCTTTTTTTTTAATTTAATTTTTTTTTTTTGGTGAGGCAGTTGGGGTTAAGTGACTTGCCCAGAGTCACACAGCTAGTAAGTATCAAGTGTCTGAGGCTAGATTGAAACTCAAGTCCTCTTGGCTCCAAGTCCAGAGCACCATCCGCTGCGCCAGCTAGCTGCCTCAAAATAGACACACACCCTTATTTTATTTTTAATTTATGGAACAAACCTAGCATTTCTATAACAGTGTAATAAAAAAAATGATTGCACATGAAACTGCAAATCTCTAATGTACAACTTGCTATTCCTTTTAAATATATAATAAAATTTCATGTAAATGTCTTTTTTTTCTTTCTCTTTTCCTTTTTCCCCTTCCTTCCACCCCTGCCCTACAGATGGCTACCATTAGACACAAATATGTATAGATATACTCTCTACTAGAGGCATCATGGTACGATGGAGAGAGAGCAGATCTCTGTGTCAAGAAGACAAGTCCTGTCTCTGACTAATACCGTTTGTGTGATCCTGAGGAGTCAGTTAATTATTTAGTGCCTTAGGTAACTCTTTAAGACTATATGTTGTAGAAAAAGTGTGACTTCAATTGGTGATATTAATAATAATAATAGTTAGCATTTATACAGTGTTTTAAGGATTGCAAAATGCTATACAAATATTTGTTATGCCATTTTAAAGCTCACAGCAACGTGGTGGCATTATCACCACCATTTTACAGATAAAGAAACTGAGGCAGATAGGAGTTGTGACTTCCCCAGGGTCACACAGCAAATAAGTGTTTAAGGGTAGGATTTGAACTCAGAGTTTCATGATGGCAAATCTAGGACTCTTTCCACTGTGCCCCTTAGCTGACCCAGTAGTTTCCTCCTTTGAGAGTTCCTTATACCACATTAACTCACAGGTTCAGTCTTCATCTCTAAGAGTCTTGGGGAACATGGCCTGGTGAAGAGCCTGCTGAGCTTCAAATCAAGAAGAACTTGAAAACCTGTATTCAATTCCTGCTTCTGAAGTTTATTAGAATTTATTAGCTATTAGCTGTATAAGTCACATAAGTTCTAAATGCCTCAGTCAAATCACTAGGCCTTTTCCATTCTAGTATGAGTCACACTTGAAATTTTTCTCTCTTCTATGAGGCTGTTCTTCTCTGCTTGTTAAAAAGTCTGGTTCATTACATTTCCTATACTATGCATTTTATAAAGACATCTGAGGCCCTCTTTCTTTCTTTCTTCTTCCTAATTATTTTTCTTCCTGTGAATTATTAGGCACTTCTTTCACTGTCATTCTTCTTTGTCTGGCATATCTGAGGTCTTCACAGTATTCATCCTAAAAAAAAAAAAAAGTCTGTGCACTTGTCTCGCTTCCTATGCATTTCTAGTTTGAAGACCTCCTGAGCAGACTGACAAGCCTCCAGCTGAGCATGTTTTTTTCTTATTGTTGTTCAGTCGTTTCAGTCATGTCTGACTCTTTGTGACCCATTTGGGGTTTTCTTGGCAAAGATCCAGGAGTGGTTTGCCATTTCCTTCTCTGGCTCATTTTACAGATGAGGAAACTGAGGCAAACAGAATTAAGTGACTTGTCCAAGGTTACATAGCTAGGAAGTGTCCAAGGCCAAATTTGACCTCAGGAAGATGAGTTTTCCTGACTTCAGGCCTGGTGCTCTATCCATTGTGCCCCAGAGCTGCCCCTTATTTTCTTTTTGGTCCTCATGAAATGCATTCCATGTCCAGCCAGGAGCCCAGTATCCAGCCCACACCATCACCCACAAAACCAAATCCTGTTTTAGACACTGTCTCCATAGCCAGCTCATTACTCTCCCTATCTTTCTCTTGAAACATCCCAACTTTTCACAGATGCAAAGATAAAAACATCATTTGTATGGTCTTTAGCCTGGGACTTCATAGTCCCTAAAAAGACACCTCAGATTTCTTCTGTAGGTATTATTGATTAATAATAATAACAACTTATATTTATATAAAGATTTAAGGTATATAGAACATTCCCCCCCAAAACAACCTTGAAAAGTCTTATAAACATTATCATTTCTATCTTACAAAAGAGGAAATTGAAGCTTATGGAAGTTTTGACTTGCTCAAGTTCATAATTGCTTGAGGTAAGGTTTAAACTCAAGTTTCCTGATTCTAGATCCAAAACTCTTAAAAATGTATGTAATATATATATATATATATGTATATATGTGTGTGTGTGTATATATACATATACACACACATATACATGTATATATGTGTGTATATGTACATGTGTATGTGTATATATAGGTATATATGCATACACACATACATAGACATAGATATATACATACACATATACATACACATACATATACATCTTTGTTATTCCATTAGTAGATGTTCAGATTAAAGCTTATTTGCCCTTTCAGGCTTTTATCTTCCTTAGATACCTCAAGCTCCTTATCCTGGAGCATAAGCTTTCCCTGATAATGGCCTGGCCTCCAGCACCTTGCTTTGTTAGAACTCTTTTTTCTAGAAGTAAGATCATCTTGGCATTCTCCTCAAATTTCTTCTGGGTCTTCTTTGCAGGTCCAATACTCTCTCAGTAGGGTGGGTAGGACAGAATATTGGACTTATAGTCAGGAGAGATCAGGATTTGAGACTTAACTTCTTACACAAATTTGCTATGTGGCTTTATGCAAATCACTAACTTCTCTGGGCCTCAGTTTTCTCTCTGCAACATGGGGTTGATAATATCTATAGGACCTATCTTATAGGGCTAAGAATCAAATGAGATAATATATGCAAAGCATTTATATACCTTAGAGTACTATATAATGCTAACTATTATTATTATTATTTTTGAGAGACAGCATAAAATAATGGATAGAGAGCTGGCCTGGGGGCCAGAAAGACCTGTGTTGAAGTGTGACACTGGGTAAGTCACCTCTCAGTACTTGAGGTGAGATTTTAAGTTGATGAGAAGGTTGTTCAATCATTTCGATCCTGTCCAATTCTTTGTGACCCCATTTGGAGTTTTCTCAGCAAAGATACTGAAATGGTTTGTCATTTCCTTCTCCGGCTCATTTCACAAATGAGGAAATGAGGCAAACAGGATTAAGTGACTTGTCCAGGGCCACACAGTTAGTAAATGTCTAAAGCCGTGTTTGAATTCAGGAAGATGAATCTTTCAGACTCCAGGCCCAGTACTTTTCCACTGTACCACTTAGCTGTCCCATAATGAGGAGGTACAGGCCTATATTGATAGAGGGAGTATCCCCATTTTCCATATTAATGAAATCACAAAAGTCCAGGTCTAGAACCTATCCCTCGTGCTGTTGCTGTTATAGTACTATTACCACAAAGTAGGCAATAGGCAGCAGATGTCAGGCTCTTTTTATATCACAGTGAAAATATACAATTTAGGAGGATGGCATAACTTCCTGGCCGTGATTAAATTGTTTATATATAACTAGATATCTCTAATGTTCTTAAAGACAGTTTTAGTAAGTAAATATTGGCCTTTGAAATGTGCACACTGTTGCTTTGCTTAGTAAATTCCTTAACTCTAATTATATAGGGGAAAATAAACTTTACCCCAGCCTGTATATCAATTATAAGAATTTCCAAGGGTAGTGAAGGCTGAATGAATAAAGTTTTCCTGTACATAAAGAAATCATAAAATGTTGTTTTGTCATTTTTCTTCTTGCCACAATCTTTTTTATGGATTGATTTTTTTCCCCCCAAACCACCTGAATGACCCCTTCTTGCACAATAGAATCAGCCCTCTAATTGGGAAGTGCCGACTAAGATATTTTTCAATACAGCATTTTTCACTGAATTTATTTGACTTATCAAAATTTTAATTCAAGTAATAGCTTGTATTTCCAGTTCACAATCTTCTCTCCCATGTCTCTTTCCTTCCTTGCTTTCTCGGTTATTTCCTCTAGAAATCATTTTAATCGCTTGGATACTTAATGCAGGAATATTTAACACTAAAAGGGATCCATCACAGCACAAAAGTTAAAACTCTTTGCATGGAATCAAAAATGTGCTTTCAGGTAAGAAGCTTAAAGGGAAAGATCTATTTTTGGAAACCAGGTGGAAATGCAGCCAACTACATTTCTAGAATAGCCTTTATGTTCCGATAGCTGAAAGCTCCTGACACATCAGGGAAAAATCAACTACCAAATCAGAATGGCTCAGAAAGGTAATAAGTCACAGGATTCACAGCTGGAAGAATCCTTAGGTAGCATCCACGAGGAAGCTAAGACCCAGAGAGGTTAGGTGGCATAAATGGCCAGGCCTGTCAGGAAAACTCACCTTCCTGAGTTCAAATCTGGCTTCAGACACTTACTAGCTATGTGACCCTGGGCAAGTCACTTAATGCTGTTTGCCTCAGTTTCCTCTTCTGTAAAATGAGCTGGAGAAGGTAATGGCAAACTATTCCAGTACCTTTGCCACAAAAACTCCAAAGAGTCGGACATAACTGAAAAAACAACCGAACAACAAGTTTACACAGGAAGTAAGCTGCAAAGCCATGATTTCAAGCCCAGGCTGTCTCATGCCAAAGAAAATACTTTAGCCAAACATCTTCTATAGTCTAAACCTTCTTAGAGATAGCTAGGTGGCATTACCAAAGTTGGAACCAAGAGGCCCAGAATTTGATACCCACCTCAGCTATTTCCTGGCTTTGTAACCCTGGGCAACACACAAAACTAGTCAGTCGGGGCAGCGAGGGGGCACAGTGGATAGAGCACCGGCCCTGGATTCAGGACGACCTGAGTTCAAATCCGGCCTCGGACACATAACACTTACTAACTGTGTGACCCTGGGCAAGTCACTTAACCCCATTGCCTAAAACAACAAAAAACAAAAAAACAAAAAAAAGAAAAATAAATTAAAAAAACACTAGTCAGTCATGGTTTCTTTATCTATAAAGTGAAGATAATAGCAGCACCTTCCTCACATGCTTGTTGGGAGGATCAAATGAGGTATGTATATATGAGCTGTTATTAATAACTATTAAACTTCACCTTATTCAATTTATCCCAAATGTCTCTAACCTGTAGAGTTCTTTTCAGATCCTGACTTGGTTATCCAATGTGTTAGCTATCTTTCCTTACTCTGAAAATTTGAAAAGTATGCCACCTGTGCCTCTGTCCTGGTCACTAATAAAAACGATAATATTGGGCCAAGCACCAGATCTATCAAACCGATATCAAAGCATTAAAAGATTGGGTCTGGCTATTTAACCAGTTGAATCTACATCCAGTCTACATCTCTCCATCATTTTTACAGGAAGAGCATGACAATCATTTCCCTTTTTTGTGTTTTGACTTAAATCTAGGTAAACTAGGCCTACAACATTCCCCAGATCTAGCAGTTTAGTAAATCTGCTCCCCAAAAGCAAATAAGTAAGTCAGGCATGACTTTCTCTTAATGATGTGCTTGATATGAGCTCTTTGTTATCACTACTTCATTTCCTAAATGTTCACTAACCATCTATTTATAATAACTATGTCCTATAATTATACCAGACATAGAAATTAATTTCTTTAATTTGCCAATTCCATTGTCTTCTCAACTTTTGAAAATTAGTTGTCCTTTTCCCGTCCCATAGTAGTATTCCCATAGTCAACCACATTGGCATAGCAATGCTATCCTAGCAGCCTATAACCAATATCCACGTTAAATATATCTTTATGTGCTTATTTCTCCTTGAGAGGCAGATTGGTGTAGATTAGATGATCTCTAAAAATCCATGGAGCTCTATCTAATTTGCTTTAAAACTAGAGAAGGGATTTTTGTTTGAAGTGTGTCCATTTTCATTATATCTCCAGGGGCATGATGCCATAATGGTCAGAGCCCTGGATTTGGAATAAGGAGATCTGGGCTGTTTAACATCCCCAATCCAATTCTTACTAGCTGTGTGCCTGAAGACAAGTCACTTAACTTGAGCTTTCTCCTTTAAAAAATGGGAATAATGGTATTTGTACTATACCTTTCAGAAATGTGAGCAAAATGATTTTTAAACATTAGAGTGATCTCTAAATAGGAACTATTATTATTATCATCCCTCTGGGTGAGGCTGTCTTTGACTCTTCTTTGGGTTATGATACTAATTCTAACCAATCTCCCTCTAGTCTCTTCCTAATAGAAACCACCCTGCATACTAATGTGAAATTAATTAGAAAGAGATAGGGACTAGACTTGTAATTTCATCAATACTGGGAATTCCTGAGTGAGGAAACTTCCTGTACCAATGCATGTTAGCATCTTCTTTGCAACTTACAATCTTAGAGAGTTGCCTAGAGCTCTGAGAAAGTTAAGTGATTTGCCCAGGGTCACACAGGTAGTGTGTCTGGGATGGAATTTTAATCAGGTATTCCTAGTTTCAAGACCAACCCAATATGTGCTATGCCATATTGCTTCCCATTAAATTAATTATCCTACTAAAATATTGTTCAGATATTTCTCCTGCTTATACACCTAGTCTGTTATCCCAAGCCTTGTTAAAGAAGGTCCAACCTCCTCTTCTTGGCTACCTATCATACTTCTATCAATTAGTTCCAGCCCCAAGAATCCAACCTTTTCTCTCATTACCTTTTACCACTAATCCTTATTACCATCTCAGTCCTATTGCTCTGACTTTGTTCGTGCTGTTTAGTACTTATATGTGTTTCATATATATATATATAGCTTGAGAGGTAGCATGGCATATTATATCATGTGTTGAGTTAGTATTCAATTTTCATGACTGATACTGTGTGATCATGGGCAAATCATTGCACCTTTCTGGGATTCAGGCAACTCCCTAAAACTTATTTCCAAAATTCTATACAATTGCCACCTATGTTTATGAAGAGAGTTCTCACAATTGCACAATCACACATTGATATTTGTCTCCTCTCCCCAGCTAGATTGTAAGTTCTCTGAGGGCATAGACCACATCTGATACGGCTTTGTGCCTCACCTCCCTTCCTCCTCCTCACCTTATAAGATATAAGATGGAAGATGTTCAACAAATGTGTGTTGATGATGAAAGTTTATGAACACAGTATTATATTCTTTATTTTCAAACGGAGGGTGGACATTATGAAATGAAGGGAATGGTCCACCTCAGTTGTTAACACAGCTGCTTCCCCTTAAGCAGATCGAGGAATAAATCTACACATAGCTACAGCTCAAGTCATCAGGAAAGTTAGGCCCACAGGACTGGCCTCACTTACACCCACTATTAAAAGTCCATTCCCAGCTAACTAAATGTCTTTGCAGGGCTTAGATCCAATTTAGATCTGCATTATTACCCTTCTGGCTGATTTACAGCTTTGGCCCTTCACTCTGATTCTGTCCAGATCCCATTGCTACTTCGCCAACAATAGTTTCACCATGACCTATAGATAACCCTTTTGCTTCTGGCCCTTTTGCACTCTGCTTTGACTGCTCCATTGTTGACCTGTTCACTAAAGGCAATTCTAAGATCCTGCCTTTGTCTTAATCACTGTTGATGGAATGGTTCCAGATCCCATGGCATCATGTGCCATGATGCCTCCACTGGCACCTTGGACATCACATGCCCCACCTTCAAACTGACTCTAGCAGGCATGAAATTCATTTTGGAATACATAAATTTTCTTGACCCTAGTAATTTCTATTTTAATTTGTGTGAATTCCTCACTACTCAATCAATAAATCAACAGTCATTTACTAAGTGCTTACTATATGCCAAGTATTAGGTATTAGGAATGAGAGAGAGTCCTTGCATGAGCTGTTATCAAAAGTAGCAAATACAAGGTATTCTTTTCCTAGATTTATTTCTTTCCATCTGTAATAAGCTGACTGAACCATCCCTTGGAGGTATCTTGCAAATCTGGCAAGTTGAGAACCAAAGATAAGTTGGTTCCCCTTCCTTAACTCTACTCCATGGAATGGGTTGAGTCTTGTTTTGGTACAAGGGTATTTCCATTCTCCAAACGGTTTTTTTTTTTTACTTCTTCCCTCATAGGTTTATGAAATCTTTGCTGTATATGAGGAAAAACAAGGCATGAAAATAACTATTTCCCTTGAAATATTCTACATTTCAGACAAACTCATTCTTGTTTTGCCCTCTCTTGCCTTTGTTCATGCCATTCCAAATGCCTGGAATAGTATTTTCCCCGTCTTTTCTTGCTGTTAAGTCATTTCAGTCACGTCTGACTCTTAATGACTCCATTTGAGGTTTTCTTGGCAAAGATGCTGGGGTGGTTTGCCATTTCCTTCTCCAGCTCAGTTTCCAGATGAATTTTTCCAAACAGTGGTAAGTGACTTGCCCAGGATCACACAGCTAGTAAGTATCTGAGGCTAGATATGAACTCAGGAAGATGAGTCTTCCTGTCTGGCATTCTAGCCACTGTACCACCTACTTGCCCCTCCTAAATCTCTTCCTATTGAAATCCCTGCTTCCTTCTATGCCCATCTCAAGTGCCATCTTGAGTCCTTAGTAATCCTATTATCCCAATCAGAAAGTACTCCTCACTCAAATTTCTGATAGTTTTCCTAGAACATCTGTCCATTGTAATTACCTTCTCTCTGGTATCATGGTTATTTGTGTACACATTTTCTTTCTTCTCCCTCTCTGTTTTCCCCACACATTAGATCATAATTTCCTTGAGGATCTATGTGGCTGTCTTTGTGGTCACAATATCAAGCACTATAATCAATAGACTGTAAGCCCCTTGGGGGAAGACGCTTCTATTTTTATCTTGTATCACAAGTGCCTAGCACAATGCCTGGCGCGTAGCAGATCCTTAATAAATGCTTTTTGATTGATTAGTAAATGATTATTAAATTAAATATGTTAAAAATACAAGGCAGGTCCAGAGGCTCCAAATTGTCTTGATCATTAGAGCAAAGACCTAGTTGGTGTTTCTGCTCAGATTACCTTTCTCTGTTTTACCCAACACAGCACTTGTCTACCCTTTGAATATTTACAGCACTCTCATCAGAAATGGCCCCTTGGAAGTTAGATCACACAGCCAGGTGGTAACTTTCTTGTTGCATTTTCGATAATTTTCTATTACTGTGCTGCTGACTCAACCCAAGAGTATCAAAACACAGCCAGAAGGTTTGGTGTCAGTTTTCTCTGAGGGTAGAGTACAACTCTCAGCTAAATAGTTCTTTAAAAGTAACTAGTCAGCTGGAAAGTGAACTACAATGGCTCCAAGCCATAGAAGGAAAATTGTGAGAACAGAGTAAGCAACTTCTCTGAGAGGGCAGTAAAAAAAGAAAGGACAGAGCTTGAGAGGAGCAACTACCTTGGCAAGCAGCCGAGGTCTGAGCAGTAAAGGCTGAGTTAGTGATTGTTGGAGGGTAAGTGGGATAAGCCAGAAAATGCCATTTTCTTGAAACTTTAATATCAGTGATATTAAACTCAGATAGAAACAGGAGCCACTAAACAGTACACGAGGATCCATGAAAACTGCATATTGACTTAGTTTAAAAATATAACATTATCTATGCCTTATTGTGTTTTCATTAATTTTGTTAAATATTTCCTAGTTACATTTTAATATGGTTTGGGTCACAGTCAGGAGCAATGTGGGCCACATGCAGCACATGTGTTTGACACCTCTGCTCCAAATCACCAACGATAACAGAAATGAAAATTAAAATAGCTCTGAGGTTTTACCTTACTCCATGCAAATTATAAAAGGTCAAAAAGGACGGGAATGCTGGAGGGGCCATGAAAAGACAGGCACCCTGATGGATTGTTGGTGGACCTGTGAAGCAGTACAGATGTTCTGGATTTCAATTGGAATTATGCAAGAAAATGGCCAAAATGTTCATATTCTTTGGACTAGCAGTCCCAGTAATGGTACATAGTAATAATAATGGTCCTGATCATCATCATCATCACAGTTAATTAATATTTATATGGCTCATGGAGGCAGCTAGGTGGCTCAGTGGATAGCATGCCAGGCTTAGAGTCAGGAAGACTCACCTTCCTGGGTTCAAATCGGGCCTCAGACACTTAGCCTCTCTTTGCCTCAATCCACTGGAAAAGGAAATGACGAACCACTCTAGTGTCTTTGCCAAGAAGATCCCGCAGAGAGTACTTGATATGGTATTACGGTCCACAGGATCAAAGAGTCAAACATGACTCACCACACACAACATGCAGTGTGTACTATGTGCCAAGTGCTCTAAGTACTTTAGAATTATTATCTCATTTGATCCTCCTGAGTCCGGGGCCAATGCTCTATCCACAAAAAGTTTACTTTCTTAATTTGAGGAGGGAGGAAGTACTGACACCTGAGGCAGTCAGGAAAGACACCCTGAAGGAGGTGGCACATAAGCCAAACCCTGAAGGAAGAGAAGGATTATGAGAGGTGGAGATGAGGAAAGAATGAATACCGGGCATGGAGGTTGCTTGTGCAAAGGTACAGACTTGAGTGATAAAGCTGAGTTTGAAGAACAGCTACTAATCTGATTTCTGTGGAACACAGTGTTTGAATGGGATTAATGTGAAATAAGGCCTGAAAGAGACACTGGAATCAGATTGTGGAAGGTCTTAAATAGTAGGCTGAGAAGTTTATGTTGGATCCTAGAGGAAAGCCATTAAAGGCTTTCAAGTGGGGAAGGGATATGGTGACATTAGCAGGTATGTGGCTTAGAAAGCTCATAAGTTTAAAACCTGAAGGTACCTTAAAGGTCCCTCTAATCCTCTGAAATCCTATTCTATTGTCAACACAGTGTGCTTTGTGTTGGATCTCTCCTTCACCCTTCCCCAACCTCTGCTCCCAGAGGACACTGCATCCCTCCCCAACCTCTCTCTCCTACACTGGAGGCATCTTTTTTCTTTTTGAAGCTCCCTTTTATGTGTCATATTTCACAGACGAAGAAACCAAGGAAGAGAAGTTAAGTAACAAAATCAAAGTTATGCTCCAGGAGCACCAGAGGAAAGAAACATTTAAATAAATAAAGTATAGAGTCTTTCTTTCCACCCTTGTTCTTCTAATGCAGCTGAGCTGAGGATGTAGCCTCAAATAATATTTCTTGCAAGCCTGGCACAGCTGGTACTTTATGAACAATATTTGCTAGTGGGATCATCTTTATGAAACATTTTGTGCTATGGGAATGTAAGTGGTTATTTTCTCTTTACACAAAAAGGCAGTTGTTTCTATTTGGTGAGCTGTAGCCAAAGGCTGTGTCGACACAAAATTATGTTTTGAACTAACGGCCATCTTGAACTACAATCCCAAAAATTCAGGTCCAAAAAGAGATCCTCTGAGGCTTGAATTATCTAAATTGTTCAAGCTTTGCTAGCATAATGGAAAGCGCATTGGACTTGAAGTCAGGAGGTGAGGGTTTGTCTACAAGGTCTGATAGTGACTAGCTATGTTTTAATTAATTGGCAAGTCCCAATAACACTCTAAGCCTCGGTTTCTTCAACTGCAAATTAATAAAAAACTGTATGGGGTTGTCCTGAGAGATATACTTTGTAAACTTTCAATCACTGTAGAAAAGTACAATTAATAATGTATTGTTAACAATAATATTACTAGTAACAGGTCCATGTATTGATTTTATAGTGTAGACACTATCAACATACTCTATCTGAAGCACTTCACTTTATCATGGGGGAAATTTAACTAATAAATAAAATGAGGCCATTTCTCCAAGCATGACATCATTTATTAATAGGGGCATTCAATCTTTCAATAAAAGATACATCAATGGTGTGCCTCCATTTGTAGCAAAGACCCAGAGAGAGAGCTAGAAGGGTCTTTTATCCCTGCGTGTGTCTTCCTTCTGATTGGCCTGATGATATGGGACCTGCCCTGGCAAATCCAACTGATGGACATTTTAATGAGTAGGTAGGCTAAGAGTTTTCAACTCCTCCCTATTACTTCATTTCTGGAAGGGGGGGAAGACAGCTGAGAAAAGTGAGCTGGCCCTCGGATGCAACTGATTAAGCTCCTCTCTGATTCATAAGGAAGGCAAGTTGCTTGCAATCTTAACCAGAAAAAGATAAAACATCTCAATCAGGTTTTCACTCATTCTCCCTTTTGTTTGGGTCACCCCAAACTTTAATGAAAGGAGCAAGGACAAAGCTCATTCTCCCTGGGGGAAGTTCTAACTCAAACTGAATCCTATTTATAGAAGAAACAGAAGCCAGGGTTCCCTTGGTTGGGGCTCAGCACAAACTAGTTAAGGAACAGATGCCTTGGGTACTAGGAGTGATCACATTATTTAGTCAGGCCCTTCAGAGACTGCCTGGCCTTTTCAGGAGTGGGTCCTTGACAAAAACAGGATGAAAAAAGAATGAATCACAAATAAATAACTGGTTATGAATGTAATAGTATAATATTAATTTCCCTCAATTACATTGAGGATATCACTTTTTCAGTCTACTTTCATGAGATATTTTCTTCAGTTAACATCCATCTGTACAATATCTCATGCAGAATGTGCAGCTGGTCTGTCTCACTGATGTGCGAACCATCAACAAATATAATTGTGGATACCGTCCATTGGATGGTTTTTAAAGTCCTGTATCAACTTGTCTAGGGGCAGATGGAGTATAATTTTGTTGATATCACTGAGACTATATGCAATTAGACTGAATTGCCATGTAAATAATTTGGAAAATATAGTAAAATGTATTATTGACACTGGCAGTAGTGTAGTTACTTTCATTGTGTGCATTTCATCAGTGTCTTCTAATTGCATGGACTCAAAATATAGCTTTGTGAAATTTAGGTGAACAAACACTATAATAAGAGTAATAGCTAGCATTTATGTGTCATTTTAAAGTTTGTGACGAACATAACAAGTATCATCTCATTTTATTCCCATAGCAACCTTGCAAGGTAGATATTATTATTTCTCTTTTACAGATGAGGAAACTGAGGCAGTCAGCGATTAAGTAATTTTGCCCAGGGTTACATAGCTAGTAAAGGTTGGAAACTGTATTTGAACTCAGGTCTCCCAGGCAATTAGGTGGCACAGTAGATGGAGTACTGGGCCTGAAGTCAGGAAGACTCATTTTCCTGAGTTCAAATCCAGACTCAGATACTTACTAGCTGTGTGACCCAGGGCAAGTCACTTACCCTGTTTGCCTCAGTTTCCTCAGCTGGAGTAGGAAATGGCAAACCACTTCAGCATCTTTGCCAAAAAAAACCCCCTCCAAATGGGGTCACAGAGAGTGAGACACAATTGAAACAATTGAACAAAAAGAAAAAAAGAACTTCCTGGCTCCAAGCCACTGCTGTAGTCACAGCATCACCTAGCTGCTTATAAAAAGAAACCCATAAAACTATGACTCTACAGCTGACAATTAGATCAGGACAAAAATCTATCTGGTTATCTTTTTTTGGAGTTTGAGGGAATTAAATTTAAACATTTCATAGAATTATAGAATTTGAAAGGGACTTCAGAAATCATTTAATCCAATGTATTCATCTTAATGATGAGGAAAATGAGGCTTAGGAAAGTAAAGGGACTCAAGATCGCACAGGCCAGTGGTGACAGAGCCAAGACTAGAAACCAAGTGCCCTGGCTCCCAGATCCAGGCTCTATCCTTCCCACAGTACTTCCTGTCTGAGTTCTTTTCATGTGAACCAAGTTCAGTCCTCAGAACTGTATTAAACCATGAGCGAACTCAAATTTCACAAACATTTATAAACACCTACTGTGTGCCAGGTGTTAGGGATGCAGAAACAATGTAACAGTCCCTCCTCCTAAGTAACTGGAGCAGGACTGGGAAATGCAACATGTACTGCCATAAATAAACACAAAATAAATTCGAAAGAGAGAATACCAATAATTAGCTGGAGTTGAGAAAGTCCTAGTACAGGAAGTGGAAACTGACCTGTGCTTTGAAGGATTTTATGGGGCAGAAAGGAGAAGGGGATGCATTCTGGATGTGGGGGAATCACTCTTTCAAAGAACTATAGGCAGGAAATAAATTATGAACTATATTAAATTTGGCCATCTGACAAATTAAAGTCGTTTATTATCAAAGCTATATAGCTTAACCCACCTTTCTAATTAAATATATATATATATATATATATATATATTGAGATTATGATCCCAAACTCTAGTAGTAGACAAAAGAACGAAGGAGAGAAAAGTGGAATGGAAAAAAATAAAACTTCACCTAAGCATTTTTTTTTCCTGAGAAATCAATAGCACCAGCTCTGGAATCAGAATTCTGGTTTCAAATCATACCCCTGACATTTACTACCTGTATGACTTTAGACAAATCACTTAACTTCTCTGATTCTCAGTTTCCTCATCTGCAAAATAAGACAGTTGGGCTAGGTGGTATTTACCATTCCCCCTTCGAGATACTTTGAGAACTGATCCTTTAGTACCCTCAAAATTATGTCACTTCTAACAAAGACTCCCCTGTGTATACTTGTTTTATTCAGCTGCTTTTGCCATGTTTATTCTCTTCAGTGCCATTTCCACTTCCTCCATAAGCACATTCAAGATGGTGGCATGTGGTGGCTACGATGTTCTCAATGGTAAAAAAGTTTGTTGTAAAAATCTTTTTAAGTCATCTGTTTCTTGTCCACCTTCCAGTTTTCCTCTTAAATGCCCCAGGATACCTTGTTTAGTGCTATCTCATGTAAAGCTTTCTTTAGACTATTTTTTTCCTTCCTACTTCTTATTACTTAATAAGGCAATACTACTCTTTCTCCATAAGATTTTACAAATGAGTTTACCATCTACATCTGTCTTGGTCTTGGCTTCCAAATCTTTCCATTTGACAACTAAGTCAACTGTTCACTCGCTAATATGGTGTTTAGGGTACCTTGGTGTCCTTATTACGGTAATTTATTCACACCAGTAAAAATTCGACATGAAATTATTATAAGTAGTATTGCCTAAGTGAGAGCTGTTTAAATTACACACAATATTTTTCTCATTTTTAGTCTCATAACTGTATTAATTTTTATCTTGGTTCTAAATTGTTGGTCTGTTTGTAGACATACAGTTGATTTAAGAATTATTCCCATATTTCCATATGGGTTTATGTCCTGTCTATTAAAATATAATCAATTTCTTTTTTTGTGACGTTGCTTAAGATGACCAGCCCTTCCAATTCTTCTTTTTAAAAAGCATTAATGATATATGGATATGAGGCTTCTGTATAGCCTCTTTCATTCCTTATTTTTCAACAATGTCTTCCATATGTTTTTCCCCATCCTCACTTAGTTGCAGCTTTGCACTGAAGTCACCAAGTATCAAAGCATATGTCAATTTAATTTGGAGAGTCTCATCTTCATCGGCTCTCTCTGTGCCTCTGATTCTCTGTCCTCAATAACAACAACAAAAATAATTTTGTATTATTATAATGAGTTACCCAAGACCCCACATGTAGTAAAGAACAGAGCCAGTACACATACCTAGGGGTCTGTCTCCAAATTCAGTGTTCTTTCTATTATTCTCAGTCACTCTCTCTCTCTCTTCATCTCTCTTTTCCTCTGTCTCTTCCTTTCTCTCTCTCTCTCTCTCTCTCTCTCTCTCTCTCTCTGGGGTATGTGTATATATGTGTCTAAGGTACTGATGCATGAGCTGCAATTATTTTCATGGTGGTCTTCTTCCAAACATTTTTCATGAGCTCTCTAATATGAGATGAATAAACATCTCATGAAATGATTTTCTCATTGCCTTAGGGTGCAAAACTAAGTGCCCATTCCAATGTTTGCTTCTCCAAAGAGAATCTATGAGTCATTCTTCCATTTAACTGCAACTTCCTTTTCTCTTCTGGTTTTGTTTATAGAAAGAATGTCATTATTTAGGTCCTCCAGTCATGTGACTATTTGTTGGTCATTAGACAAGAATTTCACATACAGAGTACAATCAACTAAGTGAATATTTAGAGGCTGTCTAAAATCTGGTTCTCAGTACCCTCTTCTGTCCCCTTTTCTGCCACTCTGACACAATCAAGGCAGATATAGAAAAAAGAGGAGGCGGTAGTACTACAAAGGATTTGGAGTCAGTGCCCTGGGTTTGAGTACTAGCTCTATTCTTTACTAGCTGTGGAGCCCTGAGTAACTCATTAATAATAATAATAATTATTATTATTATTATTATTATTCTATAGAACTTTAAGTTTAGCAAGTGCTTTACATATTTATCTCATTTGACCCTAGCACAACTCTGTGAGATAGGTGCTGTTTTTATCCCCAGACACTGAGAGAAGCTTGCTCAGAGTCACACCCCTAGTAAGTATCTGAGGCAGGATTCTAACTCGGGTCTTCTAGACTCCAAGTCAATCTAATATGTCACCTTTCCTTACAAAATCAGGATATTTGCACTGTTGTGAAGGAAGATATACATTAAGTTGCAATGCCCCCTACTGGCAAATGTATGGGAGGACAGCCCGGCATAGTGGAAAGATGGAGGCCTCTGGAGGTAGAGAATCTGTTCAAGGCTCAAGTTCTGCCTATTGCTAGCTGTGTGGCCTTGGGCTAGGCATTTAAAGTCTCTCAATCTCATTTTCTTCATCTGTAAAATGAAGGTGTTGGACAAAATGACTTATAAGTTTCCTTCCCTGTGTCATGGACAAAAATTGCAAAGAACAGACAAGGATGGATGTATTTCAATCTATTCCACTGGATCTGCATTGATAAAATCATGGATCCATTTGAGAATTGGTTATGAGGTTTTCATACAGGGTATAAATCCCTTGAAATATTGCCCAAACCTCAGTAAGGTTACCACAGAAACCATGTGCCCATAGTATTTAGAAGGAAGCTTTCAGTTGAACCCATTGGCTATAGTCCTGCCTCATGACAGTCCAAGCAGGAAGCCTTGTAAGTAGAGGTGCCACCAATCAATCATGCCCCCAAAAAGATTTCTTATATGTGTGTAGCCAGAAAAGGAGGGATAAAGGTGAAAAATAAAGTGATACCCTCAATTAATATACCATCAGGAAAATAATCCGTTGTATAATAGAAAAAGCTTTCTCTCTCATATATAATTTTGCAATAAAACAGCAACATTGAAACAAATAAAAGGTTTGTTTTCATTTGCTCATAAGTATTGAGCATGACCGTCTTTATTTATTAACAAGACAGAAAATACTTTGAAGGTAGCTTCTATTTGTCTCTGGTAAATAGTGCTGACCCTGGACAAAACTATAAAGCTCTGAAATCTTCAAAGTTTACTGACATTTTCTTCACTGTTCTCTCCCCCACTCCATTCCTTCTGCTACTTCAAGTTCTCAGTGGCTACAGCTTTGTCATGGCTCCTCCATCTCCATCAAAAAAGTAGGATTTGATTTAATTTACATTTGTTGATTGATTGACTGGTAACATTTTAGTGTGAATGAATATCAAATCTCCATCCTTGGGTAAATTTAACCAACATTTCCCACTAGAAGGAACTGGTAATATTTAGTTTGGAGAAAAGAAGATTGTCTATGTGCCCTCCCTCTCTTATATCTACCATTAAATATTTGAAGAACTATTCAAAGGAAGAAGGATTCGACTTATTCTATTTAAGCCCAAAGATGCAGACTAATACTAATGGCTCTAAGTTACACAGAAACAGATTTTGACTTAATGTGTAATACACTTCTAACAATTAGTTCTCTCCAAAAGTCAAGAGAGAAATTGTATTCCAGTGTCTGAATCCTCTGTTGGAAATGCTATATAATTAATGCATGCTACAGGTAAGGGCTAGACTAGATTACTTCTAAGGTCCCTTTCAACCCTTTTTGAATTTTTGCAGTTTAAGTCTCATCTCTAATTATGGAATAAAAGACACCAATTCTAGTTCAAGGAGTTTCAGATACCAGCAAGTGAAGAACCAACCTGGCATAGTGGATAAAAAAGTAGGATAGATCTGGAGTCAGGAACACCACAGGTTTGAATTGCACCTCAGACACTTGCTAGCAAATCATGTGACTTCTCTGAACCTCAATTTCCCATCTGTAAAATGGGTATCATAACACCACATACATGCCTCTTAGGTCTGTCACGAGGATGAAATTAGATAATCCATGTAAAGAACTTTGTAAACACTGAAGAGTGATCTGAATATGAGCTAAAGAAAGATATATGGTTGGCAGCTGGTCAAATACATATTTAATGAATGACCTGTATATTCCAGAGCCCAGTTCCTAAAAATATAGATGTATAAAACAACCTTCAGCCATTTAAACTCAAACCAAGGTAGTACTTATACTAAGGCAGGCAAACCTGATTTAGTACTTTTAGGATATTCCCACTCTGAAATGTCTTGGTGGTTTTTTTGGTTGTTTTTTTTTTTTAGGATGTTGGAGGCAGGGGCAAGATGTCATTTACATCATCTTTTCACCTCCACACACTTCAGTCCCGTCTGAGTATTGGGCCCCTGGTAAGCCCACTCCCTCTGAGCCTTCTCTTTCGTCTTTGGTCCTGTTTGATGGTCAGTTGGGCTACTTTGCCCATTCGTCCTAAAACTATACACTCTATCCCCTTCCTTTTACCGCAAGACCTCCACATTCAAGTTGTACATTTTCTGATATCATTTTGGTTAGTAGGTAATGACAATTTTCTATGATAGCCTCTCCTCATCTGACATCTTGAAACATTTCTATTCTATTCTTCCTATAGTATTTTTAACATTGTTAGTTGCTAATAATGGTATCCTTAGAAAGCATCCTTTATGTTAGGGAGGTACCTTAGCATAGTACAAAGCACATTAAACTTGGAGTGAGAAGAAGTGAGTTCCAGTTTCAGCCAAGTCATTAACCAGCTGTGTGATGCTGGGCAAATCATTTAACTACTCTGGGCTTTAGTTTTTTCGTATGCAAAGTAGAGATCATTGACCCTCAGAGTTGTCATCTGGTCTAACCAGTACTTGAATAGGAATCCTCTTTAAAATATTCCTAACAACTGTTCATCTGATTTCAGCTTGAAGACGTCCAATGATGAATGACCTCCTACAGAATCCCATTCCACAAGGTTAGGAAGGTCCACCTTATTTAAGTTTGTGGAACGGCCAATGTGAAACAGCTCTCCTCTTAAAGAGAAACCTTTATTTTGACTCCCTATTATAGTTCTTAACTCTGCAGCGTGCATCCTCCCCCGCCTCCTTCTTCAACTCTTCCTCCACCTTCTTTTCTTAATTTTTCCCTAGAGCAAGTTTCTGCAGTAAATTTCTAGACACCAACCTCTTTTCTGAGTTTTCCCTTCTAATAAATCTCTAATTTAGCTCTTATTTTCTGAGCTGCTTAACTTGTTAACTGACCCTTTTTATAAGAGAAGTCATTCTTAACAAGCTCAACTCATTTCAATTAACTCCTGCCTCTCAAGCTGGGGAATAATTTTACAAGTTAGCTTTGTAAAGTTCCAGGTTTAATACGACACCGAACAAGATATATACATATGAAATCAATCATTTTAACAATCACATTTATTTTCTTTTTTCTGTTTCCTATTTTTGACAATTCAGAGTTTATTTATTATTTCAACAATTAGATTTCTTATTTTTATAGATAGATTGTTTCACTTACTCAGACTTCACCACATCCACATCAATCCAAAGAAGTTGATCAATGCAGCCAGTTCAATGAGAAAGTCATTGTAAACTAGTTATATTGTAAAACAAAAACAGAAGATTTACTGATTTCTTGCCCCCTTCTACTTTTTAATCCACTTTTCCATCAATTTTTTGGGGGGAGGGTGGTTCATATAGACCCAATCTCAAAGAACCCAGAAAATCCAAGAAGGCATGAGTGCTAGCCATAGTGGTAAAGATCTGGAAAAATAATCTTAGATTTCATCAAGCTCTTGATGGTCTCTGAGCAAGATCAACACTAAATGCATGAAATCTTACATTCCTGTGAGCTCAGCTCCTAATTATAGGCCTCTCATTCAATTTTATTTCAATCAACAAGCAGTTGTTAAGATCCTACCATGTGCTAAACACCACATTAGGCCCCACAGACACAAAGATTTACTGACCTCTAGTAACTTACTTTCTATTGTGTCAACAGACATAGATTTTTAAAAATACCAAATGCAGACAACGTCAATGCCAGTTAATTTTGGAGTGGAGAGAGAGTGCTAGTAAGTTAGAGGAGGGAATCAGGAAAGGCCTTGTATTGGTGATGACATGTGAACTGAACTTAGAAGGGGGCTGGGAATTCTAAAAGAGAGAAGGGGAAAAGAAGGAGAACATTCCAAGCATGGGGTACATACAGTCTGTGCAAAGATAGGGAAAGAGGAGATGGAATGTTATATATGGGGAAGAGAAATGTAGGTCAGTTTAGCTAGAACAGCAGTGGCATGGGGGAAGGGAGAGGGTAACATGAAATCAGACTAGAAAGATAGGTTGGAACAAGATTATGAAGGGCATTAAATGCCAAGCAGAAGACTATGTATTTGATTTCAGAAGCATTGGGAGGCTACTTAAGCTTCTTTAGTAAGGAATAATTAAAAATATGCAACAATGAAATGGAATTAATGGAATTAAGAAAAATGGGTCATGTTAAATGTTATTTTTTATAACAGATTGTGTGAGTTACCAATTAAGTATCAACAAAGACAGCAAATGGAATAATAAAAGCAACTTCTCACTCATCTCTAATTAATTATATAAAAAGTTTTTAAAGACTACAAAATGTTTTTCTTCTCTTTTTAGAGCACATTTGTAATTTAAAAAACAAAAACAAGCCATCAGTTCCCAAAAGAAACTGCAGATTGTGCAAAGATCCTAAGATGGGAGGAGGTAGGTGGGATCAATCAGCTAATCAACAATAAATTAAGAAAATCAATAAAGTAAAATTCAAGGATAATCAGGATGCCATTGTTCAATGCTGATGGTACAAGGTATGTCAATGGAATGAAGCTTCTTTAATGTACCCCAAAGCTTATGTTTGGTATTATTATGACTCCAAATGGTGCAATAGCTTCTATGGGTCATCATATGACTTGGTGATTGGTGATACCTGGGGTAGAGTTGTAAAGGAAATCGAATGCTTTCATAAAGGGAAGAAGACCCAGGATAAGCTGAGTGAAGATAGAAGGAAACACTAAAATCAAGATAAGGAGAGAGACTGAGAATATAGGGGTCTCGAACAATAGATAAGTGCTCAGAATCAAAGAAATGGAGTACTCAGGATTTTTATTAACTAAGTCTTGGGGACATCAATTGAAAGGAGTATGGTTTTAAACTGAGATTGTGAGGCTTTAATCTATCGCCAAGAAAGGAAAGGGCCTGCCTAGTTTCTCCATTGAGAAATTGAGAGAAAGGAAGTGCAAATTGGGCCTGGCTTTGGAAGTAGGATTTATTAAATATCTATGATGTGCCAAGCACTGTGCTAGGCTGGGGACATAGATACAAAAGTGAAGTAATCTTTGTATTTAAAGAGCTTATAATCCAGCTGGGGGAGATAATGTATATAAATTGGTACATAGAAAATTGACCAAAAAAAAATGAAGTAATTTTGGGTGCAGTTGAGGAGTAGGGGGAAGGATAGAGAGGAGCTTCTTTAAGAAAGCTGGCCTAGAAGGAAATTAGAGACTCTAAGAGGCAGAGCTGAGGAAGGAGTACATTCCAGGTATGGAGAATTGGCAATCAATAAATATTTCAATCAATCAATCAATAAACATTTTTTAAGCTCCTCCTATGTGCTAGGCACTGCGTTAAGCACAAGTGAATGGAGACAGAGATTAGAGTGTTGTGTATGAGGAACGGTGAGAAGGCCATTTTGGCTGGATTTTATTGTGAAATGGGCTAATGTAAAATAAGGCTGAAAAAGTAGGTTGTTACCAGGTCGTGAGAAGCTTTAAATGCCAGAGGAATTTTTATTTAATCTTTGAAGTCATAAGGAGCCACTGGAATTCTTTGAGTAGGGGAATGACATCATAAGATCTATGCTTTTAGGAATATCACTTTGGTAGCTGTGAATTGCAGATGAACTGAACTGGGGCGATACCCAAGGCAAGGAAAACAATTTTCTTACTAGTTCAATAGTCCAAAAAAGAGTGAAGAGGCACTGTATTGAGACAGTGGTTATGTGAGGGAGAGAAGGGGATTTATTCGAGAGATGCTGTATAGGTAGAAAAAGAAAAATTTGGGCTGTCAATCAGGCATGAGTGAGAGTGAGCAGTCAGGGGTTACAAACCTAGATGACCAGAGGAAAGAGAAATGGAAAAGTTCGGAAGTTGGGAGAGTTTGGAGGGAGAGCTAATGAGTTCTGTTTTAGATAGGTCTGAGATTCCTATGAGATGTCTAGTTCAAAAATGTCGAAAGGCAGTGAAACAAAGAGAAAAAGGAAAAAGTTCAGGGTA
This sequence comes from Phascolarctos cinereus, assembly GCF_003287225.1. Lineage (NCBI taxonomy): Eukaryota > Metazoa > Chordata > Mammalia > Diprotodontia > Phascolarctidae > Phascolarctos > Phascolarctos cinereus. Next base: position 345,293,753 of record NW_027555958.1, read on the forward strand.
GCACCACTGTCATTGGGTGGGAGGGAAGGAAGGAAGTGAGAGAAATGATTATTTTTCTCTTCTACTAATAACCAATTAATGTCTGGGGATCCGTGGTTTTTCCCCTTTCTATTTCCTAGTTCTCTACTAGGACAAAGCAGCTAATAAATGTCCAGGGTCACATTTGAACTCAAGTCTTCCTGACTCCAGGACCAGTGCTCTATCCACTGTGCCACTCCTAGGTGCCTCTCTGGGATCAGAGGGCAAAGCATGAAGAATACAAGACCACACCATCACACAGAGTACCATGTTAGGTGCTGGAGAGATTCAAAGTTTAAATAAGAAATTGTTGTAGTCCTTAAATAATTGACAGCCTAGGAATGAGAAAATATCAACCCAGAGAGCTTCCTCAATATTTAAAGGATCTGTAATCTCATCCCTGTGGATATTGCTGTCACCAGCACAGACTGCAATTCCTCTACACCTTGGTAGATAATCTTTGAGAGTGTCTGTGATCAAAAAAATGTATCATGGCAGCAGCCTGGTGATGAGACTCTGAATTTAGGTTGATTGGTCGTACAGCCGATTACTAGGCCTTTTCTGGAAACTTTTCCAGGTTGGAATTATCTGAGTTTTGCTGACATAGCTTTTAAGACTTTGGGAGAACTCTACGCCACCCTGAGGCATTACAGTGTGATTTTGGTGGATTTATAGCCTAGTAGGGGGACAAAACACCAACCAAGAAAGTTATCATCTACAATGAGACAGAAGCACATTGGGAAGTTACAAAACAAAGTGGCATATGAGATCTGAGTGGGGAAAAGTCATCCCCAACTGGAGGCATAATTGAGGGCTCCCTGGAAGAGGTAACATTTACATTTGGCTTTAGAGCCAAATTTAATGGGTAAAAAAGAAGATGGATGTCAGCCTAAGTATAGGGACCAGTGTCAGTAAAGGGATATTAGGTAGATAGGAAAGAAAGGACAAGAGAAGGCTTGTTTTAAAACTTAGTAGACAAGAACAAGTTTGCAGGCAGATAGGAAGACATCAATGGCAAGTGAAACTTTGAAGATGCATACATGAGAAGGATGGAACAAATCCTGAAGAAAGCTGAAGGAATGGGAGGATGTAGTAGTTAGAGGAATTAGTCTTTGGGAGTAAGTAGGTATATCTCTTCTTTAGTACTTGGAGGAAAGGAGGGGCAATGATAATGAGAAGTTTGGAGGAACAAAGAGGAACTACAGGGAATTCACAATGAATGCTCTTGATTTAAGTAGTAGATTACATAATCAGCTGTAAGTAGAGTTGTGAGCAAAGGAGAAAAGAAAATATTTGGTGTAGTTACTTTGAGGGAATGAGATAGGGAAAAGCTGCAGGCACTGTAGAAAGACTCAAGGAAGCAACAAGGAAGCACAACTAAGCTTATTTATCATTGACTTAAGGTGAGTGAAATCAATTTAATTTCATTACTTTCTCTAGTAAAACTCATCAGCCCTAGAATTAAGAGTGGAGAAATTAAATGGTGGGAGTTACCCAGAGATTAGAATTTACAAGTGGATAACAGAAGGTTAAGATATTCTAGGATAGAAGCTAGTGAAACATTGATGTTTCATGGCCTCCAAGCTAAGTATGTATATAAGTGAAGCCAGTGGAAGTCAGGAAGATAGACTGGGAAGACAGGGACAGGTCAATGGACTGAAGATCACAAGGGCAAAATATAACTTAGATCTTGGAGGTAACACAATTCTGAGAGATAGTCAAGTCTAAGTTATGACTATTTTGGTGTGTGGCTGAAATATGGTAGTGAAATGGAGGTCTTTGAAATTAAAAAGGTTGAGGAATTATGGGGTCACTTTGCCAGGGGGCTGTCAAAATGATTTGAAATTGCTATGGATGATGGCATGGGATGGACTAGAGAATACTGTAAACCAGGCATTAAAGTCACCATAAAAATTAAGAGGATGATTAGAAGTTAGTAGATGACAATCACAAAGATGAGGAGGAGTTAGCATAAACAGATTGATGGACCTCAAGGAAGGACAGGTCATTGAAAGATAATGGTAGAAAAGAGATCTAGAAAACAAAATAAGAAACAAGAAGTGTGCTCAACACCCCTCATGGTCTTTGGAGTCATCCAGAATAGGAGAAGGGATGGCCACATGCATGTAATGGGGGTGATCAAATGGGACAGCCATAAAAACAAAGAGGTATAAAGAATATTTGTTGAAAAGTTCAAAGATGTACAGGAGTTTGTTAACATTAAAGTGGAAGTTCCAAATACAATAAGAGAGTAGGCTTAGTGATAGGTAAACATGGTTGGAATGGGAATAGGGAGGAAAAGGGGTGATATAAAAATAGTGGAAGAGGTATGATGGGCAAGCCCATAGTTGTACATGCAAAACTGAGATTAGGGAGTCAGTACAGCAGGAGGCTGTAGGGTGGCATGCCCTTCTTCATGATGGCTAGGTGGTGCAGTGGATAGAGTGCAGTGGATAGAGGCCCTGGAGTGAGGAGGACAGTTTAAACTCCCTTTTCTGGTTATTAATCCCCTATAGGTATTATCTCCTCATGTTAGAATATAAGGGCATCTAGGTGTCACAGCAGATAGAATGCTGGGCCTGGAGTCAGGAAGACTATCTTCCTGAGTTCAAATCTGGCCTCAGACACTTAGATGCTTTGTGATACCAGGCAAGTCCTGTGTTTGCCTCAATTTTCTCATGTGTAAAATGAGTTAGAGAAGGAAATGACAAACCAGTCCAGTACCTTTGCCAAGAAATCTCCAAATGGGGTCACGAAGAATCAGATATAACTAATCAACTAAACAACAATAGATCATTCATCCCAGAGTTCAAAATAGAATTCAAGATGGTGGTATTTTGGTAGGAATCCATGAAGTTCCTCCTGCGGTGTATTTTAACCTTTTCTTTCTCAGTGTCAGGAAGTATGCTATGGAAATAATATATGTACCTCTATACCTAGGACTTGGTGGAGGTGGAGCCCTATTGTAATAAAACTCACTTTTATGATATTAAATCTGATCCTAGCATTATCTGAGCCATGGTGTCTAGCTTACCAACCATTACCCTTTTGTAATATGATTTCATTCTTGTGGGTCAGTAGCACAAAACATGATAGAATACCTCTGATCACATTAGAGAACACAAAAACTAGACTGTTTTTCATTTCTGTGTTTTATCACAGTAGCAAATATAATAACATATTATCCATGCATTTGTGACTGGAACTCTTCTCTGGAGGAAAATTCAAGAGTGCATACAGTTGCAAACAATTATAAATGTAAGACAAAAGTAATTTCATGACATAGCAGTTTGTAGTTTATTGGGACATGATTTGCTTGTTAGTTGCAGACCTTTGCTAAAACCAATTATTTATGTTTCTTTTCACCTTTCTTCTAATTGCTTAAAAATAAGAGAAGACTAGGTGGCAGAGTGGACAGACCACTGGGCTTGGAATCAGGAAGGCTCAACTTCATGAGTTCAAATATGGCCTGACACTTACTGGTTGTGTGACCCTTGTCACTCAACCTCATTTGCTCATCTGTAAAAAGAGCTGGAGAAGAAAATGGCAAACCATTCTAGTATCTTTCCAAGAAAACCCCAAATGGGGTTACAAAGAGTTGGACAAGACTAAAAATTGACTGACAAAGGGAGGACTTAAAATGATATTAGAAAACAAAAAAGTCATAAACATTATATTTTTTTAAAAATTAGTGTACCAATGCATAAATTAACAATTTGAAGATATTTGCATACTCCAAGTTGCAATATAACTTTTTATTTCTTTGTATTTAAACACTTGAACTAAAAAAAACCCAGTACCTGATGAAAAAAAACAAAAACAAAAACAACAACAGTCTGGAAAGATGTTGAGGCCAGACAATAAACTGCATTTCTGTTGTCCAAGGATCATGCTACCTAGTTTTGGAGAAGTGATTTGCAAGCTGATGAATTTTTCTTTCACATCATCACATGAAGACTACTAAGTCACAGAAAGGTTGCAATCTGTATTAGTAGAGAGAGTTCTCACATCAATCAACTTATAGTTCCTTAAGGTACATTTATATCTATAGCCATAGAAATACAGACAGACAGACAGACACACACACACACACACACACACGCAACATCCATCTTGCCATATGAAAAGAAGGCATAGTATCATTTCTGAATACTGAATATTTGAAAAGAAGGCTTTTAGGTTGGTATGCTCTGGGTCTGATCTTGCCTCAAAGTAGGATAGTAGATCAAAATATCTCTAATGATCTTTTCCTGCTTTATGAGAACTATGGATATGTCATTTTATTTGGACAATTTTTACTTGACTGGTCATTTCATTAAAAAAAAATACCCCAAAGTTTCCTCATTTCAGCAACTAGTAATTGCAAATATATTGCAGCAAAAAGCTGTAAATCTGTGGAAGCAAAAGGTGAGGTGCCAGTCGGGCTGAAGAGCATGCTTGTGTAGAATTCACTAGGGCATACTTTCCAGCAGTCATTATTCTTTGACCTTTAACATAGGCATGTTCAAGATAATAGGGAAGACCTCAGAAGGCATTGTCATGGATATAACTATCACTGACTTTGTGACTCAGTGTTATCACTTCACAACTCTTTGGCATACCCTGTACCTTAAGGCCTTCAGAAATTTACAGTATAGCCCACTGGATCACCCAAAACACAGTGGAACACAAACACAGAGGTAAGAGGACTTCCCAGGGCCATACTGCTCTTTCAAACAAAGGGCTCCCGGCTCTCTTACTCTACCTCCTGGCAACAAAGTCGACAGGGCCACATGTGGGGCAATTCAGGAGCAGCAGGCCAGAAGTCTGACTAGCTCTGCATTTAGAAACTAGCTAAAGGCAGCTTCAGAGAGGAAGAGAGAGGGAAGTGCTCTCATCAGGGCTACTGGCAACAGCTGCTGCCTTCCTGTCTGGCTTTGATGATTGCTGTAACAATTGCTTCCCACATCTGTTCATGGACCTTGCCCTAAGCACACCAGACATACACAGGAGTTCCCTTTTCTGTCCACTACCTCACAATAAAAGGGTGATATCAGAGAGTAGCTATCTGAGTCTCCCTTTCAGTTAATAACCTTGCTGAAGTAGGAGAAACAAGGCAATTCTACATGCACTCAGACAAGTGCAATTCTATGTGCACTCAACTAGTGTTTATACCGAATTGATTGGCTCTTGGAAAAAATTTGATTAGTCAATTTAGTTAAAATGGTCAATTTAATCATCTCACCTAAAACAATAATAATAAATCTCATTTATGAAGCAACTGATACTTGCCAAAACCTTGTTACAACAGTCCTGCAAGTATATACATTATACACAGAATTCAGTATATGTGTACATACATATTTGTGTATATATTACATGTATATGTGTATAAATATATAGGTATATTGTGTGTGTGTGTGGTGTGTGTGTGTGTGTGTATCCTCTAATTTAAAGTTACAACCAGAATTGAGATATTTTGCTTAGGAACCCAGAAGATGGTCTTAGCTCTTCTGGATTAGAATGTAGCAGTCTGGATCCAGCATTTGTATACTTATTTATTCATTCATGTGTTGACTATCTAGCCGGCAGCTTGAATAATGATAACATTGTACTAAGGACAACAGATTTTAAGCTGGAAGAGACTTTAGGGATCCCTCGTTTTATAAACGGGGAAACTCTAGACTTGCCTTGACTCTCAGGTCAGTGCCTTTTCTGCTCCATCATTCTGCAGTGGCCAGAATATTGGTGCTAGAGTCAAGAAGACCTGAATTATAATCCAGTCTGACACTAGCTGTGTGACCCTAAGCATGTCCCTTAACTTCAGTTTGTCTCAGTTTCCTCATCTGTGAAATGGCTACCATAATGACATCTACTTCCTAGGGTGGTTGTGAGGGCAAAATGAGATCATATCTGTAAAGTGCTTTGTAAACATTAAAGCACTATGTAAATGCTATTGTTGTTGTTGATCCACTTCTAGGTTTAAGCATTTTGTCTGACAGTGATTGTACTGTAGCACAAGACTGTCAACACTGTAGATATACCATGTTCCCCTTCCTTCTTCTACCCACCCTATTCTACAAAGGAGGGGCACGGTTCATGAATTTTATCCCAAAGGCAGAAATCCTTAGCTACTGCTAAGAACTCTTTTAGTTCTACTGCCACCAGCAACTTGTCTGCAAAGACTTAGTTAAGTCCTTTACTTCCCTGCCTCGGTTTCCCTCTTCTCCCTCACCCTTGCCCCATTTAAATTTGGGCTAAGGTAGCAGTCAAAAGCTTGATCCAAGTGCTCTTAAAAAACAGGGCAGGCTAAAGGTAAAACTGTTTTCACTATGTCTGATTCTAACCCTGAGGTGGTTAGCTGGGAGAAGGTTGGAGGAAGAAAGGAAGAAGTGTGGGAGTGCTAGGAGAGATTAATAATAATGATAACAATAGTAATGACAGCTGACATTTATATAGGACTTACTATGTACTAAGCATTGTGCTAAGTACTTTACACTATTATATCATTTGAGATTCATAACAACCCTTGGAGTTATATGCTCTTATAATCCCCATTTTACAGATGATGAAACTGAGGCAAACAGGTTAAATGCCTTGCCCAGGGTCACACAGCTAGCAAATGTCTGAAGTCGTATTTAAAGTCTTCCTGACTCTAGCCCCAGGGTGCCCCCTAGCTGCTTTAGGAAGAATGTAAAGAAGGGAAGGTGATGGTGATTCATGAAGCCCTCCAATAAACAGCCCCTTGCTCACTTAATGACAACCACAGAGTTGGGGCCAGAAATGATCCAGTAATGGCATAGAAATGGTTGTGAAACTTCCATGGCTGCTAAAATGCTTCTAAGGCATCCATTTTGACAAACTTCATTCTTGGTACCCTGAGTGGGAAGCTACATCACTATTCCCTAAAAGTCTAAAGACAGCCGGACAGTTATTTTGAATTACTCTACAGAAGAAAGATTGACAGACTTGTGGGGATCTGTCTACATTTTACCAATCTCTCAAGTTTCAATTATTTGTATAAATTAAATTATTTAGTATTTATTAAAAAAAAACCCAGCCATCAATGATACATGTGATTGAAGTCAATCTTATAATTAAAGTTATGAATTCCAAGACATTTCTTCAGCTAAATAAAAGTGTAATTACAGTGGCTAAGTACTAGAATTACTGTATATGTCTGAGCATTGGATACTAGTACATAAGAAAATAGTAGTTTTCCATTACTGTTACATTCATTGGTACTCTACATCCTGCAATGATAAAAGCAGCAGTGAATTATCAACACTGCTTTAGAATATTAACACCTGTCCTGCAAGGTAGAAAATGGACTATAAAACCTGGAAATGCATATTTACTTTTCTCTTATCACACAAAAATGCAATTCCCTTTCCAGGCTTAGTGAAATGATGCCTTCATTCATTCAAAATATAAAATCTCAATAGGATGTTTTTTTCTTTAAGGTTTACATGTAAAAAGAAATGTTCCACTGACATTCAAGTTCTCCTTCAAAGAGTCCACTGTTTGCACAGGACTGTTACCTGCACATCTGCATTGGGATCCTCTGATCTATTCACCTAATTACTTTATAATTTCACTTCAGACTTTAATAATAGGAAACTGACACCGAAGAAAATAGAGCAAGAGTAGCCTACAATACAGCTGGCAATAAGAGATCTGAATGTAAGTGTCTGACTCCTAAAGAACCAATTGGAGGTTTTATAATTGTTAAAAAGGAAAAAAAGGCAATATGAATCCATCACCTGCTGTTTCAGTATTTCACCTCCAATTCTGGGGAAAGTACCATATGGGTTCATGCCCTCACCCCATCTTTTGTAGATAAAAATCACATCTAAAAAATCTCTTACATATTTACATCCGTCATTTTTTTTTCAAAGATGGAAAACTGGATCTGTTAAATATTCTGGAGAAGGCAGGGGGCTGTGAGGGCAAAGAAATGAATTGATGAGTCTGCAGAGACTGTTAAGAGAAGTTTACAGATAAGAGCCAGAGAGTCTGGGAGATGGGAATGAATGAAATATTGCTGCTTAGGATTAGGGCCATGGCAGGGAGAAATATGAACGAGGTCATGGTCAGCTGAAGGGTGGGAAATGAAGAGACTGGGTGAAACGAGGGCAAGCTGTTTGCAGTCATGAGGCCCGAGGTCAGATGAGGAAGGAAAACGACAGGACGAGTGACTCTGTGAGGGCAGTGAGAATGGGAGTGATGTGTGTGTGGCTAAGTACGTGAGGAGGGAAAAGCGAATGGTTTGACAGGTAGAGACAAGGAGATGGTCCAAAGGGAGGGAAGGGGGAGTTTGTAATAGAAAAAAGGAGTGTTTTCTCCTTTCATCCCAACTCACCGAAGAGGCTGTTGCTAAACCCGTCCCATGCGCAGCCCACTGTGTCCCAGACCCAGCCGCTCCTGAGGCAGGACACGAAGGTAAAGGTGACTCCAAAGAGGGACACAAGCAGGTCACTGAAACTGATATTCACCAAGAGGAGGTGGGTCGGGGTGCGGAGCCGCTGGAACTTATAGTAAAGGACGAGCACCAGCAAGTTGTTGCACAAACCCAGCAGCCCGATGGTGGCGATCAGCAGCGCTAGCAGCTCGTAAGTCCCGGGACTGAAAAGGGGCGCTGGACGAGGGCTCCCCTCCGGCCCGGGCTCCCCTGCAGCCCCAGTGCCTCCGGCTCCGCCTGCTCGGCCACTGCCCCAGTAGCCGCCACCGCCGTCGTCGCTACTGTTGCCTGAGTACATGGCTAGGAAGCAGGCTGCCCCGGGAGCAAGCGCTCAGCGCTCCGCGCTTCCAGCTGCTGCCAGCACCCTGGGCGCGGCTGTGGCTCCAGCTCTGGCTCCAGCTCCAGCTCCAGCTCCAGCTCCAGCTCCAGCTCCAGCTCCCGAGCGCACTGGGGCCATGGCGAGGGAGAGCAGCAGCCGCCGCCGCCGGGGCCGCTCCCACGGGAAGCGCCAATGAGAGTGGGAGAAGAGGCAGGCAGCCCACTCTCCCCTGATCTGGCTCAAGGCAGCCTTCCCTTCCCCCACCTCAGCCTCAATCCATGTGCGTGCGTGCGTGTGTGTGTGTGTGTGTGTGTGTGTGTGTGTGTGTGTGTGTGTCTGCGCGTTTGCGCGCGAAGAGGGGATAAAAGGAGGAAAGAGAAAACTGTTATATCAAAAACGTGGCAGGCACATCCCCCTTACACACTTCTCCTCATTTCCGAGGATGTAAGGAAACATACTACTGTGTGCCTGACAATAAGAGCTTAACAAATCTTTCTCTTTCTCTCTCTCCTGTCATCTCTATCATTTACCATTTTTTCTATTTTAATGTCTATCATCTATCATCTATATCTATCCTGTATCAATCAGTTGTCTCTATTTCTCATATCATCTATCTATCTATCTATCTATCTATCTATCTATCTGTCTGTCTGTCTGTCTGTCTTATATCCTTATGCTTTCCTTTTAGTGAGACTCATCTGAACTTTTACAGGCTACAATAAGGGACCAGTTTTCTTCCTGTATCCTCTCCACCATTATTCAAACAAACAAATAAGGGGAAAAGTGGTGGTGCCAATTCACCATTCACAAACAGGTAGGGTAAGGAAGAAAAAAGACATGTTGCTATAGGACCATTGTGGCCATCTCTGATGCCATCACTAATAAGGTGAGGGCTTACTCATTTCAGTTTACTCATATATAAAATAAAATGGTTGGACTAGATGACCAACCCCCAAGGGCCCTTCTAGCTTAGACATTCTATGCTCTCATGTCCCCTCCCTCAAATAAAAGCATATTTGATGTAGGTTAAGCACCTGATTGAACCCCAAAGGAAAATCCTTCCTTCTGAAATGCTTTAAACTCACAGATGCCATCTCCTATTGTTGGGCTATAATGCAGCACAAGAATAAGATAAATGTTTTTGGTCTGTGTGCCAAGGGCCCACAACCTAAACCTGCCAGGTGTACTGTAGTTACATACTTAATTTAGGACACATATTGTCACTGTCTGTCTTTTCCCCCCCAGAAGCAATTTTGAAAAAAAAATAGAGTAGGAGACAAATATAGGTTGTGACAATGCTCTGCAAGAGCTTTTTGTGTCCTGTACAGAGCTAATGCAGCACAGCTATAGGAATTGCCATACTGGGTCACCCTCTGTCTCCCCAGAAGGATTTTCTTTTTCATGGCAGTAGCAGCAGTTTGTGGAAGAGCACAACCCCTTGATCATTACTAGCTTCCCTCTATAAACAACAAGCATTTGTTAAACTCCTACAATGGGCCAGGCACAATGCTAAGTGCTGAGGGTACAAAGGCAAAAAAAAAAAACAACCCTGCCCTCCAGAAGCTTTTATTCTGGGGGGAGATGATGGGATACAACATATACACAGACTGTAGATACAAAATAATTGTGGGGAAAGATGCTAACAATTTGGAGTAGAGGGTGAACTTGTTGATTTGGGTGGTCACTTTTATATTTTTTACTTTGGCTTCTTGGTTAACAAAGTCCCAGTGTTTATTGCACATGTGTATAAAGAAATATTTATTTTTAATCTCCCCCTCCAGGATATTACCTCTTTCAGGATTCAAGGAATGCCTCCTAATGCAGAGGAGTAGACTAAATGTTAGGAAATAGGAGACATGGATTAACTAATTGTGATCCTGAGTAAGTCTTTATCTCCAAAAGGAAGGAAGGAAGGAAGCACAAGATCACAGCATCATAGATTTCTAGCTACATTAGAAGTAGCAAATCAATTCCTTTCATTTTATAGATTAGGAAACTGGAGCTCATAGCAATCAAACAGGAGGATCTAAGCCCTGGGTTTCTGATTTGAAATCCGTTGAACTGTACTAGCCTAGATGATTTCTTAGGTTCCCTCTAAAATGAAATGATTCTATGATCTTTGCTATTATGCAATTAGTTATATTTCAGGCTCAGCCTAACCAGGATTCTGGACTTCAGGAATTTTCTCTGCCTGTCCCTTATGTCTGGAACCTCCTCCACTCAGCCTATGGACCTCCCCAACTTTCTTTAATTCCCAACTAAAATCCTTTCCTTTATTGGAATTCTTCTCTAGTCCCTTTTATTTCTAGTGCCTTATCTCTTTAATTACTTCCTATTTGTCCTGTATATGTTGCTTTGAATATATTTGTTTGCACATTGTCTCCCTCATTAGATTGTAAACACCTTGAGGGCAGGGACTGTCTTCTGCCTCTTTTTCTATCTCCAATGCCACAGTGCCTGGCACATAGTCGTGCTTAAAACAATGTTTATTGATTGACTGACACATAATTTTATGGACTTTTTTCACATCATCAATATTTAAAATCCTTTGTAGACTTTGAAGAGTTAGGGGTTTGGTATTTGTTTGTTTTTCCTAATCTCTATAACACTTGTCAGGATGCCACCCTATTAATAGTGTGTGGATTATTTGCATATTTACTTAGTTCAGTGATCAAACGAGTCAATTTCCTAAAATCATGAGAAACCACTTTAACCAGATCAGGCTAACATCTATTATAATGCCGTCAAGTAATTAGGTTCACTTATGTCATAAAAGTAGAGATGTTAAAATCTTCATTAACATAATAGTGTTTCAATATTGAAATACTAGGAGGACTATGTGGGAATGGGGATAAGTGATAGTCATCTTCATTTATTCATTCATTCATTCACTCATTCATTTAACAAAAATCCAGAATGACAACATCAACAACAAACATTTACTGAATATGTTTTAGAACACTGCCCTAAATATATAAACTACAAAGACATGGTCTCATGTCTAAAAGATAGGATGGTATCATTAAATAATCAATTAATCACAAAGTGTTTATTAAGTATTTACTATTCACCAGTCAGGGCAGAAAGGTGGCTTAACAGATAAAGTGCTAAGCCTAGAGTCAGGAAGACCTGAGTTCAAATCCAGCTTCAGACAGGTACTAGCTGTATGACCCTGGGCAAGTCACTTAACCCTGTTTACCTCAGTTTCCTCATCTGTAAAAAGAGCTGGAGAAGGAAATGGCAAACCATTACAATACCTTTGCCAAGAAAATTCCAAATGGGGTCACAAAGAGTCTGATATGACTGAAACACAACAATATGCATCAGTCACTTATGTAAAGTGCTGGCAATACAAAGACAAAATCTGAATATCCTTCACCTTCAAGGAGCTTATATTCTGAAGAGAGAGATAATGTATGTATATAGAATATATAAATCAAATTCAAGGCAAACTTGGAGGAGATGGTGCTAACAGCTGGGGCCCTAGGCAATGCCTTCTGATGAAGGTGGTGATGGAACTGAATCTTGAAGGGATTCAGAGATTCCAGGAGATGGAGGTGTGGAGGTGGGTTGGGCAGTGGAGTGAATGGGGGCAGCCAATGCAAAGGAATGGCGACAAGACAGGCAGCACCATTAAGTATGTAGGTTATTATGGCTGGACCATAGATAACATGGAGGGGATTGATTAATCTGGAAAGGTGGAGAGGGGCCAGGCTGTAAAGAGCTGTCAAAGCTAAATTAGAGTTTATATTTGATCTTTGAGGTGACAGTGAAATACTGGAGTTTATAGAGCAAAGGGGTGGGGGGAAGAGAATAGGGGCAGAACTTGGTCGAATCTGAACTTTTAGGAAAATCATTTTTGACAATGGTGTGGAGAATGGATTGGAACGGGGAGAGATCAAAATGGAGAGACAAATTAGAAGGCTACCACCTCCCGAAAGAGAGGCGATGGACCCAGGTTGCATCTTGACTATGCATATTCATTACAAGGGTTTTGTTTTTCTTTTCTTTTTTTTCCCCTCAATGAATGGGAGGGAAAGAAAATAAATGTTTGTTAGTTGAAAAAATTAAATTAAAAAGATTATTGCAGTATTCCAAGTGAAAGATGATGAGGGCTGCATCTAGGGTATTAGTTATGTGATTGGAAGAAAAGGTATGGAGGAAATGGGGGTTAAAAAAAGATTAGGCAATTGTTCGGAATGAGAGAGAATGAAGAGTTGAGGATGACACCAAAGTCACAAACATGGGTGATAAGAATAGTAGCATCCTCAACAGTAATAGGGAAGTATGGAAAAGGGGTGGAATTGGGGGGAAAGAAAATTTGGTCTGTTTTGGACAAGTTAAGCTTGAGATGCCTGTAGGATATCAAGTTTGAATTGTGTAATAAGCAATTTGTGATGCAGGAATAGAACTCAAGAAAAAGATTTGGGATAGCTATATTAATTCATCATCTAGGAACAATAAAAATAATAGCTAGTATTTATATAGTGCTTTAAGATCTGCAAAATGTTTTACAAACATTTTTTCATTTTATACTCACTACAGACTTAGGAAGAAGGTGCTATTATTATCATTTACAGATGAGGAAACTGAGGTACACAGTTGTTTCTGACTTTCCAAGGGTCATACAGCTAATAAGTGTCTGAGGCTGGATATGAACTCAAGTCTTCCTGACTCCAAATCCAGAGTTCCTTTACCTTTTGGCTTTTCTTAAGCATTTGACACTGTTGACCACCCTCTCCTCTCTGGATTTGTGTGATATTGCTCTCTCTTGGTTCTCCTCCTACCATTAGGAAAGCTAGGTGGTGCAATGAAGGATTTACAGTGAGATGTCCTGAGTTGGAGTCCAGTTGTATCATCTACTAGCTGTGTGACTTTAGATGTGTCCTATCAGTTTTCTCTGTCTTCTTAACTGTATAATGAGGATGCTAATATTGGTATCATCCAGCTTATGGGGTTGTGTGAATCAAAAGAGATAAGGTATATAAACTGCTTTGCAAACCTTAAAATGCTAGATACTAAAATATTCCTAATTGAATCTGTCATCTTATTTATTTGGTTTTCCCTCCAAAGATGCAGATCACAATCCATTGCAACTCCCATCCATGTTCTCCTATAAAATAGCGACAGTGGAGGCGCAAAATGTACTTTTCCCTTCCTTTTCTCCTCCTTCCCTTCTTTCCTTCCTTTCTCCCTTCCTACCTCCCTCCTTCCCTTCCTCCTTTCTCTCCCTCTTTTCCTCCTTCTGACTTCCCTCCTTTCTCTCTCCATTTTTTCCTTTCTGTTTCCCTTTCTTCCTTCCTTCCTTCCCTCCCTCCCTCCCTCCTTCCAACATGATAAGGATATTAATGGAATACACTGGTTTCACATTTCTTACTCCTTATTCCTTGCCATATGGTCAGCCCATCTTCTTTTTAATTTATATATCACCCATTAAATCTTTCACTCTAGGTTTTTTTTTTTAGTAATTCACTGTTTGAAGTAAGTTGCAGTCTGTTCACACCCACTATTCATCTCTCCATTGCCCTCTAGGTGATACTTATTTTCAGTTCTTTGGAGACGATAGTATTCCATGACCTATAGTCACATAACAACATTGGAAAACTACTGACATTAAAATTATGGGCTTTCATGTAAGGAAGAAGTTTGGGATCATTAAAAGAACTCTGCAATTCTCCAAAAGCAATCCAGATCATTCTTTTCTCCTGTTCAATTCTTGGCCCGATTCAATTCTGGACTCATTATGCACGTGCTAGGTAAATGTCAGCTTTTCTTATTATAGTCCTTTCCTGGCACTTAAAACCCAGTTGGAAAAACCTGACGTACCAAGAGAGAAATAAAAAGAGATGATCACCACTTGTGGGTAGCTAGGATGATGATAAAGAACAGTGGGGAAAAGGGAAAAAAAAACCTGCTCATTTCTTATTTTGTTTCTATTTTTTTTCTGCCAGAAGAATGGTCTTTGAATTGGAAAGAAAAAGAAAAAAATGGCTAAAAGGGAGTTAAGATAGAGGGATATATAGATAGATAGAGAGATAGCAACAGAACAAATAGATGCACTTCATAAGTTTGTCACTACTTCTGGCAGATGAGATTATTAAGTTGCTGTCTTTGAATATATCAAGGACAAGAGAGGTACTGAAGGATTGAGGAATGGCAAATGTTTACTTTTTTTTTTTAAAGAAAGGTAGCAGATTCTACAAAATCTAAGCCATTGAGTTTAACTTTCATTCCCTACAAAACTCTAAAATACATTATTAAAGTAATGAGGAATGAATATCTAGAAAAGAAAGCAGCAATCACAAAAAGTCTGCATGACTTCATTGAGAATTCTTTTATTGAAGTCAATCAATCGACAATAGCCAGTTGGCACATAACACAGGATGGAGTCAGGAAGACACAAATCCAAATCCTGCCTCAGGCACTTAGCTATGTTGTTGTTCATCCTTCATTTTTTGGAAGAGGACCGATAACATCAGGGTGATGTCTTGACTTCTGAGTGAATTGGACTTAAGTGAGGCTTCCAGAGTTGTCAAAATGCAGTGACAAGACCAAAGTCAGGACGACTGACAATGGCCCAGGACGCAGTGGATGATCGTGGCTTCTTTGGTATCTGACCAAGCTCTAAGCACTCCACAGCATCTGCTTCAGCTGCCTTCATGGCCACTGAAAAAAGTTTTTCATCCACCCATTCTGATAGGGGAAGTCTTCACATGCTTGGGGTAGACATCCCCCCCCAACTCACCGATGGGTTTGAGACCCCTCAGTTACCTTCAACCTGGTTTAGCCTGTCTCCTGAAATGGTTTACCAGGGTGTGGCTACTGTGCATGCCACAGCTTCTTGGAGCCACAGGTAAGAATTGGGTGAAAGTGGACACCAAAGGTAGATAAGCAGCCCTGAAAAGAGCTCAGAAAGCCCTCACACCAGAGGTGCTAGTCCTGCTGAATACCCCATACACCCCACTTAGCTATATGACCCTGGACAAATCACTTAACCTCTTTTATCTGCCAACAGCAATAATAATAGCATCGATTCACAGGGCTGTGGTGAGGATTAAATGAGATTACATATGTAAACCCCTCTGCAAGCCTTAAAGCACCATATAAATATTTACTATCATCATTTATTAAACACCTAGTCAGTAACCAGAAGTTAATTAAATGCTAAGGATACACAGACAAAACTGAGACAGTCTCTTCGTTCTTGTAAAACTCAGATTGTGCGCATGTTGTAGACATGGTTTACTTATATTCTAATGAGGAATCCGAAAAGGTCTTTCATGCAATATTTTTTTTTTTTAGGTAAGGCAATTGGGGTTAAGTGACTTGCTTAGAGTCACACAGCTAGTGAATGTTATGTGTCTGAGGCTGGATTTGAACTCAGGTCCTCCTGACCTCAGGGCCAGTGCTCTATCCACTGTGCCACCTAGCTGCCCCCTTATATAATTCTTATGGACAAGATGGAGAGATGGTAGGCCACATAATTGTATAGTTAGGTGTATTTGGAACTGGTTAAATGTCCTGACTCTCTTTCCAAGTTAATATGATTCTTTAGAAGATCTCCAAGGGAATGCTTTTTAACATTTTTTTATCAACAGTTTAGATAGAAGGAATGAGTTGCTGACTATATGCGAAGTATTATGCTAAGTACTTTTTCAAATATTGTCTCATTTGAATTTCACAACAATCCTGGGAGGTTGAAGCAAATAGAGATTAAATAACTTGCCCCTCATAGCAAATAAGTGTCTGAGACTGGATTTGAATTCAAGACTTCTTGACACCAGGCCCAGTGTTCTGTCCACTGTACCACCAGCTGCCTCTCCAAAACAGGTAAAGACATAGGTGATATGCTTATCAAATCAGCAGATAGGATATTAGGTTCAGCTCTAGGCTCCACATTTTATGAAGGGAATTGATAATCTGAAGAATGTCCAGAAAGGAAGGACCAGAATTATGAAGGGTATGGAGATCATGACATTTTTAGGCTGAAGAAAATGGGGGATATTTAGCTTGTAGAAGAAAGTACTTGGAAGAGGGAAGAGGAAGAGCTGACATAATACCTGTCTTCAAGTTGTTGAAGGTTTGTTGGGTGCAAAAAATGACCATCTTCTGTCCAGTTCTAGAGGGCAGAATTAGGAAAAATTAGTAGAAGTTGCAAAGAGATAAATTTAGACTTGATATGTGATAATTAATAAAAAATAATAATGAAATAAAAAATAAAATCCCTAATAATTAGAGCTATCCAAATGGAAGGTGCTGCCTCAGGAGGTAGTGAGTTTCCCCTTAATGAAGGTCTTCAAAGGTTAGATGACCATATCTCAGGTATGTTAGCATAGCACCTGGCCCATGTAAAATGCTCAATGAACACATTCATTTATAATTGTTTGTTTCATGGGCCAAAACGTTGCAGGTATTTAAATGTAAACTGGACTGCTCTCCTTTTTCTATTCTGGGCTCAGCATCTTGCCCATCTGAACTATCTGTTGAAGATATAACGTGGGTTGGAAAGAGCCCTGGCCTTGGAGTCAGGAAGCCCTAGGACAAGCTCCTGCCTTAGATTCTTGCTAGTTGGGTAACCCTGGGCAACTCCCTTAACCCATCAGTTTTCTCATCTGTAAGATGAGGGGGTTGCATTCAGTTACCTTGAAGATTGCTTCTAGCTCTAAATCTGTTATCCCATGAGGGGAGTAATTTTAAAAGTTGTTCATCCAACTGCATATCATACACTGGACAGCAAGAATTATTTATCTACTTTGTATCTGTGTAGATGATTTGACTAAACTCTGAGTAGGTATGAATCTCATTAAGGAGAATGTAAAATGTTTCTGGGCTTGATCATCTGCAAGTAAGTATACCTGCAGGAATTCACCATCTACAGGGAATCCCTCTTCCATTTGGATTCTGCACTAGAGCTCCCCCATGACAGTAGTGAATACACCTATGATGAACATAGACCTTCCCATTTTATATCTCACTGGATGCTTATAATCAGAGTCTTTCTCTTTACCCATTTTCCATTTTTTGATGGCCAGAATTATTTTTTAATTAGGTCAGCTTGGAAATGTTATAGTTTTAAGATGAAACTTAATAGGAATAAATATAAAGTCCTGCACTTGAGTACAAAAAGCCATAAATGCCCAAATACAGGAATGAGGAAAGCATGGTGGGAAAACAATTCATGTAGAAAAGACCTGAAGTTTTTAGTGAATTGCAAGGTTAATAAAATTCAGTCGCATAACATGGAAATGAGAATAGCTAATGAGATCTTGGCAATAGAAGTATCCAGTCCAAAAAACAAATAAATAAATAAAATTAAAAAGGGGCAGCTAGGTGGTGCAGTGGATAGAGCACCAGCCCTGAAGTCAGGAGAACCTGAGTTCAAATCCGGCCTCAGACCAAGCACTTGACACTTACTAGTTGTGTGACCCTGGGCAAGTCACTTAACACCAATTGCCTAAAAAAAAAAAGTATCCAGTCCAATATGACGGAGGTGATAGTTTCACTGTAGTCTGACCTGGTCATATGATATGTGAGGGTCTAGTTCTGTATACCACATTTTTAGGAGGAACATTGATATAGTATCTTATCCAGAGAAGGGTGTTCAGGATGGGAAGACTATAGAACATGTCATTCAGGGATTAATTGAAGGAACACAGGTTGTGTATCCTGAAGAAGAGAAGTTGAGAGAATTACACATTACTTATCTTCTAATATTTGAAGGACTACATTACAATACAATAATACAAATATTTGAACAATTACAATATAATACAATAATACAAAAATATTATTCTTGGGTTTTTTGTTTTTATTTGGTTGTGTTGGGTTTTTTTTTGGTCCCAGAAGGCAAAACTCGCATTGGGAGCACGTTGCAGAGAGGCAGAATCTGGCTCGCTATGATGTAAACTATCCTAAGAACTAGAACTGTCCACAAGTGAGATGCACTACTTTGAATGGCAGTGAGGTGTTCATCCCTAGAGCTTTTAAGCAGAGACAGGATTGCATTTATGCTGTATGCTTCAAGAAGAATTCCTATTCCATTACAGGTTGGAACCTAAAATAGCTCCCTTTCAATGTGGAAATTCTATTATTGATGTGATGCGTATGAAGAGTGAGAAATAAGGAAAAGCAATAGAAGATGACCCCATGGTTTGGAGACTGGATGACTAGAAGAACTATATAATTAATAGAGGGGGTTGGACCAGATGAACTCCTCTAAGATCCTTTACAGAGCTAAATCTATGATCTATCCATATACTGTATGTTCTTAGATTGCTAAACCACAGGGATTCATCTCTATAAGTTATTTGGTAGCTGTGATTTCAGTTTTTATTTTTGTTTTCCTAAAAGAACATTAAATGGCACATAATCCAAATGAACTGCTATCTTTCTGGCTATCCTTAGGTCATCAATGTTTCTGTGAGAATCCAAACAATACAATTGTTAGAAGAATCATCTCATCATCTGCTTTCAATCTGATACCATTCTATACTTTTAGTCTGCTCTGAAGCAGCTGCAAAAGTATTTAACAATACTAAAAAAGAGATCTATCTTTATTACAGTCATTTCTTCAGATATTGTCACATATGTATAGGGATCAGTTAGCAGAGGATAAAGACACAAATTCATTATTTTCTCTCACATATGAGGAGCCTGGCTGTTCATTTCATAAATTACCAGAGGAAAGGAGACATCCAACATATCTGGCTCCTTACTGCTCAGGATTATTATAGCTATAATGAAATGAAGCTGTCTGGACACACATAGAAATTTTATAAATACCTTCTCTGGTACAAACACTGTTCTTACTATATGCAATAAAACCTAGATAAACTGATGTGCTTGGGAAATTTAACAGAATGTTTTGTTAATTGAGGATTAATTAGGAACTTCCTCTTCTTCCAAATCCTATATTTCAAAATCTTTTCAAAGCTCACCTGCATTCCTTTCTGCCTAAGCAAGTAGTGTTTGATGAGTATATTTGATACTAGGATGGAACATAGAATATCCTCTGAAAGTTGATCCCTTTAATCCCTGATTTCATTTTGTCATCTTATGACTATTTTATCTTTCCTAAATTTAATGCCAGAATGAGAGCAGAAATCTATTTAGTTGAAGGTTCTGGTTAGCATGGTATAATAAGAAGAGCACTAGATCTGGATACAAAATACCTGGTGTTTGGACCAGGGCATGATGTGAAACCAAGAAAGACAGGTCAAAAAGCTTGGTGCTGGAGGATTACGGAGGGGACACAGGTACTCCAACTTTCATACTTTTAACTTCGTGAGGAACCAGAAAGAAAAGTTCTTGCCACCGGAGTCCTTGGCATTGCGAAATAGTTCAACATCATAAACTGTTATGATTTTATTAATGGAAATGACATCAAAGAAGAGGAATTAACATTTGCTTTGCTGTTGCACCCTAAGGACCATGGAACTTTTCCATTCAATTTATGCATTAAACCTTTCATATATGCTGCCTCCTCCATTACAATGCGAGCTTCTTGAGAACAGGGATTGTCTTGTTTTTCTATTTGTATCCCCAGTATTTAGCACAGTGCTTTGCACAAAGTAAGTACTTAACAAATGCTTTATTCATTCATTCACACTATTATTTGAGAGCATACAGATAACCATAGCATGTCAAGAGAATGGTTGGAGATTGCCCGGAATGATGTTATAGAGACCCAACATTTGTGGTGAGGATATCGGCGCAATGAATGGAAATGTAGAAAGAATAAAAAACCATCAAAGAGTGCAATTGGAAAATGACTTGTGTGAAGGTGACGTCAGTGAGTTTAAACAACAGAGTGAGAGAGCCTGTGAGGTTTCTCATCTTCCTATGAGAATCCAAACAATAGAATTATTAGAAGAATCATCTCATCATCTGCTTTTAATGTGATACCATTCTGTTGTGAAGCAGCTGCAAATGTATTTAACAATATTAAAAAAGAGATCTATCTTTATTATAATCATTTCTTCAGATGCTATCACATATGTATAGGGTTCAGTTAGCAGAGGTTAAAAACTTAAATTTATTATCTTCTCTCACATATGAGGAACCTGGCTATCCATTCCACAAATTATCAGAGGAAAGGAGACATCCCACCTGACTCCTTGTTGTTCAGGGTTATCATAGCTGTGATGAAATTAAGATGTTTGGAAACACCTAGGAATATCTATTTTATTGAGGGAGCTAGGTGGCTCAGTGGGTAGAATACTGGGCCTGAAGTCAGGAATTCAAATTCAGCCTCAGACACTTAGTAACTGTTTGCCCCTGGGCAAGTCACTTAACCTTGTTTGCCTCAGTTTTCTCATTTGTAAAATGAGCTGGAGAAGTTAATGGCAAACCACTCTAGTATTTCTGCTAGGAAAATCCCAAATGGGGTCACGACGAGTTGGACATTACCAAAACGACTGAATAACAAAACAATAAAAAGGAATTTTATAAATACCTATGGTGCAAAGCTTCTATGCTGAGGAGCTGAAGGCCTCACAGTGCATCTGTAACAGTGTGAGAAGGGCTGGATATTGGGGTACGGTCCTCCACTCCAATGCAGCAATGTACCCATCAAGACATGAACTAAGACAAAAGGCTGCATGATCAGATTCCCTCTTCTGAAGCATATTTGAATTGTGTTCTGAGCTCTTCTTAGCTCTGTTTCAGGAAAAGACTTCCCTTGGGAAGGGAAGGATGGGTTAGATGAGAACGGGGAGACTTTAGATTTACGGCATATGTGACTCCTGGGTTGGAATACTGGTATCACTTATTACCTATGTGATCTGGGGTAATTTGCCCATCTCTTCTCTGGGCCTCAGTTTTCTCAAACATTAAAATAAGAGGATTGAACTACACAAGATGATCCCCTAAGTCTTTGCATCTCTAAAATCCTATAATTCTTTGATTTCTAGTTGACTAAGGATTTCCTGTACTTTAATGTTTCTCTCTCTCCCTTGAAGGCCTATCAAAGCAGCTGAGACAGATAATACTTTAGATGTAAACCAGGCTCATGAAATCCTTCAGAAATATAAAGACAGTTTCTGTGCTGAAGTTTTAAAATGCTTATGAAACAAATATCCTTTAAAAATCATCAGTTGGGTATAGAACCTAATACATATGAGATATTTTGTATGTATTTGTGTGTGTGGGTGTGTGTGTGTGTGTACAGGGATTTGGATAAGGAAAGGGAGAGAAAGAAAACATTGAGAAAATAGTGGGAAGGCCAGAAAGAGGCAAAGCCATAACTTACTAAAAACTAGCAGCTTTTATTTAAAATATGGGTGTAGCTTCACTGAAATGTGATAAACCACAGCTGTCTTGTAATTTTCAATTTTTACAAAGGTATTTTATTGCCTCCCTCAGCATTTCTTTTCTTGTTGTTCTTCTAGGTTTCATTAGCATTAAAGGAAGGCAAAAATGATTATGCACTGGACATACAAATACATATCTCTATATTCTGCCTGATGCTGTTGGAATCCCTAGGGTTCACTATGTGAGATTCCATAGCTCTGGCCTTTTCATGCTATGTTTATAACCCACCCAACAGCCAGTTGAGAAACGAAAAATTCACTTAAGCTGCCAGATGTTCTGACTGGGTAACACCAAACAGCCATTGTTTAGCTGACCTTTCCACTGAATTGGCTTCCTTGATGTTGCAAAGCCCTAGTCTGAGAATCCAAAAGTCTGCTCAGATGAATCTGAATTCTTCTGCCTGTGGGATTGCCAAATTTCACTGAAGAGCATGCAAGTAGACTGCTATTATATGAAGATTTCTGTTAATAGAAAGTTTTTTCATCTTATGACTTCATTTTTCTTATCCAGGAATAGGATGAGTAATGAAGTCATACCCTGCATGACACACAAGCATATTTTAGGGTTATCTGGAAAAGCCTAAAGTCCTAACACTAAGACAGCTGGCTATTTTTTAATCTCCCAAATGCTTTGAACTAACATTTGGCCACTTAATATTGTGCCAAAATGAATCTTGATAAGTCCCTAAGTACTTTACTCAACATTTTGTCCTTTTGTATTTCACCTGATTCGCAACCTGCTTTGTTAGCTCTATCACAATGATATACTTTGATTTCTGTTAGCCTGTCCTGCTTACCCTCCAGGACTTAGAACCTGAAGAATAGAAAGTTGGGAGGAAAATTGCCCCTATCTATCAATAACTTCCTAAAGTATTTGTTACCCTAGCACATAGTCTTCATGTAAATCCTCCAGATGCCCCCAAGGCCTCATAGAAAAGGAATAGAAAACAAGACTCTAAATGCCTCCAGGGCCTCATTGAAAGGGAATGGAAAACAAGAAGCAGACAGTAGACAACATGAATTTTAAGGCTGAATTAATTTGCTTTTTACTTTAGGAGCATGACACAGGGTTAGTAGGAAGAGTACTGCATTTGGAATCAAAGGACCTGGGTTCAAATGTTGGCTTGGCAACTAGCTACTTGTGTTGCCTTAGGTAAGTTACTTAATCTTTTGGGTCTTCAGTTTTTTCATTTGTGAAGAGAGGGGGTCGGACTAGATGGACTTTTAAGGTCACCTCCAGCTCTTAATCTCTAATCCTATGAAACCAGGAAGAGCTGTCCTTTGAGACGGAAGAGGGAGGAATCTGGGACAAGCAAAGAACAATTATGTAATATGGTATATAACATGCTGGACTTGGAAACAAGATATGGATTAATATGTCATAATAGCTAGGTTACTATGAGCAAGTTATTTAACTTCTCTGGGCCTCAGTTTCCTCATCCACAGCATGATGATTGTAAGCAACATTAGTTGTAAGCTCCTTGAGGGCAGGGACTGTCTTTGGCCTCCTTTTGTGTTCTGTTGCTTAGCACAGTGCCTGGCATATAGAATATGCTTAATAAATGTTTTTTGATTGATTATAGAGGGAGCTGGTAACTTCCATGGCCTCTTCTAGCTCTCAGTCTATTATCCTTCTGTGTCGGAAGAAAAGTAGAGAAGTTTTTCCTACAAATTGATTCCCATAAGCATAGTAATAATTCTTGTATACTTTATTATTTTATTCTGAATTAAATCAGTATTTTCATAAATAACATAGAATAGAAAAAAGATTGTACATGAAACTGTGAATTTATTATATACACCTTGGTTTTTCCTTTTAGGTCTGTAATAAGCTCAACATGTAACTTTCAAAGCTGTCCTGCTTGTCGATGTTTTTTTCTGACTTCCTTCTATTCTATTTTTTAAAATGCCTCAATTACTTGCCTTTCTTTTTTTTGGGTAACTCTATTATGACCCTGTCTCCCACCAACTACACTGCCCCCCAAAAAGAAAATCCTTATAACAAATATTCATAGACAAGCAAAAAATCCTGTATTAACGATTATCTTTTTAAAATAAATTTTATGTACTTAATAAATATGAACAAACATGACCTTTTCAATATTCAAGAATGCACGCACACACACACATACAGATTCTGTACAAAACTTGAAACTGCCATTACTATATACATTGGTCTTCCTTCTGTTCTCTTCTTTTAATATTTTTATAATATTCTTCCTTCCTTCCCTTCCTTTCTTTTTCTTTCTTTCTTTCTTTTTTCTTTCTTTCTTTCTTTCTTTCTTTCTTTCTTTCTCTTTCTTTCTTTTCTTTCTTTCTTTTCTTTCTTCCTCTTTCTTTTCTTCTTTCTTTCTTTCTTCTTTCTTCTTTCTTTCTTTCTTTCTTTCTTTCTTTTTTCTTTCTTTCTTTTTTTCTTTTTTCTTTTTTCTTTTCTTTCTTTCTTTCTTTCTTTCTTTCTTTCTTTCTTTCTTTCTTTCATCACTATAACTTCTACTGGGGCAGCTAGGTGGTGCAGTGGATAGAGTGCCACGTTGGAAGTCAGGAATATTCATCTTCCAGAGTTCAAATCTGGCCTCAGGCACTTATTAGCTGTGTGACTCTGGGCAGATCTCTTAACCGAGTTTGCCTTAGTTTCCTCATCTATATAATAAGCTGGAGAAGGAAATCGCAAACCACTCTAGTGTCTTTGCCAAGAAACCCCAAATGGGATCACAAAGAGTTGGACCTTACTGAAATGACTTAACAACAACAAAATAACTTCGACTATGGCCACCAATTCTCCCCTCATTAAAGAAAAAGAAAAACCTTCCCTTGTGACAAAAAAAAATACAGTCACAAAACCCCCCCACACATTGTGCATGAAAATGTATGTTTTATTCTGCACCTCTAGTTATCATCTCTCTGAAAAAAGGTGGGAAGCATGATTCATTGTCAGTCTTCTTGAGGACTAAGGGATAAGGCCAGAGAAAAGGCCTATTAGAGGTGGCAATTAAAAGATCATTGGTAAATTTGGAGAGACTAGTTTCAGAAGAATGATGAAGTCAGATGCCATATTTCAGAGGATTAACAAGAGAGGAGAGGAGACAGCTACTGTATACTCATGTGATTTCTCAAGGAATTTAGCCATGAAGGAGAAGAGAAATCTAGGATAGTAGCTAGTGAACATGATCAGATCAAGTAAGATTTTTTTTTTGAAGGATGAGGGAAACATTTATTTGTTTGTAAGCAGCAAAGAAAGAGCCTTTTAGAAAGGGAGAGGTTGAAGATAAGAGAGTATGGATGATGATGGGGAAGTGGTAATTTGCTGGAGAAATAGGGAAGGGAAAAAAGTCAAGATTATATGTAGTTGTTTGTGTTGGTAAGGAGAAGGACCCCATCTTCATCTGAGACTAGAGTGAGGGAGCAAATAGTGAAAGGAGACATCTGAGTGAAATGAGATGAGGAAGAGGGAGATCTTGGCAAATGGTGTCATTTTTTTTAAGTGAAGTTATTAGACAAGGTTTTTGGCTGAGATGAGGGAGGGAGTGTTGTGGGAGGCTTGAAGAACAATGAGAATATTTGGAACAGCTGCTATGGAAAGTGGGCTAGTGAATAAATTTGGGAGGATGCAGTGTTTGCCTTATAGTGGTGAAGGCCCAATGGAGATTAGAGAAATTAAATTTGTAGTGTACATGGTAAATAAATATTCGTGATTTGGATTTCCTCTCTTTTCTGTCAATAGATTAGCTAACAGTTAATCTATTTTATTAGTTTTTTTTAACTTGTAGCTTTACTTACCATTTTTTGTTTTCAATTTTAATTATCTATAATATTCAGGATTTCTAACTTGTGTTTGGTTGAGGTTTCTTGATTTTTTGATTTTTATTTTAGCTGCATGTGCTACTCATTGATTTGTTCTTTCTTTTGTTGATTAAAATGTTTAACAAGATAAAATTTCCATTAAAGATTGCCTTGGACATGCCTCAGAAGTTTTGACTATCTCACTATTGTAGTTTTCTTAATGGAATTGTTTCTGTGGTTTATTCTTCGGTCTGCCAATTCTTTACAATTAAGTTACTTACGTCATTTAAGTTTGAACATTTTCTTCAATGGTCTTTCATTGATTTTATTTTTTATTGCGCTATGGTCAGTAAAGGATATGTTTAATGTTTCTTATTTTCTGCATTTATTTATGAGGGTTTATGTCCTGTCATATGGTCTGTTTTTTAAAGATGACATACATAACTTAGCTATATGTATATAGAATTCCTTCCTATTCCCATTAATAATCACCAGAAAACCATCATATTTAATTTTTCTAAAATTTTATTCAGGTCCTTAAATTCTTTTTTATTTATCTTGGATTTTTTCTTAGATTTTCTAGATCTGAAAGGGGCACATAGAGGTTACAACTATTATAACTTACTATCTCTCCTTGTGATTTAACTAATTTTCCCTTTAAATATATATCTATATCTATAGATACATACATACATATACAAACTTTATGTATAGATATAAATATTTATGTGTGTGTATATATACATTCTATTATCAGTGCATAGATATTAAAGGTTGACATCATTTAATTATATATGGTATCTTTAAGCATAATATAATTGCCTTGCTTATCTTTTTAATAATGTCTATTTTTACTGTTGCATTGTCAAGTGTAGTGGATAGAGCCCTAGACGTGGAGTCATCTGACTTCAAATCTAACCTCAGGCACTTGCTGGATGTATGACCCTAGGCAAGTAACTTAACCCCTTCTACCTCATGTTCCTTACCTGTAAAATATGGATAATAATAGCTAGCACCTACATTCCAGGGTTCTTATAAAGATAAATTAGTATTTATAAAGTACCTTACAAACCTTAAATACCACATAAATGCCAGCTATCATTATTTATTATTACCTTTACTTTTAAAACATTTACCTGAAACATAATAAATTCTTTCCAAGCTCCCCATTTTAACTCCTGATGAATTGTTATGCTTGAAGTGTGTTTCTTATAAACAAAATATTATTAGGTTTGGCTACCTAATCCCTTCCCCATCTTATGGGTGAATTCTCCCCATTCATGTTCAGTGTTATAATTGTGAATTGTGACTTTCCATCCATCATAACCTTTAATACTTTTTTCTTTTTTCTTCCCACTTTACAAAGAAGAATTGGGCAGCAGTGAGAGAAAGTAAAGGGATCTTATAAACAATAGTAAACTATAATTGAAATAGTTTGCTTCCAATTCAGGTGTGTTTCTTGTAAACACCATATTATTGGGTTCTACCTTCTAATCCATTCTGCTACTGTCATCATTTTTATGGATGAATTCATCCTATTCAGGTTTACCGTTATTATTATTAATTATATTTCTCTCCATTATAGCCTCTTATTTTTTGTATTTCTCCCTCACTCTTCTCTTTATAAAGAAGAAAGAAATGGATAAAGAGAAGAAATCTGAAGATACTTGTGTTGTACCAAGAAATCAGCAAGTGAGACCCAGACATAATTTAAGATGTGGACTTTATTAGCGCATGGCTGCAAGGGGTATGCACATCCAAATCAAGCAGCCCCCATCAGGGGTTGAGCTAGGGTTTATATAGAAAAGAGCATGGGAAAGAAATGCAAGGAACACTGATGAGGTAATCCAAAGATGCAGGTGTCTTTGGGGGCTATGGATGGGAAAGTACAGGGAGTATACCGGACAGGGAGGGGGATGGATCTTTGAAGTCTGGCAAGAGGAAGAGTTCTTGGGCTGCTCAAGGACACCCCTCTCCCTCTGTCTTGACATGAGAATGCTCTGCAACAAGGGAAAGCTTTCTCACAAAAAAGGAACTTACTGAGGAATTGGGAGGCTTCCAGAGACATGATCTGAGGGCTGGGGCCTGAGCAGCCCAGCTCTGTGTAGCTGTACCAGGGAGAGAGATAAGGGTTATGCTGAGGCCCATGCACAAATAACTGCTAGGCACAGTGTCCTTGGGCTGGGGAATGGTTGTTAGAGACAGCATTTCTGAGACTAGGGAGAAATTGGTGCACAAGTACAAGCACAAGCAGCCGAACACCCCATTATTATGGGTCAGAGGTCACACAAACCAGACCAGGCGTCCTGGTCTCTGGTATAAACATAATTATCTAAAGCAATTATATTGCAAGCTTTCTTATCCATTTGTGTTGGAGGTATGGACTATGCTGAGCTATGCAAGAGTACATTTCACTATAGTTTAGATTTAGGAGGAAAGAGGTCTGGGGGAAGATTAAGCACCAACTTTTGCTTTCCATGGCTTAAAGGGCCCTCCTACCTAAATGGCAAAATAATGTTCTGCATTACACTTGTAATCTATAATTGAGTAATTTATTCCTTCTCTGTACTAATCCCAGACCCTGATCAATGTTTCTTATACTTTTTAAATATTTAATCATCCATTATGATCAACTCTTTGAAATTAAAATACATTTTCCTCATGCCTATTCCCTCCCTGAATCCAGAGGTGATCAGTGGATTCTTTCTATTTTTACTTTTCTTACTCGTTCTAACAGTTCTGGGGTGTTTTCTTTTGATTTCTTGAAATATGTTGTCCAGGCTTTTTTTTTGGCCATGATTTTCAGGAAGTTTGACGATTTTTATTATAAATTATCTCACCTTGACCTATGTTATCCAGCTTAATTATTTTTGGTGGTTTCTTACCTTTTCTTTTATTTTTTCAAACTTTTGATTTTCTTATAATATTTCTTGTTTTCTCATAAAGTCAATGAGTTCCACTCGCTCCATTTTAATTTTCAGGAAGACTGCTTCTTGGGTAAAGTTTTCTGCCTTCTGCTCTATGATATTTGTTCACCTTTACAACTTTTCTTCCAGAGCTCTTATTATACTTATAATTTTATTATTTTTATCCCTTCATTTTTTCCAACCACTTTTGGAGTCCTTGTGGCCAAGCCATTTTTTCCCCTTGAGACTCTGTATTTACTGTGGAATTACTCTATTCTTCTGTGTTTACAACTTGGCCATCTGTTGACCTTTAGCTCTTTGTTCATTGTTTTCTTCTATTTACACATATCTCTGAACTCAATTCTTTGTTTGGATACTTAACTTCTCTAGGAATCAGTTTCCTCATCTATAACATGAAAAGATTAAATTCGATGATCTCTAAGGTCCTTTGTGACTGAATCTATGATTATGATTTTTTTTTGCCAGAACCAAACTTTATTCTTCACTCCTATACTTTTGGATGGTGTCATAAGGCTCTGTTTAGTCCTAACCTTTATTTCTTGCACTCCTGTTGCTCACTTCCAATTTTTCTTGTGTGACTGCATCCAGAGGATTGGAAAGCTAAAGTGTCAGAATTCTAAGATCTTCTAGTTTCCCTGGGGTGTCCTCCTAAGGACTCCACAGTCTCCTGACCAACCTTATCCCACCTCCCCTGTGGTACCCACTAAAGGGATAAGTGGTCTTTTGGGCCCCTGTAACATTCCAATTTAGTACATTATAGTTTATGACCACCTGTCCCTGAAGATTTCTGAACCCACCAGTCAAGACACTGCAGTTTTCTGGTCCACGTGATCAGAATGTTGCAATGGGCTTCAGGGTTTCAGGGCAATTAAGTTCATGCTAATTTCCTTGGTATGACCCATCTTCCATACCTGCTTATTCAGGCTTTTTCTGCAGTCCTGAGCTGCAATAAAGGAGCCTACTGTTATTTCTCTTTGAATTTCTTCATTATTTGATCTGGTGCCTTTTAAAAATATTTGCTTGATTATATGTGAGAGATCTGGGATGCTCTATAACCATTGCCATCTCAACTGGAAGTCTATTTGTGCATTATTCAAAACATGAAGCACTAAATTAATGGGAGAGATTGCAGTACCAAGAGTAGAAGTAATATTTTACCACTGCTAGACTGCAGACATTAGTCATTAAAAATGTGTCCCTTAGAGTTGTGGAAGTGAAGTTATAAAGTGGAATTACAGGGAATTACACTGGGGTACCCATATTGAGCTAAAATGATAGGATCATAGATTTAAAGCTGGGAGGGTCCTTAGACATAATTTATTCTAACCTTCTTATTTTACAAATGAGAAAATTGAAACCCAGGGAAGTTAAGAGACTTCCTCAAGGTCACAAGGTGAACCACAAGGTCAGAGGTGAAATCTCAACCCAGGTCTTCTTGCTCCAGAGACTGTGATCATCATATTGATTGTAGGTGTTTTCCTACATCTACATACTTCTTGTGCTCTCATTAGAGGTGGACAGATGTGTAGTAGTGCAATGAAAAAGTATGAATTTTAAATGAAACTGGAGGTGTCTGGCAATGCCATTTATAACTCACCAGTGAGTTGCTGATACTTCTGGATGTTGAATTTTTTTGGTCACAGGTGAATAACAAAGCAATAGGTAAAATCTACTTCATATGAGTATATGAACTACAAAGAAGGTAAATGAGGACTGAAATACTATTAGTTGGGGTTCAGTCATGTTTGACTCTTCAAGAGCCCCATCTGGGGTTTTCTTGGCAAAGATACTGAAGTGGTTTACCATTTTCTCTTCCAGTTCATTTTAGAGATGAGGAAACTGAGGCAAACAGGGTTAAGTGATTGCCCAGGGTCACACAGCCCAGTGTCTCAAGATTTAAACTCAGAAAGATAAATCTTCCTGTCTCCAGGCCCAGCGCTCTATCCACTTGGACACCTAGCTGCACCTAGCTGCCCAAAAATACTATTAGAGAGTCATTTCCAGGAAGAACTGAAGGTCAGCAGTCTTGGTTAAGGAACATGAGGAAGAGCTCTTTCAGGAAGAGCAATCTTTTCTGGGTGAGTTGCAGAAAAGCATCTTCTCAGGCTACCCTGAAAATTCCTTTACCTTCCACTGGCTTGCTTTTTCAAATTTATGATAAAGACCATGAAAAGAAGAAAAGGCAAAGTGGTGCATGATTAGAGAACTGGCCTTGGAGTCAGGAAGACCTGGTTTTAAGTTCTTCCTGAGTTCAGAAAAGGCTATGTGACCAGAGCAAGTCACTTAACTTCATTCCACCCTCTCCCCTGCCCCAAATCACTTAACTTCATGTCTCCCCACCCCCACCCCACCTCACCCAAGTTACTTTAACTTCACCCTAGGCAACTCTCTAAGGCTTAGTTGCAGAGTAGGTGCTGGTCTACAATGGTAGACTGAGCACCTGATGAAATCACAGGTTTGCTTAAAAAAAATACAGGAAGGTCAGATCTTTACATTTCTAAGGATCACAATGACAACTAAGAAAATATTTGGATCATAGTATTAGAGCTTAAAGACACCTTAGAGTTTATCTGGTCCAACTCCTGATGTGCACAGATGGAGAAGCTGAGGCCCAGAGACCTGTGAAGTCACACAGGTAATTAGCAGACCCTAGACTTATCTGAACTCAGTTCCTCTGCCTCCAAATAAAACATTCTTTCCACTGCTCTGTGTTGCTTCTTACTTGCAGGATGAACTGATGTTGCTAAAAATTTACTTTTATCTCCAGCAAATAGTCTACAACTCAATTTATTCCATCCAGTGCAGCTTCAAAAAAAAGTACCAAGCATACTCTCCATAGCAACTTGAAGTAGGAAGGAGAACAGAGGGTCAGGAGGCTATGACAGGAGAGGAAACACGTGTGTAATGTCTGAATTCACAGCATTTAAGTGTATTCCCTCACCTACTCTTTACTTAATATCCACCCCCCTCCCACTCAATATACACATAGGAAGAGAAATCTCAGTAATGTCTTTCTAGTATTTAAATGAAGAAACCAGCACACATTATGATGTAATAGGGACCTTATGAAGAGTATTGAGGGAATATTATGAGGTCAGAGCTTTCCCTGAAGGGATAGCCAGGATGTAGGGCTTGTAAATCCAAAGTCATCTTTCCTGCTAACATCCTAGCAGCACAACTTGTTCCCATTCTACAGCATGGGATTTTAAGATCAAAGGAATGAACATCAGAGCAAAAACAGAGACTTTGGGGGAACACCATTACAACGGGAAGAATTTTCAGGTCATCAGATTAGTGTCATCATTTCCATCCAGAAATAAAGATACCCCTATGTCCCTATGGAGATCTCTGAAGACAAGCAGGCCAACGTTATAAATGAATTTAACAATTTCACAGATGCCTTGAAGAAATTTGGGAAGTTAGTGGAAACAACAGTGATCCAGAAAAAAGAAGAAAGACTAGGCATATATGTCAAAAATGAAGGTAAGGTCAGAAATGTCAAGACCTCCCAAAGAATCCAAAAAATCAGGCTGACCAAACTATGTAGAATTTAGGAGCAGTGACAGTCCCACCCTGTTACATGTCAGCATTCGAGGTTACAATATTTCTTTTCAAATTCTTCTGTGGGGAAAAAATTGGAAATGGGTGAGATATTTTTCAGTCAAGTTCATGCTATTCTGTTCTGAGATTAGGTTTAGACCCAAGAACATAGTTAATATAATGACAGCCTTGTCACTCATCACCTTTCCTTTCATGAACCCTCTAATATCACTATAATTAGTGAACTAAGTACACTCAGACCGATTTTCCTTGCTGAAGGTGGCCAGTTGAAATCCATACCTTCAACTTTAATGCATTTTGCAGCTAGGTGGTTCAGTGGATGGAGTGATGGGCCTGGAGTAAGGAGGACACATCTCCCTGAGTTCAAATCCAGCCTTAGACACTTATTACTGTATGACCTTGGGCAAATCACTTAACCTCTGCCTGCCTCAGTTTCTCATCTGCAAAATGAGCTGGAGAAGGAAATGGTAAACCACTCCAGGATCTTTCCCTAGAAAACCTCAAATGGGGTCAGGAAGAGTTGGACACAATTGATACAACTCAACAACAGGAATTTCTACTTTATATGAGACCTAACTTTTGTTAGGTAGTACTTAGGTATGTGTAGCTTGTGTGAAGCAGAACGGTATCAGAGATAGAATGCTAAATTTCTAGTCAACAAGGTTTGGGTTCAATTCCTCCAATGGCATTAACTGTAGGACCACAGGCTAGTTGATTACTTTCTTCAACTTACTCATGTGTAAAATGAGGATGATATCTGTAGTACCTAATTCACATAATTGTTGTGATGATTGAATTAGAATGATGTGTGTAAAGTGCTTTCAAACTTTAAAGAGCCATACAAGTATCAATTATTGTTGTCTTCTGAATGAATTCTTTGCTAAACAGGAGTTCAGGAGGGTAAGCTAAGTACTAACAAGATGAAATTCAACAAGGATAAATGTAAAACCTTGCACTTGGGCACCAAAAATCAATTTCATATATACTAGTTGGGGGAGGCATGGACAAGGCAGAGGTTCTGATTTAAAAAAAAAAAGTCTGGAATGACAGCTCAAGCAGTGTCAGCAGTGTGATATGAAGACCAAAAAAAGCAAATTCAATTTTTGAGGGGGTATATTAAGAGAGGTATAGATTCCTGGAATAAGAAGTTCTTATCTGTTCTTACCAAGTTCTTATCAAGCTCTCACTGTTCTTATCAAGCTTCACCTGAAATATTGCGTTCAGTTCTGGGCTCTATGGTTAAAAAGAGTATTAATAAGTTGTGGGGGGGTCCAGAGGAGGGCAGCTGAGACCATGAAGGGTGAGTGTGTGACATGTTAGGTAAAGGGCTTTCAGGCTCTCTATGAAAGGAAGGAATTAGGGATATTTAACCTGGAGAAGAGAATACTTAGGGGAAGGTGGCATGAAATGACGCTTTATATATTCAAGGAGGGCTATTACATGGAGGGGGGATTCGTCCCCAAGGGCAGGATCAGGAGAAATATTGGTGAAAGCTGCCAAGAGACCAGTTTAGGCTTAAGGCAAGGAAAAACTTCCTAATAATCAGAGGTATCCAAAAGCAGAATGGACACCTCCAGAGGGGGTAGGTTCTTCCTCCTTGGAGGTGTTCAGATGGAGGATGGATGACCACTTGTTGGGTTTGTTACAGTGGAGATTTCTTTCACATATGAGTTGGGTTAGATCAGGGGTGGAGAATCCGGGGCCTTGAGGCCTCAGGTTTCCCACTCCTGGGCTAGTCCTGGGCTAGACCATCACTGAGTTGCTTTCTAACTCTCAGTTCCTCTGATTCTGTGAAGGTGGTTGGTCGGAATGTATGCTCCCCTGCCCCAGTCCTGCACGGGTCATGATGGAAAGGTTAAAGTGCCCCAGTATCACATGTTGTTCAGTCATTTCAGTCATGTCCAGCTCTCTATGACCCCATTTTGGAGCTCTCTTGGCAACAATACTGGAGTGGTTTGCCATTTCTTTCTCCAGTTCTTTTAACAGATGAGGAACTGAGGTAAGTAAATAGGGTTAAATGACCTGCCCAGGATCACATAGACAATAAGTGTCTAAGGCTAGATTTGAACACAAGAAGATTGAGCCTTCCTGACTTCAGACCTAGAACTCTATCCACTATGCCACTTAGTTGCTCCCCACACCCTCCCATATCACATGATCTATGTAACCTATATAAAGCTACTGCCAGCATCACAAGATCAAAGGTAGTGGTGACAAATGCAGAAATTAAAAGGGAGTAGTGGAAATATTACTGGGTGAGAAATTCCCAATTAATATATAGGGGCTAGTAGCATGCCAAACCACAGTCTATTTTGCTTCTGTGGGTATATTTTGGCTATATTGTAGCTGCCTACCAGTAAAAATACTTACCTTCCTAAAGTGTTGACACCTAACATTGAGGACAAATGGCTTAATGGAAAGATTATGTTTGGCTATTTGTACTATATACTGTGTGACCTCTGGGCCTCAGTTTCCTCATCTGTTAAAATGAGAGGGTTGGACAAATGTGATGATTCTGTAACACTGTTTCAGAACAAATTGAACTCTGAAAGTCACATTACAGATTTCTCGTCTTCTGTAGTTTTATAAATTCTTTGAAATGAAATGGGATACTGGTTAGCAATTAACTTAGTTGAGCAAAGACAGTACTGCTAAGTTAATCTCTTGCTGTGACAAAATGACAGAACTTGAAAGCCTTAGGGGAAATGATAAATGTAACATACCTTGACTTTAACCAGGCTCCTGAATCTGTTGTGCACAGTCTATGCATCAATAAATTCCCAAAAGCACAGCCACATCTGAGCAATAACTAATATTTATATGTAGCATTGTAAAGTTTGCATTTTCATTTAGGTCTTATAAAAAGTCTTGTGAGATGAATACTACAGATAGTGGTAGTATTATTAATTATTATCATTCTCATTTTTACAGTAAGGTTCAGAGTCCTTAAGTGACTTTTATCCTATATTCATGCAGCTAGTAAACGTCAGAGGCAGGAATTAGATGGAGGTCTTCCTGGCTCTACCCACTATATCAAGCTGACTCTGAAAAGTAATTTCTTTTGAAAGTAATAATGCCCATATATTTAATACATAATATTTCAGATCGTAGGAGTTATGTTTGATTATCTGTGGATTCATACTTGGATTTGAAGACCCCTTGTAACACTTCAAGTATGCTCTGAGGTCCAACGGCACATGGATTTGTGGATCTCTGGTCTAAGGCATTCTATGACCTACAATCTAGTAATTCTGTTACCAAAAGGACAAAAAGGATTGTCTAGAATGATTTTATCTCAATGAACTCATGCTAATAGTAATTCTCTTTATAAATGCTTACAACCCACTCTTTTAATAATTGGCTCTAGAATATTAATAGCAATCTAAGACCATGGTAAAAATCAAGATGACACTTGGAAAGTAATTTTTAAAAATGAATTAGTCTGAGGTTACTCATAAGTTATCTACAAGTGTTGGTCTTGGATTCAATACCTTTTAGTCTTCTTGTCAGTAACTCAAACAGTAGCCTAGAAATCATCTCAGATATAAAAAAATCTCCTTATTTGTATCAACAAGTTTTTGGTAAGTATGAAATATAAGCACCTCTCATACTAGTAGGTTTGTTCATTGACTTGGTTTAATCTATTATACATAGGACAGTTAGGTAGTGCAATGGATAAAGCACTGGGCCTGAAGTCAAGAGGACCTGAGTTCAAATACCATCTCAGATACTTACTAGCTGTGTGACCCTGGGCAAGTCACTTAACCCTAATTACCTCAGTTTCCTCATCTATAAAATGAGCTGGAGAAGGAAATGTCAAACCACTCCAAGGTCTTTGCCAAGAAAACCATAAATGGGATTATAGAGAGTAAAACAACAACAACAAAAAATCTGTTAGGGTTTTGAAATCCACGCCTGACCCATTCTTTCACTTACCAATAAATGGAGCTCAGACTAATAAGCTAAGTTTGGCAGCAGAGAGTTCCAAGCTATAGCAGATCTTGTGTCTTACATGATATAAAAGAAATTCATCCTAATAAAGAAATCACTCTAAATGAATCCTTATAGACCACTACAGCAGGTAGTTTGCTACCAATAGTAAGATCATTCACATCAAAAAAGTGATAAACCAAATCTGATGTTTCCCTTTGGGGAGTCATACAAGGGGAAAAAAAAATTCCTTCCAATTTTAGTTGAGACAGGAGCTATGGTGGCGGAGCTAGGACATTGAATTGGAACATATTCTAACTCAATACCTAGTCAGGTCCAAAAGGAGAGAATTTTTTAAACCAGAATAATCTGCTTCTTACAAACTGAAATAAACTACTAAGATGATCAGAGTGGTACATGTTGAAATAAACAATATGGTATAGTAGATACAGGACTCATGTAGGAGTTAGAAAGGCCTGGGTTGAAATTCCACTTCTGATACTTTACTAGGTATGTGGCCCTGCACAAGTCACTTAAGCTGTCTGAGCCTCCATTTCCTCATTTGCAAATAAGGTAACTGAACTCAGTGGTTCTTGATATTCTTTCTAACTGCAATTCTATGAACTTAAGCAATAGAGTCTTCAGCATTTGGTAATGATGTACCTCTAATTCTTTGTTTCAATGCAGACACTATTGATTATGAAAAGTTCCATGAGTCAATATTGGAACTATTTGGTCCAGAAATAAAGAGCCAAGATGTGAAAAGCTTCTACAGGAAACTCAGCAACAATCCGGATGTACCCGTGGACTGGTGTGAGGTAGGAATTTTTGATGTCTGTTCTGTGAAATCTCAAAGTCATCTTCCTCAGTATGGGATTACAGATTGATTACACATTGATTAAGCAATAGTGACATGCATGCTATTTGCCAGGCACTATCCTAAATGCTGGGAATTCAAAGAAATGCAAAAACATGGTCCTTGCCCTCAAGGAACTGTTATTCTAATGGAGAAGACTATGCAAATAACTGTTTACATGCAAGATCTATATTGAGTAAACAGAAGGTAACCTCAGAGGAAAAGTAGGAGAATATGCAATGAATGTGGAGGTATTGTTATAGTACTAAAATCTGGGACAGGGTTCTTGCTTCATAGTCAAAAGGAATAAGAAAAATGCCATTTATTTACATTGATAATAAATAACTTGTTAATACAGATCAAACTGCCTATCACAGAGAACAGACCCACAAAATTAGTCAATCCCAATATATTCTTGTCATTAATTACACACCAGCCACTTCTCCCTTTATTACATCAAGGAAGCAAGTGTCCCTTGAGCACAAGAGACAGGGGCTCCTCAGACAATCTCTCTCATCCTTCAGAACAATAGTCCTTAGGTGTCATCCACAGAAGGTCACTTCTTAAGAAGTCACTTCCAATGGAGTCTGGGATAGGTAAAAGAGAATCTCTTTTTATCCCTTCTTAAACTCATAGTTGGTAGAGTCCTAGTTGGTACTAGTTGGTAGATAGCTGGTCTACTAACTGTGCCCTTGAGTAATCATCATCATAAATTGCAGTGCTTGCCAATCTAATCTGCGTGAGTAGAGAGAATTTCCTCATCAAGAATTCCATACTCCAATGAAATCAGAGGTTTGGTTAAAAAAATAATTTTAATAACAAATTCACAGAGTTGCTGTCATTAGATTTAAGCATTCTCTGACCTAGAGTTAGAAAATTGGGGTCACTGTGATAACAAAAAACTCCATCTTTTTGTACTTTTTCTATTCTCATCTCCAACTTGACTCTGAGACTAAGCTGATAAACATTGGTGGTATTTTGCTTTTATTACATTTTTTTTGGCTTAGTGGTTAATTTTGAAGTTTCTTTCACACCTTTCCTGCTTTGCTTTCCAGCAGAATGTCAGCTCCTTGAGGGCAGATCACTACTTTTTGTTTTCTCTTTGTGTAACCAAACCCATAGTATGGTGGTTACACACAGCAGGCACTTAAGAAATGATTGTTGAATTGAATTATATGTGGTCTTTAGCAAGGCCACAAGACTCTAACAAGGCTTTTACAAGATTCTAGGAGGCATCAAAAGGTCATTCCACTGGGTGGTCATTCCAGTACAAACATTCGCCTATACATAAAATCATGCCTTACCGAGTTTAGGACCACTTGATCTCTTCTAACCTATTGCAATATCCTCCTAATAGGTTTCCCTATATCCAATCTCTCCCCTCTCCAATCCATCTTACATACTTGATATTCCTAAAGTATTTCCCTACTTAATAAACATAAATAGCTCCCTGTTGCCTTTGAGATAAAACATGAACTCCTATTTTTTGGCATTTAAAACCCTTTATAATCTGGCTCCAGCCACGGGGGTAAGAGGACTGAGTGCAGAGTGAGAAGATCTGGGTTCAAAGACTGCCTCTGATGCCTCTTATACCTATGCAACCTTAGGCAAGTCATTTAACTTTCTGGGGCCTCAGTTTCCTCATATGTAAAGTAAAAGTGTTGGATTAGAAGATTTCTAAGGCCATTTCCAGTTCTAAAATCTCTTTTCCAGCTGATTACCCATTACTCCTCTTTTCTATCCTCATTAGTCTACTTGCTGTATCCCCTTACATGACATTTCATCTTAGGCATGCTACAGTCCATCCAGACTGGCCTTTTCTCTGTTCCACTGCTCACCTCCTGCCTATGCATGGGCTATTTGTCCCCCATGCCAAAACTCCCGCTTCATCACAATCTCTCAGAATCCCTCATTCCCTTCAAGACTTAGTTCAAATGCCACCTCCTAAAACAGGTCTTTCCTGATTCTCACATCCTTCAGTGTTCTCTCCATAGCAATTCCTTTGTATTTAATTTGGCATGTACTTTGGGTTTACTGGTCTCTGCATACGTTGTGTCTCCCTAGCCAAGCTACCTTCCCTAGTAGAAGTCAGCCTCCTGAGGGCAAGAACTGTTTCACTTTTGTCTTTGTATCTCCTTCCACCTAGCACAGCAGCCTGGCACACAAGTATGCCCTCAATAAGCCCTTGTTGAATTGAATATAAATGGTTGCTGATTTTATTCATCATATATCTGGTGATGGTAATGCCTGAATATCTCTTAGTACTATCCCTAAACTTGTTTACTCTCACTTCCAAATAGTGGGCTTTTTTTTTCTTTTTTATGTAAGTTTTTCTCATTTAAACCCATTTCCTTTGGTTTTGTCCTTTGGACTTGGAGTCAGGAAGATCTATATTTGAATACTATTTCAGACACTAATAATTGTGTGACTGAGCAAGTCACTTTATCTCTTAGTACCTCAGTCTCCTTATCTGTAAAATGGAGATATAACAGCATCTACCTAACATATGTAAAGCATGTTACAAACCTTAAAAATGAAATTAAAAGAAAGGTACAAATCTTCAATTTTCACTATTAATTCTGAGGAAAAAAAAGGAGAGGAGGAGGGGAAATTGAGGGGGAAAGGAAGGTGAAGCAGAAAAATCTCAAGGTCCAGGAAATAGGTCTAGAAGACCAACTGCCCAACAACTCTTGTTTTCTTGTCAATTTAAACATTCAAGGTGCCAAGATTCCTCATGGCAAAGGATATTATGGGATGAGCAAAATAAAAATAAAAAAGTCTGATGACCAATATTCCAAGGGAACATCAAGACTAAAAAAAAATCATATAAATGCTAGTTATCATACAGAGCAATCCTCAGAATAATCCTTCATAGAGATGACAGTTCAACAATAGGGCCAGGACCTTCTGAACTCTAATCAGTTAACTTGGAAGGGTGAAGCAGCAGGTTAGGAATTAGGATAGCTACATTACATTGAAGGAATATGGATCTATGGTACTTAGGGTAAAATTCCACATTTGAATAATAATAGCACTAACCTAGAATTCTGGAAATCCATATCCACTGTGAGTAAGTAGCCAAGACTTTTATTTTCTACAATGTTGTGACAGATGACTCACTAGGCTTCATATATGTGTCATTACAATATGCCAGGATGATTCACCTGGCTTCCATTAAACCAGATGGCCTTAACAAGGAACTCAGTCCCATAAGAAAGATGTTGAGATAGATGAAGAAGCAGAGTGGTTGTAGTTTTTCATAATTGGTCTTCCAGGTGAACTAATATCTTCCCAAAGACAAAACTTGCAAAGGCAATGTGGTATAGCTGAAAGAGCTTTGGTGTAAGAGGAGACCTAGTTTTGAATCCCAATGGATTCCCCACTTTGAACATATCTATTTCTTCACCTCTCTGGGCTCTGATTTTCTCATTGGCATGTTAAGGAGGTTGTGCTAGAGACCTTGAAGGAAGGTCACTTCCAACTCTAAATTTCATAATAAATTATTTAGTCATGTCAACTCCAGATTAGATTCTCAAAATAAAATCAAATTGGAAAATCTAGTGCTGACTTTTTGCTCTAATCCTAACTTGTTCATGACCTTATTCCTGATGCTGATTGTAACCTATAGCTTGCAACTGGAGAAAAGGAAAAGTTTTCCTTTTTCTTAATCCTGACCAAAGAGCTTCCCCACCTCCTATTTTGATTCATGTCACCATGGTAATCTATGGCTTCAGGCTAGCCTTTAAGATGCAATTCAGAAACCATCTTCTGCATGAAGCCTTTCCTGAGCTCCTTGTCTTTCTCTCCCAGATTGTCTTGTATTTTACTACTGTATTGTGTATGTATGTATTTATTAACTTTATTTTTTATGCGGTGTGTATTTTTATATGTACTTGTTGCCCTTACCACTTCATTGGACTGCAAACTTCTTTCAAGTAGGGTTTGTTTCATTCTTTGTACTTATATATCTAGGTCCCAGCACTTGTTGATTAATTGATTGATGAAGATAATAGGAAAAGGGAGGAGATTATAGGAGGGAAAGGTGGAAAAGGATGAGGTCCAGCAATTTATATCCACCAAGAGGTGGAAGAGCAGGATTGACATAAACTGGAAGACCAGAGTACCTTACTCTCACTCCTCCACCCCTTTCTAGGACTATATTGATTATTGGACACAAGGTCAAAGTGCCACTATATAAAGTTTGATTTTCTCCATGGTATTAGGGCAAAGTTTCCCAGGGTATTCCCCAGAGATCATGTCCAGATTTCAATAATGGAAAACAGACAATAATGCTTCTTTGGAGACAGAAAAGTAATGTAGACTATGGTATGATCGATTTTGTTAATTTTATCAACCTGCAATCAATCCATCCACCAAAAAACATTTATTAAAGGACTTACTATGATGAGCCAGGTCCAAATATCTTTGATCTCATAAATGTGAGTACTCAATCATTTATTAAGCACCTACAATGTTCCAGGCACTGTGTTAACCTCTGGCGATGCAAAAAAGGGCAAAAAGTCCCTGCCCTCAAGGAGCTTGCAGTTACTTGGAAGAAGACAAAATCCTCCTACCAATGTGGATTAAAACCCTTTTAGACTTACTGTAGTTGATACCAAAAGAAAATTTGGCAGCCAGGCTTCTTGGCTCTTAGCAAGTCTGATCCTGGAAGACTAGCACATAACTTATCACTAGCCCATTGCTTAATGCCTTCCTGGCTTTGTAGAAAGCTCTATTAGAGCTTGTACTCCATTGGAATCCTCTTGGAGAACCAAGAGTCAATGATTTGAGATATTCAGAGTATGGCTTTATAGGCAGTAAACATGTCAAACTGGAAGGAGTTCTAGACTGAACATTAATTGAAATCAGCATGCCTATAACACCTACTTGAAAACTTACTATTTGTGACATAGGCAAATTAAAGGTTCTCAATTTCTTTCACTGTAAAATGAAAATAATAATTATGATGTCTACTTCTCAAGGCTGGCATTAGGAAAGTGCTATTCTGTAAACCTTGTAAGCACTGCAAAATTATTTTCATTTTCTTTAATGAATGGGGAAAGAAGGGATCTTATTTTAATAGCACATTTATGTGGCATTTTACAATTTGTAAACTGCTTTTCTCACAGTAACCCTCTGAAATAGGTAGTTAAAGTACTATTACCCTCATTTTACATTTGAGGACACCGAAGCTCAGAAAGATTATACGATTTGTCCTCAGCTCCACAGTCATGCAGCTAGTCAAGTGCAGGGTTTATTATCAAACCTAGAGTTTCTGACTTTCAAAAAAATTACTTTTAAACTTAAATACAAAATAAGAAAAGAACAAAAAGCATGGCCACGTGCACAGCAGAACGTTAGAGAGGATTCAAATACCCAGCAATACATTTCCATTTCAAGAAAGCCTATATAACAAATATTACACATTGTGTTCTGAGCTGTCCATCTTTGCTTCCTTGTAAGTTTTCTTTTGTTCTCTGCTGTGCACTTTTTTACTTTGTTCTTTTCTCACCCTTCCTATACATATATGCACACAGACACACATACACATACATACTTAGATATCTATAATCCTACTCATATGCAGACATATATATTCATATGTATCTATGTAAAACCTTTTTATATTTGTTTGTCCTCTGTTTCTCTGAGGGTAGATAACCACTTTCTTCAAAAGTTCAAGTCTTTCCATATTTTTCTAAGTCTACCAACTCATAATTTCCTATACCAGATCAATATTCCAACCT
This sequence comes from Phascolarctos cinereus, assembly GCF_003287225.1. Taxonomy (NCBI): domain Eukaryota; kingdom Metazoa; phylum Chordata; class Mammalia; order Diprotodontia; family Phascolarctidae; genus Phascolarctos; species Phascolarctos cinereus. The sequence continues at coordinate 345,336,641 of NW_027555958.1, forward strand.
TACACTGTCTAGTTATTTTAAATAGTCTAAAATAATATTGATTTATATGGCTGACATATAGTGTAGTTTCCCTATTTTTCTCTTTGATTAAATCTACTTTAGCTTTAACTTTGTCAGAGATCATGATTCCTATCCCTGCTTTTTTTTCCCCTAATAAATTCTACTCCTGATCTTTTTTGTTTGTGTGTATCTCTTATTTCCTTTCCCTCCTGACTCTTCTACTTTACTTCTACTCACTACCTTAGCCTTCTATTACTTAACCTATGCCCCATCAAAGATCCTTCTTTTATCCTCCCCGCCTACAGTTTCCCCTTACCTTTTTATTTCTATCCAAGTTTTGAAGATTTTTATAGCCTTCCAGATATGTTATTCCCTGTTTAGTCTATTCTTGTTAACCTAGACACCCTTCTATACCCCCCTTTATCCTATTCCCTCACTCTCTTATTTCTTTGTAAATTTAAGTCTTTTATTCCCTTCTAAATGTATATATTGTTCTCTCTTTAACCCAAGTCTGATGTGAATAGGTTTCCCTCAAAAAATACCTCCCTTATCCTCTCTCCCATCCCTATCCCCTTAGCCTTTTATTTCTTTCTGAATTTAGAAGACTTTTATTCCCTTCTAGATATATATACATGTACATATATATGTATATATGTGTGTGTGTATATATATGTATGTATGTATGTATGTATATATGTATGTATTGTTCCCTCTTTACTCATTCCTGGTGAGAGTAGGGTTCCTCTGTGTCAGTTCTTCTTAGAGCTTCTGACTTTAAGCCCAGTATTCTTTCCCCTCTACTCTAGTTGATTTGGTACATCTGGTTCATTATGTAGAAATATACTAGTTATGTGACCAGAAAAACAAACCAAAACAGCCCCATGAAATTGTCTATGCAATAACAGGTCTAAGTCTTTACAATTCTCCACATTGTAACAGTTTGTGAGTCACCATTAGCCTCTTGGGTTCCTTAGATCCACACATTGGATCTTGGATCTATATGTTTTTAGCTTGAGGTCCTTACAATTTTGCACAAGTATACTGGCATGGGCAAGTTTCAAAGGTGCATTCATAAGAGTTTTAAAAACTCACAAGGGGTCATGGTTTAGCTTTCACATGGAAATTATGTTATGATTTTGATAAAAAAAAAATTAGAATGTAAATGTACTTACTGTGTGCAGGGAAAGGAAAGGATGCAAATAGGAGAGAAGGGTTCTGGGAGTACCATTAATAACACTATGAGTCAAAGATGATTAATTATGACTAATGAATGAATAATTCTGTTTTGTAAAAAAAAATGGATGATGCTTAGTTCTCACTTAGAGTTTTTTTTAAATCATGTTTCATGCTTTAAGAAAATGTTAGCTGAGAGAACCAAAGTACGTCAGCCTTAGATTTACTGTAAACTTTCCAAGACGTACTTAGTTTTCTTGGCTACAGATTTCCACAGACTTAGTCAGGCTGAATCTCTCCTACCTAAGTAATGTGTTCTCCTGAGATGCTGAGTTCTTAGTGATGAACATATAGATGCTGTCATCATGAGCTAGTTTCTGGGGTTAGCAATATCAGTACGGGAAGACACTCAAGTTGCCCTAAGCATTACCAGAAGAGATTTGATGGGAGACCTGCACAGATTTAACTGTGATTGTTACTGCTTCTCTTGATATGAGGGCAGCACTTTGAATGAACCCTATGGTTCTCCAGGTGGCTCTGGTGAAAATACAGCCCCATCTGTATTCACAAGGCATACCAAAAAGAGAATGAAAAATCAATTGACAAATAACCACTGAAGAGTAAATTGAGATGATTGATGCAAAATTTAGAGTTAGAATGGGATCTTAGAGATCATCTAGCCCAGAAGTGCTGAACCTGGAGTACACAGACTACCCCCTCCTCCAAAGCATGCATAAACTTGGACAGGGAAAGAATTACATCTTTATTTTCACTACTTCCTAACTGAAATTTAGCATTTCCTTCAATTACATTTTTAAAATCATTGTTCTGAGAAGGAGTTTTATAGGCTTTATCAGTTTGCCAATGGGGTCAACAAAAAAAGATTAAGTACTCCAGATCTAGTTCCAAATCTGAGGCTGTGGATTCACTTACCTTGGCAGTATACTTTCCAGGGATGTACACATAGATGAGGTTGATGCACATATTGCCAGAGCTAGCTCAGTGTTTGAGAAGGATCCAAAGGAAAGTGTGGGAGAGAAGAGGTATTAGGTTGCCTACCAAGTTGAAGGAATATAGAGCCTTTGCTGACCTCACACATGCCTGGGAAACCTGGACAGTATACCAGTGCCATGCCAGGAAACTGAATTCCTTCTATTTGAATTGCCTCAAGAAGATTCTGAAGATCACCTGGCAAAATAAGGTACCAAACACTGAGGTCCTTTCTTGAGCTGAACTGCCAAGCATTCAAACTCTACTGCAGATAGCGCAACTCTGAGGGGCTGTCCACATTGTTTGAATGCCAAATGTACATTTGCCTAAAAGACTATTTTTTGGAGAACTCACACAAGGGCTCATATGGAGGTCTGAAGAAGTTATACAAGGACACTCTTCAAGGTCTCTCTGAAGGACCTTGGGATTGACTGTGAGACATGGAAACACTGGCACAAGACCACCCAGCATGGCATGTCTGCATCAAAGAAGGCACTGTGTTCTATGAGCACAGCAGAATTTTATTAGCCCAAAAGAAATGTGAGATGTGCAAATTTAGAGCTGTCTCCACTCCAAATATTTGTGCTTGACCTATGGGACAGCCTTCTGAGCTTGTCAATACTGATTTGATCAGCAACAATACCTGTGATCAGCCACACTGTACCCTGACCCCAACACAGTGATGTCATTTTGGTCATCTTCTGAGAATGAAGGAAAACAACCACCAAGTATCTGAAGTGAGATTTGAACTCAAGGCTTCTTGACTTTGTCTCTCCTTTCTCAAGGAGTTCCATATCTGGCCCACCATTTTTTCTCTACCTAAGTTGTTGCCCCATACTCACAGACATTAACTATATTGATGCCTTCTCAAATACTTTTGCTTCCTTTAAAGTGTCCTCCTTCCCCACCTTGCTTATTAGGTCTCTTTCCAGCCAGGCTTTAGTCTGCTTTATAGGAAAGTTTAAGAAGCCTGGCAGTATATTAACTTTGAGGCAAAAAACTCACCTTTTGGGGGAGGCAAAAGCTTCCATGACATTATCCATCTCATTCTCTGCTGTCCCCCTTTCCTTTTGCCTTCAATCTTTCCTAATATCAGGGTCTTTCCCAATGAGTCCTGTCTTCTCATTATGGGGCCAAAGTATGTAAGCTTCAGCTTCAGTATTTGATCTTTAAGTGAATAGCTGAATTAATTTCTTTAAGTATTGACGGATTTGACTTTCTTGCTGTCAAAGGGACTCTCAAAAGTCTTCTGTAGCACTACAATTTGAAAGGGTCAAATCTGCAGTGCTCAGGTTTCATTATAGTCCCACTCTCACAGCTATACATTGCTACTGGAAAAACCATAGCCTTGACTATACAGACCTTTGTCAGCAAGGTGATGTCTCTGATTTTTAGTATGCTGTCCAGATTTGCCATAGCTTCCATGGAGTTAAGTCTTTTTTTTTTTTTGGTCTAGGCAATGGGGTTAAGTGACTTGCCCAGGGTCACATAGTTAGTAAGTGTCAAGTGTTTGGTCTGAGGCCAGAGCTCTATCCACTGGGTCACCTAGCTGCCCCGGAACAAGAGTCTTTTAATTTCATGGCTATAGTCTCCATCTTCAGTGATCTTTGAGCCTAAGAATACAAAACCTGACACTACTTCCATTTCTTTTCCCTCTATTTGCCAGGAAGTTAGGGGACCACTTGCCAAGATCTTAATTTTTTTTATGTTAAGCTTCAAGCCAGCTTTTACACTCTCCTCTTTCACCCTCATTGAGAGGCTTCTTAATTCCTCTTCACTTTCTACTAACAGAATAGTATTATTGCATATCTCAGACTGTTGATATTTCTCCCAACAACCCTAATTCCAGTTTTTGATTCATCCAGCCTGACATTTAGCTTGATGTTCTCTGCATATAAGTTAAAAAAAATAAGGTGACAACTTACAGCCTTGTTGCCCTCCTTTTGCAATCTTAAATCATTCAGTTGTTCCATGCTCGGTTCTAACTGTTGCTTCTTGGCCTGCATATAGATTCCTCAGGAGACAAGTAAGATGATCTGGTACTCCCAACTCTTTGAGGACTTGCCACACTTTGTTGTGATCCACACAGTCAAAGGCTTTAGTGTGGTCAATGAAGCAGAAGTAGATGTATTTTTCTGGAACTCCTTTGCTTTCTCCATAATCCAGCAAATGTTGCCTATTTGGTCTCTAGTTCATCTGCTTCTTTGAAAACAAGCCTGCTTTTCTGGTAATTCACATATTGCTGAAGGCTAGCTTGCAGAATCTTCAGCATAATCTTGATGGAGTATGAAATGAGCACAATTTTTTGCTAATTTGAACATTCCTTTGCATTGCCCTTCTTTCGGACTGAGATGGAAATTGTTCTTTTCCAATCCATTGGCCGCTGTGGAGTTTTCTAAGTTTGCGGGTATATTGAGTGCAGCACTTTAACAGCATCATCTTTTAGGATCTTAAATAGCTCAGCTGGAAAAACCCTCATTGCTATGCCTTAATTAGGGTTCTGTTCATTACAGTAGTGTGGTGGAAAGATCCACTGAGCCAGTCTGGAGCTGGGTGTCACATGATCTCTCTAGGCTCAGTTTCCTTTTTTTGTGAAATGAATGGATTGGGGAGAATTACTAAAGTTTCTTCCAGCTCTAATTACTATGGTTTCTGTGTACTAAGTTGTAGATTCATATGCAATTACTCCTCCTCTTTCCCCACATCTGTTCCCTTTTACTTCCTAGGGTTGCTGTATTGTCCCCAGGGGGGAAAAAATGTAATTAGAAATCTGCATGGGTTTGCTGATGATTGTCCATTGCTCTAGGTTTTTTGAATACAGGAGATATCTAAATGTAGGGAATTATTCCAAACTGCATATCTTTCACAGAATTTATTTTTTTTTCTCGGAAACTAGCATTCATTAGCACAAAAATAAATAAAGCATTTTTATCCCTATTGAAATAAAATACAAGTGGCAGCAGAAACACTCTAATGACCAAAATCTGAGTCAAACTGGTTGCCCAATTTTACAATTATTGTTACAGTTTTGTATGCTGTTTGGTACAGGTGTTTGTAATTGTACTAAGTTGTATTCATAAAATGAGGTGGAATGGGGGTGGAGGTCGTTGAGAGCCATTGATCAGAATATACTTGGCTCATTGTGAGCGCTTAGTAAATGCTTGTTGATGTGGCCTGACCATTTCTGTCATAAATATGTCTTAGGAACAAAAATACCAATTAAAGATTTCAGGCTGACTTCCAGGTCATGTGACCAACAAACAGAAGACAAGAAAATTTCTCTAGTCCCCACTAACTCTCAAAAATTCCCCCAAACTTCAGAAGAATAGCAATATACTAGAAGAAAAGCAATCATAGCTCTCTGTAGACCAACACAACAAGAAGCTGAACAAGATAGCCGTATACATTAACAGCAGAAAACCCTAATGTGGCGGGGCTGGGGTGGTGGTGGGGAAACCTGTGGCCTTGAGGCCACATGTGGCCCTCTAGGTCCTCAAGTGGGCCCTTTGACTGAATTAAAACTTCGCAGAACAAATCTCTCAGGTTCCTCACCCCTGAACTAATCCCTAATTCATTCACTCACCCTCTGTACCAGTCCCCAAATTCTGACAAGCATACACAAATAGCTATTTTCTTGCCAATTCTTCAGTATCTGCTAGCATACCTTGCCCCTTCCCTGAACCCATCATTCTATGGTAACGAGCAGCAGACCTTAACTCTTCCCACACACTTGTAGAGGGGGAAAGTACAGTAAAAATGTTCTGTCTGGAGGAAGGGCAGTGCTTTCTGCCTAGGGGCAACAGTACTTAGCTAGAAGTAGGTTGGGATGCCAGCATATTTGGTGTGGCTGCACTAAACCTTAAGGAAAGGGGATTAGCATTCAACTGAGACAAGTCCTGTTCCCTTAGAAGCTTCTTGGAGCCTGCTCCTTGGACTGGGACTAGTGAAAAGTAAATTCCCGCACATGCAGAGGCTAAGGCAGCTTTAAGGTCCTCATGAGCTATAGGAGAACATAAAGAAAAAAGGAAACTGCTTAAGATCTCAAGAGGAACAAAATTAAGTTAAAAACCTAGAGAACAAGCAGATACATCATCTGGGAAGACATTAAAATGGAAGGAAATATGGCTAACAAGACATCTAAATGACTACAAATGGCTCTAAATAAATATGGAAAGACAAAGGAAATACAAGGTAATGTCATGGGATCATTACTTTGGAGCTGGAAGGGACTTCAAAGGCCATATAAATGAATGCCCTCATTTTATAGGTAAGAAAACTAGGGCCAAAAGTGTTAAATGACTTGTCAAAGGTCACTTGGTATACTTGAGAAACAGCAAGAAGGCCAGTCTGAATAGATGTTAGAGACCATGAGGGGAAGTGATACTTGGAAAAGGTATAAGCTTGGAAAAGTAGTCTAGACCCAAGTTGGGAAGTGTGTTAAATGGCAAACATAGGAGACTGTATTTGATCTTAGAGACAATAGAGAGCTAATAGAACTTGAAAAAAAATTTTTTTTGAGATCTTTTATCTTTTGTCTTTACATCGCCTTCATTTGTAAATGTTTCCTCTCCTTCCTAAGCCTTCCCTTATAATAAAGAATTTTAAAAAAAGAGGTAAAAAACAGTTCAACAAAATGAACCAACCCTTTGACTATGTCTGAGAGTATATATGATATTCCATACCTATAGCCTTGTACCTCTGCAAAGAAGGGAAGCTGTGTTTTCTCATCTCTTATCAGAACTAACCTTATTATTATAATTAGGTGTAGGCTTCAATTTCATTTTTTGTTCTTTCCATCTACCTTGCTGCTAGTTCATTTCTCCCTTTTGTAGGAAGCCTTTCCTCTTAATTCCAGTGTTTTCCCTCCAATGATTATTTACAATTTATCCTGTATATAGTCCTTTTTGTATATAGGTTGTTTTTTTTTTTTTGCATATTGTCTCTCCCAATAGATTGTGGAAGGACTATCTTTTACCTTTTTATTCCTAGTGTTTAATACAGTATCTGGCACATAGGTAGGTAATAAATATTTATTGACTTACCAAGAGACTTCATTACCTTATGTTAATTTTGTATATATCTTGCAAATACCTATAGGTATATACAGTGTCTCTCCCAGCTAGACTCTAAGTTCTTCAAGGGCAAAGACTTTTTTTTTTAACATTTGTTTCTGTATCTCTAGTATCTAACACAATTCTAGGAAGTTAATAGATGTTTGTTGCCTGTGGCTTCATTAATTGACATTTGAACATGAATCCAATTTGCTTTCCAGAATGGTTGGACCAATTGATCACTTCACCAATCACGTATTACTACTAGAACTTATTGAGCAGAGGGGTGACATGGTCACACCTAAGCTTTAGGAATATCACTATATAGGCACCTGTGTGAAAAACAGATTAGAGAAGGGAAAGCCTTGAGAAAAGGCCAAATAGGACAATATAGCAGCAGTTCAGGCAAGAAGGGATGATGGTCTTAACTAGGACAGTGGCTGTATGAGTGGAGTGAAGATTGGATGTGTGAGATATTGTAAAGGTAGAATTGACCAGTCTTGGAAACAGAAAGGATATGTGGAGTGATTGCTTTCTCTTTCCTTTCCTTCAGAATAAACCAAACATGATTTCCAATGCTCATGTTCAATCAAAGCCCTGTGAAAAGTTGACAATGATTTCAGAAAAGTTAGGCTTAATGAACAGTTGCCGAATGCCAACTATGGTTGACCACATTATACCAACTGCTGGTAGGGAGCAGAGGGACATACATGAACTGAGATATAATCTGTGGCCTCAAATAGCTTTGTAGGGGATTTTATCATAGTGAGTGATAGACTTTATTGAACTATTTTTGTTTTGTTTTAAAGAAGCAGCAGTAAAATTTTATTAACAATGTATAAATAACAGATTTTAAAAGATCACTATAAATTGAGTGGTAAAGAAACATTTCGGGGACAAAAGTAAAATCTACTAATGTGAATAAAAAAAATTGCCTAACCTTGCAAATCACTTATCCTTTGAGCAATTTCAAGAGTATAGAAGTACCTTCAAAACAGTGTATTTGTTTAATGTTTGTTGAATTGACTGAAATGTATAATACATTTTAGTAAGCACTTAGCACTCACTCATTGTCTTTTGTTAGTCTGTGACTAATAAAAATGAAAAATTACTGAATGATGTTGACAGATTTTTTATCCTTTTGTGGCAGGGTTTCTTAACCTTTTCTGTGTCGTGGACCCATTTGGTATTCTAGTGAAATCTAGGTACCCTCCTTAGAATTTTATTTTTTGGTGAGGCAATAGGGGTTAAGTGACTTGCCCAGGGTCACACAGCTAGTGAGTGTCAGATGTCTGAGGCTGGATTTGAACTCAGATCCTCCTGAATCCAAGGCTGGAGCTCTGTCCACTGCACCACCTAGCTGCCTCTTAGAATTTTTCAAAATGCATTTTTAAAAGTGTGCTAGGTTAGAGATTACATAAATAACTGAATATCCAAAAAAAGAAATTGAATCAGCTGTAAATCAACTCCCAAAGAAAAAACTCCTAGACCACATGGATTCACAAGTGAATTCTATCATTCAAAGAATAATTATTTCCAATATTACATAAACTGTTTGCAAAATTAGGAAAATAAGGGTCCCTTCTAAACTTTTTCTATGGTTGATATTTAAACCAGGCAGACAAAGCAGAAAAAGAAGCTATATACCAATATCCCCAATACAAAAACATTAAATAAAATATCAGCAAATATTCTATAACAACATTAAGACCATATCCTATAATCAATTATATCGTATGCCAGGTTGGTTCTATGTGGATGTATGACATAAAGGGTGAACACTATAAAGAAATTATAGGAATATGGGGAAAAAATTGCTTTTAAGATCTATGGATAGGGAAAGAATTCACAACCTATCAATGAACAGAGAGGATCGTAAATAACATAATGGACAATTTTGATCACATGAAATTAGAAAGGTTGCACAAACAAAATCAATGCATTTAAAATTAGAAAGGAAAGAGATAACTTTGAAAAAAAATCTTTTCAGCAAGTTTCTCTGATAAAAGCTTTATTTCCAATATATATATAAAGAACTGAATAAAATTTATGAGAACGAGGGCTATTCCCCAGTAGAGAAATAACCAAAGAATATTAACAGGTGGTTTTCAAAGAAATAAATCCAAGGATCTGTAAATATATTTTAAAATGCTTCAAATCTGTTAAATAAATGTAAATTAAACCAATCTCACACCCCATCAGATTGTTAAATACCAAAAAAAAAAAAAGGAAAATGATAGTGACAGTGACAGAGGGACTACAGAAAAACAAAAACAAAAACAAAAACAGGCACACTAATGTACTGTTAGTGGAGATATGAATTTGTCCAGTCACTCAGGAAAGTAATTTGTAACTATGTCCCAAAAGTTACTAAACTGTGCCTATTCTTTGACCCAGAAATACTATTGCTAGGCCTATATCCAAAAGAGATGAAAGAAAGCTGAAAAGGATCTTTTTATAGTAGTTAAAGAAACAGAAAAAACCTGGAATCCAAAGAGGTATGCATCTATTGGGGAATAACTAAACAAAGTATGATATGGTCATGTAATGGACTACTATTGAGCCATAAAAAATGATGAAATAGTTTCAGTGAAACCTGTATGAATTGAAGCAAAATGAAGTAAATAGAACCAAGAAAAAAATTTCTGCAATAACATCATGAAGAAAAAGCTACTTTAAAAGACTTGAGAAATCTGATAAATTAAAATGATTAACTGATTCTTGAGTTCTGATAATGAATACGCTACCTACCTCTTGACAAAGAGGTGATGGACTCACGATAAATATACATTTTTGGACACTGCTAATGTGGGAATTTGTTTTGATCGACTATGCATATTTGTTTAAAAAGTTTTTTCTTTTTTTCATTTTTTCTATTGGGGGAATGATTTGAAGGGCAACGAATAGGGATAGGATAGCAAAAAACAAGTTTATTACATAAAGAAAACAGAGTTATTGAAGAATCTTAAAATATAAAGAACATAGCAGGAGGAAGCCCCAAAAGAAGCTTAGACAAGAACAGTTTTGAAAACTACAGGTTGAACTTAGATAAGAAAAGCAACCTGTATATAATAAAGATTTACAGTTTTCGTGTACAATCTTTTTCTCCTCTGTTCTACTGTATATGGGAAATTCCTATTTTATTTGGTGTTTGTTAAGTTCAGAATACAAAAAAAATTACCAAAAATAAAAGAAAATATGTATCCCATCCCCTTGGATGTGATAGACAGTCTTGTGCTTCCCATTGCTTATGCTGAGGGAGATTGACTCTTCAGTGGCTGAGAGGGTGCTGTACCATGTGTACCTTCACAAGGCATTTAGTTCAGTTGAATGGGGATACATGCGAAGAGATGGTGAGAGGAGAGGAGCAGACAGACTGGACTGGATCCCTCAATACCATGGATGGATATGGGAGACAGCTCCATTAAGTTCTTTTACTTCCAAGGACTGGCAACTACACAGACTGCAGAGAGAATACCTATTCTGAGCAAGATTGTTCTCTCTATCCTAGTTGAACTGATGTTTTTTGCTTGCCCCCATGCTCATTTAGTTTTGTGTATTGTTTTGTATATCCCAAACTGAAAAAACTTTTCAGATCTCTATTTTGCTGTTTTGCTTGGATAATGAGGTTTATATTCTCTTTAAAAAAACATTAATAATGACTGGCAAAATATAATTTTCAATTCTCTAGAATACTTGTGTCATATAGATTCAGAATTGCAGAGTTAATTTTCGTTATCCTTGATCTCCATTACAACTAAAGACATTTTACTTTCTACAGGAGTCATGACATTAACCACATAATTGCCCAGATTCATCAGTGATGGTCATGATTCTGGAGGTGAGGGGAACCAGCTAAGAAAAACATTGGGTGCTTGCAATACTTGATTAGTCTGTTAATCAGGTCGAGATTGATTGGTGGGTCTGTTAGTCTCTATAGAAGGAAAAACAATGACTAATCATCACCCATAGGTGGAATATAAGCAAAATGTAATGCAGCTTGTTAGGTGCACATAATAACAGATGCCCAAATCTATTGTTTGTGAACATAATGCTTCAACATTGATAAGATGCTTCCCTTTTTTGTGAGTTAGGGTTTAAATTCAATCATCATCATAAATAGTATTGAGAAAATGGAGCATGTCTAAGTCATTGTGTTAATTTACAGACGTGGTTTTTACTTTAGATATTTGGATATTTTCTGTCAGAAGAAGATGCACTTGCTTCTCAGCTTGATGAAGAAAATTTGGTTTTTCTTGTTTCCAGAAAACAAAGAATTGGACTTGCAGGTAGTTATTTTTAACATTCCTAGAAATAAATATGGGCTTTAATGTCTATATCCAAAAATGAATGTTTTACACATTTTTTCTATAGATTAATTTAATTAATTAAATTTAATTATTTTAAATATTGGAAGAAGGGGATACGCTCATGTATAGAATCAACTTCAATTGTTGAAGAGATAGGCTTAATGTAATTACTTCATAAAGAACACTTGCAGGAGAATCATAGAATCACATAATTAAGAGACCTCAGCAGTCATGAAGTCCAACCTACCCTGCCTGAAACTTTAGTATTCCCCATGAGAACCTAACAAATGATCATCTAGCCTTCATTTGAAGGCCTCTCTCCAAACTCACAACTTCATGAGGAGGTCATTTAACTCCTGTTTGCCTCAGTTTTGCCATCTGTAAAATGGTGATAACAATAGTACCTACCCCCCAAGGTTGTTTGAGATTGAGTGAGGTAATAATTGCAAAATGCTTAGCTAAGTGCCTGGCACATAGTAAACAATATATACATATTAACTATTATGATAATTATGATGAAGATGATATTCCACTTTTAGAGAATTCTGTCAAATTCCATCTCTTCATTTCGAACTAAAATCTACTTCCCTATAATTTTTACCTATTGCTTCTCATTCTGCCCAATGAAGGAGAGAAGGCCATGATATTCAGGTTTTCCTAAAGAAAAATGTGAGATCTTTAATAATAATCACAAACTAAGACTTTAGTAATATCTCACTACCTTGGGCTCCAGTGGTGAATCAAGCAATGCTTTTTTACAAAATATTTTATAATTAAACTTTTAAAATTATTTAATTCAGGCTGACAATGCAGCCACAATTAGTCTGAACTGGTGAGGTTTCTGAATGGATCGAATCTTGAAGGACATTCTAGCTCATAGGAACATAGAGTTAGATGATCTAATCCCAAACCTTCATTATATAGTAAGAAAATTGAGGCTCAGAAAGGCTTATTGACATGCCCAGTGTGACACATCTACTTATTGACAGAGCTAGCCCCAGAACCTCTCACTCATTCCAATGCTTCTCTACAATATATTGGTCCTCTGGGAACATTGTACCAGGGCATTCACTCTGTATTCATGGGTAAGAATGATGTCACATGTTTAGCCATTTCAGTCATGTCTTCCTGGCCCCATTTGAGGTTTTCTTGGCAAATATACTGGAGTGGTTTGCCATTTCCTTCTCCAGCTTATTTTACAGATGAGGAAACTAAGGCAAAGAGGGTTAAGTGATTTGCCCAGGGTCACACAGCTAATAAGTGTCTGAGGCCAGATTTGAACTAAGGAAAATGAGTCTTCCTGACTTCAGGCCTGGCACTCTATCCATTATACCACCCAGCTGCCCTGTGATGTCACATATTACTAACTCAGAAGAAGTCAGTCACCCAACTAGCATTTATTATGCTCCTACTATGTCCAGGCACTGTGCTTCATGCATACCTGAGCTTTTTCTTCCATCTGAGCATATTTGTTCTGATAATATCACCAGTGCACATTTAGATGTGGGAAAGACTAAATGTGGAACAGACAACATCATATTTGGAGATCCAAGTTCCAACAGGAAAATGCAAGTTCCTTAAAGGCAGGGACTGTTTTACATCTTTTCTTTGAATTGGTAGCACCTAGCACAGTGCCTTGCAAATAGTAGGTGATTAATAATCTTCTGTTGGATTGGGTTACATAATACATGTATTCAGGGAGCTTTCTAACACCCGTCAAGCCTCAAGAATACTATCCACTTCTGGTGATTTAAGTGGGAATAAATGATACTGCCAAAAAAATCTAGAAAGATTCTCTAGATATTTATCAAGATGGAAGGAGGAAATGAAGAGTTTGTGAATACTGGTGACCTTAATGTCTTGGTTACCAAACGAAAGGAGTTTCAAAGAGAAAGTAAAATATGGAAAGTGAATAGTTGTGTCAGAGGGATTTAACTTTGCAGACTATAGCTTGAGATCCAAGAAAGAAAGACCCTTGATCACCATGCATAGAGTGCATCTAATGAGGTTTGGAAATTACTTGCCTGAAAACTAGCTGATATGATTGAGAGGATTTTAAACTGAAAAATGGGGGAAGAAAATGTCCAAATATAATAAAGCATATTCTATAAAGAGCAACAATTATGACCCAAGAAGAGCTGTTCAGTAATTTACAAAAGAAAAAAAATAGGAATATGGGCTAAAATGATTCTTATTGTTCTAAGTTGTATCTATATGCAAATAAACAGAGCAGAGGTGACCAAGTAAGCTAGAGATTTTAACATGGGGATACCTCATAAGTATCATTGAGACCTGGTGGAATGTGACCAGTGACTGGAATATCATAATACAAGGGCATACCTTATTCAAATGGAACAAGTTGTATAGGGAGGGAGGCAGTTTAACACTGCACATAAAAAGTGGGAGTAAATTACTAACAGGCCAGCAGGAGAAAATGGATTTGAGTTCTTGATCCAAACCACAGCATAGTTTTGATTGGAGACTTCAAGTGAGCAGACATATGCTGGAGATTTTTTATGATAAAAGCAGAACAATTAATAAATTCTTGCTGATATTTTCATTATTAACAACACAGAAGTGACAAGGTAAGCTTCTGTTCTGGACTTGATCCTTACCAATAAAATGCAGAATTGTTTGTTAAGGTAATCAGTCATCTAGCATTTATTGAGCACCTACCAGAGGCCAGGCACTGCACTAACCACTAGAGAGACAAACAGAGGCAAAACAAATAAACAAAAAACACCAAAAAAACCAAAACCCAAAACAATACTGTCCCTGCTCTCGAGGAGGTCACAGTCTAATGAGGAGACAATACGCAAACAAATATATACAAACTAGCAGAACCTAAAGCTCAGGGAGTGGTAACCATGCCCTCTTAGAGTCTGGTATAAAGAGGTAAGCACTGGCTATGGTATGATACATAACCTAGACTTTAAGAGAACATGTTACAAAGAGTTCAGGTATAGGACAGGTAGGGACCATATCTTGAGAATGAAATTTTGGTGAGATAATCATAGTTGATTCTAGCAAGAGCTAAGGGGCTATCCAGAGGAACTCATGTGGTTGTACTGGGTATTCATGAATGAATTCAGATTTTTTTTTCCTGGGCATAGATAGGAGACAGAATCAAGGGCAAATAACCAGGGATAAAAAAAGAGTGGCAAGATGCTGAAAAAAAATCAGAAAAGTTAGTTCCTAACATGAACTAAAGGTTGACCATAAATATTATGGACAAGAAAAAGTACTTTATTAGGGACAAAATGATGGTAAAGAAGATATAGAAACCCTGCTTGAAAATAGCATAACAAATGTTTTCTTTTCCTAAAAAAATGAACTCCAAACTGTTAAGAACATAGCAAAAATGGTTAGCAAAGAAATGCAAAACAAAAATTATTAAGATGGTAGAAGAGTATGTTGTTGGCCAAAATTCAATATAACAAGTTACATGTACCAGAAAAATTAGATTTAAGAGAATTGCAGGAACTTCCTGTTAAGATTATAGAACTGTCTGACAGTGATCTCTGTGGAATCATGCAGAGAAGTGCCACAAGACAGAAGCAAGCAAATGTTCTCCTGATTTTCAAAAGTAGAAAAATATGGTTGATTCCAGGTACACCACTGAGCTTGATGTCAATGCTTGGTAAAATTCTGGAAGAGATCACTAAAAGAATTGCTTATAACACTTAAAATGTAAATCATAACTATTCTAGCACAGACTATTAACAAACAAGTCATCCAAAATAATATTTTGCTTTAGATGGTGCAGTGGATAGAGTGCCAGGCTTGAAATCAGGGAGACTCATCTTCATGAATTCAAATGTAGCTTCAGACACTTTTTAACTGTATGACTGGGCAAGTCACTTAACCCTGTTTGTTTAAGTTTCCTCATCTGTAAAATGAGCTGGAGAAGGAAACGTCAAACCATTCCAGTATCTTTGCTGAGAAAACCCTAACTGAGGTCACAAACAGTCAGACATGACTGAAAAATGACTGAACAATGACTAAAGAATAGTAGAACAGGAGACTGTCTTGATCCTAGTATTTTTGTTTTTAGCAAAATATTTAACAAAATCTCTCCTGATAATGCTAATGGACAGGATGGAAATATTTGGCCTCAGTGATGGATAGTATAGTATCTCAAGTAGTTTCAGGACTGGTTGAGCAGACATAAATTATTTTGATTAATAGATCAAAGTTAACTTGGATGGCATCCTTTAGTGGCTTGCCCCAGGTCTCCATACTTCATTTTCTTCTAGTTAGCATTTTCATCAGTGATTTGCATGAATGCAGGAGCAGCATGCTTATCAGATTGACTAATGACATAAGGTTAGAAGGGATAGCTAGTACACTGGATAAGAAGATCACTATCCCCAAAAATCTCAATGAGCTGGAACACAGGGCTGAAGCTATGAAGATTAATTTCATGGGGATAAAATGCAAAGTCTACCATTTAGGTTAAAAAAAAAAGCTCACTGAGGAATTGGATCAGACGCATGACTGAGAAGTAGTTCTTGGAAAACATATTAATTTGTAATTTTATGAACTGAAATCTTAATATGAGTTAGAAATATGACATGACAGCCAAAAAGCCAATTCAATTTTAAGAAGTATTAAGAGAAATACGTCACCAGAGCAGAGGATTTTAATAGTCCCAGCATACTTGTCTGTAATCAGACCACAGCGGGAGTGCCATCAGACAAGTTTTGGACACTTTCGTTTCGAAAATATATTGATCAGTTAGAGCTTTTCCTGAAAAAGAGAAACCAGTGAAGGAAATGCAGTATTGTTGGTAGAGATGTGATTTAGTACAACCACTTTGGAAAGTAATTTGGATTATGCAAATGAAATGATTAAGAGTCCATATCCTTTGTTGCAGAGATCCTACTACTAGGCACATATCCCAAGATCATTGATTAAAAAAAAAAGTATACTTCTACACTAAATAGTTAAATGAGTACTTTTTATAGTGCCAAGGAATTAGAAACAAAGGAGATACCCATGGATTGTGGAACAGTTAAAATGGCACATGCATATAATGGAATATTACTGTGCTGTAAGAAGTAGAATGATTATAGAGAAGCATGGAAAGACTTGCATGTACTGACTGATATAGAGTGAAATAAACAGAGCCAAGAAAACAACAAACACCATGATTACAACAACATAAACAGAATAACCACAACAAAACAATCAAAATGAATGTTGCAAAATTACAAAGAACAAGCATGGCACCAAATAAGAGATGGCAGAAGACATCTTCCCCAACTTTGCAGAGATTGGAAATCCATGAGTTTGGAACGTGGCTTATCTTTTCCAAGTTTTTCAATTTATTGATCCATTTTACATGGAAAATTTTTTTCTTTTCCTATTTTTTTTCTTTGAAAAAGTATTATTTGGGGTAGCTAAGTGGTACAGTGAATAAAGCACCTCTGAGTCAGGAGGACCTGAATTCAAATATGGCCTCAGACATTTACTTGCTCTGTGACCTTGGGAAAGTCACTTAATCCCAATTGTGTCCCCTCACCCCCCAAATATTCTTTCTTATGCAAGATGGCTTTCTGAGAGGGAAAAGAGGAAAGGAATATGGGGAAATTTAGGCAATGTAAAAACAAAAGATATAAATAAAAATGTATTTAAAGTTAAACAAAAAACAAGCAAGCATGATGGCAAAAGATCCATAATACATGTTTTATGATAATAGTATCTATATAGTACTTTAAGGTCTACAAAGTTCTTTACAAATGTTATCTCCATTCATCCTCATGACAATCCTGCAGGTCAGTGCTATTATTGTCCCCATTTTACACGTGAAGAAAGGGAGGCAAAGGTTAAGTGACTTGTTCAAATTCATACAGCTAATAAGTATGTGAGACAGGATTTGAATTCAGGTCTTCCTGACTCTAAGTATAGCACTCTATCCACCCAACAGCCTCATACCAGCTAAAGGAACTAAAGATTTGTGCCTAAGAAAAGCTGCTGTGTTTGGAGTCAATAGAAACCTGGTTTTGATCCCTACTTCTGATGTCTATTAACTGTGTAAATATAAGAAACCTCTTTTTGAGAATCCCAGTCCTATCTAAGCTCTTTGAGGACAGGGGCATTTTCCCTTTTATGTCTTTGTATCCCCAGCATGTAAGCATTATGACTTTACACAGTAATGTCTAATAAAATCTTGCTGAATTGCTTTGAATGGTGTGAACATGGGTAAATAATTTAACCTCTTGGGGCCACTGTAAAATGAGGATTAGAATACCTGTAGACAGTTAGGTGGTGCAGTAGATAGAGCACTAGCTCTAGAGAGAGGAAAATCTGAGTTCAAATCCAGTCTCAGACACTTACTATCTGTGTAATCCTGGACAAGCCACTTAATCCTGTTTGCCTCCGTTTCCCCTTCTGTAAAATGAGCTGGAAAAGGAAATGGTAAGTCATTCTATGTCTTCACCAAGAAAACCCCCAAGTGGGGTCACTGAGTCAGACACAACTGAAATAACTGAACAACAAGCACTTCCCTCAGTGTTGAGAATAAAATTATATAACACATGAAAATTTTAAAGTACTATGTAAGTGGCACCTACTAATAAAATTTTTGAAGAACTTAGAAAAATCCCTGTTACTGAGCCTCACTCCCATCTTTCTATTTAATTCTGGTCCCAGTTGACCGCCCATCTGCATCTCTCTATGACTTCTATATAGAGAGACCAGTTCTTCCTGATACTATTGCCTATTGAAGTCTAGACCAGAGACATCACACTTGCAGCCCACAGGCAGCAAATTACTCACAAAACCTCCTGAATGTGGCCCAAACCAGATTAAAACTGTAATTGGAAAATATTTGACAAAACAAATAAAAATACAATAAAACAGACAATAATGTGATTTTCTAATTCAATATGTGGTTTGCAGAGATTCTTATGGTTTAGTGGCCACAATTTCTATTTGAGTTTTAAACCACTTGGTCTAAACACAAGGTATTCTTTCATCACTTGGTTTTTTCCTACATGGTTAGTCAGACCAAACTCTTGTAATGTTGGGGCTTGAAGCAGTCAGCACCATGTCATTTGCAAACAAAAAGCCATCACTATCTATAGGGAATCCCACTCTAATTTTGACTCTATTTGAGAAACAACAACCTAACAATGACAGACATTTAAATAGTGCTTTAAGTTTTGCAATGTACTTCGCATGTATTATCTCATTTGAGTCTCATAGCAACCTATATAAGGTTGGGACTATTAAAGACCAGCAAAGCTTAAAGAAAATAAGTGACTTGCCCAAGGTCACACAGTTATTACGTATCAGAGAGGAAAGTGAAACCCAGCTTTTATCCACTATGGTGTCGTGAGAGTGGCAAATGTTTTTGATGATCAGACATCTCTCTGTTTCATGCTTTGCTTGATATTAATAATCAATGTTGTCAAACAAAGTTAATTCCATTATTATATATGTAAGGAGTCTTACAACTTTTTATAATGTATGTGAAGGATGCTTTATTGGACAACAGCCTCTAAAGAGAGTATTTTGCTCTCACCAATTTCCCTAAAACGAAGGCCCAAGGAAAGTCAGGAAGACTCCCCAACCAGGAGATTGAAGGGAACTGTGATGTTAATTAGCACATTTTCATCATTCAAGTTGCCTAATAAGTCAGATTTGGCTAATGATAATTATCTTCCCTTTAGCAGACAGTTCAAACATTCCTAGTAATGATTCCATTATCCACACCAGGGATATCCTAGATTGATGTGACATTGCTGTGGATCAAGAATTGAAATATTGACTTATTGGCTAGCATTACAGAAGGGTTCACAATTTTGAGGGTATTGTTATTTTCATCTCTTTATTCTTGGAGCAAGCATCTTGCCTTGATGAAAGGGTATAGCAGCCCAGTACGCAAACCATGAAATTTGTAGGAGCAAAGGATGACCTGGCAGTAGTTTTAAGAATTACCCTGACATATTCAAGGTTCATCATCTGTTCTGTCTGACCGTTCTCAATGTACAGAGATACAGGAACCATAACCACCTGGCTCAATTATCTCATGTGCTATTTTTACCACATAGATGTGAGTGAAGAGCTTTGACTATACATATTTTGCATGTTTTCAAAATTATTTGAAACAAACTACAATAAAATGAAACTTCAGAGAATTAAGGTAGTTTCGTTCTTTAATACTGGAGAGCCTCAAATGACATTAACTTTATATCTAGTAAGCTACTATGACTTAGAGAAAGCTGGGATTCCTAAGCAGAGATAATCTCAGTGGAAGAGATAATGCTTCACAAAAACAAACCAAAATAAACCACTCCATAGATTGTAACAGAAAATATGAGCCCTTTTTAGGACCAGGGTTCTCTATTTGGGGGTCCTATGTAGCATGTCATTCCCTAGCTCTGTGTCATCAGATTGATATCCCACAGACAAATAGGGGCTTGGCAGCAGCTACTATTGTTTGACTGACTTTTTTTCTGGCTTAATTGTGCCCTGAGACTTTTTTTTTAAGAGTAGTGTTTTGTTTGTTTTTAAACCTAACAAATGGATTTTGGAGTCTGAGAGCTGGAAAATTATGCCATTGACAGGTGGCTGGAAACGTGATGTGGTTAAGTGTCTTGTCAAGATTCCTCAACTGGATTTCCTGATAATAGCAACTCAGAAAGGATCAATAACAGTCTTCAACAGTCAGGTAATTTAAACAGTTGTCTTTTTATCACTTTTTTTTTTCAGTAATGCATCAGGCACAGTCAGGATTGCAAACCACAGTTTGAAATTATCACCCCAAGTGAAAATACAGACAAATCCCTGAGGAGAATACAGACTTCCTGATCCATTTTTTTGGGATATTGAGAACACCAAACCTGGCACTGTCCCAGAATCCTCTGTTGCACAGCATAGTACTGATACAATCATAGGATAAACCTGGATTAGTGCTTAGATGAAAACATTTTAAAATATTCGTAAGGAAAATGGTTTTGAGGGTACCCTGAGAAATAGGTAATCTGGTAGCTCAGGGTGACTTCAAGCTTCTTTTAACTTCCTAGCCTTAAAAGCTTTCATCTCCAACTCAAAGTATCCCTGGGAGATTTTAATAGGAGGCATGCTGATAATTTCTATATAATAACATTATGAATCTGCAAAGATGACAATTTAGTATTAATATGACTAAGGCATCCCAGTTTTCCAGTTCACTGGCAGCTGTAGAAAGGGCTTTGTGAGAGATCTGAAAACTGAAATGAGTTGGTATCTTTTGTTTCTTTCCATAACAAGGCCTTTTCCATCATATTCCCTATGATTTGGTTTTTTTTTCTGACCAATGGGTTGATTTTTCTTCTTTCCCAGAAATCAAAGCTAGTAGAGAATAAAATATAATCTGAAATGAGAGGCTTTTAATCTTCATTTAAAAAAAGTTTATGATTTATTAGTGCTCAAAGTGAAATTTAATGTTTTCTAATTAGGGAAAAATGTATGTATGTGATATGTGTTTTTATCCTGTCAGATCCATTTATACATATATGTGTGGGTATGTATATATATGTATATATATAATACACATATATACAGTATTTAGTATTTACAATCAGATGTATTATTTCTAATATGTAAATGTAATTTAATTCATCAATTAAATTTACAGGTATGATTACTCAGCATTAAAACAAATAAAAAAAGTTATTTAAAATCCTGAATGCCTTAAAAAAAAGAAAAAAAGAAACAAGTATTCATTAAACATATAGTATGTGTCAGGTACTGTGCTAAAATTCTTTACATTTGGTCTTCACAACAAACATGGGAGATGGGTGCTATTATCATTACCCTCATTTTCCAGTTGAGAAAACTATAGCAGATAGAAATTAGCTAACCTGCTCAGGATCACACAGCTAGTAATTGTCTGAGGCTGAATTTGAACTCAGATCTTCCTGACTCTAGGTCTAGCACTTTATCAACTGTGTCAACTAGCTTTATATGATAATATAATGAGCAGGAGGGATTTTTTTTGAGACTTGATCAGAGTAATTTATCAAAAGACAAAATGAGTGATCACATTGGAATACTTTATAATAGTCTGATACATAATTCATGCTCTTTATGGAAGAGTAAATACAATATATGAATTTTTGATGTTCTTGAAAGACTAAAGAATATAAAATGAAAATGCTAAAATATAACTTGCATCAGAGGTTCACTTTTTTTTACATGTTAGCTAGTCCTAATGATTATAAAACTTTTATTAAAAGATCTACTGCATGTAACTTCCATTAAAAATAAGTGGGTTGAGGGGAGCAGAGACACAGAACTGAAAATTAAGTATGTGGTGCTCCTTCTCTTTTCTCTATTTTCCTTTCAAAACTTTAATTTTCCTATCTCTAAAAAGAAACAGGTTTAGTCATTTACTAGTTGTGTTACCTTGGGCAAGTCACCTACCCTCTGCCTCAATTTCCTCAACTGTGAAATGGGAATGAGAACAGCACCCCACAGGAATATGTTATGAGGATCAAATGAGATAATATTGGTCAAGCCCTTCGCACAGTGCCTGGCACACAGTAGGCATGATATAAACTTATTTCCTCCCCTTTCCCTCCTTATAACAAGCCCTGTCCATTAATTAGACTATTAGCTCCTTAAGAATAGGGACTATTTTTTGCCTTTCTTTGAATCTCCAACACTTAGCACAGTGATGGGCTCATAATGACTTAAAACAATTATTCAATTCTATTTTATTTTCGGTTCCAAATTCCCTCCTTCCCCATTGATGGACTCAGAGTGCAGACATGCATTTTTTCCCTCTTCATTTTTTTGGGAGATCATAATAGACTCTTAATAAATGCTTGTTACCTTCCTCAGACATTTACTGGTTGTGTGACCCCTGGCAAGTCACTTAAACTCACTGAGCCTCAGTTTCCTCCTCTGTAAAATTAGTATAATAACAGTGCCTATGTCACAGGGCTGTGAGGATCAAATGTGATAACACACTCAAAGATCTCTGCAAACCTTAAACATTATATAAATATTACTTATTATTATTATTATTATTATTTTATTGTTTAGAGGACTTTCAACAAAACTTGTTAATATCATTTCACTCTAAACTTTTCATCATAGGGAGCCAAATGACATATAATTTAAATAGAAAAAAAATTAAAGTGATGTTGTACTGCTAGGGAAATAAATTACTTGGTTAAAAACAGTGCAAAATCAATGGGAAAGAATAAGAAAGTAGGAGCAGAGGTGTCATCAACATGCTTCAAGATAAGCCTCTTAAGTGCCTGGCTTATCCAAAGAGGACTTGGACTTTGCCATTCTGCTAGCTTCTCAGGAGGATGAAGGGATAGGCTAGAGAGGAGAGAGGTCCCTAAAGTGGAAGGAGGATGACATGAAGCATCAACATAAAAATGGCTCTATTCTAGAGTGTGCTCACTCTGTGTTAGCACTCTTCTTCTTAATTGCAATGTCTAATATGCTTCCTTCTTGCTTTGCTTTGCTTTTTTTCTTGCAGATGAGGGCTCAGGCAAACATCAATGTTACAGTAAGTATTTCATTTCTTTTTTAATTAACTGAGAGGGAAGTTGGAAGATAGTTTCTTAGTAATAAATTGAAAGCACGTGAACTGGCCTAGAAATAGAAAAGCCTTTCCATTTTGCTGTTTTATCTGGGCAATGTCAAAGCCCAGCTTCAAAGTAAGGTCTCCTTGACTACTTATTGTGCATTTCTACTGGACTATTATGAAATGAGTTGACCAGGAAATGGAAAGAGATCTTAAATCTTGAGTACCAGCCCAAAGGGCTAAGCCTACATCTTTTTTTTTTTTGGGGGGGGGAATGTTAAATACAGAGCAAATCTAAGTAAATCAAAGTCCATTGAGAAAGGATGCTGACTACTTAATTAAACATATCTACCATGATTTGTAGTAAGCCAGTCATCACAGAAGGTCAGAATTGGGGAAAACCCCAACATATTCCATTCCTAGTTATCCAGAAAAAATAGGTAGACTTACTCGGTAATAAATATGGTGTCTTTGCTTATAATTGGGGACAGCAGGGGAAGAACTACTTTAAATAAGGTGAAAAAATGTTTGAAAGCCTCTTGGATTTTAAATTTGAGAACAAGGATTGTTGGCCTGGTTCTCTCCCTCCGTAGTGAAGTAGGTAGGGGATGATGTTGTAAAACCATAGACACATGTTGGCTATTATAATTCTTCCATAGCTCCAAATAGGGCAGGACAGGAGAAATCACTTCATTTCACACTCTGTTATTAGGTGTTAGAGACATAGCAATGCAAGAAGGTACAAGAGGTGAGAAAAGATAGTGGAGCCAATATTGGACTTAGCTCCAGAAAGTCTGCATTTGAGGTTTATCAGAAACAGTGTTGGGCTTGGAGTCAGGAGTTCTGAGTTTGAATGTGGCCTCTGATGTGTTCACTAGCTATGTGACCACACTGGTATATTTTTAACTTCTCTGAACCTCATTTCCCTAACATTAAAACAGAGATTGTAATTCTGGAAATATTCACTTCAAAACAGTTGCTCTGAAAAAAGTACTTTGTAAATCATAAAATGCTACACTCACATATGTTGTTATTTTACTCCTGACTCTGCCACTAACTAGTTCTATGACATAGAATAAACCAGTCAATTAACTAACATTTTACATGACTATTCTGACCCTAATACATGCCAGTCTCTGTGCTGAATCACCTAAACTCTCTGGGCCTCAGTTTCCTCATACAAAAATGACTGGGTTATTTTCTTCATTTCTAAAATGAGGAGTTTTGATGAAGTGAGGAATTACTTTGATGTTAATATACATGATTTTTTTAAAGAGCAATCACCAAGGTCAGTTTAATAAGCACTGGCTGAGTACCTACCACGTACCAGGGGTTGAGCATATAAAGACAAAAATGAAACAGTCCCTGAAAGGAACTTACATTTCACTGGGGGGAACTAACATGCATATCAATAAGTATATATAAAAGATATGTAGAGAAAATACAGAAGTTATTTTGAGGTGATACGGAGGTAATAGGGAGGAAACCAGGAAAGGTCTCCTGTAGGAGATGACACTTGAGACTATGAGGTGATGAAGGGGAGCATTCTAAGGAGAGAGGAGCAGTCCGGGCAAAGGCAGGGGATGGGAAGTGATCTTCTGCCCAAATAACACCTAGGAAACCAGCTTGGCTAGAATGTAGAGTGCATAAATGAAAGTAAGATGAGATTAGCTTGAAAAGATAGGTTAGAGCCAAATTGTGAAGGGCTTTAAATAATGATAGCTAGCAATCAGATAGTGCTTTAAGGTTTGCAGAGTGCTTTAATATATGTTAACTCATTTGATCCTCACAATAACCCTGTAAGGTAGGTGATGTTACAGACTTTACAGATGAGGAAACTGAGGCACAGAGAGGTTAAAGTGGCTTGGCCAGAGTTACACAGCTAATAAGTGTCTGAAGCAAGACTCAAACTGAGATGTTCTTCAAGTTTTGTGCTTTATCCACTATGAGGTTAAAAATAATGTGTTTGTAGAGGCAATAGAAAGCCACTGAATCTTCTTGGGCAAAGGGGTGACAGAAGTTATATGAAATCAGGTTACAATAAAGAATATAATTTACGTTGAAAGAATGTAGATGGATTTACTCACCTTAGCACTATATATTTTGCAGTTATATTATGCCCAGATGTAGAGTCAAGTTATTGTTCATTTGTAGCAACTGGCAGATTTTATGAAATAAACTTTCTGGGGTTTGCAATACTACATTGAATGCATCTGAAGAGGAGAAGGAAAAAAAGAGGAAGAAGAGCAGGAAGATTCAATCAATTAATAAACCTTTATTAAGCATCTACTTTGTGCCAGGCACTGTGCTAAGTGCTGGGGATACAAAAAGAGGCAAAAGCCAATTCCTGCTCTCAAGGAGCTTACAATCTAATGGGGGAGACAACATGCAAACAAATATATACAAAGCAAGCACTATACGGAATAAATAGGAATGACAGAAGGAAGGCAGTAGAATTAAGAAGGCTTGAAAGAGACTTTCTAGAAAAGATGAGATTTAGTTGGGACTGTAGGGAGGTCAGTAAGTAGAGTTGAGAAGGGAGAACAACCCAGGCATGGAGACACTCAGAGAAAATGCCCAGAGACATAGAGTGTCTTGTTCATGAAACAGCCAGAAGGTCAGTGTCACTCGATCAAAGAGTACGTGGCAGGGAGTTAGGTGTGAGAAGACTGGAGAGGTAGGAGGGAGGGTCAGGTTATGAAGGGCTTTGAATGGCAAACAGCATTTTGTATTTGATCCTGGAGGTAATGAGGAGCCACTGTAGTTTATTAAGTAGACGTGGGATTGGGGGTGATATGGTCAGTCTTTTCTTTAGGAAAATCACTGGTGGCTGAATGGTGGAGGGATTGGATTGGTGAGAGAACTGAGACAGGCAGACTCAGCAGCAGGCTATTGAAATAGCCAGATGTACAGTGATAAGAGTCTGCACCAGAATGGCGGCCGTATTAGAGGAGAGCAGGGGGTATATTTGGGAGATATTGCAAAGGTGAAATCGATAAGCTTTGACAACAGATTGGATATGGGGGTAAAAGATAGTGAAGTCCAAGAGCCTGGGAGGATGGTGTTGCGCTCTACAATAATAGGGAAGTTAGGAGGGGTTGGAAAGGAGGAAGTGTTTAGGGGGAAAGATAATGACTTCTGGTTTGGATTTAATTTAAGATGTTTATTGGATATCCAGTTTGAGAAGTCTGACAAGTAGTTGGAGATGTGAGATTAGAGACCAGCACAGAGGCTGGGGCAGGATGGGTAGACTTGAGAAAATTCAGCATAGATATAGAGGAAGAGGAAGAAGAGAAAGAAGAGGAGGAGGAAGAGAAGCAGGAGGTGGAGGTGGAAGAAGAAGAGGAGGAGGAAGAGCTGGGATATGATTCTGTTTTGCCATTACATTCCATATTCAATTATTCCTAGGTAGTAGATATAGAGCACATAAATAGTAAACACAAAGCAATTTTCAGGGAGTGATGAGAACTTGGGCAACTGGGGAGATGAGGCAAGGTCTCTTGTAGGAAGTGGCAACCAAGTAGTATTTGGAAGGAAGCTATGGCTTCTCTGAGTGATGAGGCAGAGCATCGTGTGCCTGAGGAGGAGCCCAGGCAAAGGCAGGCAGACAGTGCTGGAATGTCCTGCATGGAGAAGAGCAGTTAATAGAGAGTTCTGGTAATGCAGTGCCAAAATGGCAGGGAATTTTCTGTGTTTAAATATAAATATTTTGCTAGCTAGAAATTTAGCTGACCTTGCAACTGGGCAGCACCTATGTGATCTGAGCAGCAAAAGGAAGATTCCAGTGTATTCATGGCACCCAGGTATTATTGTCTGAAACTGACTTTAATAGATTAGTAAAGCTGGAAGAGACTTCAGAAATCATCTAGCCTCACCACCTCTCTCTCTCTCTGGCAGTCAGTCAAGAAGCATTTGAGGAGAGGGGAATGGGGGACAGCTAGTGAAAAGTCATGGAGCCAGGAGATATGGAGTGTTGTGTTTGAAGGGACAGCAAGAAGGCCAGTGTTCCTGAATTATAGACTATGTAGGAGGGAATAAAGTGTAAGAAGACTGGAAAGGAGGAAAGGGCCTGGTTGTGATGTAAATGTCAAACAGAGGATTTCACATTTGATACTGGAGGAAATAGGAAGCCACTGCAGTTGGTTGAGTAGGAGGGGTAACATAGTCTGACCTGTGCTCTGGGAAGATCACTTTGAAAGTTGAGTGGAGAATAGATGGGAGTAAGGAGAAATCTGAAATGGGAAGATCAAGAAGGAGATTATTATAATAGTCTAGGTCAGGGGTGGAGAACTTGCAGCCTCAAGGTCACATGTGGCCCTCTAGGTCCTCAAGTGCGGCCCTTTGACTGAATCCAAAGGGCTGCACTTGAGGACCTAGAGGACCACATGTGGCCTCAAGGCTGCAGGTTCCCCACCCTTGGTCTAGGTCATGAGGTAATATGGCATGCACCAGGGTAACAGTAATGTGAATGGAGAGAAGACATATGGGAGAGATGTTGTGAAGGTAGCACCAAGACCTGGCAACAAATTGGCTGTGTGGGATGAGTGTGAGGAAGTAGCAAACATAACACTGAAGTTGAGAGCATAGATGACTGAGAGGATGGTAATGCCCTTGACAGTAATGGAAAGTATGGAAGACGGAAGGGTTCAGGGGGAAGATAATGAATTCTGCTTTGGACATATTAAGTATGAGATGTCTAAAAGTACCCAAGGTCATATAGATTGTTAATGGCAAGACTGAGACTTGAACCTTGATCTTCATATTCTTCATCAATGCATTGCTTTTTCCTTCGGACAATGCTCCTTTTTTTTAGGATTCTCTTTTAAAAATATACATTAAATTCACTTTCACTGAGATGCCAGTGACCTTTCAGAATCTCATTCTTCCACACAGAAAGGAATGTGATCTAAGAGTGTGGGGTTGTTGGCAGAGGGGAGGGAAGAGTGGTAGTAAGGGGAGGGAAAGAATGGAGAAATGGGAGGTGAACAATGACTGAAGACAAACCCTGACATAATTTTTATTTGCTTTTGGAGCCTAGGTGATTTAGGAAGGGGAAGACTAAGGGATATTTGTTAGAGATCAAAAGGGGAAGGGGACAGAGAAAAGGAAGATAAGGTAGAACAAAGCAGTGGCTCCACAGAGGTTGGAATCAATTCATTGATAAGGAGAAAAAAATGTGATGTGGGAATAGACTTGCAATGCAGACCTGCCCCCCCTTCCCTCCATATTCAAATGGTTGCCAAGTCTTTGATTTTATCTCCACTATAGTTCATGTATCCACCCCGTTTCCTCAACTCACACGGACAACCATCCACTACAGGTTCTCATTGCTACTTACCTAGACTTTTGTAATCGAATCCTTTTTGATCTCCTTCCTTCTCTCTGATTTCTTTGGTTCATCCTGTATATGGCTGCCAAACTTATCTTCCTAAGGCACAGATATAACCCTGTAACTACTCTCCTCAAAAGCCTTCAGTGGCTCCCTATTCTTCTATGATAAAATATAAACTCTCTGCCTGGTATTTGAGGCCCTACACAATCTAATACTGCAGCTAGGTGGTGCAGTGGGCCTAGAATCAGGAAGATCTGAGTTCAAATCCAGCCTCAGACACTTTACTACCTGTGTGACCCTGAGCAAGTCATCTAACTCTGTTTGCTTCAGTTTCCTCATCTATAAAGCGAGCTGGAGGAGGAAATGGTGAACCACTCTAGTATCTTTGCCAAGAAAACTCCAAATAGGGTCACAAAGAGTCAGACACCATTGAAACGGCTGAACAACAATGACATAATTACTACTATTCTACCATTCCAGCCCTTTTCACGTTATTTCCTTCTGTACACTGTGTGCTCCAGCCAACCTAAGCTAATAGTTGTCCCCCAAACTTAACCTTCTATCTCATACTTCTGTGTACTTGCAAGTGTGGTCGCCCATCTCTGGAATGCCACTCCACCTTGTTTGTGCCTTTCAGAATCTTTATCCTCCTCCAATGCTGAACTCAGGCTTTACCTCCCTTGTGAAATGTTCTCTGACTCCTCCACCCCTAGTACTTCCTTTCTTTTCTCAAATATTCTAAAGTATCTGATTTAATCAAGACAAGGCAGCTAGTTGGCACAATGGATAGAGTGCTGGTGCTGGAGTCAGGAAGACCTGAGTTCAAATCCAGACTTAGACTCTTACTAGCTGTGTAATCCAGGACAAGTCACTTAATCTCTATTTGCCTCAGTTTCCTAATATGTAAAATTAGGATAATAATAGCACTTACTTCCAGAGTTGTCGTGAGGATTAAATGAGATAATTATAGTAAGTGCTATATAAATACTGTTGTTATTATTATTACTATATAATCCACATAAACAAAAGCTCTATAATTTTTAAGACATGGTGTGTAAGATGAGGTTGTTGAGTTGAAAAGCACCTTGCTTCTCTTCTAGGACACTTCTTGGATCACAGGATGTGATTACCTCCCTCAGCTAAAACGAATTGTTGCTGTCACAGAAAGAACCATCATCATCTGGGATTATAAAGCACAAGGCAGTAGCCAGGTATGATACCAAGAAAGGTTCAAGAGCATGAGCCCATTTTGGTTAGTAATCTTGGTAGCTGTGTACAAACTTTCTACTCAGCTATGTTTAAGACATTTTGGAAGAAGAAAGAGAGATGGAGACATCAGTCCTTTCTGTCCCTTTCTCTAATGCCTGAATGTTCTTTCTGACTGTGTGTATTTTTTACATTTTATTTTTTAAATTATTTTTAAATTATACAGCATTTTCTTGGGTAAGAATGCCATTAAAAATCAGCTGCCTAACTTTAGTACCAAATGCAGTGGGTAGGGAAGAAACACTTCAACTCCTTCAAGCATTGTAAGGTCATCATTTATTCTGTCATTATTGCCTGTCTACTATGTACCTAACAGGGTGCTGATGGGTGCTATAGTGGGGTACTGGAGGAGCATGAGAAATGGCCCCTTTCTCCGGAGAGCTGAGAGCTTATAATCTAAGTGTCCCTGTCAGAACTAACAATCTAAAGAAGAAACCAATACATGTAAAAGAAAAGAACAAGGCAGTGGGTAGTGCTGTGTTAATTGTGTAGCACAGATTATCTTGGTAATTACAGCAGTGGGCTTGAATCATGAAGGAAGACTGTGGGAGAGGTAGGGCTTGAGTTGACATTCTTGCAGGATGGATAGGATTTAAGTACCATTTAACTCTAACATTTTTGACCTTGTCACCTTGGACAAGTTCACTTAATCTCTTTCATCTCAGTTTCCTCATCTGTAAAATAAGGGGTTTGGAGTTGATGGCCTCTGAGATCTCTTCAAACTCTAGATTAAAGATCCAATAAAGTATTGGTTAGCCTTCCAGTGGACCTCTCCTATGTGCAGAAAAAACATGGGAAAACTGCTTATTCTATCTAGGTCAAGATTTCACAACATAACTCGTAACCAGTATTGACATTTTAAAGGATAAGCTTGCTTCTCCCTGAACATTGTGAACAGGCATATCCTTGTGTCTGTCCAAATTATGGCCACCTAACAAGCCAGGTTTCCCTAGCTTTAACATTCAAATACTTTTCTTGTGAAATTACACAATGAACAAATCATTGATTTTTATTTCCTAGTTTACCCTCAGTCTTGTGTCAATGATGGTGGTGATGCCTGTCTTCCTTTCACATTTCCCCTAGACATTCCTTTACCTAGTCCAAGAGAATGCTAATTATAGCAATGTTTCAGTATACCTAACAATGGTCCTAATAGCATTCTTGATGACTACAAAAAAAATTGGAACCCATGTGCCCAGTGAATGGAGAACGGCTGAAAAAAAAGTACACTAATATCAATGTGATGGAAATTCGCTATAAGGAATGACCAACATGAAGAATTTAGCAAAACAATAGGAAGATTTATATGAAATGATCCAGAGGGAAGTAAAAATTACATGTAATGACCACAAATATACAAGTAAAAGCCAACAAAGGAGGCAGCAAAATTCAGATGAAATACAATGAATTGATAAGCATTTATTAGTGGCACAATGGAAAAAGCTTTGGGCCTGGAATCAGGAAGGGCCTGGAATCAGGAAGACCCAAACCCACCTCAGATACTTACTTGCTGTGTGACCCTAGGCAAGTCAGTCAACTCTTCTTTGCCTCAGTTTCCTCATCTGTAAAATGAGGATAATAATAGTACCTACTGCCCAAGGTAGTTGTGAGGATCAAATGAGACAATAATTGTAAAGTATAGTGCCAGTGCTGTATAAATGTTAGCTATTGTTGTTGTTATTGTTTTTGTATTATTTTTGATATACTAGGCATTGTACTAGGTGCTGGGGCTCCAAAGAAAAGATTTCAGTTATTGCTTTCATGGAGTTTACATTGTTGGTACTATATGGCTAAAGTTAAAAGACACACACACATCTGTTTCTGTTTATAGTGATTAATAGGTTCTCATTTACCTCCAGAATGAGATATACCTTTTAAAGGAGGCTGTTTAAATGTACCTATTTTTATCAAATCAAAGTTCATCGATCACTTCTTTAAAGTAATGTTTCAGATAGGCTACCAAATGAGCCTGAGACAGGAGTCTGAACAACAGAATTTTAAAAGCATTCAGACACTAATGAAGAAAAACGAAAGACAGCACACAGAGCCTGCTGGGATCAAGCTCCTCACCTGAATGTGCTGTGTGCACTAACCTCAACAGAGCACTATCTAAGCATGAGATTGGAAAGTTGGAAGTTTAAGGGAAAGCAGAAAAGACAGTCATCATTTAGTCTGAGAGAAGACTGAATTCTGGTCAAAATCATTAATTTGTCCGATGCACCAAGTTGCTATGATTTCATCACTTTGGATACTACCTCTCCCGATTTTGATTGAACCCCCTCAGTAATGCTCTTTGAGACCAGCTGTGCCTGAAAATGATGACCCTATGGCTAAACTGGTAAGAAGCTTCTTGGAGCTCTGTGAGGCTGGTTTGTGGACAACCATAAAGCCTTTAGTTTTGGGCCTGCAAAGGAAACCTTTCCAGAACATTAGGACCTTCCTTAGCTTTCACTCTGAGAGCACAGTGTATCATGGGTTGACTCTGGCCCCACTCACTGAGGGCCAAGTATATTACCTTTTACCACTCACCCTCCCCCAGTGCTCTCTGGGGCCCTAATGAGTGTTGAAAAATCTCTCATCTCTACTATTGGCTCTCTATGTATCATGTTTCCCCGTTTTAGGGACTCAATGCATAGCACCCCACTTCCATTGAAACATTTAACATCAGACTGGCTTTTGCAGAGAGGCATTTACTTCAAACATATAACAAGAACAGACATACAAATATTTCCACCAATGCCTGGGGGCACAATCCAACTCCTCCCCTCAGTCTCTGGGGAAGGGGTATATTAGGCTCACAGGTTAACTCAGTTCTTACATAGCTTTAGTCTCACCAGATTCAAATTCAAAGCCTCAGAATCCCAGGACCCTTCCTTCCTAGGTTATTCCTGCTGGAATGACTTCAACATCCAGCCTGCATTCCTGAACTCTCTGATTAGAACTCTAGTACTGAGACTTCACTCTCTGTACCTAGAATGGAAAAGGAGAAAGAAAAAGGCCAAATCATCCCAAGGCTGTTTCTTGGGGCCACATGACCTAAAAAGGATGGAAAGGGAGCCCCTCAGATCCTCCCCCATCCCTTACCACATGTTGCGAGTGAAGGAATCCTTCACCCTTACATGGGATTACCAGAAAAGCACCAACTTTGCTCAGTCAGGCAATGTTAAAGACAGAGGCCTGGTCATGCAGCCAGTGGAGAAAGACCTGCTTCAGAATGTCCACAAATGCACCAGTTCTCTAATCTCCTGAAAACAGGTCCTTCAGTGTCTTCTTCCACTGATGGTTGATGCCATCTTGAGTGATTTGGGCATGTACTAAACCCCCATTACATTAGCCTTCAATAACTCAAAGTACTAACCTCACATCCTAATGAGGCATTGGAAGGAAGGGATTTGGTGAAGAATAGTCAAAATAATTAAATAAAAAATAATAGCTTACATCTCTGTAGCACTTTATAAAACATTATAGTTCTAATAGTGGTATCAGTATGCAGTTTGGCTGAAAAAGGAAAACTAGCTATTCTTCTTTGACTTCTACCTTCCTAACTCTTCCTATTAGGCTTCCCCAACCACAACTCTTTTCCCTTACACTTGCCACGGTAGAGGAGGGGGAAGGACTGGGCTCTTTAACCTGCATCTCAACAGAATGACAGAGGAGGAGTTTCCTGAGGCTGCTGCCTCTGAGGGAGAGGAATTTAGTTCTCTCCTTACTAAACCTTCCTTTCACCAGAACACCACAGATGTATTCTGTGACAAGACTTTCTTTTTGGCA
Organism: Phascolarctos cinereus; assembly: GCF_003287225.1. Taxonomy (NCBI): domain Eukaryota; kingdom Metazoa; phylum Chordata; class Mammalia; order Diprotodontia; family Phascolarctidae; genus Phascolarctos; species Phascolarctos cinereus. Next base: position 345,370,067 of record NW_027555958.1, read on the forward strand.
CAGATTCATTTAATCTGTTTTCTCTGCCTTGACATATAGCAATAAATTCTCTTTGGTTTGTCTAGAGCCCCCAGTTGGTAACAAGTCTAGAAATTAGAAAGAGAATTTCCTTCTCTGCCTGTGTGTGTGTTTATTGCCAATCTTAGCTTCCCTCTCAGCTGCATTTGAGCAAATGAAAATACATACACAGCAGTGACACTTCTAGTTAATCACACCTTTAGGGAGTAGGTGGACAACTATACAAATGAGATTTTAAAGAAACAGAGAAAACATATTTTCTCTAAGAGTAATGTAAAAACTGATTCTCAGCAAATGATAACAGCTACAGTTTTTCTATCATGGCTCTGGATAGTCTGACGTCATTTAGCTATAGTCCTTTCCCAGTCAGGAAGCAGCAGGAAAAACACAGTAGCACATTGCCATATTCTCTCCCTCCCTCTCCCTCTCCCTCTCCCTCCCTCTCGCTCTCCCTCTCCCTCTCTCTCTCTCTCCTCCCTTGCCCCTGCCATATTCTCTCTCTCTCTCTTGCTCCCTCTCCTCTTTCTCTTCTCTTCTCTTCTCTTCTCTTCTCTTCTCTTCTCTTCTCTTCTCTTCTCTTCTCTTCTCTTCTCTTCTCTTCTCTTCTCTTCTCTTCTCTCTCTCAGCTGCACTCTTAATTCCTTGGGTAAAGGGGGTCACATATGTATTACTTCATTTGATCATGATGATAACCTTACATGGTAAATGTATTGTTATCCACATTTATAGGTATTCCTCATCTCAAAAAGGTGAAATTACTTGCTTAAAGTAACCTAGTGAACACATAGAACCAAAAATCAAACTTCAGTAACCTAATTCCAAATCTAGTGATCTTTTCTTCCGTTATTGCTGTTATTCTATAATGAATTATTTAGTATATTTGATCTACTATTTTTTATCACCATACCCTGAGGAAGCTTTCTAAATTTTCATAACACGATGCAATGATGATGTAGTGTGACAACTTTTTGTCCCACATGTGATGTTTGGGGCATGGTGGTAGTGACAACTATACAGATCAGCCCACGTACTGCATCGCTTAAGACTAGAGAAAAGTAGTATTTCTCTTCATTTATTATTCAGCAAGGGATTATGATGTCTGATTTTTCTCTCCACTCAGGCTAACAACCAAATGATCTCTTCAGAATTTTTCTACTGTATTTGTAGGGTAACTTCCCAAAAGACTGCAGTACAGTGTCTAACAGAGTTTGTTGTTTGATTGTTTCCGTCATGTCTGACTCTTTCTGATCCCATTTGGAGTTTTCTTGGCAAAGATACTGGCGTGGCTTGCCACTTCCTTGTTCATTTTACTAATGAGGAAACTGAGGCCAATATGGTTAAGTGACTTGTCCGGGGTCACATATCTAGTAAGTGTCTGAGGCTGGATTTGAACTCAGGAAGATGAGACTTCCTGCACTCTATCTACTGTGCCGCGTAGCTGCCCCTAATAGAGAGTACTCAGGCTGCAAATACCTAGGCTGATCTCCCAATCACAGTGACACGGGGCTTTGAGTGGTGGCACTGAATAAACATAAACTACTAATATTTGCAATTTAGCTAGGGGATGATATGAAATATTACTCAAAATATCAAATATATTTTCACTATGTAACAATTTCTTCTCTCAGTCAATAACCTCTACCCCCATCTCTCTCTCTCTCTCACACACACACACACACACACACACACATACACACACGGCATATATATTCAACATATTGTGGACACAAATTTTAGTGAATAGAGTAAAAATGAAACAAAAGAGATTAAGTGCCTCCAACCATTTCTCCAAAACCTCCTGTTTACCCTCTCAGATTTTCAGATTGTTAAGTAGGACGTTTTGAACCACTGGGACCTGCAAGCCACTGAAAGGATTACAGAAAAGATTGCTTATCTGGGAAAAACAAAACAAAACAACCAGCCAATCAACAGCATTTATTAAGCAACTTATGTGCTTGCTGTTCAGTCATTTTTTAGCTGCAACTCTTTGTGACCCCATTTGGGGCTTTCTTGGCAGAGAAACTGCAGTGGTTTGCCATTTCCTTCTTTAGCTCATTTTCCAGATGAGGGAACTTAGGCAAACAGGGTTAAGTGACTTGCCCAGGATCACACAGCTAGTAAGTGTCTACTTGACCAGGTTTTTGGAATATCAAACGAGAAAACATAAAGTGTTATACAAATGCTAGCTATTGTTGTTGTCGTATGTGCCAGGCACTTGTGGCAAAAAGCACTGGGGACCCAAGTACGAAAAATTAAACTACCCTACTAGCAAGGGGCTTACATTCTAATGGAGATGGGGGGGTGGAAAAAATATAAATACAAATTGTTGCTGTTCATTTGTTTCAGCCATGTTCAACTCTTCTTGATCCCATTTGGGGTTTTCTTGGCCAAGACATTAGAGTGGTTTGCCATTTCCTTCTCTAGCTCTCTAGCTCGTTTTCATTTGCCTTAGTCTGGATTCTTTCTACAAACATGCATACTACGAGAAGACTAATCTTAGAATATAATTCCTGATTAAAGATCTATAGGGGCTCACTATTACACACCAAATTTTTCATCCACAGTCCTCTGCATAATATTCAAAGTGCTTCGGAATCTGGGCCATGCTATCTAGCTAATGAGGGCATTTAGGTGGTGCAGCATATAGAGCGCTGGACTTGGAATCAAGAAGACTTATCTTCATGAGTTCAAATCCAGCCTCAGACACATATTAGCTGTGTGACCCTGGGCAAGTCATTTAACCCTGTTTGCCTCAGTTTCATCATCTATAAAATGGGCTGGAGAAGGAAATGGAAAATCACTCTAGTATCTTTTCCAAGAAAACCCCAAATGGGGTCATGAAGAGTCAGACATGGTTGAAAATGATGAACAACATCTAGTCGACCCTCTCTCTATCCACTCCCCAGGATGACCCTCTGTTCCATACAGCCAGTTTTTGCATTTTCCCTCACATCTTACCATCATTCTTGCCTTTGTTTCTTTATCCATACTTTTCAGCCCTGTTACAGTATGCTGTCTATTCTTCATAGGAGAAAGTCAAAGCCTACCCATCCTTCAAGATCTGCTATACATCCAGTATCATCCATGAAGCATTCCCCAACTAGTCTACCTTACATTGATCTTGCTCTTTTCTGAATTCCTACAGCATGGGTCATCTGTATCACAATTTAACATTTAATTATATGCTATTTTGTATGTATAGGTATGATAGATATTATCATCCTTACTTGATAGATGAGAGAAAAAATGCTCAGAGGTTAATCAATTTCCCCAAAGATCTCAGAGCTAATCACAGCTCTAAAACCACTTTATATGTGACTGTTTTTCTCTTCCCAGAAAGATTGTAACTTTTTTTGAAGTCAAGGATAACATCTCACATTTACATATCTTTAATAGCACTTAATAGATATGTAATAAATATTGATTGATTGATGTGACTCATCTCTCAACATCCCTTTTGCCTTAGGAGTCTGTTCATCAGAGTACTTTAGAAAGTTCAGCTTTCGGCCACTAATAGGACAAATCTGAGGTGAAGGGGAACAACCATTCAGTAAGAATGAAATTTCTTCTCTACCCTCTAGGATAATTGCTTTGTCATAAAGCCAATGGATCACTGCCTTCTCTGTGTTTGTGTGGTGCCTATGACAGACCACTTGTGCAGAGATGACATCCTAATGGGAGATGACGGTGGCTTTGTGAACAGATTCACTTTAAACAGTGATGATTTTGGACTCAAGAAGTCAAAAAACAAAAAGAAAATGCAGTCCCAGATCTTGGACTCCAAGAACTTCAAGAAGTAAGTGGTTGAATTAAGGGTTAATTACTTTAATAGATGTCATCAACATACACATGATGACATTTGGTCTGAGTATCTCAACGTGATTTCCCAAATGTGCTTCGTTGATTTTGGCCAGCATTATTCCCATTTTTAGATTTGACTTGATTTTTTTTTGTCAGCTTGCCACCACGACTTGAGTAAGAAGCAAAATCTGAGCAAGAAGCAAAAAAAAAAAATTCTATTTCTTGGTATGAAAGCATTTAAAATTGGTTTGGATTAAATACTCCGGTGGGAAAGACTTTTGTTCTAGCCAGGAATTGACTCATTGGGTTTCGATCATTTCGTCATCTCTGGTCCTAAAAGAATGATGGGAGGCATGCCTATGAGGTGTCATTTATTGACTAAAATAGATTTTGTGCGATATGTCCTCTAGCCTCCTGTGCTTAAGTGGGAGGCTTTCCCCTGCCTCTATGGGCAAGATGTTGCTTCTTTTGCTTTATCATAAACACACAATTAGAGTATATAATCCCCAAAGCCTGACTGATTCTGCTTGTTACTTGAAAATTGAGTGTAGGAGCCCCTACGCACACCCCCCCCCCACCCTCAGAAAGCCACACAGTGCACACACAATGTGAAGAATCAATTACAAGCCAAGTATGAGGAGAGGGGACTGGACCTGTGATTTCATTAGTACAGAGAATTCCCAGATACAGTAACTCCTAACAATACAAGTCCTCATCTTCTCTGCAATTCAGGGTCTAAGAGAGTTGTCTAGGGCACTGAGAGTTTAAGTGTTTTGCCCTGGGGCACACAGTATGTGTCAGAGATAAGATTTGAATTCTGGTATTCCTAGCCCCAGGTCAGTTCCCAAATCAGTTCTCTATTCAGTATGCCAGCTGTTTCAGAAAAGGAACTTGGATAAAATGTAACATAAATGACCACTAATGTTACATGTCATATCAAGCCTAGTCCTATTGTTGAACACTTAGGAGTGAAAATTCTCATAATATTTGGCTCCATGTCTCACCTACTATGTGAGATGACAGTCACAACTGAACAATATCACTTATCTCACCAAAGTGTTCATTCAGCAGGCTAAATTGATGGGGAATCAACCCCTCCTCCCCCTCTCTCACCACTACATGTGTGACCTATTGTTCTATAAAATGGCAGGCATGTCACTGTTCAGCTTTCTAACTAGGGCTCAGCCTGTAGCAGACCTTCCTCCATCAGGACAGTGGAGTAAGGCGTTAATCTTCCCTTCACTAAGATGTATGCTACCTGTCAGAAAAAGCCAGAGGCCCTTTTTCATATTCACAATTTTTGTTTCTACTTGATAGGTGCCTCAGAGAGACTTGAAGGATTGACTGCATGCTCATAAAATAATAGGATGTTAACGTACACTGACACTTGTTTGCTCATTCTTGTATATCGCCATCACAAGCCTCTACATAGAGGAAATCAGTGCTAAGCACAAGCAACTTTTATGCCACTGACTGAGGAAAGCTACCCCTATAGCAAGCAGATCACCAAATGCGGCAGAATTAGATTGGTAGCAATCTAAGTGATCTCAGCAAATAAGTGATCACTTATTTTAAACAGGGGTGAAGTGACAATCGATTCATTCAATCAACTCCCACACTTAGGGACTGAATTTATTAAGTGCCTACTATTCTAAGGGCACCTACATGGCACAGTGGATAGAGTGCTGAGCCTGGTGTCAAGAAGATTCACCTTCCCAGTTCAAATCCAGCCTGAGACACACATTAGCTGTGTGATCCTGGGCAAGTCACTTAACCCTGTTTGCCTTAGTTTCCTCATCTGTAAAATGAGCTGGAGAAGGAAATGGCAAACCACTACAGTATCTTTATCAAGAAAACCCCCAATGGGATTACAAAGAGTCAGACATGATGAAATCCACTGAGCAACAGCTGCCTACTAATCTGTACAAGACTAGGAACTCTGTGTGTGTGTGTATCCAGAACTGCGATTTCACCAGCATTTGGGAAAGCCTAAAACAGAGACTCCCTCCATCAATGCAGATTAGTAATTTGCAAGTAACTTGGAGGTTCCTTGGGGAAAAATAAAAACTTAAATTATTGTTCATGCTCTCTCAATTAATTTAAGAGTCAGAAATAGGAGTTGAACCCAGCTCTTTCTGAGTTCACTGCCAACTGTCTATCCATTATACCATGTTTCCTCTCAGGAATGAGAGATACAAGATAAATAATGCACAGTTCTGTGCTCTCTAGCTCTGAGAGACTTTGCCTTCTATTAGGGTGTGTGGGTGTGGGGTTATGTGTAACTTAGATAAGTACAATAAGAATCATAGGACTGCGGAGCTTGAAGAAACCTTAGACCTCATCTAAGTCAGCTTCCTTGTTTTACAAATGGGGAAACTATAAAGTTCCAGAAATTGAAGCAGCTGGTAGAACTGAGACTGGAGCCCACATCTTCAAACCTATGCTATTTCTTCTTCCCTACACGGAATCATTTTCATGTAAAAAAAAATCTGAAGTCAGAGCCACATTATATGAGATAAGAAGCTATATATACATATATATGCATATACATAGTGTATATCTATACACACATACATATACATATGTGTGTATGTGTATATACATATATACACGTACACATGTGTACGTGTATATATACCCATACCAATATACATATATACACATATATGTACACATACACATATGCATATATATATATATGTATACACACACACACACACACACACACACACACACATATATATGTATATACCTTTCATTTTGTCACTTACTGCTGCCAGTAAGTGACAAAGATAGGATATAAACCCCAGTACTCTGAATCCAAATATAATAATTTAGAGCAGGGTTGGGGAACCCGCAGCCTTGGGGCCACATGGCTGCAGGTTCCCCACTCCTGACTTCAAGCATAACTTGACACTTTGGAAAATCTGTAACCGAGAAAAGATTCTAGTGTTAGACTGGAGTTTATCTGACATTTTCTCTTAGCTCTGATGCTGTAGCTAATGTTCTGATCTCAGTCTCTCTAGAGTTTCCCACCACATCTCCACTGAAATTCCAGGCCATCTTTAACAAGAGGTGTAGAGAACCCCAATTATCCAGCACTAACAATATGACCCAGATTTTTTTCCTCGATCATCACCAACAACTAAAGGGCCAAGCCCAGAACTCAACAATCTTGCTCTCTAGCAGTCCTCCCTGGCCCTTCTTCCTCTCAATCCTTCTGGCACCCCTTACCCCCATGGCCAAAAGATTCCTGTAGACAATCTATCTGGCATTAACTCCTACCTCTGTGTAGTGAGGCCTTGGGTAGAGGTTTCCATTCTGTCTCACTGGAGGAACTCTTTTACACATGCCAATGGCTCTATTTACTTTTTCTTAAATTCAAATCATGGATAAACTAAGTGACTAACAGGAAAGCCAGTTTTAGGCAGTTTTCAAGCAGCTGACACACAGTGGATAGAGTACTAGGCCTGGAATCCGGAACATCTGAGTTCAAATTTTGCCTCGGACACTTGCTAGCTGAGAGACCCTGATAAGTCGTTTAACCTCTGTTTGCCTCAGTTTCCTCAATTATAAAATGGGGATAATGGCACCTACTTCATAGGGTTTTTGTGAGGGTCAAATGAGATGATGCTTGTAAAGCATTTAGCATAATACCTGGCACATAGTAGGTGCTATATAAATGCTTATTCTAGGAGCAGCTAGGTGGCACGGTGGATAGAGCACCAGCCCTGGAGTCAGGAGGACCTGAGTTCAAATTCAGTCTCAGATCAAACACTTGACACTTACTAGCTGTGTGACCCTGGGCAAGTCACTTAACTCTAATTGCCTTGCAAAAATAAATAAATAAATGCTTATTCCCTTCCCTTTTAGAAAATCTGCTTCAGATTAGATGAAATGAATTCCTGTGGGTTCCCATGAATCCTCCAAATTACCATGTATGTAGTTTTCTGTTTAACTGTTGTAACAGAGTGTAAGCACTCTGAGGGCAGGGGCTATTTTGTTTTTGTTTCGTTTTGTCTTTGTATCTCCAGCATCCCTTATAGTACCTTGCATGTAGCAGGTACTTAAAACACACTTGCTGGATTAGACTGAAATTTATTACATTTTTGTTTTGTGATTTGGTTCTGAGCTAAAATACAAGCTGAAGCATCAAATAGTAATTCAATGTGATTATACTGTCTGTCAACAAAAATTCATTTTTTTATTCCCAGTATTAAAAGGAAACTACATAATGACTGGGTCATGAAGATTAAGTATATCCAGCCCCTGAACTGCTTTGGGTCTTGCTCTTTAGACAGCATCCATTCATTTGTTCTGGAATCCTTGAAAAGACTTGAAGACAACATGTGAGTAAAATTGAACATATACATGTGCTTTGGTGAGTCAGACTGCTCCTCTCAGTGATAAACTGTGGTAGTTTTGGAGCTTTCCAATTAGTTTTCATAGAGATCAAGGTCCTTCTGTTTTGTTTTAAAGATAAGCTTAATTTAAAAGGAAAAAAAAGAAAAAGCAAATTGAAGTTAGGCATGCAAAGCTGACCAGGACTTGGGGTGGCACTTCTGTTTATTTATATTGAAGTGCCAAGATCTGCTCTAGTATGGCCTGACTTATATAAACTTATATATATAACAACACACACATACACACACATATGCATACACGTAATATATTGTATGTATATATATATATATGATTGATATATGTATACATAATATCACAATATACATACAAATTGGGGAGAAGAGAGAGAATAATTGCATTGGCAAACCTTTGTACTTTGCATTCTGATCAGAAGGTGAATTGATTTGCTAATAAGGTGAGGATAATATATGAATCCCTAGCATCATACTTCTATATGTAATATAGAATTCTTTTTTATCTAGATATGTAATTAAATGAAAGTTTCTCCTTGTTCTACACTATACTTTACACTTCCTAGTTCTAAAGTAATCTTCCTAATATGACAGCCTAAAGATGACATGGCCCTGTACAGAAGCCTTTAATAATTCCACAATACCTATGAAATGAAGTCCAATTCCTTAGTCTGAAATTCAAGGCCCTCTACAATCTGGCTCCAAGATATCTTTCCATTATAGAAAAGGTCATGTAGTATAATGGTAAGAGAAGAGGCCTGGGAGTCAGGAGACCATGTTAACTCTTCTTCTAATTGTGTAATCATGGGCATGCCACCTAACCTCTCTGGGCCTCAATTTCCCCACCTGTAAAATTTAGAGTTTTAGATTCTAAGATCATTTTCAGATATGAAATTCTATGACTTATTATCTTATGCTACTCCCTTTCACGTGATCCTGCCAAACTGAAGTAATCAAAGATTTTTCCAGAATTAGATTACCTTTTAAATCAGGCCACAAAGGGAAGCATAATCAAGAGAAAAAGTCGATGAACAGCAAATTCTACTTTGTGCAGTCAACACACATGTTGCCTTACTGTGTACTTAATGAAACCTATTAGATAGAATAAACAAAAGATAATTTGTTTCACTCAGTATAAATAATCCATATTCAGCTTAGTTCTAAATTTATTTTTAAACAAATTAATGTTAGAAACAGAAATTTAATATGAAATAGAACATTTTATTTAAGACCAATTTGCATTTTCTTTATAAATGCAATCTTTATGGAAGGTACATCATTTTTTTGGAATAAGTAACTTTGGTTTATTCCAACATATACCATATTGCAATGAGAGATGAATAAACAAATTTATGGAAATGTTTTATACAGTACATTAAAAACAATTTCACTTGTAAATATCAGATTGTCTGATTCTACAAACATCAATCATGTGACATAACTAATTGCAAAGCTTCACTTAGTTACTATAATGTAATTAAATCTTAGTGACTGTGTCTCTGGCTTTTTAGAGGAAACATTTCAGAAACATTCAATTAAGAAAAGGAAGCATCTTCCATTCTAATTTGATTTGTGCAAATCTGACAATTCATACTGCATTCATAGCCATTAAAAGCCTTTCTGAAAATATACACAAATATCCTTGTGGTCTCACAGTAGGTACTTGGTATTCTGCAATCACATAAGAAATAAAAGTGATGTTGCTCTGAAAAAAATGTAAAGGAAGGAGGTTTAGTGGTACCAGCTCTTAAACTATATTACAAGTAATTATCAAAATTCTATGGTACTGGCTAAGCAACCGAAAGGTAGATCAATGGGACAGAGTAGACATACAATTAACAGCAGCAAAATAAATATAAATAACCTTGTATTGGACAAGTGTAAAGACTGAAGATTTTGGGATAAGAATTCATTACTTGGTAAAAAATTGTTGGGAAAACTGGAAAGCAGCATGGCAGAAATTAGGCATAGACCAGTATCTTATATTATTTACCAAGGTAAGGTCAAAATGGATACATGACCTAGCTACAAAGAGAGAGATTATAAGAAAGTTAGAAGAATGTGCTATGCTGTTATTATGGTAGCCCCTAATGTTATGAAGGTAAATTTCTCTAGGGCACATGCCTAGGTTAGTCACTGCTACTTTCTTATGGCCATACATCAACTGTTGAGTCAGAGCTACTTCAATCAACCAAGTATTATTGCGTGCCTACTGTGTGTGAGGCTCTATACTAGATTCTCTGCTACTCAGAGAAAGAAGTAAAATACTCATTCCCTTCTCTCAAGGGATTTACAATGGAACTGGAATGAAGACCCATCAATCAATCAACAAGCATTTATTAATCCTTTACGATGTGCCAGGCACTGAGCAAAACTCTAGAGACATAGAAAAGGAATGAAATAATCCCTACTCTCATGTGCATGTAAAAATGTAAATAATGACATACGATGTTAAAAGTTTACAGTTTACTGGCCTGTGTTGCTCCTAAAGTCCTTGAAGAACAAGTGCTCAATATTCAGAGGATGCAGTAAAAAGACCTGCCAAAATACAAATCAGGATCAAACAAGACTATGTATGCCATTCCCTTCAAAAGTATGCAGAGCCCAGCCCTGACACAAAGCATCAGTTGAGGAAGTAAGGCTGAGAAAATGGTAAAACCAAAGACAGATGGCAAAGAAATGCTGATTCAGGGATTTCCTGAAGAAAATAACAGCTTGACAACATCTCTAAGCAAAGCCTCAAACAAATACACAGCTTGACCAGGTCAAGCTAGAATTCTTGGGGGGAGTTTAAAAGTATTGTAAATGAAATGAGAACTCTAGAGGAAAACATTTTGATAGAAGGTACAAAAACATACCTAAGTAAAGGTTCCTTGAAAATTAGAATGGACCAAATAGATTATTCTTAGACCTTCTTTTTTGCAGGTCAATTGTTTTTGATAGGAGATACCTTAAATTTTCTTTGACTTTTTCAGTCTTTGGATTTTCATTATGACTGAAACCAATCAACAAACCAACTAAGCAAATAAAACCTGGATATCATATTTCAAGAAATCATGGATGGAAACTTCTCATTTGGAAAAAAAACCCCAACAACCCTATTTTTTCCATATGGCAAAGTGAAAATAGACTTCCTTAGTCATGTCCAGAAAGAAATCTCAACATAAAAACTTCTGGTAATGCTACAGCCAAAACCCAGAGCTTCATGTGTGGAAAGAAAAAAGAAATTTAAAGAAAAACACTCTAAGTAGCCAGAAAGAAAGAGTTCAAGACTCCAGGAGGCCATGCTAAGAATTATACAAGACTTTGGCAGCTACCATTTAAAAGAAGAAGAGAGCTTGGAAAATAATATTCCAAAAGGGAAAAGGTAAACAACTAAAATTAGAAGAAATTACCTGGAAAAACTGTGTATAATCCTAATAGGTAGAGGCAGGGAATGGAACTTAAACAAAATAGAGACATTCTAGGCATTTCTCATGAAAAGAACTGAGCTGAGTAGAAATTTTGAAATGCAATTGTAAGAGTCAATAAATATGTTTGTGAAATGGGAAGATACTATAAAAGGATGAACTGTTCACTTTTTAATAGGGGGTAAAGAAAAAAGTATCCCTTAAGCTCCATAATGTCATCAAAGATAATAGAATAAGTTCAATAATTTAAAGGGTCTGGGAATGTTTTGTCATGTTTTGTTGACCTTAAGAGAACAAAGAAAAAGGAAGGAAAAAGAATACACCAAGGAATTTTAAAGGGGATGAAGTGAAACTGTAATGTAGAACATTATTTTACCATTTAGGTAGTATGGCCCTTTAAGCCATGGAAAGCAGAAATTACTGCTTAATCTTGCCCCAGACCTCTTTTCTCCTAAATCTAAACAATAGTGAAATGTACTCTTGCATAGCTTAGCATAGCACATACCTCCAATGCAAATGGATAAGAAAGCTTGCAATATAATTGCTTTAGATAATTATGTTTATACCAGAGACCAGGACACCTGGTCTAGTCTGTGTGATCTCTGACCTGTAATGATGGGGTGCTCGGTTGCTTTTGCTTGTACTTGTGCCCCAATTTCTCCCTAGTCTCAGAAACACTGTCTCTGACAGCCACTCCCCAGCCCAAGAACACTGTGCCTAGCAGTTATTCATGCATGGGCCTCAGCATGACCCTTATCTCTCTCCCTGGTACAGCTACACAGAGCTGGGCTGCTCAGGCCCCAGCCCTCAGATCATGTCTCTGGGAGCCTCCCAATTCCTTAGTAAGTTCCTTTTTTGTGAGAAAGCTTTCCCTTGTTGCAGAGCATTCTCTCATCAAGGCAGAGGGAGAAGGGTGTCCTTGCCCAGCCCAAGGACTCTTCCTCCTGCCAGACTCCAAAGACCCATCCCCCTCTCTGTCCGGTATACTCCCTGTACTTTCCCATCCATAGCCCCCAAAGACACCTGCACCTTTGGATTACCTCATCAGTGTTCCTGGCATTTCTTTCCCATGCTCTCTTCCATATAAACCCTAGCTCAACCCCTGATCAGGGCTGCTTGATTTGGTGTGCATACCCCTTGCAACTGCATGCTAATAAATTCACATTTAAATTACATCTGGGTCTCGCTCGCTGATTTCTCAGTATAACAAAACTTACTACCTCATACAATCTAGGTATGTAAGAAGACTACAAATATAGAAGGGTGGAGTGAAGAGAGTTTACATTATGTAAATCTCACTTTTATTTGAACCAAAGGCACAGAAGATAACAGAACAATTGGTAGGAAACAGATCAATAGGACAGCTTTGAAAATAACTTTGAATTTGTCGTATACTTGGAAGGAGAATAGTGTAGATTCACAGCTGCAAATGCTGTCCTCTTTTCTGTTGTTCTTTGTACATGGAAACGCTTGATTTTATTTGGTATTAAGTTCATAATATAAAAAAGATAATTTTTAAAATGGTTACATATAATTAACAAACAATTCAAGGTAGATTTCAGTAAGTGCCAAATGAGTGGCATATATAGTAAATGTTCCAGGAGGTCAAAGAAGAGGAGAGATCACAGTCAGAACCTTAGTACACTAACTCATTAAAAAATCACTCTTCTCAAATCATCAGACAGACCCAGTGGCATAGTGGATAGAGTACTGGGCCTGCAGGCAGGAAGACTCATTTTCCTGAGTTCAAATCTGGTCTCAGATACTTATTAACTGCATGACCCTAGGCAAGTCACAAACTCTGTTTGCCTCAGTTCCTCATCTGTAAAATAAGCTGGAGAAGGAAAGGGCAAACCATTCCAGTATCTTTGCCAAGAAAACCCTAAATTGGATCACACGACTGAAAACAATTCAATTACAACAAAATATGCATATATATCTGTATGTGTGTATATATAGTATGTATGCATTCATAGTGTATATATACACGAGACACATATATGTATGTCACCCAAGCATTTCTAGAAAAAAAAAAAGAATTCCTCAAAGCAAAGGGGTCAGAAGAAACCAACTCGGCAATCTTAGGCACTGCCTACCTCTTTGAAGTTTGTGCTGATTCAATAAAAGGTGTTTATAGAAACACTATCAGAAGTTTCAAAAGCTCTATAAGACATTGCCCTTGTATAGAATACATACTTGAACTAAATCCTCTGATGTTAAAAAAAAATATCCATTTGCATAAAAAGCATTTATTTATCTAGTTGAAGTTTAACTGTGTGATCCTTACTGAGGAAAGCACAAAGGGCAATGAATAACAAACAAGAGTTACAGGAAGGAGGCTGCTTTCACCATTTCATCCCCACTTCCATTAAATCTCTGGTCTTTAGTATTTCTAGGAACATAAAGTGATTTTGGTCTCCAAGCCAGTCAGTCAATGGACCTTTATTTTATGGGCATTATTTTGAAACTTCTTGAATTGGGTGTTGCTCTTGGCCTAGTTAGAAGTTTACCTCTATTCTTTGGTTATTAAATTTTAGTTTTTTGGGGTTTTGTTTTGTACTACTTGAGATCTGGGCAAAGATGTACTGGGCCAATTGTTGAGAATCTACAAACTGATAGAGTGCTAAGCAATCTCAGCATTCAGCCAAGACTCTAAATATGTGACTCACCTACTTCTCTGTATCTCCTCTGCTAGCAGCTCTTTTTATGATCTAACTGGTGAAATGTATCCTCAAGTGTACCATGAGGTTTTATTCCACCAACCTCCTCTCCCCCACACCCCCTGCCAAAAAAACCCCACCCATCACAATTTGATATGCATCTAAATAGAAAAGTAGGGCCATTTCATTCCTAGATTCAACATAATTTTATTTCTGTTATTCCACCATAATGAGCTTTAAATTGAGCCAGATAAAATTGCAGTTATACAAATACATCATTAGCCAGCTGTTAAAATTAAGTCAACCTACCTCCTAAAAGAAGGGGTGAATTTTTTTTAAATTACCATTTTAGAAATTATCTCTGCTATAATTACAATTTTGTATTGTATTTTTACTATTGTAATTGCATAAACAACCAGCAAGGCAATGACATCTGCAATGAATTAAGCAGCATATAGCAGTTGCTGGCTTGTTGTCTATTAGACTACTTTCAATGTCTAACCCTTGAGGATCTGGCCAGCTCCCAAGGAGTAAGCCTCTGGGTATCGGTTAAATTTGAGCATTACTCAACTAGAAAGGATTATGCTAAATATTAGATGAAAAGATATAGAATTACTACAAACCTTCCTAGGTTGGTTTGGGCATCATGCTTTTACATTCTGTTGTATCCCTCCTACCCTACAAGCTGGGCACAAATGTGGGCAACAGATGGAAATCTCACCTGGGGACAAGAAGGATTAATTTGCCCCATTCACTGGACTCTAATGGCTTCAGTTCAATTTATTTGTTCCCTCTTAGGTACACTGCCAAAACATGATAAGCAGCGGTCTCATCTCCATCCCATTTCCCTCCAAGCCCATCTAGACCCCACTCCCAGATTAATCATCAATTACTTTCAATTCCATTCATTTTTTAAAAAAATTAAGAACACACTGTGTATAGAGCACCATGTGAAATACTAGATCATCTGTTCCCTCCAAAGTTACCAATGATCTCTTCAGGCCATTTCTCAATCTTCCATTCTCTTTGACTTTTCAAAATTCTTTATTAATTCACAATTTGACTATGTCACACTGCTTAGTAAATAGTAGCAGTCAATAAGCTTGTCAGTCGGTCTAAAAACATTTATTAAGTACCCTACCACGTGCTAGGCACTGCACTACGTGCTAAATGAAGTTTGCGTCTCTCATCATGAGATTTAAGATGGCACAAATCTGACTCCAATCAACTTTTTGATGATGTAAAAACAAAAGATATTTCCAGTTGTATTCCTTTCCCCACCTTCTCCCAGAAAGCCATCCCTTATAATCAAAAGGAAGAAAGAAAAAAATTCTGCAGAATTAAATAATATTCTAAAAATGTTATATGCAGTGTCCCACAACTATGGTACCCCACTCTGTAAAGAAGTCAGGCCAGAAATGGAGGTAGAGGATTTGATGTCATCTCATATCTCCTCTTTGGAGCCAACCTAGGTCATTATAATTTCTCAGCATTCAGTTTTTCAGGGTAGGTTACCTGGGCTTCATCCTGAGCTCCATTGTGCTTCCAAATACATTATTCCATACTACTCCTCTGTGTTTTCTTGTGGGTATAGAATAGTCTTTTGTCTTCTCAATTTCCTTTCTTTTGTATTTAAAGTTATTTCTCTTGATTTCTTGCAGAACTTGTTTCTGAATTGAATTTTAAATGTAATCACTATGTGTCTTGGAGTTTATAGCCTGGAAGGTATTTGTTTGTTTGTTTTTGAGATCTATGAATTCTTTCTATTGGTATTTAATTTTCTGTGTTCAGAAGATCTGGGCAGTATTCTGATATTATTTCTTGCATTATAGTGTTTAAGCTTTTTGACTTGTATTTTTCTGGAAGACCTATGATCCTTAAATTGTCTTTATATATCCTGTCTTCAAGATCAGCATGGATAAAGAACACATTTTCTTTTAATGTTATTGTTTTTTACTTCTCTTATTTTAGAGTTTTCTCTACTTCTCTGTATTTGCATTCCCAATCAATTGTTCTTTCTTTTGTTTCTCTAGTGGGACTTGCCATCACAGATTCAAATTTTTCTATTCTGCCAATTATTTTTGCTGTGCAAATCATAAATTCTGCTCTTATAATTTCATTTCTCTTTTAAATCACTCAAGAACAGCACATTGCATTTCTATGTTCTTGAATTCCATAGGGTCCTCTGTTTCATCAAGTGTTGAATCATTTTCTTTATTATGTAGTATTTATTTATAGATACCTGAATTAATTTAATAGATCTGGAGGCCACATTTCCTTCTGCTGTTAATGTTTTCCCTGTTGATTTATCTGTTTATGTTCAAGGTCTTTGAGTTTTCTTTTTTCCGAGATCTTTAGTAATTTTAGTCTTTTTTCCTCCTTATTTTCCCCTATTGTGCACTTTCTGACTCCCTCCTCTCTGATGGTGATTTCCCTGGGGGCTGGATTTCAAAGCATTTCAGCCTCCTCTCCGGTAGGCAATTTCATAGCTCACCAAGTAACTTTTGGGGAAATAGAACTGGCCCCAGATATATGCTGAGCTCCTTCTCTCAGGCTTAGTAAAGTGCTATGCATTCCCTCCCACCCCAACACACACACACACACACACACACACACACATCTGAGGTAGCATATGATTCTGGTTCTTCTCAACTCCAACTCCAGTACTCTACACATCACTATGATGCCTTTATACTAGAGGAAACCCACTTTTATTTTTTAAAGCCCTTCCCTTTCCCTCTCTTTTTTTTTTTTGGCATCACTGCCACCTGGGATCCTTAATCCCTGCCATTGCAGTGTTTTCCCCTGAAATTTCTCCCTATTTCTGAGAAGCTGCTACCCTGACCCCTTTCAGTGTCACTCCCATAAGAATCTTAAAATGTTAGTGCTGGAAGGGACCTTAAAAAGGTCATATAGTGTAACATCTTTATTTTACAGATGAGGAAACTAACACTCTATGAGGTTAAGTGACTTACTGAGGTCACATAACTGGTCAGTGGCTACACCAAGATTTAGACTTTTAGACTTCAGGTCTCCTCCCTGCTGGTCCATTCCATTAGACCTTGGTGACTCCCAAATGCCCTGATTCTCATCTCCCAACTCCTACTACTAGAATTCCCTCTGGAGTCTACCCATCCTGTATGCTTAAAGGAAGTAGCCAAGGGAGGGACTATATCCACACCTGTATTTAGAGTCACATATTCCCCTACTGTCACTACCAACACACATAAATTGAGAGAGCAGAAATTAGTGCTTATGTGGCTGGGGTTGGAATTGAAAGAACTAAGAAATAATACTAGCTCATTCTCAAGAATGCAGTCCATACAATCCAATGTTCCACCTAAAATAGAACTCATCTTTACAACTTACCTGATGCATAATTATCTAGCCATGTTTCCCATAGTAGAAAATCTAAGTGTCAAAAGGTCATTTTTTATAGTTCTAATGCTTCTTCCTTACCATTAAATAATAATAATGAGAATTACAAAAAATTAAAGAAAGGAAGCAATGCTGAGTTTACCTCACTGTTTTTGGTGAAGGACATGTGGGTAAAAGCCTTTCCATTAGTGTGTATCCTATTACTAAGAACACAAGTTTGTTTAAGCAAACTTTTATTTTCTTCTTAGTTCTTTTTTTGGGAGTGATCTTAATGAAGGTTTGCCACATTTAACATATGTGTTATATCTAAAGACAAAGAAGTGAAGGAAAAAAAATCATCTACTCACCAACACAGTGGTGGGAGGAGGAAGCTGGGAAGAAGAAGAAGAGAAGAGGCTAAGAGTTCCAAGAAGTGGTGTATCAGTTGGCAGAAATGTAGTTTAACCCCAGAATCTAGTGGGGTCTTTTCTCCCATAGAAACAATTGAAAACAATAGGCTTTCCACAATAATGTTGCTCAAACCAACATTATAACAATAATGTGATTAATGCACTATAATTAAACCCTTCCAGAATGTTACCAAAGCTGATGGCCCAAGATGGAAATTGAATGTTAGTAACAATCTGAGCTAGCAATACTTTAACCCTAGCAATGTTAATTCTCTTAAGCATCAGTCTATTTACCATAGCATTGATAATATTGTCCCCATGGACCTAACTGTACCCTCTAATGATGTTTCATTTCACCCAATATTATATTTTTCTGAAACCAGTTACTGTACCTTAACTACATTATGGACTTAGTAGATTTCTCAGGGCTAGATCACACTACCTAACCACCATAACTTTGTTCTTCTGGAAGAATGTGATCTGAGTCCCAAACAACCAACATTTACATTCTCTTATGAAGTACAACCTATTTATAAATTGGGTGCTGTCTGTTTGAAAAAAATGTATAATACCACTTTATACCTATTCTCATGTTTTGCAGGCCAGTCAGAGAATTTTCTATGCCAAGAGGAGCAAACACTTTTGTTTACTGTATAAAAGCAAATGTCATTGTTACTGGAGGTAAGTGCACAATGCTTAGACTCTTTTGCTTTTGGCAGGGAAAAGTTCTTGTTTCACCTTTCATAGAATTTTTTAACTACAACTTTAGCATACCACTTCTACTGGCTCACAAGCTTGATTTATTGTTTGGCTGACTGGGCAGACTTAAAAAAGTGATGAAAAAAGTGTTAATAATGCAGATTAAAATTAAAAGTTTGTCATGCACACATTTTTGTTGAGTTGGTTGTTAAACATTTTATAGCATATCCCTATCTAAAATGGACCTCAGAAATCAATTGATTAGTCCAACTTTTACTTTACAGATGAGGAAATGGGGTCCAGAGAAATGACGTAACTTGGGCAAAGTCACAAAGTTATACAGTGGCCAAGGCCATACTTGGAACCATGTCTTTGAATTTGTGGCCTACTTTTCTTTCTACAATCACACCATACTGTCTCACTTTGAACATAGACTGTCTTATCATAGGAATACAGTGCAGTAGAGCAGAAAGAGAATTTGATTTGGAGTCAGAGAATGAGGGTCCAAATTCTAGCTCTGACATTTAGAAGTTGTGTGACTTTGGATAAGTCGCTTAACCTCTCTAAACCTCAGTTTTCTCAGATGTAAAGCGAGAGGAATGCATTGTAGATGATTGCTAAGGTCATTCTGACTCTAAACCTATAGTTCTATATTCATGTGATCAAATATTATGAGAAAATAATCCTACTTTTAGTATTCACATGTTAAAATATATATATATATTTCTCCAGATTATTTGTACTCACATTATTCAGAGTTTTAATTATGTAAAATAAGATAACTTTTTCCAGCCCAATGGAAATACGCAGTGTGAATTGAAAGAATGTGAATATTTCATGGGATCAATTATTTGCACTAATAGAGACCTAGCATATTCATGAAACCAGCAGCATTTATTGACTGACACTGTGCCAGAGTATTGAAATAAGCATTGTGGGGGACGGCATCTGAAGGTTTTGAAAAATTCTTCATAAACTGTAAAGTGCTAACAGATGTACCTGAGACAAGCTTTTTCTCAAAGAAGAATAAGATGTTTACTTCCAGTAAATGATAATATGAGTCAATAGGTATCACCAAGTGAACAATAATTTAACTGGTGTTAGAGGAAGAAATGATAATTGATTGCGGTTGATGGGCTCTCTTCTGCAGGGTATAAGGGCAGCTATGTCTCAACATGATAACAATATAGAAAGGTTTATTGTGTTCCTAGGATATGTACCTAGAACATAACAGAGAACTTTCCAAGGCTTGTGCACAGTATCTGGCACATACTAGGCCCTTAATAAATGTTTGTTGACTGACTTAACATGCCCTATAGCTACTTGGTGATGCAGATGGGCACATGTCATGCTTCCCGAAAGAATGTAGAAGCAATTGCTAAATGTTATGAGGTCCTAGGCAAGAAACTGAAGTGCTTAGAAACCTCCTGTTGTTGTTCATCCTTCATTTTCAAAGAGGACCAATGACATCATGGGATGATGACTTGACTGTGAAATGGAGTTAAATGAGGCAGAGTTGCACAAAGTTGTCAGCCTCACTCTCTCTTTCAGAGTCATCAAAGTCCAATGGCAACTGGTGATGGCTCAGGACACAGTGTATGACCCTGGCATCTTCAATGTCTGACCAAGCTCTAAGTGCTCTACAGTGCCTGATTCAGCAGGCTTTGTGGCCATTGGAACAAATTGTTCTTATCTGCCCACTGTGCCAGGGGAAGTCTTCACATGGTTGGCGTAGACATGGCTGCTAATTGAAGGCAAGGACTTTGGAAGACAAAAATATATTTCAGATCAATCAACAAATACTAAAATGTCAAATAGAGGAGTTTATATCTGATCCTAGAGGTAACAGGAGCCAGTGTAGTTATGTGAATAAGGGAGAGACATACATATGTACTTTAGAAAATCAGTTTGGCAGTTGGGTGAAGGATGGAGTAGAGAGGGCAGAAAGACTTTCACTTGAACCAACAACCTGAAAGATCATGGAGGAGCCAAATTTTCCTGTAATACAGTCCAGGAAATATCTAAAAGGGCATCAGAAAGATCAATGATCAAGAAAAGCAAAGAGAAATAGCAATAAGCGTCTCCATCTAGTCCAGGATAGTAAAAGAAGACAGCCAGAAACCAGCCACTCCTGTAACAGAGGACCAGTGTCCCCTGATAGGGGGACAATACCTGAAATCAGTGGGATCTTAGCTTGGTCGGCTAAAGCATCAGTGGGGCACACTGTCAGCCTCTATAAGTTACTGTATAAGGAGTCAGAGTTTGGCACACCTTGGAGCATTTAGAACCATAACATGAGAGCTCAATGTCTAGATCTACATGACAAGGGGCTTTGTAAGAAGCCAGAAACCACTGGGATCTCCAGCATCCAATCCAACTGGAGCCTGTCAGGGACAAAGTAGGGGATGGGACCAATTCACCAATTCACAGTTGAGGATTATATAAAGAGAATGAGATTGAGGTGACCCATAGTCAACAGACACACACACTGTGTTACCAGTCAGTCAATAAATATTTATTAAGTACCTACCATGTGCAGGCACCATGCTAAGCACTGGAGGTTAAAAAAAGAGGCAAAAGGCAGAATCTATCCTCAGGAAGTTCACCATCTAATGCAACTGTGATACTAGGAGAGGAAACAGAGGATAGAGTCTAGCCCCAGCTACCCCATCCAGAACTGTAGCAGCATATATACTGCAGGGCTTGCCTACCCCATTAGAGAATATGGAAAGGGACAGAATTTGCTCCTAGCACAAAGGCACAATTCAGAAACTGATGTTGGAAATATGAGCAAACAAAAAAAAAACATTCTCAACTAATGAAGATATGCTCTATGGATTGAGAAACCCATTCCACGATAAGAATAAGTACAAGTAAAGTCCCATATAGCTTGGTGATAAAGACTCAAAGGAGTAAGTGGGGAAAAAAATTGAGATTTTTAAAAAATGAAATTAGATTCCTTTGAGACAATTGGGAAGGGCGATATTGGTTATTATTGAGAAATTAGGAAGAAGTATTGTTTCATGGATGGTCAGGAAGAAAAGTTGAAAAAATCCTAGCTTTTATTATTATTTTCAGTTTTAATTAGACTATGAAGTAGTCATCTTGTTGCTAGGCAGGCATAAAAGTCTGGAGAGAATCAGATTTTGAAGTGTAGGTTTGGAGAGAGCTGCTCAATTCTCATATTGCTTCTGGGTTCTCTTGCATGAACTTTGGACTGAAAAAGAGAGAAATAATATAGTTTTGGTGAGCGGCTAGCCAAGATCAGTAAGATCATGTAGCATCAAGTTATCCTCCATGAGTTCAAGTGAACAAGCCTGGATGAAGGAGCTCAAAGATGTGCTTGCTAAATTGCTGTTGGTGATTTTCAACTCAATAAGCATTTCTTAGATGCCTACTCTAAGCAAGGCACTATGTTGTTGTTCATCCTTCACTCTCAAAGAGGACCACTGGGTTCTCAGGACACAAAGACAAAAATAAGTCTCTGTCTTTAAGGAAAGGAACTGGAAAGATTTGGGAAAAAAAGAGATACCATAGGATTAGACAAGGGAAAATTTTCATAAAAGGAAAGAAGGTAGAATCTGAAAAGTGCAAACTAGTGAGCTTGACTTCCATGTCTGTCAATATTCTACAACATAGGAAAACGGTTTTGAATAATTAAATGGAAATCAGTGATTACTAAAAGCCTCTAAAAGGCTTGAAAAACAGATCTTGCCAGTTTAACCTGATTTCCTCTTTTGGCCAGGGTAGCTATGTTGATAGATCCATCTATAATCCTGTGGATTTTTGAATTCTTAGATTTTAGCAAAGCATTTGATAAAATCTGTCATGCCATTCTTATGGATAAAATGGAGAGATGTGTGCTAAGCAACAGTATAGTTAGGTGAATTTGTAACTGAAAGATTGGGTTCAAAGAATCTAGTGGAACGGGAAGTTAGAGGCAAGTGTCTAGCACCCAGGCATCTGCCCTTCCTTGATTCTAGGTCATTAAACACCCTTATTAATAGCTTCTTTAGAGGCAAATATAGATAGCATACTTCTCATATTCACAAATGACACAAGAGTTTGGAAGAATAAGGGGTCCTTTTAAATATGAAATGAGTCTTGACCTAAAAAAGGATACAGAGTAAGATGCCATCATCTAATTGAATTAAATTTAATCAGAATAAATGTAAAGTTTATCACTTAGGTTCAAAAAAATCAACTTCATAAATGCCTGATGGAGGTGGCACAGAGAGAAAACAATTCCTCTGAAACCTATTTGGGAAGGTTTTCAGATACAAACTGCACCTCTGTGGATTTGGGATCAGACTGCAACTTTTAATCTTTAATAAAATTTAGTTGAAATCAAATTATGGAATCAAGCTGTATTAAAAAGGGAAACAAAACATGGTGAGTAGAAAAAGCATTGGTCTGAGAATTGGAAGAACTGGGTCCTAGTCTCAGTTGTATCCATAAATAGTTGTGTGATGTTGCAGAATCTACTTAGCCCCTCCAGGCTTCAGTCTCCACGTTCCACAGTGTGACCAGAAGACACCTGGACAGGGTTAACGAGGCTAAAGGAATTACCTTGTCTTAGAATTGGAGACACTTCCCTATAGAAAGTAAAGATATCTCTGATAATACCTCCTTATTGGAGTGTGAACTAATACTCTTGGCCCAGGTACTAATATTAACCAGTTTTATTGAAACCACATTGAAGATGATTGATTGAAATATGGCTTGTCATACTTTGTCACACCCTTGGAGTTAATCTTTAAAGGGGGAAAAACAGACACAAAGATAAAAGGGATGAAAGAACAAGACCTCAGATAGGAGAAGGCTTTACAGAGACTGATATTTTTTTTTTCCTGGAAAGGGAACCTGTTTATTTACAGAACATTTCAGGTAACCACATGGCCTCAAGAAAGGAGAAACCAAATGGCTACAGAGATGGCCACACCAGAGGCAGTAGCAGAACTATGGAGGAATTCCTGGACAGACAGAGGAAGTTGAAGACCAAGCCTTTCCCGAACCAAAGAGAAGACGACCCTGGATAATGCTGAGTCCCTGAACCAAGCCATCTAGAAAAAGAAGGGGGAGTTCTTGGGCCCAGTGGAGACATTCTAGGACCAAACTGGAGCTGGAGCAGAGGAGTAGTGAGAGAGAAAGAGAGCTACAGTGTGCTTGCCCATCATTAATAGTGAGAGTTAGAGAGACTAAATAGGTCTGGGGGTAAGGGAATTAATCCTGTAGTATTCCAAATGCTTTTGTTTTTGGAGGGTGGTCCCAACTACAAGGTTAAGTCCTATAAGTCTAGAGAGGTGTTGGTAAACTATAGCCTGGATGTCAAATGCAGCCTACTGCCTCTTTTTGCATGCCATGTGAGCTAAGACTGGTTTTCACATTTTTATTTAAATATTTTAATTTTTTTATTAAAAAATATTTTAAGATGCAAAAAAAAAAAAAGATTTGTAGATCCCGGGCCATACAAAAACAGAAGGTGGGCTAGAATATGGGGGAGGTAGGCCTTACTGGAGGGTGAGTGGTCAACTCTCAAATGCAAATGCATTTCATTTTCAAGAGATTTTCAAATGTTGGGTAATATCATAAGTCTAGAAGATTGTTAAGATCTTTAAGAAAAATGGAAACTCACCAAATAGGGAAGATTTGTCTTGACACTTTATGGGCTTTATAGGATTTTTTTTGACAAGTGAAATAAAATCTGTGATATATTTGATATACTGTTAGCCTGAGTGTTTGCATATGAAATGAAGGCCATTTTGCCTAACTCTGTAAGAGACATAGATATGAGCTATAATTTCATATTCCCAGGGAACATCCTAGGTAGTGTATGAGCCAAAGAGAGATGATTAGTGAGAGGCCCTCAAAACTGTACCTGGGTTGTGTAAATCCAAGGCTTTGGTTCAGGAACATGGGTTACACATATTCTAAGAGAAGTCTGAATGAAATAGTCTCTAAGGTACCTTTCACCTTTAAGATTCTATGATTATTTCATGAACCTTCTTCTCATATGGTGATAGGCTAAAATAGTTTTTGGAAATTATTGGGATAGATTTTATTATCTAGCACTCAGTATTCAGTCATAGCTCTGTACATAAAGCAGAAGACTACATATTTTTTCTTAAATTAGCTATAACCCACCGAAATTCTACAAAGGCTAGGGAGAAAAGGTAGGAAGACATGAACAAGAAGTCTGGCAAGAGCAATGTGGGAAGGGGATGTGCCATAGATGGTGAGCAACCTTCTTGAGGCCTGGTAAAGAAGACGGTATGAACAAATGGGAACCGTAGTCAGTAAACAGCATGTAGACAGTGCGTAATGATTAACTGCTCAAAATACATGAAGGCAGCTTTGTGGGGTACAGCTTCATCTGTTAAGTATGCAGACATTTGCTGAGCTTGAAAAAAAGAAGTTCTTGCGGCAACCAAGGCAAAATGAGGACAGGATATCTACAGCATGACTACATTTTTGCTAAGCATCCTTTTCAACTCAATTCAATTCACACATTTTTGGAGCAACCATCCTATACAGAGCACCATGCAGCACTGGCAGAGATTCCAAGGGTAGATAAGACTCTCTGTCTTAAAAGTTTACACTCCAGAAAAGGGGAGGAGGAATGTGATTCATAGATAGTTAACTATTGATAAACTACTTTCTTCTCACCATCAAAGAATACAAAACCACCCACACACTTATTTCCTTTCACCTTCCTCCATTCTAGGGTAGTGGCTGTGAGAACAGAGAGGAAGGGACACGTGCAAAAAATATTAGTAAATTTTTGAAAGTAGAAATGACAGAACTTGACAATTGATTGTCCAATCAATTAGATAGCTACTTCTGGATAAGGGAATGTATGAGGTGAGGGAGAATGAAGAGTTATAGGCAAACCAAGGTTTCAGACATGGGAAACTGGGTTAAAAGAGGTGCCACTGACAAAAATAGTGGTCAGAAAGTTGGCTAGGGACATATGATGATTTTGAGGTAGTCAGGGAACACCCAAATGGAGATGCTCTATATAGGTGAAGATATGGGTCTGCAACTTGTAAGAGAGGACAAAGCTAGAAATAGAGGTTTGGAAGTTATCCATATTGAAGTAATAGCTGAAGTTGTATGAATGAATGAAACTGCAAAGAGAGAAAATAAAAAGAGAGAAAAGATAGGAGATAATAGAAGAACCTTAGGGGAGAGGGGCACTAATCTTAAGGAAGAAGAAATGAATCAATGAAAAGGGCATTCAATTCAACAAGCATTTATTAAGAATTGACTCTATGCAAAGCACTGAGATAGTCTCTGAGAATGCAGGGACAAAAGCAGAAATAGTCCTCACCTTCAAGGAACAAGGGTTTATGGGGGGGACATATGAAACAATAACAACAACAACATTATATAGTACTTGAAGGTTTACAAATTTCCTTCATTTTATCCTCACAACAAACACAAGAGGTAAATGCTATTATTATTCCAATTTTACAGACAAGGAAACTGTGTTTGAGGTGGGATTTGATATCAGGTCTTCCTAACTCTAGGTCCAGCATTCTATCTACTGCACCCCACAACTGTCTGCTGATGACAAGCATTTACCTAGTTAATGTTTACAGACTGATTTGTATATATTTATACATATTATCTCACAACAAACCTATAAGATAAGAACTAGAATTATCTTGATTTTAAAATGAGGTAACTGAGGCAGATAGAGATAGAGTGACTTATCCCAGGTCACTCAGCCAGAAAGTATCTGAGACAAGATTTGAACTCAAGTTTTCCACATTCTGAGCCAAACTCTCTCCACTATACCAGCGGTGTCAAATACCTGGCTCCCATGGCCTGAACCAGATTAAAATAAAATTGGCAAATAGCTGCAGGAATCCCTTACGTAGGGTTAAGTGGCCCAGTCCTATATGACTGTGACATCATTGCCCTATACCACCTCGGGTTATGTTTCTATAAATGTGTATACAAAGTAAGTTCAACATGCTTTGGTTATGAAAACATGAACAATTGGGGACGGGGGCAGGTGGTGTCAAGAAAAGCCTCCTAGTAGGGGACACTTGAGGTGAGTCCTGCAGGAAACTAGGGATCTTGACAGAAGGGTGTAGAGAGTTTTAAGGGACTTCAGTGTCTTACCCAGTCTAATCCATTTCCAAAGAGAATCCCTACCATTACATACTGGACAAGTCATCACCCAGCTCCCTGCAAACCTCCAAGCATCTCTTGAGGAGCCAGTATAAAGGGACAAAATGAAGATGTACCTAATTGGTTTCTTTGCTCCTAGCTTCTCCCTTCTCTAATCCATCTTCCAAAAAGGGCCTGAAGCACAGGTAACACCATGTGACTCCTCTACTCAAAAAGTTTCACTGGCTCCCTATGATATCTAGAATAAGATACAAACTTCTCTGTTGGGATTTAGAGCCTTTCACAATTATGTTTAGCCTATCTTTCAAGATTTATTTCATATTACCCCCCAAAAACCCTTTTTTGTTCAAACTGCCCTACTTTCTGTGCTCCATGCTTGACATTTTATCTACCATTTCTATGTATTTGCACATGCTGCTAGAATGCATTCTCTCCTTTTCTCTTCCTCTTGGAATTCCTAGCTCACTTCAAAGCTCAGCTAAGTGCCACCTCCTATATATAGTCCTTTATATTCCCACCAGGGCAGCTAGGTGGCACAGTGGATAGATTAGAGGCCTGGAGTAGAAAGGCTCACTGAGTTCAAATCTAGCTTACTGGACAAATCATTTAACTGTATTTGCCTCAGTTTCCTCATCTGTAAAATGAGCTGGAGAAGGAAATAGCAAACCACTTCACTATCTTTGCCAAGAAAACCCCAACATGACTGAAAAACAACTGAACAACAAAAATATTCCCACCAATGTTACTATCCTCTCCCCCAACCAGGAAATGCTTTGTATATATTTTGTATAGCACCTTGAGGCAACTCCCAATTCCTATAGTGGATCCCCCAGTCAGGACTACCTATTCAACATACTCTGTGGGTCTGTATCAATTTAAAATTGTGCACACAAACCCCTTACTGATGTGTATACTTTTTCTAGTTGACCAGAGTATATGATTTGTTCTGAACAAAGACATATGATGTAATAGTATAACAAGAAAAGTAGCCATAAAACGATTTCACCATAAATTCCACCACAAATACATATGCCATCAGAGGGAATATTTGTGGCCAGGGTACACATATAAAAGGGTCTACGGGTGGCAAGGCAACTCATTCATGTCTCTTATTCTATGGGGTCATTGGTGTATTCTGATGATGTCATCAAGTGTATTCTCTGCTGGGCTCCTAAAAGTGTGGCACAGAGACCCTGCTAGGGCTGGTCACTGCTGTTCAGGTTGCAGAATTCTTCTCTGCTTTCAAATAGAGGTTTGAGTTGCAGTGTAACATCTTCCCCATAGGCTAAGTGGGCTCTGCCATTGCTCTTTTAGCTTAAAGCCTGGAGGCTTGGCTTCTACAGCTCTATTTAAGAATGCAAAAGCTGTAAAATACCCAGTCACAAAATTGGAAAAAGAAAAAAAACACCTCGGTATCTTATAGAGGCCTGTCTTTTTTTTTTCTGAGACATGGTTAGGAATTGGGTTTTTCTTCAACATAGAGAGTCCTGGCCCTAGGCTCAGACCTTTGGGACACAGAGACATAGGCATCCTGGCTCATTAGTGATGTCAGGGTTAAAAGTGTCTTTTTACTAGATTTCATGATTACCAAGGACAGTATCTCTCACAGAGACTTTATATTAATAGGGTTAGAAATGCCATATGACTTCCTGGTTAGTTCCCAGCTACTGAACCCAGCACCAATTATAGAGACTGCCCTCCTTACAAAGTGCCCAGGGCTCTTGTCTCCCATTTAAAAGTGATGGGGATAAAACTCATTCATTTTTTCATTCTTATGAGGAAGAAACAGGTGCAGAACTAATCCCATTGGACAAAGTCATTATACTCTACCTGCCTGCCTACATTCCTTGATTTCCATATGTTAGAGGCTAGCAAACCACAGCCTTTGAGTGTGTCCCACAACTTTACTTACTTATCTGTACATATTGTTTCCTCACCGTAGAATGTATTTTTTGAGGGTCAGCACAGTGCCTGGCATGCGTTAAATGTCTAATAAATGCTCGTCAAATTGAATTAAGCTGAACTCAATCAACTGTGAAAGGGTTTTATGAACTATAGAGCAGTTATACATGAAAGTGATTAGGTTGTGCTTGAATTCCAAAGACACAGCCTTTGAAAACCCAGGATCACTTCCATGCCATAGTTAGGAATTAGAATAGAACTTCAGTAGAGGAACTTGGTGAAAATGGACTCCACTTCATCTTAAGTTCTTTGGAAATAAAGAAATTTCATTTAACCCCTCCTCTGGGATATTCCCCCAACCTGAACTCATAATTATGGTTGAGTCACTAGAGGGTGACTAATATTACATGCACTACTCAGTAGGTCCCACCAGTGTAACAATCAGCCAATAGGCTTAATTAGTTTTTACAAAGGCATTTACTAAGATAGGATAGTTAAAACAGTTGGTGCAAGCTTCCTTCCAAAAGGAAGGAAGGACACACTTTTACAAAAATTCCCAGTGTCCACAGGAGTAGTGGAGTTCAAGTTAAGAGTACGTTGGTAATGAGACACATATGAAGGATACATACGTGGCAAAGAGCAACTCATAACTGCTGGCACTCCATGATCTGGACTCTCTTTGCAGAACGGTACTGCACCTTACCTTGGATAAGGACAGGCCACTCAACCAGACTCAGAGAATCTGCTCCTTTCTTGAGGACATGGCCAGTATTCCTTTCTGCTATGACTTGGCATACCACCTAAAGCTGTCTCCTTCCCCAAAGGACTGTCTCTGCATCCACGGCTATCTTTGGATAGGTGTCCCTCTATTCCTGGCTGGATTCAATGTCACCTACTGTTCAATGTATGTGATGCCATTGTGGAAGGGAGGGGAAGAGAAGAGAAAAACCTCCCCCTTACATACCTTGTATATACCTATTTATTTATATTATAGCAAGGCAGTACAGCGGATAGAGTACTTGCCTGGCATCATAAAAGACGTGAGTTCAAATCTGGCCTCAGACACCTTCTAGTTGTGTGACCCTGGACAAATCACTTAACCTTTGTTTTCTTCAGTTTTCTGATCTGCAAGACGGGGATAATAAGACTACCTACCTCCCAGAAGTTTTGTGAGGACCAAAAGAGCAATTTAATTTTTACAATGTAATAATTATAAAGTACACAGTGCCTGGCAAATAGTATTATATAAATGCTAGCTCTCATTATTACTATTACATGTTATCTCCTTCACTACAATATGAACTTCTTGAGAGCAGAGACTATCTTTAAAGGCCCTTTCTTCATATCTGCAATGTCTAGCATAATGCCTAGAACATAGAAAGTGCTAAATAAATATGTATTGGTTGAACGATAGCACGTGTGACTATACTGTTGTGGAGCTGTAAGCAAATTCCTTAGCTCACACTTTATACTTGGTAATTACATTCTGGGCTTTCTGTGATTATATTAATTGTGGAAGGGCGAGAAACAACTTCCCTTTTGTTAAAATAATTCTTGATAGATGGAGATTGAATAATGTTTTTTCAGAGAGGGGAGGTACTTAGGTTTTTTGTTTTGTTTGTTTTGGTTTTATGTGAGGAAAAAAGTAATTCAGTTCTTATAGAATATATTATTAAATGTCAGCACTATTTTAAAGATAATATACACGGATGGGGCAGTTAGGTGGTACAGTGGATACAGCACTGGCCCTGGAGTCAGGAGGACCTGGGTTCAAATCCAGTCTCAGACCAGACACTTAACACTTAACTAGCTGTGTGACCCTGGGCAAGTCACTTAACCCCAACTGCCTCAAAAAAAAAAAAGGAGATATACAGGGCAATACCAACCCACATAGGTTCCATGTGGTCACTAAGTTTTTTTGAGAGTGTTCCTTGTTCCTGACAGACTACTTCTCTTAAACATATATTTCAAATAAGAAAGCACTGGAATGAGAAAAAAAATTATGATAGCAAGTATTTATATACAATACCTATGTGCAATTATTATAAAATTGTCATTATTATGATATATCATATCATATTACATTACATATTATAATATCATACATTGTAATATTGTATGTCTTATATATCATACATTATGCATTACTATATGTGTTAAAGTTTAAAGAATGGGTCAGAAATATGTTAGCAGCTTAGAAAGCTAATTAAGGGATGTTCCTGGGAGGAGGTCGACTAGGAATTAGAATACAGAGATATAGTTGGATGCACAGGAGGGAGGAGAAACTATCTGAATTCTGTCAATTAATTTTCTTTTCTTTGGTAAACAAACTATTTGTATCCTAATTTTCAGGAGATGACAAAATCCTCCGATTATGGCATCCCAATATCAGCACTAAACCTGTAGGGAAACTTGTTGGGCATATGTTCAGTATTACAGAACTTGTTACAAATGAAAAAGATCAGCATGTGATCAGCCTATCTTCTGCAAAGGTAAAAATTTTTTAAAAATTGTTTTAACTAATGATACAGTGGGAAATCTGGGAGACTCATATTGAAGGTTTTAGGTGACTGATAATTATGTAAAGAAATAATACCCGTCTGTGCTTTCATGTCTTCTAACACTGTGGGCAACTAGGTGGCATGGTGGATAGAGTGCTGGACGTGGAGTCAGGAGGAACTGGGTTCAAATTCTGTCTCGGACATTTACCGGCTATCTGGGCAAGTCAATTGACTTTTCTCAATGGGGATAATTCCACTTTGTGTTGTGGTTCAGTGGCTTTTTCAGTCACATCTGATTCTTTGTTATCCCCATTTGGTGTTTTCTTGGCAAAGGTACTGGAATGGTTTGCCATTTCCTTCTCCAGCTCACTTTACAGATAAGGAAACTGAGGCAAACAGGGTTGGCTCACACAGCTAATAAGTTTCTGAGGCCAGATTTGAACTCAGGAAGATGAGTTTTCCTGACTGTAGGCCTGGCACTCTATCCACTGAAGGTCACCTCGCTGCAACAACAAGAATAACAACAACAACAACAAAACCTATCTCCTAGAATTGCAGCGAGAACACAATGGGATGCAATTTAAAAAATGTTTTATAACTCTTAAAGCACTATACAAATGGCAGTTATTATTAGTATCATCATCAAATACTCCAATGGATCCATCAACTCATTAATTTGAAAGCTTCCGCTAATAATACTGATTACAGACCATCCAGGCCTGTCCATCCCATGTGACTCTGGTCTATGTTTTTACTTGAAATCATTTGAGCCAAGTCCCAGAGAACATCTAGAGTAGTGCAACCAGATGGGGATGGGTCTCTAGATCATACCCTAGGACGACCAATAAATGAACTAGAGATGTTGAACTTGAAGAAGAAAAGCCTGGGGACGGGTAGGGCAGGGAGATGAGGGTGATAGCTAATCTTCAAGTACTTGAAGGTCTGTTACATGAAATAGGGATATGTAATTTATTTGAAAACCCCATAGGGCAGAAATAATAATTGCACTGGATGGATATTTAAAAAGAAGAAAATTTAGTCTTGACCTAAAGAGAGATATTCTAACAATGAGAGCTATCTAAATGAAGAATGCATTGTCTCAAGGGACAGTGGATTTCTTCTAGCTAGAAGTCTTCAAGAAAAGGCTAGGTGACTCATGTTGGAGCATGTGGTAGTGGGAAGTTTTTTCAAGTCTAATTTGGACTAGCTGATCAATAAGATTCTTTCCAACTGAAATTCTATAACATGATTCTGGATTACTACTTGTTGGTGATGTCACAGAAGAGAATCCTATTTTGTCATGGTTTGGACTAAACCTGTAACTGAGGTCCCTACCAACTCTGAAAATTCTAGTGCCTTCCTTCTGTTAATGATTTCCTATTTGTCCCTTACGTAGTTTGCTTTCTATATTGACCATTTGATAATATCTATCTGTAAAGTCACCTTTTGGGTTGTTGAAAAAAAAGTGTTTGATCTAGAGCCAGACATCCTGGAAAAAGAAGTCAAGTGGGCCTTAGGAAGCATTGCTAACAATAAGGTTAATAAAGGTGATTGAATTCCAGCTGAGTTATTTAAAATCCTAAAATGCTGTTAAAGTGCTGCACTCAATATGCCAGCAAATTTGCAAAATTCAACAACGGCCATTGGATTGAAAAAGATCAGTTTACATCTCAATCCTAAAGAAGGGCAATGCCAAGGAATGTTCAGATTACTGAAAAATTGTGCTCATTTTACATGCCAGCAAAGTTACGCTTAAGATTTTGCAAGTCAGTGGATATATCACTGGTCCTGGAGTCAGGAGGATCTGAGTTCAAATCTGGCCTCAGACACATAACACTTATTAACTGTGAGACTGTGGGCAAGTCACTTAACCCCATTGCCTAACAAAAACCAAAAAAAAAAAAAGACAAAAAAAAAGATTCTGTAAGCTAGGCTTCAACAATATGTGAACTGAGAATTACCAGAAGAACAAACTGGTTTTCAAAGAGGAAGAAGAACTAGAGACCAAATTACCAACATTTGCTGGATTATGGAGAAGGCAAGTGAGTTCCAGAAAAATACATCTCCTTCTGCTTCATTGACTACACAAAAGCCTTTGATTGTGTGAATCACAACAAAATATGGCAAGTCCTCAAAGAGATGGGAATACTAAATTATTTTCCTTGTCTTCTGAGGAACCTGTATGTGGGCTAAGAAGCAATACTTAAAACCAAACAGAACTACTGATTGGTTTGAAATTGGAAAAGGAGGACAACAAGGCTGTACATTGTCACCTTATTTATTTAACATGTTCAGAGTACATCGTGTAAAATGCTAGGCTGGATGAATTAAAAACCAGAATTAAGGTTGCTGGGAGAAATATCAACAATCTCAGATATGTAGACAGTACCACTCTGATGGCAGAAAGTGAAGAGGAATTATGAAATCTCTTGATGGGGTTGAGGGATGGGGAGAAATAAGAGAAGCTAAAGGCTGGCCTGAAGCTTAACAGAAAAAAAAAATCTTAACAAGTGGTCCCATCACTTCCTGACAAATAGAGGGAGAAAAAATGGAAGAATTCTTTTTCAACAACCCATTGTCAGATTTTATATTCTTAGGCTCAAAGATCACTGAAGGTAGAAACTGCAGCCATGAAATTAAAAGACTCTTGCTCTTTGGAAGGAAAGCTATGGCAGATCTGGACAGCATACTAAAAAGCAGAGACATCACCTTGCCAATCAAGGCTATGGTTTTTCCAGTAGCAAAGTATGGCTGTGAGAGATAGACTATAAGGAAAGCTGAACATTGCAGAATTAATGCTTTTGAACTGTGGTGCAGGAAAAGACTTTTCAGAGTCCCTTGCACAGCAAGAAGATCAAATCAGTCAATACTTAAATTAATTCAGGCTATTCACTGGAAGGTCAAATACTGAAGCTCAGGCTTAAATACTTTGGCCACATAATGAGAAGATAGGACTCATCAGAAAAGCCCCTGATGTTGGGAAAGATTGAAGGCAAAAGGAAAAGGAGATGGTAAAGAATGAGATGAATTGTACCACAGAAACAATGAACATGAACTTGGACAGACTTCAAGAGACAGTGGAGTACAGAAGGGCCTGGTATACTATGGTCCATGGGGTCTTGAAGATTTGGACATTACTGAATGACTGAACAACAATAACAATAGTTTACTTTGCATTTATTTGTTTGGATGTTGTCTCTCCCATTAGATTATAAGCTCTGTGAGGGCAGGGACTCTCTTTTGCCTCTTTTTGTATCCTCAGCACTTAGCACAGGGCCTAGCACAAAGTAGGTGCTTAATAGATGTGACTGATTGATCCTTCTATGAAATCACAAGAAGGTGAGTCATATAGTCAGATTTGTACATAAGGAAAATCACCTGGATAAAAGGGTAGAGAAGTGAAGAGACTTGAGGCAGAGACAATGAGGAGATTATTTTAATAAATCATACAGGAAATAGGTGAAGAAAGCTTGAGGGTCTTGGCTATTTGAGCGGAAAGAAGAAGATATATATAAGAGGTGTTGTTGACAAGATTTGGAAACTGAATAGATGTTGAGGAGTGGAGGTGGACTGAGACTGAAGAGTTGAGAATTACACAGAGGTGAGAATCTGAGTGACTGAAAGTTTCATGGAGCCCTCCGCTCAAAAAAGAAAGTTCGAAAAGAGGGCTGGGTTTGGAGAGGAAACCCCTTTGCTTAAGAAAAGGAGAGTCCTAGAAGGATAAGGAGGCACAGAAAGTGGTTCATTGTGGATAAGAGACACAGATGAGGGTCTGGTCAAGTGCTTAAAAGAAGCCTGAGGCCAAAGCCTGGTATGGGCCCAAGCACATACGTCTTAGGTCTGGGAAACTTCTCATTTAAGCACACAACGCTCCATCTCTTGATTCCCTGCCTTTTAAATTGCTAAACCCCATGCTTGGAATCCTTCCCTCTTCACCTCTACCTCCACCTCCTGGCCTCCTTCAAATTTCTGTTTAAATCTCAGCTTCTATAAGGTTGGTTCTGTCCTCCCTCTCCCCTCCCTACCACTTACAGCTAGTGCCTTCCCTCTGAGATGACCTACTTTCCATTCATACAGCATATACATTCTATATCCTTAATTATTTGCATATTGTTCCCCCATTAACGTGTGACCTCCTGGAAGGTAGCTTTTGTCTTCATTGTATCCCTAGTGCTTAGCACAGAGTAAGCACTTAATAAATGCTTGATGATGATTGACTGACTGTTGAATTTGGGATACCTACAGGTCATCCAGTTTGAAATGGTTAGGTAGTCGGTGATAAGGGATTGGAGCTCAGCAGAAAGAATAGGGATGGAAATATAAACTTATGAGTCATCCATATAGAGATAGCATCTTTTCTCTCATTTTTAATATTTCCCCATCTAATAACTCTTTCCCCGTGGCCTACAGACATGCTTGTATCTCCCTTATCTTAAAAAAAAAAAACAACTAAAGAAAAAAACTTCATTTAACCCTGTCATTACCTCTAGCTGTAGTTATCCATCTTATCTGTTCATTGCTTAAGTCCTAGAAAGAGCAATTTACACTCATTGCTTTCACTTCCTCATCATCCTCTCACTTCTTGGTCCTGTAAGTCTCAATTCATGGTCCTACTGAAGCTGCTCTCTCAAAGTTTCCTGGTGATCTCAACTAAATCAGGTGATTTTTCTCAGGCCTCATCCTCTTTAATCTTTCTGCAAGTCTTAACATTGTGTATTATTCCTTTTTTCTGTGTATTTAATCTTTTCTTATGAAACAATGATGCCACTTTCTCCTAATTCTATCTTTGGTCAGTCTTGTTTGCTGGATCATCATGGGCCCATATCCCTTCCCTCTAAAACCCTATCTCTTGAAGATCTCATATGCCTCTAAGAGTTCAATCATCACCTCTACACAAATCCATACACCCACCCTTAGTGTCTCTCCTGAAACCCAATTCCACATCTCCAGTTGCCTGCTGAAGACCTCCACCTGGATATCCTGCTATCACCTTAAACTCAACATATCTGAAACTGAATTCATCATTTCCTCTCATAAATCTTGCCCACTCCAAATTTCCCTGTTTCTTTTGAGGACATCATCCTCTCTATCATCCAGATTTGTAACCTTAGAGTCATCATTAACCATTCTCTCCATTGGACTTGGAGTCACTGAGATGTTCTTAAGAGGCACTGAAGTATAAGGTAAAAAAGCTCTAGGCTTGGAATCAGGAAATCCCAATTCTCACACCTTTAAGTAAAGCAAGTGAGCTAGTCTATATAAATCTATGTTAGTCACAGAATTGTTGTAAAGGAGAAAGATACTTCCACAAAGCTCTTATCTAAAGCAGAGGTATTACTATAACTTCACTGGATATAGATTGTAAGCTCTTTGAGGGCAGGGACTGGCTTTTGTTTCTTTTCATATCCCTCTTGCTTATCACAGTGCCTGGCACCATGGTAGGTGCACTTAATAAATGTTTGATTGATGGAAATTGAAAAAATGATTGCCTTCCCTTTTCATTTGCAACTTTGTAGAATTTTTGACTAGCTGAGCTGAATACTTAGCTATTAATTTTTTAAAATGTAATAGGGACGAAATCACCACATAATAGTTATGTTACTTTGGGAGACTTTTGTTTCATTACAGTGCTTTATGTAAATTAGCAGTTTTTAAAGAGAGTCACTGAGTAAATATATTGAAGATCTGCATTTGAGAAGAGAGAACATTAGAAAAAATATTAGAGGAAATCATCTCTTGGTAGTTTCTTCACTTATCTCAGCTGGCAGGAATCATGAGAGTTCCAAAGTTTTAGTAATTGGACACTATGGCATCACCATTTGGAATTACCTTGAATATCTATTTTCCTTTTCCCTTCATGATTTGACAAAGATGAGCAATATTGTATGAGAATGAATTAATGTTTTTTGATTCCACTCAGGACAGGGCCAGAGGAAACAGAGAAAATTAAACAGAAGGATTAGGACTTTGGGAAGTCACTCCTGAAAGCAAAAGTTCTCAGACAATGGGACACATTTGTTAAGTGGAGAGAACTGGAGTGTCCTTTATTTTTTAAGTAAACAAACTTATTTATTTTTACATGTGTTTATAATGTCCCTCTCCACTACCTGCCCTCCCACCGTGAACAAAAACCAAATCAAAACAATGTAGAAACAAAAGCTTCAGAGGTTTCTTCTCTGGAGATTTTTTTTAAAAAGGGCAAATATAACCTTTTGTCATAGTTGTGATTATGCCCAGAGACAGAGGAATAGACTACAAAAATCCCATCCTTCCCAATGACTCTGTAAAGGGAAGCTAAAGAAGGATTTTAAAAATCTATTGCTTTTCTAAACTTGA
Organism: Phascolarctos cinereus; assembly: GCF_003287225.1. Taxonomy (NCBI): domain Eukaryota; kingdom Metazoa; phylum Chordata; class Mammalia; order Diprotodontia; family Phascolarctidae; genus Phascolarctos; species Phascolarctos cinereus. The sequence goes on from NW_027555958.1 coordinate 345,407,676, forward strand.
CCTCAGGGTCAAGCTTCAGTTAATTTGGTTACTGCTTACTATGTGCTGGTTATTTTGCTAGAAATTCTGTTTACTTTTTGAACTGCATGGAGTAGATTGTCATCATTCTCCTTTGTTACAGTCGCATGGTAAATAGTATTTCCTCTTTTGACAGTTAAGATAATGGCTGATTGCATTGCTACACACCAAGCTCAATGGTCTAACAGCTGTGGCAGAGCTACTGTTTGTGAAGGCAAATTGAAAATCATTGAGAAAATACAGAGTGAACTGAAAACTTTATCCACTTTCATTTCATTAGCAAACTCAAAAGGAACAATGGTTGGCAATGTTCCCAAGCACCAATTATACCCATTCTGGCCAGTTGTTCTTCCCTTTTTGTATAAAGAGGAGGAAGCAGATGATTTACAAGAAATAGCAAACAGAGTTAGATGTTGCTATTCCTTTTAAGATTTTCACTTTTTTAAAAGAAAGGCAAAACATTTGATTAGAAAGTATAATGTGCTCTACAAGAGGACACTTTGTCCCAAAATCATTGGCTAGGTTAACAAGATCATAGCAAACCTGATCAGGAAAGACATCTTGTAAGGTAAGACTTGAACTGAGCCTTGAAAGGTAGGGGTTTCAAGAGGTAGAGGAGACAGGAACATACATTTAGCAAAAGGCTTCAAATCCTATTTCACTGAGATTAGAGGTCTGAGTTCTGAACTCCTTCAGTTTTCCTACTCTTCACAATTTATTTGTCTTTTTACTGCTTGTTTGAGAACATAAGTAACAGTGAGGCTAGATTCAACTGCTGTATACCATGAACCCACAAAATTATTAGCAGCATCATAAGATCATAGATGTGGCAGTGGAAAGGAACCCAGGAATCAACTAATTTAAACTCCTCATAATACAGTTGAGAAAACTGGGGCGGTAGGTGGCACAGTGGATAGTGAACTGGCCCTGGAGTCAGGAGGACCTGAGTTCAAATCCAGTCTCAGACCAGACACTTGACACTAGCTGTGAGACCCTAGGCAAGTCACTTAACCCCAATTGCCTCACCAAAAAAAAAACAGTTGAGAAAACTGAGATCCAGAGATATTCAATGACTTTCCCAGAGTCATATAGGAAGGGCATGGCAGAGTTGGAATTTGAACTCAGGCCCTCCGACTCTAAATCTAGCATTTTATCCACTTCACCACCCTGCCTCCCATATGTGATAAAAACCAATAGGAACATTTCCCTATAGCTGGTTATTGTCTCCATGATATCCAGACCCCTCAGTTTGCTGAATTCTTCTCCAGAACAATCATCATCATTGTCATAGAATTTTAAGATTTACAAAGTCTATTTCCCCACAAAAATGATGGGAGAGTGAATAATTTCAGCTTTATTATCCCCATTTTACAAGTACAGAAAGCAAGGCTCAGAGAAGTTAGGTGATTTTGTACGTGGTCATTGCAATGAGCATCTGATTGCTCAGGCATGCAGGTCTGTTAAAGATGTCCCTGCATACTGTTTGGTATCCTCTTCCATATCTCCTCAAAGTGCCCAAGATTTCAATCTGAAGAACACACAGAAAATCTAATTCTATCTCTGCCTGAGCACCCTACTCCTGGGATGGTAGTACATAAGCATGACAGCACTCTTTAAACAAAACTTGACTCCCTGCATCTTTAACCATTCCCACCAATAATGAGAAGAAGAGATGGATTTATATTGATCAGATGACATAAAATGAAGTGTCCCAGGATTGGTGCTAAGCCTTCCCCTTGTTCCATGTGAGATAAAATCATAAAATCATGCCCCTCTCACTTTAACAAATGAAGAACAGAGGGTCAAAGCAATTAGTCAAACTCTCACAGCTATTTACTGCTAAAGCTGAGGTGCATTCCTAACTCCTAGTCCTCAGCTTTTTGTAATCTACCATATTGATTATACAAGATCAAAATAATTTTTGCAGAACAACAGTCAGTGCTCTTTGACATGCTGTCAATCAAGCATCCAAGCCACCTGTTATTTGCACAACCCAACACCAAAGTATTTTTGAATAGCAGGCGACTTCTTGGGTACCTCTGTCTGGCTCTCAGTGAGCTTGCTGTCACTCACCCCTTGGCTATGCTACTTTGTGGAAGATGTTTCTTTTCTCTCAGTAGTCTCAGGGTTGGTGTAGATTGACCAATCAGCTCATGTTTTGGGTCCTATCCTACTTTGGGGTACACTCCTCTTTGTTCCTTACCTCACTATGGCATCATTAGGGGGTCTTCAGAGAGGAGATAGGATCTGAGCTACATCTTGAAGGATATGAACACATGGAGTAGTAGGGGAGGACATTCTATTTTTTTTTTATTTTTAGGCAGTTGGGGTTAAGTGACTTGCCCAGGGTCACACAGCCAGTAAGTGTCAAATGTTTGGTCTGAGGCCGGATTTGAACTCAGGCCCTCCTGACTCCAGGGGCGGTACTCTATTCACTGACCCACCTAGCTGCCCCTAGTGGACGACATTCTAAAGGAAGGATGCTGGCTCCTCTGGAGGCATGAGTTCATAGCCCACTCCTCATGTCCATGGCTGGATACAAAAGAGCCTTGATACTGAAGTCAGATGAGTTGGGGGTCAAGTCACACTTCTGATGACTAGTGGTCATGACTATATGGTCTTAGGTAAGTTGCTCATCTTCCTCGGGCCTCTGTTTCCTCCTCTGTAAAATGAGAGGGATTGATTAGCTGGTCTTTGAGGTCCTTTCCAGCCCCATCTCCATGATCCTAAGATCTGTGGCATCCTAGGAGAAGGGAAGAATAGTAACAAGGCCCAGCTGTGAGAAGGGTCATGGTGCATGATGGGAACACTAAGGAGACTAGACTGACAAGAATAGACTGGCCATGCTGAGCAATAATAAGTAAAATGGGATAAGCAGGATGGGAGCAGACTGCAGAGAACTCTTCCTGCTCAGCAGAAGAAATTTATGAGGCAGCTAGATGGCACAGTATATAGAGCTCTGGCCTTGGAGTCAGGAGGACCCGAGTTCAAATCCAGCCTTGGATACTTGACACTAGCTATGTCACCTGGGCAATTCACATAACCCTGATTGCCTCACCAAAAAGCGGAAAAAAGAAGAAGTTTAGATTTGAATCAGTGGGTAGTAGAATTATAGACCAGAGAGGAAGAATAAAATGAAGTGGATAAATTTTTAATGGACCAACTTCTTGCGATTCTGCATTTTCCTTCAGTAACCATAAGCCAGGAACAATGAAATTAGACAATAAAAATGAATAAGGATTGGGAGTTTTCACTGTGGGTTTAGCAAAATCTCAGGGTTAGGACAAATGTGTTTAAGATAGTAGGGGGGCAAAGTCAAAAGAGTGCATCCTAGAGTCAAGTGTGGGCAAAAAGTCCAATGAAGTCAGAATCATAGCTAATGGACTTGATGAAGCCAGAGGATTTCAGCAGTTATAGACCCCTGCACAGGGATAAAGTCAGATTGTGGAGACCCATAAATCTCAGATTACAGGACAGGCAAAGTTCCGTACCCTGTCAATATCACAGATCCTTCATGTATTCATAGAATGATTTTTAAAAACTAAATTAAAACCTGATTTATCCAGCTTATCAACACTCATTTATTGAGCTTAGACTATGTCTCTGACACTGTATTAGCTACCATAGCACACAAAAGAAGTTCATGGCACTAGCCCTGCCCCCTGAAGAGCCATGTATCTAGAGAGTCACACATATGAAAAAATGAATGAGCACTATCATTTATACATACATATATACATACATATGTATATACATATGTATATACATGTATATATATGTATATATATATATATATATATAGCATATGTAACATATAGAGAAATAGAGAAAAAGGAAGGAAATAAGCATTTGTTAAGTGCTTACTATGTGCCACACACCATACTAAACACTTTACCAATATTCTCATTCGATCCTCACTACAACCCTAGGAGATAAACTCAATTATTATCACCCATTTTATAGCTGAGGAAACTGAGGCAAGCAGGAGTTAAGTGACCTGCCCGGGGTCACACAGCTAGTAAGCGCCTGAGGCTGGATATGAACTCAAGTCTTCCTCCAGGCCCAGTGTTCTAGGCATGGTGCCACCTAGTTGTGTGTGTGTGTGTGTGTGTGTGTGTGTGTGTGTGTAATCAAATATATGAATTCTGTCCACCAGTATGGGTTGCCATCCATCTATAAATGAATAGATAAGTCTTAGAGAGCTGCCTGAGGCTGAAAGGTCAAGTGATTTGCCCATGGCCATATAGCTAGAAAGTGATAGACCTTCTTTTAAGGACCAATTCAATTACTTCTTCCTGAGTAAAAAATGATCACTTCTTCCCCAATTTCTTCTAACTCTTTGCCTAGATCTCATTTTTATTTACATCAGTTATTTTTATACATATGAACATAGACTTAGAACTGGAAGGTTCCCTAGAGAAATATTATTAAATCACAGTTCTTGTCTCCCCTCTGCTGATTATCTCCGGTTTATCCTGCATATTCTTGTTTGTACATAGCTGTCTGCGCATTATCTCTTCCATTTGACTGTGGGCTCCTTGAGGACAGAGAACGGATTATTTCTCTTTGTTGTGTCTTTCTTTGTATTCCTAGTGCTTAGCACAGAGCCCAACACAATAAATGCTTAACGATTGTTGATAGATCGGCATCACTCTGGTACTCAAACTACAGTGAATCAAGTACAAATTCCTCTGTCATTCACAAATTTTCATGGCCTATATTTCCAGGCTTCTCATACAGTTATCTCTTCCATATTTCGACTTTCCCCATCAAGGTTTCGATATATTGCGAGTTGGCATGAGAAATTATATGGGTATTTTGGGGGAGTTTTGCTGAAGCTACAGATGACACATGAAGGCCAGCAGATAACACAGAAAAAGTTTAGAAATGCATAAAATCTACGTATAGTATTGCATCATATCAACCTAAATTTTACAATAAGATATTGTGAATATGCCATAAAAGAAAAAGAAAAAATTCAGACTACTTCTCTGCTACAAAGGGCCAAAAAATTTTATGCCAATTTTCCAGATTGCTGGGGTACTGCATCCCTAACCCCTGGGATGTGGAAGGGATAACTGTACATTACTCCCCCTGATACACTCTATGGTTCAATCAAACATTCTATTCTATTTCCTATGTCTCTGTGCCTTTTTAAGGACTGACTTCCATGACAGGAAGGTATTACTCCCTCACCTCCACGTCTTAGAATCACTACCTTCCTTCAAAGGTCAGCTCAAGCACCATTCCCTACATCAGACTTTTCCTGATCCCACAGTTGCCAGTGCCTCCCCCAACAAAATTTACCTTGTATTTGCTTTACACGCTGTTTCCTGGATGATGGTGCAAGTTCCTTGAGAGTAAGGACTGATTCAATTCTACCTTTATTATTTCACTTCTCTCTCCCTCACTATCTTCACCTGCAAAATCAGGGGGTTGCAGTAAAGGACTTCTAAGGTCCCTTCCATCTCTATGATTCCCAGGTCATAGATGCCTAGAAGAGTATTGTTCAGTCATTTCAGTCATGTCTGACTCTCTATGACCCTATTTGGGATTTTCTTAGCAAAGAAACTAGAGTGGTTTGCCATTTCCTCCTCCAGATCATTTTACGGATAAGGGAACTGAAACAAAGAGGGTTAAGTGACTTGCCCAGGGTCACATAGCTAGTAAGTACCTAAGGCCAGATTTGAACTTAGGAAGATGAGTCTTCCTGACTTTAGACTCAGCACTCTATCCACTGCACAATCTACCTATTTAGCAGGTACTTAATAAATATTTATTGATGGATCCAACTCCTTCATTTTACAAATGCTTACAAAACTTGATGCCTAGAGAAGTACTGGGATTTGAATTCTGATCATCTCTTCGCTTAAAATCCGTCCATCACACCATTGCGCACATCTTTTTCCTCCTTCCCTCCCCATTATAATGTAAGCTTTTTGAGAAATGGGTGTTTATGTTATATCTCTTTTTATATCTTTGGCTCTAAGCACATTGTCTTATCTATCTATCTAGAAAATGCTTGTTAAATTGATTTCATATAAAAATTCATTTCTTGTGGCTGCTTATTATATTCTGACATATCATATATTTAATAATTTCTATTGTTCCCCTCTGATAATGATAAATAATAATATAAATAAGATCTGAACTGGAGTTGGACATATTTATGGGTCATCACTTTAATTGTTTTTGCTGTAAGATTTATAAGATCCTATTTCAGACTCTGAAAATTGTCTCATATGTTCCCTTACATAAAAAAGTTAAGTAATTGTCTATGTTGAATTATATGCATTTCTTTCCCCAGGTTTTTAGAGTGTGGGATATACAAACTCTTTCACTGTTACAAGTTTTCCACGACAGTCAAGGAGGACCAGGGGACATGCAGATCTATGCAATGATATTTGATTACAACCATGGCATGCTTGTCACAGGTCAGTGTGTTCGGTTATCTACTGAGGAGGCTCTTTCCACTTTTTAAAAATCTCTTTTACATGAACTTTTATTTTTATGTATTAGATAAGGAGAAAAACTGGAGAAAGGGTTTAATAGTTAATATTTGGTAGCTTTAACTCATTACACATAGGTATTTATATCTACTTCCCTGCTCCTTTTCTACAGGTAAGGAATGGGCTAGTAGATTGGTGGGGATGGTGGGATGGTGGGTAGACTTGTTTTTCTTTGAAAATGCCCTGGGATATTCATGTTGCACCCTGCTCTGGGTTGCAAAAGAGGACAGGCATGGATCCTGCTGACACATAAAAGCAGCATTCATGCTGTCCACACAGCCGGCTCTACTTCCTCTTTCTGAAGAGGGAGTAATGAGGTTCCTCTCTTAACAGCTGCACAGGCAAAAGCTGAGCTAACAAGCATTTTGCTCAACAAGTCACTTCTATACCTTCTTTGTGGGTACCCAGGGCAGGCACTGGACCATTTTTCTTTCCTTTGCACTTGAGGCCAAAGCCCATAGCTAATGCAAATAGGCCTTTGGCCTCAGCCTTTTGAGGTTACCATTGAAGAAACTGAAGCCACACTCAGGGAAGAATAAGGGTCCTTTCTATGAAAGGCTGAGCACTATTAGTAAAGACAGGCTTTAATGATTAACAAATAGTAAGGTTCAGAGTTCTTCCTTAATGAAGATTAAATATTCAGTGCATTTCCAAAGTATTTTTCCCTCTCTTCACCAGTTGTGGGTTGTTAGCAGAGAAGTCACTGAAAAATCATTGCCTTCTCAGGCATCACTTTTACTTTGCTGGTGGCAGAGGATGTTTTTCTCACTTCTGTCTTCCCTGAATATTTAAAGAGATCTTTGTTGAGCTATAGTGATCAACTGCTTTCACATGCTTGACGTCAGGGATAAAAATAGATAATTTTTCACCCCTTGGAACAAAATTCAGTTCCAGAATAATCTCATTAAATTTTAAACCAGCTCTCTACTATATCTCCTCCCCTAAAAAATAATACAGTAATAACTGCATGCCATTTTCCTTCTCATTGTGCTAGCCTGCATCTGTAACCACCTAGCTATGCATATCAGGACCATTTATCATCATAATAGTTAGATTCTCAGGGAGCAGAATATCTGGAGGGAAGGAATGAGAAAAAAGGCTGCTTTCTCTGTATACAGTTCTGCTAGAATTTACATGATTTTTTTTGCTTGCTTAGAAACAATTGTGAGCATAGCTTAGTAACAACATTAACAACAGTATTTCAAGGTTTGCAAAACACTATTCACACAAGTAGTAAGAAGCAAAGCTGGGATTTACCCAGATCCTCCCACTCCAAATCCAGCGTCCCACCTAAGTGATTTGTCTAACATCACGTACTTAATTAGCTGCAGAGGTAGCTTGAACACAGAAACAAAAAATGAGTTGTTGGTGGATTTGGATTTCCATTTCCGCAGCTCATTGCATGACTTGAAGACAAGCCAAACACTTAAGCTCAGTTTCCAAATGGAGAATCTAACCTAATTCACTGAAATAATTTGGAAATGAATTTTATTTAGCACTGGCATAATGCTTTATAACGTTCCACTGCTTTAGAATCATCGTGATTATCTATAGTTAGTAAGATCATGTTTTAAGAGTCCTTAAGAAAGTCTTTTACAAATACTAATTCCATTCACCAAATGAAAGCTTCCATACAGCAGAATTGACAGTCACCATTTATACTTTGCATTATCATGGGGAAAAGGAGGCAACACAATACCAGAAAGGTAAAAAATAAACAAACAAGCAAACAGGATTCAGTGAACAAGGAAAAATTAATGAGGCCAAAATGGACTGCTTTTCTCTGTTTAAACCATATTCACCTCATTTGTCAGAAATTCCTTTAAGGTAACAATTCTATTTAAACCTCATTTTTAAAAAAGTATTAATAATAATAATCTCACTGACTGGCTATTTTTAACCACAGTCCTGTGTGGTTTCATGTTACAATTTCCCTCCTAGTTCCTGTCTGACTTCTCTGACTACTCCTTCACTCCCCATCAGTCACTAAATACCCTAAGTGTGTCCTTCAAGGCTCTGTTTTTGGCCCTCTCTATGAGTTCCCTACGAAGCTCCCAGGGCTGCAAATATCAGCTTTATAGATAACTCTCAGACAAACACTGTCAAGTCTGATCTCTCCCTAGAACTACATTTCTAATTGCCTATTAGTCGTCATTTAGATGGGCCACTGATACCCCAAACTCGTCTGAAATACTCAATATCATCTATCCAAAACCTTCCTCTCCTTGTAACTTCCTATCTCTGTTGATGGCCTCATCATCTCCCTGTCAACTAGGCTTGAAATCTCAGTTATCTCTGACATCTCTCTTCCTCAATACTGACATCTAGTCAGATACTAAATACTCTGGATTCCTCCTCCATAATCTCTCTCCTATCCACCCCTTTCTTTCATCTCTCTCTACCATCAAGTACGTTCCTTATTCTTCCCTACTGTACAAATGTAATAGTTTCCCAAGTCACCTTGCTGTCTCTAGCTTCTACTTTCTCCATTTATCTTCAACATTTATGCTGATGTAATCTTCCTAATATACCAGTTAGATCACAGCATTACTTTACTTAAAATCTTGTCATTCCCCATTATTCACAAATAAAAAAGAAAGTCTGCATCCTGACACCCTTCTACAATCTGCCTCTCCCTATCTGACCTGCTTTATCTCATACCCCTTCCCTTTGTATAGTTTCCATTCTAGACAGAAAAGACAATTTATCAACCCTCATTATTGTTCCTTTCTCTGCTATCTTTCTGCTTTTCCTCACATCAACCCCCTTTAGCTGAAGTACTCTATCCCTCCTTAAATTTCTCTCATTTTGTTTGAACCTTCCCTTTTTGTGTCTTACATTGTACCTTGCCTCATGGTTGTTTGAATATGTGTTCATCCTTCACTATTAAGTTGTGAGCTCTTGGGGACAGAAATTTTATCTTATTTTATCTTTGCATTTCTACCACCTAAGAATGTGTTACACATAGTACATGCTCTAAAATGTTTGTTTAAATATTTATTAAATTGTTTTGTGTTTTATTAAATTTATTGTTATTAAATTTTATTTTATTAAAATATTAATTTTTTTCCTCTTTCTATACCAGGATCTAGTGTTATTGACATGTATCCTTTGACTCGAATGATACAAGACACAAAACAGATCCCACATAGTCATGATCGAGACATCAATGTCATGGTTTATAACAGAACTTTTCACCAATTGCTCACTATTTGCTCTGAATCTATCATCAAAGTAAGTACAAATTAGGTTCTTCAAACAAAAAAAGGGCAAACCAAGAGGAAATTTCTTTTCCCACAGAAAAATTATTGAATAATTTGGCAAGAGTAGTAGTGTTAATGATATAAGCCTGCATTTCTGAAACTACTTTTGTTCTTTTATATTTCCAAAGAGAATGTATAATCTATGAAAAGCAGACCTCTCCAGTCTGAGTAGCATGGTGACTCCCGTTAGTACATTGGACTGGGTCAATGCAATTTTTGCCTACCACAATGGGTGGTATATATAAAATGAATAAATTAAAGATAAGGAACTGGTCTACACTTTCAACTTATTTCTTACAAATTGACTTTGTCACTGCCCTCATATTCCTTAGATGCATTATTTGCACATGAAAATTCAATTTATGATTAGGATGACTGATGTTGTTTGGTAATCATAGCAACAAAATTTTGTTCCAAGTGTGGCAGGGCTTTCAGTTTCATGGAAAAAGTCAAAGATTCATTCCATGTTACTCCATGGGCATTTAAAAAATGGAGACTGACGTTGTGGAATAATGAATTATTTATGTGACCTAGGAAGATTTCATCTCTCTTATGTTTGTTTCTGAATCTGAATACTTCTCTGTATGAGATGGATAGAATTTGAAATAGCCTTTGCAAATACATTATATAGACTTCTAACATCTTGTGGGGGGTGTTTCTGAGAATGGGGGGGAGGGGACCACAAAGCATATTAATGTCATTCCTCCACGTACTGCTTTCATAAGGGCATTCCTAAGCCCCCTATTGGCTTTTAAGCCTTTGGGAGAGGCAGTGGTGTTCAATCCATTTCATTTAACATTTATTAGAAGTGGGAAGAGGCAGAATAGGATAGCCGGAAAGTTCTGTGTTGAAAGTCAGGAGTCCTAGATTAAAATCTGGATTCCAACACTTGCTACCTATTTTGGCAATGGTCCAGGCTTTTAACCTCTCTGAGTTCAGTTTCTCTTTGTGTGAAATGGAGATAATAATATTCACACTGTTTTAATAGGGATCTAAGGAGTCTGTCAGTCAACCCTCATTTATTAAGTACCCACTATGTATCAGGCACTGTGCTAAGCACTGGTAAGGTTGACCTTAATGTGTTGGATTAAGTCTAAGTTATGATTACTTGCCTTTCGAGTTTGAAATGCTGGAGATTTACTAGGACTAAATTCTTTACAGAGCTTAGACAATTTCTCCATGTATCTAGTAATCTCCTTAGGCTGCCTAGTTTGTATCAGAGATAAAGAGGTCTTTTACTGGGAAAAACAAGGAAACATCCCATAGATGAGTTGTCATCCCTTGGCGGTTGCAAGGTGATAATCTTTAAGGCAAAAATGGACACCCACTGAGAACAGAGTTACTCCAAGTATAACTCCGGTAGAAAAGCTTGGATTAGGCCAGTATAACTGAGGCACCATTTCAGTAAGTATTTTCATTTTGTAATCCATGCTCCCTGCAAGGCCTCATACATCACATTACTACTGCTGCTTTTACTATTACGACATGCAGCCTGGTCCTATTCCTACAAAACAGTTCTTTAGAATGTTTTACGTCTAGTATCCTGGAGCTCTTAAAAACTAGAAAGGAAGAAGTGAATGAGCTAAGGATTCAATAAATGAAGGACGCTTTCCCCTATAATCAGCAGGTAACATTTATCACCACCAAAAGATTATTTAGTTTTACAGCTCTGAATTCCAAAATCTCTTTAGAACGCTCCTACTGAGCAGCATGAGAAATGTCTATATTACCCTTTAGCAGCATATGAACTATGGAGAAGAGGGCCTTAGAGGTCATATATGTCAACAAGCTCCATTTAAAAGATGAAGTGAGACCCAGTGAGGTTAAATGACTTGCCCAAAGTCACATAGGTAGTATAAGCGGCAAAGCTGGCTTTTATCTCAGGCCCTCTGATTTGAAATTCAAAGCTCTTCCTACTGCACCATGAAGGAACCACATTGAAGGTCAAGTAATATAAAACCAGAACAATGATCTCTGAAGTCCCTAAAATTTCCCTAAATACTCTGAAAACTGTGAATTAGAAATAGGAATTGTCCTCAGTTCTATTATAGAGTCATAGTTCAATTTGAAACCAATTAGGGGGGAGGATAATACAGATTGCAAACGTCATCAGGGTACGTAAGGATCAGGTGGAATACTTGAAAAGAGCTTCGACCTTCTTGGAGATCGGTGTTATAAAAAATTACCCTATTATTTATCTCTTTTCAAAACAACCAAACCATTACTGTCTAAGGCTTTACAGGAAATACCTATCAAATCAGCCTGGATGTAATTAGCAAAATCAGAAATTATGTTCATCTTTCCTAGCACTTATCTCTTGACACATTAAGGAAACAGAGTGAAGAGTTCAAATCTGTAGTCATTAGCTATATCCTCTCTCTGTCCTTTCTACCTTTGGTAGAAAATGAAGTTTTGACGTGACTCCCAATTACTCTCCTTTATGCTTCTTCGAACATGATGAGTTATTGGTATTTTACTTCCATTTAACAAATATTTATTAATGATGGCTTACACCTATAATCCCTGCTGTTAGGGAGGCAGGTATATTGCTTGAAGCTGCAGTAGCTAGAGCTAATCAGTTGTGCGTAGTAAGTCTAGCATCACTATGGTGTATCCCAGGAAGTAAGAGGCTACGAGGTTTGCCTAAGGAGGAAAGAACTGCTTCAGATTTGAGATGAAGCATATCAAAGGTTCTGTGTCGGTCATCAGTGAGATCGAGCTCCCATGACTGGCTGATACCCTTCCAACTTGGGTGAGATGATGGAGACCCAATCTCAAAAAACAAACACACAAACAAACAAACACACAAACAAACAAACACACACAAACAAATAAATAAATAAATGCCCACCATATGGAAAGCACAGTGTTAGGTTCCAGGATATAATGACCAAAACAAAAGTCTCTGCCCTTAAAGGGCATAAATTTTAATGAAAGTAGGAAAATGTGGATGCAAAGCATGATGGAACCTTTAGAAATTACCACAAATAACTGAGCTTTCTTTTAAGAGCACCTCCTTTCTAAGAATTTCAGAGTAGAATCATAGCATACTAGAGCCAGAAGAGACCATAGACAACCATCTAATCTAAATCCTTCATTTTACACAAAAGTTAAGTGACTTGCCCAAAGTAATATTTGCAAACGGTGAAGAGTGATAACAGATAATGTTTGCAGAGCAATATACATATAACATCTCATTGGAGCTTCACAACAACATAAATCATTTTATTTAAGCCTCAAAATAACTAAAGCAGATACTACAGTTATCACTGTCCCCATTTTGTAGATGAGGAAACTGAGACTCAGAAAGGGTGTGACTTGCCTTTGGTTACACAAGAGGAAAGACAATATTCGAATCTATGCCTTTCTGACTATAAGTCCAGCACTCATAGGTGAAATGATTCGTAGAAGGTCATAATGCTGACAGAGCCCAGACCAGGATCCACATCCAGGTCTTTTGAGGAGGCAGTGTGGGACAGTGGAAAGAGCACTAGTTCAAGAGTCAAAAGGTCTAGGTTCAAATCCTTCTTCTGATGTTTACTATCTCTCATTTAACCTTCCTGAACTTTAATTTCTTCATCTGTAAAATGAGGGTGTTTGGTTAGATGATCTCAGAGGTCCCCACCAGCTCTAGCTTGAATGCTAAAATAAAGAGGCATTGTCATGAAACTTTGTTAATTATATTTATATGCAAAAGCACAAGGGAAAGAGCTCTGGATTTGCTAAGGATATTTGTTCAAATCCTGGCTTTGCTATTTACCATTTGCATAATCTTAGTTGAATCCTTGGCTTCTCTGGACCTCAGTTTCCCATCTACAAAATCAGGTGGCTGGACTATGACATTTAAGGTTCCTTCCTGCTCTATATATGTGATTCTACAATTCTAAGTTTCAGAATCGAATAATTTCATTTCAAACAAAACTCAAATCCTAATACCATGACTATTATTAAAAAACCAAAAGTTTTTGCTAAAGAATTTGAATTCTAGCTTCAATTAGGAAATGAATTCTTAAAAGCAAATTGCATGCTGACAAAACTAACGATCTTGTTTCTCCCCAAATCCCCTTTTATTTTTTTTAATTTTAATTTTAATTTTTTTTTTGGCTAGGCAATGGGGTTAAGTGACTTGCCCAAGGTCACACAGCTAGTTAAGTGTTATGTGTCTGAGGCCGCATTTGAACTCAGGTCCTCCTAAATTCAGGGCTGGTGCTCTATCCACTGCACCACCTAGCTGCACCTCCCAAATCCCCTTTTAATAACAGTGTAGAAAAATTCAAGAAATTAAATACTTATAGACATCTCCAAACACAATTCAGTTGTGTCTGAATGCATATAATTAACAAACAGAGGGGAAAAATGGTAATTTCCAATTTTCTTTGAAACATGTAATATTTCTGCTTGCAATTGTAAATAATAATACACATATGTATACTTTTCAGTTTAACAAATGCATTCCTCATTATAACATAATGATGTACACAGTCCAGGAATCATTACCTCCATTTTGCTGATAAGGAAATGAAGCAGAACTCAAAGGGTCTTTTGACTCTCAGTCCAAGACACTTTTTAACACTGGATGCTGCTAATTACTTATGGATCCCTCCAAAGCAAAAATAAAAAATGTTTAAATATAAATAAGGATAAGATTAAAAACAAGTACTACTTGGTGTCTTAGAAACTTAGATAACAAGAAGAAAATGTTTTTTAGAATACAATAAAATCTCAAGAAGTGGCATTTGTGATAATTCACATGTATATGGACATTTCTTATTTGTAAGAAATTCAAAGTTTAATTTCTTATTTCTTTCTTCTCTGACTGTCTAGGGTCTCATAAATATATACAATTCAGTATAAAATCAATAACTTTTTCAAAATAAAGAGTTAGGATGTCACCTGGGCCAGCCAGGACCAGACCTTCACAACCTTGGGTTCTTGTTTGGGGTGGGGTGAGGGAGGGGATACTTCCTAGTAATTATACCCAGTACACTTATACCAGTATAAAATTAGGAACCTCTAAAGTCAGCTTCAATCTAGGTACTCATTCTAACAGAATAAGCCACAGCATTTGATTGGAACTGAAAAAAAGAACTTTTTTGAAATTAGAAAATTCAGCAACCATTCCACAAATGAGTACATTCCCACTCTCTTCTTACCTAGCATAATATAGAAAAGAAGTTTCCCCAATCCAAGTTTCCACCAATAAACTGAAGAAAGCAGAGCAATGCCTTGGCAGCCATAAGCCCTACTACTTGTAGCTATCGGCCATCACTTTATTCTGGGCTCTTCAACTCTTTTCCTGCCACTAGATGGAAATAGAAGTCTCCCCATCTCTGCTTCTGCCTTACATCCTATTAAGCAGCCCACAAGTTATTTCATCCTTCTGCTCCAATTTGTCTCTCTACTCTTAGTAGCCTAGGACTTCCAGATTGCCATGTTTTATCCTCTATGAAACTCTTCTGGGTTCTCTCTTCATCCTTTTCATTTTTCTTAGATTTCTACGTCTTCTCCAAAATGAAATATCCCCACACTGGTCTCTCCTGGGAAATGAAGTTCTGGTTTTGTGTCAGCTAAATAGAATGCTACCACCTGAAGGCTGGCTGTGGCACTGGACTTTGATAACTCTGGAGGAGAGTAAGTGGCAGCTCTGCCTCACTTAAATCCAGTTCACTCAGAAGTCAAAGCATCACCCTCATGATGTCATCGGTCCTCTTTGAGAATGAAGGATGAACAAAACAAATGAAACAAAACCAACCCCCCATTACAAAGAAATTATAATTCCTCCTAAAATCCCTTCAATTTATAGATATAGCAGATACTTCACAATGGTTATGTTGTCAGGGCAAAATGTTTGGAGTCTCTAGGGGCTGCTCACCTTGTTGGAGTCACTGAGTTCAGGATCAGACACCTTAGTCCTGTTTACCTATAAACTTAGGGATTGGTTCATTCAATCTCTAGCAAACCTGACCCACAGGATAAAATATTAGGACTAAAAGATACTTTAGAGGTTATCTGGTCCAACCTCCTCATTTTGTGAATGAAAAACTTGAGGTTCAAAGAAATTAAATTATTTGCCTAAGATCACGTAACTAATGGAAGTGCCAGGAGTAGAGGCCAAGTGCCTGACTCACAATCAAAGTCACTGGCAATCTCTTAATTGCTAAATCCAAAGGCCCTTTCTTAGATGTTGTTATTCTTGACCCTTATGCAACATTTGACACTACTGACCACTGCTTCCTCCTGAAAACTTTCTCCTTCCTGAGTTATTATAATATCTCTCTCTCCTGGTTCTCTATTCATTCGTTTGCCTGTTCTTTCTCATTCTCCTTTGCATGCCCTGACTCCTAACCATGGATATGTCCCAGGGCTCTGTCCTGGGCCCCATTCTCTTCTCTCAGTGATCTCACCAACTCCCATGGGCTCAACTGACATTCTTACGCAGATGACACCTGAATATTTGGGATAAGTTTTGAAACAACTGTTTGCTGGGCATTTTCAACTAGATGACCTAAAATTCAACATGTCCAAAATAGAACTTGCTATCTTTACTCTTTAACCTAACCTCCTCCTCCCTTTTTCTATTTCTACTGAAGGCACCACTATTCTTTCAGAAACTCAAGATTGCAACATTGGAGACATCCTCTACTCTTCTTTCTCTCTCAACCTCTGTGGAGATACACCAGGGCACATGCTCCCGTAGGTGCTAAAGGCTCAACTATTGAAAATCTGAAAAAGAAAGTTCTTGTCACTGTCACTTGTCTCTGTCAAATTGATTCAACATGGGAAACTGATAACATTTTGTCAGTGGAAATGATACTAAAGACAAGGAATTAACATCTGCTTTGCCATTGCACCCTAAAGACTTCTCCATATGACTTCCTCCTAAAACCTTTTATATTTGTTTTCTCTCCAGTTAGAACATGAGCCCTTGGAGAACAGGGATTATTTTGCTTTTCTGTTTTTATTCCCAGTGCTTTGCGTATACTAAGTACTTAATATGACTCATTCATTCATTCATTCATTCATTCATTCATTCATTCTCTGTCTCCCTCATCTTCCCTCCCCAAATCCAATCAGTTGTTCAATGTACAGATTCTACCTTCATAAGATCTCTCACATCTGTCCTTTTCTTGCCATTTATAAAACCACCAGTCTAATTCAGTCTCTTATCACCTCTAGTTTGGACTATTACAATAGCCAGTCTCTTCTTTCTACAATCCTCCTTCATACAGCTGCCAAACATGTTTCTAAAATGTAAATCTGACTTTATTAACCACCCCCACCACCACTCAAGAAGCGTTAGTGACTTCATATTGACTTTAACCCTAAATACAAACTCCTCTATTTGTCATTTAAAGCCCTTCATAATCTGCCTTCAATTTGTTTTTCTAGGCTCATCACTCATTACTTCTGCTCTAATACTCTGTGTTCAGCAAAACCGGATTCTTGATGTGCCCCATATATGATTTTCCATCTTCACTATCCTCTATTCCTGGAATTTTCTCCATCTTCATTTCTCTCTCTTGGAACCGTTAGCCTCCTTTCAATATCCAGACCAAAGTCTACCTCCTACAAAAAACATTTTCTGTTTTCCTTAGTTGTTATTACTGCTCCCCACCTCCAATACAAACACTAGTATTTGTTGTGTGTATATTTTGTATTGATACATACTGTTTCCTCTCAGTAAAATATCAACTCCTTTAAGTCAGGATCTGTTTTATTTTTGTTTTTGAATCCCTAGCACCTGCACATAGCACAGTGTTTAGCATAGAGGGACTTTTAAAAAATGGATGGAATTGAATATCCACCATACCATATTGGCTTATGCTACAACTCATGCGACACTGAAACATACCAGAAAGCAATTCAGAACTAGATATGATCATCTACATGGGATTTCAATCTTGGGTTAGCAAGCCAACTTAGGAAATATAATTGTATATAGCTCAGAAAACTGCTTTGTAAAC
This sequence comes from Phascolarctos cinereus, assembly GCF_003287225.1. Taxonomy (NCBI): domain Eukaryota; kingdom Metazoa; phylum Chordata; class Mammalia; order Diprotodontia; family Phascolarctidae; genus Phascolarctos; species Phascolarctos cinereus. The sequence goes on from NW_027555958.1 coordinate 345,425,430, forward strand.
AGAGAATAAAAGCTAAGTAAACTGAGTCTTAAAGACTTTCCTTTCCCATTTACCCCAACCTCCATCAAACCTTGGTAGCTTATGAATTAACCTCTACTTAATGATAAATCTGCCTAAAGAAGATTGTCACCTAAATTTGGGGTTGCTCCTTTCTTGGACACAAGGCCAACAATCTTTCTTCCTAACTCTTATGTTTCTAGATTTTATGCTAATGTGTGCCCCATGTAGTAGAAAGAAGGTGGGTCTGGGACTCTGGAGAGCCATGGTCTAGTTCTTGCTCTACTATGGTCTAGCTATGTGACATTGAACAAGTCACTTGGCCTGTCTAGTATTCCCACCTATAAAATAAAGTGTTGAACTAAATGATCTGAAAGTTTCCTTTAAGGTCTAAGATTCTTTATGCATTTCTAGTACTATTCTAGCATGCTTTATAGCAATTGTACATGTGTCTAGTTAATTCTTCCAGTCTGACCTAAAACTGATTTATCTTTTGCCCTGTTGGTCACCTTGGTTTAGGTCCATAGTGCCTAAACAATGTTCTACGTCCTACCCAAATCAGTAGCTACTTTATGATGGATGGAATCACTGCCATAGATCTCTATGCATATTGCTTACCCAGCCCAAGGCTACTAGACTGATAACTAGACCACCACATCTTTAACAGTTTTCTTTTTTCATGGAAACAATCTTGATGATGGAGTATCAGGTGTGTATAATAGTTAGTAAGTATAACATGCTTTGAATATTATTAAATGCTCTCATATATGAACTAAAGGACAAATCAATCATTTGACTTCTCTCTGTTAGGTATGGGAACTAGAGACAGGACACCAAATATATCAGATTTTTGATCCCCATGGGAGCAGCATTGAAGTAACAACTGCTGCTATTGATAAAAGTGGATTTGTTCTTGCTACAGGGGCATACAATGGTAAGACTTATCTCTTGAGGAATATTCCTGCCTATGTTAGCCTCCTGGAGATCTGCATTCAGTAGCGCTGAAGAATTCACTAGTTTTTGGTGGGTTGGTGTGTTGGGGGAAGAGCAGGTTTGAGTAGGACAGCGTGATGCTAACATCAGTTTCGCTTTGATGACCTTGACATCACTAAATCCACATCCTCAAACTTTGGTATTACTATATTTATAGGCCTTGATACAGATTGATAGAAATGCCTCTTTCCTTGGTTTGTTCTACCCCTGCTGTTTTTTGTTGTTTTGTTTAGTCATTTTCAGTTATATCTGACTCTTTGTCACCCCATTTTGGGGTTTTCTTGGCAAAGATACTAGACTGGTTAGCCATTTCCTTCTCCAGTTCATTTTACAGATGAGGAGATTAAGGCAAATAGGGTTAAGTGCCTTGCCCGGGGTCACACAGCTAATAAGTGTCTGAGGCTGGATTTGAACTCAGGAAGATGGGTCTTCCTGACTCCAGGCCCAGTACTCTATCTGCTGCACCAGTTAGCTGCCCAATACCCCTGTATCACATGGTATATAAGGGTATAGGACTCAGTTAACATCCTAACCTTAGCTAGTTATTGTTTTTACTAAAAATGCTTCCTGGAACCTGGCAAAGTTCAGCTCACTTAAATCTAATCCATTTGTTATTTGACTTCTTTGAGATAAAGAAACAGCCACTATAGACTTCAGTAACAGGAGAAAGGAAGAGGACAGAAAAGACAGCAGTTAGGAAAGGACTGAACTTTGGGAAGGTCAAACAGTACAAGAAAGTGCTGGCCCAGTGTCCCACATCTAGGAGCATAGTATCATAGATTTAGAGCTAGAAAGGATTGTAGAGATAATCTAGCCCATCCCCCTCATTTTCCAGATGAGGAAACTGAGGCAGAGAGTTTGAATGACTTGCTTCAGATCATTATTAGTGAGTATCAGAGCCAGATATTGGCTCCCTTGTTATCATTATAATAATGCCTTACATAAGTGTAGCATTTTACATATTACTAAGAGTCTTAAGGCTGCAGAATAAAAGCAGCAGAAAGTTGAAAAGGCCCTGAAAAAATAAGCCTGGGACAAACAGAAGTAGATATTATATCTCTACATTGTTTACCATCCTAAACCTTTTCCAGCCTACTATTGAATTCAGTGTAGCACTCACCTCCTTGCTCTCTCTGTTCCATTGAACTTGAACCTGATGCCCCAAGTTTCCTGGGCATCAAAGGACTTCAGATAGTAGAAACCCTTGGTTAAATCACTGTGGTTTGTCTAGGGGTAGGGAACCTGAGGCCTTAAGGCCACATGTGGCCCTCTAGGTCCTCAAGTGTGGCCCTCTGACTGAATCCAAACTTCACAGAACAAATCCCCTTAATAAAAACATCTGCTCTGTAAAACTTAGCAATGACTAATGACTCAGTCAAAAGGTTGCACCCAATGATCTAGAAGACCACAGGATCCCCACCCCAGGCTAGACAAATGGTAAGTAAGGGTAGAATCACTGCACCGTGGGAGTGGACCAATTGACCAGTGGGGATTCAGGTCAGGAATGGGAGCACAGGTTTAAAAAAAGGGGGAAGGAAATAGTAAGAATGGGCTCTTCATCACAGGCAACTGGAAATATTGGACTAGACAGATGACAGGAAGGAGCTTTCTTGGCAAGAGGGGATAGAGAAAGAGAAGAGAGAGACCCTTGCTAGTAGTATGAACTGGAAGACAAACTTAGGGGTCTCCAAGCATCCACTGGCAGAAGTCAATAATACGGGATAAGTTCCCCTATAACCCTTAGCTCCCAAGCTCATAGTCTAAGGATGGAGAAGAAAAGGAAGAAAAGAACTGACTGATTCTTACCACTTCAGAATAACCTCCTTCCCTCTACATATTCTAAAATAACCAAATTAGGTTAACTTTCTAGGCCAGACTTACATTAGACTAAATTCCACATTTGGGGGATATCCCACAATTATCTCTGAAGCCTGCATTTAGAACTGTCTCTATGCCTCACCTCCCAATTTCCCTACCTGATTTCTGATTTTAGAAAGTCCTTTAAAAAGAATCTTTCATTCCAGATTTAGAGGTGAGGTGAAAAAATACAAATGGCCTGGGAGTCATAAAGCATTGTCATGAATGAGTTTTCAGTCAAAGTGTGTAAAATATAAGGGAGGTTTTTTCTCTTTTTGCATGGCTAAAGTGGTTAGTAAATAAGAGAGAGGAGCAGTTAAAGCTGAAAGAAGAGATCTTTTCACCTAGGGTAAAAGTAATGGGAGGGGGAAGGGGGACAGTAATTCAACAGTAGGCACAGTTGTGCCATGAGAAGGAGTGACCTATCCCCCAGAAAGTCATGCCTGTATCCACATGACATTGGGTTGGATATAAGGTAGAGCCCAGGAAAAGTATCACATTTGATGGGAGGTGAGATGCTGAAGCTGGGCAAAGGAGTAAGTTGCACCCTGTGGCGCAATCTGGCAAAGGTCTGTGAGTCAAGATGCAGGGATGGCAACTTGCAGACTGCTTGGGGAGTATGTATACTGTCTCTGCCCAGGAGGAAGTGAGCCCCTTTATACTCCAGGGCACTGGACCTAAGCATTAATTGGTCTGGAATAAAGGAAACCACTGATAAGGAGGGAGAAATGGTTACAGAAAGAGGAAACTAGAGATTCCTAAGACAATGTGTGTGTGTATGCATGTGTGTGTATACGCGTGTGCGTGACTCTATAGTTTTGTCTAGGGCTAATCTTGTTTGTTGTTATAAGGGGTGAATCTAAGGTTTGAACCTCTGTTTATCTTAATGTATAGACGTATTCACAGACAGTCCACAGCTTAGTAGAAAAATGCCTTGTTCTGTTGCTGGCTAGAAGCTCTCAGATTATTCTTTTCTGAGAAAATATCTATTAATCATTTTTTTCTCCTCTTCTTCAGGCACACTTAAACTCTGGGATTTTGGAAGTGGGCAGGAAATGAAAGTGTTGGTTGAAGGGAAAGACTGGAAAGAGGATGATCATTGGTTGCACCAGCTAACCTTCCTAGCGACTAAGGAAAAAAATCACTTCTTGATCCTAGCCCTGGAGTACAACGGGAGGATCAAACTTGTCCAGGTTTTCCATTTCATCTTTTAATTTACTCTCTGGCTTCTCTGCTCTAGGAAGCTCACGTAGGCTTTATTTGTGTCTTTAAGTGGTTCATATGTATTTTTAACCATAATTGGGCTATTTTTTTCTCTCTAAGTTTGCCAGGATGCTACTCACTACCCTTCCCTTTGGCTTCCTTTGTATATTTATTGTCTCATGGAGAGAATGGTTGCCCAGCCACCAGCAGCTGCCTGCCCTTAGCTGCCACCAAAGGAGATTTATTAAACTACTTCAGTCAGATGACCAAATCCTTGCTAAGAGCCGAGCTGGGCTCTCTGACCGAGAGTACACAGAAGCTGTTTGTATCTGGAATGCTACCCAAGACCTTTTTAGGATTAGTCATTGGAGGAATAGATCATACAAAGTCTCTGATTGTATATAAGACCCAGAGAAAGAGCCTATGCCTGTTCGGTGGGAATAAAGTCACCCTGTCATCAAAATACCTCTGCTTTGAAGTTCAGGGCCCAATGGATTCAGTTTAAAGCTTCTTGTAGCGGATAAAACACTGGACCTGTTTTTGGATCTCACCCGACACATAGCTGTGTGTTCCTGGACCCTCTGAGCCTCAGTTCTTTCATCTAGAAAATGGGGATTATAATGTCACTTACCTAACACGGTTGTTGTGAGGATCAAATATGATAATGTAAGTAAAGTGTTTTCCAAACCATAATGTGAGCTATTATTGGAAAGCTTAGGCAAGTCTTCTTGTTTTTCCTGTGTATCCACTACCACCTAGGAATGCTAATGCCTTCCTCATATACCTAATTAAAGAGAGACCGTTTATCTTCACTACTGAATGGCTCTGTTTTCCCTGTCTGGAACTATAGAATTTATTGCTCCTCTTTCAGAAGGACTAAAATCAGAAATAATTTCTGACTTGAATAAGAAAGGAATTATGAAACCTTAACAAAAATTAAGAAAACAGATGGGCCTGCTCTTATAGAGGTGGAATCAAAAGTTTCTCCCATTTCCATCTACTTTCCCCTTACTATCCTGAGGATCACAGAAGGGCACTTTGGAAAGGGACTTCCAAAGGCACAAAGAACTGTTAATTACTTTTGCAAGTTAACAGTATAAAACTATGTCACAAATGCTTTCCTTCATAATTTATATTGCTCATTTTAAAATATCCTTTTTTAAGTTCTAGGGAGAACTGAGACACAGCCCCATATGTAAATTTCTTGGGGTTACTTTTGGGACTGGGAACAGTTCTTTTTTTTAATGTTTGTTTAATGTCTATAGTTTTAAGCCATTTCAACTTCACAACCACTCTGTTGAATTAGGCAAATGCAAATGTATCTAAAGAAATCTTTGTTGGTTTCCAAAACAAGCTGTAACACAGCTACATTCCCACCTTAATAAGCTATATGAGAGTCTAATCTTAGAAAACATAAGGTCAACAAATTTAAAGTTAGGGAACTCGTATAATCCAACTCTCAGCCTCATTTTAAAGATAAACACAACTCCAGAAGGTTAAGAGTTGCAGAAAGTCATATAGATGATATGTTCCAGAGGTAGAATTTGAACCTAGATTTTCTGGATCCAAATCCAGTGCATTTTCCATTACACAACAGTTTGATTAGGATGTGTCTGTTCACTTTACAGAAGGCTATTTTCTCGTAGTCAAATTTACTGCAACATTCCTTTATACAGAGGACTGTTACAGTGCATTTAAAATTCGATTTGATTTACACATTCATAGCACTTTGGGTAAAATGAGGCACATTGATAACAGTTAACTAGTGTGCATATTGGTAGCACAGTATAGTAGAAAGAGGATTGGATCTGGAGTCAAGAGGATCTGCGTTCTAATTCAGACTCTACTATTTATTTTATGTGTCTTTGGGTCAGACATCAGAGATACCAAGGTCATTGACTGCATCCTGGGCTATCATCAGTCATCTTGACTTTTGTCTCGCCTGTGGATTTTGATGACTTTATAAGAAAGAGTGAGGCTGATGACTTTGTGAAACTCTGCATATCATTCCATGATGTCACTTGTCTGCTTCAAAAATGAAGGACAAACAACAACAAACTTTGGGAAAGTCAGCATGTCTCTGGGCCTTGGTCTTCTCTTTTGTAAAATAAGAAATCTGGACCATCTATATAGCCTCTAAGGTCCTTCCAGCTCTATAGACTGTAATCTAGCCTAGAAATTATGGATATTCTGATCCCTGTTAGTCTACAACCTCTTTATTGTTGTTGTTGTTATTATTCAGCCATTTCTGACTCTTCATGATCCTATTTAGGGTTTTCTTGGAAAAGAGACTAGATTAGTTTGCTATTTCTGTCTCCAGCTGATTTTTCAGAAGAGGAAACTGAGGCAAACAGGGTGAAGTAACTTGCCCACGGTCACATAGCTAGTGAATGTCTGAGGCTGAATTTGAACTCGTCTTCCTGATCAGAGTAGGATCTAAGGAAAGAGATAGTAAAAGGAATAATCCCTGAAATAGGAGAACCAGGAAGGTGATAAAGTGTCATGGAAGCCAATGAAATCCACTTTCTAAAAGTGGGTATCAAAAAAGAGAGAGTGGTCAACAGTATCAGATAAGGTATCACCTGGATACCTTCCTGCTCTGTATACTGCCAATCAACTGCCCTTAATTTCTTTATCTTTGCAGTCAAAATGAGAGTTCACACTTTGGAGATAGTTTTCTTTTGAATCATACATATATAACCTTCTGCCCTTAAGCTTCAACTTCTTTATTTCTTGATATATAAAATATAATTCTTAGAATTGTTTAAGACAGGGGTGGGGAACCTGTGGCCTGAAGGCCACATGTGGTCCTCAAATGTGGCCCTTTGACTGAATCTAAACTTCACAGAACAATTCCCCTTGATAAAAGGATTTGTTCTGAAAAACTTGGACTCAGTCAAAAGGCCGTACCCAAGGACCTAGAAGGCCATGTGTGGCCTTGAAGCTGCAGATTCCCCACCCTTGGTCTAAGAGATGGTAGCTGTTAGGGTCCCCCCCCCTTCCCTTTTCCTACCCTTGAAATCTGATTTGGCCTATGAATCGTTTAAGGCATAAAACCAATCTAACTCTGCTGTATATTTTTCTTCTGATTTAAGCAACTGTATCTATCAAATTGATGTATCCTAATCTGTGAGCCACCTTAAAGCAGTAGAACTTTTGTTTTATCTTTGCCTCCTGCATATGTGCCTATGCATATATGTGTATGTGTGTGTGTGTGTATATATATATATATATATATACATAGAAATATTTAATTATTTATCTAATTAAGTTTAACCATTTATTAATAATCCATGTACAGGCCACTGTCCTAGGCCCTAGAGGTAAAAAGATAAAATAAAACATTAACCTTTATTTACAGGAGTTTATATTCTAATAGAAAGGAATGGATAAGCATGAGAATAATTATAATGCAAGGCAAAATTCTCAGTACAAAGGAAAGGTCCAAACAAAATGCTCTGAGAGTCTGGAAGGAGGTAGAATAGTGATAGACTTAGAGTCAGGAAGAATTCATGGAGGAAGTAGAACCTCAGATGGCACCTAAAGAAAAGAAAGGAAGGGATTTCAATAGGCAGAGCTGTGGAGAGGTAGGAATGGAAGGCATCTTAGCAGGTAGAATGATGTAAATAAAGGCCCAACAATGGGAGTTCAAGAAAGTGAGAAGTCCAACAACCACAGCAGTAAAAAAAAAAAATATTAAATATCTACCGTAAGCACAACACTAGTTTAGTCCTTGGGGGAGAAGCAGTTTATATAAAAAATACTAACTTTGCCCTCATGGAGTTTATGGTCAAACTAGCTGGAATGTAGTGTATCTAAAGAGGAACAGTATGAGACATGATAGGCAGTTTGGAGTCACAGTTTGGAAGGCTTTGAAAGTCAAAATAAAGAATGTATCCTTTATTCAATAGGCATGAAAAATCACTAAAGATTTTTAGCAGACGAGTATTATGGTCAGAATGGTGCATTATGAAAATTACTTTGGCAATGTCTGTGTGAAGGATTGATTAGAGAATGAAGAGAATGGAAGCCAGAAGATCAGTCAAGGGGAAATCTTTACAAGAGGCCAGAGGGTAGTTGAATTAGGATAGTTGGATTCATAGCATAAAGGAAGGAATGAACGGAAGAGATATTTTGGAAACAGAGTAAATAGGACTTAGAAACTGAATGTTGGGGGTGAGGCAGAGCCACGAGTCAAAAATAACTCAAATGTTTTAAACTTGGATTACTTAAAGGATGGAGGTACTATAAACAGAAATAAAGACATTAGGAGGAAAAATAGGTTTTATACGGAAAATAATAAATTCTGTTTTGCACATGTTGAGTTTGAGGTATCAGCTGGATATACTAAATAATAGGGGTTCTTAACCTGGGGTTTGTGAACTTTTTAAAAAATATTTTTATTTTTAAAAATATAATTGGTTTCTTTTGTAATCCCATGTATTTTATTTGTTACACTTATTTTAAGGGGATTCATAGGCTTCATCCATAGGATTCATCAGACTACCAAAGTAGGCTGTGGCACAATAAAAAGGTTAAGAACCTCTGCCCTAATTGGAACATCTAGCAGGCAAGCAGAGTTATGGTATAGAATCTGGGGAAGAGCTGCATAGTTACAAATATGTATCTGGGCTTCATCTACATACTAATAATAACTGAAGTCATAAGAATAAGCATCATCATGTGTACCAAAACAAAACAGAGACTAAGATAATAGCTTTGGGGATCATAGGGGAGCAGAGTAGGATCTAAGGTAAGAGATAGTAAAAGGAATAATCCCTGAAGTAGGAGAACCAGGAAGGTGATAAAGTGTCATGGAAGCCAATGAAATCCACTTTCTAAAAGTGGGCATCAAAAACAGACAGAATGGTCAACAGTATCAGATCAGTACTGAAAATACCACTGGGTTTGGTGATGGGGTAGTCACTACTGACTTGGAAAAAGCAAATTCAGTGGAAATGGGTAGGGAAGACTGATTTCAAAGTGTTTAAGACAGTAGGTGGAAAGCAGGTTCAGGCAGGAAAGTGAGGAGAAGATATATATACTTATATAGTACTTTCACATTTATAAAACACTTTTTTCACAATAACTTTGTGAGGTAATGTCAACCACATTATTATCCCCCTTTTTAGAGGTGAGAAAATGATCTTTGAGAGTTGTGATTTCCCCAAAGTCACACCACTAAGTGAGAGTCAGAACTTATTTCAATGTATCAATCAATTGTGATTTTTTCCTCTTTTTTTTCTCTCTTTTTTTTGTCTTTTAAAAAGATACTGTTTGTTATAGGGGAAGGCTCTCTGGAAGAAAGAGGGGAGGGATACTGGTGGAAAATACGATAATGTAATAAACAAAAGACATCAATAAAAACTTATTTTTTAAAAAAGAGGCAGAACCTGAGCTTGTTTCCTGACTCTAAATCCAAACTATTTATGAGTAGGTTTATCAATGACTTGAATAAAGGCAAAGATTGCATGCTTATCAAATTTGTAAATGACACAAAGCTAGGGAAGAAAGCTAACAAATTGGATTACACAGTCAGGGCCCAGAAAATGCTAGAGATCAGAATTTGGGGTCAAATCAACTTGCTTCAGTACTTTGATGGATCCATGATCTCATCCATATGGATACTCTTACAGATGATGCAAATCTAAACATCTCACAGCTAATTAGCAGCAGGACTAAAACCCAGGTCTCTTGGTTGACTATTCCACATTCTTTTGAAATTTCTTCATAGCCACCTCTCAATCTTAAGTCTTTTCTCTACCTATCCAAAAGACTAATTTTTGGCCTTTAAGATGTAACAATGCTATTTCTACATAAATTATTTTTATAAATTGGCAAGTCTCTCCTTTGCTTAATGGATTTTTATTAAAGGGAGGGTATTAAATAAACAAGTAAGGAAAGAAAAAAAAGAAGAAAAGGAAAGAAAGGGCATTTCTAAAGAGAAAGAAAGGGGATTAATTGAAGGGTATTTTGTTAAAGGGTAAAGAAGAAGATCCTCTTCTTGCTGTGATATGGGAACTACCTGAAGTTGTGCCTATATTTATACAAGGGAAGAAAGTCATCCCTCTGACAGTATCTTCTAAACCCAAGACTATGAATATACCTATCCCAGAGGTTGAGCTGGAGCCTAATGAAAATGAGCCTGTTGTCCTTAATATTGTAAGTTTAAATTCTAGACTCCCTTTTTACTAGAATTATTTTGATCCATTTTCCTATCACATTGGTCCTACTCCTTTACTCTCCAGGCCTTCAATATCTAGTCAGTTTCTCAATAAACATTTTATAAGAACCTACAATGTACCAAGTACTATGCTAGGTGCCAGAAATACAAACACAAAGAATGAAATAATCCTTATTCTCAAGGAACTTACATTCTAATGGAGGGACAATAAGTACATACATAGGTACGCCTAGAAGAAACATAGAAAAAGGCAAGGTTGTACAGAAGGTAGTAAGGGAAGACACTAGCACTTGAGATATAAGGACGGACTATATGTGAAGTTGGTGTTTGAGCTTTGCCTTGAGGAGAGAGATTCTGAGGGACCACATTCTGGAAATGAGGGATGACCAGGACAAAGGCACGGAGGGAAGAGATGGAGTGTCATGTGTGAGTAATAGAAACAAAAGGCCAGTTTGTCTGGAGTGCAGACAGTGGAAAAGAGAGTAATGCATATTGAGGCTGGAAAGATAGTTTGGGGCCAGGTTGTAAAGGACTTTCAAGAGCTAAAGAGTGGAATTTACAAAGCTTATACAGTCCCATTAAGAGTAGTAACTAACCAACATTATTCTAATCCATTTCCATCTAGAAAATAACCGCCCCAGCATCACTCAGACCAGGTTGACTACCATCAAGATATGGAGCCAGTGCTAAAAGAGAAAGACTAGTTGAACACTTACTTCTCTTGGACAAGAGAACATTAGCTAAGGCCCTTGGCTGTCAGGGAGCACTAGCCACAAAATGATGAAGTGTTAGAGATGGAGGGACCAATGGGATTATCTAGTCCAACTCTCTAATTTTATATATGAGAAAACAGGACCAGAAGGGTGGAATGACTTGTCAAAAATCATACAGCCAGCAAGTATTAGAATCAAGACTCAAACCCAGATTTTCTGATTCTAAGTCTAAAGCTCTTTTTTTGCTATACTTTGCTTTAACAGGTTGCACAGGGGAAAGAATATTGGCCTAGGAAGGAACCTAGAGACCTCTGCTTGAGTCTGGTATTGATTTGTCATGTGACCTTGGGCAAGTCACTTAACCTCAGTTTTCTCATCTATAAAATAGGGATAGACTAAGCTACTTCACAGATTTGTTGTGAGTCAAGCATTTTGTTGAGGATAAACTGCTATGTAAATGTAGGCTACTATTATTGCAAAAGAAGTTAGAAACAGTTTCATCTCCAGAGCCAGTCTGAGGACTCCATTTATCTTGTATAGATGGCTATTTCATCCTTCTATCTTCTAAATACAGGCGGATGTATTATTGTTGATCAAATTTTGGCAAAAGTTTTTGAAAGGAAGATCTGGGGGCTCATCATCATTCCTCCCTTCTCACATTTTCCTAGAGTACTTTGTGCAATATTTTCCTTTCTTCACCTCCCCATCTCAATCACTTACTGTTCTGTATCACATTTATCTATGTATATATCATATCCTCCATTTACAACATAAGGACAAACTACTTCATTTTGGTTTTTGTATCTCTTGAATGAACCAGTTTCTTGAATGTAGCAGGCACAAACAAATAAATGTTACATTTCGATGGAATTGGGTCAAATGGCTCACCAATTTGATTGCCTTCTAGTATTATCTACAACAGAACTTAGGCTACATTTTCTCATGCTAGTTTATGAAGTTTCAGCTTCCTCTTCAAATGGGCTTTTTGGTTCTCTTGCCTTGTTCTCTAAATTTTACATTTCCTTTTCTTTTTTCTTTCTTTTTTTTTTAGGCAATTGGGGTTAAGTGACTTGCCCAGGGTCACACAGCTAGTAAGTGTCAAGTGTTTGGTTTGAGGCCAGATTTGAAAGCAGGTCCTCCTGACTTCAGGGCCAGTGCACTATCCCCTGGGCCACCTAGCTGCCCCCAAGATTTCACATTTTCAATACTGCAAAAGTCTTACATTAAGACAGAACCTTGGTCAAAGGATCCTAGGGACTTGAGATGAAGAAGATGAAGAGTCAACAACAAAAAAGCTTTGCATTGATTGATTGTTGTTTGTCCTTCATTCTCTAAGAAGACCATGACATCAGGGAGGTGATTCCATGACATGCAAGTGAATTTGGATTTGAGGGAGGGCTGGGCAAAGCCACCAGCCTCTCTTTCTCCTTAAATAGCAGTTCAAAGGAAGTGTCTGAAGTGTGCCTGGGAGAAATTCAAGGGTCTTTTGGAAAGTGCCTTTGCTGATTTCAGGCCAGTAAATATCAAACACTAGTTATCTTCCAGAGAAGTCAGATGTAAGGCATGGAGCCAGGGTCTTAAGCTAATGCGTCAACAGGTTGAATTCTTACTTTACTTAGTATGTCAATCCTTTTCCTACTTGCACTCTTCCTGAGTGGGTTTCTGTATCTCCACTGACCTTATATGGAATGACCCTCATTCAGGATATTTTTAAGATCATGGGGACATCAGAGGTGGAAGAAAACATAAAGGCCATCTATACAAACCCCCTTAATTTACAGATGAGAAAAGTGAGGCTCAGGGAGGTGGTGACTTACTGAAAGGTTTCACCGGCAGGATTCAAACTTATATCCTTTGACTCAAGTGCTAGTACATTTTCCTAATGTGCCACTTAAACTTGACCCTCCTAGCTTTAATTCCTCAAAATCAAAAGGATTAAGAAGAGAACAGAATCATTCCATAAGTGAATGGGTATATAGGAAGAATAGAAAATGCTTTATTTCTGGTAAAGCCATCACCCCTGGAAAACACAGTTAAATTATTCAGCTACAATGACAGACAGGTAGCTTAGTTTGCTGACAACCAGATCAGGCCAGTGATTGCTACAAATCTTTTCAGTCTCTGAGTGAAAAACATAAGATGATAGTGGCATTTTTCCCATCTCTGACCACAAAAGAGCCTCCTGCAAGAGTAATCTTTGATTCCTTGATGAGTTTATAATTGCTGCAATGTGGGTATCTTCACTACTGATGCAGGTGACAACTTCTTCACACTTTCTCATTCTGATTAATGCTTGTCTATAAGGTCACTATGGCTTGTCCAAGGTCACTTTGGTTTGATTCCAGGTCCAATGGGGATTCTACTGCCTGCACCTAGAACTCAAAAAGATAAATGAAACAGAACAAACCAAACCAAAATCCCAAGCCTGTTTTCTCAGAGCCGCAATGTAAAAGGGAGGAAAAGGGAAATGCAGCCCTTCCTCTAACCCAGTCAGTTCATAGCATGGGCCCTATGGGTAAACATGACCCTCATCCTCTCTGTATGTGGGACAGTGTCCCTATCTGGCAAGTGTTAAAGACATAGCATTTTCTGGTAACACATCCAACTGAAAGGGGCTACGGCCACCTGCATAGTAGGGAAACCTACCCAGAAGCTGAGTACTTCCATATTAGGTCATCTGAGCATGTGCAGAAAAGCCTCCATTATACTTTACTGCAAGTTCCTTATACCAGTAAAATCTCAACCATGGTCCAAAAACATGGTTAGGATAGATCTCCTGGTATCATATAAATCATTTTCTTAGCTTCATCTTTTCTTCTAACTTGGTGTTTACTTTAACCTTTGCTTTAATCAACTAAGAATCATACTACACAGAATGAGGTGATTCAAAAATAATTGCTATATCTATATAGCTGGTTCTTTGTTTTGTTACTTACGGTCAATTTTTTAATATGATGTCATTCAGAGCTGGATATGTATAGTGCCAGGAGGCTCTGGGTTTTTCTTGTTTTGTTTTTTTAGGCAATTGGGGTTAAGTGACTTGCCCAGGGTTACACAGTTACTAAGTATGAAATGTGTGGTTTGAGGGTGGGTTTGAACTCAAGTCCTCCTAACTCCAGGGCCAGTGCTCTATCCACTGCACTACTTAACTGCCCCAGCAGGCTCTCTTCTTAAAGAGAGCATTCATTATATATCTATATGTATCTATATATCTATATGTCTATCTATATCTATATCTATATATGAGTAGCTGTACACATTTGCCTTCTTTCATTTTTTTAAATCCTCAAATACATTTTCCATTATAATTTTACTTCCCTCTTTGCCTACTTTCCCTTAGAAATCACTTTGTATAAAGGGATGTTAACTTAATTTGGAGGAACTTGCCAAATTCTTCATAGAATTTCTCTGTTTAATCTTCTGCAAGGGAGATTGACACTGAAGTTTAATGATCTTATTCATCTTCATGGTGGCTTATTCGCTTAAGTTCATCAAGAGCATGATGCAAGACGAGATGATCAGCTTTCTCATTAAATTATTTTTCTGTTGTATTTGGGCCCATGATAAAATGCACTATGACAATTCCTTTATCCACCTCTCCAAAGGGAATTTCTGTACTATCATTCCATTTCTTGGCAATTTCTTTGTGTCTTCTGGTCAAGAAGACATTAAGGGACAGAATATCGACATAGATTTTGTTTAGTTACTATAGTCTGTGACCAAAGACCATAAATTAAGAGTACCAACAGTTAAATTAGTGTTTTTAGATGGTCTATGAATTATGTGATACTAAGCATTATCTGCTCCCTTTTTCTCCATTTCGTCCCCAATATGACAGAAGCAGAAGACTGAGGGCCATTGTGTATTCTTGTCAGCTGAATGAACAGCTATGGTGAAAATATTCATCTCCCAGTGGTCAAACTTTTGGCGGTGAACATCATCACCCTTAGCAGAGCTGCTTAGACAGTAGACACAGAGTCTATTGCTAGGCCTATGTACTCTTTCCAGTTTGGAAACACATGTCTAGCACTCAGCTTATACAGTCTCTGAGAACTCAGTGTCGTTTCCATGCAACAATGAGACCTTGGAGTAGACTGCTCTGAAAAGTACTTGGGAGAAATAGAAACGTGTGCCACAAATACCTTTGTAGTTGACCCTCAAATGATGCGGAATTTGAAGGTGCTTCTAAGACTTTTCAAACTTTTGAATACAGAGAAATGGATTTGAATATACTCAAGAAAGCTGCACGTGAAATGTACAAAAGCCAGAAGGAAGAATATGGTGGGGGGCTGGAATACCTGGGTTAGTCTATTTATTCTAAAGAATGATACTTTTCATTGACCTCATTTATTTCTTCCAACCCTGGTTAAAACGACTCTATTGCACTCAAAGCTTCTACAGTTTAAGGTCCCTATGCTAACATTCTGCTGACTATACAGGGAGATGTGTTCAAGGACCAAGTACAAGCAAGAAAGTTATGATACAAAGAGCAATCAAGAAAACCTTTAAAGCTTTTCAGCCACTGCTGTAACCACCTAAAAATTTAGTCTCAGCTAGAAAACAATTCCTAGCACAGATCACTTATTTTTTAAAAAATCTGCACTGCTAACATTCCATAATCCATAATATATATATATATATATATATATGTATATAAATGTATATGTGTGTATATATATATGCGCTATATTGTTTTCCTTTGGGTTGAAACACAATATGCACTTTAGCCCTGCATTTCAAATTTCATTCTTTACAAATGTGTTTTGCTCGTCAATTGATATTACTTTGAAATTAATAGTTTCTATGAATATTTGTCACAAGAATACCATCAAATAAATTATATGAAAGGAAGAACAGAAAAGATTTCTTCATGTAATAATTCTATTTTATTTAACCTCTCTAATGAATCATGTCATTAAAAATGCTAAGTTTTCAATTCCATGGATTTGATTCATGAGACTTTTAGGTTCCAATAAAAGGCAGAGGAAGAAGAAAAGTGAGCCAAAATATGAGGGCAGTTGGTATGTAGTTTCCTATATAATGGAAAAGACTACTTTTACACAAAGAAAAAAAAGTTCTGGCAGGTCACTAAAATACATAGAGGCTATCTTTCAGAATTTTCACAGAAGCTGAAATCTCTTATTGATCATTAGAAGAGAAAAAATTTTAAGCCTTAGTAATTTTTTTTCATGATTTGGCATTTGTATGCCACCCATTATTTACATAGTACAATTATAACAATTATTTAAAGGTAAAATGCTTACAAAAGTCACTTAGGAAAAAAATCTAGGTCACTTTGTGTTAATTCCTTATTTTTCTTAATAACTTGATAAGCTTTCCTACACTTAAAAAAATTGTGACTGTTTTCATATAATAATAACATTTATATAGGACTTTACCATTATAAAGCACTTCACATGCATAATTTCTTTGGATCCTCACAATAAGTCTGTGATATAGGAAGTATAATGATTCTTATCCCCGTTTTACAGGTAAAGGAACACTGAGGATCATCGAGATTAAGTGACACGTCAAATGCAGAGTTGGGTGTCAGATGTCTCAAGTCCTATGCTATTTTTGCTACAACATTCTACTTTTCCTTCTGATTGATAACATAAAAAGTAGTCCTACTGTCAGTAAGCCATAAATTTCTTAAACAAAATATCCAGGAAGAAAAGAGTTTGTTTGTTTTTCCATGAATGAAATGCTGGGTTGGAAACATTCCTATAATTAGTTCTATATCCCTGTGGATGACAGAACTGCCCTATGTGTATGCACTTTCCTCTCAAAGTGCTCTCACTGTGATTGTCAATAAAGCCTTTCCATTCATTCTGTAGAATCCTGGAATCAGTATGGAAGTGACATGCTTTGATGTGCTGATAATGGAAGGCTACAACATGATTGCTGCTGCAACTGTAAATGGCATCATCATCTTATGGAACTTTGTACTCTGCACTGTCACAGAATTGTAAGTAATACTTCTCCCGAAGGGTTTTTTTCTTTTTTGCCTAATGGATATACTTCCTAGGAACCCAAAGAACCCACTTTGTTCCAAACAATGGGAAGAGACGACATAGGCTTCTTGGCAGGTGATGTTCAAAAGTAGAATGTGATCAAAGCTGGTTTTGTTTTTAAATCACAAATGGTATGGCTAAAGTGAATGAGCAGAATTTGTTCAACAGATCCCATGGAATTTGACTTAAAACAGAGAGATAAGATGATAGTTCTAGAAGGTATCTCAGAGGTCATCTTTTCCAACTCCTTCTGGGGCCTAGACAGGTTAAGTGACTTTCCCGCAGTTCTATAGGAAAATAAGGGACAGAATAAGGATTCAAACTGAAATTCTGGGACTCCAAATCCATGAGCCTACTCAATATAAATGTACACATATAGTCTTTGTGACTAAAGAAAACAGTTTCGGCTTCTGCTGGAGGGGGAAAACAAAAAATGAAAGTACAATCAGATCAAGAGGGGGAGACACTTTTGTATTTGTGTTGGCCTATATCAGTTGGTTAAAACAGACATTTCCAAACTTTTTGATTATGCTCCCCCAATATCTGTGTCACCTGTGACTCATAAAGAATTCTCACAGAAAAGGAGCTCCTGCTCTAGGCTGAAGTAGATCCAAGCCCAGTCCTGAGGGCAGTATCACCCCAAAAAGAAGAGTCAGGCTTTTCTCAAATTCTCTCACTCATATATCCTACGCTCTGGAGTTGTGGGAAAGGTATGGGCAATATCTAGTTTTGTTTTGTTTTGTTTTTCCTCAGGGGATTAATAGATCCCTTCTAAAAATATACTTCCTGAAAACTGGTGACAGGAGCCAGGTCAGTAGCAGCTCAATCAATCAGTTGGAAAGTTTAATTAAGAGCCAACCCTGGAGATTTAAAACAAAAAAGGTCCTTGTTCTCAAGGAGCTCACAGTCTAATAGAGGAGCTCATAATCTAACCTCATCTCTCTGAATCTCATGGAAATCATCTCACTGGGGCTATGCTAAATTTATAGTTATTAAACCCAGGTCTGCCTTGGCCCAGTCTCCCGGACCCTCTGGGAATAAAGCCAGCACCAGGGACAGCTATGTGGCACAGTGGATACAGCACTGGCCCTGAAGTCTGGAGGACCCGAATTCAAATCTGGCCTCAGACAAAACACTTGATACTTACTAGTTGTGTGACCCTTGGTAAGTCACTTAACCCCAATTGCCTAAAAAAAAAAATTAAAAATTGAAAAATTGAAAAATAAAAGAATAAAATAAAGCCAGCACAACTATACCTTCCATAGCACCAAAACCAGACAGTAGGACCCTATCTCAGGGTGTAGTCATTGCTATTATCTCTGTATTTTCAGTCCTGGGCATCCTCATCATGGCAGTGGCACTGGTCCTGCTGAGTTGTAAGCTACTGGAGAAGCATCATACATGGCAACTACCAGGCCCAGCAGTGAAGGTCAGGAGGATGCCTGGGCTCCACTGTCCCCTAAGCTGAAGCTTCCTCCTGAGGAGTGGCTCATCTGAGCACTAGATACCCCAACTCACAAAACCCAATTCTGGCATATTATAGATCTGCCCAGCATTGCATGGCAACCATCAACTTTGACAACTTCCTCCAGTAAGCATCTGGACTAACACTGAGGGTTTGGACAGTGGATGCTTGTGAAGAATGGTCAGAAGAAGCTTTAGGATGAAGCTGTGCTCAGGACTGAACCTGGGTCTACTTCAGCCCAGATCAGGAGCTCCTTTTCTGGGAGGGCTCTCCCTGGGCCACAGCAACACACATATTAGGGGGAAGCTTAATTTAAAAGAACAAAAGTTGTTGACCATAATCACTTTCAATGTACCACCAAGCCTTCTATGGATTTTAGACTTTCATCTGTCAACTTTGGCCTGGGACTAATGATAGCTGTTTTTTTTTTCCTTTTGTTGTGACTCATACTACTACCACTTGACCCTTTCACCATGTCCTGCTTCTTCTGCCCTTCAATCCTGTTTTCTTTGACTTTTAGCAGCTCCATGTGATTGAGGCAGCCCCTTTACGACTTAAAGGCCTGGGTGTCCTATTGAGGTTAGCTAGATTTGAAGATCTATTTCTCTCCTTGTGGGGAGAGGCTGCCACATCTAGAGCCCACATCTAGGGGCTAGAAACTGACCCCCCACCCCCAGGCCATTCTTTTAACATTCTTCCTACCCTTCTTGATTCCACCTTTCTTCCTGGTAAATGAAAATAGGTATTTGAGCTTCTAAAGGGAAGGGACTAAAAAAAAAAAAGATAGTGGTTGTATGAAGTAGCAGATATTAGGTATAGGTCAGCTATTTATTTTGTTGTTGTTTAGTTGTTTTTCAGTTGTGTACAACTCTTCATGACCTCTTTTTGAGGTTTTCTTGGCAAAGATACTGGAGTGGCTTGTTATTTCCCTCTCCAGATCTTTTTTTTTTTTTGGTTAGGCAATGGGGTTAAGTGACTTACCCAGATACACACAGCTAGTAAGGGTTATGTGTTTGAGGCTGGATTTGAACTCAGGTCCTTCTGAATCCAGGGTCGGTGCTCCATCCACTGCGCTACCTAACTGACCCCTCCAGATCATCTTACAGATGAGGAACTGAGGCAAGCAAAGTTAAGTGCCTTGCCCAGGGTCACACAACTAGTAAGTGTCAAAAGTCAGATTTTAACTCAGGAAGATGAATCTTCCTGATTCTAGACCTGGTACTCTATCCACTGAGCCACCTAGTTGCCTGGATAAGTCCATTATAAAGAGTTGGACATGACTGAAAGACAACATTACTAGCCATATGAAAAATGCTATCCAAAACAACTCTAAGATTTCACCTCATACACAGTAAATTGGAAAGGATCACAAAAGATAGGAATAGTTCATCTGTTGTGGGTTGTAGGAAGATAGGTATGCTAGTGCATTGTTGGTAGGTTTGTAAATCAGTAAAACTATTTTGGAAAGCAATTTGGAATTGAAATTGGAAAGAAAGTAACTAAAATGTCAATACTTTTGACCTAGAGAATCTACTTACCAAGCATAAACCCCAAAGAAGACATAAGAAGAAAGTGTTCATATACACCAAAATATTTATAGTATCAATTTCTGTAATATCAAGAAATGAAAACAAAGTAGATACCCATTGACTGGGACATGGCTAAACAAATTGTGAATATAATGGAATATTACTTCTCTGTAAGTAACAATCAATATGATGAATACAGAGAAGTACTGACTATTTTTATGAAGTGAGGCAGAGTAAGTAGAGGCAAGGAAACAACATACATAATAACTACAACAGTGTAGATGGAAAAAACGATTATAAAGCCATAAAAAGTAAATGCTGCAAAAATTACAAAGAACAAGCAATGCTCAAATGAAGAGATATATGAGGGCACGCTCCTATCTCATTCCTTTGCAGAAGTGAGAGGAATATAGATGTGAAACATTGCATAAATCTTCAGATCTTTTTGATATAGTGATTAGTTTTGCTGACTTTTTTCTCCCTCTTTTTAAAATTTACAATCTCGGGGGGAAAGAAGGATATTGGGAGAAATGTTGGTGCTATAAAAATGGAAGTTTCAAAAAACAGACTCACTTATTTGAAGATAGGTGAGATGTTTTGTTTTGTTTTGTTTTAAAGAAACTGTCATGTTTTCAAAGTATTATTGCCCCCATAAAACAAGATTTGACCAAATGTTACTTCATGTGGGGGAGGTTATACTTTGCTTGGGATTCCTATAGGCATAGGAATTTGCAAAGCATGATTTTTACTCACATTCAAACATATGTATTTTTTCTAGGCACAGACCAGAGGATGCCCTTATTCTAGACCCTGACCTGGATCCTGAACGCTTAAAAGTTAATGCCATGTTATTCCTCTTCCGTAGCAGTGATTGCGTAAGGTAAGATGGTGCTTATTCTTTGAGTAAACCTCCCAAGGCCCAGCTGTTAGTTAATCTACGTCAATAGGTAGGAGATTTTATAAATATATCTCCTATTTTACTGCAGCTAGGGAAGCTAGCTGGTGCAGTACACAGAGCACTGGGTTTGGAGTCAGGAAGACATGAGTTCAAATATGGCCTCAGATACTAGCAATTTGACCCTGGACAAGTCACTTGTTTGCCTCAGTTTCCTCATCTGTAAAATGAACTGGAAGAAGAAATGGCAAACCACTCCAGTATCTTTGCCAAAAAAACAAACAAACCCAAATGAAGTCATGAAGTTGTAGTTACACGACTAAACAACAACAACCTCACTGCAAAAGGAAGGACACAGATTAGGGATAGTATTTATTAGAAAGAAGTCTGGATCTAGGCTGTCTGATTTTTTATTTTTTAGACTCCATTATCGTCTTTGGGAAAAGTATTATGGTTTTCAGGAGTTGCATTTCACCCACGTCCATTTCAACCTCCGGTTTTTCTTCTCATTAACAGCAGTGAAGTGATGGGTCCATCTGTCTAGCCATAATCAAATGTAATGGCCTTCAACACTGGGCAGAAGGGTGGAAATTCTGGTGGACTGTAAAGAAACTCTAATAGCAGAGAGGAATACATGCCATCTATTGTGTTGAGAAGAATATTCATCCAGATCTATTTTTCTTCATTGAAAGCTAGGGAGTTCTTTTTGTGTGTGTCTAAATTTTAAAAGTCACACCTTATCTGTCTGCACTTCTTGAAATTCCCTGTTTTTATGGAATGGGGATCTTTACTGAATTGTAAGATGATCATTATAGTGAAGGCAAAAGGCCAGGTATGGATAGTTCCCATCTGCTTGTTTGGTTGATGTACCTTCTGCATGTGCTCTCAATGGAATTATGATGATGTGTAAAAGAAATGCCTTGGAGATTTTGTGGAGCATGAAAAGACGTTCCATAACTTGTTTGTGTCGGCTAACTACAAGGCAAGAGGGTGTTGATTGATTTCAGAAGTATTCAAAAAGGTCTATCAACATCAGTTGAGCAAGCTGATGGGATCACTGAGGCTTAGCGAGTTCTGTGGAAACTACCCACAGAGAAAGGTAAAATATTGATGGATAATGAATTGCTAAAATTTTACACACACACAAACTTTTCATTGTTCTGTCTAGAAAAGCACCAAAGTTTCCTTTAGCTTTTTCAAGTTAACAGTACCTAGTCTAACCTTAGGCCTTTGCAGTAATAGCAAACTCTGAGGAAGCACTACAAGATTAGATAGGCCTAGGGTCCTGATTTAACAGCAATATCATCTAGTTAAAATATGATCAGAAAAGGAAATGGGCCAACCACACAGCAAGAACAAAGGCAAATGAAGTCCTGCACTGGTACCCATGAAACACAAAATGATCTAGTGAAAGGCCTCCACCTATCTATCAGCTAGATTCTCTGTGGAACATCTAAGGAAGCACATAGACAAGAATGGCACAAAATGAGAAGGCATGAAAGGATTGCAGTCTATATCATTGGCAGGAGTTCCCTTGTCAATGAAATTAGAGATCCACTGAAGTCTTATCCCTCAGGAGGTTAAATGTCATATGTGACTCTTCTTATTCTTCTCTGACATTAGGAAAATAAGTGAAGAATCTATAACTTCTTCAGCACAAAGTGATTCCACCCATGGCCTACAGAGCAATAAGGTAAGCTTAAACAATGCTTCTTCCCTTTGTTTGCATTGTTGATTTCTAAATTGTTAATCTTCATTTGAGTATCATCTTCTGTTAAGCTGGTCTTTCCCACATTACTACCTTGTGAGGTTGTAAGAATTACCTATAAGCATAAGAAGCTGGTGTCCACTCTGGGAAAGGCTTTCTACTGTTTTAATTTTAAAAGAAGTGAAAGGCTACATAATTAATTCAGACTCTCCTAGTTTTGTGATCTACTCAACATGTCATTAAGCACTCTACCTTCATTATGAGATCTCCACAACTAAGGGTAGAAGTCTATTTCCTGTGTCTGTCCTCACTAAGTAAATTTCTTTGGTGGGGGAGAATCAGGAGGGTAAATTTGTCAATAAGACTTCTTTAGGATATTCCAAAAGTCTGAATAAAATCTTTAAACTTTTTTTTCTCTTAAAATGTTCTACTTCTTAAACTTCTTTTCCCTTGAAATGTTTTATTTCCCAGGCCTTCACAGCCTTATGCATACCAAATATTCTAATTTAATCTAATATAACTTGGGCAAACCAAGTTATATTTTATATTTTATTTTAGCTTTGGATTTTAAGTCAGAAGATTTGGGTTTGAGTTACTGCTCTGACTAGCCATGTGACCTTGGAAAAGTCATTCAGTCTCTCTAAGAACCAGTTTCTCAACTGTAAAATAGAGGGGATGGAACTGGAACTACCTCAAAGGGCTATTTTATGGGAAGTGCTTTATAAACTTTAAAGCCCTATATAAGTATGAATATTTGTTATTTTTTATGTTCCTAAGCTAATATGTAAAGTGCATTTTTTTATTTTTAAAAGTTTTGTTTTATTTTCAGTTCCAAATTTTTTACCTTCCCTTTCCCTACTGCATCCACTGAGAAGGCAAGAAAAATAAAACCCATTAGAAATATGGATAGCCAAGCAAACCAAATGATACATTAGCCACGTCCAAAACATATTTGAGGAGGAAAAGAAAAAATGTTTCAATCTGAATTCTTGAGTCTGTCAACTCTCTCTGGAGATGGGTAGTATATTTCATCATGAATCCTTTAGAATTGTGGTTGGTCATTGTGTTGATTAGCGTTCCCAAGTCCTTCAAAGTGGTTTATCTTTACAATATTGTTGTTATTGTATAAATTGTTCTCTTGGTTCTGATTTCTCTTTGCATCAATTCATGCGGGACTTTCCAGGTTTTTCCTGAAACCTTCCCTTTCATAGTTTCTTACAGCACAATATTCCATCACCTTCATATATCATAAGTTGTTTAGCCATTCCTTAATTAATGAGTGCACACTCACTTTCCAATTCTTTGCCACCAATATAAAAAGCTACTATAAATATTTTATATACAGGTTCTCACAAAGGGCATTTAAAAAATATTTTACTTTTTTCCAATTGCATGTGAAAACAATTTTTAACATTCATTTTTTAAAATTTTGAGTTCTAAATTCTCTCCCTCCTTCTCTCCCTTCCCACCTCATTGAGAAGGCAGGCAGTTTGATATAGATTATACATGTGCAGTCATGCAAAACATATTTCCATGTTAGTCAGTTGTGAAAAAAAATACAGACCAAAAAAAAATCAAGAAAAATAAAGTAAAAAAAAGTATGCTTCAATCTGCATTCAGACTCCATCAATTCTTTTTCTGGAGTCAGATGGTATTTTTCATCATAACTCCTTTGGAATTTTCTTGGATCATGGATGAGAATAGTTAAGTCATTCACAGCTGATTATCATACAATATTGCTGTTAACTGTGTACACTGTTCTTCTGATTCTGCTCACTTCATTTTGCATCAGTTCATGTACGTCTTTCCAGGTTTTTCTGAAAACATTCTGCTTGTCATTTCTTATATCACAATAGTATTCCATCACAATCATATACCACAAGTTGTTCAGTCATCCCTCAACTGATAGGCATCATCCCTTCCATTTCCAATTCTTTGTCACTGCAAAAAGAACTGCTATAAATATTTTTGTAGAAATAGGTCCTCTTACCTTTTTAAAAAAAAATTTATTTGGGATTCAAACCTAGTAGTGGGATTGCAGGGCCAAAGAGTATGCACAGTTTTATAGCTCTTTTATAGCCCTTCAAATTGCTCTCCAGAATGTCTGGATTAGTTCACAACTCTACCAACAGAGCTTTAGTGTCCCAATTTTCCACATCCCCTCCAACATTTGTCATTTTTCTTTTCTGTCATATTAGCCAATCTGATAGGTGTGAGGTAGTACCTCAGAGTTATTTTAATTTGTATTTCTCCAATCAATAGTGATTTACAGCATTTTATGTGACTATAGATAGCTTTGATTTCTTTGTCTGAAAACTGCCTCTTCATAGCCTTTGACCATTTATCAACTGAGGAATGACTCATATTCTTATAAATTTGACTCAGTTCTCTAAATATTTTAGAAATGAGGTCTTTATCCATTTTACCCCTAGGATTATACTTACTTTTACTCTATAGGTGATTATTAGTTGTAATTCTAGCTCCTTTGCCCTCCAGAATATCACATTGCAAGTCCTCCAATCCTTTAATGTAGAAGCTGCTAAATCTTGTGTTAGCCTGGTTCTAGGCTGTCAAGCCAGTTTCCTTTTATGATTTTTTGAAATATGATGTCTAGGCTCTTTTTTGGCTTTCAATAGTCTTAATAATTCTTAAATTACCTCTCCTCAATCTATTTTCCAGGTCAGTTGTTTTTTCAATGAGATATTTCACATCTTTTTCAATTTTTTTTCATTCTTTCAATTTTGTTTCATTGTTTCTTGATGTTTCATGCAGTCATTAGCTTCCACTTGCTCAATTCTACTTTTCAAAGGAGTTCTTTTCTTCAGTGAATTTTTGTACATCTTTTTTTTTTCTATTTAGCCAGTTCTGCTTTTTAAGAGTTCTTATCTTCAGTTGATTTATGTGCCTCTTTTTACCATTTGGCCTGTTCTGTTTTTTCGCACTTTTTTCTTCACACTTTTTTGTGCCTCCTTTTCCAAGCTGTTGACTCTTTTTTATGATTTTCTTGCATTACTCTCATTTTCTTTTCCCAATTTTTCATCTACTTCTCTTATTTGATTTTTAAAATCCTTTTTGAGCTCTTCCAGGAATTCTTTTGGGGCCTGAGATCAATTCACATATTTCTTTGAGGCTTTGGATGTAGTTGTTTTGACTTTGCTGTCTTCTTCCAAGTTTGTGTTTTGATCTTTCCTGTCACCATAGTAACTTTCTATGGTCAGGTTCTTTTTACTCATTTTTTCCGGCCTGTTTCTTTACGTTAAAAGTTGGGCTCTGCTCCTGGGGTAGAAGGGGCACTATCACAAGCTTCAAGTTTTATGTTGCTGTTTTCAGAGCTAGTTCTTGGGGTCTGTAAGTTTTTAGTTCTTCCAAGCCCTCCAATCAGAGAGGATAGGAGGCTGAGTGAAGTGGTAGCAATCATGGCTTGAGCAGCACAGTGGTAAGTCTAGAAGTGATGAGCTTATACTGGGATGGGCATCTTGTTCTATGGAATTGAAATCAGGCTGGCCAGCAGGTATAAAGCAGAATGAGAATATCAAGAAGAGGGAGACTAGGGCAGCTAGGTGGCACAGCGAATAAAGCTCTGGCCTTGGAGTCAGGAGGACCTAAGTTCAAATCTAGCTTCAGACACCTGACACTTACTAGCTATGTGACCTTGGGTAAGTCACTTAACCCTGATTGCCTCACCAAAAAAATAAATAAATAAAATAAAAATGAAGAAGAGAGAGACTGACAATCTTAAAGTCTGAAGAGAGGTCAAAAAAGATGTCCACTCTGGTGCAAGTCCTCATCACCCCATCTCTGGACTACTTCAGTAGCCTGTGGTTAGTCTCTCTGCCTCAAGTCTTCCCCCACTTCAGTCCACCCTCCTCTCATATGTCAAACTGTTCCTCCCAAAGCACAGATCTGACCATGCCATTGAACTCTAGTAGCAACTATGACTTCCAGGATCAAATATAAATCCTTTTCTAGGCATTCAGCAATGTGAGTGAGAGGGGAAAAAAATGGAAGCACTAATCGTAGAATTTAGCCACAAAAGGAAGGAGAGATATGGTATAATAGTTAGCAGGGATGGAAGGATGAAGTGAAAGTTTTTTGAGGATGAAGGAGACATGAGAATGTTTGTAGGCAGTAGGGAAGCAGCCAGTAGACAGAGAAAATGAAGATTAGTGGAAAATGTGGAGATAAAAGGGATAATCTGCTAGAAAAGATAGGATGGAATTAGATCATTTGTACATGAAGAGGGGTTTCCCTTAGTAAGGAGAAAGGGCTACCCCTTCATGTGAGAAAGAAGTGAAGAAGGAAATAGTAGCAGCAGGTTTCTAAGTGATATGAGATAAGGAAGAGAAGAGGGAATTCTTATTAAATACCCTCAGTTTTTTCAGTGAAATATGAATCAGGGTTCTCAGTTGAGAGGATAGGCAAAAGGGAATCCATAGGATGTTTAAGGATAGATGAAAAGTTTTGAAAGTGCTCCTGTGCTAAGATAGTAAATCAATTACAGATGGGTAAAAGGACTGTTGTGCTGTAGAAAGGGCCCATTTGGGATTGTAACAAATTTGTAGTGTGCCCACTTAGCAAGGTTTCTTGATTTTCTGCAACTTAATTCAACCGAATGGGTTGAGAACAAAGGCAGTGGATGGTGGGAATAATTCAAAGCTTGAGGCTTAGCAAGGCATATTAGTGATAAAAGGGTAAGGGACTCAAGAGAAGATGACAGTGTAGAGTTGAACTAGTTCACCAAGGATTCAAGATGGGAAAGGGAGGAGAGTGGTAGCCAGTGCAGGGGTTCAATGCAGTGCCTGAGAAATGAGCAGTGGAAGGATTGAAGGTCACAGTGAGGACAAATAACAGTGTGGGATTGCAAAACAGGAAGAGGTGCAATGAGAACAGATTGTGATTAGATAAGTGAATTTCAGAGTTCCTGAACATTGAAGTGGAATAGTTGTGAGTGATGACAAAATCAAGACTATGTCCATTTCTTTGTGTAGCTTAAGTGGGGTGGAGGAGAGTAGGTCATGATAAATGAGTAAATTGAGGAACTGGGAGGTTAGGGTTATTTAAAGGAGTAACAATATGTATGTTAACGTTCCCCAGATAAGGTGGGAATTGATGAAGAAAGACTATTAGCCAGTCATTGAACTCATTGAGGAAAGAGGGCAAATTTCCTAGAGGTTGGTAGATAATAGCTACCAGAATTTTGAGTGGATTGTAAATATTGATTAAGCAAACCTCTAAGTAGAAGAGGTTACTGAATGATAGTGATATAGGGAAAGTCTTGAAGTAGAAATGGGGAGCAAGGAGAATTCCAATTCCTCCACCTTAAACAGTGAGTCTCAGAGAGCATGAGTAAAAGTTCACCCAGTAGCCGAGAAGGTTTTATTATCAGGAGGGATCCAGGTCTCAGTAAAATCCAAAAAATGGAGGGAGTAAGAAAGCAAATCTGTTACCTATGAATAGGCATTCCAGAGAGCACTGTGGAAAGGGTGGGTACCTGTAGAGTGGGACATTGTGGAAGTTGAGTTGAAGGAGATAAGATTAAGGAAGCAGGGGGGACAGAAAATGAGATTTGAACTAGAGGGGGTCAGAATGGGATGAGGAGAGTACGATAGGATAGTAGTTTGTTAAACATTGAGAAATGAGTTCAAGTCAGAGATAAGATGGCAGAGTGAACGCATGCATTCCAGTGAGTTCCTCTTCAAAACTTTTTCCAAACAGATCTAGAAAATGCACCAGATCAACAAAATAAGAGGAGGTACCAGACCCATACATGGCACCATCAGACCTGTGCCTGAGATGGGAACAGATACAAGTTGCAGCTTTTTCAACCACTATACATTTCAGGATTATAGATTCAGGGCAGAGTAAAAAAAATGACTTGCACAGGGGGGTGGTATTCTTGGATAGGGAGACACTGGGTGGTGTACCAAGAAAGGAGGAAGTTCAGAAGCCAGCAGAAATGGTGTGGCTCAAACCCTAGGTGTACAGCAGGGTCTCACTTCTAGCACAGTCTTCTGAGGCATAATGAAGGCAGAAATCTCAAACCAAATGGGAGCCTACAATTCTGCCTCTTTAAAGGAACTGAGTTTCCTACCTGGTTAACGGGAGATGAGTCCAATAGCAGTCTACTTTTACCCAGACCCAAACCCAGGTAAAGAACTTGCAGAGCTCAAACTGGGGCAGTGTAGCACTCAGACTTTGACCTGGATCAGACCACTCAGGAAGTACTGAAAGCTTGCAGGTCCTCAGCCTGTTTTTGAAAGCCTGGATTAGCACAATATTCAATACCCCCCAAGAAAGCAGCAACAGCACCAGCCCAGACCTTCCCTCCAGCAGTACTTCTGAGCCCAGCCCTGACATCAAAACTGAAGTTAGGAAGCAGACTTAAAGAATGGGTAAACAAAAAAAAGAACCCCACAGCAATGAATGATTATGGTGGCAGTGACATAAATGCAGAACAAGAGAATGACTCCAAAGCATCTACAAATATTACTTTAGAGAAAGACACAGCTTAGGCATAAATTCAATTAGAATTTCTGTAAGAAATGAAGCAAGAGTTTTGTTAAGAGTTAAAAATGTTTTTTACATATTAAATGAGAGCACTTGAAGAAAAAAAAATTAAAAAGAAATGATGACAGCTATGGAAGAAAGAATTGGAAAAGGAATTAACAGCTTAGCACAAGAGATAACAGAATTTTCCCCAATCAACAACCTCTGAAAATTAAAAGGGACCAAATAGAAGCCAATAACCCAATGAGACAACAAGAAATATTAAAAACAAAGTTAAAAGACTGGAAAATATAAGGTATCTTATAGCAAAAACAGCTCATATGGGAAAAAAATATCATGGGAAAAAAATTAAGAATCATTGAGTCCCAAAAGACAGCCTAGACATCATATTTCAAGAAATATTAAAAGAAAACTTCCCAAACCTTTTAAGAATCATTGAACGCCCCAGAAGACAGCCTAGACATCATATTTCAAGAAATCTTAAAAGAAAACTTCTCAGACCTTTTAGAACCAGGAGGCAAAGGAGGAAAATAATTCACTGGTCACCTCCTTAAAGAAACCCCAAAATGAAAATTTCCAGGAACATCAAAGCCAATATCCAGAGCTTCCAGGTCAGAGAAAAAACACTGCAAGCATCCAGAAATAAAGAATTTAAGTACCAAGGAGGCACAGTCAGGATCACACACAAATTAGGAGCCACCACCATAAAGGAGTAGAGAACTTGGAATATGATATTCCAGAAGGCAAAGGATATTGTCTTATAGCCAAGAACAACTTGCCCAAAAAAACTGTCTATGATGTTAACAAGGGGGGAAATGGATTTTTAACAAAATAGAGGAGTTCAAAGCATTCCTGATGAAATGATTAGAGGTTTAGAGAAACTCTGAAGTTCAAACACAGGAATGAAGAGAAACATGAAAAGTAAACATTAATAACAATAATGGGGGACTAAAACAAGGATATACTGTTTACATTAAAATATGGAGAATATTTGTCCCCTCTAAACATTCATTATCAGGGTTTACCCAGGGAATCCAATTAGACAAGGTGTTGGATGAGTTCAGTTATGTTCTGATGATCTTAAGAATGGAAAGAAAAGAGCAATATACTAAGGGGATGGGAAGTTTGAAAAGGAAGTTTAGGGAAAATGTTATCATATAATCAGGATGCAAAAGTAGACATCTATACAAATAAGGAGAGGATGAGGGGGAGTGGCTGACACTTGAACCTCACTCATCTGAACTAGTCAAAAGAAGGAAGAATAGACACACACAGCTGGGTACTGAAATACATTTCGCTCAATAGGGAAATGGGACGGAAAGTGGAAGAAGGGAGTAAGAGCAATCAGAGGCTGGGTAGATTAAGTCAAAGATTAGACCTAAGCAAAACAAACTCTAATAATGTACACAAATTTTCATAGCTCTTTTTGAAGTGGCAAAAATGGATATCTAAAGGGGGGTACTCATAAACTGGCAAATAGATGGACAAATTTTGATATAAAAATGGGATGGAATACTATTGTGCTGAACTCTTATCATACTAATGATGAAACATGTTACCCACCTCCTGATGGAGAGGTGAAGGCCTCAGAAAGAAGAATGAGACAAGTATTTTTTTAGGCATAGCCAATGCAGAAATTTGTTTTAATTGACTATACATGTTTGTAATGGGTTTCATTTTTCTTGTATTCTCAATTGGCAAGTGGAGTGAAGATGATTTTGGTTGATTAAAACATATAAAATATTTTTAAATTTAAAAAACTCAAATGAGTTCAGATGGCTTATCAATATGCCTAAGGGTGGAATCATATCAGAGCTTCAGGTGGTATGGAGTAGCTGGAAGAATGAGAGGAACTTATGTGGGTACAGGCTCAGATGAGGGGACCAATGGGGAGAGCATTATGGAATTGTACATCTTTCCCTCTCTGACAAATAGGCTCAAATAGGTTACCTGGAGAAGACTTATGGAGCCCTCATCCACTGAGAAACTTTGCCTTCTTCATTGCGGAGTTTTAGAGACCAATAACACTAGAAGAGCTTAACTGTATACAATTCTATACTCTTAATCATAGAAGGGGGGAAAAATCCAAATATCTTAAAGAGCCGCCATGTAATCTGGGAACCAGTAGCTTCTTCTTCCAGGCAGCCTTAAATGTTTTATTTCTAGAGTCAAGCCCCAAACCCAGTTTTAAAACAAGAACAAAACTAACAGCCATCTTCCAAGACTGTTCCATTTATTTCAATTCAATTCAATAAATGTTTATTAAGCACCTACTACTTAGACACACTGTGCTAAGTGCTGGAGAACCAAATAAGGAAAAGAAAGAAAGCCTCAAGGAACCTACAATCTACAAGAGGAAGACAATAAAAAAAAGAGGAAACTAGGGGTGGGGAGGAGACCCCAGAGGTACTCATTGCACAGGGACTTCTTGTTCCATAGAGTTGAGACCAAGCAGAGCTACAGATGCAAAGTAAGGACTTATGGCCAAACTTTCCAAAAAGTTAATGTCCAATTATTTAGGGAACTCAGAAGTTGGATTTCCCAGCTAGTTCCTTTCTCCTCTTCAAAAAACTGAAGAGATTCCATGCTTAGCTTGAAATTATGAGGTATGAATGGTCTAGATGGCTCAAGCAACTTTTTTATCTGGTTCCAGCAATCGTCCAGTGTCCAGTGCCCCTCTAGCCACCATCAACAGCTATTTCCTCTACCAGCAGTTTCTCCACTCTCCTTTTCTTCTCTGGCTCCTCTCCTGAAAACTGGATTGGCTACTTATTCCTGTTCTGATTGTTCCCATCTACTCCCTGTACCAGCGGCCTCACTCTGGTTTCTCCTGCCACATGCAGTCATCAATTGTCTCAGAAGCCTATAGCTGCCCAGTGCCCTGTAACTGCCATGTTAATCAAGTCTTAACATAGGAAACAATGCCAGGACCCGAGCATGCTGCTTCTGTCCCACTGGCTATTTTGTTTTCTTCTTCCCTCTTTGAAAAAAATTGAAGTCCTGGGCCTATCACCTCCATGACATTACTACATTTAAGTTCTACCCTTTCCCACTGAAAAGCATATTTTTCCTCTCTCATTTTAGGGAAGTAAATCAAGCATATATGAAGCTGAAACTAAAGGTAGGAATGAAATGACCACTATCTTTTAAAACAAAATTCCTCTTACAAGTGAGGCAACGGGAGTAGGGGAGCCGGGATATGCGAGGCAGGGTGTGGAGTTTGCCACCAGGTGAAAATAATTTGAAAATATTTTCTTAGTAATAATAATTGACATTCATATAGCACTTTAAAGTTTGCAAAATGATTCACATAAATTATGGTGGCTAAGTGGTACAATGGATAGAGTACTAGATCTGGAATCAGAAAGACCTGAATTCAAATCTGGCCTCGGATACTTACTAGCTATGTGACCTTCAGCAAATCAATTAACATCTATCTGCCTCAATTTCCTCAACTGTAAAAATAGTAACTATATCCCAAGGTTGTCTGTGGGAATCAAATGAGTTAATATTTGTAAAGTACATGGAGCATAGTAGGCACTATATAAATGCTAGCTATCGTCAACATCATCTCCTTTGTAGTTAACAACAGCTTTGCAAGGTAGCTAGCTCCTACAGGTATTATTGTTCCCATTTTATAGATAAGGAAACTGAGACTGAGAGAGGTTAAGTGGCTTGTCTGTCCATGGTTACCCAACTAGTAAGTATAAAAGAAAGGATCTAAAGCCAGGTTTCTCTTGATTCTAGGTCCGATACCATTTCTTGTTTACCTTGCTGTCAGTAACATGATGAGTAGAACTATGCAGTATTACCTATTCCATCGTGCAATGTAACCATGCAGATATTTCTAGAGTTGTATTGTATTTGCATGTGCTGTTTCTAGAAAATGAAACCCAACTTGAAACAGTACTACTCTTCTTTTTCTCAATCTCTTCCCCTCCACCCTAATACTTCAATCAATCAATAAGCTTTTATTAAATGCCTACTATATGCCAGGTACCGTGCTAGGTCCTGGGGATATAAAGACAACCAAATAGCTCCTGCCTTCATGCAGCTTACATTCTGGTGGAAGAGGTGACATGCAACAGATTTTTTTTTTGGAAATATACATAAAACTAATACAAGGTAACCATGAGGATGGAGGAAAATCACCAGGAGTAGTGGAGACTAAGAGGAGTTAAGGAAAGGCTTCACGTAGAATGTGGCAGTTGAGGTAAGTCTTGAAGTAAATCTGGTATTCCAAGAGGTAGAGGTGAGAAGGGAGTATATTTTGGACTTGGGAGATAAAAGCCGTTGAAAAGAGCATGGAGATAGAAGATGAAGCATCTCATGTGAGGATCAGTAAGAAGGCCAGTATGACTAGACTATAGAGTTAATGAAGGGGAGTGATATGTAATACTGAAAAGGGGGCTAGATTTTAGAAAACTTTTAAGTGTCCCAAAAAAGAGGTAAAAGGAAGTCACTGAAGTTTGGGGGTGGGATGAGCAGGATGACATGATTAGAACTTCATTTTAGGCAAGTAACTTTGACAGTTGTAGGAAGGATGGCTAGGAGTGGGGAGAAACTTGAGGCAGGGAGAATGATTATGAGGATATTAAAATAATCTAGGCAAGAGGTCATGAGAACTTGAAATTGGGTGGTAACTGTGTGAATAAAATAAAAGGATATATGTGAAAGGTACAGAAGATAGAAGCAACAGGATTTGGTAACTAGAGACAAGGATGAAAATACTCTTAATGGACCAGGGTTAATGAACATATGGTGAAGTATTTGTAATGGAACTTATTTTCTAGCTTCTCCTCTTTTTATACTCTAAATTGAGTACTAAGACCCAAAATGAATTGATCAGTTATTCCATTGGGGTTCTTTGGCCCTTTTTACTTACCTCTAATAGAAAAATTCCAGGGCAAAGAATGCAAGATATCTAGCTTTGGTTTTCTAGTTACCTTTTTTCCATTCCTGTATTAGATAAAGGTTAAGGTCCTAAACATTGCAATAACCATGGCAATCTGTTAGGTCAGTCAACAGGACAGCATTCAGGTAGCACAAAAGGAGAGACAACTGCAGGGCAAAAAAATGACACAGATATATTACCAAGTACCTTCTTAACCGAACACCCACCACCAGTCCTGGTCACTGCTCATGAGGATGGACATCTTCGAATATGGAGCATGCAGGTAAGGTTATAACATATCATTTGTTTATAATGAGAATCATTTGGGGCAGAAAAATGTTTGCAAGGAATAATAGGCCACGTTTTGTGAGTCTTCCATTAGACATTTACCAAGATTGCTCAGGTATGCCAGAGTACTCTAGTGTTCCCTAAATTCTACTTTAAAGACATTATTTGATGCCTAGCATCTAGATATTGGACACAGAATATTTTGTAGAGTGAAATACATCCTTCCCCCACCCCATAAATTTCCCATATAAATATAACTGAAAAACAATATTCATCAAACACACAATACTTAAACGGATCTATGATCTCATTGATTATAGGTATTGCTTTCAGTGAAGCAGATTTAAATCTATCCATGTCTGCCCATCATTTACATCTCTTGAACAAGTCTTCCCATTAATTTACCATGGGACAGGGGTGGTGGGATCCATCCAATCAATATGCAATGGACCTTCCTCAAGCTCTCTTGATATATGAAGAATACTAATAGAGAACTTGTGTTGGCCATCTCTTATCATCTGCTCTCATGATATGAACAGCCTACATTCTTTTTCATTTATGCATTTCTTTAATGACAGCCTTTATAACACATCTTCTTTTTAGTTTATTATTTATAATCCATTTATGCCAACCATAAGCCATTCCATTGCCCTTTGGGTGATCCTCAATTTCAATTATTAAAAGACTCACTGTGCATTTAAAGTGTATGTCCAAGATACACATGTGTATACCAGCATATATGTGTGTGATTTCTATTACTTCAAATCAAATTCACGATCCTCTGTTTAGCATTTAAAGTCATTCTCGCTCTGATTTCAACTTACCCTCCCTAAGATGATTGCACGTTACTTGCCTTCACATACTCTACAATCCAGCTAAACTGGCCTACTTTCTGTTCTCTGTGCAAAACATGTTATTTCCCACTTCCCTGCCTTTGCACAATGCTTTGCACAATTCCCTTCTTACCTCCACCTTTCAGAATCCCTAGTTTACTTTAGGATTCAGCTCAAGGTGCCTCCTACTGGAGGACTTTCTTATTCCCTTCATTGTTAATGCTCTCCCAGATCACATTTTGTATATATTCGCACTTACCTGTATAGTATGTTTCTGCTAATGAAATGTAAGCTCCTTGTGACAAGGATTTTTGTCTTTATATCCCCAGAGGCTAAAAATAGTGCCTTATATATAGTATGTGCTTAAGAAAATGGAACAGTGCTATATGGAACAGTAATATACACATATACCTATACATACATATATGTATATATACAACATATACATATAGGTATACTTGTATTCACACATATGTATGTATGTATGTGTATATGTGTGTGTCTGCATGTGTATATATATTTAAGATACATAGGATCCCTTTCCCTGAATGTCCTTCCCTTACCCTGATGGACAGAGAGGCTGAGATTTGACAATAGGTGATGACAAAAAGTAAGGGCAGACACATAGTGGAAGCCAGGAATGCCACATTCAGGGTCAAAAATTGGATGAGATCACTAAGACAATACTGGTGTCAGGAGTGTTTTTTAGTTGGGTTGAGCTACTGGGTCCACTCACTGTCCTCTGAGATGAACTAGCTTCAGTTAGAAGATGCTGGAGGTGCCTATAGCAATGAGACAGCCAAATGAGACCAGAAAATATCATTGGCCATGGAGTTTGTTTACTCACAAATTCACTTGGATCTCAAGCACATTTCCCATGTTGTAAGCCCTGGGTCCAGAATTCTTCCAGGGTTTCTGCCTTTTCCACACGTGAATCAAACATTAAGTAGGCACTCCTTGCCACTGGAAGGGGAGAAGCAAAGGGGAACTAAACAAATTCAAATAACATCCTCCCTAGAACTCATTGTTGGAGCAATTCTGTACAGTGTGGAGGACTTCCCAGATTGAGGAAGAATGGTGGGTTCACAATGATTTGATAGATATTTTATTATTTTGTTATACATTAGCTCCTTATGTACTATTTGCCTATCAATTCTATGCTTAAAAAAACTAACATCACATATAAAATCTGAGCATGATTCTCTATTCTTATGTAAACTACATTGTACTGAGGTTATATGACTACCACTCACTAAAATATAATAAATTCAGAAAGAGGAATGAGTTCACTAACAGGTGGAGGCTAAAGGGCTAAAATCTGACTGTGTAATTCCTTAAATACACACAGCCCTTGCCAACTAGTTGTTGCTACCCCACAGAAAGATTTAGAGCTAAGAAACAGTAGTTCTCTAGTTCTGAAAAACATAGAGCATGACACTTACTCTTCCTCCTAGTGGGGCACACACAAACCACAAGGGTGAGCATGGGACTTCCCAGGATCCAGATCTTTTGAGGTGACAGTGGTTAAACAATTAATATAATAGTCTGAACAATAGGCATTGCTATTTCATTTGTTTTTTCCTCTGTCGGTAGTTAAGTCAAACTTAGAATAATTATGGATCTCAGGTCGTACTGTAATGTTCCACAGAGGTTCCCAAAGTGGGTGATATTGCCCCCTGGGGGATGCTAGAATGATCCAGGGAGGTGGTGGTAGCCTCTGGTGCAAGTGGGGGGCACTGAATAAAAATAAGGGGGCTGTGGAAGCATAAGGAAAGAAGAGAAGAGAAGAAAATTTTGGAAAATTGTTCATACATGTTTCATCTGTTGTGTAACAGAGTTACATTATTTTCCAAATAAACACAGAAAATGCAAGTTATAATGGATCAGGGGTCAAGTTTGCCAACAGGTCTTAACAAGCAAATGTTGGCAGGCAAGCGTGTCATGCATTGTCGGGAAGTCCAGAATGTATTGGCAGGAATATGTGAGTGTAATGACTTGTTTGCAATATAATACTATATAATTATATGATGCTATATTGTGTCATCAAAATTTCAATGCAGGACAAAATCCAAAAATTTATAACAAATTATTAAATTTAAGATCCATCATTTTAAAAAATATTTTATATTTTTGAAATGGTGCAAATTTTTTTTAAAAACCACTAAAGGGTTAAAGAAAGTAGATTTCCAGGGAGGCCCTGAGTAAGTTTTTAAAAGGGAGCAGTAAACCAAATAAATTTGGGAACCTCTATTCTAGGATATGATACAACCAGCACAATGTTATCCACAAAGAAAAGCATTCAGAGGACTTCACCATCTATAGGAAATCACTATTCAACTTGAATTTTGCACTAGATAGCCTCCATCTTAACAATTTTGGCCAGCATCCACATGTTTTGTGCCTCAGTTGATATCAATGATCCCTTATGTCATCAAACAAAATTTTTTTTTTAGTTGTTATATCTTTTTTTTTCTTTTTGCAAGGCAATTGGAGTTAAGTGACTTGCCCAGGGTTACAAAGCTAGTACGTGTTGTGTGTTGTGTGTCTGAGACTGGATTTGAACTCAGGTCCTCCTGACTTCAAGGCTGCTGCTCCATCCACTGTACCACCTAGCTTCCCCTAGTTGTTATATCTTTAAAAGAATCTTACATAATTTTGGCACATGAATGGGAGACACATTATTGAAAGAGAATTTTTTTTAAGACAGCATTTTACACTATTAAATCAAGCACTTTTTATATCATGGTGGGACTTAATAGTCTCTATATCATTCAGTCAGTTATGGAACAGTAAAGATGGGGTCAATTATGGACACTTAAATGTGAAAACCTTATCAAAGAATGCTTTCTTATTAAGGAATATCCACTCGCTTAGCAAGTACAGCAATACATATATACATTCCTCTCAAAAAATTTTCTATAGGTAGAAAAGTGATCATGTATGTTCTCTTCGAAGACTTTCTCTGATAGTGGTCAAGATTTTTTCCCCACATTTTTGGCATTTTTGTAAATATTGAGAATTGATCTCTCAATTCCTTCAAAATTGTATCGCCTCTATCACAGAACCCCTCAGTATATTTGATCTACTTCTGGTGTTCTTCCCATTTTTGTCTTATTCAGTGCTACTAATTTTAGAGTTGAAATACAGGTTCAACTACCCTTGATGATGAAAACAGTTTGTTACAAAAATATTTGCAGATCATTTCCATCTTTCATGAATTTGTTGTCTTTCTTTCAATTTCATCCTTAAATGCCTACCAGATGATACTGCTTGAGTATTTTGCCAAATTTTCTTTAAATCATTCCCCCTCCTCTATTTTTCAATATCTTTAGAAGCAATATTGCTCATAATAATCTACTATCCTTCTCTATAAAAATGACTTCTTTTCTAAACCAGCATTTTACTCTTGCCTGCCATTCTCACTGTCAAGTTACCCAAGTTTGCTAAGGCATTTTTAGGCTCTTTTGTTCTCCTCAGTATAGAAATTGGTTTACATTGGTTAAACTTCTGTAGAAATTCTTGTAATCAATGTCAATTTTCTCATCAATTTCCAATTTTTCAGCGCCAATAACTTTTTGGGTGGATAGTCAAGCCTGGATCCTATTCAGTTAGGACTCAGTAAAAGACTCACATCTTCAAGGCTACAGCAATATCAAACTTGGCAAGGCCTAACATTCTGATGATGCCCCCAATTTTTTTTTGCATGAACTTTTTGCATGAACTAAGTGTAATTAAAAACCTACAAACCCAATATCATTAAGGCTTAGAAAAACAAGAACAGTTGCGTGTAAGATAGGAATTTCTGAGCAAAAAAGAAGGGTCTGCCCAGAGTCTTGGGGAAGACTCTCAGGGCAAAAGTGAGGCTCTTGTCATGATTACACATCCAGAAAGACTTGTCTTGGGTGCAGAGCCAGAGCAAGACAAAACATTGCTAATTTAGGAACCTTAGGGGATTATATTTCCAATGACCAAGCAAAAAAGTAGTCGTCCCTCAAGTGAAAAAATATTCTAGAACAGGTGATTACAAAAGAAGACCAACCCTTCCCTTGAAGGCATGACCAGCACATGATGAAAAAATGGTCCTTAGTGTACTGGATATGGCTATAGTGGGAGTAGGTTTTGAACTTCAATAGTTAGCAGCATACCTTTATCATAGCTTATGTTGATGTAGTCTACTCAAACATTTGTATGAACCCTGGAGCTGATCCAAGATTCCACTCTGGAGATAGATAGCTCAGAGTCTAAAGGAATCTTAGCACTTGCAGTACAGTTTCAATAAAGCAAGTATGGAGTCACTTCTTCTGTACCACAACTGTGACTGTCTAGTTGATCTCTTGCTAGATATTTCCCTCCACTGTGCCTGGATTAATGTACTGAAAGAGCATGGGCATCAGTGCTCATCAGTGTATGAGTATATTTAGAATCCATGAAAGAGATTCATCTGACCATCACGGTTATCATAAAAGAAAGACTCCATTTCTTTTTACATTCCTAACTAGGGGAAACTGTTCCTTTATGCATTGAATGAGTTATCAATTTCCCTTAATCTCTGACATGTGAACAAGAAGTTCAGGAGGATAAAAATCTATAATTAGCTGAACTTTGCCAAGGGCTTATGATATATTTTAAATCACAGTTAGAGGTGAATGGAAGATAGCTATTCACACTCAATACGAGCACTTCAAATAAGATATGCCACTTTGATGTGTAATAGGTAGACAATGTGTTTCGACACGTGATTAACAAAGAAACAAGAGAACTCCTGGACCAATTTGTCATTGCCTACTGAGACAAGATCCTAATTTTTCCATAGAAGGAACAAGATCTTATAGCCAAGCAGGAGGAGATGGTAACTCCCTCACTATAGCTTCTTCTGTAAAGAAGAAAATGTGCCTTTCATAAAAAGAAAGTACTATTTTCATTGTTTTAGAACCAAATGGCCTCCACATGGATTTAGAGCATAGGATATTAATAGCTGACATTGATACAGTTACTTTAAGGTTTACAAAGTGTTTTATATACATCACATCATTTGACCTTAATAACCCTGTAAAGAAGCTACTATAGTTCTTATTATTCCTCTTTAACAGACAAGGAAACTGACTGACCCTGAGGGGAAACTAAGATAGTAAGTGTCAGAGGCAAGATTGAAACTCAAGGTTTTCCCTGATTCCAAGTCTATTTTCTTTTCACTATGTAATACTGTCACATGGATGTACAGGAAATTCAAGATTAGATCTTGCCTTCAGGAGTCAAGGCCTTGCAGCATTCCCTAGGATTTCCCAGTGATAGTATCATTCAGCAGAATGTGTAAAAGTAGAGAAGGCAGTTGGTGGAAGTAAACCAGACTGTGGTATGACAAGGTATGAATGGTAAAGGGACAAAATGGCAAGGGATTCAAGAGTAGAGAACAGAATTCAGTTGGACTGGTGAAACATTAGAGCAAGATTGGGAAAATAGGGAAGTAAGGCCAGAACCTGAGAAAATGCTGTAGGATGGAGACCAAAGAGAGAATGATATATTTATTTAGGAAGAATGAAACATAGGGAAAAATAGACTGATAGAAAGCTACCATCAGATAAAGGAATTTTAGAATTCCCTCTTCACCCATATGTCTTAAGATCTCTCATTTCCTTCAATAATTAGTTCAAATGCTACCATTTACATGAAGTCTTTATCTCCAGCCCCAGCTGCTCGGGCACATCCCAAAATCAATCCTTCTATATTATAAATCCATATATATATATATATATGTATATATTATTTCCCTCAATAGAATGTAAGGTCCTTGAGGACCTTATCTTTGTATCTGAAGCACCTAGCAGTTTCTGGAACATAGTTGGTCTTTAATTCTTGCTGACTGATTGATCCCTGAAATGGAACACTTGTGGGTGGTAATGAGATCAAGGGTGTGACCAATGCTCTGTGTGGCTGCGATGGAGAGAAGCAATAGGTCATGGGAGTTAAAGAAATTAAGGAACTCGGAGTTTGTGGTGTTTGAAATGATGTCAATATGTTTACTAAAGTCCCAAATATGAGAAAAGGGATAGGATAGGAGGAGAGGAAAACTGGACTATTTACTGAACTTGAAGAAAGAAAGAAAATTATTTGGAAACTGGAAGATAGTTGCCACTAAGATCTAAATGGGGTGATGTATTTGGATGGAGTGAATCTTGAAAGAGGAGTAATGGCAGCAGGATGAAGATCTATGAACAGCAATGAAGGGCAAGGAGTATATATATCCTCCTGGCCCAGTGTATTAGAGTCATGAAAAAGGTTGCATATTTTATTGGAGAGTTTGGTCAGTGATAGAATACCTTCTGGGGACAGCCAAAAATATCAGGGTCTCTCACTGAAGCATTTGGAATGTTTCCTGAGTTTAAAGAGATAATCAGTTTTGCCTGCTCATTTCAATTTCTTCATTTGATGCCAAATGCCTTTCTAAATGAATAATTAAAAACCCTATGTCCACTCTAGGGAAGGGAAAAGGAGACAGATAAACAAGATTTACATGTCCAATAGAGATTTACTAAAAGATACTATTTACAGCAGACTGGAGATGGGAATGGGATATTGTGGGCCTTCAAATCTATATCCACACTGGAGTGATGATATGGCAATTCCCCAGATTGCGGTGGTATGGTGGTTCCATATGGTGGTATGGTATGGCTTCCCAGATTTTTTATATAAGAAAATTCATATCTCTGATGTGTGCTAGAGAAGTACTTCCTTTTTCCAGATGGTGATTGGTGGAAAAGAAGGCATTATCAACTACCTCTCCTTTCAGATCTATGATTTTAGGGCTCTGAGTATAGTAATTGGTTGAAAGGGTAAGAGGATGAAAATGCAATGTTCCCTGATTTACCAAAGGTTGGCTAACGTGTGTGCATATGTGTGTGTGTGTGTGTGTGTGTGTGTGTGTGTGTGTGTGTAAATGTGTTTGTAGACAGTCTTATCTATTATGTTGAGTACTA
This sequence comes from Phascolarctos cinereus, assembly GCF_003287225.1. NCBI lineage: Eukaryota > Metazoa > Chordata > Mammalia > Diprotodontia > Phascolarctidae > Phascolarctos > Phascolarctos cinereus. The sequence goes on from NW_027555958.1 coordinate 345,467,484, forward strand.
CGGAGACATCTGAGTCCAAGTTATTACAAATCAATTAATAAGCATTTATTAAGTGTTCACTATGTTTTCAGGACTATGCTATATACAAATAAATGAAACTATTCATACAAAGAACTTGCATTCTTGGAGAAGACAACAAGAATATACATATATACACATATATATGTATATATACATGTGTGTGTATATATGTACAGAATAACTATAAAGAGAACAAAAACAACACAACGTAGTTAAATAGAAGGTAGCTTAAGATGGAAGGAACTAACAGTTTAGGGAACCAGGAAAGGCTTCATGTAGAAGGTGATGTTTGAATTGAATCCTGAAGAAAACAGAGTCCGTAAGGCAGAGCTGAGGAGACAGTATATTCCAGGAAAAGGCAGAGGGATGGGAGAGGGAATGTCATGCGTGAGGAACAGAGATAAGGCCAGGTTGGCTGAATGCAGAATGTAGAAAAGGAAGTAGCATACAAGCAGGCAGGAAAGATTTGGAAAGCCTTATAACGCTAAACTGAAATGTTTATATTTGATTCTAGAGACAATAGGAAGCCATTAGAGTTTCAAGATTAAGAGAATGACATGGCCAGATTTGCACTAAAGGAAAATCATTTTGACAGCAGTATGGATGATCAACAGAAATGGAGAGAAAACATATGAGGCAGAGAAACCAATTAGGAGGCTATTGCAATAATCTAGGCAATAATAGGTGGTGAGGGTCTCAACTAAGGTGATAGCTGTATGAATACAAAGGGGGTCATTAATAAGAATTAATAACTAATTAATTAACACTTATGGGATGCATGCCAATTATCTGGCAAGTGCCAGGAGAATGACCTTGAGTTGTTCTTTCAAGTTAGGAATTAAAGGCCTTAGAGAGGTATTTATTTTTAATGGGATTTTATATATGAAATAACTTACATTCCATAGGGTAGACGGAATCAACTTCCCATACTCAAAGATCCTAATGGGATTACTTATTAATATAGCTATACATTGATATAGTTATACATAAACGTGTATGTGTATATGTATATATATGAAACACACACATACACATACACACACTGAATGAGAAAGGATAGTATTTGTAGTTTTACGATTTTAAAAAGCAGTAAGGTTTACTTATATACATAATACAAAATGGTATAGTACTGCCAAGTCCTGACATCAAAGGAAACATTGCAGAAGTTAGTTTTGCTGGCCCTGCCACACCGGGTTTCTGTGAGTGCAAGAATATGGAAGGTGTGAAAGGGAAAGATCTAACACAGAATTTTGTTCACAATAGAACAAAGGTTTCAGAAGATACAAGAAAAGGGAAAGGCAGAGCTGCATATGACTGAGGTGAATGGGAATGAGAGATTTGTAGTAGGGGCAGGAAAAGGAAGTTTTCCCATAGGCAATCTTCAACTCTGAATTGCACAAATTGAGAGAGATAAGTGTTGGCTAGCTGTAAGAAAGTAGATGGTCACAACCTTCCTAATATTAAAGCTATGTTCCAGGACACCCTAGGTAAACAGTGATTATCACTTGGCAATCCCTGAGTTCTTTCCCAGGATAAAAGACTTATCTCTGTTCTTAAAAAGTTTCTAAAAAGTTTCTTTATCTTTCTGTTTTCCTGGCTTCTAAGCCTGAAATTACAAATATAGTTAACTACTGCATTGTAAATGTGTGTGTGTGTGTGTGTGTGTGAGCTAATTATTGATTCATTTATACAAGTTTCCAGTGCGCAAAGAGATTAAACTTATAAAAACTTATACCTGGACCTTCAAGGACAGTAGCTCCTAACCTTTCTTTTTTCATCTCTGACAAATTTTGGCAGTCCTGTGAAACCTATAGACAGTTCCTCAGAATGTTTTTAAATATGTAAAATAAAATTCACAGGATTCCAAAAGAAATCAATTATATATTTAATTCAATTTTATTTTATTTTCTCTTCCAAATTTTCTACCACCCTCCTTTCCCACCCTAACCCACTGAGAAGACAAGAAAAGTAAAACCTGTTACAAATATTTATAGCCAAGCAAAACAAATCCCCACATTACCTATGTCCAAAAAAGAAAAAAGAAATATGCTTCAATCTGCATCAGCTCTCTATCTGTGGGTGTTTTGTCTGTGTATGTCTCATTATGAGTCCTTTGAAACTATGATTGGTTCCATTGTGTTGATCAAAATTGCTGTCTTTCAAAACTGTGTATCTTTACATTGTTGTCTTTATATAAATTGTTCTGCTCATTTACTCAGCATCAATTCATACAAGACTTTTCAGGTTTCTCTGAAATCATCTTGTTTATTACTTCTTTACTCTTCCTGTCCTATTTTTCATTTTCTTTTTTTTTTGCACTAAATGGTATTTTATTTTTCCCCAACTACATGTAAACATAGTTTTCAATCTTCATTTTCATAAGATTTTGAGTTCTAAATTTTTCTCTCTCCCTCCTCTCCCCTCCCCTTCCCCAACACAGCAAGCAATCTGACAGGTCATACATGTACAATCATGCTAAATATATTTCCACATTAGCTATATTGTGAAAGAAGAATTAGAACAAAAGGGGAAAACAATGAGAGAGAAAAAAACAAAAAACAAAAAAAATGAAAATGGTATGTTTTGATCTGCATTCAGAATCCATAGTTTCTCTGGATGTGGATAGCATTTTCCATTATGAGTCTTGGAATTGTCTTGGATCATTGTCTTACTGAGAAGAGCTAAGTCTGCCATAGTTGATCATCACACAATGTTGCTGTTACTGTGTATGATGTTCTTCTGGTCCTGCTTACTTCACTCAGCATCAGTTCATGTAAGTCTTCCCAGGTTTTTCTTAAATCTATCTGCTCATCATTTCTTACAGCACAATAGTATTCCATTACATTCATATGCCACAACTTGTTCAGCCATTCCCCAATTGATAGGCCTCCCCTCAATTTCCAATTCTTTGCCACCACAAAAAGAGCTGCTATAAATATTTTGTATATGTGGGTCCTTTTCCCTTTTTTATGATCTCTTTGAGATACAAACTTAGTAGTGGTATTGCTGGATCAAAAGGTATGGGCAGTTTGATTGCCCTTTGGGCACAGTTCCAAATTGCTCTCCAGAATGGTTGGATCTGTTCACAACTCCACCAGCAATGCATTAGTATCCTAATTTTCCCACACCTTCTCCAAGATTTATCATTTTCCTTTTCTGTCATATTAGCCCATATGATAGGCATGAGGTGGTACCTCAGAGTTGTTTCAACTTACATTTCTCTAATCAATAGTGACTTAGAGCATTTTTTCATACGACTATAGATAGCTTTGATTTCTTCCTCTGAAAACTGCCTGTTCATATCCTTTGCCCATTTATCAATTGGGGAATGACCTGTATTCTTACAAATTTGACTCAGTTCTCTATATATTTGAGAAATGAGGCCTTTATCAGTAACACTGTTTGTAAAAATTGTTTCCCAACTTTCTGCTTTCCTTCTAACAGTTGCATTGGCTTTGTGCAAAACCTTTTTAATTTAATGTAATCAAAATTATCTATTTTGCATTTCATAATGTCTCTGTCTCTTGTTTGGTCATGAATTCTTCCCTTCTCCATAGATCTGACAGGTAAACTATTCCTTGCTCTCATAATTTGCTTATGGTATCACCCTTTATGTTTAAATCATGTACCCATTTCAACCTTAATAGTATTCCATCACATTCTTACACCATAATTTGTTCAGCCATTCTCCAATTTATAGGTACCCTCACAGTTTCCAATTCTTTGCCATCATAAAAAGGGCTGCAATATATTTTTGTCCATGTGAGTCTTTTTCCTCTTTCCTTGAACTCTTTGAGGCACATACTTAGTAGCAGTATCTCTGAATCAAATGGTATATACATAGTTTAATAGCTTTGGGGGCATAGTTCTAAGTTGTATTTCACAGTTCCACCAACAATGTATTAATATTCCTATTTTCCAACAGCCCCTCCAGCATTTGTCATTTTCCTTTTTTGTCAACTTTGTCAATCTGATTAGTGTTAAGTATTACTTCAGAGTCATTTTAATTTATCTAATTATTAACAGCATTTTTTTCATGTTACTGTTGATATCTTAGATTTCTTCCTTTGAAAACTGTCTATTCTTAGGCTTTAGCAATTCATTAATTCACTAGTGGTTCTAATTGTTATAAATTTCACTCAGTTCTCTAGCTTAAAAATGAGACCATTATCAGACAAGCTTTCTGCAAAGATTCCCACCCACCCCCCTCCAATTTCCTGCTTCTCTTCTATAGCTGCATTGGTTTTGTTTGTGCAAAAAATGTTTTAGCTTTATGTAATCATAATTGTCCAGTTTACCTTCTGTGAATTTCTCTAGCTCTTATTGAGTCACAAACTTTTCTCCAATCCATAGACCTGAGGGGTAAATTCTTCCATGCTCCTTTAATTTGTTATGATATCACCTTTTATGTCTAAATCATCAATCCATTTGGAGCTTGTTTTGGTAGAAAACCTTAGTATATCTAGTTTCTTTCAGAATCTGATAATATTTAAATAGTTATAAAAATATTTTTTAAAAAGTTCATGATCCTCAGGTTAAGAATTCTAGTTTTAGGCAATGGGACAGAGAGTGCTTTAACCAATTAGGCTAATATTCAAAGTGCATCCTTTGCCATTTTCCTTCCCTTTTTCACTGGCTTGGTTCTAAAGGAAAATCCATCCCAGAGGTGGAAGAGCTGAAGGAATGTCTGGATATAAGAAACATACCCAGGGTATTCTATTTATAATTAGAAATTTAACTTCAAATTTAAGACTTTGTAGGAAGAAAATCATAGCAAAACTTTTATTTGTATTATTCTTCATTCAGGGGAAATTACTGAAGGATATGTTACCTTTCACAAAACACTCTGCAATTTCTCTGACTACACTGTACACTGATGTGTGTGCCAGAGTGCTGCTTGCAGGAAACATGGGTAAGAGATTACTCTGTTCTGGGGTTTCCCTCACCCACCTACCCATGGGCATCATGATACCTTATGTGTTAGAAAATTGGTCACAAAAATAATCTCATCAAATATACCAGGACAATGGCAAGATTAAGAGGTTGCTTGTTCTAGTGCTAGACATACAATATAGGATTGAGCATTGGAAGATTGTAATTTTATTCCTACTTCTTCTATTGACCCTATAATCTCAGGCAAACTGTTCTCTGTTTTCCCATCTCTACAATAAGGCTATTGCTACTTCCCAACCACCCACATTGTTGTGAAGAGTGCAAATTGCCATCACTCCCTTAGCATAAAAGGAATAGTCTGTATAAACCTACACTGACGAAGGGAACAGTGACATTATAGAGGAAGGGAGAGGGGATAATTAGCTCTTGCTCTTTTTATAGCTGGCCTTTCATAGCTATTACTTAGACTAAGTTAGAATTAATAAGAAGGCAAGTCTCTTTTTAGTAATTTGTATTTCCTTTAAGGAATGGTCTTCTTAATTTCTATTAATTATTGCATATGTAATCTCTTGTCCAAAAGCTTTTCATTCTCAGCTATTAAAGTGACATTCATGATAAATGAGGAATGAAAAACGATGCTGTGAAAGTGGGTACTTTATGAATTATGCTCAGAGAGAAAAGACATATCCAGGTTATTATGAAGTTTTATTCTTCATTTCTGGCTCCTCTTCCTCTAATTTATTCAGCATTTTAAATAGCTGAGCCCTTGGAAACTGGTAGTATGAATGGTATTTATCTGGAAACCACAGAATACCCAATTAAAGAGTCTAAATCTCTAAACATTTATATTCTGTACAGAAGGCCATGTTATCCTCTGGAATATTGGTTCCTTCCTGAACCCTCCACATGATGAGAAGGTGAGAACTCACATTTGCTCTTGAATCAATCAATCAACAAGTATTTATTAAGTGCCTACTATGTGCTAGGAACTGTAGACATACAAAGACAAAAATGAAACAGTCCCTTCCCTCAGAGTGCTTAAATTCTATCAAAAGAAAACACAGTCTGGATCCTCAATGAGCTTAAAAGTTAGTTGAAAAGACAGAAATTAATGTATTACTTTGGTCAAGTCATTCAGCCTTTCTGGGTTCAATTTCATCTGTAAGATGAAACTACCAAACTAGATAACTAATAAAGCTCATTCCAGGTTTAAATCTATGGTCTTGCATGAATATATATACATATATACATATATATACACACACATATTTGTATATATGTATATATATATGTATATCAAAAGATAGATGGTTAATACGGAAATATATTTTACATGACTTCACATATATCACTGATATCATATTGCTTGCCTTCTCATGGGGTGGGGAAGGGGTAGAAAGGAGAGAAAGAATTTGGAACTCAAAAATTTTTAAACAAGATATTAATTTTTAAAAATGTAACCAGGATATATTTAACAAAATAAATAAAATATATTTTTTAAAAAGATACTTAGCAGTGGGCTGCTGGTATAGGTAGGAAAAAAGTCGAGGTTGAATTGTCCACCAAGTGAGTTACCAGTTTTTCTATCTTCTCTGTATGCTAATTTATAATGCAATAAAATGAAGAGAATGATACTTGGTATCTGCTATTTGTTTTAAAGACATAAATGGGCCTAATACTATATATTATATTACTAACTTCTCCTTTATTGAGCTGTCAACTATACAACACAACAATTTTAGAACTAGAATAAATATTGATGCATTATTGTTGCTGTTTTTGTTTTTATATTATTACTAGTATCATTTGTTGTTTTTGTTGTCCAAACTTCTGTTTTCATTAGTTTGGGTAATTCTCAGAGAGAAAAAACTCTATCTTTGCCGATATGCAACTTTTCTGCAACAAATAGTTTTTAAGAGTTTCCTAAGGTACTGAGAAATTAAGTGACTTGCCCAAGGTCACACAGCCAATATGTATCAGAGGGACAATGTTTTATATTTTTTCACAGCATTAAGATTAAGACATAATAGCAGCAAGGTATTTTAATCCATTATTTTGTTTAAATCATTACACATTTATTATCTCATTTTATGTATTTAAACTTAGAACTACAGAACATAGAAGGATTTATATAGGTCATCTAGTCCATGCCTCTGCTTCCATTTCAGCCAAATGGGTATCTCAGGGAATGAGATTTGAAACCCAACTTGCCTTATCAAATATTTCTTCTATCTAGCTCAGCTCCAAGTCTCAACACCTGTGTGCTAAAATTAAACACCTGCCAATTTTCCACATATATGTGGCCAATACTTGACAAACTGTCCCTGCACATTTCATCCCAGCGGGGATGTGTCCCAATTAATCCAGCCAAACCTAGTCCATGCCAAACAGGCACAATCTGTTAGCTAAACAAATAGTCAGTGCATTTGACCTACAACAATAAGTATAAATAATGTTTTTAAAATTAGGCTTCCCTGCTAGGTACAAAAGCTAACATTCAATTTTTAATTGTAATAAATAAAACGATTGTCATAGACATGATCAGAAAATAGCCCTTTTGCAGAAAATAGCCCTTATACAAGTCAGTATGGATGCAAAATGGTAGGGTTTTGATCTGTCCAAATGCTGAGAAAATCTTGATTTGGGCTTTTTAAAAAATTATTTTTAAAAAGATGATATACTAAAATGAGTTTCTTATTAATTTTATTGTTAACAATAATGCCTTCTTGCAAGTGTATGTGACACTTTATAGCTTTAAAAAGCTATTTCCATATATATAAAATCACTTTGACCTTCACAGCAATCAGGTATTTTTTACACTGTACATATAAGGTAAATATAGGAAACAGAGAATCAAAAAAGGTAAGTGATTTGTGTAAGGTCAAAGACTAAAGTTAATTTTTTTTATTTTAATTTTTAAATTTAAAATTAATTTAAAATTTTAAAAATTTAAATTTTAATTGAGTTTAAAAAAACCCCAAGCTATCTTTTTTAACTCTCTATTTGAACTGACAAAGTAGAACAGTAAGACCTGTCCTTTAACACTAGTGGCATGAAGCTATTCCATTGTATAAATATAGGCTGTGGTAGGTAGCATCAATAACCTCTTTCCAAAACAGAGGCCTGTAAGAATTGGTCTATTTAATCTGTGAATATGAAAAACAGGACATTTAATTACAAAAGAGGATTAATGAAAGGAAAAGGATGACTGCATATCTATGTGGCAAACAGGAAAAGAGGGAACCCAAGGTACCAAGCCCCCCAAACAGAAGAACTCAAGAGGATGTCACTGTAATCTTTGTGGCCAAAGGGATATATGAAACCTGAATTAAAAGTATGTGAGAACAATACACTTCTGGATATGAAGTGATATAAACCCTAGTAGGAATGCTAATATGAATGCCTAAGAAGATCTGTTTATTTGGGCAAAGAGTCCTTAGTCTGGCCCCTACTGGTATTATCAAAATTCTCTCTGCTCTCAATGAAAGCACCTTTTGGCTATTATGGATTCTACCCGGGAATGCTGTGACATGGAGAATGAAGCCATCTTTTCTGTGAGGATCACAGATTGGAAAGGGAGGAGAGTGATAAGGGAATGCCAAGAAAGGAAGAATACTTACAGCTGACACCCACATGAGGTCTCCTTTCTTTCTAATAGTGCCATTACTTCAGATGTAATGAAGCCCTGGAAGGTCTTACCAATGGAGCAACCACTGACACCTCTACATTTGAATTTTGGGGTATTATGAACCCCAATTCCACACAGACAATGCTGGCACTTTTCAAAAAGGGCTTTACCCGGGAACTAAGCAACAAAATAATATCAAGTATAAAACTGAATAGTTTACAAAGTACAGAAACTATGTTCTAAAGTTCACTACAATCTGGGGGGCAGTCTGGCAGGCACAACTGGAAAGAAGTTGCTACCCTATTCCTATTCTATGCCTAAGCCCTATCTGAAGAACATTGGTTGAGGAAGGTCTTTCCCCCACCTCTCTCCCAAGCATTTAGATCATCCTGCATTTACCCTGCAGATAGCATAACTGTCCTTATCCTAGAGGTCTCTATGACTACTCTCTTTGGAATGTCTATCCTCAGTCCTGGTCCACTATTCTCTGCCTGACAGGGTTTGCCTGGAATAGCCTCATTAGCCCATTTCTAAGGTTCACTCCATCATTAAGGAAGCTCAACCTTTCAAACTGTTGTTCTCACTAGTATCCAGGTTCAGTCTCACCACATGGGGAAGTCACCTAACCTCCATGGGCTTCCTCATCTATAAAATGAGAGTGTTGGTCTATATGCCTTTAAGGTCTCATCTTGGCCTAGATCTATGATCCTATGCTCCTGTGAACCTACAAAGATTAATAATAGACAAGTAAAAGAAGGGTCATTTATTTGATCATGGAGCAAAACTGTCAAGCAGCCAGGGTGTAGTCAGTTTTAACAATAGGCTAGTGAAGATGTTCCAGGCAAACATCTTAAGTAAATCAGGCTCTAGACCCAGTTTTTGGTGACAGTCCCAGTGTTTCAGGATCATATAGCAGAGGCTACACTGGAGGCCTATGCTTGGGCTGGAATTTCTAGACTCTATCTCTCTAGACAGGTATTAATCAGGCCTTATGAAGTCATTGGGGAAAAAAACCCTGACTACCACTTTTGGTCATTTACTCTCAGCTTTGGGATTTTCAAAGTCCCACAAAAGGTAATAACTTTAGCCAGGCACACATTTATTTGGATCTTCCCTTTGCTTTTTCCTTTTGAAAACTCTCCTCCCAATCTGGGTTCCATTGTTCTCTTCCCTCATCTCCCCCAAGATCCATATGTTTCCTCCTTTAGCATCTTACTCACAGCAAGAAACTGCTTTAGATCCACACTGACAAAAGCTTAAGGTATGTCATGTATCAAAGATATTTGCATTTCAAGAATGAATTCTTCAAAGTTCCACTTCTGGGAGCCAAGATGGTGGAGTAAGAAGTCACTCTCACCCTCTCTTACTGACCTCTGAAAGTCCAGAAAATATCAACCCAGGAAAAACCTTGAGCCAGCAAAAAGACAGGGTGCCGCACGTAGCCTAGGAAGCTTGGGGGATTAATAGGAAAGACCCCTCTTGCTCTGGGGGCGGGGAAGCAGTACAGGATGAAAGGCATCCCAGCAAGCCAGGAGCAAGCCCCACTTCAGCATATCATGGGGAGATCCTGAGACCCAGGTTGGTGGAACAGGCAAGTGCTGACACCAGGACCCAAGATCCTCAATACAGGCAGGGGAACTGGATAGACGCCAGCTTGGAAAACCACCATGGGTGATCGCATTCTCCAACAGCCAAATCAACCGGTGCCTCAATAAAACTCTGGGAAACACAACTCCAGGAGGCACACCTCCAACCTGACAGACATCCACCAGCAGTGAAACATCCCTGTGCAAGGCCCATGTGAGCAGGAAAAGAAGCTTAGATAAGTGACCCCATCACTCCAGCAGGAGAACTCAACTTTATTTTTAAGTCAGGAAATAGGCAAACACCATGCACAAAAAGCAAAAACAGACAATGACCACAGATTCTTATTATGGGGAAAGGGAAGATCAAGGCACAAATTCAGAAGAGGACAACACTGTCAATATACTCACATCTGAAACCTCAAAGGGGAATATTAAGTAGTCTCAAGTCCAAAAAGCCTTCTTGGAAGAGCTCAAAAAGGATTTTGAAAGTCAAATAAGAGAGGTAGAAGAAAAATTCGGAAAAGAAATGAGAGATATGCAAGAAAGAGTCAATAGCTTGGAAAAGGAAGGACAAAAATTAACCATAGAAAACAAGTTCTTAAAAAGTAGAATTGGCCAAATGGAAAATGATGCACAAAAACTAACTGAAGAGAAAGACTCCTTAAAAAGTAAAATGGGCCAAATGGAAAAGGAGTTACAAAATATGATAGAAGAAAACAACTCATTAAAAATTAGAATGGGGCAAGTGGAAGCTAAAAACTATGAGAGAGCAAGAATCAGTCAAATAGAAACAAAAGAATGAAAAAATAGAAGAAAATATATATTTCATTAGTAAAACAACTGACCTGGAAACCAGATCCAAGAGAGATAATTTAAAAATTATTGGTCTACCTGAAAGCCATGATGAAAAAAGAGCCTGGACAACATCCTTTGGGAAATCATCAAAAAAAAAAACTGCCCTGAGATCCTAAAACCAGAGGGTAAATTAGTCATCGAAAGAATCCACTGATCACCTCTTGAAAGCAATCCCAAATTGAAAATGCCAAGGAATAATGTAGCCAAATTCCAAAATTACTGGATCAAAGAGAAAATACTGCAAGCAGCCAGAAAGAAACAATTTAAATATCATGGAGCCACACTCAGGATTACGCAGGACCTTGCAGATCCTACATTAAAAGAGTGGAGGGCATGGAATACAATATTCCATAAAGCAAAGGAGCTTGGACTACAACCAAGGATCAACTACTCAGCAAAACTGAGCATAATCTTTCAGGGAAGGATATGAACATTCAACAAAATACAGGAATTCCAAACCTTCCTGATGAAAGGACCACAGCTCAACAGAAAATCTGACCTTCAAATACAAGACTCAAGAGAGGCACAAAAAAGGTAAACAGGAAAGAAAAAAAACAACAACAACATGTTATTAATAAAGGCAAACTGCTTACATCCCTACAAGGGAAGATGACACTTGTAACTCTTGAGAATTGTAATGTTATTATTACATTCAAAAGGAGTATAGTTAGACAGAGGGCATGGGTATAAGTTAACTTTAATGATGTGATGCTAGAAAATCTAATTAAGTGGTGAAAAAGGATTGTACTGGGAGGAGGAAGACAAAGGTAAATCAACAAGGGTAAAAGGAAAGGGAAAAGAAAAAGAGAGAGGTGACTACAAGGGAGGGAAGAAGTAGAAAGAAGAAGAAAAGGGAGGGGGCTACTACCAGGGAGGGAAGACTGAGGTAGGTGGTGGTAGAAAGCAAAACTCTACTGAGGAAGGAAAGGGAGAAAGGAGAAAGAAAAGCATAAATGGGGCAGGGGGAGGCAAGAGGAATAGAATGGAGAGGAAGACATAGATAGTAATCATAACTGTAAAGAGGATGAACTCTCCCATAAAATATAAATGGATAGCAGAGTGGATTAAGAGCATAATCTTACAATATATTGTTTATAAGAAATACATTTGAAGCAGAGCAATAGACATAGAGTAAAGGTAAAAGGCTGGAGCAGAATATTTTATGTTTCAGCTGAAGTAAAAAAAGCAGAGGTAGCTATTCTGATCTCAGACAAAACAAAAGCAAAATATAGATGTAATTGAAAGAGATAAGGAAGGAAACTACATCCTGCTAAAAGATACCATAGACGATGAAGTAATATCCTTACTAAACATAAATGCACCAAGTAGTATAGCATCCAAATTCTTAAAGGATAAGTTAAGGGAGATCCAGGAAGAAATAGACAGAAAAACTATACTAATGGGGGACCTCAACCTCTCTGTTTTAGAACTAGATAAATCTAACCACAAAATAAACAAGAAAGAGGAGATCAATAGAACTTTAGAAAAGTTAAATATGATTGACCTCTGGAAAAAACTGAATGGGGACAGAAAGGAATATATACCTTTTTCTTGGTGGTACATGACACCTACACAAAAATTGACCATATACTAGGACATATAAACCTCACAATTCAATGCAGAAAGGCAGAAATATTAAATGCATACTTTTCAGATCATGATGCAATAAAAATTACATGTAATAAATGGCCATGGAAAGATAGACAAAAACTTAGTTGGAAATTAAATAATCTAATCCTAAAGAATGAGTGGGTCAAACAACAAGTCATAGAAACAATAACTTCATCCAATAACAATGAGACAGCATACCAAAACTTATGAGATGTAGCAAAAGTAGTCCTTAGGGGAAGTTTTATATCTCTAAATGTTTACATGACTAAAATAGACAAAGAAGAGATCAATGAATTGGGCACGCAACTAAAAAAGCTAGAAAAAGAACAAATTAAAAATCCTCAATTAAATACCAAATTAGAAATTCTTAAAACCAAAGGAGAGATTATTAAAATTGAAATTAAGAAAACTATTGAACTAATAAATAAAACTGAGCTGGCTTTATGAAAAAAAATCAGTAAAATAGATAAACCTTTGGTTAATTTGATTAAAAAAAGAAAGAAGAAAACCAAATTACCAGCATCGAAAATGAAAAAGGGTAAATTCACTTCCAATGAAGAGGAAATCAAAACAATAATTAGGAGCTATTTTGCACAACTCTATGCCAATAAATTTGACAATCTTAGCAAAATGGATGAATATTTACAAAAACATAAATTGCCCATATTAACAGAAGAGGAATTAAAATACTTAAACAACCCCATTTCAGAAAAAGAAATTGAACAAGCTATCAATGAACTGTCTAAAAAAAACCCTCCAGGGCCAGACAGATTTACAAGTGAATTCTATAACACACTTGAAGAACAACTAATTCCAATATTATATAAACTATTTGGGAAAATAGGTGAAGAAGGATTCCTATGAAATTCTATGATACAAATATGGTATGGATATTTAAACTGGGAAGAGCCAAAACAGAGAAATAAAATTATAGACCAATCTCCCTAATGAATATAGATGCAAAAATTTTAAATAAAATATTAGCAAAGAGATTACAACAATTTATCTCGAGGATAATACACTATGCCAAGGTAGGATTTATACCAGGAATGCAGATCTGGTTCAATATTATGAAAACTATCAGTATAATTGACCATATCAACAACAAAAGTAACAGAAATCATATGATTATCTCTACAGATATAGAAAAAGCATTTGTCAAAATACAACACCCATTCCTATTAAAAACACTATAGGATATAGGAATAAATGGATTCTTCCTTAAAATTATAGATAACATCTATCAAAAACCAACAAGCATTATATGCAATGGGGATAGGCTAGAATCATTTCCAATAAGATTGGGGGTGAGATAATGATGTCCATTATCACCATTGTTATTCAATATTGTGCTAGAAATGTTAGCTATAGCAATCAGAAGAAAAAGAATTGGAAGGAATTAAAATAGGCAAAGAAGAAACAAGCTATCAGTCTTTGCAGATGATATGATGGTATACTTAGAGAATCAAGTAAAAAATTACTTGAAATAATAAACAAATTTAGCAGAATTGCAGGATATAAAATAAACCCACAAAAATCATTGGCATTTCTATGTGTTACTAACAAAGCCCAACAGCAAGAGATAGAAAGAGAAATTCCATTTAAAATTACTGTAGATATTATAAAATATTTGGGAATCTACCTGCCAAAACAAAACCAGAAACTATGTGAACACAATTACAAAACACTTTTCACACAAATAAAATCAGATCTAAATAATTGGAAAAATATCAATTGCTCATGAGTAGGCCGAGCTAATACAATAAAAATGACAATTCTACCTAAATTAATTTAGTTATTCAGTGCCATACCAATCAAACTACCAAAAAATTATTTTATAGAGCTAGAGAAAACAATAGCAAAATTCATCTGGAAGAACAAAAGGTCCAGAACATCAAGGGAACTAAAGAAAAGAAATGCAAGGGAAGGCGGCCTAACTGCACCTGATCTTAAATTGTATTATAAAGCAACAATCATCCAAACTATTTGATTCTGGCTAAGAAAGAGAGTGGTGGATCAGTGGAATAGGTTAGGTATGCAAGACACAATAGTCAATGACTATATTAATCTACTATTTGATAAATCCAAAGACTCCAGCTTCTGGGTAAGAAATCACTATTTAACAAAAACTGCTGGAGGAAACTGGAAAATAGTGTGACAGAAACTGGGCATAGACCAACATCTTATATCCTATACCAAGATAAAGTCAAAATGGGTTCCGGATTTAAATATAAAGACTGAGACTATAAGCAAACTCGGAGAACAAGGAATAGTTTACCTTTCAGATCTATGGAGAGCAGAAGAATTCATGACCAAACAAGAGATAGAGAACATTACTAAAAGCAAAATGGATAATTTTGATTACATTAAATTGAAAAGATTTTGCACAGACAAAGCCAATGCAACTAAATTGGAAGGAAGGTAGAAAATTGGGAAAGAATTTTTGCGGCCAGTCTCTCTGATAAGGGCCTCATTTCTAAAATATATAGAAAACAGAGTCAAATTTATAAGAACACAAGTCATTCCCCAATTGATAAATGGTCAAAATATATGAACAGGCAGTTTTCAGAGGAAGAAATTAAAGATATCTATAGTCATATGAATACATGTTCTAAATCACTATTGATTAGAGGAATGCAAATCAAACAACTCTGAGGTATCACATCACACCTACCAGATTGTCTAACATGACAAAACAGGACAATGATAAATGTGGGAGAAGATATGGGAAAATTGGAAATCTAATGCATTGTTGGTGGAATTGTGAACTGATCCAACCATTCTGGAGAGCAATTTGCATCTATGCCCAAAGGGCTATAAAATTGTGCATACCCTTTGACCCAGCAATACCACTTCTAGGTCCATATCCCAAAGAGATCACAAAAACAGGAAAAGGACCCACATCTACAAAAAATATTTGTAGCAGGTCTTTTTGTGGTGGCAAAGAATTGAAAACTGAGGGGATGCCCATCAGTTGGGGAATGGCTAAACAAGCTGTGGTATATGAATGTTGTGGAATACTATTGTACTATAAGAAATGATGAACAGGCTGACTTCAGAAAAACCTGCAAAGACTTATATGAACTGATGCTGAGTGAAATGGACAGAACCAGGAGAACACTGTACACAGTAAGAGCACACTGTGCAATGACTGACTTTGATAGACTTGGCTCTTCTCAGCAATGCAAGGATCTAAGACAACTGCAAAAGATTCATGATAGAAAATGCTATCCACATCCAGAGAAAGAACTATGGAGTCTGAATGCAGATGGAAACATACTATTTGCTCTCCTTTTCCTTTGTTGTTTTGTTTTATTGCTTCATTCTCATGGTACCTTCCATTAGTTCTAATTGTTCTTTACATCATGACTAATGGGAAAATATACTTAACAAGAATGTATGAGTAGAGCCTATATCAGATTGCATGCCATCTTGGGTGGGAAGAAAAGAGGGAAAGGGAGAAAATTTAAAACTGAAAATCTTACAGAAGAGCATGTTGAAAACTAAAAATAAATAAATTATTTTTTAAAAAAAGAATGAATTATTCAAGACAGAAAAGACTGAAATGAAAAAAAAAACCAACCTAATTCCTAATGGTGGAATTAAAGCCACCATGACAAGAAATAGAAGAAAATATTTTGGAATACAGACTTGCCCAGCTTCCCTTAAATCATACTTTGTTGGTATCTGCCTATTCTTTTTAGCCAAAAATCTGACTAAGTTGATGACAACTGAATTTGTTCATGACTGCCTATTATAGTGCCTTGAACACAGTAAGTGCTCAAGAGACACTATAGCATAGTAGCAAGAGTGTTACAACACTCTTGTAACCAAAAGTCAGGAGAACTAGGATTAAATCCTGCATCAAACTTTTAGTATCTGTATGATGGTGATAAACTTACTTAATCTTTTAGTGCATTTTAAGTGTAAAATTGGGCGTGTTAATAATTGTTATTTGCCTCACACGGCGGTTATAAGAAAAATACCTTGCAGCAATTTTGGAGCAGCTAGGTGGTGCAGTGGATAGAGCACTGGCCCTGGAGTTAGAGGATCTGAGTTCAAATCCGGCCTCAGATACATAACACTCACTAGCTGTGTGACTCTGGGCAAGCCACTTAACCCCAATTGCCTTAAAAAAAAAAGAAAGAAAGAAAGAAAAAAAGAAAAAGAAAAATACCCTGCATACCTTAAATGCTATATAATGATGAATTAAGTGTTGGTTGAATTGCTTATCATACTTTTGTTACAGAAGTCATTTTGTTATTGCTATTTAGAAATTTAAGCAGCTGACTGCATGGCGTGGGCATGCTTTGAAAATTGTCAATGTCATCTATGTTGAGGATAAACAAGTGGTATTGACCTCCTCTGTTGATGGGTCAGTAAGGTAAGTACATACTTGACACTTCCCACCAAAAGGAGATTTATGGTAGGGCTCCCTGATTATGAAGTAGATAGAGGTAAAGGAAGAACTAGTCCCACAATCTTATGGTCCAGATGATACAAATTTCTATTCCTTAAAAATGGTATGTATGAGTCTTGAGACCATGTATAGCATTAAATTTACAATTTTTTGCTAAGCCCTTAAATGCCTTAAGTGATCCTACAACATGACAAAGAATAAAAAAGTTTTCCTAAATAAGTGGGGTTGCAAGGATCTGAAGAACCTAAGCAAGGCAAATAACTCAGAGAAATGACTCTAAACCTAAGGAATACCATGAAAATATGATTTGCAGAAAAGAATAAATGATACAGGAAGAGGTACACGTGAGCAGGCTATGGCCAGAATAGTGATTACCAGCCTTGTTGCTGTTTATTTGATGTTTTTAGTACTTAAGAATTTAAAAATTGCCTCTTTGTGCCATATAGCATAAATACACACACACACACATTTCAGATACTACAGAGACTCCTATGTGGAAGGAAGGAAGGAAGGAAGGAAGGAAGGAAGGAAGGAAGGAAGGAAGGAAGGAAGGAAGGAAGGAAGGAAGGAAGGAAGGAAGGAAGGAAGGAAGGAAGGAAGAAGGAAGGAAGGAAGGAAGGAAGGAAGGAAGGAGGGAAGGAGGGAAGGAAGAAAGGAAGGAAAAAAAGAAAGAAAGAAGGAAGGAAGGAAGATTTATATGTGTATTGTTATATAACATGTGGTTTAGCAATTTTCTATCACAGATGATAGAGTGATCACTAATTCAAGGATCTATGTTTTCATAGCACTTACATGGGCATCACCTTAACTCAGACTGTAACCACTTGTACACCTTAGTAGATGATCTTCATGAGTTTCTGTGGCTGGTAAAAATAAGACAACACTGGGTGGCCAACCTTCTAATGATGAGCCTTTCCACATTTAACTAGACTAGTCTTTAAGTGAGAAATACTCTGTTGTTGAACCCATAGTTGAATCTTTCCAGTCTATTAGTATTTGCCAGAGTTTGGGCTTTTCTGGCATAGCCTTCAAGGACCCAGGATAACTATCCCATCATGATAACTAAAGTCTATTGGAATAGGCCATTAGACTACTAATGGGGCAGCCCCACTCCTCCAACCTTGCTGTATAGCATACATCATAGTATGTATGTATGTATGTATGTATGTATCTATCTATCTATCTACCTATCTAAAAGGAATCCATGTAGTATCATAGGTAGAGATAGAGAAAAACTGACATGGATACATGTATATCCTGTGTGCATGTATTTACATACATCTGTGTATATTGTATTTGTTTATATTATAATATCCCTGAAATAATTACATGCATGAGCATGTCAAAAATTCGGCATAAAGAAATACTGCCTTAGACTGCCAAGGGTTCTAAAACAGTTCTTTGAACTTTAAAAAAAAATTGGTAACTATATCTCAATATAATTGCATTCCTTTGTAATACTCCATACTGTAATCTATGCATTCAAAAACAATCTGAGAAGGGTTCCTTAGGTTTTACCAGATTGCCAAAGGAGTACACAACACAGAAAAAGGTTAAGAACCCCTGCCTTAGAATAAAAGAGAGGCAAAAGTGTTAGAGGTGCTTGAAAGTAAATTAAAGAGTTTGAACTTAATTTGAAAGCAAAACGCAACCAGTGTATAATGTTCATACTTTTGTGGCCTTCCACGCAAAGCAGTGGACTAGGAATCAAGAATGCAGACTGTTAGATTCATCTCTACTACTAAATCATCTATGCACCATTTCACTTCAAATATGTCATTTCACTTCAGTTTTATCACCTGTAAAATGAAGGGCACCTCTAATACTATTTTCTATGACTCTGTGAGCTGATAAAAAATGCAACTAATTTCACCAGAATACTTCAGTACTGAAAACAAAATACCTACCAGTATGCTTCCTTTGTTAGTGTGCCAGTTTATGTACTCATAGTTACTTCCTTGTCATACTTTTCTGATCAACTTGATATATCCCCAGCCAACCAAGAAGAAAGCATAAGTCCTCGAATGACATGCTATTTGGGAGCAAAATTCTAAGACTGATTTTGCATTGTCCAACAGCAGATATTGCTAGTTGATGAGCAGGGCTGTCCAGAATGCACCATTATATCATACACAAAAAATGTTGTTCACAACTCTGGTCCCTCTAGTCTGTACTCCACCCTATTTTCAGCTACCTATCAGCAAAGGTGCTAATTATTTTTATCACTCATTTTTTTTTTTTTTGCTGAGGCTATTGGGGTTAAGTGACTTGCCCAGAGTCACACAGCTAGTAAGTATTATGTGTCGGTGGTTGGATTTGAACTCATGTCCTCCTGACTCCAGGGCCAGTGCTCTATCCACTAAGCCACCTAGCTGACCCCATCACTCACTTTTAAAATCAGCTCTTCCTATCTTGCTAAGTTCAGAACTACTACTTCTGATTGCTAACTGCCCTTCCCAGACACATTTAGCTTCTTTTTAAATATATATATTTTATTTTTCCCCAATTACATGTTAAAACAATTTTTAACTTTTTTTAAGTTTTGAGTTCCAAATTCTATCCTTCCTCTACCTCCTCCCTGAGACAATAAGCAATCAACATACGTTATACATATGCAATCATATAAAACATTTCCATGTTAGTCATTTTCTACATGACTCAAATTTAAAAGAAAAGAATGAAAGTAAAAAATAGCATGCTTTATCCTGTATTCAGACAATATCAGTTCTTTTTCTGGAGGCAGATAATATGCTTCATTGTTAGTCCTTTGGGATTGTCTTAGATCATTGTATTGCTGAGAATAGCTAAGCCAGACATTTCTTTCCACAATAAAGGTGATGCCTTTTCTCTGTTATTTCTAAATGCCCTCACTTTCAAATCTTATTAAACAAACACACATAGACCTTTATACATGGACTAAGTGTGGTTGAAAGATAGGTTGGAGTCAAAAACAGGAAGTCAGTTAGAAGGGAAATGTTTAGTGGGGCTAAAGTCTACTACAGCTAAAGTCCAGGAAATTAAGATTCAAGGGACTCCCAGAGGAATGTTCAGAACCTTGGAGAACTCCAAGTTTAAGGGAACAGTAGCCTTAAGTGCCTGGATGATATTTCAGCAATAGACCAAAGCAAAGTGAAGGCTTTGATAGTCATCCCTAAAGTTATCTAGGCTCACATACTATTGGGATCTCTAGACTTTTAAAAATGATAAAAATTATTTCATTTATGTTTTACAATAATGATATGATACTGCAGATAGAGTCTCGAAGTGGGGGGGGTGAAATTAACCTATCTAAAGTTACAAGGTTAGTAGTTTACAGAACAAGGATTCAAACCCAGGTATTCTGACTCTATTATTAGGAACATATTAGGTGAAGACAGATCATCTAGACTTTGGAACTCATAATTCTCAAGGACAGATCAGGCTAGTATTAATCCTCAAACTTTAATTTTGGAATTATTATTTGTATTCTCCTGTTGTTAGCATTTGCCATAGTCTAGAGGTCCTGGTTTTGGTCAAATCCTCATTCTAAGATCTCCCTAGCTGGACCCATGATAGGTAGGTCCATCTTGCTATCCTTTGGGACTTTGAAGTGAGATAAGAAAATAAAAGAAAACTCCCCCAAATATAATTTGTTTCAGCCTCATTATGTAGGAGCAAGTATTTTTACTAAAGATTCTCCTTAATTATCTTGTGTAGAAGAAAAACCATGGGCAAATTTATGTCAAAAGATATTCCATGGTAAATGATCCATTATTGTCATATTTTTTTAAGGATCAATAATTGAAAATGAGTATAATTATAAGATAGAATGTAAACTCTTAGAGGGAAGGGACTAGTTCATTTTGTCTCTGTATCCCCAGTGCCTAGAAGTGCCTGGAACAAGTTGGGGCTCAATAAATGTTTGAGGATTGCTACCACCCACAGAAAGAGAGAGAGAAAGAGAGAAAGAGAGAAAGAGAGAGAAAGAGAGAGAGAGAGAGAGAGAGAGAGAGAGAGAGAGAGAGAGAGAGAGAGAGAGATACAGTAATAATGTGAGGCCCTAAACAATATTTTTTTCAAGGATATTGGGTTTCCTTTATATCTCTAGGTCAAGTGAGAATACAATTTTAAAACCTTTCTCCTAGTGGCAATACTTAAAGGCAACATAAGAGGTTCATTTTTCCCGGGTCCTAGTCACTCCTGCTTGGTGATGCACATCATTTGTGAGAAATTACTTAAGCAGTCCCTCCCTTAGTTTCCTCCTTTGCCAAATAAATGAATGATGCTGTGCAGTCCTAAAGTTTTATTCAAAAGTATTATATGCTTTATATGAATTGTCTTATAGAATTGCATGGGGTAAGAATTAGATACCTAAGAGATAAAAGAACTTGAAAAAACTGTAGGACTAATTTTTAAAAGTACAAAAATGGCTTCAAAAGTAGCCTTACTGGGACAGTGAGATGGCACAGTGGAAAGAACACTGGCCCTGGAGTCAGGAGGACCTGAATTCAAATGCGGCCTCAGACACATAACACTCACTAGCTGTATGACTCTGGGCAAGTCACTTAACCCCAATTGCCTCACCAAAAAAAAAACCAGCCTTACTACTATACATATATATACACACACACACTATATACACTATATACACTATATATATACATATATATAGTGTATATGTAATGTGATGTGTGTATACATATATACATATACATACATACACACACATACACACACACACACACACACACACACACATATATGTATATAATTTTTTCTC
Source organism: Phascolarctos cinereus (assembly GCF_003287225.1). NCBI lineage: Eukaryota > Metazoa > Chordata > Mammalia > Diprotodontia > Phascolarctidae > Phascolarctos > Phascolarctos cinereus. Next base: position 345,489,257 of record NW_027555958.1, read on the forward strand.
CACCCCCTCAAGGATTTGGCATGCCCGCAATGGACATTACTGTGGCTACTTTGGACAACGCAGGACATTTGAACTGAATGAAGTAACTGATTTCATCTTGCCTTGTGATGTTAATGAATACCCTGTAGAAGTAAAAGAAGAAAGCAAATACACAGAAAAGAAACAGAGATATGAATATCCTCTAGTATTTGACCGTGACAAGTAAGATAACAGTTTTTATTTAGAGAGACAGTTATAACAGTAGGAGGCTACAAACATATTTTTAACAAAATAATGGAAGTTAAGTCAAATTGTGAAATTATTTGTTATATGTAACGTGTGTCATGTGTGGTGGAAGTGTATTAACACTACAAATATATAGTAGGGGAGTGTATTATCTTTTTTTCTGACCCATAAGGGGGTGGAACCCAAACTGACATGCATAAGTAAAAACCAATTTAATTAACTATTTTAAGGGTTCGTTTTGTTTTTAAAAGGTTCTCCCTTTGATATATCATATCACACACACACACACATGCACACACATCCTTTCTTTTCAAAACACTATAGTCCAGAACATAATACATCATATCTATGTCATTTCAGTAGCTTTTGAATTGCTCCTTGTCTCATCCCTTCATTTCATTCTATACACCATCACCACGTTAGTATCCTTAGTATTCAATCATTTTACCCTCTTGCTTAAAAACTGCTGATGCCTCCCTGTTGCCTTTTGGATAACCTTTAACCTTCTTTGACTCCCTCAGAGATGTAACTAAAGTGGGACGTGATTTGGTTTTGTCTCAGGGCACTTAAGCTGAAAAGATGCAAAAGATATTTAAAGAATGATTTTTAAAAGTTTTGCATTTTGGTATTTCTTACGTTTACATTTTGGTTGCATATACATGCCTTGGTAGTTGAAAGAAATTAATTTAGGACCTGTTGGCAAGAATAATTAGATATATAAAAAAACTAAAATACTACCTCCAAAGTCTAGTACAGCTAAAGTCCAGGAAATTGTATAGCCATACAATACACTACTCCCACCCCAGGTGGTAGCCTCCCTAGCAGGATGCTGGTATCTCTTCTCTCTCAGGGCTGGTATCTTTAGACCTCACCCGTTTATGGGGTGATATCCCAGGATTTCCTCTCTTACCTAACTTATCTTTTTTAATTCTTGTATTATCATGCTTTGTGCTGTTTATTCCAGTTATTAAGATTGCTATTCATATCTCTGGCCTTCATAATCTAGTTCCAATGTACTTATTCAACATTTTCTCTCAGTGTTCTCTAACTCCACACTTCCCATTCCATAAAGATCAGCCTCCCTACTGTCACCTGAATAATCCATGCTTATTCCCTCCTTCATAGCCTTGCTTTTGATAGACGCCACTCCCATCCTTGGAATATCTTTCTTCTTTCTTTTCACCTAGCCAAACCCTATACATCCTTCAAGGTGTAGCCTCTCCATTAAACCTTTCCCAGATACTCAATAGGTTCATCCTCAATTTTGAACTGGAAATGAATGACCTTAAAAACCATTTAGCCTAACCCCCTAATTTTATAAATGAGAGGACTGAGATCTACAGAGGCATAGTCACCTGTCCAAAGACTCACAGTTTGTAAATCAGAGCTGGGATTTAAACCCAGATCCTATGATGCCAAATTCAGTGCTTTTTTCTCCTACTGCATCATGCTATCACTGGTAAGGCAGGTTTTCTGTGTTAGCCATAATTATGTTTTTCAAGTTCACCAGGCTGCTTTTTAAATTTCTATTTCTTGTTGCTTTTTAAAAAAATCTGTTTTGTCGATTTCTTTTCCTAAAACTGAATAAACATATAAGGGATCTTTGAGGTCTTCCCTCACCTCCCAGGATACTGTATTTCACCTGTCATTATTACTATTACATAATGACTGGCCCACAGGGGAAAAAAAGTATTTTTTTTCATGGAATAACATTCTGCCTCGCAGCTATTTTTTTAAATTACATTACCACTAAAGATGTTTAAAAGCCATATTGAATGTTCCCAATTGAATTTTTAAAGTAGGATGGCAGGCAGTATGGAAAGAAAAGACTTCCAGACACTTCATTTTAGAAAACTTGCCATGAGCCAGATAAAAGTAAACCAAGGGTCAGCCACAGCCCATGAGACAGTGGTTTTCCCAAATCTGCCATGCATTATCTCCTGCCATATTCTAATATATGTAAATTGGTTATAGAAATCATGTTGTTTTCTTTGGGCAGTGGCACTGGTAATCACAGGAACCAGAACTTAAATGTGGCGTAGTGGGTGTGTCCTGGACTTAAAAAGGAGAAACCATGTGGTTTTAGTTGTGGGGAAAAGGAAAACAGGATCCCTTAAGGGATTCTTGTTTTCAGGACAGAGAAGGACTAAATGATCAAGAAGTTCTTTCCAACTTTAAGATTCAGTGATTTTATGAAGTTGAGTGGAATATGGGGTGGTGTCAGCAGTAGGATTGCCAAAGATTTGGTTGAGGTTGAGTTAAAGAACTTGAAAAGCAAGAAAGGAGATATCAGGATTTATTGCTGAGATGTAGTTTAGTATAATTAACTGCTAATACTTACATTTTTCTTTATATCTTTTTATGCAGATGGAGGAAAATGAGTTCATTCTCCTTATTATTCAGACGACCAATTCCCAAACCCTTTGATGTTAATCAAGAATTTAAGTTTTTCAAATCCCTTTCTTCTCCTAAGGTAATTTTCCTCTTTTCTATCCCTTCATTTTTGCTTTCCTAGATGTATACATGTGTTAAGAAGAAAAGCAAGATCCAGAAAACTTTTTTTTTCTCAATCACAAACCCATCCTTTTTCTGTATGAAAGTGGTAGAGAGAAAGGTGTATACTATTCATACCATTTCAGCTTTTAACATCTCCTGGGACTTCAAACAGCTTTAGGCATTTGGCCAACAGCTGATGCAAATTTTATTAGCTATTTTTATGTGTAGCATGACCAATGAATTTTCACCACTATTCATACCACTTTCGTTCTATCTTATTAAAAGAAGGACAAAAAAGTCATATAATTGAGATTAAATGATTTAGCCAGTCTTAGAGAGAACAGAGGCTTGCTGAGCCCTCTGGTCCTAATTGGGCAAAGTTTGAAAGAGCAGTAGTTCTGGATTCAAAGAACCTGTGCACAAATCCCATTTCTGATACTTACTATCTGTGGGATCTTGGGCAAATCACTTAATTTCTTTGGGCCTCAGTTGCCTCATCTGTAAAATGAAGATCTGGGACTAGATGGACCCTGGGGTCCCTTTCTGCTCTAGATTTTGATTCTATGACTTCTTCAGTATGGCAATCAGAGCAGAAAAGTTTAGTTTTTAAAGTTAAGGTTAAATTCAGCTCCTTTGGACCTCATTAGCATTCATCAGGGGCCATTTTCCCTCTCTGGATTTTTGCTACTTGTGTAATTCATTTCCTTTTGAATCCTGTTTATACTTGCTCAGCATTATTCCATATGGGGGCCTACCATTACAGTCATCACCACTGAGAGCTATTAACTTAATGTGAGTTTCCATGGAACACATACATGTTCAATCACTCTTTTCTTTTACAGATTAGAAGAAATGTTTTGGAAAGTACCATGACAGGAAACAGAGAAGCTGGGGTTATATTTGGTTCCCTACCTATATACAGGGTAAATTCAAGCTAAACATTTTTAGCATAGTAGAGTCAAATTTTTCCGTGATTTTAAAATGGAATACCTCGAATAATCAATCAACATATATTTGTTGAAAATATACTCCATAAGGGGCAGCTAGGTGGCCAGTGGATAGAGCACTAGCCCTGGATTCAGGAGGACCTGAGTTCAAATTTGGCCTCAGACACATAACACTTACTAGCTGTGTGACCCTGGGCAAGTCACTTAATCCCATTGCCTAGCCAAAAAAATAAAAAACCATATACTCCATGCCCACTCAGCTGAGTTGTATTGATAATACAAAATAACTGTAAAACATTCCTGTCTTCTGTGAGGTTACAATTTCTTTAGAAAAATAAAAATAATTCATATGAAACATTTCAAAACAATTGAGTCCTAGACTGTGCTACTCTCTCCCTTCTGCCTACAAACATTTTTAAGTACTTTATACTGAAAAAAAAACTTCCCCTAAACTAATTTTCTTTTCAATTCTCTCTCTCTCTCTCTCTCTCTCTCTCTCTCTCTCTCTCTCTCTCTCTCTCTCTCTCTCTCTCTCTTTCTCTCTCTCTCTCTGTCTGTCTTCCTCCTTCCCTCCCTGCCTCTCTGCCTAACTGATAGATTTACAACCATTTAAAAATGATTCATAGAAGAGATAGAAAAAAAGTAACATCTATTCAAGAAACCTATCATACTCTACACAGGGTGAAAAAGACACAATGTAGGAAGCACTAACACAAGAAGCTAAAGGCACTTAATACTTAACACTAACAGGAGAAGCTTAGACCTATAACTACAATGTTTTCCTTGTGGCACAACAATTCTCAATTAGTGGCATTTCCTCCACACTTACTAGGCTTTCACCCATGGGGTGGTATTTTCTTCCCATAAACTCCTCCTCCTCCTTCTCATCATCATCATCCCCATCATCATTGTCATTGAAGGTCTTTTTTAGCTCATGATGAGTGGGTCATCGATCAATGCATTGTTTCTAGGTAACTACTCTCAGCATCCTTCCAAAACTCCATCAGTCAACACACATTTATTAAATGCCTACTATGTGGCTGTGCTAGACATTAAGTGGAAGTAGGGGAAGGGGAATATTACACTTAGATAAGATATAAAGTTTAGTAGAGTAATAAGGCAATCATCCATAAATAAACATAATAGAGGACAAACAATTCTAAGCAGTAAAAGAAGGGTAATGATGCGAATGGTCACTAGGAGATGTCTAAGATCTAGGGTCTGGTATGATCAGTTTTTGAGAAGATCCCACAAAAAGAAATGACAATGTGGACAGCTCCTTGGGACTAGGAGGAAGTTCCACTTTCATCCTAATACAAAAATGCAAAAAGATAATGCAGTTACATGTTCCAGAGGAAAAAGGCAAGTTCAGTACACCATGGGAGATGCTAAAGTAGGTAGCACTGGGAGTAGAAGAGGAAAAGGTTGTGCAAACCAGGGAAGAGTCATGAAAACTAGTCAGGAAGTTTAGTATCATAACAACTATTCATTTTTATTTTCCAGGTTCCAAGCCCCACAAGCCTGAGATTCCTTCCCCTCATTGGTGCAGATGCACATAAAGAGTCTTCAGAAAATTTCCAAGGAAAAAAGAAGGGAGGTCGTATTCTGCATTCACAAGTAAGCTTTGTACTAGGATTCTTTGATGTGTTTCGGTTAATTTTAATGTACTTTTAAAATCCAGTTTTATTTTATTTTCAGTTTTAAATTCTGTTTCCCACCTCCACCTCCCCCATCCATTAAGGAAACAAGAAAAAAATTGTTACATGTGTGCATATAGACACATATAGTTAAGCAAAACAAATTCCCACATTAGCCATGGTGTGTGTGTATATATATTGCAATCTGAGAGTTTATCACCCCTATATCTGTAAGTTGACAGCAAGTCTTAACAAGGTTGTTTTTCTTTCATAGTTTTGTTGTTACTGTACAAATTGTTCTCCTGATTCTATTCATTTCACTTTGCAACATCTCAGAAAAGTCTTCCCAGGTTTTTCTAAAACCATCTCCTTCACCATTTCTTGTAGCACAAAAGTATTTCATCACATACACATGCAATAACTTATTTATCCACTTCCCAACTAATGAGCACTCCTTCATTTTCTAATTCTTCGCCACCACAAAATGAGCTACCATAAATATTTTTGTACATATGGGGTCTTTTCCTCTTTCTCTAATATGTTTGAGGTATAGATCCAGTAGTGATATTTCTGGGTCAAAAGGTATGCACAGTTTAGTAGATTTGGGGCCATAGTTCTAAACCGCTTTTCAGAATGTTCTACTCCTTATTTTTATTTGCAATCCTACCTACTTTCTCCTATTTATCCAGAATATATTTTACCTGAAATATTCTCATCTATTTATATTCTAAACTCTTATACTGAATGTGTTTTTAAGGCAATGAGATAGAGATTGGGAGCCAGGTAAGCAGAGAATAAAATGAAGACAAAGAATTATTTTATTAAAATAACAACAAAGTTATGTCTACTATGACTTTCTGCCTCATAGTTCACTCACTTGTTTAAAAAATCAGGAAACCCCAGATGATATCTCTCAGAGATTTTATTAAATCTATTTGGAGGTTTCTATTATTATTATTATTTATTATTATTATCAGTATTATCATAATTATTATTATCCTGGTTACATGTCCCAGGGTATTTATGGCAGCATTATATCTACATATGGATTAATAATTTCAGCAGCTGTGCAAAGTCAGAATATTTACTTATAGTATAATGTAATGGCAAGAGTATCACATTTGGATTCAGCAGATCTGGACTAAGATATTGGATCTACTACTTATATGAGCCATGGCAAGTGACTACATCTTTCTAACACTTGATTTTCTTAACTTAAGAATGAGGGGAAGAGTGGTTGGATTAAATATCACCATAGTTCCTCTCAGCTCTTAAGTCCTATGATCCTATGATACCTCCACTAGTACCCACTATTTGTCAATTTGTAGGGCCTTAACCAAACTTGATGCCTTCTACCTAATATGGTTTAAGCCAGTTTTCTAGATCAAAAGTTATGAGGGAGAGAACATATTAACCAACAATGATTTTTGTAGTCCTTTCCATGACATCAAACCAAAAACATGAAAAGAATAAAATTGAGGGAGGGGGGCAGAGGATGATTTAATTACATTGTGACTTGTGGCAAGTCACTTAGCTTCTTAAAGTCATAACTGCCTGCTCTGTATATAGATGGATTGGCATTAATGAGACAGGATGGCATAGTAGAAAAGACAACACTGGACTGAGTCAAGAAAATTAAATTCTAATCTCCAAACTTCCTAATTATATGTGTCCTTGGCCAAATTACTTCATCTCTCTGTTCTCTCATGTGTTCAATGAGTTGACTGGATTAAATAATCATTTAGTTCTCTTTCAATTCCATATTTCTGATTATATGTAAGGCCCCATCCAATTCTATAATTTATTGTTCCTATTCTATTACATGAAGAGATAATGCTAGAATACACTTCAGTCATGGTAACATTGAATAAAACTTTAGTTGTATAAAAAGAAAGACATTAATTCTGGACTAGGGTTCTGAATGTATGCCACCAAAAGTAATGTATAAATAATTGTTATTATGTAAATAATTATGTTAATGTTAGAATTTTAAGTCAGCAAGAGACCCATTGAGTCAAAATATTATTTTATAAAAAAATGGCAATGTTTTAATTTTTGGTTCATGGAATTCATGAGAACATAGGTAATTCAAATAAGCTACCACTTCTGCCAGTAATTTGGGTGGGAGAAAGACCATCTGATGATGGAAAAGAGCCCAATGAATTTAACTGATCTACTCTTGATTATCTGAGTAAATGATGCAAAGGCCTAGATAATCTAGATGTAGTAGTAGTCTTTTAGCCAGCATACCAATATTCTGACAGAGTTTCATTCATCCCCTCTGCACAAAAATTACTTGTACTTGGAATGTATTATATGAATGATTTGGGACATTAGATCTGCCCTCCTAGTTGTGTTTTGATTAGGCATATTCACAATAATTTACATTCTCTGAGTTAAACAGTGACAACAAGGAAGAGATCTGGAACTTTATTAGATGTCAAGGGGAAACAAATCTGAGATCCAAAATTAACCACATAATTGTCGATATGACAGATACACATCTAAACTGTAGTGCTAATTAACTATGTAACTCTGGGAAAGACACTTCCCCTCTCTGGGCCTCAGTTTTTCCTCTTTAAAATGAAGGGATTAGACTAGGCGATCTCCAAGGTCCATTTCATCTTTAAGATTCTATGGTTCTACAAATGAAGCTCAGATACTTCAGAGTTGATTCTTAACAGCCATTTTCTTGGAATGTGCAAGATGGCAAAATATATGTTCGGAGTCAAAGGAAACAGTATGTCATTTGATTTTCTGGAAACACAGGTGTTTTTATTTCAGTTAATAATTCTGCACATAAGAAAAGAATGTGCTAGGACTATCCCCATAGGCTAGCAAGAACAGAAAATATTGGGGCAGCTTGGGGTCAGGAGGACCTGACCTGAGTTCAAATCCAGCCTCAGACACTTGACACTTAGTAGCTGTGTGATCCCGGGCAAGTCACTTAACCCCGATCACCTCACTAAAAAGCAAAAGCAAGCAAACAACCCCCCTCTAAAAAAAGCCCCAGAAAATATGAAATAGATGTACAACTTCTTCTGGTTTAACAGGGGGATAAAGGATATGATATATAGGAAGAAGGAATGAATTGGGAAATTATCTGGTATAAGGAAAGAAAGCTGGATTTGGAGTCACTTTTGTCACTTACATATCTGTGCTATGTAAATTCTCAGGTGATACAACTTCAATATTTGTTTATCAGTATGCCACTTACCAGCTGTGGGCATCATCTATAAGATGAGGAAGTGGGACTACATGATCTCTATGGTCCTTTCCACCCCTAAATGCATAAACATTTTTTGGTTGCTGAAAATTAACTCTTAAGATGCCAAGTAGAACGAAGGTCCACTATATTGTTTTTCTGTGCCTGGCACATAGTAGGCACTTAATAAATGATTAAAATAATATGAATGATGAATGTTGAATGTAAGGAATAGAATCAACAAAAAGATATTTATCTATTCTGTCTAATGCACTTAGAGGAGATCTTAGATCTTAGATGGTTTGAGGGTATGATTTTTACTAGGCTAATGATTCATGAATAAGTCTCTCAACCTCCTTGTTTCCTCATTTAAAAAAAGAATATTAGGCTGAGAAAAAGGAAAATTCACTAAAAAAGATAATTTGTAATATCCTAGAAAACTACTGATAAATTTTGGGCAATAATCACATCATATATCATAGAACTGAAAGGGACCCTATAGATCATTTTATTTAATAACTTTGCTTTACAAATGAAGAAGCTGAGACCTAGAAAGGTGAAATTATTTACTCATCCTTCTAACGCTTGCTTTGGTCACACAAAATGAATGACAAAATAAGGACTAGAATTTGACTCTTTGCATTATACCAACCTAGTTATATCTAGTGATTTGGATGTAACGGGAAACAGAAAATTTCTCTTTGAAAAATAGAGGCAATTTCCAAAAATTAGAGATACCAATAGCCCTAATTAGGATAAGAATGAGTGGGTTTTTTTTTTAGGCAACTGGGGTTAAGTGACTTGCCCAGGGTCACACAGCTAGTAAGTGTCAAGCATTTGGTCTGAGGCCAGATTTGAACTCAGGTCCTCCTGACTTCAGGGGCGGTGCTCTATCCACTGCACCATCTAGCTGCCCCATAAGAATGAGTATTTAAGCAAGAGTAAGAAACTTCCACTTCTCAGATTTATTTCATTTAGTCCACAGGGTAATATTGCTCTGGTCATTGCACCTATAATATGGGGGGTGGAGGGGATTCCTTTCTGGAGGGCTGCTGTTGCTAAAACATTCAGAATAATTTTTTAAGTTATATAAAGCAGTTGAAGAGCTGTGATTGATTAACATTTCAAAATTCAGTGATAAGAGTGACCCATGCTGAAGCAACAATCTAAGTAACCAAGAGGCTATGATCAAAGAATCATACTTCCTAATCCTTTCCCTTCTTCATCACCTCTCTCTCTCTCTCTCTCACCTCTGTCTCTCTGCCTCTCTCTGTCTCTCTCTCTCTCTCTCTCTCTCCTCTCTCTCTCTCTCTCTCTCTCTCTCTCTCTCTCTCCATGCCCTTCCTTTTCCCAATTCAAACCTGGAATCACACACACATATATGTATATATACACATATATAATATCTCAATTCAATATTAAATTCCGTTAAAGCAGAGTAGGGGAAAGGAAAATTATTTCCCATCAATTGGGAAATGAGTCTACTATATTATACTATAAGTAAAAACTCTTTACACATCTGCTAACATTGTTGATCTATCTATATATACACATACATATATAAATATGCATATATGTTAGCTGTGTTATTAACATAGGGTTTTTACATCTCTGTTCTTAATTTTCAAGTCAAGAAAGTTTAACTTTTTAATATGGTTTTCTTTCTTTAAAAAGAAAACACTCAAAGCCAAATAAGTTACTTTTTACTTGTGATGTGGTTGTTTCCTTCTTCTGTCAGTCAATAATTCTTAATAGAAATACACACACACACACACACACACACATACATACATATATAATATATATATATATATATATATATATATATATATATATATATGTATATCCACTTTAAAGAATGCTTTCTAATAGGAGAATATGAAATAGGTAGAGGGATGTCTATTTCCTTCTAAGAGAGATTGTAATTTGTGAAAATATCAAAGTTCAAAATGGCCTACAACACTCCCAATATTTACATTTGCAATTTTAGATACTAACTAATGTATTTTTTATTTGACAGTCTCGAAGGAGGAGTCTGAGAAAAAGTTTAGCCCCAGAGGTTAATCTGACTTCTGCCTTCTTCCCAGTCATTCAGAAGTAAAAGGAGAAAAATCAGAAGTTGCTGCTACCCAGTCTTTAAATAAAACCTTGAGACCTGATTAGCACCTTAGTGGACAATCTTTATTTCAGTATGGTGAGTGAGTAGTCTTTGGGGTATCTTCACCCATCCTTTAGGCTGACCTAAAGAAAATTCTCTCTTTAGTGTCTTTAGGTCAGAATATCAACAAACATAAAGCAGTCATCCTCAACATCCTATGCACACTGAAGCCTATTTAAATAATCTGATTTTTTTTTGCAAGTGACCTATAACAAACTTGTACAAAAGGAAATCAATGAACAGGTAAAATTTGCCAAAAGGGAGGATATTTAGTTTTACTAATTTAGTTTATAAATTTGCATCATTTAGTTTTACAAATGAGGGGAAAATAATTAATATATTTTAAACTATGTACATTAAAAAGATGACTAGTATGTACAAATAACTATAACAACTTAATAGTCTTAAAGTCTACCAAGTGCTTTCACTTTTTAAAAAATCCCATTATTTTGCACAGTACTCAGTACACAGGAGATAATTAATTGAAGTGCAAAGTATGTGGGGGGGGAGGGGGAGAGAGGAGAAGAAAAGGGGATTGACCTGTTCCCTATACCAATGCACACTGACCTCTACTCTGTAGTTTTAAAATTAAGAGTTGTCTGCGGCACTGAGAAATCAAGTAACTTTCCCTCATTCTCACAGCCAAAGTGTGGCAGAGCAAGGGCTTCAATCTAGAACTTTCTAACTCCCCAGGAAGTCTATCTACTATGCCAGAATGCCTCTCAAGTACATGATACATTTAAATGACATAAAAAAGTACTGCTGATTGGGATTGAGACCACCTACCCAAATAAAAATTCAGAGGTTTCTCTTAATAGAAAACAGAAGTTTTATTCTAGCAAGTCTCACACGAGAGTTGGGCATCACCTACCCAGGGCAGACTGGAGTAGTGAGGCAAGATACAACAGCAAGCGACCAGTTGTATACCCTTAGACAAACCACTCCAAGAAACCCCCCTCCCCACTTGTTTACCTCAATCTCTTTATCCTCATTAGTTGAGGCAAGAGACCTTACAATCTATATTAGAACCCAAGAGATACATTTTACCCAAACCAAGCTTGGAAGCTAGAAGATTGCCTTATTTGGTAAGGATAAGGCTGGGGTGATGGTTACAAAACAAGGGAGGGGGTGGGCAGCTGGTGTATGACCCTATTATATGATTTACAGGAAAACGAAACTTAGGCCCAGCTAATGCTAAAGCCTTAACTAAATTTTTGGGGCATAGCTTCTATTTCATATAAGAAACTTTCACTTTTCCCACACACTGCGAAAGTTCAGCTCTGATCATATCTCAACCCTCCCCCTGCCCCTTCAAAAACGACTGAAGTCCAGACTCTTTAGTCTGATATTTAAGGCCCACCACAATCTGGCTCCAATCTACCTTTCAAACCTATTCCCATTCACCTACTTTATGCTACTGCCAAGTTGGGTTACTATACAGATTTCTTTTACCCATTCCCATATCTTTTTCTTTGCTCCTACTAACCTCCCATCATGAAATGCAAGTCCTTCTATCCATTCCCATCTACTGAAAACCCCATCCTTAAGACTGAAATCCTAAGACTTAAGTTAAATGCTATGTCCAAAAAACCTTCAAAGGATCTTCCAGTCTGGAAACAGAATCACAGAGCTGTGAGAGATGATCTCTCAGAAGTGAAGTCTCCTCAAAGGGTCACCAGTTCTTGTTAATGGTTCTGGTATTGTTGCTTCTGAGTGGTACATGTGTACCAACACTAAGTGAAGACCCCTCAGAATGCAAGACCCCCTCCCCTAGGCTTCTCCCTCTCTACTCTTGGATAGTGTTAGCAGAAATTCCTGAGACATGGGAGCATCCTGTCTATCTCATCCTTTAGCTGGTTGTATGACCTTGGGTAAAAGACTGCTGAAACCATGAGGCCCTGAAAAGGGGAACGTGCTAACAATTTCTATACCTCTTTGTTCTCTCTGTTGCTGGGGTAGTTTTTACACGAATAGATTGTATACCTGAGGCTCAGTAAATGAGCCGATGGGAAGGGGGTTAGGGTGGGCTGCTACATTGGGGTCTACGTAGTATTGCCTTGAACAAAGAGTACTGGAAGTCTCAGGGCAGCTGAGGCAGCATGGGGTGCACTTTCTCTCCTTTTGTAAACTTTTGTCAAGACTGGTTTTTTTTTTACTGAGTGAAACAATGTAAACAATGTGAGATCTCTCAGATGGACTGAGTGTAGCAATTTCTTAGACTGTTACAAACTCAAGGTTGGTTACACTAGCCTGAATAGGCCTAAGTTTCAGGTTCCTAGTTACATCAGCATTAGGTAACGGCTAATTACTAAAAAGGATAAAATAGCTAGGATTGGTAGTATTATAATGAGATTCCTTGTTTCTGGGGTAGATTTTCGCGTTTTAGATTGTAAGGCTGAAATTCCTGTCCAATGGGAATTCAAAGCCAGCTGTGGGTGGGTATCTCTGTGTTAGGGCAATATATAACCTTTGTGCCTTGCCTCGCTTAGCTGGGACTGCCGGGCAAAGCAGACGCCTGCTTCTCGCGAGAACGTAATAAATCTTTCCCTTTATACCTAGAAAATCTCTGAGTGTTATTTTTGGGTAGCTGTAGCACACAGAGCCTAGAATTACTTGTTGTCGTTTTAAGAACCTTAAAGATCATCTAATCCAACACTCATTTTATAAATTTGGAAATCAGTTTGCCAGGAAGCATTAAGAGACTACAATAAATTAACAAGCTTTTATTAAGCACCAACTATATGTCAGATACTAAGAGACTCAGTCTCTCCTCAGATATCTCATAGTACTTTGTGTGGGTTTATCACATTCTGCACAGCATTAGTTATTTATGTGCTGGTTGTAGCTTCCCTGCTAAATTGCAAGGTTCCTCAGGGCATGGACCATACTTGCTTTATCTTTGTATGCCCCAGTATCTCACAGGTCTTCAAGCAGGAGTATGTTGTAGAAAGGAATCTTTATCAAGTATGGTTTGTCTCAGAGGGGTCCCTCCCATCTCTAAAATTCTGTGACTATGAATAATAATGGTACCTCCCATTTCTATAACACTGGACCTGGGAGCTTACAACAGAGTCCTCTGAATCTCAGCTCTGTTGCTAATTGGCTACATGACCTGGATCAGGTCATTGACACTATATGGGATGAATTTCTTTTCCTCTATCATAGATGTATGATGCATGATTTATATATAATATTTATGTATGATAATTCTGCCACTATTCCTCACAAGGCTGAGGAATGTATTTAAATCCAAGTGCTTTTCCCCCAATATCAAATTGACTCTCCTCAGTGTGGGTTGAATTGAATTCATGATCAAAAGTTTTCCATGGTTTCCAACTTTTCTGTTGCTCTCAGGATAAAGGTACAATTCCTTCAACTGACTTCCCAGGGTCCCCCACAATCTCTCCCCAATTTACCTATCTACTTTTTACCCTCCAGGATTAGCCTTGCAGAGATACAGAAACTAGAGAAAATCAAAGTGTATTCATCCTCGTTCCTGCCTCCTAATGTTTTTAAATAGATGAAATCTACTTAAAATGAATTTTAAGAAGGGTAGCCTGGGAGGGGAGGAGAAAAGGAATTAATGCTCCAGAGGGCAGCATGAAGCCTGGAAGGGGTATGGGTATCAGGTGTGTGTGTGTGTGTGTGTGTGTGTGTGTGTAGAAGAGAATAGAAGAAAATTATTGTCAGTGTCTTTTTTTGGTACCAGCTGGCTATGCCACCTTCTTATTTCCTACCCCCTGCCTCCCTGAGGCATATCCAGCTGCCTGGTCACCATAGCAACTCAGGGAGAGCTCCCTGATTTGCTGTGGTCTAGTAAGGACTTTATTTTTCCACCACTATGTATCAATCACTCTTTCCTAGTGGTTATCCTCCATTAAAGTCAGGCCAGTTTCCTCACTATCTGTTCTGTTCATATTGTTTTCTCTGGTCTGAAATAACCTACTTCTTACCCCCAGCTATATAAATCTTGTCCCTCCTTCCAATTAGTTCCCAATAAATACTACCCACTCCATAAAGCCTTCCTTGACTACATCAACTCATGTTGATCTCATACTTCCTTCTAATGCCTATATTCTTTGTCTGTAATAACAACTTTTCACTTAAGCATATAATTTTTTATTGTTTTTAACTGTTTAATTTGTGTGTGTCAATCAGCAAGCATTTCTAATATATGCCAGGCCTTCTGCTAAGTGATAAATGGAGATACAAAAACAAAAATTAAACAGTCTCTGCCTTCAAGGAGCTTACATTCTATCAGGGAAGACAAGATGTGTATATGTAAATACAAACAACAAGGTAAAATTTTTTGGCAGGGAAGGCACACATATATAGGAGGATCAGGAAAAGGTTTCACGAAGAAGGCGGAGTTTGAGCTGAGCCTTGGGATTCAGAGATATGGAGGTGAGGAGAGAATTCATTCTAGGTGTGGGGAACAGCCAGTGCAAGGCATGGAAAAAGAAAGTGTTTTTAGCTCAACTAGAACATAAGTACCTTGAAAAAAGGGGCAAATTTTACACTTCTTGAATTTTTATTTACCATATGCACACAGTGAACAATCAGTATACATACACTTGTTTAATTGCATTTTAATTGTTTCAGTGAAGCTTACTGGAGGAGATGAGACCAACGGAAAGCTGCTCTGAACCTGGTCATCAAACACTGGCTCTATCTTTTGCCCAGAAAATCCTTAAACTCCATCTGCCTCATGGTGCAGTCCAATTTTAAGAATCAACCTTCAGCATCTGGCCCAGTATCTTATTGCATACTTTTTACATAAAAAGAATGTTATTATTTCTGCTCTAACGGATGTTACTGGGGGCAGCTAGGAGGCAAAGTGGATAGAGCACCAGCCCTGAAGTCACGAGGACCCAAGTTCAAGTCCGAACTAAGACCTCAGACTTGACACTTACTAGCTGTGTGACCCGGGGCAAGTCACTTAACCCCAATTGCCTAAAACACAAAACAAACAAACAAAAACTACCCTTCTAATGTTACTTAGCCGCTGTTGGTGCCAGGAACATTTGGTGCTATATACATAATAGTTGCCACTGTAGTAAAAATTACCATTCACAATTTGTATAAGAAGCAGAAAAATGAAAATAATTTCCAAATTCATTGTTCTTTCAATACTATCTCAAGAAGGGGGTCTATATAACTTCTCCAACAGGGTAAAATGAAAAGTAGCCATTAGATGAAAACTTTGCCTATTTGTATTTATGCCAGTTGACTTTGCTAAAGAAAATATCTGTAGATCTAGATAAGAAAAATTAATTCTAAGGAAACAGATATTAATTTCCCCTCTGTCAAATGCAGAGTACTTCCACTTTATGGAATATAATTTTGAACCATACATAAGGAGAGGCAGTATGGAACAGGAGAAAGAGTACTGGCTCTGGAATCCTCTATAATCCTTTGCTTAAAGACATAACTGCTGAATATCTCTTACAGAAGTACAAAGTGTTTGAGATAGCCCTTGATGGGTATGATATTCTATGGCTGCCCAAAAAGATTTTATTATTATATAAACTGTATTGTTACATATTCCATATTAAACATATATAATGTGTGTGTGTGTGTGTGTATACATATGACATAACTCCTTAAAAAGGGAAGTGGCTTTCTTAGTATTACTAACACTGCTTTCTAATGCAGAAATGGGGACAGAGAGGTTACACCCATCTGTTAGAACATACTAGTCTCTCAGTCAATCAATAAACATTAAGTGCCTACTATGTGCCAGGTAGTGTGCTAAGCACTGGGGATACAAAGAAAGGAAGAAGACAGTCCCTGCCCTCAAAGAGACTTCTAAGGACCTGAGTCACAGTGATGACCAGGATTCCCAAAATAACCCTATAAATCAGTGGCAATTACCACTAGTACCCAGACTGTCCTATTCTCAGCCTCACAAAATCCTTTGCTTTGTCCTGCTATGGCTCCTGTGGTTAACTCCCAAATCTCTGATACATCTAGACAATGGTTCACACTTCATGTTCTTAGCACTGAGACAGAATATGTCTGATACCATGTTACCTTGCACTATCTGATGACTCATACTTATTAGTAAAACTTGGGAAAGTTTGCAGGGTGGGGATGTATATAAAATATAGAGTAACGAGCTGATGTGTTTACCTCCTGCTTTGTAAAAAGTGTATAGACTCATTCAGTGTCTTCATTTTATTTCAACCTGAAAGGCAGAAATTATCTAAGTACTCAAAACAGAAAACAAATCTATCACTTTATAGGGAGACAAGATACTCCCTAACCCTCACTAGTATAACCCCAAACCCCTTTCCTACTCCAGGGCTGTTCAGTCACCCTCCCTCTCAGGCAAGTTCAATCTCTCCCTCATGACTGGATCATTCCATATGCCTACACATATGCCCAGGCCTCCCAAATGCTGTTTTATTGTTAGATTTTTTAGAAAAAAAGAACTGTCTACTCTTTGATGCCTTTATTTCCTCATTACCCACTTTTCTGCTCAACCCCTTTCTTTTAATCTGACTTCTAACCCCACTTTCCTACTAAAACTGCTTTTTCTAAGGTCACCAATAATCACTTAATTGCTAAATCCAATGGCATTTTTCAGTCCTCATCCTCTTTTAACTTTTCTGAGACTTTTAATACTATTGACCACTCCTCTTCTATCAGATACTCTATCTTCCCTTAGCTTTAAAGAAATCAAACACTCTGGATTCCCCCCTAACTTCCTAATCACTTCCCAATGTCCTTCATAGGGTCCTCGTGACACTCTATTGTGTTTCCCAGATATCTGTCGTTGGCCCTCTTCTTTCCCCATACTGTCTCCCACCATAAAGCTTTAGCTACTAACTATGCAAATAACTATCAAATACCTATATCCAGTTCTGACCTCTTCTAAGCTCCTACAACTTCTCATAGGACTTCTTCTTTGTAGACAAAGACAAGGTAAAACTGCCAACTTTTGTTCTACTTTTCATCATTATGCCACCCCAGTTATCACTGTTACAATGTATTTATACTCACTGTCTCTCCATTGTCATTTGGGTCACTTGCTATTTTGATCTTTCGGAAATGGTGGTGGTCTATAACTGCTTATCAAATTCTCTCCAATATTTGTATTTTACCAGTAAAGATAGTGACTTTAGTTATTTGTTTTCATGACTACTTTTTCATTTCATGGATTTTGTATTTCATGATTTATAGTATTCAGGATTCCATTTGGACCTCATATAAGCTCTGATGTTCACCATGCTAAATCCTGAAAAATGTCAGACAATTGTCTAGGAACTACATGGTAAAAAAAAAACCAATCATTTCCTTTGGGATAAAGGAAAAGCAAGTGCATTCTTCATATACTTATGAGAACAAACTTTATTCTCTTGTAGTACTAAGAATTGCTCTGCCAACGAGAACTTCTCATCTCAGAAAAAAGAAATTAATATGACTCAATTCAGACAGTGGCCAAGCCTAGATGTCTGACTGGGATGTGCTGATGTTGAATTTTAGCCCTTCTCAGTGAATCTAATTCTGATTTTCAGTGACAATTGAACATATAAATTTAATGTCCTTAAACACATGGCTTTTGTAAAGGTTTCTTTGTTGTTTTCCCATTGATAAGAATCTGTATACAGAACAACAAATAATTTTTGAGATTGGCGAATTTGTCAAAATTAAATATCTACCAGTATACTGTACAAGTATACCTCCAGCAAAAAGAAGACAAGGTAGAAATTTGAATGGGCAATGGGGAAGCACTGGTTATCCCACACCAGAGTTTTTAGGACTTAGCATAGCTAATGGCAGCCAATGGATAGCAATGAAAAAGCCAGTAGTTGGGATTACTAAATATATTTTCATTAGGGTATTGGCAAATTTACTTTTAGGGGGAGATCCATTTCTACATACTTCAGAACCACAAGAACTTTGCTGCTATAAAGTAACGAGTATTGTCCAATACAAATATCTCATTTTATAGATGAGCAATATGAGGCCCAAAGAAGTTTAGGGACTTGCCTAAGGGCAAACAGAGGACCAGTGAAAGAACCTATATTCACATCCAGGTCTTATACCACAACGGCCCTTTTACTCTACCCCACCTCCGAATTATTTAATACTGTGCTATGCCCATGGTAGGTGCTTTTTGACAGACTACCTAAATGAATCAATTTAGTTAAAACAACTAGAACAACCAAGCTTTGTCCTGTTCATACTATGTATCAGAGAATCCATTCTCATCCTAAATCAGGTCATGAACTTCTCTTATTAATAAAAGCTTCACAACTTTATCCTGTGCCTAAGTATTTACATCTGGATTTTCATGACCAGTGGGGATCAAATTATTCTTCCATTTTCTAGAGACTACTTTAAAACCTTAAGAAGGATATAATATATCATATAATGTGGCCCATTATGACTAGATAAATCCAACTTGATAGACCAGACATTTTTATAATAGTTTGCATTTATATAGCACTTTAAGGTTCGCAAAGTGCTTTAGAAATATCATATCATTTTATACTCACAACAACCCTGGTGCTATTACCTCCATTTTTACAGATGAAGAAACTGAGACAGAGATTAAGTGACTTGCCCAGGGTCACATAGTGTGTGTCTGAGGCAGGATTTGAACCCAGGTCAAGCACCCAATCTATTGTGTCACCTAGCTACTTAGCTGATACATTTTACCACAGATCTCTGTCTCTGAGTCCTCAATTGCTCATTCACCTTACTATAAGAGTTGAACAGAGACTTACAAGGAAAGCCAGGTAGCATGGACTGAAGCATGGGTAGCATGGGTGAAATGAAGCTACAACAAACGTTGGATTAGGTTGAACAGCATTTGATAGGATGAAATGGGATTAATTTATCCATGTACAAATTATTTCCTCCAGTAGAATGTAAGTTCCTTGATGAGAGGGGCTGTTTTTACCTTTTTCCCCAGTCTCCAGTCCCTTTCATCATGCCTGACACATAGTAGGCACAAAAAAGTTCTTACTGAATTGAACTGGGTTTAACTGAAGTGGTCAGAATTCTGGAAGGAAAACATTATCTTTAATGTAAAAATCAGTGGACGTATTAGAATGGTGATGTGAAAGGTTATAGCCAAGCTCTATCACATATACTCTACCAATATCTAAAAGGGCACAAAATCTAATAATAATCAATATATCCAAAGGAATAAAATAAAGAAACCAAGTAAATTCCTTCATTCAGCCTAGGACTACACAAAAAGACACCTAGAAGGTACAGGGGCTGGAATAGGGCTTCTGATAGGGAAGACAGCATGGAAGCAGGTTAAGATGCCATAAGCCTGAAGCAAGACTCTTAAGATACACCAAAGGGACTGGAAAACTTTAGCACTTTGACCAGTGATGTTCTGCTAGGAGGAAGGGAACCCACAACACCCTGACTGAGGACAACTCAAGGAGGCCAGAAGATCATAGTCACTGAGTCAGCCAATAAGCATTTCTTCAGTTCTTTATGTGCTAAATACTGGAGATAAAAAGTAAGGCAAAAGTATTCCTTGCCCTCAAGGAGTTTACCATTCTAATGGGAGAGAAGATGTAACTAACTATATAGATAAAAGATTGTGTGTGTGTGTGTGTGTGTGTGTGTGTGTGTATGTGTGTGTATAGAAAGAACAGATGGAAGGAAATCTCAGAAGGGAAGGGACTAGTAGCTAGGTGAACTGGAAAAGACCTCCTTCAAAAGGAGTTGAGTTCAAAATTGAGTTGAGTTCCAAAGGAAGCTAAGGAAACTAAGAGGTAGAATGAGAAAAGAGAAAATCCCAAGCATGGGGATGTATGTGCCAGTACAAATACATGGAGTTGGGAGATGGAATGTTATATGTGAGGAAAAGCAAGTACATCAATATAGCTGGTGGTAGAGTAAGTGTAAGAGAGTAAAGTACAAAAAGACTAGAAAGTTAGGAAAAGGACAAGATGTGAAGAGACTAAATGCCAAATGCAGTATCTTGCATTTGATATTAGGGTGACAGGAACCCACTGATTCATTAAGTAAAATAGTGACACAGTAAGACCTATGATTTAAGAAAATCATTTTGGCAGCTGAGTGTATACTGAATTGGAGTTGGTAGAGACTTGAGGTAGGTAGACCAATTAGAAGGTTACTATAATAGTCCATGCATACAAGTGCATATCCATATACATTCACTTAAGACTATGAAGGTAGAAATGGCAGAATTTAGCAAAGAACTAGATATATGGAATAAGTAAGAGTGAGGAGTTGAGGATGACGATGCAGATATGAACACAGGTGACTGACAGGATGATGTTACCCCTAACTTTAATAAAGAAGTTCAGAATGATGGAGGATTGGAAGGTGGGGGTGAAGGTATGATAATGAGTTTGCTTTAGACGGACTGAGTTTGCAGTACCTACAGGAAAACCAATTCAAGATGTCCAAAAGAATGGTGGTGACATAACTAGAACTCAAGAAAGAGGCTAGGATGTATAGATTTAGGAATCATCTATGTATAGATGATAACTGAACCCAATGTAGTTTATGAGGTCCAGAACTGAGATTGTTCACAGAGAAGAGAGGGTCCATGATGGAGCTTTGGGGAATGCCCATGATGAGTGGATGTGACATAAATGAAGATCCAGAAAAGGAATGGAATATTCAGACAAGTAGGAGAAAAACTAGGAAAGAACAATGTCATGAAAACCTAGAGAGGAGACAGTACCTAAAATGAGAAGGCAGTGTCAAAGGTTGCAGAAAAGTGAAAAAAAAAATGAAGGATGAGAAAAGATCATTAGATTTATCAATTAAGAGATCATTGCTGACTTAGGAGAGAGTCGTTAGTTGAATGATGATGTGAGAAACCATATAGTACAGAATTTAGAAGAGAATGAAAGAAAAGGAGGTGGAAGTACTTAGTATAGATTGCTTCCTCATGGAATTTAGCTAGGAGTGAGAGGAGATGGTAGGATCAAGTGAGTTTTGTTCTTTAAGAATGAGGAGACATGGTTGCGTTTGCAGGATGCAGAGAAGGTGCCAATTGAGTAACCTGACTCAATATTCCCACAGGTGAATGAAGATCACAGAGATTTGATTAGGGACACTGAAGTTTACCAGTACTCTGAATATAGATATATTAGTGGAGGTAAAAGCCAGCAGCAAGAACATTAGAAATCAGGGACAGGACCAAACAGTGGTTGACTACTGCATCCTAAAGTGCAGAAGGTAGGAAACCTGGCCCTAGCACAAAGTCCTAAAAAAAAAAAAAAAGAGCTAAGTCTGGAGATATGAGTAAAAATTTTTAAATGCCAAAGACAACAAAGAAATACTATTATTCAAGACCCACTCAAGAGGTAAATGCAGAAAAGGAAAGCAGATTCACAACAAGCACAGAGTCTCCAGGGAAAATAGTTTGGTCACAAGGACTCTAAGAGTGACTAGAAGAACTGGAGCAACCATAAATGAAATTATAAGTGAAATAAGATCTCTGGAAAAAATAATTGGAAAGGTAATAAATAATTTGGAACATAAGGTTGAAAACATTGTCAAGGTATTGAACTCCCTGAAAATGAGAATGAAATGAAGATAATTCAATGATCTATGAAACAACAAGAAATATTGGAACAAAATCAATATCTGGGAAAACAGAAAAAAATGAAAGGTATCTACTATCAATAACAACTAATCTGGAAAACAGGTTGAGACTAGTTGATTTAAGAATTAACAGATTCTAAAAATGATAGCCAAACAAAAAATATGGATACCATATTCCAGAAATCATAAAAGAAAAGTTCCCAGGTCAGTCAAATGAAGAACAAAGTAAAAAATGCAAAGAACACACTAATCACCCAGCTGAAAATACCCAGGAATGTCAAAGCCAAAATCTAGCACTTCAACATCAAAGAAAAAAGTATTACACAACCATAAAGAAAAAATTCAAGCACCAAGGAACTAGTCAAGATCACACAAAACTTGGCAGCAGGTACAATAAAGATGAGAAAATCTTGGAATATGAAATTCCAAAAGACAAAAAGATAAAAGCTTATAGCTAATAATATCTTGCCCTGTGAGACTGAGTATAATCCTATAAGGGGAAAATGGAACTTTAATAGAACATAGGACTTGCAGCATTACATAATAAAAAAGACCAGAGCTGAGTAGAAAGTTTGAAATGCAAACACTGGAATCAAGAGAAACCTAAAAAAAAGGAAATGCATTTAACCAATTCGAAGACCCTAAATGATGATGGACTTGTTTTGTTGTTGTTCAGTCTTTTCAATCATTTATAACTCTTTGTGACCCCATTTGAGGTTTTCTTAGCAAAGATACTGGAGTAGCTTGCCATTTCCTTTTCCAGCTCATTTTACAGATGAGGAAACTGAGGCAAACAGGGTTAAGTGACTTGCCCAGAGTCACACAGTATGTGAGGCCCAAATTTGAACTCAGGTCTTCATGACTCTATACCTGGAACTTTATTCACTGAACTACCTAGCTGCCTTGATGATGGAGTGCTTAATTCTAATATAGCAGAAGAGACAAACATATCTTCAGAATCCTAATATCTTTGGGGATCACAGAAGGAATTTAGGCAATCACACAAATTAGGTGTGGTTTTGTTCTATTTTGTTGACCTTAGGAAGGAAAAAGAAATACACTAGGGAAAAAATAAAGAAGGGACAATGAGCTTATCGTCTTTCATAAAGGGGGTATGTGACAAAAAGAATATACAAACCTGGAAGAGTAAGTATAGAGAATGGATATTTCATAAATCCCTTTCTTATCTGAACTAGAGAAAGGAGAGTTGAATATACAACACACATACAAACACACAGAGATTTTGGTGTAGAAATACATTAAATTTCATAGAGATACATATTAGGGCAAGGAAAGGCAAAGAGGTATACAAGGGAGAGCAGATTTTGGGAAGGAATATCATAAGAAAAACAAATTTCAGTTTTAGAGGGTTGATCTTTAAAGGTTCATTCAAAAGAGAGAAAGAAGGTGTAAGAACCATAGATCAGAGTCTTGGCTAGATGAAGAGAGGAAAGAAGATGTGTTATCCCTTGTATACTGCCATGTTCTTTTTTGTTGATATTTATTAAGTTCATAATAAAAAAAAATTTGTTTGTAAATAATAAAACAGAAAAACAGAAATCAGCAGAAACCAACACTTAAGTAACTCTTAAAATTAGTATAGCCGTTCCACCCAGACAAACTCTCCTTATGGAAGTATTTTGATGTAGTGGAAAACATACTGGATTTGGACTCAATACTTACTGTGTGACCCAAGGTAATCATTTGACATCTATGAGTTTCAGTTTCCTCAACCATAAAATAGGTGCAGCAATATTAACATTTCTCATCTTAGATGACTATGATAACAAAATCCTTTTATAAACTTTTAGATGCTACAAAAATAAGTTATACTTGATAAATATAAACATATGTATATATCTCATCAAATGTTACATGTACTAATTGAGACAAGAGAAACAGGTCTTGCATGTTGTCAAGCAAATCAGTTCCTGGAATCATTCATTTTGAATGCTAGCTGAAAAGCAGAAAATCTTGAGGCGATAAGAGGCAATTTGTCAGCATTCACATGGTATTTACTGTCCAAGGATAAGGGCTGCCTGGATGTCTGTCCTTTAGGCATGTGTAGAAGATGACAGGGAGAAAAGAAGATGGTAAAAACCTGGAAAAGATTTTACTTAATTTAAAGATATTACTTTCAGTAAAGGGGACATGTTCTTCTTGGCAGTTGTATCTTCTACAAGGCTCCAACCAGTGGAAAGCCCAGAAAGTGATGACAATACCTCGGTGCCACTGTTTCTGGCTGAGTAAGTTGAATGCTGAAAATGTAGTATGCCTGAAAGGAAGTTGGATGTGAACTTTAGCAAGAGACAAGATTCAGTAACATTTGAGAAGGGCACCAAAAATAAGAGCGGAGAAAATAGGTATAGAGTCAGGAATCTACTCCCAAATTAAGCTTCCCTCCATTCACGCTGGGGAGAATTGGCTAGAGACATCCTTCCAGCCATAGTTCCCACTCTCAGAAACTGTTTGCAAGACTCCAGTGATTCCAAGAACTGGTATTTGAGATGTAGTACCTTTTATATTCTGAAACTCCCAGATTCAATTGCTGGGCAAGTTGCTAATACCCTTTCATCATTTTCCAGGTTGCAATCATGTGGACAGATGAGCATGGGGAGTGCAGAAAGAGTAGATTTGGAGACTCATTTTTCCTGCTTTAGTAGTTTATGGTGCCATGCTGATAAAACAATGCAGTAAGTGGAATCAAGAGGACTCACAACTTGGATTCCCTAATATTTTGAAAAGGTGTCATTTGAAAAGTGGGTGATATGAGTATTTGATGCTTGGCTTGTACTTCTTGTTATATACCTTATATATGTCTCTTTTTATTAAAATGTCATGATTAATTCTAGAAGACTGGAGAAAATGGGAGCTCATAAGCAGAGATTAAATAGATAGTATTATCTTCAATGGTCTATTCAACCACTTCTTATGAGCCACTTATTTTTCTATGAAACCTCCCCCTGGCCAAAAAGAATTAATTATATGATATCATTAAAATTCAAAATGATATATTTTTGGTAGCAGATTTACTTACCCAATTATGCTTTGGGTTAATATGTAAGTTCCATCCCCTACTACCAATCCCAGCTCTCTCAGTCCCATCTACCTCAGTCTTATCCCTACCTAGTTCCTCTTCTCTACTGTCTTCTTCTCCCATCGTGATCAATGTACTGCTCTCTCCTGTCCCTCTATTCTGTTATTAACAAATTTCCCTTCAAAAAGACCTTCGCCACTAGCTCCAGAAATAATTTCTGGTTTACTTTCCTGCCTGTAAACTCCTGACCCTATAACTTAACTCTATAGTTCAACTACACACTATTCTGTACCACTAAATCCCTTTACCCCTTTTCCTACCCCATACCACTGCTCATACCTTGGCAAAAATCAAAGGAAGTTACACAAATGTGGTGATTATTTGTTATCTAATCTCAATTTGTTATCAAACAAATTAATGGGTCCTCATTGCTGAATGGCAATCCTTTTACTCTTTCCCATTAACTCCCTGTTCTATTTCCCTCCAAGTCTATTCCTAAACTCCTTGTCTTTCATCAAGCCTCCTATGACACTCCTTTCTCCCTCTATCTCAGCAGAGAACCCCACCTCCTACTTTACAGAGAAAATAGAGGTCACCTATTATGAGCTTCCTCTTTCTCCATATTTTACATTTTAAAGCCCTTCTACATCATCTCTCATTCTCCTCTTTTGTTTCAGTGTCTAACAAAGAGATAGTCCTCTATTTGCTAAGGATAATCCTTGTACTTTTGTCATGAATTGTCCATTTCCCCTCCCATCTCAATCACTTTCATTCTCTCCCTCTCTCCATCACCTGTCTCTGTCTCTCTGTGTCTTGTCTCTCTCTCTGTCTCTCTCTGTCTCTGTCTCTCCTGCCTTTCCCAGGTGAACTCATATGAAAATCTATCTACACTCACTAACTCCTCTTTTCATCTCTCACTCACATTTCAGTCATTTTTAGACTGGCTTCTGACCGCATCATTTGACTGAAACTATTGTTTCTAAGGTTACCAACCATCTTTTTATGCTAAATCTGATAGTATTTTCTCAGTCCTTATTCTGCTTGATGTTCCTGCTTCTTTTGATACTGTTGACAACATTCTACTCCTGGATACTGTCCTCCTTCAGTTTTCATGATATTGCTTTCTTCTAGTTGCCTTTCTACACCTGTCTGACTACTCTCTTTCAGTCACATAAACAGATAAGCAAATACAAAATAATTTCAAGAGGGAGAGAATACTTGCAACTGGGAGTTCAGGAAACCCATCCTACAGGCAGTAACATCTGAGCTGAGCCTTGCAAGAAGCAAGGGAGTCTAAAAACTGGAGGTGAGTAGAGGGTACATTTCAGACACGGGAGATAGCCTGGGTAAAGGCATGGGGGGTAGGAGATTGCTTTTCAAGTCTGGGCAACAGCTGATTGGTCATTTGGCTGGAATATAGATAGAATGCGTAAAATGGAGTAATACGTCCTAAAATGCAGCATCACAGAATTACTGTTAGAAGTGACTTTAAAGATCATCTTGTTCAATACCTCCATTTTACATTTGAGGAAAATGAGGCATAGGGAAGCTAAGTAACCAGCCCAAGGTCACCAAGGTGGTAAATGGCAAGCCTGGCATTCAAAGTCAGATCTTCTCTTTAGGTCCGATACTGTTTCCAATGCATTACACTGCCCTCTAAGCAGGTAAGAGCTGGACTGCCGAGAACTTTAAATGCCAGGCTGAAACAGTATGTTTATACCTGGTCCTGCCATTCTGTCCCACAATATACCTGTGTGAAAAGGAACCCAGCTGTAGATTAGGATAAAGGATCTTATGATCTTAGCAACTAGAGCTCGAGGAAACCTTAGAGATTCTCTAATCTAATCCATTTGGTTTTTGCAGAGGAGAAGATTGATTCCCAGAGATATTAGTTAACTTGTTGAAGGGTACACAGGTAGCAAATAGTAGGTCTGGGATGTAAACCCAGAACTTTAGATTAATTCTAATGCTTTTTCTACCATGCCATAAATTGGGGCTAAGGTGTAACATGTATAGGGATGTGATATGTGGGAAAACGGTACATATAAATTTACTGAGTACCCTCTATGTGACCCTCTAGGGCATTGCAATAATATATGCAGCCTAAGTTGGCTCATTCATTTACCACCATCTTCAAGCCTACAGAAAAGTAAAGTATCACTCCATATTGCTTTTGAGCCAAGGAGTTTAATATTTGACTTGTGCACAAGGTGGCACTCCATTCAAGTCACCAACAGGGGATCCCGTCAGTCCTTCTAGCACATATGTGTGAGTTGCTCCCGCTGAGACTGGCTCAAAACAACTGGGTAAGCAAAAATACAGCTGTCTGGGTTCTGAATTTATACAAGAGAATGCTATGGCATATGGCTAGAATTATTAAAAATGGGAAAATCTAATGCTTCATTCTCCACCCCACATCTGTAATCTCTTCTCTCAACCTGAATGACCTCCGCCCATATTCACAGAAATCATCAAATTCAATGGCCACATAATTGTATGTAAGCAAAGTAAAAGAAAAATTAAGCATCTGCTTCCAGTCAGCTCTGGAAATTCTTCCTTACAATGCTCTCCACTCTTGGATAGAGGCAGCTAGATGGCACAGTAAATAGAGTGCTAGACTCAGACTCAGGAAGATCTGAGCTCAAAGCTGGCCTCAAACACTTACTAGCTGTGTGACTGTTGGCAAGTCACTTAACCTCTGTTTGCCTCAGTTTTCTCAACTGTAACATAGGAATTATTATAGCAATTACCTCCCGGGGTTGTTGTGAGGATCAAATGAGATACATTTATAAAATCATTTAGCACAGCGCCTAGCACATGGTAGGCGCTATATAAATGCATTACATAACCTTGCTTGAGTATGATCAGGGATTTTCCAAAACTTACTACCCCATAGATGATGCAGAGGATGTAAAGGGGAAGGTGTTATATGTCTGAGTCACTAAAAAGGAAAACTAAGAAAGCAGGGGAAGCCAAGGAAGAGAGTTCAGTCTTCTTACCTTGGCTCACCATTCACAATGTGGCAACATGGCTTACAGACTCTATCCCTCAGCCTCTTCTGATTCCCATTTTTGCAGTTAGTCTGGTTACTTATGTGGTACTAGTTACGGCCCTGGTTCCAGCACTGTCTTAGCTCTTCTACCACCACTCTGGGTCATCCCAGATAGAGATATAGGCATCAGCTCAGGGATTTTAATCCCAAAATCCACTGATGCCGGTCCACATAGTAGTCAGGGAGCCTCAGCCACACGCAATAGTTCTCTGCCCCAGACAAAATGACTGGTAGGAAGTCTCTCTCAAGGGCATAGGAAGAGAAAATAAATGAACTCTAGACTAGTTTGCCTACAGGTAGAGACTGCCAATTTCTGGTGGCTTTCAAATTTGTTTTACTATGTTAGGTCCCGAGGGACCGATTCAGCTTTCTATAGAGATGAAACAAAAATACCTCATGCAAGAGGAAATGGTAAACACCCCCAAAACAAAACCATTCAAGTAAATGGTTTTCTAGTTTGGGGTCTTTTAACAATGTATAAAGGGAGAGTTAAACACCATTAAGCCCAATTATTACAGAAGGCTCAGACCTCTTCATTGAATCAAATGGAAACATAAACCAAGTATAAACAAGGCCTAAAACATCTCTATTAAATCAAAGGAATAAACTAGGTACATACAATCAATCAAAGGAGGAGTAAAGTGCTTTTGAGACATTGCATGAAATTAGATGACAACACAAAGGAATTATATTAGGATTGGTTGAAAGAATAAGACCTTTTTAAATCAAGAGAAGAGCTTTCCAGTAACTGTTTTGAGAGTCAAGCTTGGAAGTGCTTTGGGAAGAAAGACTCCTTACATACATACTTGAGGGAGAAAGGAAATAATCTCCATCACATTCTCCATCACCCCCACAGACCACGTCACTGGAAAGACTGGCCCATTAGCAAACAGTGCATCCAGTTGGAGGTTAATTAAAGCAGTAATATATAATCAACAAGTAACAACAAAACAAGCAACTATTAGGGAACTTCATGAGAACTCTAGAAGGAAAAAAAAACCTACTAGTGAAGAACTGTGAATTTATTCTTTTACCACATGAATTATTTAGGCTTAAGCCCACTTTCTTCTGCCAGGGATGGGGAATCTGTGGCTCGAGGCCACATGTGGCCCTTAAGGGCTGCACTTGAGGACCTAGAGGGCCACATGTGGCCTCAAGGTCTCATGTTCCCCACCCCTGTAACATATGGGAATGTATCCCAGTCTCTGGGGGAGTTTCTGTAGCAACTGTCCTTGTTACGCCTTCTTAGTAAATGTCCCTTTTTAAAAACTGGTGATAATAAATAGGGAGAGCACTAAATGGGAAATAGTGGATAATAGTATCAGAAAAACCTCAGCTTCTCATACCCCTAGAATTCTGAAGGAAGAAGCAGTTAACCATTCTCTGGGGATACAAACTGCCAGTTCTAGCCAGAGTTTTGAAAACAGCCCTGGAAGAATGGCTACAAAATATAATACAAAAAAACCCAACAACAAAACACATTAAGTATCTTCTGTGAAAAAACCTAGGCACTAGGGAAATGCAAATTTTGGGTTATTCAAATGTGTTCAAGTAATTGTCCTTGATTCATGTGTAATTCATGCAGATACATGCTTAAACAAGCATTCTCTCCATTTTTAATATCGTTGAATGGCAGATGATTGAGTAGGGAAAAGAACTAATATATGTGCAAACTGCTTAATGATGCCCATGAACTCTTCATTTGTTTACTCTTGCCTCTTGCCTCTATTACTTTCACCAAGTAGTGAATCAGAATGTATGAGAAATAGCATTCCTGTTTTAAAATTTATTTTCTATGAAGCATTAAACTGGTAGAAATCAGAATACTATGAAGGGTTAAAGAATAACTTTTTTTTAAAAAAGCAAATGAAAATACATAAGTTAAGAGTTTGTAATTTCTTTGCACTGCTTTACGCTGTTGGATTAAAATAGACTCATTTATGTATTACCCATACATATACATAATTTATTTGGAGCACAACCACTCAGATATGCTATTTGGGTAGTAAATTCAACTTTCTGCATTACTGTTCACTGCCTGGAAATATTGTTTTTCTGCCCTACTGATTTAATCACTCACGTGTATAAAGGGATTATGTATTTGGGAAAAGAAAAGTTGCTATGGAAGAGAACAAAGCATTGATGACCAAAGCAGTACTGCAGATAGACAGTTTTACAATTTGAGCAACTCAAGAGGAGAAAAGCATATTAATAAGGAATTAATAAGGAATACCAGGGGCTGGTAAAATGTATTTTCAAGCCTGGATAAAGAGACAGAACAAGAAGCAGATAAAAGCAAGCTTTAGATTGTCTTATTGCATTTTATTCTAAACATGTTGTCCAGTAAAGGATCAAATGCTACCAGGCAAATCAATGCCTTTGCAAATAATGTCTCTTTTCTCTTTGCCTCCTCTACTACTCCCCACCTACACACCATTCACAAGCTATGAACACGCTTTGGTTGCGAAGTCATCAGGTCCCTGGTTATCTCCAGATGAAGGAGGTAGGCCCAGTATAGAAAGTACAGACCCAGTATCTTTACTGAATCTGAAATCTTGACGTAGCCCCATAACTTCTCATACCCACAAGAGTCACCCCAATTTCCCCCCACACTCATCCCAGGTAAGACTGAGCCAGCCCATTCTTTTCAGGATGGGAATTTTACCTGGGCATTCAGCCTATTGTGTTCACACTAGTGTCTAGTGCTGAAGCCATTTTCTAATGTGTCCCCAGGGCTCTTTTGTCATGCTGTATTTTTGGCCTCCAAAATGAGAAAAGCAACCAGCACAAACAGGAAGGAGACAGTTTAAATTTCACACTCTGGAAAATTACAGATTTTCATTAGTGTCAGTTTACACTCTTCTGACATTTTCCCCAGCAATTTTGCCCTAGAAAAACATACACAAGCACATACGCTATCTAGACAACTGATACATGCTTTTCTTTCACCAGCTAGACCTTTGAGTAACCTACTAAGGGAAACTTCAGATGATCTTGTGGTTTCAGGAAAAAAACTCTGCCAAACCCACATCACTTTCTGCCTGAAGCTAAAGTCCTTCCTCCTATGAATACCAATCTAGCTCATAAGCTATTACAATTCAATTATTATCCAAGTACAATGAGCTAAGGCTCACTGAAGGAAGATTTGCATGGGAGCAAGGAAAAAAAATCTATAGCTATTTTCAAGCTATTTTGGAGAATTCAAATATGGACAGATGTGAAATTGCCGATAGTATACTTAGATGAATTTGAAGCTGATTTAATGGCTGGACCCAAAGAGTAGTTATTACCAGTTCAATGTCAACTCGTAAAGAAATTTTTAGTGGAGAACCCCAAGGATCTGGTGCCAACATTTTTATCACTGATGTAGATAAAGGCCTAGATGGCATGATCAAATTGGCAGATAGCACAAAGTTAGCTAACACATTAGATAACAGTGGCAGAAGTCAAAAAGATTTCAACGAGAGCATTGACACTTCAGCTAGATGGTTAACACCTTCTAATTCCACTAAGTTTGACTTAAGAAATTCTCCACAACTGATAGAGAGATAACAAAGTGTTAACCCTTTTTTCTTTTTAATTTAAGACCTTAACCCCTTGTCTGTTACCTGCCCCTTACCTCCTAATCTCATCAATTGGACTGGGGATCATCAGGTGGTACACCTAATCCTACACTGAGGTGAAGAAGAGAACCCCTTTCAAATATCTTCTGTGCAAGAATCAATTTAGGGCAGAGGAAAGCTGATTAGTGAAAAATCAAGATTGTTAGAGATATTGCTTTTTCTATTTGAGGAAATTTGTTGGGAAAAATAGCAATTCTCTTGAGATCTAGAGACAGGTAGGAATATAAAAAATGCTCAGAGAATCAGGACACATTGCCCTGAATGAAACTGTGAACTAAATGAACTTGAATAAGATAGCTCATTTAATAGAAATACCACAATATTATTCTTTGTACAGAAGAGAAATTTACCTCACTGTATGTCTCCCAGGTTTCTTTTCAATGTGCGCTCGTGTAAAAGGCTGTTTCCAGCTTGAATCCCACTTCTGCTATTTACGACAAGTGTGGCCTTGGGCAATCACTTTAACAGGGCTTCAGCTTCCTTGTCTGAATGTAATTCACATATCTAGAGGGGACACATATCCATTTTTTTGGCAAACTAATTTCAATCTTGGGTAGCTTCTCTCTAATAATATCAGCACTCTTCTTACTTAGTCCTCACTCAGAAGTCATCTTTGGGAACATTTCAGTTTGACTTGTTCCTAGCTTTCCCTGAGGGGTATTTGGTACCTACCTACAAGCAAAGAGTTCCAAACAAGCATTTGAACACAAAGTGTATTTATTTCAAAATCTATAATGAACAAAAATGAGATCTTCCAGTGACCCCCACTTAACAAGGAAAAAAAAAAAGAATCCCTCTTTTCCCAGAAAATCAGTCCTCATGTTCACATAAACAGACTCAATGGGTGAAGTCCCGAGAACATGAGTGGAACTAGGAATTTAGGGAAAAGTAACATCCACATCTCACCAGGGTTTGCTGGCCTGGAGAATTTTGATCACTTCTTTGCTCCAGCATCTGCACTCCTACTCTGTAGTCACAGGTGGCTTCTGTACTTCTTCTGAGCACAGTGAATTTGTCATCATTCCCACAGTAGCTCAGGTAATTTTTGTCACTCATACAGAAGCTAGAAATTTACCTGGCCAATGTTCTCTTCCTAATAGGTGTCATGACTAATATACCCTGACCAGATGGCTAGGTGCCAAGCACTGTGCTAGGCACTGGGGTGTGCTGTGAGTGATTTGATGCCTAAGGCTCCTCCTGTGTCACAGAGCGACTGCTTAACCTATACTTGCAGTTCCCTCATACTGCAAACACAAATGCAACCCCCTTAATTCTGTGGGGATATAGTTATGGAGTAAATATGGAGTTCATGCCACCCTGACATACCCACAATATTTAAGTCCAAGACAAAAGTAGAGCAGGTGTCAAAATCCTGGCTTGTCTTAATGATAAAAGCTTGATGAAACCAAGAGAGGAATTGCTATGCTAGTCCTGATTCTGAACAAAGTTAGAAAGTTGCTGCAATAGAAATGATGGGACCCTTGGAAGAAAATTACCATTCCATCTCAGCCTTCATTATTTAGGAGAGGAAGGCTAAGCATAGCATGACAGACATTCTATAACTGAGGAGACTAGATTTTGAAAAGTTGAAAGTCAGTATAAGTATGATCCCACCACCTAAATTGTACAGCAGAAGTCGACCCAAGCAGCATAGGAAGCTCTTGTGAACAAAATTCTAGTGATATGAACAGGATTCCAATGTGGGGAAATGGGAGTTGTCTAAAAAGACTGATATGGATACCAAGTGAACTCACTGACCGATTTTGATTTTTAAAAGCCATATAAAGAATATGGAAGCAAAGCCAAGTAACTCTGAGGATGAACATAAAAGAAAGGCCTGGTTACATAAAAAGCACCAGGAATACTACAGCTCAGTGACACGAAGCCAGCAATGAATTCTAAGAATAATGAAAAGGATGTTTTTAAACTGTTAGGTGCGAGAGAAAGCTCAAAAAAGAGAGGATTGCTGCTCAGACTGGATATAACAGTGCCTCACAGATCGTAAGCATTTAATGAATGCTTGTTGATTGACTGACATAACACTCTTAAGAGAGAGAAAAGAGATAGAACTATTCCATTTGTATTCTGCTTCTGTTTTTGCAAGAATACTACGAAGATGCGTAACTGAGCGTCAAAACCCAACATGAGTAAGGAGATGATTAAGGCATGGAGTTTGTCTCCAGGACTGCTGAGCAGCATGCTGTTAGTGACCTTTGAAAAATTATGTGGAACAAGAATGGTCCCACAAGGAAGATGGTAGAATCTATGAACTATAGGCCAGTGATTGATTCCTAGCAAAATCTGACCTCATGTTATTAAAAGGATGATTTATAAGCAACTAGAAAAGAAAATAGTAATCAGGAAGAGCTAAAATGACCTCATCAAAGACAGGTCATAATAGATTAACCTCATTTCCTTTTTTTGGGAGGGAGGGGAAGCATCACAGACTTGGAGATAAGGAGAAAGTTTTAGACATATGGTACTTGGATTTTAGCAAAACACTTGACATTTTCTCATTTTTATCCTTGTGGACAAGATGAAGAGATGTGGAATAGGTGATAGCATATCAGGTGAAATTGAAATTGACCAAATCACTATACCCAAAGATGTGTACAATTCATGGACCAATGACAATTTGATGAGAAGTCTTTGGTGGAGTGACCTAGGGATCTTTCCTTGGCTCTGTGCTGCTCAATATTTTTGTTTATGACCCAGCTGAAATCACCGATGCCATACTTAAAATATTTGCAGACAGAGAGCTTATCAGATTTTTGGCCAAGACACAGATTTACAGATGAAACAAAATCTTTAGATTTTGTGGATCCTAGGATGAAAACGATTCAGTATCGTGATGAGGCTACCATCCCAGTAGAGAGCCTCATGATCTCATACCTTTATTGATGTAATCATAATGCTTGTTAATTGATCTCCCTCATTCCAGTTTCCCCCCTCTCCTAAATATCCCAAACACCATTATTTCACTAATACTGTTATACTTTTCCTCTCCACTGACCAACTCATTCCTCATGTCCTCAACAATATTTATATTGTTCCTCTTATTGGTAATGGCCTTCCCATTCTTCTTTGCTTTGGTAGGATATCAAATCCTACCCATCCTTTCTTTCACTTCCTACTCTGGGAAGCCTTCCCAGAAAACATTTACTTATCTCCAAATATCTTAACTGTACAAAAGACTTTTGGCTTTTTTGCCTAAAGGCAACTAGGTAGTGAAATAGATTAGAGCACAGCATTAGAAGTCAGGGAGAACTAAGTTCAAATATGGCCTCAGACACTAACTATATGACCCTGCCCAAGTCAACCTCTGCCTGCCTCAGTTTCCTCAACTGTAAAATGATGATAATAATTGCTTCTTCCTCATAAAACTGTTGTGAGGATCAAATGAGATAACATTGTAAAGCTCTACGTACAGTGTCTGGCACAGAGAAGACAATAAATGCTTGTTTCCTTCCTTCTTTGTCTGTACCACAGATCTTACATTTTATCTATTTTCTCTACTACTGCATACCCAACTATATGGTAAAGTTCTTGAGGTCAGGGCTACTATCATATACTTCTTTGGTGCTTAGCACAGTAAGCACCCAACAAATACGTGTTGACTTGAATTATGTTTTTGTAAATAAATTTAATTATTTAGACTTTGTACTTTTTCTCATTTTCAATCCTGAGATTCATAGATAATGTGCCATGGGATACAATGTCTGAACTTCATCCTATAATCTTGTTTCTTCTGACCTGATTGCTTTCCATTCAGGCAAGTTGTTAGACTGTCTATAAGAAATGATTAATTTCCCTTAAAATTCAACGTTGTTCTTAATTGCACAGTAAGCTATCAAGTCAGAAAACAAAGGTTTAAAATAAATTTAGAAGCAAAAGGTAATTAAATCCATAACAGCTCTAGGGAGAAAAAGTTGGGCTTTTTGCTAAAAGTATCTGCCATCTTAAAGTATTAGCTAAGCTAAGATTTGGAAAGGTCCCATGAGAGAGGCACTCTACATTTTATATATACATGTAAGTATGTTTATGTATGTATACACACAAACATACATACATGTATATATGTATGAAGGCATGTGTATAAACCCATATATAAACATGCAAAGGTGCCATGATTTTAAAGATGCTAAGAGATTAATTTTAAAGATACTTGAAAGCGGGGAAGATATCAAATTATTGGAAAAATTACAGATGATATTACTATAGAAAAAATGCAGTCATGAGGATATTAATAACCAATAGCCTACATGTGAAATTTTTACCTCTACAAATTCTTTTTAATAGCTGACATATATACAATATAGGGCAGCTAGTTGGTGCAGTGGATAGAGAGTCAGGACTGGAGTAAGGAAGTCCTGGAGTCCAAGAGTCAGGAAGACCTGAGTTCAAATCATCTTTTGATACTTACTAGCTATGTGACCCTAGGAAAGTCACTTAACCCTGTTTGCCTCAGTTTCCTCATCTATAAAATGATCTGGAGAAGGAAATGGCAAAACATTCCAATATCTTTGCCAAGAAAACCCTGTGTGGGACAGTGACTCTAAATCAATTAAACTCAGAGACTTCTCAAGGTGGAAGCAAAAGTTACTTTTTATTACAATCTCTCGAGAAGGGGCGCCTGCTCCTCTGATACACTTCCAGCAGGAGAGAGGGGAGGCACACAAAGCAAAATGAGATTATTTACCCTAATGCAAACAAACCTTCACCCACCACTATCCCTTATTGCCATTAGCTGGGAGGCGGGCTTACACTCTAGGCCTGAAAAAAGAACAAGGAAATAGGGTATAGCCAATTCAAGTATACATGTCCTTATTTAGCAAACCTAGTGCTGACGTGGCAGTGGTGTGACAATCAGGAGGGGGTTTAGGGCCGAATTCCTATAGGTTTAGGTAATTTAAACTTACGGCCTGTTCATTCTCTCAGAGCCTATCTTTAGTTTCCAGACAGTCTTTTCAGCACCACCCTGAGAAGTCTTCACAGAGGCTATATCTCACTCAACCCCAAATGGGGTCATGGAGAATAGACACAATTGAAATGATTGAACAACAACAATACATACATAAATATATATTATCTATCTTGATCCTGACAACAGACCTATAAGGTAGGTGCTATAAGGTATTGTTATACCTATTTAATAGATTAAAATGACCTACACACATATCAAAAGAATTCTTCATGAAAATATAGGAATGGGCCCAGTACAAGGGCAAATTTAAATTCTTTCAGGGCTTTGCTGGCTATATATACAAATACATTTACAAGATGAGAAATGTGGCTAGGCCTGTAGGAGAGACAATAACATTGCCCAGACTAAAATTTTGTCTAAGTGTCTTTCCTTCCTCTACCCAGAATCTACATAAGAAAGCAGAAGGGATTTAGAGTTTTGCTTTGTTTTTTTTAATGGGGAAGCCAGAATTCCAGAGGTATTTGGTAGCAATTGGGTGAAAAGCCTTTATATGGATAATTATAAGGTATAATGTAGTATTCAAAGCCTAAAATCTAGAGCTATGCTTGAGCTAGAATGAGGTCCCCATAGAGACCAGTGACAAGAAACTTAGTCCAAAGAAAAGATAGAAGTGAGCCTGAGGGTACTAGCATGATGGTACAGAGTCTCTGCTCTTTGCTCTAAACAGGTTGATGACTGTGACTGACTATTACTTTTTGGAGAAGAGAAGTTACACAACAAAGATTCTGAAGGGAATAAGGCAGGCTGCATCAAAAAAGAAAAAGGCCTTCAAAGCATCTTATCCATAGGGCTATTGCTTGTCCTAGGGTTAAGGGTGGCGTTTTCTCTAAAAGAGTTATAAGAAACTCTCCAGCTTTCAAACTAAATGTTGTGGAGAAGAAGATAAAGCACTATCGCCTGGGACTCCAGCTAAAGTCAGAAGCTAGACAAAAGAGAATCTCTCCAGTCACTGCACATATGGTACATACAGGTACGTTCAGCAGAGGAATAGCATCTATGACTAACAGATACTGTGCAGCCTGAAACACCAGGAAGATGTCTGGAGAAGATAGCGGCAAGCCCTGATTTTAGAGTTCGATCATCTTTCCAATCATGTACCCTAGTCACGTTTCCTACAGGTGACCTCCACATTTTTCTACTCTTCCCACTGATGGTATATATTGTTATAAGAGAATTTCTAGCCCAGCTTTATTACCACCATTTGCTTAAGAAAAGGATGTAAGGATGTCCCATGATTACATGTAGTTCAGGTGTTACAGTCTGTCTACAAATTCAAGATACATCCCCAGTGTTTACTGACCAGTTCATTATTTTACCTGAAGATCTCCTTCTTCTGCCAACTATTCTTTGATACATAAAATCATTGCCTTCCCTTTCTCCCCTCTGTAAAATTTGATTCTATCCTTCCTGCATATGCAACCAAAACCTATATAATGTGGCTTAAGACCATCTCTTAGGGCCCACTGATTTTTGTATACTACAGGTCTATTCTCTGAGTGTATAATAAACCAGTTCCTACATGTTTCTGCTGGTTGATAAGTATGACTAGCAGCAGTACAGTCCAATCCTTGAATAATTCAATCACAATAAATTTGCCATTGGTTTATAAATAAAATGCATTAACATTAATGTTCTTAATGTGTCATTTTAGTAAATGCTTTTGCTTTGAACTATGTCCTCTGGATAACTATTCTTTTTAATTTTTTGACATTTTTACTTAAAGTTTCGAGTTCCAAATTCTTCCTCCTTCCCTCTGCCTCCCCCTCCCCTAAGATGGTAAGCAATCAGATATAGGTTATATATGTGCAATTATATTAAACATTTCTATATTAGTCATTTTGTATAAGGAGATTCAAATAAAAGAAAAAAATGAAAGAAAGAAAGTGAAAAGTAGCATGCTTCATTCTATATTCAAACAATATCAGGTCTTTCTCTGGAGACATAATATGCTTCATCATTAGTCCTTTGGAATTGCCTTGGATCATCATATTGCTGAGAACAGCTAAGTCATTCACAGTTCTTCATTGAATAATATTGCTGTTACTATGTACAACGTTCTCCTGGTTCTGTTCACTTCACTATGCATCAGTTCATGTAAGTCTTTCTAGGTTTTTCTGAAATCATTCTGCTTGTCATTTCTTATAGAACAATAATATTCCATTACAATCATATACTACCGCATGTTTAGCCACGTCCCAACTGATGGGCATCCCTTTGATTTCCAATTCTTAGCCACCACAAAAAGACCTGCTATAAATATTTTTGTACAAATAGGTCTTTTTCCCTTTTTTTGGATGTCTTTGGGATATAGATCTAGCAGTAGTGTTGCTGGATCAAAGGGTAAGCAGAGTTTTATAGCCCTTAAGGTAAACACAACAGTGGGGCTTTGCAAGCTATAGTTTTCAGTGGATATGGACTCACAGAACAACTTGAATCTAGTGTATCTATTTCTGAAGGACCTCTAGCAAATTGGGAAGTGTTCCCAAGAACTACATAGGCTTTTATAAACAATATTTATTCTATAGCAGATCACATCTTTACAATCACATATTAAACTGAAAAGTACATAGAAAACAAGATCCCACTATTTACTTTTATACTCTATAAAAGCATTTTATTTCATAGAACAAATTACAGCCTATAAAGACTTTCCTCTGGCTAAAGTTAGTAGATCTTTTGAGTTCAGGAGTTCTGAACTACAGTGGATTATGCCAATTGTATGTCTGCATCAACATTGCTTTTTATCAATATTATGAGCCTCCAGGAGCAGGAGGCCCAAAATGTTACCTAAGTAGGAGAAAACTGGTCCACTTTCAAAACAGTGTAATTGTAGTATTGGGCCTCTGAGTACCCACTGCATTTCTAGCCTGGGTGAGATTGGGAAATCCAGTCTTAATTTAAGAAAGACAAAAAACAGTCACTGTCCTCAAGGAGCTCACAGAGTAATGGAGGAAAAATTATGTACAAACAAGAGATATACATGATATATTGGAGATTACCAACAGAGGGACAGCACTAAAGGACCATGAAAGGCTTTTTGCAGAAGGTGAAACTTTTGCTGAGACTTGAAGGAAGCCAGGGAGGTTAGGAGGAAGATAAAAGAAGGGAGGGAATTCCAGGGATTGGGGATAGCTAGTGAAAATGACCAGAGTCCAGAGATGGAGCATCACATGTGAACAACAGCAAGGTGGCCAGTGTTCCCTGCATCAGAGTACATGGGGTTGAATAAGGGGAAAGGTAGGTTATTAAGAACTTTAAAGTCAAACAGAAGATTTTATATGTGATCCTGGAGGTGATGGAGAATAACTCAAACTTACTGAAGGGAGGGGGAATTGATATGATCAGATCTTCACCTTAGGAAGATCAATCTGACAGCTGAGTGAAGGATGGACTGGAGTGGAGAAAGAGACTCGAGCCAGGAAGACAAACCAGCAGAGTACTATAATAGTCAAAAAGTGAGGTGATAAGGGTCTGCACCAGGGTAGTAGCAGTGTCAGAGGAGAGAAGGAGGCATTTACAAGAGATGTTATGAAGGTAAAATCAACATGACTTGACAAACTGATTGAATACGGGGAGGTGGGAGAGAATAAAGAGTCAAGGATGATACCTAGATTGCAAACCTGAATGTGAAAGAAGTGATTATTAATAATCAATATCTTGGGGAAATTCAGAAGTCTCCCCTTTTTCTAAATTCTTCATTTTAAAAAGTTCAGTTTTCTTGAAGGACATTATTGATAATGAGACTGCAATGACTATCCTCATCTTGGTCAGACCCCCGACCCAATCTTGCAAGGAATTTAATCTAGGGTAGAGAAGCCCATTGTGTTCTACTCAAACTTGGGTGGAGGCAGATCCTTTTGTCCAGACAGCCCAAAGAGAGGGTGGTCTGAGTAAAGAGATAATTTCTCTGTCCCAGGGTTACTCTCAGCCCCTCATTGAAAAGGGTATATGAATCATGAGCCCTGACACCACGATTGTTTAAGAGAGACAGCCAAATGACCATCCCTTTATTAATAACCCACTGGTCTTATTAATAAAATTATTAAATTACCCAGAAACTATGTTTCTTGAAACTTTTAAACGTCACAGTGACTGGGAAGATGGTGGTACCCTCAACAGTAATTGGAAAATTAGAATAAGAAGAGGTTTTGGGGGAGGGGAATGAATTCAGTTTGGGACACGTTGAGTTTAAGATGTCTAAGAGACATCCAGTTCAAGATGTCCAATAGGAAGACATTAGAAATCAAGTAATATTGTCAAGGATATGAAGGATCTATCTAAAACAAAAACTGATGTTAAAGCTAATATCCTCCCCTTGATTCTGTTTGATTCTGCTGGCAATCACACAATACTAGAATTTTATTTTATTTTATTTTTGTGACTGGATCTCATTATCTTGGTAAGACCGGAAGTATCACAGCCATGCATGGGCCAAATCAATAAATATGTATTAAGCACTTACTATGTACCTGGCACATAAGCTTTAACAT
Organism: Phascolarctos cinereus; assembly: GCF_003287225.1. Taxonomy (NCBI): domain Eukaryota; kingdom Metazoa; phylum Chordata; class Mammalia; order Diprotodontia; family Phascolarctidae; genus Phascolarctos; species Phascolarctos cinereus. The sequence continues at coordinate 345,530,667 of NW_027555958.1, forward strand.
GCTCTGTTTATAACCTGGGGCCAGTTTGCCCCACCTTAGATAGCCAGGTGGTCCCCTGTTTCTGGAGCCGTGCCATATTGGTACTGAACTTAGGGCAAACACCCAAACTTCACAGCACTACTAAAGCTCAGAACTCTTGAGATTAGAGAGATCCACCGTCTTTAGACTCTCCCTCATCAATGACTATGGTCATATTCCACCACACCCTGCCACATTTTCTGAAGAACCAGAATTGCAGGTCAATCAATGGGAAATGGAGAGATTCAAAAAGCTTAAAGGATATCATCCAAGAGACACATGACTGGAAAAGGAGGTAAGTTATTCATGTTAGTGTGATCAAGAGTTTGTCTACCCAGTGTCTAAAAACAGTCAGCTAGCACCCTGGATGGGCTCCTGGTGGTAGCCTTAAGGGAGGACAAGCGCAAGAGCTGCACAGAATGAGAAGGCATGACTGAGTTTCTCTGTGGGCCATAGGAAGGAATGCCCATCACAGTGAGTCAACAGCTCCACTGAAGAACTGAGGCAGAGTTGATGTGCTGTCATCTTTAGCTGATGGGTAGCAGGAATTATTCTGGGGTGATACCTGCCCACGAACAACTATTTACTGGTAGCAAAAGAGAAGTCTAGGGTTATCTTTTCCTCTTAGCTGCTGCAACTGCAGCAACTGACTAATTAATAAAAAAGGCTCATACATTCAGCTGTGATAAATCCAATTTGTAATAAGATAAACAATTAAAAGGTTAACAACTTACATTCTGCGGTATAATATGTTTATACATGATCAGTAAGTGCACCCATAATGCCTATAATATTAATTTTATTTGTTTTGCTATAGGCTATGCTTTTTTACTTTCTTAATGCCTGTCTAAAAATTGCCAGTCCTTTTTTTTTGGGGGGGGGGAAGGAGGGCTCAAACTATTTCATTCCCCTTCTTAATTATAGCTTACTGTCAGTCTGTTTACTGAAGATATTCACTGGAAACGACTAGCAGCACTCAGTGCAGAGAAAACGACAAGTTCCTTAGCTTATTATTAGAAGACTGCTTTAGTGATTTTGCTTTCCAAAAAATATGAAGGGAAATGTTTTATATTACATTGTTAAAATTAAATTGTTATTTATAGCAACTCTTTTGGATGGAGCAAAGAACTAGAAACTAAGGAAGTACCAGTTAACTGGAGAATGCTTGAACAAGTTATGACTTATGAATGTAATATAATAATATCACACTATAAGAAATGAAAAAAGATTTGGTTTCAGAAGAACCTGAGAAGACTTGTATCAACTGACACAGTGAAATGAACAGGGCCAGGAGAATAATGTCTACAATAACAACAGCATTAAAAAGAAAAACAACTTTGATGAAGCATACAACCCACTTACTTATAGAGAGGTGATGGGCTCAAGATGGAAATACTACGTACATTTTAAAATATGCCAATGTGGGAATTTGTTTTGCTTGAATACACATATTTGTTAAAAGTGCTTTGTTTTTCTTTTTTTTTCTCCAATGGGAGGAGTTGGGTAACAAACAGACAAACAAACAAAAGGAAGAAAAGAGGGTTGTTATGAATTCTAGAAGGAAGACCAGAAAGAATTGCAGGCATACAGTTGGAAAGCTTTAAAAGTTGCATGTTAAATTTATTACATATTTTAAAAACAAGTTGTACATAATAGATATCTGCAGTTTCATGTACAATCGTCTTTCTCTTCTATTTTGTAAATGGAAATGCCAATTTCATCCTGTGTTTAGGTTCCAAATTTTAAAAATAAATTTTTACAAATAAGATGAAATGCAAAAAGACAAACTTCAAGTTTTGCTATTCAGTATGTTGGTACTTATACCCTTTAACTCAGGGATGCTTAACCACTTTTCTGTCATGGACCCTTCTGGCAGACTGGTGAAGCCTATGGACCCCTTCTCATTATAATATTATTAAATACATAAGATAAAATACATAGGATTACAAAAGAAATCAATTATACTAAAATATAGCAATCAAAATATTAAGAGAAAAAGCTCATGGATCCCAGGTTAATAACCCCTGCTTTCACGCTGCTATAAATCTACAGTTTTCATACTGTGTTAAAAGAAAAATGTATGTGAATGTGTTTAACTTGAAATTATTTTACAATTCAGGCAGGTATATTGCAAGATGTGAGATTATTATTATCTTTTTTACAATTTTACTTCTGTATGTCTGTTCTGCTCTTGGCATTTCTCCTGGAGTTGACAAGCAGCAAACACCATATTGACTGTTCTTTGGCCCTTTCTGAAGCCACACTGGCTCTCAGATAGATGACCATCTTCCAGGTGAAGGATCAGTTTGTCAAGGAAGATTCTGGCAAGAATCTTGCCAGCAATGACTAAGAAAGAGAGCCCCCTGGGATTGTCACATGACAACCTATTTCCTTTACCTTTATAGAGATGGACAATGGAGGCATCCTTGAACTCCTGAGGGATAACCTCCTCTTGCCATATAATGTGGAAAATTTCAGTCATAGATCTGACCAAGGCCTTTGATACTGTCAGTCATGAGGGCTGACATTGTACATCAATTTCATGATGGTTGCTTGTCTGGGTTCTGGATAATGGACAACACTCTCATACTTTCCCCAGGCACCAATGGAGTGAAACAAGGCTGTGTGCTTGCTCCCATGCTTTTTAGCATGATGTTTTCAGCCATGTTGTCAAATGCTTTCAATAAGGATGAACATGGCATCAAAGTCAGCTACCACACTGACGGTAAATTCTTCAACTTGAAAAGGATATAAGCCAAGACCAAAGTGGAGGGAGTGTTGGTACAAAGTATGGATCAATTCTCTGCTACTTGTGCTAATTTCAGCCTGACAATTAACACCAAGAAAACATACAGGTGTTCCATCAACCACCACCACACCATGGAACCACTAGGTACAACAAATGGAGAAGTTTTTAATGCTGTGGATAAGTTCACTTACTTTGAAGTGTACTTTCCAGGAACATACACATTGATAATGAGGTTGGTGCATGCACTGCCAGAGCTAGCTCAGTATTTGGGAGGCTCCAGGGGAAAGTATGGGAGAGCAGAGGCATTGGACTGACTACCAAACTGAAGGTCTACAGAGCTGTTGTGCTGACCTCATTGTTGCATACCTGCAAAACCTGGACAATATACCAGCGCCATGCCAGGAAACTGAATCACTTCCATTTGAACTGTCTTAGGAAGATTCTGAAGATCACCTGGAAGGATAAGATACTAGGCAATGAGGTTCTTTCTCGAACTAAATTGTGAAGCATTCAAACTGCTTCAGAGAGTACAACTCTGATGAGCTGGCCATGTTGTTTGAAAATAAAATGTATGCTTGCCAAAGAGACTATTTTATGGAGAGCTCACACAGGGCAAGTGCTCACACGGTAGTGAGAAGAAGTGATACAAGGACACTCTCAAGGTCTCTCAAGAGCTTTGGAATTGATTGTGTGACATGGGAGACACTGGCACAGGACTGCCCAGCATGGCATGCCCTCATCAGAGAAGGTGCTGTGCTCTATAAGCAAAGCAGAATTGTAACAGCTCAAAAGAAACACAAGATGCACAAATTTGAAGAATCCACCCCAAATATTCACGTGGACTATTTGTGCCCAACCTGTGGTAGAGCACTCTGAGCTTGTATTGGTCTGATTAGGCACAATCAGACACACTGTAATTTGGATCTAGCATAATGACGTCATTTTGGTCTTCTTGTAGAATGATGGACAACAACACTTTTGTATGTCTGCAAATGCTGTTGAAACATGCAGCTGTTAGGTTTTCATATTTCTATATTCAATGTACTTTCTGTGAAGATAATTATTTTAATGGAATAGAGCCTCTCATACTGGCTAAAACCGAGGATTTAGAGTGTTGTAGTGAGGTTACTCAGACAGCGTATCCAAATCTGAGTTATATCATTTTATAATAGGATATCATCTTACATTTATAGTGTTTTATAGTTTTCAAAGTAACTTCCCCCATCCATTATCTCACTGTCTCTATCTTCATTTGCTTACACAAATCAGGAATTCTTTCATAGTGGAGGAAAGGGGCCTGTGGATAGAGCTCAGAGGACAGTCTGAAGATGATGGTCACAGAGGAAAAAGTACGGCCTACTCTATTCCCCAGAGAGTGGGAGAGCAACTTGTCCATCTTTCCTCTCCAACTAGTGAGTTGACAGTGAGGCCATGGAAATAAAGACCCTGTGTTAGCAGCCTAGGAGAGTGAAAGAGGTTATACAGTACGGTGCAGGCCAGTGGAAGTGTGAGATATGTTAAGAGTTGTTAAAAGGTCGCCTGAACTTGTCTTTTAAGTTGCCATATTTGGACCCAGAGCATGCAGAAGGCCTTGAATGCGTCAAGGAAGACGCTCCTCCTGAGTTGACATAATTTGTTGTTGCACCCCAAAGCTGGATTCTCTATGTGTCCTTGGAGGCAAGACAGCAGCCAGCCAGTCCGTCCCAGGCTGGGATAATATGCTTGTGCAGCTGAGGTCCTTTGCAGATAAGCAGACCCTCCTATCTTCATAGTCTAGCAGTTCCTAAGGGAAAAGAATGAGGCTTTTGCCTTCACCTTGCTCCTCCCTGTGGGGAGTAGTCTAGTCTTTTTTCCCCATCTTTGCAGCACCAATCCCCTTCCCATGTCACACTCTTCCTGGTATCCACCTCCCCTTTGTCCTGCTAATAGAAAAGTATAAACTTCTGTAAAGACTGGGAACCCCTTGGGCTCCACATGCAAGTTCATTTCTCTTATAATAAACCTGGTTTTCATATAAGTCTCGTGACACTGTGATTGCCTGTTGACAAATAGAGGGACAGCAGTCCATGGAACTCAGCTCAAATTATGTCACCCTACTCAAAGCTCTGGATTTATGTATAAACCCGAGATGAGTTTCAGTTTGAGCTCAGGTTTTCACTCCCGAGGAATTAACTGCTTTATCCAGAATTAGCATTTTCTCAGTAAGAAGGGAGAAGTCTTTCTGACTGCAGTCTATTCTAGCCAGCAGTATTTTCATTGAAAATATATTTGAATCAGCTGACTTTACATATGAAAAGCTTTGCTTTAAAATTACTTTGTCCTTCCTTTCTTCCCTGCCTCACCCTTTCTTAATCAGGTTTTTACAGCCCTATTTTGTTACTGGTTTTGTCCAACATCTGTAAGTGCAAGGTCCCTGCAAGCAATTAAGTTCAAGCTAGTCCCACCTGTGGCTTTTTCATTTAAAAAAAAAAAAGAAAGTAACATAAAGTACTTTGCCTACTTCACTTCTTTTTTCTTACCTGACAGCGGGTGAGAGGCAAGACTTTATTAATTACAGTCTATTAATTAGTTACAATAATTAATCAATTGTGTAATTAATTACACAACTATATGACTAAGACCTTTTCAGGTACAATGAAATAGCGAGGGGAGGAAAAAGGTATGTTCACTCCTTCAGGCCATTATTGACCTCTAGTGGCCTCAAAGAGTTAACATGGCTTCCAAAGAGTTCATCTCTACCAGGTAATGAATGATTTGACCTATAGGAGTAGAGTGAACACAGCAAGCTGGAGCTGGAATGGGCCTTTAGAAATGATCTAGCTAAGTTCCCTTATTTTTCAGGTGGGAAAACCCAGAGAGGTAAGTGAAGCCCCCAAGGTCACACTAATTATCAGAGCTCAGGTTCAGTCATGTATATTCTGACATTAGACAGCAGAGCTCAGATTTGGCATACTCTGATTTCAGATCCAACGTTTTTTCCACTGCTTCTGCATGAATACTTCCATAAGCAAGAAATTTATTCTACTTAAAAGCCTTTTCCATTCCCAGATGACTCTGATTGTTAATAAGTTCATCCTAATAATGAACCAAAATCTGTCTTCTCTAAACCACTGGTCCTAGTTCTTTCTGCAGAGAATAACATTGATAATGGTTGACATTTATATAACAGATCAAGTTTTACAAAATGCTTTATACATATTCTTCCATTTCGTACTTAGAATCATCCCTATGAGGTACAAAATAAAGGTATTGCTGTCCCTATTTTACAAATGAGGAAACTCAGTCTGAAAGAAGTTAAGTGACTTACCTGTGGTCACACAGAGAGTGAGTGCAGAAGGCAGAATGCTAGCCGCGGGCTTTCCCAACTCCAAGCACAACACTTTATCTACTTTACCGCACTGTCTCTCAATAATAGGTCATCTTACATGGGTCTTGGGACTCCAGACCCAGCATGCTGTAGGAAACAAAAGTGAAGAACAGGCTCTGTCAAGTGAATATCGAATTTAAAATAGCTGAACAGAAAGAATACAGACAGGAAATTTTATGACAGCAGCTCAGAGAAAGAACAGATATATTACACTAAAAAGAGAGAAACAGCACATTCTGACATGTGATATGTAGGTTGGCGACCTGATTCAGAAGAAAATTACATAAAAATGGTTAAAAGTAAGTCACTTTAGTGCCCAAGGGTTTGTTTTTTTTTTAAAGACAAGTAGCACCTAAGTTCAAATCTAGCTTCAGACACTTACTAGCTGTGTGACCCTGGGCAAGTCACATAACTTTTGCCTGTAAAATGGGACAACAGCACCTATCTCTCAGAGTTATGAAGATTAAATGAAATAATAAATTGCTCTGCAAGCCTTAACAAGTGCTATATAAATGCTTTCATTATTATTATTATTATTATTATTATTATTATTATTATTACTACACAAGGTGAGGACAATTGAATATAGACTTCTCCTAGCTAAGCAGGCCTTCTATTGCCTCAAGTAGATAATTTTAGAGGAAAATAATAGAAATTCAATCCCCTGCCCAGCATGTAGTCCATCTCAATAGGTAACACCAAAAGCAAGTATAACAAAGAACAAGTCTTTCCCAGTCTCACTTAATTTTGGTGCCTTCTCTCTGAGACTACCCTCAATTTATCACATATGTGTGTGTGTGTGTGTGTGTGTGTGTGTGTACGCGCGCACATGCGCAAATGTGTGTGTAAATAAATGTATATATGTGTGTATATAAATAGATGCATGCATATGTGCATATATGTGTATACATATATGTGTGTGTATATATGTATACGTACATATATATACATCTTGTTTGTACATAGTTGTATTTTGTCTCTTCCATCAGTCTGTGAATTCTTTAAGAGTGGTAATCCCTTTTTGCCTTTCTTTGTATCCTCATGACTATGCACAGCACCTGGAATACAGTATGCATTAAATAAATGCTACTTGACTGACTGAATAAATTATTTATGACTACATAGTGACTATACTAATTTAAACAAAAAGAATAATAAAACAAAATTCCATAATCATAACAACCAATCTTGGCCAGGAAAAGGGAAAAGGAAATATCCTTCCTTTCGTTAGTGAGGAGAACCATAGGAGTAAAATGCTACATACACTCAGGTGTGATAGCTAGTTCGGTTTCCCTTAATTATTTTTATTTCATTTCCCCATACGGGACAGCTAGGAAGAGCAACACAGCTAAATACACATCATAGATGATCTGGGAGCAATCAACCATAATTCTTTTGGAGAGCTGGAGCAGAGGTATCAAACTCACCCACCCCAGAATAAAATGTAATTGGGAAATGTTTACCAAAATAAATGCAAATACAAAACACAGATAATGTTGATTTGTGGTTTTCTAAGTCCATTTGAGTTTGCTAACACTGAACTAGAAAACTTTCAGGACCCTGGACTTGGAGACAAGATAAATGTCAAAATACTGTCTTAGGTATTTATTAACTTTGTGGCCCCACACAAGTTATTTCATCTCTCTTCAACTTAATGACTCCACCTGTAAAATAAGGGAGTTGGACTTGACGATTCTAAGGCCCCTTTAACCTCTTGATCTGTGATGCTAAAATCCTATAATCCCTGCCACTTCATACTTCGGTCCTCTAGGGTTACCATATTCCCTGCTGCTTACTCATCACATCCCTGGGTACTGCCATCTGATCTCTTGATGCACACTAAAGACTCCAGACTTTGCTATCCCTTCTCTAACATCCATAAGTCTTCTAGGTCTTTCCACAGGCCCTGAAATGGATCTTTCTTATATGTGCTGGCTAAAGTGTAAGCACCCCAGAATTGGAATTGTCTTGTTTTCCATTTGTGTCCTAACTCTTAGCATAGTCCTTGGCATATAATAAGCATTTAATAAATGCTTTATCATTGATTCATTCATTCTTGGTTCCAAGAGAAAGTTTACTAAGTAATAATGGCAGTGGTTAGGGAAGGAGGTAGAATATATCCAGATATGACTGTAATATAAACACACACAAAAAAGGCATATCAATAAAACTTTACCCCAAAAACAGGCTATGGCAAATACAAATTTGTTCAATGATGGCTGTTATCTTTATTAATCACTGAAGTCCTTTATATTGCTACAACCTCCATCCACAGAGTGATCACTTCACTCTTTAGGGATTCCTTAGTGATTAAAGCATCATTTTACAAAGACCAATACCAGTACCTCCTACACCCAGAATTTCCCATAAACAAACATTTCTGAAAAACAAAAACAAATCATATTCAAAAGAACACGTAAAATTTCTCTGTACATAACAATTAAAGTAGAGGGAAAAGGTATCTATGTCAATCAATCAATAAAGCACCTAGTATGTGCCAGGCACCATATTATGCACTGGGGATACAAAAACAGGCAAAAGACAGTCCCTATTCTCAAGGAGTTTACAATCTAACACAACACATATACACAAACAAGTTATATACAGGATAAATAGGAAATAATTAACAGCGGGAAGGGACTAGAAACAAGAGAGGTTGGGAAAGACTTTCTAAGAATAAGATGATTTAGTTGAGACTTGTAGGAAGTCAGGAAAACCAGTAGGAAGAGATGAAGAGGTTGATAATTTCAAGCATGGGAGACAGCCAAAGAAAATGCCCAGGGATGAGAAATTTAATGTCTTGTCCATGGAATAGCAAGGAGGTAGGTCAGTATCACTAGATTGAAGAGTACATGGCCAGGAGCAAGGGGTAAGATGCTGGGAAGGGAGGAAGTGGCTAGGTTATGAAAGGTTTTGAATGCCAGGGAGAGTATTTTGGATTTGATCCTGGAGGCAACAGCGAGCCACTGGAGTCTATTGAGTAGGGAGGGACATAGTCAGACTTGTGCTTTAGGAAGATCATTTTGGTGGCTGAATGGAGAATGGATTGGTGTGGCAAAAGACTCGAGGCAGGCAGACTCACCAGCAGGCTACTGCAATAGTCTAAGATGTGAGGTTAATGAGGGTGGTGGCAGTGTCAAAGGAGAGCCAGGGGAATATTCAAGAGATATTTCAAAAGTTAAATTGACAGGCCTTGGTGACAGATTGTATATGGGGGTGAGAGATAGTGAAGAGTCCAGGATGACTTCTAGGTTGCAAGCCCAAGGGACTAGGAGGATGATGTTGCCCTCTATAGCAACAGAGAAGGTAGGAAGAGGGGAAGGTTTAGGGGAAAAGACAATGAGTTCTGTTCTGGATATGTTTAGTTTTAGATGTCTACTGGACATTTAGTTTGAGATGTCTCAGAGGTAGCTGAAGGTGAGAGATTAGAGGTCAGCAGAGAGGTTGGGGCAGGATAGATAGATCTTAGAATCATCAGCATAGAAATAGTAACTAAATCCACGAGAGTTGATGAGATCACCAAGTGAAACAGTATAGAGAGAAAAGAGAAGAGAGTCCAGGACAGAGCCCTGAGAGACACTTATAGTTAGAGGCCTTTTCCAGCAAAAGAGATTAAGGAGTGGTCAGAGGAGAACCTAGAGAATGTGGTGGCCTGAAAACCTAGAGAAAAGAGAGTATCAGGGAGGAGAGAGGGATCAACAGTGTCAGAAGCAGCAGAGAGGGCAAGAAAAAATGATGATTGAGAAAAAAGGCTGTTGGATTTCCCAACTATGAGATTGTTGATAACTTTGAAGAGAGAAGTTTCAATGGAATGATAATACCAGAAGCTAGATTGTAAGGAGTTAAAGAAGAGAGAAAGTGGAGATACTTGTATGCCACCCTTTTGATAAGTATAGCTGTGAAAGGCAGGAGAGATATAGAAAGTGGAATTGGAAGGATCAGGTGAAGGGTTGTTTTTTCAGAATGGGGGAGACATGGGCATGTTTGTAGACAGTTGAGAATGAGCCAGTGGATAGGGAGAAGAGGTTTAGTTTAGCTTAGGTTTTTGTTTGTTTGTTGTTAGGAGGGAGAGGGGAGGATAGAATATGCAAAAGGGAGGGGGGCAGAAAGAAAACAACACCAATGGCACTTTTAAAGAGAATAAACATGAGAGATTAGGAGATCCAGAAAGTAACAGAAAAATGAAGCATCTTTGGAGCTAATGTAATGAATTGATTATGCACACTAATAAAAGGAAAAGCTTTACATTGTAAGATTTGTATTTTCATATATAGTCCTCTATGTTCTTTGTAAATTGAAATGTTCATTTTTCTTGGTGTTTATGAAGTTCAGTGTCAAAAATGTAATTAAAAAAGAAAGTAAATAGCTATTAATAAACTGAGATGGTTCATACTGAAACAGCTAGAGAGACCAGAAGAAAAGTTTTTGAATGACTAGAGGAAGAGAAAGGATGAACATTATTACTGCCCTACAAATCCTCTTATTTATCTTTTTGCTTTGTTTTTTTTAACTAACTTTGCATGTAACAATATTATGGAATCTTTGGACTGTCTTCAAATTTTAGTATTGTACCACAAACCAAGAACCTAACTCCCCCTTTCCCTTCCACAAAAAAAAGATCAGCCTCTATGGAATCTAGCTGTGGATAAGTAAGAACGTGAACAATGACTCAAAATATTGATGATACTCTTCAAGTCCTTCATACTGAGTTAAGTACTAAGCAGCACACTGGCAGTTTGGAAAACGGTAAGGAAATTTAAAAAACTCAGGCTGATACATACATATGTGTATATGTGTACAAACAAATAGCTATATAGATAGTTATAGGTTACATATGCATCTCTTAAATTCTCTGTACTCCTGTTTTCAGATCTTTAAAACTGGAATTTATATAGTATTTTAAAGTTTGCAAAGCATTTTCTCATGTATTCTCTCATTTGAGCCTCACAACAATACTGTGAAGTCATCAATGTAGCTATTATTAACTCCATTTTATAGCTCAAAAAGATGAGGCTCAGTAAAGGTAAGAGACTTGCTTTTAATTGTGTATGGTCACACAGAAGGAAGTGGCAGTGACAGGATTTGAACCCAGATTTTCTGAGTTACTTCTGGGAGTTCAGGACATTTTAGAACATTTTTTCCTCACTGTCTCCCTGGTGACTGCCCTACCTATACTATCAACTATTCTAAATTATAACTGTTATAAACTAAACTATTTTATTAACCTAATATCTATTATAAACTATTATAAAACTAAAATAAAACCAAAGATAAGGAAATGGGGGGTAAGGAGAGATAGGAGAGAGAGATGTTATGTAAATGCAAACTATCATTATATAAACTGAAAAAATCTATATACATACATAGACGTTATATATAAATACTCTCTTCAACTTAACATCTCAAAGAACTAGATTTGCTCTAAAAGAAATATCTTTGATTTAGACTTAAGAATGCATTAAGGAGCAGCTAGGTGGTGCAGTGAATAGAGCTCTGGCCTTGGAGTCAGGAGGACCTGAGTTCAAATACAGCCTCAGACACATAACACTTACTAGCTGTGTGACCCTGGGCAAGTCACTTAACCTGATCACTTTACCAAAAAAGCAAAAAAAAAAAAAAAAGAATGCATTAAACCTAAAACTCCAACATTCCTTTAGGACAATGAGGAGTTATCAACAAAATATGTTAACATGAGATATATGAGAACAATGAAAAGAACTGGCCTCAGATGTCTGGTAAACATATTTATTAAATTTTAAATGGCAGGATAAAAGATCTATTAGTCTTTTGTATTTTAAGAAGGTGCTGTTGGCAGGGTAATTTCCCTTGTGGGCAAATGTGGCTGAAAGACCAATCTGTGGTCAGGAATTCATTATAGGAAGATTTTGAGAGCAGCTACTTCCTAAGGACTTGGCACTCACTGTACAAGGACCTCTCAGCTCGATAGTCAATGTGCCTCCTTTGATTAAGCTAAGCCTCTCCATCTTGGCTTTCTCCCCACTAAGCTGTCTGTCTTTGGCTATTAGGATCATTGACATATTGATGTCTGTTTCATTTCTTTAGGTTAGATTTCACACAGTCCTTGAACTGTCCCTTTCTGTCCATCTGGTGAAGTATTGTTCTCCATCAGCTCTGCACACTGTAACTTTCTGGAGAATAGTACATTTCATGCCTCCACATGAAGAGTATAATAAAGGATGATCACGGTAATTATGCCATGCCTATGGCATGACTAAGCCCCCAAGCCCACAATTAAACTTTTTGTGTCACCCTCTTCTATTTACCGTAGTATGGAGATATCACTCTTCAGATTGTTCAAGAGGCTAATGCTAGTCCAAATAAGTTTTGGCCTCCATGGCCTATTATCTCTTTGAGAGACCTTTCACTTAAGTTTATATTTCTCTTAATCTGATACCCTACTGCCTAAAATAATCAGTAATCACGAAGCAGGGCAATTAAATTAGATCCCATAGGTCATAAGAAGTAGTTTTTATCCTCCTTAGAATTTCTGGATTTATAATTTGTTGCTCTAGGAATAAAAGAACTTGCTCACTGATACAACTGGCCCCTGGGAAGTAGGGTGGATTGAAGATCTCATACAAGAGTGACATTTGGAAGCTATCAGCCTATCTGGCTACTATACCTTTAATCTATCTGGGATAGAAGCTGTGGACTGGCCCCCTTTTTGTTTAAAACATCCTCCCTGTTCCTTGTTAGGGAAAAAACTATACGGAGACATCTGGCTTTTTATTGTCTGCTGCACTGGAAAGAACCCTAGATTTTAGATTCAGAATCGTCAAATCAGGGTTCAGTAAATCTGTCACCAAGTATTTATTTAGCACCTACTATGTACCAGGTAGGGCAGCTAGCTAACAAAATGGACACAGCTTGGGCCTAGAGTAAGGAAGATCTGAGTTCAAATTTGACCTCAAACACTTACTGGCTATGTGACCCTGGACAAGTCACTTAACCCTGTTTGCCTCAGTTTCCTCATCTACAAAATGAGCTGGAGAATGAAACGGCAAACCCCTTCAGTATCTCTGCCAAGAAAACCCTAAGTGGGGTCACGGACAGTTGGACACAACTGAAAGGACTGAACAACAACATGTACCATGTACTGTGCTAAGCACTGGAGATAAAAAGTAAGGCAAAAGTAAAAAATAAAAATAGAAGTCCCTGCTCTCAACAAACTCACAATCTAATGGGGGAGACAATATACAAACAACTACGTACAAACAAGTTATATACAGGATAAATGGAAATAATAAAAGGAAGGCACTACTATTAAGGGAGATTAGGAAATGCTTCCTGGTGGGATTTACCTGGAACTTCAAGGAAGCCAAGGAGTATAGGAGACTGAAATGAGGAGGGAAAGAATTTCAGGAATGAGGGAAATGCAATAAAAATGCCTTGAAATGGGAGATAGCATGTCTTGTGCAAGGAACAGCAAGGAACAAGTGTCACTGGATTGGGGAGAGAGGGAGACCAGGTAACAAGACTGAAAAGGTAGGAAGGGATGAGATAATATTTGATCCTGGGGATGATAGGGAGCCTATGTAGTTAATTGAATAGGAGGGTGACCTGGTCAGACCTAAGCTTTAGGATGATCAATTTGACAGCTGAATGGAGCACAGACTTAGAGTGAAGAGAGACTTGAGGCCAGCGTTCAAATCTAGATCTCCTATTAACTACCTGTGTGACCTGGGTTAAAGTCCCTTAACTTGCTGGACCTCAGTTTTCACATCTGCTATATTGGAGGTTTAGGTCTTTAAAGTCCTTTCCAGCTCTAAATCCTATTATCCTACCGCCCATAAAACATTGTGAACCAACAGCTTTCCCGTGCTCCTGACAAAATCACATTGACGTGAACTCTTAGTTGCCCCATTAATGTGACTCATCTCAGCAGATACACGCAGGTCCTGAGGCTTTGGATAATTGAAGGTAGAGTCTCAGTATACCTCATAGAGAGAGGCAGCATAGCCTAGTGGATAGAAAACAGGGACACCTGGATTCCAGTTCTGCCTCGACAGCATTTTTCCAAGACTGAGCTACTAAATTACAGATGGTTTAAATGTGCAGGCAGTATTCAGGGATGTGCTGGAGCCGGCTCGAACCAGCAGTCAACTGTTCAATTTTCAAACACCACGAAGCAAGATTTAATTTTGTTTTGTTGATTTTTGTTGAAAGCGGTAGAGAAAACGTTAACAATGCAGATTAAACTTAAAAATGCGTCCTGTACATTTTTTTGCTGGAGAGCCTGTTAAACACTTACCAGCACACACACTTCTAGATGGAAAAGTCGTGAGTACAGTGGCGCACCAACTCCTTTATGGGTTTGGGTTTTTTTTTGCTTTGTTTTGTTTGTTTGCTCAAAAACAAACAAACAAAAAAACTAAATACAAACGAGCCGTTGCAAGCTCATCTTTAAGTGCACCCACCTCCATCCAGGTTTCAGCTACTCTCCCGACCAAGATTTTCCGGGGAAACCACAACTACCAGACGCCCCAGCGCAGCCGAAAACTACAGTTCCCAGGAGGCCACTCAAGAGTCTTTCTGGCGCGCTAATTTCCCCTACAGAGACTAAATGATGTCTCGTTCTGGCCTAAGTGAAATCTCCCCTGACATCCTCCAGGGAGCCGAAGTCAATCAATAGAAAACTGATCCAGGTGGAGAGAGAGATAGAGGAGCGGAGATTGATAACAGAGAAGTGACCCACGGGAGGCGTAAAGAGATGCGTGCGGAGAAACTAGAAACTGATTCGCCGGCGGCGCCTTGACGTCACTTCCGTTAGGGGCGGCGCCCTGCCTGCTCGGGACGCGCGTAAATTGAAAAGCGGAGCCGTGGCGTTTGGGCGCCTAGTAGGGAGTCTCCGCTGAGCCTCGGCTGGAACCTCGGCGTTGGTGCCGGGCGGCGGAAGGTGAGACACTGGGAACGAGCCACAAGCGCGAAGAGGGACTGCCTGGTCCCCGCGCTGTGGATCACCCTGGGGCGGGGGGCGGGAGCCAGCCCCTGTGCCTTGGTCTGGCCCACGATGCCTCATTGCAGGGCCCCGGGCCTCCGAGGTTCGGGCCGGGTGAGGACGGGTGAATGCAGGCCTGGTGACCCGGGGCATAGAGCGCAAGACCTGTTGTCAGGAAGATCCGCGTCACGACTTAACTCCGTGACCCCGGGTAAACCTCAGCCGGTTCTAAGGGTTGTGGGGGTCTAATGATACAAAGCCCTTTACAGACCTTAGCCATCTGAGGCCTTGCTGTTGTTGTTATTAAATGCAAAGTGGTACCTTTTAGTGTGTGATCACCATCAGATAGTGGGGAGAAGAGAAACCTACCAATCAAGCCATTGATTGTGATTAAATGCCGTAGCATGAGGCATCCTGACAAGGAGGAAACATCGTGAAAATATAAATATAAAATTAGATTATAATATCCAGTCTGTAACTATATGTGGAATAAATTCTTTCTTTACACACACACACACACACACACACACACACACACACACACACACACATATATATATATAATATATATATATATATATATATATAATATATATATAATATATATATATATATATTATATATATATATATAATATATATTTACATAAATGGAATGTGTTGCAATACTTAATTTGCAGCTATAGGGGAGGCAGTCTGAACCCAGAGCTCAGGAAGAACTTGACACATGCTGTCTGGGTGATGTGGACAAATGATTTCACTTCTCAGCACTCTAGGCACCTCTCTAAGACTATTTAGTTGCAGAGAAATTTCCAACCTGCCCTGGTAGAGTTTCCTCCTGGGCAAGTGCCCTTTAACAAGGAAATCATAGAACCAGTCCTCATCCCTATGTTAACTGATAAGAGTCTGATTGGGAAAGGGAGCCTTTT
Organism: Phascolarctos cinereus; assembly: GCF_003287225.1. Lineage (NCBI taxonomy): Eukaryota > Metazoa > Chordata > Mammalia > Diprotodontia > Phascolarctidae > Phascolarctos > Phascolarctos cinereus. The sequence goes on from NW_027555958.1 coordinate 345,546,688, forward strand.
AAACCTATTTAAAGGTTGATAGTTTTCAGAAGTCCACAAAAGTTTTTTTTTAAATGGCAACCAGATGTCCTTCTTGTGTTTGTGAGCTTTTTTTGCTAAGTGCAACATATGTTTTAAAATTTTCCATGTTTTAACTTTCTTCTTTCTTTATCATGCAGTATAACTGGCAGGATGGGGATACAAGGTTTGCTCCAGTTTATCAAAGATGCTTCTGAACCCATCCATATAAAGAAGTATAAAGGGCAGGTGGTAGCTGTGGATACATACTGTTGGCTTCACAAAGGAGCCTTTGCTTGTGCTGAAAAGTTAGCCAAAGGCGAACCTACTGACCAGTAAGTATGAATTGATCTATTTTTTTTGTGTGATTATTTCTTAGTTATAAATGATGGTAGCATTTTCTTTAAGTTGTAACACTGAATGGGCTCTTTGTTGAAGGCACCATCCTCCTAGTCACCTAAGCTTGAATCTTCAGTATCATCATCAGCTCTTCCCCCTCACTAAGTCCACATATCCCCTATGTTGCCTAATCTTGTCTTTTCTATCTTCATAACATCTCTCATAAACTCCAGTTTGTTCCCATTCACACAGTTACAACCCTAGATCAAACCTTTATCACCTCTCACCTGGACTACTGCTATTGCCTTCTAACTGGTTTCCCTACCTCAGTTATCTCCTCAGGCTAATAATCTGACTTTCACCCAGTTGCCAAGGTAATTTTTCTAAAGTGTAAGAAATGGAAACTGAAGTCTCTCCTGACTCCCATTTAAATACCTTTACACTATACCATGCTGCCTTTCTCAATGTGTCTGTGTACTTCAAAGTTAACTTTGAAGATATGAGAAAAGAACAGGCAGCTTTTTGTGGACAATTTTCCACAGCTCTTAACAGCTTCATAGTCACAACATTACATGTGTTCCTAGTTCTCCTGCCTCCCTTCTCCAATCCTTCTGGCTACAAAAATCATTTTTCTTATGCAAAGATCTACTACTCTGGGCAAATACCTTCAGTATACTTCTTATTGCCTACCCAGTAAAGTTTCAGACTCCTTGTTCAGGGCATTAAAGATTAAAAGCCTTCAACAATATGGCATCATCCTGCCTTTCCAGGCTTGTCTATTTTTTTATTATTAGGTTAGGGAAGGAACAAGCATTTATTAAGCACCTACTGTGTGCCAGGCTTGGTCCTAAATGCTTTACGAGTATTAACTCAATAGCACCTACCTCACTTATAAGGTAGTTGCTATTACTATTCCCAAATCACAGTTGAAGAAACTGAGGCAGACAGCATTTAAGTGACTTGCCCAGGGTCACACAGCTAGTAACTATCTGAAGTCTGATTTGAACTCAGGTCTTTCTGACTCCAAGCTCAGCACTTTATCCATTTATGCTGTCTAGCTACTCATTTATTTTTTTGTTTAATACTGTCTGGGGGGGTGCAGGGAGAGATAGGGAAAACTTATATTCTTTGAGATATCTTCAATCCCTAAGTGCATTTTATATTACATTCAGTAATTCAAGTCAGCAATCATTTATTAAGTGCCTTCTGTGGACCAGGTAATATGCTAGGCTCTGGAGATATAAAGACAAAAATGAAAATTGTTCATGACCTCAAGGACATTACATTCTACTGGGGAAAACAACATGTACACAGTTAAGTAAATATAAAGTACATTAAGAAAATCTAAAATAATTGGAGGGGGAGAGCATTAACAATTGGAGGATCAGGAAGGGCTTTATATAATAGATGGCATTCCAGTTAACCCTTTAATGGTACTAGGAATTTGAAGAGGGAGGTAAAAGTGAGAAAGAAGATTATTCTAGACTTGAAGTACAGCATGTGTAAAGGCATGGACGTGGGATATGGACTGTTGTGTGTGTGGAACAGCAAGTAAGCTAGTAGGGCTGAAGTAAAGCATTCTCAGGGGCAGTAACAGGACACAGGCTGGCCCTAGTAACAATTTCTTATATGTATCTGGTAAGTTGCAGCTGTTCTTACTAACTTCATTTATTTAAATGCCATTTCTACTTCCTCAAATAACTAACACGTCTGGTGTATGGTATAAAATTGATGTGTTCCACTGTCTTCAGTGATTATATATTGCTATAGAAATGCCAACAAATGTGCTCCATTTCATGTGTATTTATTCAAATGTTTTGGGAGCAATCTGGTTTAGTTAACATCAAGCTCTCTACATATTCTTTCCTCCTTTACTTTTCACTGTTTTGTGAGGCAACACAGTTTGTAATCTTACATCATTTTCTTAACGTGTGAATGAATTTGCATAGTATAGTCTTTTGAGTAAAAAGCCTTTATTTTCAATAATACTTAATTTTTATATGTGTTTTCAATATATAACAATATATGTGCTAAACTATTTTGTTTCTCCTTACAGGTATGTAGCATTTTGTATGAAATTTGTAAATATGCTTCTATCTCATGGAATCAAGCCTATTCTGGTATTTGATGGTTGTACCTTACCATCTAAAAAAGAAGTAGAAAAGGCTCGAAGAGAGTAAGTGCTTTCCTGTATTTTAGTATTTCCTTTTCTATCCTGCCATGCTTCATTTATTTCTCCAATTTTGATTTTTGGAGCCTTTGTCCTTTGGTTGTTCTCCATTGACAGGGCTTAATTTAATTCCAAATTAAGCAATCAATAGTGGAACAGCAACATTACCAGAAATAGCAAATTATTCATTGTGGAAAATGGTTGACTAATTTAGAGTCTTGTTTTTTTTCTTGCCTGACAGAAAAATAACATCAAGTGATTTTTTTTCCATGAGATATATAGACTATTGTAGTTAAAAAGCACTTACTGAATGTCTGCTGTTTGTAGTGCTATTGTGCTTTTGAAAGGAAATGTAAGACACTGTACCTGCCCTCAAGTTGTTTTCAAGTTGTTGCATATGTCACATCCTGGTGTAATGAGGTTATTGAAAATGGCTAATATTATATTCACCTGCAGAAGACGTCAAACCAACCTTCTAAAGGGGAAACAGCTTCTTCGAGAGGGAAAAATTTCAGAAGCCAGGGAATGTTTTGCCCGTTCTGTCAATATCACACATAACATGGCCCACCAAGTAATTAAAGTAAGCTATACTATTGCTAATAAACGGGTTATTATGCTTATTTAATGTTAAAATTAGCTATAAACTGTTGGAATTTGTTGAAAGGTGAATGTAGTAGAAAAGAAGATAAAAAATGTCTTGGGAGCATCTTCTAGGAAAGAAGGACTTTTCTAACAGACTTTCAAAGACAGGTGTCCAAAGAAGAAAGAAAATTGAACTTAACAAATATCTATTAAGTCCTTAATCTGTGTGAGGCTCTATATTGTGCATTGAAGCAACAAGGACAGATTAGAATTATTGCACAAAAATTAGCAGTGTAACATACCACCTTAGAGATAAGTTCTAAGGATTAGGACAAAACTTGAATGAAATGGGATGTTTTTGAAACCTGCTTGTCCAGTTGGAGAAGACTGTCTGGGGTCTTGTGCTCTGGGAAAAGAGTGGGCTATAATATCTGGGGACCAAGAAACTCCTTTTATCTACTTATTCTATTTATAGAATAATGAGAAAAAACTTTTTATTTCAATTTTTTTAAAAAGATCATATATGTGGTAATTTCCCTTTTCCACAGGCGTATATATTGCTTTAATTTCTTAATTATTGGTGATAGAGAAAGAGAGGAATTTTCTTCTGCAGACACCAAATATGGACAATTTCTACTCCGAAGGAAACTGTCTCAAAAATTACGAATATTTGATATCTAGACTGATAATAAAATGATCTTAGGTTTGATAGGGATTATACTAGATATACTATACTACTATATACTGTACAATGACCTCTCCACTCCCTTCTAACTCTAAAATCATGTAGTACAGCTTGAACATTGAATTTTTATGGTTATTGATACAGTCAGTATTGAGGATGAGGTAGGTGCATGATACCTTACTAGCTCTTCACACTAATCTCTTTGTTTAGGCTGCACGGTCCCAGGGAGTGGATTGCATAGTTGCTCCTTATGAAGCTGATGCACAGTTGGCCTACCTTAATAAAACTGGGATTGTACATGCTATAATCACGGAGGATTCTGACCTTCTAGCTTTTGGGTGTAAAAAGGTATTTAAAAATTCATCCTAAGATGGCTTTTATTGTCAAAGTTGATAGTATGAATATTGAAGAGAATTACTTGATTTAACACTGGTACTTGAAGCATTTATTATAGATGTTAGTGAGGAAAATTCACTATAGGTCTTTGTGCTTTAATTTTGTTGTTGTTTGCTTGAGAATTAGTATAATTTTGATGCTTTTCCTAATAAATCCTCAAGGTTTGAGATCTGTTACCTTTATCTTATGGTGATTTGTGTTCTTTAAAATGTCTTCATGTATTTTATTTGATCATCACAATAATCCTATGAAGTAAGAAGAGAATCAGCATGGTGAGATTTAAGGAATATTAGATAAGTCAGAACATCTAGATTCTAGTCCTAGCTAAGGCACTAGCTTTGTATCATTAAGCAAGTCACTTACCTTTCTGCATTTTGGTGGTGTTGTGAATGAGGTTTAAATGAGAATTCTTAAAATAACTGCAGGAGGCAAGATAATAAAAAAAATATCACTTATGACTAGTTGATAACCTGTTTCATAAAAGAAAATGGCTGTTTGAAGATTAACAATTTTTTTCCTTCCACCTCACTCAAGGTAATTTTAAAAATGGACAAGCTTGGAAATGGATTGGAAATTGATCAGGCTCGACTAGGAATGTGTAGGCAGCTTGGGGATGTGTTCACTGAAGAAAAATTTCGTTACATGTGCATTCTGTCAGGCTGTGATTATCTGTCATCACTTCATGGAATTGGCTTAGCCAAGGCTTGCAAACTACTAAAAATAGCCAATAATCCTGATATTATAAAGGTATGCACCATTTCACTCACTTCAAGCTTTAGTCTCTGAGACTAGTTTATTATTTTTTTCAGTAATAGAATAAACCAGTTGAAGGATAATAAATTTGAAATGTTCCAGTACAACTAAGAGCATTGTGGTGGGCTACATAGAACCTTGGAATCAAGACTTACTGAGTTCAAGCCTATATCTGATTCTGGGCAAGTCATTTAACCCCCTTTCCAGGAAACTTTTTAAGTCCATAGGTTACAGATCATTTGCCTATTATTAAGCAATTAGTAGAACATTAGAAGAGGGAGTTTCCTGACTGAAAAGTTCCATACAGTGATGAAGTCATAGGTCCAGATCAGTGTATTGATGATCTGTATCATTTCCCTTGATAATGTTATGTATTATCAATAGGTAATGGCCTTATGTATTGGAATGACTTTATATCCTTTAGAAAAACATGGTACCGCATTTTTTTAAAGCTTCAGATTCATACATTATCTTTATCAATATAATGCATCTCAACTTGGTTGTCAGGAACCTAACATTAATTTATGCCTGAGTTTGAGATGAAGTATTATTTTCTGTTTTCAAAAAATGAGGCATCCAATACGGAAAGGACTAAAGGTAGATAACTCTGTAGAATCAAGAGTAGAATTGATTCCTTTCTAATTGCAAATCCTTTATTTTCTTTGCTATTTCCTCTTACCTTTATAAAAATTCTGAATTGTTAGTTTTTCCCTAAAACAACTAAATTCACCTGTCTCTTTATCCACTAAAGAAGTTTAACTATTTAAGACAATACAAATAATCTTTGGGGATTCAACAGATTAGTTGACTTTTTTACCTAAGAGCTTTTGGATGTAGATTTTTTTTTTAAGTATTAATTTGTTTATCAAAGAAATGGAAACTGAGGGTAGATGTTATCATTTTGACGTTAGTTTTCATCAATTTCTTGTTATCTCATTGAGAAAGAAAGGAATGAAACAAAGCATTTTAGTTTAATTTACATTCTTTTCTTGTACCTCAGTAGACAGTCATTTGGACTTGTCCATGCAGGAATAAGTCATTTTTATTTTCTTGCCCTTCCCAGAGTTACAATAAAATACAGCATTTAAGACCTCAGAGGTATTTGGAGAATGTGGCGTTGTTTTGTTGTTTAATTGAAGATTACTCACAAATAACATTTTGATGTCCATTATTAGGTTATCAAGAAAATTGGGCACTATCTTAAGATGAATATAACAGTGTCAGAAGAGTATATCAAGGGATTTATTCGAGCCAACAATACTTTCCTTTACCAGCTAGTTTTTGATCCCATCAAAAGGAAACTTGTTCCCCTTAATGCCTATGAAGATGACATTGATCCAGAGACACTACAGTATGCAGGACTGTATCCTTTGTGAATTAAATAGTGGAATTTTACTTTGTCCTTCTTTTATGGTATATACTTTTATGTATATTTATTATATAGTTATTTTATTATATGATGTATATTTATTATATATTCTTTTATAGTAATGCTTTCATTGTACCATTCTAGCATAAGACAAGTTAGGTCTTAATTTTATTTTTTCAATACATAAATCTGTTTCTTTGAAATCTGTTTCAGTTACTCTTTCGGGAAACATTTTAGAGGACACTTTTGGTTTATAAATAATCACTTGTCACCAGCATATGAATCATTTTTGCATTTACTTGGAATTGGACATGTAACTTTTTTAAAATGAAGACAAACTTGAGGGTAATATTATGTAGCCCTGGGGTTATCAATATAGTTCATACATATCAAGGGCAAGATTGGTTTTTAGTAGCATGACAACTAAGATGACCAAGAAAAGTGTTTGAGGGTGAGAGGATACAGTAGGAGAGAACACCTTCACCTGCCTGGACTATCCTTTTTCATTCAGGAACCTTCATATACATGGTCCTTCAGGGCTCTAGAGCCTGACAAAGCATTCTCCAGGATATCCTTTCCTTCCTGCTTCCTTCGTCTCACTCATATGTCAATAAATGAACAAGAACTTGGCATAAGAAAGCAATAGTATTGTGTATATTAAGCTTGTGATTTTTGTCATATTTATAGGTTTTTCAGTTACAGTCAATGCAGATAGTAGCTTCACCTATTGCATTATAGAATTTTCTGTGGTAGTTAATAAGGTTCAATACTTTTCCTTAATCTGATTGACTTTTAGATATATTGATGATACCACTGCCTTTCAAATTGCACTTGGCAATAAAAATATAAATACAATGGAACAAATTGATGACTATAACCCAGACACTGCTATGGTAATTTTTTTTTATTTAATGCTTTGCAAAAGAATACATTTCAGATAAATTTCTGGAGGTGTACCATTGCTTCATTTGGTAAATATTTACCAAAGTAGTCCTTAAGTTTGAGTGGCAGTAAAAAGCTTTTGGTTTTTTACTGTAGGATTAGAAGTCAACAGTTTTGTTTTATTTGTCACATATTGTTTTTTATAGAAGTAACATTGTCTACGCTTAGGAAAAGAATATCTTTAAGGCACCGTATTGTTATGTTATACATTAACAAAGATGTTTTTGAGATCACTTTTGACTTGGGTTTATGCTGTACCACAGTTGTTTGAGTTTTTGTCTTCATCTTAACTTCTCTGTGGCTTTGATACTCTTGATCTAACTACTCCTAAATTTCCTTTGTCTTCTATAACTTTGTACTTTGCTTTTTCTTCTCCCACTTCTCTGACCAACATGCACTTAGCACGTATTTGACTGACTTCTGTCCCCATGAGCAACCTTATTTTCACTCCCAAAAAAGGTCCCTACCTATATTACTTTGAGCTGTATGTTAATTTATTTGTAATTTGTATCCTTACTCTCCATTCTCACCTTTGCCTCTTGCCTTCCCTGGATTCCTTCAAGTTCCACTTAATACAGTAAACTTTTCCTGATTCCCCTTGGTGCTAGTGTTTTTTCTTTGTTGATTATCTTTTCTATTCCCTATATGTGTCTTGTCTTCCCATTAGACTATAAGCTCCCTTGAAGCCAGAGACTGCATTTGGTGTTTCTTTGTATTCCTAGCACTTAGCACAGGGCCAGACACGTAGTGAGCACTTAATAAATGCTGTTGATACACTGACTCACCTGCAGAATGAGGAGGTTAATTTAGATGATCTTTAAAATCCTTTCCAACTATATATTGCTGTTGACATTTGTGGGACTTAAAAGTTACTTAAGATTTACTCTTGCCTCAAGACCCCCAAAGTATCTTTTTCTCCCCCTTGTGGGCTCAGAATATCAAATTTGTAAGGACATCAAGTAGCCTAGCGTCTTCAAGTATTCAGAAATCCAGAATTCTGCTCTTCTTCCAACACAGATACCTAAAGAAAATTCCTTATCCTCATATATTAAGCCACTTAATTCTTCTCCTTTTACACCTCCAATAAGTTAAGCTCTACTCTGTAAGCTAAGAATTATCTTTTGGCATTTTAATCTTTTGTCATAAGTACGTAATCATTTTTTGTCAGTAAAACCCATATGCAATCTGGGTCATAAAATTTAGAACTGGAAAATGCCTCAGAAATAAACTAGCCCAATCCTTAACTTTACATATGAGGAAATTAGAAGCCATCAAATCCAACTCCCTCAATTTTTAGTTAAGGAAAAAGGTCACATAGCTAGTAAGTATCTGAGGTGAGATTTAAACCCAGATCTTCCTGACTACAAAACCAGCATTCTAATCACTCCTCCACACTGACCTTAGTAGCTGAAATGGAATTCATTTCCAGAGTTGCTGACTCACAACACAGTGCTCCTTCTACTATATTGTGCTGTGCCAGTCATCCTACTGACTAGGTTGGGGGGACTATATTGTGCTAACTATTTATAAGTCATCCTACTAGTTTATACCCAATGACTGGCCTGGTAAGGTGGTTTCTCTTATACAGTGTGTGTGTGTGTGTGTGTGTGTGTGTGTGTGTGTATTATCCTAAGAGAATCTTTTGTTTAATAGTGGAGAATAGAAATGTGCCATATGTGAATTTAACATGAATTAACAATTTTATAATTAGAATAATTTTTGTTTAACCTAAGCGAAGTTGTAGAAGAGGAAACCTAATATACATAATTGCTTTATGACGTTAGTTTTTTAGAAGAATAGAGTAGGCATATTCTGAAATCTGTTCCAACCTGAACTTAATGTTTAAGTAGCAACTTGCTTATCACCAGAAAATTATTAGAATGTTGTTATATTTCATATTTTATCTAAATCATTCCTCAGATTAAAAAAAAATAACATTTTCGGGCCATCTTTTTGCAATTGCATTTAAAATCAAGTTCTTTCTGTACTGCCATCTTAGGCAGGCCTGTTCTTTATTTCTTAGAGATGAGCAATCAAGGTCACTTATACTTCATTGAAGAGAAACAGACCTAGGAACACAAGATATTTAATGGAAAGTGTAGGACTGCCAAAGTAGAAAATGTTAATAGAGGGCAGATGTATCCTCAACAGCTGTTCTTTATAAGGGTAATTTATCAAATTTATGTACTTTACATATAATTTATATTGATCACAGAAGGAAATTAAGTTGCCTTTTCCCCTTCACATGGATATTGTGTTTTTTGTTTTTTAACTTTTTAGCCTCACCAGCCAAGAAGTCAAGGGTGGAATGACAAAAGATCTTATCAGAAGCCATTGAATGTGAATAGCATTTGGAATAGGAACCATTGCCCTACACCTAAATTAGATGTTTCAGATACTCCATCTTTGCCTGAGAGATGTACTACTGCAGGCACCGAAAGAATTATTAGTACTAAGGGACTTAATCTTCCAAAGAAAAAGCTATTTCTAAAAAGACCAAGAAGTGGTAAGTATTTTGCTTTTGTGGAACATCATTTCTAGAAAGAAAGTAATAATAGTAGGGTAAAGCCTCACTGTTGTGGTTTTTTTTTTTGTAACTAGTTGCTTTTCTCTAGTTGTTTGAGATTATTTTTTGGTGTTTTTGTTTTACACTTTTTTTTCTTTTTTTAAAATTTTATTAATTTATTTTGATTTATCAACAATCACTTCCATATGCTTTTGAGTTGAAAATTTTTCTCCCCCTTCCTCCCCCCCCAAGACAGCACACCATCTGATATAGGCTTTACATTTACGTACCCATTAAACATATTTTCACATCAATGAAGTTGTAAGTAAAAATTAAAAACAATAGGAGGAACCGTCAGAAAGGTGAAACAAAACTCAACAGAAGGTAAAAACAAGTGAGAGCGATTTGACTTCCATAGTTCTTTCTTTGGATGTGGACAGCATTTTCCATCCCGAGGCCTCTGGAGATGTCTTAGATCCTTGTAATGCTGAGAATGGTTCAGTTTAAGAATCTTAGTCATTGTATAACGTGGCTGTTATTGTGTACAAAGTCTTCTTGGTTCTGCTCACTTCACTCAGCATGTTTTACACTTTAAGCCCCATGTGCTGCTTCATTCTATTTTCTTTCCCTGAGTGATTTATACTTATTAACCATATAAGCGACTAAATAAATCCTCTCAGGTAACTTTTACTTTTGCTTTACAAATCTTAATAACGAACATATTTTGTATCATCATTTAACTATATGCCAATATATTAACTTTATTATTGTTTGACTCCTCGAATCTTCGTTTTTCATTGTAATTTCCTTCTGGACTAGAGTGCTTATGGTGTCTGGCAGATAGTAGGCACTCACTAAATGTTTATTGATTGGAGATCTGTTTTAGGATTAGATCATCCTCACTTATTTAAAGAGTCAGCTTTCCTAAAACTTTCATCGTATAAATACACACACATGCACACACACAAACATATGCATATAGTAAGAATTGCTATTCAAATGTTAATTGAATCTAACACAAGATAATCCAGAAATATTTGTTTAGATTTTACTTACTTCTATACCCTGAAGTCATTGTAAAGTCATAGAATCTTAGGGTTAGGAAAGAACTTAAAATTCACTTAATTCAGCTTTCCATCTAAAGCAGCAATCCTCTACAGTTATCCTGTTAATAGAGTCATCTGGTGTCTGCTTGAACACTACCAGTATCAATGAACTAACTATTTTGAAATAACCTTTTCCCTTTATCGATGACTCTAACTGTTGGTAAGTCCTTTCCTTATATTAAGCCAGAGTGAGCCTTCTTGTAACTTGAATACATTGGCTCTGGCTTTTCCTTCACAGAATTAAACAGTGTCTAACTCATCTACATGTTCAGATATTTAAAAATAGCAACGATGATGTGTGCCATACCCATACCTTTTCCCCACTTTTTATCTAATTTTCAGAGCTTGTTAAATTGGTAGAACCAGTAAGGGATAAAGGGAAGAAGCACTGGCAGAGTAGGGTTCTTCATATATTCTTAATCTATCTTTTCATTGATTGTAGGGGCCAGGTGTTCTCTTTACCAGAGCTTCCAAACCTACCTCATTCTCTTTCTCCAGAGGATCTAAATGACAAAAGAGAAGAGGAAACTTTTATATCTTGTTTCCATTAGAAAAACGTAAAAAGCTTTCATGCTTGTTTGAGGGTAGAATGTAACTATAATAATAGCCATTTATGTTGCATTTTGTGGTTTGCAAAACACTTTACAAATATTATCTCTCTATCCTTGCAACAACCCTACGAATTAGATGCTACTATTATCCCCATTTTATACTTGAAGAAACTGAGGCAGACAAGTTAAGTAACTTGCCCAGGATCACACAGATAGTGTCTGAGGTTTTTTTTAACTCAGGTCTTCCTTACTCCAGGTCCAGTGTTCTGTCCACTGGGCCAACTGCTGTCTGTTCCCGGTGAGGGACAAAATTGAGATTTAGTTATTGCCATTAATTTGTTTTTGTCCCTGGTGCTGAGTTGAAAATGCTTTCTAGAGGCAGCTAGGTGGCATAGTGGATAGAGCACTGGCCCTGAAGTCAGGAGGAACTGAGTTCAAATGTGGCCTCAGTCACTTGACACTAGCTGTGTGACCCTGGGCAAGTCCCTTAACCCCATTGCCTAACCAACAACAGAAAAAAGAAAGAAAGAAAGAAAATGCTTTCTTAAAGGTCATTGGTAATAGCCCAGTCATCAAATACAGTTGCCTTTTCTCAGTTCTCATCCTTGATAATTCAGCGATATTTTACGCTGTTGGCCACACTTCCTTTCTTCTGAAACTCTTCCCTTAACTCCTTGATGCTGAACTCTCACCTGGTTTCCCCACCTCTAATTATTCCGTCTGACTCCTATGGCTCCTCTTTTTTTCTTCCTACATTTCCAGTTGTATATCGGACATTACTTAGATGTTCCACTAATGCCTCAGATTTCATATTAGAATTACTTATTATCAACATGTTAAATTCTTCCCCTTTTCAAACTGTCTCTCAAAGGCTCCAAACCTCATATAAACATTTTTGACTCTTTAATTCAATCATCAAATCCTGATAATTCTGCTCTTCTGCACACTCATGCATCCATTCCTTCCTTTGCATTCCCATTACCCCTACTCGAGTTTAAAGTCCGTTTATCCCAGTAGCTTGGATTACTGTAAGCATTCCTTAACATGTCTTATTAAGTCATAGAACATCAGTGCTGGAAAAGGTCTTGGCAATCATCTAGTCAAACTGTCAGATTTGACAGATGAAGAAACTGAAGCTCAGAACAGTTAAGTGATATCCCAAGATCACACAGCTGGTCTGTCATTCACAATTTCAACCTAGGTCTTCTGACTCCAGATCTAATGCTCTTTTAACTGCACAATGTAGCTTCTACTTTTTAGTCCATCCTACACTGTTACAAAATTAATATTCCTAAAGCATAATGCTGATCCTTCTTACTTCTTTATTCAAAAAATGTTTGACTCCTCAGTGTTTTCAGAATAAAGTCTAAAGTATTACCTTGACCTTCAAGGTCTTCCATGATTTCGCCTTTACCTATCTTTCCAACTATTCAGTTAAATTCAGCAAACATTTATTAATCCCTAGTGCATGTCAAATGCTGGGAATACAAAGGCAAAACCACAGTAGCTCCTAGCCTGGCAATTTCTTTCTTTGCCTCCTCTGTTCCCTCTGCCTAAAATTCTCTTTTCTGCCTTCCCTATCTCTACTTTGTCCAAACCCTACCTAGAATTATGACTCGGCTTAAATGCTACCTCCTCTATAAAGTCTTTTCTGATCTTTTCTCTGCCTCAACTAGAAGTCATCTCTACCTCTTTCCCATCATACTTTTTGTGTAAGGTGGGACACATTCTATTTCTGCATTGAGATAACAGGTCTTTATATACATGTCATCTCCATTAGTCTATAAGCTCCTTGAAGCCGATGGCGTTATCTTTATATTTGCCTCTCATCTTTTCACTGTCCACTCAAGGTCAGTATGCACACAATTAAATACTGACAAATTAATAGATTTGAAATTGGAGGTATAACTATATGATCTAATTATACCATGTACTTCTAAAGAAATACACTTAAAATGCAGCATATGGCATCCAAAGCTGTTGTTATGAAAACCATAACATTTAAATTAATCACACATTTGCTTGTAAATTATTATGTTTGTATTTTCTTTATTTAGATTTCTCATTACCATGGGGCCATTTGTTTGTGTGTGGAAAGTTGATTGCAACAGAGTACCCTTAAAGGATTCATTCAGCATTTTAAAATAGTACAAAATTAATTATGTATCAGATTTTTTGTTTGGGTCATTCATTATGTAATTGCAGATATAGTAGGCATTAAATGTTTATTTACTCATTTGTGAAATTCAAAAACTTTTGGGGCTTTTTATGTCATCTATTTAACTTTAGCCACTAGAAGTGGGTCATAAATAAAAAGTCATTCTAAGAACTTTTTTTTTTACAATGGGATATTTTTGCTTTAAGTTAAACAAGTGCATAAATTATGTTTGTATTTAGAGGAACTATCAGAAGATGATCTCTTATCCCAGTATTCATTTTCAATTACTAAGAAAACCAAGAAAGAGAACTGTGAAAATAACAAGCCACAGAAGTTTTCTGAAGCATTCATCCCCGACACAGGACATACCATTTCCTGTAAAGAAACATCGAATACTCGGCCTAAAGTGAGAAACAAATTTGCATCGTTTTTGCAGAAGAGAAACGAAGAAAGTGGTGCAGTTGTGGTTCCAGGGACTAGAAGCAGGTATAATCATATTGACAGAATCAATTACCTTTTCAACTCTTATCTGTTAATCACTAACAAGCATTGATTAAATGCCTTCTGTGTGCCTGCCACTGTGCTAGTAGCTAGGGATACAAGGACAAAGATAAAACAGACTCATCCCCAAATCACTTACAGTATACATATTAAAGTGTATGCAAAATAAATACAAGGTGATGGGGGTGTCACTAGCCCCTGGGAGGATCTGCTTGAGCGGATTCTAAGAAGAGAGCAGGAGGGATTACATTTCATATATGGGAAAGAGTAGTACAAAGGCAGAGATGGGAGGGGAGGGTCCTATGTAAAGACCAGCAAGGGGGGCACCTAGGTGGCACAGTGGATAGAGCACTGGCCCTGAAGTCAAGCAGACCTGAGTTCAAGTCCAGCCTCAGACCAAACACTTGACACTAACTGTCTGACCCTGGGCAAGTCACTTAACCCCAGTTGCCTAAAAATTTAATAAAATTTTTAAAAAAAGAAAAAAAAAGACCAGCAAGAAGATCACTTTAGATCAAGAGCGTGAAGACTTGGAAGATAGGTTGGAAAGGACTATAAGCCTAACAGAGGAGTCTCAGTTTGATCCTAGAGGTATTAGAGAACCACTGGGTTTATTGAGTGGGAGAATGCCACGGTCAGACTTGCACTTCAAAAAAATGTCTTTGAAAGGTGTGTGAAAGATGGATTAGAAGAGGAAGAAATGTGAGGCAATGAGAGCAATTAGGAGCCCCTTGCAGTAGTTCAAGGAAGAGGTCATGAGTATCTGAACTAGGGTAGTGGCCATGTCAGTCACAAGCATTTATTGAGTCCTTGCTGTGTGCCAGGCACCCTGCTAAGTGTAGGGGATACAAAGAAAGGCCAAAAAAGTGGGTGGGGTGGAGAGAACACTCACATTTTAATGATGGGGGAGGGAACAACATGAAAAAAACTATGTAGAGACAAGCTATGTAAGGAATAAATGGGAAATAACAGGGAAAACATAAGAATGAGTAAGGATTCATGGAACAGGCACTATAAAAGTTCTTTAAGCTGAATCTTTAAGGAACTTGGGGATTTTAAGAAGTGAAGGTGAGGTTATAGAGCGTTCCTGGTGGGGGGGGGGGCACGGTGGACAGCCAGTGCAAAGATGTGAACAGAGACAAGATGGAGTCTCATATATGAGAACAGTAAATAGGACACTATGGCTAGACTGTAAAGTTCTGAGAGAGGAGAAAAGTACAAGTAGATTAGTGAGGTCAGAAAGGTCAGAAGATTGTGAAGAACTTTAAATGCCATGGTTTATATTTTATTCTAAAGGTATTGGGAGCCACAGGAATTTACTGAGTGATATTATGTTTATTTAGTTCTAGATGCTACATTTTAGGGCATTGATAAACTAAAAAATATCCATAGGAGGGCAACCAGGATGATGAAGGGCCTTGAGATTGTGCCATGTAAGGATCAGAACTAGAAATGCTTATCTGGGAGAAGCTAAGAAGACTTAGGGGAGGTGGGAGGTGTGTGATATCTACCTTCAAATATTTAAAGCATTGTCATGTGAAATGTAGATCAGACTTGTGTTTGACCTCTGAGGGTAGAAGTAGAATTTTCAGGGTAAAAGTCTCCGAGAAATTTGTGCTTGATGTAAGGAAAAACTGATCACTTAGAGGTGTCCAAGAATGGAACAGGTTGCTTTCAACATAGGCTTTTTGACCACATATTGGGAATGTTGTAGATGGTGTTATTGACTAGATAGCCTCCGGGGTGTCTTTCTACTCCTAGATATAGAGATAGCAACAGATACTTACTTCAAATAGCCACATGCAAAGCACTGGCTAGACATTGGAGGGTACAGAGAGAATTTATTAAGTGCTTACTATGTTGCAGGTGCTGTAGTAATTCTTGTCTTCTACTTGAGAGTTAAAAAAAATACTGTATACTGAATAAGATAAAAAATATCTTGTTTTATTCATTGGAAGTAGGCAAAATACACCAGACAAATTTACAGTTGCCCCAGGATAGAGGAACACCACCAACAAAAACAATAATAATGTCACAACAACTCAGTCATGTAAGCAGTGAAACTAATATTATTCCCATTTGCAGTTTTCAAGGAAACAAAGGCTTAAAGAGGTTAAATGATTTGCTTGTGGTCACATAGGTCAAGTATCAACCAGGATCTGAACCCAGATCTTCTGACTCCCAAGTTCCACATCTTTTCACCAAACTACCCCTCCTCTCAAATGATTAATTGTGAGAAATGACTCAAGTTTGTTTTTTTTTCCTTCTCTGTACTTCACTTTAAATGGTCCTTGATTTTATGATTGCGGGTGCTCCCCTGATCAGTAGAGATAATCCCTTCCAAGGCTTAGTCTTCAGTGAATTGATGTAGCACTCAGAATTCATCAGCCCATTGCCAACCTTCTGAACTTGGGTAGGCTGATCTTACGAGACAATGGGCACTTATTCAGACCCTTTCCATCTTTCTAGAATCTGCCAGAGCCTAAACTCCCCTGAAATAACTTGAAACCCTAGGGTTGTCTTCATGCCGCAGTGAGGTATTGGCATGGTACAGGGAATAGAACACTGACTCTGGATTCGGAGGACCTGAGTTCTAATTCTGCCTCTCATACTTAATACTGCTGCGAACAAATTCATTTAATCTCTCTGGCCTTAATTTCCTTATCTGTAAAATGAAGGCTTGGACTAGATGCTTCAGTTCTGTCCAACTGTAGATCTATGATGTAAAAATATAACACTCAACTAGTCATACAATGTATTTACCTCCTAGAATTATTTAAATTAGAAGAATCAAAGTTCAAACTTTGGATGTGACTCATAATCACTATTATTGTTATTTTCCTAGGACTAGTAAGTATGAGTTTTGCTATCCTGTGAGAAGAAACTTTGCTATTAGCTGGATCTCATATTTCTCATCTTTTAGGTTCTTCTGTAATTCTGTGGATGCAGCTGACTTCACTGAAAAAAACAGAAGCAGTCAACCTTTATGTGAAACTACGGTCTTAGACATACAGACTGAGCTAAATGAATCAGATGATGTGGATAGCCAGAAGCCTGCTGATACAAATGTAGCTCAGAATCCAGGTGATCAGAATATGGATGATCTAAATGAAGCATCTGATCATGATTCTCAGTCTTCTGAGAATAAATTCACAAGGACAATCTCACCACCCACCTTAGGAACACTAAGAAGTTGCTTCAGTTGGTCAGGAAATCTTCGGGATTTTTCCAGGACTCCTAGCCCATCTCCAAGTGTAGTTTTGCAGCAGTTTGCAAGAAGGAGCGAACCCTCAACCCCTTTGATTAAGAATAATAACGAAATGTCCAGTTTGTCTCAAGAAAGCAGTAATGATTTAGATGGTGAAACATGTCCCATTCCTGAAATGGGATGTTCTTCACAATCTCAGGAAAGCTTGGAACTATCACAGAACAGTTTGGATTCCTCAAGGCTCTCTCAGCTATCAAGCAATGATTCTGATTCAGAGGTATGTCATTTAATAAGAGCCTTTCTTTTCTTATTAATCCATGAGAGAATATGACTTCATTGTCTATGAAGACTCATTTCTCTTGTAGCTTTCCTCTGGGTGATTCTGTGAAGGATAGAACATTTCTTGATACAAATGTATGTCTGTTCTATGGAAAAATATTGACTAAGAATCATGGGATGAGAAAGATATGGTGTGGGTGGTTTGTGATCCCCATTGGTAGATGGAGTACCCTATGTGGATGAAATTGTAATTCCATCAAAGTATCCCTCCTAGACTAGTGTGTGCTTCCCTGTTTGAACAGCTTATGAGCTTCCAGAATTATGGAATCATCGGATACTAAGGTGTGTGTGAATTTTTTGTTGGAAGATTATTGTGTGCAGATGGATGCGTGATGTTTTTATCATTTGATATTCCACAGGGCTTAAACTTTAATATTTATTTTCACTGACTTGTCGTCTTTAGTAATCCTTCTGTGAAAGAACATAGTTCAGGTCATTTTTTTTTTCTTTCATGCGCGCATGTGTGTGTGTGTGTGTGTGTGTGTGTGTGTGTGTGTGTCTGGTACAGTTTCCAATTAAGCTTATCATTGTCTTTTTCCTGGTAATTATATAAGCAGAGGTCACAGAGTAGTATACAGAGTACTTTACACATTTTTATTTCCAAATTGAATTGAGGTGACTCCATTATTTTTTTTGCTTCCATGATACAATATACTTTCTTCTATATAGAATGATTGAGAAGAGAGGTTTTTTGTTAATAAAATATTCTATTTCATTTAATTGCCACATATCAGTCAATTGCCATTTCTTAGCTAGTTGAAATTCAATAAAGTAAACCTAATGTTAAAACTATGCTCAACCTAAATTTCATTGATTCACCTGGCACGTAAGTTTTATTTGATGTCTCCATATTGTCACTGTGAACATTTTTCTTTTTTTAATGGTCCATTATTTTCATTTTCAATTAACAAGTTTTTTTTAATCTGTACCTCACAGTTTCCTACATTGAGCAGATTTTTAGAAAGCAAAGACCAGAGTACATAGCTTTATATCCTACCAAACAGATTTCATATTAGTCTTGTCCAAAAATGTATGCTTCCTCTATTTCAAGTTCATCCCTTCTCTGTCAGGAGATGAGTGGCACGCTTCATATTCATTCTTTTGGACTCATGGTTCATCGTGGCATTGGTCAGCGTTCTCAAGTCTTTTGGTGTCGTTTTTCTTTATAATGTTATATCATTATTTAATTTTTTCCTACTGTTTCTATTCACTTTGCTCTTCATTAGTTCGTAAAGATCAACCTAGTTCCCTTTGAAATTGCCTATTTCATCATTCCTATGGCACAGTGAAAATTCATTTTGTTCACGTGCCACAGTTTGTTTAGCCATTCTCCAGAAGGAAGATAGCTTCTCGGTTTGTAATTTGGGGCTACTGCCCAAAAATAAAAAAGTCGCTCTAATTTTTTTTTTACATTTAGACCCTTTTTAACTTACTTTGGATTTTTTTGGGCTATAGACCTACTAGTGTTAGAGTCTTATGTATCTGGGTATAGTTCCAAATTTCTTTCCAGAATGACTGGATCAGTTCATAGCTCCACTAAACAATGTACTAATGCACCTTGTTTCCCCATATTCCACCATTTGTTATTTTAACATCTTTATCATTCTGATAGATGTGAAGTAGATTCTCAAAGTTGCATGAATTGCATATTTTTTATTCTTAGGCAGTTGGGGTTAAGTGACTTGCCCTGGGTCAGACAGCTAGTAAGTCAAGTGTTTGGTCTGAGGCTGGATTTGAACTCAGGTCCTCCTGACTTTAGGGCCGGTGCTCTATCCACTGCGCCACCTAACTGCCCCTAAATTGCATATTGCTGATCATTGATGATTTAGTGCATTCTTTACGATTGTTGATAGCTTGGATTTCTTCTTTGAAAACTGCCTGTTTGTATGTCCTTTGACTATCATTCAGGAATAGGTATTAGTCTTATAAATCTAAATCAGTTTCTTATATATCTCAGATACAAGGTATTTATTAGAGAAACTTGCTGCAGAGACTTTTTTTCCCCAGTTACTGGTTTCCCTTCTAATTTTTACTACATTAAATTTGTTTGTGCAAAAACTTTTATTTTACGTAATCAAAATTATCCATTTACGTTTTATTAGCATTTCTAGATATGCTTCTCTTCTCACCACCACCCTCTTTTCTCTTCACACTTTGGTTCATCTTGATGTAGGTGTGTACCTTTCTACTGTCAGAGTCATTCAATCAACAAGCATGTGATAAGTTTGCTTGTTTGCTAGGCACTGTACTAAGCAAAAAAAGGCAAAAAAAACTGCCTTCAAGGAGCTCACCTTCCCATATTTCCAGCTTAAGGAAGGTGGTACATTTCATTAGCGTGAAATTTATACTCAGCCTTTCTTTTTTTAAATGTTTGGTTTATCTTTGTCTCTGAATTCTAATATTATTGAGACAAGTAATGCTATAGCTTCCCTTCCTGTGACTTCTGTTGGTAAGAGTTTTCTTTGCAGTGAATTGTCCTGCTCTGTTAGGAGAATTTAGATTTAGATTTTGGGGTTTTTTTAGTGCATAACATTGTACAAAATGTTATGAAAATTAACATGTTCCCAGGGAACAAAAGCAAGGATATTGGAGGGGGGGAGGCATGGGAATCAAGTTACAAAACTGGAACAAATTCAGTGAAATCTGATCATTTAAGTAACTTTTTTGTTTCGGGAAATATTTTAGAACTCTTTGTGAAAATATTTCTATATATTTGCTGTAGATACATACTTATATTTTCTTTTGCCTGGTAACATGATGAACAGGCAAAGTAGTTACTTGAGGCAAAGTAGTTACTTGGGGCAGAGCTAGTGTCAATTTTGCAAGTTTGGTTATTTATGAAAACTATTAGCCAGGTTGTAACAAAGTAGCAATAGTGTAGAAGGAAGTATTGTTCTGAGTAGGTATTTTAGTAGCCTGTTGAAACAGGACTTCAGAATTTTGCAAGAGAGCTTTCACTTTATAAAGAAAATATGCTCTTAGGATTTATAATTTACTTCTCCATCTAAGACGTCCACCATTTCCTTAAATGAAATCATTAGAGAATATCATCTTTTTTTCTTTCAGATATTCCTTCTCCCCTGTTATTTTTTTATAGCTTTTCTTATGAAATTTCATCAATTAATCAATAGTTGCATAAGATTATTCATATTTATAGTTATATAAATTACTTATATGTTGTTTTTGAGCTCCTTGAGTAAGGACTGTCTTTTGCCTCTTTTTGTATTCCCAGTGCTAAGTACAGTGGCTGGCATATAGTAGGTGCTTAATAAATGTTTATTGACTGATTGCTCATCCATAAAAATACTATGTTAAAAATAAATTTTTTTTAAAGGAATCTGACTGTGGTTCCAAGCCAACTGATAATCAAAGGTCACAGAGCTCTCATCTACATTTGTCTTTGTTTGCAAAAAGAAAAGACTCAACTCTAGGGAACAAGGTAAGTTGCTTTTTGTTCACCTTATCCAGATTCCTGTGGCATTGAATAAATGAGGCCTTGAAAGGCTAAGAAAAGAGAAATAGGAATCAAAAATAGCTTGTCAATGCTAATTATTTAATAAGGTAGTTGTTTAGGTTTTCACTTAATGGAAATTTAACACAGCTCTTTAAATATTCAAATGTAACTGTCCTAGTAACCTTGCTTTATTCTCTCTGTATACTCTTTTCCTAATTAGATTTTTGGCTTCAACACTAATGGTTTAGACCAGAAGTGTCAAACACTAGACCTTCAATACTCCGAAGTACTGCTGGGAATCAGATTAAAATGTAATTGGAAAATATTTAACAAAATAAATAAAACTACAATAGAACGTATGTAATGTTGATATGTGGTTTTCTAAATCAATGCGTGATCTGCAGGGATCCTTATGTACTGCCCTATTTCTGTTTAAGTCTGACACTACTGCCTTGGACTATCGACACCAAGTGACTTGCTCCCAAATCTACTCTAACTCTGACCTATTTCCTGAGTTTCAATCCTGAATTTCTCCACAACTCAGAATGTTTAAAACCAAACTCATTATCTTTCCTATAAAACCAGATTCCCCCAACCCAAAAAACTTCCCTATTTTTTAAATATCATATTCTCCCACTTAGCAGTCTCAAAACTTTGGGGTCTGCTTCCCTTCCTTTCTTTGACATCCCTCTAATCCAGTCTATTAGTTTATATCTGGTACAGTGGATCACCCAGAGCCCAAGGGGTCAAACAGTCCTTTTATTAAAAATCATAATGTAATACCTTCAGTTATAAGCACTTCTCCAAGCAGTTAAAAATGCAATTCGGGGGCAGCTAGGTGGCGCACTGGATAGAGCACCGGCCCTGAAGTCAGGAGGACCTGAGTTCACATCCAGGCTCAAACCAAACACTTGACACTTACTAGCTGTGTGACCCTGGGCAAGTCACTTAATCCCAATTGCCTAAAAAAAAAATGCAATTCAGAAAGATAAAAAGAAATAAAAACTGCTAGCAAGAAGTTTAAAAAAGTTCTACAAAGAGGTACCCTTAACTTTCATGAGCTTCCCACCAAAGTCCCACAAAACTGCTTTTATACGCTTCTTGCCCTGAAACTGGGTCCCAGATCAATCCACTAGGGGATAAAGTTAACACCAACCTGCCCCAGATGTGTAGTCAAGATACTTCATTTCTGGGTAATTAATTATTTTATGAATGAGCATTATTAGTAAAAGGGGTCAGTGACATTTTTGAATGCCAAAGACCGCCATGGAACCCATTCAACACTTACATTCCTCAGGTGTCCTGAAGGTTGTAATTGACTCTGGCTAACAAATAGTATAAGAGAATGAAAATTATAATGAGAGGTGGGCCTATTGTAATGAGGGGCTGAGGGATGTGACTTTGATCATTTACTTCCAGATCACCCCCCAGGCTTTAGCAAATTAATCAAAGAATTTATCTCTACCCAAACTTGAGTAGAAGACAGTGGGCAAGAATTCACCTATGTAAGATCTCAAAGGGGTGAATTTTTGGCAGAAGTCACCAGTGTCTTTCAAAGGCTTGACTCGGAACAAGGAAATAGGACAGGGGAAAAAAGCCTGGATCTGCCTCATAATTGGTTCTTGATAATCATTTCTCTCCAACACCTGCCACAATTTTATCTACCTCTCTTTCCTCTCACTATTTTCTGTTTCAGTCAGGTTAGTTTACTTGTTGCTCTTCAGGAATGTCTTATATTCCCACCTCTGAATTTTTCCTCATTCTGTTCTTATCTGGAAGGTCCTCTTTTCATTTGTTGTCTGTCTTATTTTCTCAAGGCCCAGTGTAAGTCCTACTTCTTTCTTGACTGCCCAGCCTTTAGATATAAAAGCACTCCTTCCTCTGAACTTTAGTATTTCTTGTCTGTACTACTTATTTTGCACTTGGCGATACGAGGCAAAACATGCTCTTTATTTTTTATATTTATGTGTATCCTGTCTTCCCCAGTTAGAGTAAATCCTCATGGCAAGGATCGTATTTTATGCCTCTTTGTTTCTCCATTGTCTAATGTACCATCTTATACACAGTAGGTACTCAATAAATGTTTGTTGGTAGTGATGATTATGTTTAGCTTTGATGAATTTATTTTTTAGCAAAATATTAAATGAATGCAATACTAAAGTCCTAACCCTGAAGTACTCCTTTCCTAAGAGAACAGTGACATCTTGTGTTTGTTAAGTTATTCTTTCTGGAGTAGTCTACTATGTTATTTTTTTTTTGTCTCCATCTCAGATATAATTTGAAATCCCATTTGTTGGGAAATTTGCAAAGACCTAATGAATGCTGCCTTTTAAAATTTGTAGTCAAGTAAAATGAATCATTAGAATGCCATTTAAAACAAAACAATATGTAAAATATTAACTTGACTTCCGTAGGACTTACAAACAATTGTGGGGGTCTTGCATACAGATTATGAAATACATTTTGTCCCTGTGCTAGCCAGTGAAGTATAGTATGAAATATATTAAAGATAGTTATAGATTTAGGAAGGAGTTATTCCTAATATTATGTGGCATTTAAAACTATAGGCTCTTGGGCTCTCTAAATCCAGTTCGGTGGGATCTCTTTCTACAAATAAGATCAAGCCACTAGTCCCAGCCAAAGTCAGTGGACTAAGCAAGAAACTCACAAGTGTGCAGAAGAGAAATCATCACGATGCTGAAAACAAGCCAGGATTACAGATCAAAATCAATGAACTCTGGAAAAATTTTGAATTTAAGAAGTAAGTGTGTATCTTCTAACCCTTGATTGTATTTTGTCCCTTTCCTTTTGTTGTTAGGAAAATTTATTTTTCTTCTAGGAAGCACTTGAGAGGAATACAAATTCAACTTCTATAGTGGCCCTACCATTTAGGTAAAGATTGCTGTCAAAAACTTGACTCCTGATCCTGGTTCTTTTTAACCTTTTGCAGATCACTTATAGTCTTTATAGACCAGATGAAACCTAGGGCACAAAATCATTAATGCTTCTTCTCCCTTTCTTATGGTGCAGCTGGGTTGCACAGTGGATAGAGTGCTGGGCTTCAAGTCAAGAGGACTCATTTCCCTGAGTTCAAATTTGGTCTCAGATATTTACTAGCTGTGTGACCCTGGACAAGTTACTTAACCCTGTTTGCCTCAGTTGCTCATCTAGAAAATGAACTGGAGAAGGAAGTGACAGATCATTCCAGTATCTTTGCCAAGAAAATCCCAAAACTGGGGTCACGAAGAGTCAGACATACTGAAATGTGAAAACACCAAGAAAGGAAGAGTACTATGGAAATATAAAATTATATTTATATCTTATTGCTGTGACAAATAATGCAAACTTCATTAATCACTGCCTTCCACTTCACCTCACATTTTATGGACTCTAACACTAGATTAGCAGATATAAACCTTTTTCTAATATTTTAGAAGAACCTTTCTGATGCTGAGCATGTGTAGACTTACCATGAAAATAACTTGCTACCTTCATTCTAAAATTGTGTGTTTTCACATGTATTGGAGAGGCAGTGTGTAACATACAGAGCTCACCTCAGAACCAAGAAGACCTAGTTTTAGGTTTTGCCTATGGCACATACTGGCCTGGGCACTTAACCTCTCAGTTCAAGTCTAAACAACTGTGAGACTAAATTACAGTGAAGGTGCTGACCTGCACTGGTTGTGAGTACTTCCTCAACCAGGAGTTCCCTCTCTCAGTGAAATTCCGCGGCCAGTTCCTCCATTGTACCTGTGTTCTTCCTCTAGTAATAGAAACTGACACAAAGAATGACAGATGTAAAGAAAGAGGGTAAAAAAATAATGCCTAGACAACTAGCCCAAAGCAAGATTCATGGCACTATTTAAATGGAAAGAGAACCAAGAGCCCCTTGTGTACACCTGCCATTCTGTGCCAGGTAGTGTGTGCTGTTTCCCAAGGAAACTGAATTGGAGGGTAAACTCGAGGGGCAATGGCTCTGAGAAGCAAACCAAATGTGTAGGTTCACAGTGAGGACGACTCTACCAGTGAATCAGATGAATCAAACTACAATTTGTGGATCTGAGTGGAAAATTACTTTTACCCGATTTGTATCCATTTATTTTTCCAACTGAGAAATATCCTTTTAAAGTCATTTGTTGCCCTCCACTCTAAAAGTCTAAATTGTCATATGATCATGTTCTTGTATTTTGCAGAAATTCTGAAAAGCTTCCTTCCTGTAAAAAGCCACTTTCTCCAGTCAAAGATAATCTCCAGCTTACTCCAGAAACAGAAGAGGATATATTTAATAAACCTGAATGTAGTCATGTTCAGAGAGCAATATTCCAATCAATATAGACTGCTGTTTGGCTCTTGTATGCTCTGAGACCTTAATGTATTGAAGCTGCCTGTTAAGAGAACAGGGAAACTAATCTGCAGTAAAATGGACCTGTTCCAGGTTTAAAATGTACATTTTGTATGTGAATTATGCTCTTTGTCTGAATTTGTGTATTTTTTTTGGCTGTTAAAGAATAACTTTATACTCAACAAATTAAAAGAAAAATAAAAGTTTTCAAAGCCAAATCCTTACAACTTTAAAAATCTGCTCTTGGGGGTATGACTGCGTTTTGGGGTGATGATGGTTTGGAAATTACTACTTAGAACTATGTTTGAAAACTTTCCTTGATAAATTTTTTAAAATAGACTTCAATTTTTCTTAATGCAGTATTCCAATGAAGAGTAAAATTATAATCATCAAATACTCTTTAAGACTTTAATCTATATGATGTCTCAATTAAAATTATCTCTCAGGATCAGGTGCCAAGTTCAAAGTGAATGTCATGTACGCATAACAAAGGAATAAGTACTTGGAACCTGGAGCAGCTGCATAATTAGAGATCTGCAAGGTGATCCAGGAAGATGGGAGGGGCAAAAGTATCTGAGGGATCACAGATGGATGGACGTTTGTGTATGGTTGACTGTAAAGAGCAATGTATTTTGAGTCGGCAGACTTTAGTCTGAATCCTGGTACCACTGATTACCCAAGTCTTTCAGCTTTTTTCATTCTTTAATCTTGAACCTAATCTTCCAAGTTTTCACTGTCCTGAGCACACTTTTGAATCAAAATCACCAAGTGTCATTAACACTGACACACTAATAGAACTGTTGGTGGAGCTACACATTCTAAAACTAATTTCATTTACTTCTGAGAACCTGTGAGCCTTCCATTTATCAGTAATGCCTTTATGCTTGGTGGACTGTTAAAATGACAAAATAACTAAGGAATATGGTTCAGTGCTTTTGTCTGGTAGTACAAACAGTTGTCAGAGAAAAGTGGCACATTAACTCCTCGTGGCTAAATTGTCGAGGGGCTAAGAATTGTGATTCTTAGGCCCACTCTTTCCTCCCTGCTTCCTGCCACTGTCGAAACAGAAAGGAGCCATACAAGATTGAAGAGTATTCTGTATTTGTTTGGAGTGTTGGGAAAGTCACCTGGTTGCCCACCTAGTGGTGAGCGAGCTCTGCACACATATCTAGGCTGGTCATCAGACAACAGGGACATAGTCTAATTCCTGGGCCTTCAGGAGTCTTGGGCACTTCTATAAGATGTTGAGTCTTTAGAAGAGGAATTTCATCTTAATGGTAAATAAATGTGTTTTTAAGGTTCTCTGGGAAAAGATTATCTTATTTTGCAATGGCTTCCCTTTAAGTGACAGCTTCTTTAATAAGTTTAAAAAGTACTTTCCTCACAACAACCCTGCAAGTTATGACAAATATTACCCCCATATTCTAAATGTGGGAACAGATTCAGTAGCCCTAAGTGACTTGCATAAGGTTAATACAGATAGTAAATGGCAGAGCTGGGATTTGAACCAAGGGTTCTCCTGCACTCTTTCCACCTGCCTCCAAAAGATTTAAATCAGAGAAGTGTTCCCATCTTCATGGCTTTGACTTTAAAAATCCCCCCAAACGAAAAACCTATGCTTTGTCATGGGGTGGACTTTTTGATCCAAATAATTTTTTCAAAGCTTTTAGCTTCTGCACAGAAGCCTCACACTTACTTGTACGTCATAGAGTGGGTCAGCACTGTGGGTGGTGGACACAGTTGAATTTGAGAGTTGGAAGTGTGTACAGTGATAGGCCAGAATGACAACGTGACGCCTGTGATGGCACAGAAAATGTAAACTACCTTGAGTAAATGTCAAAGCAAGAGAAGCTCCAGCTCTCCATGGGAAGACTTGCACATGATCCTGGGCTATCCTGGCACTATGCCTTCTTTGTTCTATTTCTATGTAACATGTGACCTGGCCTGTGGCTGGTGCAGCCATCCACAATGTTACATAGTCCTGCTGTTGTCCAGGGCAACTAAGCTATTTTGAGTATGCTCCCCTAGTCAGCCCTAATAATATCTGTTAATAACCAAACTGATATAAGCCCCTTTCTTTGGTATCTCAGTATTCCCTCAAAGGGTACACACCCTACAATTGACATAATTAGGGCAAAACAGATCTGCCCCCTCACATTTGGCATAGTCAGCAGGATAATCAGTCCCCTTACAAAGAGACTTAAGCTTCATCTAGTTTGAACCCATGTGTAAAGAGAAATCTCCCATTACAGTATATCACAAAAGTCATCTATCCTCTGCTTGAAGGCCCACAAGTGAGCCCACTCTACTTTTGGGCAGCTCAAATTGTTAAGAAGTTTCCTCTGTCATGAAGTCTCAATTTTCCCCTGCAACGTCTACCCATTGCTATTTGTTCTGTCCATTAGGGCTAACAAGTGTGAGACCCTCCTCTACGTGACTGCTCTTCACATACTTAGTAAGTTATCCTTTCCCCCCAGGTCTTTTTCGCCAGGATAAACATGCCCAAATCCTTCAGGTGATTGTCATGTCATGGACTCAATGCCCTTCACCATGCTGGTTGCCTTCATCTTGTTTCCAGCTTGTCCATGTCCTCACACCAGTATGTCGAGAACTAAACATAATGCTCTAGATGAGGTTTGATGAGGGCAGAGCACAATGCAACTCTCACCTCCCTGGATTCCTAGAAGCTACAGCCCTCTTAATGCAGCCCAATATCATATTAGCTGTTTTGGCTGGCACATCACCCTGCTGACTAATATTAGACTTACAGTCTATTGAAACCCTCATATTTTTCAGAGCAGCTGAAATCTCACAACTCTCCCTCACCCTCCATCTCCCTTATCATCCTTACACTCTGTGAAGTTAATTTTTTTATATCCAAGCGCTGGCCTACATTTATCCCTTTTGAGTATTATCCTATTAGGTTCAGCTCAATGCTCTACCCTGTCAAGATCCTTTTGGATACTGATGCTGTCATCCACTGTGTTAGCTCTTTCTCCCAATCTTGTGTCATCTGCAAATTTGATGAACATACCATCTGTGCCTTTATCCATTAATGATAAAAATATTACAAAACATGAGATATACTCATAGATCCATGAGGTTCTCCATTGAAGACCTGCCATTAATAACTATTTGAGTCTACCCATTCAACCAGTTCTGATCCATGTAATGGTAATATCATTTAATCCATATCTCCTTCTTTTCCAAAAGAATAGTATGAGATATTTTATCAAAAGCTTTGCTAAAATCTATATAAGTTAGATCTACAGCGTAAGTAAATATAAAATAATTTGAAGAAAGGGCACTAACAACTGAAAAGAGGAGACACAAATCAGAAAAGGCCTCCCTTAAGAAGTGATGTCAATTGGGCTAAAGATTTTAAGACGTGATAAGGACAGAGTGCATTCCAGGCATACTGGAGAAATCAGGTTTTCAGGGAATAGCAAGTAGGTAAAAGCTGGCTAGACTATAGGGCATATAAAAGGGATTAGTGTGAAATAAGGCTGGAAAGGTAAACTGGAGAAAAAAGGTGATGACTTTAAATGCCAACCTTTTTGCCTTAGCGGTGTTAGGGAGCCACCAAAATTCTTGAAGCGGGGAAAGACATCGTTAAGACTTTAGCTTTAATAAAAGCTTAAAATTTAAAAAAAAAACAACAGATTTAGGAAGATTTTGTTTTTTAGAAAGCTATGTGGGAGATAGATTGTTGAAAGGAGAGAATGAAAGCAAGGAGGCCAATTAGGAAAATATTAGAATGACTTTGGGAAAGAAGGCATTGAGAGGGTCTTACTTACTCACTGATATTCAGAGGACTCAACAGCCTTCTGAGTCAGCTTACTTCTCACTCTGCACCCCTCATTACCCTCTCCCCCACTGTCTTCCACAGACTGTTTCCTCCAAGAGAAATTTCATGAAAGTAGATGACGAATGGGGTGAGGGAGAGTAAAAAGAGAAGAATGATGCCAATATTCTGAATCCAGGTGAGTGGAAAAATGGTGATTCTCTAAACATCAGTTCGGAGGATGGATAGGTTTGGGGGAAAAGATAATTCCATGTTGAACAAAAGTTTGAGATGCCTGTGAAATGTTCAGATGAAGATGTCCTGCAGGCAGTTGGTGATGTGGAACTTGAGTTCAAGAGAATAACAAAAATTGGATAGATAGATATGGGAATCTTCTGCATTGAAATGATGACTGAATCCATGGAAGCTCATGTAATCACCAAAGGGTATCAAGAGTGGATTGCCAAAGGATTCAATATACTAGGTGAGTAAATGGCAAAGACATTTAAGCCTTAAAGCTAAGAAAACTGACAAAATCTGACCAAAATAATATAGAAAAAAAAATCCATGTTAGAAATAACAAAATTTTAAATCAGGGATTGATTCAGGGATCAATTCCCAAGATACCCCAGAGGGGAAGATTCTAAGAGTGGAAAAGATCACGGATAATCTTTCATTCAAAAGAAAAAAAAAGGCAACAGAAGATTTCAGCAACTATACATGTGCCTGCTTGCTTAACTCTGTAAATATTTTCATGGAAATGGTCTACACACCCTTTTTTACATTTAATTTTTATTTCTTCTCATTTACATGTGAACAAAAACTCTTAATGTTCATTTTTTAGAATCTTGAGTTCCAAATCCTCTCCCTCCTCTTTCCCCTCCTTAAGAAGACAAGCAATTTGATATAAATTATACACATGTAGTCATGCAAAACATTTCCATATTAGTCATATTGCAAAGAAAAAAAAACAATAAAAAAATTAAAATAAAAACATCCAACTGTCTTTGTCCCCATTTTACACATAAGGAAATTAAGGAGTTAGAGAGGTTTAGTGAATTTGCCCATGGTCACAAAGCTAGCAGTTACTAAGGGCTATATTCAAACCTAAATCTTTCCTACCCTTGTGCCTCACACTATTTCCATTACATCATGTTGCTTCTCAAACAAACTGTGGCCTTTGAGGGTCTCTGCAGAGAGGAAGGATGCAAGGAGGATTTTATTCTATGCATACAACAAAATACAGGAGACTATGACCCAACAATGGAAATAGATTGGTTCAGTGAACTAAAAAGTATTAAAATAGTATAAGGCAAGGAGACGTATTTGGTTAAGCTTAGCAGTGGGGCTGAGCCAAGATAGTGGAGTAGAGGAAGCACTATAGGCAAGTTCTCCCAACATTCTCTCCAAAACAATTTTAAAATAATGTCTCAAATCAAAATCTGGAGCGTCAGAGCCAACAGCAGGTGGGGGTACATTTTTCCAATCCAAGACAAGTTTAGAGTTCAAAAGGAGAGATCTGGGATGGGGACTGACCCATAGCCCATGTGATAGCACACCACTTGTGGGACTGGATGGGGTGATAGCAACAGCAGCATCTCCGTGTGCTCTCAAGTCAGAGATGCTAAGGGGATTAGGCAACTGGTTAGAAAGAGATGATAAGGAGCCCCTGTGCTAGGACAGGACACTGTTTGGCAACTTCTTTGCCTATACTCACTTCCAGGTCACATTTACAGGGCAGGGAAGAGCACTTTGGATCACAAGGGATCAGGGACCCTTCCTGGGGTAAAGACCAGAGTACAGACCTGGAGAGCAGTGACCATATATCTCCCTGGATCAAACTACCTTGGAAGGACCAATAACTTCAAAATTCTCAGAACTAGCTTTGAAAACAGTAGCACTAAAAAACCTGAAACTTGAGACAGTATTCATACCCACTCACTCACCCACTAAATCCCCCACCCTTGGGAAAAATGCACAACTTTAGCATAAAGTTCAAAATCAAGAAACAGGCTAGGGGGAGCAAATGAAGAATAAAAAGAAGCAGAACCTGAGTATAAAAAGTTACTATAGTGACGGGAAAGATCAAGACACAAAATCAGAAGAAAACAAAACAGCTACAAGCAAAGCCTCAAAGGAAAAAAATTTTTAAAAAAGCAACCTGGTGAACTGGACACAAGCCCAACAAGAATTCCTGGAACAGCTTAAAAAAAGTTTTTTAAATCAAATGAGCAGGAGAATTCTGGGATGATGGTGGAGTAGGTCAGAAAATTCCAAGCTCTCAAGATTTTCTCCCACAAAGAGCACCTCAGGGCAAACAGAATGGTGAAAATAAATAAGAGCAGAGGCAGAGCAGTCCTCCTTCTGGGACAATCACAGATCTGAAGAAAAATCCTAAGATGAGGTTTGGTCCGTGTAAAGAATAAACACCTCCAGTTTACAATGAAAAAAGCATTGGCTTTGTGCAAAAACTTTTCAATTTAATGTAATCACGATCTTCCATTTTGTATTTTACAATGTTCTCTATCTCTCATTTGGTCATAAATTCTTCCCTTCTCCATAAATCTGACAGGTAAACTATTCCTTGCTCTCCTAGTTTGCTTACAGTATCAGCCTTTATATCTAAATCATGTATTTATTAATGTGAGAAAATTATGAAAAGACAATTAACAGTTTGGTTTTTTTAAAAAAGGAAAAAATTGAAGAAAATAAAACTTTTAAAATTAGAATTGGCCAAATGATAAAAGAGATACAAAACTTTGCTGATGAAAGTAACTCCTTAAAAAGAACTGGCCAAGTGAAAAAAGAGGAGTAAAAGCTCACTGAAGAAAACAATTCCTTAAAAAATAGAATTGGGCAAGTGAAACATCAAGAAACGATAAGACAAAGTCAACAGGATGAAAAACAAAACAGAAGAAAATATGAACTATTTTATTGGAAAAACTGACCTTGAAAATAGATCAAGAAGAGATAATTTAAGAATTACTGGACTCCATGAAAGCCATGATCATATAAAGAGCCTAGACATCATTCTACACTGATAACCTAGAACCAGAGGGTAGAGAACTTAAAAGAATCTACCAATCATCTAGTGAAAGAAATCCCAAAATGAAAACTCCCAGGAATCTTATAGCCAAATTCCAGAGCTCCCAGGTCAAAGAGAAAATACTTTTAAGCATCCAGAAAGAAACCATTCAAATACCACAGTTAGGATCACATGAGATTTAGCAGCTACCATGTTAAAAACTATTCCTCATCTACATTTTTCCACATCAGGACCCACAAATTAAAATACCTCCAAGTTACCACCTCCTTGGGCCCAATCTATAGGCAAATGTAGTTCAAAAGGATAATATTTGATGCTGGTAGGACTATAGGGGAAAAGGTACATGATTATACTCATAATAGAATGCTAAATTGGTGCATTTTGTAGGGAGGAACAATTTGAAATTCTATAACAAAAAGTACAAATCTGTTCATGGTCTTTGAGTAATTCCATTGTGAGAGGACAGCCCATGGAGGTCATTAATAGGAAGAATAAGAGGGGAAAAGACCTGTAAAAGAATGTTCCTAACAACATTGTTCACGATAACAAAAAGCTGGAAACAGCCTGTGTGTCTAGTATTTAAAAAAAATACCTCTTTCTCTCCTCACTTGCACCCTCCCCCTGACCTCTTCTAAACTCTGAGTCTGTATTTGTTCAGTTCAACTACACACCATCCTCAACTCTTAAGATTTTTCGTTTCTTTGTCTCTGCTCTAACCTTACCAAACCCCACGCTCTGCTATTTGCCTCCTTTGCTGTTTTATGCTACTGAATGCCCCTGGAAGAAGTCCCATAACTATTCTACCTAGGTCCACTGAAAATTTATGTTTTCTAATTTCATCTGAGTCCTCACTATTATACAAAAATCTTATTTTTCCCTGATTGACTCTCATTGATTTTTTTTCTTTTTCTTCTTGCAGTGGTAAAGCTTTTGTGTTGTGCACAACTAACTCAGCTCACCACTAGAGCCAGGATCCTACACTAACTTTGAAGGGATAAGACCAGCTTAACCTTCTATCTCGAATGCACATCGATGAGGCGGGAGACAAGACGGAAGCAACTCCATTTATTTGTAGCAAAGCACTTACTTATATAGTAAAATAACAGGAACTCTTTCTCAAGTTACAATGACGTATAGCCCATGCTGTGCTCAAGGACAGTGCATGCAGGTCCTGTGCACTTATCTGACTCCAATCCCAGAATAGACTGCTAATGACCATATAATAACAAGGGGAGTTAAAGATTGTTAAAGAGTGCTACAATGGAGCACCGAACCAGGCGACCTTTGCTCAGAGATCAGCACCTGAGAGGGGCCTCCGCCCATCAGTGAGACCTCATGAACAGCCTGTGGCCCTCTACTTCCTTACAGATCCCCAACACTTTTGTGTATAATTTCACTGTCAATTTTCTGCCTGTTGATACCTTAGGGAAATTGACCTATAGAACTCTCTTTATGCACATTGAAGCAACAATGTTGTAGGAGGATATGACAAAGAAAACCTGAATTTTATAACATTTTATATACCCTTGTGTCTAGCTGCTAACCAATTTGTTTGAAAGTTTTATGACTTGGTAGATAAAGCTTAAAACATTCAGGCACAACAATTAAAACTGCAGACCAGAAAGTATTCATTACAGAAATCAAGGCATTACAGCTACTGTGCTGAAAAGAAGGTAAGAGAAGGGGAAATGGGTTCTACTTTTTATGCACTTAGCGTAGTGCCAGACATACAATGTGCTTAGTAAATGCTTGTTGTATGACTAATGTACTCAAGTGACCAAAACTGTTGTAGACATCTTATTAATATCTTTATAGCTTACATTATGAGGTTATATGAATCAAATTACAAGTCTGTGGTATGATGAGGGTCTAGATTGGGAAGGGACAGCTAGGCTATAAAGACCTCCCTGTAGCATGTAATGCAATTGTTCTGAAGATTATAAAATTTAAAAAAGGGAAACTCCAAAATTTCAGCTTGAAAGTTTATAAGGATGGTGGTGGTGGTAGTGATAATAACTAGCATTTATATAGTGTGTTCAGTTTTACAAAGTGCTTTAAAAATGCTGTCTTAATCCTCACAACTAACTTGGGAAGTAAGTGTCATTATTATCCCCATTTTACAGATTTAGAATCTGAGGCAGACAGAAGCTAAATGACTTGCTTAGGGTCACACAATATCTGAGGTCAGACATGAACTCAGGTCTTCTTGACTCCTGGAACAGCACCTTATCTATTACACCAACCAGCTCCAAAAACAGGAAAAAAATCAAATGAGACAGAGTGAAATATACCTCTCTCTTCTCAGCAAAGAGGTGGTGAATGTCAGATGTGGTCACTGTGTTAATGCTGTATAAGTGTTTGTTTTTCATTGTTTCATCGTGGGTCCTATAAAAGGGTGATTAGGAAATGATTATAAGTGTGCCCAAAAAAGTCATCAATAAAATTGTTATAAAGAAAGATCATCTGTGAAAGCCTACTTGTTTCCTTCTCATGTTTTCACCAAAAATACTGTGGATGCATATATAACCCTTTCTCATAAGGATATCTTAAAAATTAAAAAAAAGCAGGCAAATTTTGTAGTGGTTAAAAAATGGAAAAAGATCAATGGAAAAGACTAAAGAAGAATCAGAAATAATTGAACTCAGCAACCTAGTGTTTAAGTATCCTAACATCAATTACCTAGGAAAGAACTCTATTGGATAGAACTCTATTGGATAATTACTGCTGAGAGAACTGCAAAGCAGTCTGGCAGAAATTAGACCACAACTTATACCATATTCCACAATCAATCCAAAATGGATGTATGTCCTGTGATGTATAAAAGGTTTGAGAGACATTGTTTCTGGATAATTAATTATTGCTATTGAATAATTAATAAAAGGGGTCAATGGGAGTCTCAAATGCCAAAGACAGATCATGGGGCTTCTTGATGCTTATATGCTGTTGGAAGACTGGGTGGTCCTGACAGGCAGCAATCAACTATGATTGGTTAATAATTAATGAGAAGGAATATTATAATGAAAGGTAGATCTATTCTAATGAGGGGCTGGGGGAACATGACTTTGGTTATGTCATTTTTACTCCCAGACTACCCTTAGCCCTGGGCAATCTAAACAAAGGATATGCCCCCACCCAAGCCTGAGTAGAACACTATGGGTAAGAATGCCTCACTTGGGTGGGGTCTGAACAAGATTGAGGAGAAAGGCTCTCATTATCAACAATGTCCTTCAGATGTTGTTTTGACCTAGTAGAGAATGAGGAAAATAGGAAGTGACAAAACCCTGGATCTCCCAAATAATTGGTTATTTGATATAAGAAAGAAATAATCATGTCTCTCAGTCCTGAAAATTAAGGAACATACACTAATAAAAAAAAATTAGAAGAGAAGCAGATCATATACCCTTCATAGCTATGGGTAAAGGGCACATTTTAATTAAAAGAGATAGAGGTAATTGATGGGGTTGGGATCTGGACCCCAGAAAGGAAAAACCCTGGACTTTCCGTGGACTTTCCCACATGGCCAAATCTCTGGTTTTCACCTGAGGCTATAATCCCATCAACTGGCCTTTCATTGTGGCTATACCCAATCGTCCAATTCTTTTATCCTTAACCTAGCTTGGCCTTCCTTTGTCTTACCTCCCTATGGCACCTGGCCATTTCCCTCCCTTAATCCTAGCTAGGCTCCATTCTCCCTTGGCCAAGAGGTCCAGGTTCCAGGAGTTCTGTTCATCCCAGTTTACTGGCCACTCCTAGGTCCTTCCCACAGTCTTTCTGTATATAAGGTCCATCTTATTTCCATTAAGGTGCTCTGATTCTTATAATCTAGACACTGCTCAGATTTTTCCAATGTAGCTAATAGATCACATATGCTCAGATTCCATAAGACTGGCTAATATGGAGGATCTTTAATAAACCTTGTTTTTGGCTGAAAGAAGTCTTGGGTCAAATTCTTTCAGGCAGGACCCACATGTTGTGATTTTGGGATTCCAGCACCCCTCACCTCTAGACCTCATCAGTAATTACAAAAGATAAAACATAATTATGATTACCTGAAATTAAAAAGCTTTTGCAGAAACAAAATTAATGTATATAGTATAAGAATGAAAGTCATTGACAAGGCAAAAATCTTTGTTACAGTTTGCTATCCAAGATGTGTAAACAGCTAACACAAATCTATAAAAAAAAAAAAGTCATTTCCCAGTAGAGAAGAATAAGGTCAAAGAGTGTGAACAAAAAATTCTCGAAGGAAGAATTGTAAACTGTGAATGATCATATGAACAATGCTCTAAATCATTAATAACAAGAGGAATGTAACTGTGAGGTTTCATTTCACAATCAATCAAACAACAAAATTAAGAACCTAGGTGTGCCAGGCATTATTCTAAACAAGTAGGCAAAGAAAGTATAGGATGGGAATAACCCGTGCTGGAGGGATTATACAAAGAGAGGCTGTAGCCATTCATGGGGGCAGAGAACAAAAGGAAAAGAATGAGGCCATTGAAGCATTCTGAGAAAGCAAAAAGAAATGTCTTATTGATGTAACTTCCACGGGCTTAGACTTCCCAGCCATCCCGCATGCCTTCAACTATGATGTTCCTGAGGAGCCTGAGGATTATGTGCATCAGACTGGCTGCACACTACCCTCAGGAAACAGGTTTGGCCACCACATTCATTAATAATGCCAGTGGTGGGTCTGCACTAATGGATCTCAAAGCACTGTTGTTTGAGACTAAGTAGAAGGTGACATTCATGCTGTAGGACATGCACTATGAGGATGAGTCTACGCTGAACATTGGAAACCAGAGGGGCTATAGCTTCTGTGGTGGCTTGGGCCATCACATCACAGACTGCCCCAAGCTGGAGGCATTGTCGACCATTTCAGCAGCACTGGCCGATAGGACTAGTTGGCCCATAGTTCCACAGACTTCTGAAACCACTGGCAAGGCTGGAGCTTGGAGCTCAGAGCACAGCCCTGTTGGGAAGGCCACTTGAATCATCGACCCAGGTTGGCCTTGGTACGTTATACATTGTCATACATCACTGCACTGGTTTTGTTTAATTGCTCTTATTTGTTATAAGGGAGAGTTCCTTGGCAGGAGTGGAGGTGAGGGGAGGGAGGGAGTGGGAATGGTATGGTACATCTGGAAATGACTGACATAAAAACAAAAGGCATCAATAAAATTTACTTAAAATACACATTACAAATGGGGGCGGGGGGAAGTTGTATGTGTTAGTTTTGTTTTTGTCTCAGATTCAGGGCTCCTACCTTATTTGAGACATCCATATATCCATCCACCCCAACTAGCCCTAGAACTCATACATCTCAGCACCCTTGGCCCCTAGGGCCCCTTCCTCCCTCTGATTGGAGGACCTCCAGGTAAGGAGGGCGTTTGGCCACTCATCTCTTCTTTTCCTATACTGCTATATGCCCTCCTCTAGTCTTCACTATTGTGCCCCCAGCACCAGGTAACTTTCCTCCCCACCCTACTTTACAGCTTCCTTTTTTGTATTGTCTTCCTCCATTAGATTATGAACTCCTAGAGGGCTAGGACTCTATTCTGCCTTTATATCTCTAGTGGTCACAGTGCCTGCCACAGAGTAGGCACTTAACAATAATTAAGGCATTTAATAAATGTTTATTGACTGACTGGTTTGGGTTGTCTAGACTCTCTTTCCTTTACTACTAATTCAGGCCAAGGGAGAGAATCCAGCTAAATCTAACTAGGAAATGGAAGAAAATGATTCAACAGGATCCTGGGCATACTGAGACTCCTGACAAATTTAAAGAATCCTATCTGGATGAAATATGGTTCCTCATGGCTGGCTCCTGGACAGGAGGTAGCAGACAGCAGTAATTATAGGGAAGATTTATATTTCTCTTTAAAGTTTGCAAAGTGCTTTATAAATAGTTCTTTCTCACCTCATAACAACTCCAGGAGGAAGGTGCTATGATTATCTCTATTTACAGGTGAGGAAACTGAGGCAGGAGGAGGGACACATAACTTATAAGTTTCTGTGGCTAGATTTGAACTTGACTTCTTGATTCCACTCCCAACAATCTAGCTACTGTGGTACCTAATGACCTAAAGAACTATGTAGAACTATGTATGGATTTCTTAGGGCCTATCCTCAGTACTCCATCTACATTTCTCTTGGGCTACTTTTAAAGGTATATGACCAAAATCATTCTGGCCCATGACAGCAACTGTGAGGCTAGTCTTCAAACTATGGTTTGAATGATCCTGATTATTTGATAAGCAATTCTCTTGGGAAACACTAATTCCATAGTCCCCCACCACTCCAAGGAAAGAAAGGAGGTGTTGGTCCTTATCTCATCTCCAGGATCAAGACTGGTTATCATAATTATACAATATTTAACTTCATCTTCTTGCCTTTTCATTTCATTGTAGTTACTGTACAAACTTATTTTCTTGGTTCTACCATATCCTCGAGAACTTCTATATGTACTAACTGGAATGTAAGTTCATTGAAGGTAAGGGTGTCTTACTTTGTATTTGGTGCATCCAGACAGTGCAGTAAAAAAAAAAAAAGCCCTGAGTTCAAATCTCACTTCAGACACTTACTAGCTATGTGACCTCTGGGCAAGTCATTTAACCTCTGTTTGCCAGTTTCCTCATCTATAGAAGGAGAATAACAACGAGTAAGGTTATTGTGAGGATCAAATGAGAGATTTGTAAAATGCTTAGCCCAGCACCTGGCACAGTAGCACTGTATGAAGATTAGTTATTACTATTATTTGTTTTAATTGAAAATGGAATTTGAGCTGTGAATATACTGTCAATATGCTGTCCTCTCTCTACATTAGCCTCAGTGGTTTGCATGATAGTACCGTTGGTATCTGGTCAGACTTTCTCTTCCTATAGATTATTTAATGACTGAGCTGATTCTTCCTGCTCATCCACTGCCAGAGGCCAATTGTCTATGGCCATCAAGTTTTGGCTGTATGTTCTGTGTTCCACATCTTTAGAACCTGCCCCATAAACCCCCATCCCCTGCAAAGAAGAGAGGGAAGTGCTTAATTGCTCTTATTTGTTATAAGGGAGAGTTCCTTGGCAGGAGTGGAGGTGAGGGGAGGGAGGGAGTGGGAATGGTATGGTACATCTGGAAATGACTGACATAAAAACAAAAAGCATCAACAAATTTACTTAAAATACACATTACAAATGGGGGCGGGGGGAAGTTGTATGTGTTAGTTTTGTTTTTGTCTCAGATCATATGAACAATGCTCCACCAAGTCCCAGACACTAGGCTTGGCTTTGGGAAGAAGAGAAAGAACATTCAGGGAAGAAAAGAGTCCAAGTAATGGAAGAAGATTCAATCTGAAGTGTCCTTGGGGCCAATGAAGAAAAGAGCTTCCAGGTAGATGCATAGGTCAATACCTTGAGATGATGTACTCTAGTCTTAATTATTTCAGTTTTACTACCATGTGCAAGGCATTGAACCCAGGGCTTAGGATACAAGATGAAATGAGTTTTTGCCTTCAAAGAGTTTCCAGTCTAGTAGGAAATAAAATTTTATGAATATATGAATACATATATAAATATATGTATGTGTATAATACAGATATCCAGTCTGTTGCAAATGTTAAGTGGTTATTTGAATATCAGCAACAATTATTGTTAAGGAAGATGGAGTATATGCAAGTAGTCATATCACAAGTTAGAATATAAATGTTTTGTGATAGCAAAGAATTGGAAATAAAAGCAGTTTCCCATATATTGGGGAATGATTGGGGGGGGAAATGTTATAGGAACATAATAGAATATTACTGCCCTAAATTACATCACTAAAAAAAGTGATGAATGGGAAGGAGATAGAGAAGCACAGGGAAATTTATATGAACTAATGCCAAGTGGAATAAGCAGAGCCAGGAAAAAGCACAGAATCAATACTAAGGAAAAGAGCAATAAAACCCCAAAATAAACACTAAATAATCATAACCTATGAATTTAGACTTGCTTTGTACTGTTCGGCAATAAATTGAAGTTGTGCAGGAAGATCAGGGTAGCTCAAGTACTCCTACATAGTTCTAAATGATGTTCCAAGTTCAAATTAATTGACCCCAAGAAAATTCAGGTGTTTATCTTAGATAAAGCTAATGTAATGATAGCTACCTGAGGCCATTAAGGTCAGAGAATGAGCATCCAGAGAACACTCCCTCAGGATTGTCACATGTTGTGTTTTTCTCCCTTTGAAGATTTGGTGTGGAAGTTGCATAGAAAATAGTCTCTGATCCAGCATTATCAAACTGCAACGAGATAAGCAGGCATTGGACACTATTCTACACTATAATATTACATGTTGTACCAGCGAGAGGAAGTTCCAGGCCCTGTGTAGTTTCTACAGCCATCACTATGACTGAAGCCACAACCTTTTGCGGTACCCAACAAAACAGCTGGTTGACTGGAAGCGGCACTATCCCAGGACAGCCACCAGGTGGCACTGTTTAGAGGCAAAATGATGAAGTGGATTATTAACGATTTTGAGCTGGCAAAAAGTGCCTATGGCTGACTATCAAGTGTGTGCTTGTGGTTCTATGGTTCTCAAACTGTGATCCGCCAGGTGACAATGGTGGGAACCCAGACAAAGAGACATACCTTCATCATTTGGGTGCATGCAGCACTAAGTATGGTCAACAGCTAGCAAGGCATAAACAACCTACATGGAATGCAAGAGCATAATAAGATAAGATTGGAAATAGATGTCCAAGTGAGATTAAGAAACTAGCTCACTGAAAAGCTTTGGGTATAGTTGATATACACTCTGGATTTGAACCTCCAATTACAGTCAGACTGTTTGTTCAAAATATCATAACTTTTAGCCAGTCATGGGAATACAGAAAAATTAATCACTTCATTTCTTAAAACAAAACAAAAACCCAAATATATGTATATATGTAAACACAGAAAATATGTAATACAAAAAATATAATTTTAAATTGTAAAATGATGTATGAAATATATATTAGTATATTTGTTTTCCTTAACTTGGCAAACATCAAAAATTGTCATGTAGCTATAAAGAATCATTGAAAATTGAATCCGCCTAGAGTGGGAATTTGGGTAGACTCGGAGAGCAGCTGTTGTAAGTACTATTCATCGTCTTCCCCACCCAACCTGGTACTTTGTGAGCCTGATGGTTTGAATTATAAAAGATTGGTCTGGTGGTCAGAAAAGCCATGAGAAGTATTTTCTAGATTTCATACTGCATGCTCCTTGGTTTTTGTTTTGTTTACTTTTGTTTTGGTCCTTGACTGTGGGAAGGCTATTTTTATCTCATGTGTTTTTAAACTTAAATTATTTTACTTAAATCATTAAATTTTACTTAAATAATTTTACTTGAATTTTTTTGGTGTATTAATGTTTTGTATTTTAAACACATATTAAAAAAAGACACGCACCTATTGGACTAAGGAACATTTGGGCTCAGGCCACAGTATTTGGCTGTGGGTAGAGGGGTTTTGTTTGTTTGTTTGTTTTGTTATTGCTGCTGTTCTGATTTTTGCAATGGCACATAAGGGTTATGGAAGAAAAGGAGACGAGGCTAACAGATCAGTTGGAAAGAGATGTTTTCTTCCCTTCCGTGGCAAAAGCCTCGTTTAAAATCTATGGAGAATCTCCTTTTTGGAATAAGGAGAAGGTTTGTTCTGATGCAATTGGATTATTTATGAAAATATAGAAGTTGTGCTGGAAATGCTAAAAGCACCATTTGGCTTCCTTCTGCTATCTGTTGAAAAGCTGTATTGCCAAAGGTAGGAGAAAGAACACAACTTGTTTTTAAATAAGAAGCAATTAGGGGAAGAGGAAAATGAGTATTGATTAAAAAAAAAAACAACAACCACTTTGCATTGAAGTCCATGGCTATCTAATCATTAGGCCCTAATAGATTTGTTAATTACCCAGGTGAAAAAGGTCAAGGGTAATGGGGGAGAGATCTAGAATTGAGGGCTTTAAAAATGAATGATAAGGGTACTCACAATTGGGAGCTAAGTCAAGTGAGTGAGCCTCAAGCTTATCCTATTACCACCCCCTTAGAGGGGAGTGCCTTCTGTTATATGTGAGTTAGAGAGTGGGTGAGCTTTTAATATTACTGAACTTGGGTGGTTGTAAGAGAAAGTAAAAAACTTAAGGATGGGTAGTGACAGTGTTCTAATGGGAGTGATTTGGAATATTTGTCTAGCAGAACACAGGTGATAAGCTCTTGAAAAATCAGTTCAATCAATTGGGGGGACCAGATGGGAATAATAATAAAATAGCGTTTATATAGTACTTTAAGGTTTTCAAAGCACTTTACATATGTTACCTTATTTGATCGTCACAACAATCCTGTTAGGTATTATTATAATTCTTATTTTACAGTTGAGGAAACTGAGGCAGATAAAGGTTAAGTGACTTGCGCAGGGTCATATGGATAGGAAGTATCTGAAGCAGAATTTGAATTCAGATCATTCAGACTCCAAATTCTTCTTTCTATCCACTATGCCACTTAGCAGCTCAGTCATTATTCTCTAATAAGAAATAAACATTACTGAGGTGCTATTACCAAGGCCTATCTCTGCAATTACTTACATTTTATAGTATACTTTCAGGGCTGCAAGATTTTCCCCACACAACCCTGTCAAGAGTCCAATGTGAATGCAGAAAAGTCATGAGACTTGACTAAAGTCATGTAGTTAGTTGCCATTGGAGTGTGAACTTCAAAATATATCTTCCATTTCCAAATCCAGTGTTCTTTGATCTTATGTTATACTACCTCCCAGAAGATTCATACTGTTCTGGTACCCTTAAATAAATCATGTACTAGATGAATCTCTATTGGAACTTAGGGTACAAATCTGACTAGAGGCATTAAGTCCCAGAGATTTTAAAGTCACCTAGTGGGCAGCTGGATGGCAAAGAGCAGAGAAACTAATTGTTTCTGAGGGTAGATAGACTGGGCAGAAATTTGGGAGTCAAGTGAACAAACTTGGAGTGTCTTATATGAGAGACTTCAGGAAAGGCAGTGTCATTGGCATCATAGAGTGCACCGAGAGGAGGAAAGTGTGAAAAGACTGGTAAAGTAGAAAGAGACCAGGTTGTAAAGGCTTTGTATACCAAATATGATTTTATATTTGACCCTCGGGGAAATAGGGAGCCACTGAAGTTTATTGGGAAGGGGGAAGGTTACATAGTCAGATCTATTCCTTATGAAGACCACTTTGGCAACTGAGTGGAGGATGGGCTGGAGAGGAGAGATTTGAAGGAGGGAGAGCAATTAGCAGGTTATTATAATAGTCTAGGCATGAGGTAATGTGGGCCTGGATCAGGATGGTAGCAGTGTCAGAGGAGAGAAGAGGGGCATATAAAAGATGTTACAGAGGTAAAATCAACCGACTTTAGCAAAAGATTGGATGTGTAAGATGACTGCAAGAAGGTAATACTGAGAAGGTGAGCATCAGGCAGTAAGCATTTATTCAGGATCAGCTATGTGCCAGGCACTGGGCTAAGGACTGGGGGGATACAAAGAAAGGCAAAAGAGTCTGCTCTCAAGGAGCTCACAATCTAACATGCAAACAGCCATGTTCTAATAAGCTACGTAAAGAATGCAGAGGAAACAGAGAGAAGGAACTAGAATTAAGAGGGTTTGGGAAAGGCTTCTTGTAGAAGATGGGATTTCTGCCTGGGACTTGAAGAAAGCTAGGAGACAGAGATGAGGAGGGAGAGGATTAGAGGCAGTGAAGAGGCCCAGAGCCAAGAGATGGTGTGTCCTATTTGTACACCAGCAAGGAGGCCAGCAGTATCACTACATCAAAGAGTATGTGGTGGGGTGTAAGGTGTAAGAAGACAGGAAAGTAT
This sequence comes from Phascolarctos cinereus, assembly GCF_003287225.1. NCBI lineage: Eukaryota > Metazoa > Chordata > Mammalia > Diprotodontia > Phascolarctidae > Phascolarctos > Phascolarctos cinereus. The sequence goes on from NW_027555958.1 coordinate 345,590,771, forward strand.
GTGTGGGAGGTGGCTATGGGTGGCGGGGGGGGGGGGGGGTTATGAAAGAGTCTGAACGCTAAACAAGGAATTTTGCCTTTGGTCCTGGAAGTGATAGGGAGCTACTGGATTTTATGGAGTAGGGGGCTGATGTGCTTTTGGCAAACCACTTTGGCAGCTGAATATGGATTGGAGTGGGTGTGTGGTGTGGTGGTGGTGGTGGTAGTGGTGGGAGGGACTTGTAGCAGGCATGACAATTAGCAGGTTATTTCAATAGTCCAGGTGTGAGGAGATGAGGGCCTATACCAGGATGGTGACAGTATCAGAGCAGAGAAGGGGGCATATTTGAGAGCTATTGTGAAGGTGAAACTAATGAAAGTCCTTGCTACATGGCTTTGGCCTCTTTTGTCTTTTCCCCCATACCTAGGAAGCTCATTGTGGGGAAAGCAACATTATCCTGCAATCATCCCATTAACCTGGTACTCTACCTCATCATTCCCTTTCCCACTGATTGAGGGTGGAGCCAGGAACTCCCAAACCTCCATGTTAAGGGAGAGTTCAGCTCAGAACATCTCATTTCTCACCTGCTTAGGGACCCTGATGACTTTTTCCACGACCCTGAGTTGGGTACCTTCCTGAGTATGTTCCTCCACCTCTCTGCTTCTCACTTTCCTTTGGTGTGTCTTCTTTCCATTAGATTATAAGCTCCTTGAGGGCATTTGTATCTTTTTTGCATTTGTATCTCTAGTGCTTGGCAGAGTGCCTGGCATATGGTAGGAACTTCATAAATGCTTATTGATTGATTGATAGGTCTTGGTAGCAGATTGTCTATGGGTGGCATGAGGTGAGAGATAGTGGGGAGTTGAGAATGACAACTAGTCATGATAACTGACTTCCAGTTTTATATCACCATCTGCCTATTGGATATCTCCAACTGGATGTCCTGTAGATATCTCAAACTCAACACGTCCAAGAAGAACTCATATTTCTTCCCAAATCCTTCCTTTTTCCTAAATTTTCCATTACTGCCAAGGGCATCACCATAATTTCAATACCAATGATCTCTTAATTCCTGTATTCAATGGTCTTTTGTAAGCCTAGGGGAAGGGAAGATGGTGGTGCCCTTGACAAAATAGGGAAATTTGGGAGTGGGGGAAGGATTTGGAAGGAAAGATAATGAGTTCAGTTGTGGACACGTTGAGTTTTAGATTTTTAATAGGCAGTTAGAGAAGGAGGTCAGCAGAGAGGTTGGGGCTGGAGAAATAGGTTTGAGAATCACAGCATAAAGATAATATTTGAAATTTAAGGGAGCTGATGAGATCACCAAGTGAAATAGTATAGAGAGAGAAGAAAAGAGGGTCCAGGACAGATCCCTGTGGAATACTGGTGGGTGTCCATGGTTAGCAATGTGAGAAATAAGTATTAATAACCAATAATTTTTGGGGGGGAATTCAGAGCTCTCCCCTTCTAAAGTCTTTAAAAGTTCAATTCTTCAGAAGGACATTACTGATAAAGAGATTGCATTAACTCTCCTCAGTCTAGGTCAGACCCCACGCACCTTACAAGGACTTTAGTCTAAGGTGGAGAAGCCCATTGTGTTTCTGCTCAGGCTAATATGAACTAATAAGATAGTCTTGACCAATTAGATTTGATTGCCGTTTGATGGCCCACCTACTGTTTTGAAGGGTATATAAACTGTGAGTCTGCCCCCATGATTATCTTTGGCCTAAGATAGATGGCCAAATGGCCATCCTCCTATTAATAAAATCATTAAATTACCTGAAACTATGTCTTTTTAAACATCACAGCAGGCTGATCTGGATAATGACTCTGCAAAAGAGACTAAAAATAGTGATCAGATAGCTTAGAAGGAGAACCAGGAGAAAATGTCCTGAAAACTTAAGAGAAGAGAGTATCAAGAAGAAAAGGGTGATTGAGAATGTTACAGGCTGCCAAGAGTTCAAGGAGAAAACAATGAGAAAAGACCAGTGAATTAGGCAATTAAGAGATCATTGATATTGAAATTATGGTGGTGCTCTTGACAGTAATAGAAAATTTAGGGAAAAGGAAAGATTTGGGAAGAAAGATGAATTCTTTTTCGGATGTGTTGAGTTTGAGATGTCTACAGGACATCCAACAGGAGATGTCCAACAGGCAGATGATGATATAAAACTGGAGGTCAGGAGAGAGAATAGGGATGGATAAATAGATCTGAAAATGATTAGACATAGAGATGGTAATTGAATCTACAGAAGCTGATGAGATCTCCAAGTGCAAAAATATAGACAGATAAAAGAAGAGGGCCCAGGACCAAGCCTTGGGGATTACCCATAATTAGCAGGTGTGAAGTGGCTTAACATCCAGCAAAACTGACTAAGGAGCAGCCAGAAAGGTAGAAGGAGCACAAGTATGGCAAAACGTCATAGAAACTGGAGGAAAAGAGAGTATGATGGAGAATAAGATGATCAATAGTGTTCAAGTTTTCAGGGAGGTCAGGAAGGATGAAAATTGAGGAAAAGCCATTAGATTTGGCAAGGAGATCATTGGTTACTAGCTAGGCTGACTCTAGAAAAATATGAAAAAGGGGCTTTAGGCAAAGGTTTAGATAAGGGGAAGGATAAGGAAAAAAATGAAGCATTTCTTCACAATATGCTTATTTGGGCTGAGATTAATAGGTAGACCACCCAATCCTTCCTTTCATGAATTCATTCTCCCATACTACTTAGCAATTAATCTTTTTTGAAACACAAATCTGAGAAAGGTTGCATTTTGGAGGAATGAATGGTTGAAGAAAGAAGCCATATCCTTCCTCTTGATCAGATGAAAATGGAGGAACCCAAGAATTAGAGGAAAGGGGGAGGCTGCAGAAACCTTCATGAGATGCCACTGAGCAGAGACTTGGGCTTGTTTGTGGGGGGAAAAAAGAGTTGAGGCTGATAGGAGGGTGTGTGTGTGCTTCCTTTTATTCATCATATTCATAATTCCTTATAGCATAGTAATAATTCTATTACATTCATGTACCACAATTTGTCTTAGCCATTTCCCAATCAATGGGCATCTACTTCTCCCTGTCCCTCTACCCCACCCCCCAAAATTCTTTGTGATCACTAAAAGTCCTGCCATAAATATTTTAGTGTATAGGGGGACATTCTTCTTATCAACTGCCTCCTTGTGGTATAAGCTTAGTAGTGGAATCTCTGGGTCAAGGAATATGGACATTTTAGTCACTTTATTCACATAATTTTGGACTTTTTAATCCTTGTCAGTCTGTTCCTTACCCTTCTTGCTTTCCCCTGCTTTTTTTTTTTAGCAGTAGTAACTAAACCGGCTATATTGTCCATAAAATGAAGGTAACTGCCCTTCCATTAAGGTATTTGGAGAAAAATGACTGTTGGTGAAATGTTTTAATATCCTTTTATGAAAGGTATCATATGAAGATAAAATATATTTATTACTCTTTCCCTTCTCTTATAACTGAAAGAGCCGTTTAATGTTTTTTGTAGCCATAGATTAACACCTGGGACTGCTTTCATTTCTATTACCAGAAATAGTTCACATTCTACCTCCTCACCTCCACACAAATTTCCATGTACATCAGGGTGGGTTTGTGTTCCTCCACATGTCACAGGGGTAACCTGCTGCCTCTACAATTATGTAATTCCTCAGTTTCTGTTGCTATGACTACATATGGGGTTTTGCAGGACTGCTTTTTTTTTTTAATGGTTCTTGGTTGCTTTCAAGGTCTCAGTAGTAAATTCAGTGAACTGATTGACTTAGAGGTACTCTCAGGAATGTTTCCTGCTCCCTTTTTGCTGCCTTCCCCACATCTGTATCTAATCTTCTCTTCTCATCAGCTGATTTTTTTCCCCCAAAGAAGCTTCTGTAGTACACATAGAGTTTTTAATCTTTTTGCTTTGTGGTAGATGTTGGCCAACATCTGATTAATCAATTTTAAGCCACTAAAAGCTGTATTAAAGGCTGTAAAACTACCCAGTTAAATTAAATTCTTACTTTTCTCTTAGTTTGTGCACTTTTTGATCACAGCCTTAGAAAGCCTATATTTGTGTGTTTAGAATCACTTTCCTGAAAGAACCTTCTGTTGGGAAAAATTCAGGATAAGAATCATAGTAAGGGGAAGCACAATACTTAGCCCCATCCACAGAATTACAGAATACTAGAGCTGAAAGAGACTTTATAGATTATCTAGGATCACCCTTTTCATGTTATAGGAAACTTAGGCCTAGTGAGAAAAAGCTATTTACTCAAAGTCACACAACGTAATTTGGATGGCCAAGTATCTATCAATCAATCAATCAATCAATTAATCAACAAGCATTTATTTAGCACCATCTATGTTCTAGGCATTTTGATGAACAGTGAAAAAGTGTTCAGGTCTTCTGATTCTAAGTCAAATGCTCTGTCTACTAGATAAGTGTTGAGTGTGTTTTATACCAGCAATTATACTCAGAATAAATTTCTATGCACACTGATCAACAAACATGTATTAAGTATTAACTATGTTCCAGACACTGTGGATACAAAGTAAAAAGCAAAACTGTCCCTTCCTTCAAACTTATATTTTAAAGGGGAGTGGGTGGGTGGGTATACAACATATACCTATATATCTATGTATAAAACACATGCAACATGTATATATTATATATATATATATATATATATATATATATATATATATATATATATATATATACACACATATACATTTGTATAGCACATGCACTGCAGATACAAAGTACCCTTAGGAGTAAGAAACAGTTCAAAAGTCCTTAAAGTCAGACTTATCCCATCCCGCTTTGGCCATAGCCACACTGACCATAGTTGTTGCTGCTCAATCATTTTTCAGCTGTATCTGACTCTTCACAATCCCATTTGGGGTTTTCTTGGCAAAGATACTGGGATGATTTGCCATTTCCTTCTCCAGCTCATTTTACAGATGAGGAACTGAGGCAAACAAGGTTGAGTGACTTGCCCAAGGTCACATAGCTAGTAAATGTCTGAGGCTGGATTTCGACTCAGGTCTTCCTAACTCTAGGCCCACTGCTCTACCCACTGCCCACCCAGCATAACTGTGCCAAAGCAAAAGACTTACACAGTAGTGTACAGCATGTTTTGATGCCATTTGTATTATTAGTTGGGTTGGAAGCCAACTTAACTGGATAAGCCAATATTGGTATAATTCCATGTCATAAATGCAAAGGAGGTCAGAAAAGATATCCTAAGGCTGTTTGCTTACTTTCTTAAATCCAGAGTCTTAAACCTGAGAACCTTTTTTTTTTATTTCACTATTTGTTTATTTGACATAGTTTGTGCCCTCCTTGTTCCCACTGCATATTTCAAACTCTTACAATGGTCACACTCAGGCCATTCTGGGGCCAGCAAATGCTCTACTCACAGTCACTTTTTCCTCAGCCTCCCACAGCATCTGGTAGTGGTTGTTTTATTTTCCATTTAAGAAGCTCTTGAAAATTTGGCAAAATGGAAGTGTTGTAAAGCGGGAAATTTTTGGTGGTAGGAACTTCACGTGATGCAAAAAAAGTGGCTACTGAAGCCATGAAACTGGATCCTCAGTTCCCTTTGCTCTGAAGAGAATGGTTCCACTCAAACATGACCATGAAAATTTATAGATTTCTTCCCTTTGGTCCACTCTTAGCTTGTCTGTTTCCTGATAATGGGGGTTGATTCTGAGGTCCATTTAGAAAACCAGAAACTAAATTTCCAGTGTTATGCATTATCCTTGAGGATAGCTTTCTGGAGAATTGAATCATTTCAGTAATATGCAGAAGAAATCCATACTTTCTGCTGGAAAATGGACATAAAACCAACTATAATGCCCTCCTCCTCCTTTGGTTAAAAGTCTGCCTCACAATGCAGGCAATGTCAGAGCTGGAAGGAATCTGAGAGATCACCTCATCCAACTCTCTCATTTTATAATTCAGGAAATTGAGAGAAGTGGCTTATCTCAGGTCCCACAAATGTGAAATGACACTGCCTACATCACAAAGATACACATAATTTAAGGAAAGTAAAGTTTGGGCAGGAATTCAGTGAATAAAAAAATTGCAATTTTTTGAGGTGGGGAATGGAAGGGAAGGAAGATAAAGCAACCAGTTCAATATAAGTCGTTTCAACAAATAACTGTTAATTTTAAATGTAATTTAATGTAATTCCTCCCCTCCTCTTCTCTCCCCTCCCCTCTCCTTTCTTCTCCTTCTCCCCACTTTTTGCTTCCTTTCTTCTTTTTGCTGTTCTTGACACGAGCACCTGCCCTTTTCAATACATATAGTTACTAGGTCCTTTTCCTATGTGCCAGGTGCTGTGCTATATTCTGGAGATATAAAACAAAACCAAGACCAAAAACAAAAACAAACTATCTCTTACCCTCAGGGAGCTTATATCTTTTTGGGAGAAAACCATATGCTCACAAAATTAAAAACAAAATATATTCAAAGTTGATACAAAGTAATTTCTAGGGGGAGGCCACCAATAACTGTGGAAATTAGGATAGGTTTCCTTTAGGTGATATACCCTGAACTGAACCTTGAAGGAAGTCAATGGTTCCATAAGGCAATGGTGATGAATCCCTTCCAGGCATAGAAAACAGCATTTTCAAAGGACTGGGTCTGGGAAATGAAATATGTCTGGGGAAGAGCAAATGGGCCAGTTTGTATGTAACAAAGGATGCATGAAATAGAACCATAATCAGGTAGGTCTGGAAAGGGAGCCTGAAGCCAGATTGTAAAGAGTTCTAAAAATCAAATAGAAGAGTTTGGTTTTATTTTTGTCCTCAAAGTAAGAGGGAACCACTGGAGCTTTTAAAATAGGAGAGTAGCATGGTCAGAATTGTGGTTTGGTATTATTAATGGGGTAATTATAGGAATGATGAGAAGACTGAGGCTAGATGGAGGACCATTTAGAAGAATATTGAAATTGTCCTGGTGAGAGATCATGAGGGTCTAAACCAGGGTGGTTATTTGAGGAAAGAAAAAAGGAGATATATTGTGAAGATATTCAACAAGACTTGAATGGATATGAGAAGTAAGGGATCATTGAGGATGACTCTGTGGTTGGGAACTTGGAGGAGAGCCCTCCACCAATTGGGAAGTCAGGAAGAGTGGAAGATTTGAGGGGAATGATGAGTTTTGTTTTGGACATATTGAGTGTGAGACACCCTTGTTGGCTGATCATTTAACTAGTTGTTTTATTGTCCTGTAGCCACTCAAGGTTACATCAGAAGTCAGCACGATAGAATGTAAGAATTAATGGCTCTGGACTCAGGACCTGGGTTCAAATCCCTTGGCCAAGTTACTTAACTTTCCTAGGTCTCAGTCTCCTCAACTTTAAAAAGTTAGGGTTAGACAACTTGGCTTTTGAGATGTCTTCCTATTCTGGATCTATAATGCTATGTATGGTTACTGTTATAAAATTAATATTTCACATTTATAAAGTACTTTCCTACTAGATAGGTAAGGAATAAAATTACAATAATAAAAATGCTTTGTAATGGCCAGTATAAGTTATTAAGTACCTACTGGCTGTCTGGTATTTGTACTAGATGAGAGAGATACAAGGATGAAAGATTCCCTGTGCTCAATCTGCTATCCAACCACTCAGTGTTTTTGCTTGGGATGCTGGGGAAACTATCTTGTACTGAGGATCATTTCTAAATTCTTTCGAATCCTCACTTGGGAGAATCAGTGATCTGAGATTCCTTCTGGACCCACCAAATAATACATTTTTAACTAGATTGCTTATATTAGACTCATTTATCCCTATGCATAGGTCTAAAGGTCACTTCTTAGTTTTAGTTTTTCTCTGTTCAACCCAAATTTCTTGTCTCTTGTTCTTTTGTTTGTTTGTTTTGGTGAGGCAGTCAGGGTTAAGTAATTTTCCCAGAGTCACATAAGTAGTGAGTGTTATGTGTCTTAGGTCAGATTTGAACTCGGGTCCTCCTGACTCCAGGGGCGGTGCTCTATCCACTGCACCATCTAGCTGCCCTGTCTCTTGCTCTTTTGAAAACTCCCTCTCCTCCTCCTCGTCCCTTTCTCTTTGTTGTCCTCCTCCTCTTCTTATCCTCTCCCCTCCCTTTCCCTTTCCTCTCTTCTTCAATTTTTTCTTCCTTTCTTCTGTTTGCTGTTCTTGACCCTAGCACTGCCTTTTTCAGTACATATAGTTACTAAGTCCTTTTGCTCGTAGGTATTTCCAATTTTTCCCTTTTTTCCCATCTTAGCTTGTTTTATTGGTGAACCCCTTACACTCGTAAGAGAGGAATGAATGGAGAATTAAGGGGCAAAACACAGCAGGCTGGGAGGAGAATCCCAAATTGTCAAAATCTTTCCTTTCAACAACTGATACCATGTATTGACAAGGTATCAAAAAAGATACTAAGAGTGTGGTAGAGCTCACCTGAATGCTAAGTAGTTATAATTGGGGGTGAAGGTGTGCATCACACTACAAAAATACAAAACACCACAGGGGGTCAATAGATGCAATGTTGGGCTTGGAGTCAAGAAGACTTGAATTTAAATCCAACCTCAGATAATTCCTAGATGTGTGGCTTTGGACAAGTCACTTAATCCCTCTCGGGCTCAGCTTCATCAACTAAATTGAGGAAGTTAGATCCAGGTTCATATAAGTAGTGTCTGTTTTGAACTTGGGTGTTTTCTTAGGTCAAATTTGAACTCAGGTCTTCCTGACTCAAAGACCTATGTTCTGTCCACTATGCCACTTAGCTACTACTAGGTATTATCCCCATTTTATAGATGAGGAAACTGAGATACATAGTGTTTAAATGACTTGCCCAGGATCACGTAGCTAGTATCTGAGGTAAGCCACCAACTTGGAGTCTTCCTGACTCCAAATCAAGCACTCTCTGCATTTCACAACCTATCTGCCTATAAAATAAGAGACAAACAGCTTTCTTGGTAGTTGTTAAGTGCAGCACTAAAAAGGGAAGAGAACCCTTACACTCAACTCAGTGGGCATTTATGAAGACAAATACTGTCATATGAATCAAATTCTTTCTTTCCTCGTATAAACTACTTAGGAAAATTTCAGCGGCAGTTTCTCCAAGGTGTGAATAGGATATGAACAGAGTTTCCTTAGTCTTTGAGGCTTTTTCTTTTTAAGATGTGTACAACAAAAAGTGCTGTCTTAGCTTTTTTTGAGGAGTTCCCCCCCCCCCAGGATGCCTTCACTGTAAGTCTAGACATGCAAATGAATCTGGGGTCAGCCAGTGACCTCAAGTTAGCTGTGGCACAGGCATCTGCTTGATCTCTCAGCCACGGCTTCATCTGTGGAGGGAGGGAGTGACTAATGCAGACAAACAGGGATAGAAAAAAGAATTTCTTTCTGTGAACTGGTCATCATGGAAACATGAAGTTCATACAACAATCTAACAGTCCTCTTCCCCCTCGATAGAATAGCACAACACTCCTCAGGGCATGAATTCAGCATCAAACATTTATTAAATACCTATCAGAGGCTCAGCATTCTGCTGAGTGCTGCAGAGGATTCAAGAGAGGTACAAGTCTCAGTCCTTTCCTTCAAGGAGTTTATAGTCTCACAGAGTGGACAAGACTCCTGGTGGATCTTGGCCAAGCCATTTAACTTCTCTGTGTCTCTGATCCTTTGTCTGTAAAATGGGTGGGTTGGACTAGATGGTTTCTAAAACCCTTTCCTGTTCTAAGCCCTGTGAAAAAGAAATTTACAGTCAGTCAGTAAACATTTATTGAGCACCTACTGTGTGCAAGGCACTGTGCTAAGTCTTGGGGATAGAAAGAACGGTAAAAGACAGTCCCTGCCCTCGAGGAACTTACAATCTAATGGGGAAGAGAACATATCCCCCAAATAGGGGGATGATGAAGTCCTGCAGCTGGGCTGGGAAATGATCTGAGGAGGAATAAGTTTCAGAGTTGATTTCATCTTTCAGAATGATGAGTTTCTAGAGATCATGAAATCCTGGATTAGTGGGAAAGGAAATGATAAAGTGAATTCTATGAAAGTCCTGCTTAAATGGTGGAAAATTAGGGAAGACAAAACCAAAACAATCACAGAGGGATGGATACAAACATCATATTATGGTAGCGACAAGTGTTGTGGGGGACCCAGAAAAGTCAGAGATGCTGGGAAAATATCATAGAATAAGTAGGCCTTAATACACGCCTTCTAATACTTGATTGTTCAACTAAAGGCCGAATGAGGTAAAAAATCCTCAGAAAAAATTAAAGACAAAAAACCAAAAACACTTTAAAAGTGTAAAGAATAATTTTGTGAAGAATTCCTTCGGTTCACAAAGCCTGGAATTTAGTAAGTAGCAGAGCTAGTTTATAAACCTAAGTCTTAGAACTCCAAGTCTTTGGAGTCCAAGGACTTTTGTGGTTATCTCTATCTAATAATCATTACGCCAGCACTACCTCAGATCCATCCTTACAACCCCTTCTTTGTTCTATAATTTAATTCAATTCAGTAAATGTGTATTAGGGCACTTGTGTGCAATGTATTACACTAGACCAAGGGTGGGGAACCTGTGACCTCGAGGCCACATGTGGCCCTCTAGGTCCTCAAAGGTGGCCCTTTGACTGAATCCAAACTTCACAGAACAAATTCCCTTAAAAAAAACTTGGACTCAGTCAAAAGGCCGAGCCCAAGCACCTAGAAGGCCACATGTGGCCTCGAGGCTGCACGTTTCCCACCCCTGCATTAGACCTTGGGAACATAAAAAAAAATTGGGTATTTTCCAGTTCCTTCAATTCCAATGGGGATGCGATGCAACATAAAAACAGATGCCTACCTAAATACAAAAGATGTATAAAGTCATACAAAAAACTTGTATGAGGGAGAAAGCATTAACAATTTTTGGAATAACTATGGAATAATCTTATCATTATCTTTCTCCCCAAACCTTCCTCCCTTCAGAACTTTGCTTGAACTTTAACTGGGGGGAGAGGGAGGGGCACCTTCTTTGTCCTGGTCATTCAGGCTCTCAACTTTCTTGACTCTTCACTTTAATTCAGCCTAGAAATATAGTCCCATGCAAAATCTTGCCAATTCTACCGTTGCAACGTGTCTCATTTACGTTCCCTTTCCCCCACTCACATAGCCATTACCGTAGTTACCTCCTTTGGACTACCTTCTAATCAATCTTCTTCGATTGTTTTGTCCTGTACCAGTCCATTCACCATTCAGCTGCTTAAGAGATTTTCCTAAAGTGCTGGTCGGCCCATGTTACTTCCTTCCCCAATATACTTCAGTGGCTCCCTATTACCTCTAGGATCAAATATGTAGGGCTTTTTAGTGTATTTAAAGTTCTACTCAACCTGGACTGTTCCAAACTTTCCTACCTTATTTCCCTTTCCCCTACTCAACAATTTAGATATACAAGTCTTTACCTCCCATCTCCATGCTTTTGCAGTAGCTCCTCCCTCCCATGCCCTTCTCACCTCTGCCTCTTGATTTCCCTTTAAGAACCAGCTCAAATCTCACCTTCTGAGGCCCTTCCTTCTGAGATTATTTTCCATCTACTCTATGTCTTGTGTGTATTAAATTCTTTACATGTAGTTTCCCTCATGGCTTACTAGGTGGTACAGAGGATAAGGCTAAAGTCAGGATAACCTGAGTTCAAATTCAGTCTCAGACACTATTTTTGTGACTCTAAGTCACTTAGCCTCTGTCTGCCTCAGTTTCCTCAACTATAAAATGAAGATAATAGCCCCACCTTCCAGGTAAGGCTCAAAAGAAAGAAAACTTATAAAGCAGTTAGCACATAGTAGGTCCTTAATAAATGCCCTTTTCAATTCTTTCACCATTTGAATGTGCTATCTCTGCAGGTTGGAAACAGTGTTTTTTTTAAATCTTTCTTTTTGTATCCTTAGAACAGAGTGAATAATTAATAAATATTTGTTGACTGACTACCTTAACTGAGGGATTCTAAGAGGTAGGGAAGGGAGGGAATAAAACTGAGATGTGGAAGGTTATCAGGGCAAAGGGACAGGGATAGAAAGTAGAATATCCTGTTTGGAAAATATCTAGGTTTACTGGAAAGACTTACATGAACCGATGCTGAGTGAAGTGAGCAGAACCGGAACAGTGTATACAGTAACAGCAACATGGTGTGACGACCAGCTTTGATAAGACTTAGCTCTTCTCAACAATACAATGATCTAAGACATTTCTAAGAGACTCATGATGGAAAATGCTATCCACATCCAGAGAAAGAACTATGGAATCTGAATGCAGATCGAAGCATGCTATTTTCTCTCTCTTTTTTTCTTTCTCATGGTTTTTGCCTTTTGTTCTGATTCTTCTTTCACACCATGACCAATATGGAAACATGTTTAATATGATTGTACATATATAGCCTATATCAGATTGCTTGCTATTTTAGGGAGGGGGAGAGGAATGGGAGAAAGGGAGAAAAAAATTTGGAACTCAAAATCTTGTAAAAGTGAATGTTGAAAACTATATTTACGTGTAATTGTAACTTACTATTAAGTGTGGGGGGGAGAAAATACCCAGGTGTGTTTTGTTTTAAGTAATAATCCCCAAGTATAAATACTGATATGTGTATGTATGTGTATTTGTATATCTGTATGTATGCCTATGTTCTGTGAATGCCTAATCTGGATGGCTTTGAAAAAAACCCTTTAAATGGATCATTGTATTCCCACCCCTCCAAATGCACTTTCATTGCCACCTCCATAGTGTGTTTTACCATTTCTCACACTTTTCCCAGAGTCAGGCCTCTTCTCTCTAGTTTGCTTGTATGCTTATGTGTTCAATGGCCATAAAACATGAGGTCACAGAAGCTCAGATTTTCCATGGCTTCACCCACTAGTTTATGTAGATTGAATGCCCACAGATGGTTTCAGTGAAAATTAAAGTGTGAAGAGAGCTGTTAGGGGATGTGAAATGTGTATCTTCACAACTATTTACACATCCTTTCTACTCTCACCTCATTACATTACACGTGCAATTTAAAAACTTTCTCTTTGTTTTCCTGTTCCCTAACTTTTCATAAAATTCCAAGTGACTGGAAAAAAAAAAGCATGATTCTCACTGGCATTATGTAGTTTCCTCCCATCCCCCTCAGATGATGCCAACCTCTATATTTTTTCAGATGTCCAAATGACATTTTTCATTCGGCAGCATATTTTTATGAAAACGAAAGCCAGAGCCAGCCTGATCTTTGTGTAACAGAACTTAGTTTCCCCCTGCTGGACACAAATCATCATGAGTCATGGCATTAGATCCTTTACAATCCTCATAGGACATTAGGTAAGGTTCTCAAGTCTGACCATGCAAGTTCTTTCAATATAGTTCCAAGGTGGAAATTTTCCTAGAACTCTCTTGTAGCTCCTGAATAGACCTGTGTCAAGAAAGAAGATTGATTTTTTTTTGTTACTTAGAAAGATATAATGTTTTTTTAAAGGCCTCAAATGATTCTGACTTCTCAGACAGATGTAAAATCCAATCCAATCTAATGAGCATTTATTAAGTGCTTACAATGTGTAAGGGGCTATTCTAGGCTCTACAGCAGGAGTAGGGAACCCACAGCTTTGAGGTCACATGTGATCTTCTAGGTCCTTGGGTGCGGCTTTTTGATTGAGTCCAAGTTTACAGAACAAATCCTTTTATTAAAGGGGATTTGTTCTATGAAGTTTGGATTCAGTCAAAGGACCACCCTTGAGGACCTAGAAGGTCACACATGCCCTCAAGGCCAAAGATACCCCACCCCTGCTCTAAAGATTCAAGGACAAAAATAAACCCAAGACTTGTCTTGTAGGAGCTTACTTTCTAGAGGAAGTGAAGCATAATATATAAATAGATAAGTATACACATGTTATTTGAGGAGGCTGAGATCACCAACATCTGGGAGGACAACAAAGGCTTCCATGGCTTGTGGCATATAAACAGAGCCTAGGAGGGAGCTGTGGCCTCTAAGAAGCAGAAGTAAGGAAGAATTACATTCCAACCCCCAAAAAGGCATGAATTAATCAATTAAAAAGCATTTGTTGTTAGAGAAGGTGCAGAAAGACGGACCCACTAATGTGGGAGCTATCAATTGGTCCAATCTTCCTAAAAAACAATTTGGGATTATGTAAATAAAGTGGCTAACATGTCTATAGGCTTGGACCCAGAGATTCCACTGCTAGGCACATATCCTGGAGCAGTTACTAACAAACAGAAAGGATCCCTATAAACTAATTCAATTTAATTGAATAAAAAAAAAATCTGTGATCTGCAGGAATGTGATAGAACATGAGTATAAAAAAGCATGGTAAGACATGCATAAATTGGGGCAGCTAGATGGCCTCAGACACTTGACACTTATTAGCAGTGTGACCCTGGGCAAGTCACTTAACCCCTATTGCCTCACCAAAAACAAAAACAAACAAAAAAAAAGACTTACATAAATTGGTGTAAAGTGAAGTATGCAGAGCCAGGAAAACAATATACACGACTATATCCACATAAAAGGAAAGAACCATTAGATAATGGTGGATGCATGTTGTGAAATTATCAGAAATAAATTTGGCCTAAAGAAGTGCTATGAGAAAGAACCTACCCTTCTCATTCCTTTATGGAGGTTGGGGGAGGGGGTCCACAGGTATGTTATACTGCATTTAATGTCAGAATATTTTTTGATCTATTGATCAGTTCTGTTGATATTTCTCTTCCTTTTTCTCTATATCTTTTTTGTTATAAGGGATGGCTCTCTGGGAAAGAGGAAGGGGAAAGATTAAAGGGGAAATCTAGATGACATAAAAAACAAAAGATACCAAGAAAATCTATTTTAAAAATCATGCATGTGCTAAATACTAATCTGTCTGCTGTAGAGATACAAAAACAAAAATGAAAGTTCTCAAACTTTGATATTGAGTAGTTTCAGTAGTGTCTAGCTTTTTGTGACCCCATTTGGGATTTTCTTGGCAAAGGTACTGGAACGGTTTGTCATGTCTTTCTCCAGCTCATTTTCCAGAGGAAGAAGTTAAGTACTTACTTGCCCAAGGTCACACAGCTAGTAAATGTCTGAGGCAGGATTTGAATTCAGGAGGATGAATCTTCCTGATTCCCAGCGCAGTGCTCTATCCACTGTGCCACCTAGCTGCCCCAGTTCCTCAAAACAAGGAGCTTAAATCCGATCAAGTGAAACATATAGAAATACAAATATATACAACATAAATATCAGGTAATTTTTTTGGGGGGGAGAGGTACTAGTTGTTAAAGGAATAGATCAGGAAAGGCCTCAGGAAGTAGATTAGGTACTGTAAGAAATGGAGGGGAGAAAAGAGTGAATTCTAAGCATCGGGATAGGGAGGGTGGTGGGAGCCCGTGGAAAGACAAAGTGACAATATATGGAATACCTAACGTGTGAGGGACAGCAAAAAAGCCAGTTTGGCAGGACCACAGAGCATTTGAATAGTACAAAAGAAGGTTGGAAGGCCGATTAAATCCAGGATGTAGAGTGCTTTAAATGTCAAACAAGAGAGTTTCTAACAAGGTGACAATGTATGTTGAGCAGCTCAGTTTGTCTGGAATGGAGGGTACATAAAGGGGGGGGTTATGTGCCATAAACCTGGAGCCAGATTGTGAAGGGATTTAATTAATTTAATTAAGCTGAAATCATTTTTATTTTATCCAAGAATAATAGGGAGAAACTGAAAAATCAGGAGCAGAGGGCTTGACAGGGTTATACTTGGTGCTTTAGGAAGAGTATTTTGAAAGTTAGATGAAGACTGGATGGGGGGAGGAGAAATTGAAGCTAGGAGTTCAATCAGGATAGTGTTGCAATCATCCACGTGGGAGGTGACAAGTGCGTGAATTAGGATAGTGATTGGACAGTGATTGGACAGAAGGGGACAGGTGCGAGATAAATTGCAATATTGTACAGGACCTGTGAGATTTGGCAACCAATTATATGGTGAGGGGGGAAACAGAGAAGGAAGAGCCTGGGATATTGTGTACCTGGGTTAATGGAAGAATAGTAGTGCCCTCAACAGCAATAAGGTTTGGAGGAGATTTAGGGGGAAGGTTACAAATTCTGTGATGATGGTCAATCAAGAAATGAAGGAGGAAGGATGAGAAAACAAAAGACCAAAGCTGATTTACATTACATGAATAATGTAAATTATTCAGAGACAGTAGAAGTCCAGCCTCTACCAATGCCACTGTATGGCTATGAACAAGTCACAATCTCTCATGCAAATCTCCAAAACCACAAATCACACAAATTACAGCTGTAGATCTACATAGGTGGCAGGAATTTCCTTACTAGGAGTTCTCCACATGGATGAAATCATATATCTGGACCAAAAATAAATAGACAAATAACTTCATGTCCTTGAAGTTACTTGTTTAATCTTTTGGTCTATTTAGCCCTAAAGAGTACACTGGAAAATATGAAGGATGTTTGCAAGTGCATATTTTCACTCATGTGGAAATCCCCACCTGGACAATGCAACATATTCAATGACTCAGCTGGTTAGAGAAATTTTTTTTTTGGCCCCTTGGGACACACCTGTGACCACATTGGAACACAGTGACCATCTTTCCATTCACATTCTTTACTGCAACCATATAGTCAAACACCCATGCACAGAGACATCACCTCTTCTCTCCATGGTGGTTAGCACCACCCCTCTCTACCTTCTAATATGGGGCAAACAAGTGAATGAGGAAAAAAAGCTATTACACTGAAACACACCTAAGTGTCCAGACATTCTGTTGGGAAGCTGGGTGTTAGAATATTGTAATAATAATGAGATGGAACCATTGACTCAATCTCCATGGGAGCCAGGCATATTTACTCAGCCTGTAGACATTGACTATAGTGTACATCTAGTTCTAACCATATGTTACTGAGCACCTACTAAGTGCTTGGCACTGGTAACAAAGAATATAAAGAGGAGCAGCTCGGTGGCACAGTGGATAGAGCACCGGCCCTGGATTCAGGAGGACCTGAGTTCAAACGTGACCTCAGACACATAACACTTACTAGCTATGTGACCCTGGGCAAGTCACTTAACCCCATTGCCCAGAAAAAAACAAACAAACAAAAAAACAAAAAAACAAAGAATATAAACCTTAAAAGCCAGGCTAAGGGGTTTGTATTTCTTTCTAGAGGAAAGAGGGAACCAAAAAAAGTTTCTGATCAAAAGAATGACATTGTTAGCATTTTACCCGAGGGATTAGCCTAGATGATCCACCCCTGACATTTTCTAACACTGTTCCAATGTGCCACTCTAGCTCATTGACCAGAACAATCTAGTATCTCCAGAAAGGATATTAGAAATAATGCAGAAAATAGGGTCAGTTGGATGAAATAGTGGTTACCTCATCTCAGGAAGTCACTACTCACATTTCTATGTAGTACTTTAAGCTTTATGATGTCCTTCCCCCCCCTCCCCCCATTGGGGTCTCTGTGGAGTAGGACGTATAAAATAGCATGTTTATCCCCACTTTTCAAATGAGTAAAATGAGGATCAAAGACGTTAAGTGGAATGGAGATGAGTATGGAGGAGGGCAACTAAAATGGAAGAGGGCATGGAGGAGGGTAGAAGTTGAGGAATATGGAGGTAGTAGAGGTGTTTCTGAATTTAAGAAAAAAAACACTTTAGAATATAAAATTTTAATAGGGGGAACTTGTTCACCAAATACCTGAGTGACAGAAGTACAGGCCACTGTAAGGAAAGAGATTTTCTTTGATACACTTTGTGGGCAAACTGAGTCAAGGGTGCAGTAATATTATTTTTAGAAAAGTCTTCCCTCCACAACTCCAGTGGAAAGAATGTTTTATGAGAGGACTAGGCTTAGAATCTTGGCTCTGCCAGACACTACCTGTGTGATCTTTGGGCAAGCGTCTTCCTTCTCCTCTCTGGGCCTCCATTTTCTCGTCTGCAAAATGAGATGGTTAGACTACATGACCTTCTATGTCTTGATCCATGAAGAACTTTGGGAAGAAGCATTTATTACTTCATGATTAGATAAGAATGTGTGTGGGGGGGTTGGATCACAGGAACCCACCAACAATCAGAAGGTTTTTTGATTGGTTAAGAGTGAGTATGGGGTTTATAGACCCAGGAGCAAGGGGGACTCCCAAACCGGTATGAAGTTTCCCAGGATCAGGGTCCCTAATTCTAACTGAGAGGGAGAAACTAAGAGGGGGTATGCTGAAATGTGGACTCCTGGCCAGGAAGGGAAACATTTTAGCTTTGGAGACAGCCAGGATAACTTTAGGGAGATAAGATAAAACAAACTGACAGCCATCCAGGTGGGTTATTTTATATTGTATTTTATATCGATTACTTATATTGATTGCAGAAGTATTGGATTTTTGAAATGATATTTTTTCCCCATTTATAAATACAAATCCTTTCTGGAATCCAAGATGGATTTAAGGTGTGGGAGGGGAGAGTGAGAACTAGAATGCACCAAGATGCCATTTCAAAAGAAAGGGAAGATCTTTGAAGGAGAGATCCCACTGCCCAGCACACACTCCAAGTAAGCAAGAGATGGAAAGGTGCTATTTATGCCAAAGTATCCATAGAAGCCTTTTTCTTGTTGTTCCCCATACCCCCCACGATTTCTTGATGAAGAAAGAACTTCTACCATTGGTGACCAGCAACTGCTCTACATCTTAAGAAACTTAGAGTTCCTAGTGAACTGCCCAGAGTCAGGTAGCCAGTATGTGTCTCAGGTAGAACCTGAACCCAGGTGTTCCTGACTTAAGACCAGCCCTTTATCCATTACAATACACATCTTCTTGCCTAGCAGCACTTTTGGGAGGTTGGCAAAAAGCTTGAAACAAAGTAGGTACCCATTGCTTGGGGGAATGACTGAATAAATTATGGTATAAGAATGGTGTCTGAAGACAGGGAAGAAAGAGAAATTCAGAGAAACGTGGGAAGATTTGTATGAACTATATGAGGAACCAGGTGGACAACATGCACAAATCCCGTAATAATGCAAGTGCAACCTCACCCCCTTTCTCCCCCCCGCCCCCCCCCAAAGCCAAAATATCAGGCAGCTGTAATGACTCCTTTTGTTAGCTGGATGGGGAACTGTGGGCATAGACTGTCAGATTCAGTCACTGTTTTTCTTGGTTACCAGGGAGGGCATATCTGGAAATCACTGGCATAAAAACAAAAGAAATTAATAAAAAGTTAAGGGAGAAGACATTTGGGTGTGGTGTACCTTTGAGACTACAGGGCTAGGCAAGCTTAAAGACTAAAAAGGTGAGAGGTTTGCTGTCATTCCCACTTAAATTTAAAAAGCAGTGAAAAAAGAAAGCCCTTGGGTAAGGCTTTCTCTATCGGGCAGGGGAGGGTCTCCTGGATCGTTTGCAAGGAGGAGCTGATTCCTCGTTGACCAGAAGTTTCCTAGAGCATTAGGTCTTCCTTGGCAGCAGGCCAGGAGGTTTCTGGTCTTGACCATGGGTTTTATACTTTCACTGCTTCCTAAACTTGACTGCTCAAGTGTAGGATCTTGGATTTAGGACAAAGAAAAAGCAGCGTGATTTTTCACAGCAGACAGTAAATTTGAGGAATCCACGACTTCTAGGAGGTAATGGGCGCCAAAATATAGATTCAGGAAGGATTTGGATGAATTATATCTCTTGATCCTTTTAAAATCACACAAGATTTTAAAGAAGATCGTGGACATAATTAGTGTTGTCCAAAAGTAGAATGGGTTGCCTTGGTGAGGTAGTAAGTTAGTTACCCCTTGTTGAAGGTTTTCATGCGACTGCTGGAAATCCAGTTATCAAGTATGTTGTAAGAAAGGACTTGGATTCCCTGCATGATCTCTGAGGTCCCTTCTAACACTGAGATTCTATGTGTAAGAACAGAACAATAGAAGAGGAAGGCAGGGCAGGAAAAAATAGCATTAAATGAGCTTTAAAATACCTGGCCAAGGCATCCTTATATTTGGAAAGATTTAGAGATTGTAGTATTAGTTTAATGTTACAATGGGTATGCTCATTAGAAATCTCTCAGGTGTCCAGCAATGGATATTGGGCAGGAAACTCACTCTCTGAGAATGATGTCCTTTCCTGAAACAGACTTTAAAATAAGCCAACAAATAACCACCACTACCAACTTTGTCCCCCTCCCCCTCCAAAAAACCCCAAACAAACCAAAAAATGGACTGGGGCCTGTCCTGATAACACCACCAAAGTGATTTATTTGGAAAGTTTTCAAGCAATTCAAGCGAGTAATTTAAAGGAGCAGGGATGTTTCAGGAGATAAAGCCATCACATGTGGCGATTCAACAGAAGTGAAATGTCTCAAAGGTTACATGTTGGAGGCTCTGATTAGAGCAGGCAGACTAGAAGATGGACTTAAAGCTGTGGCCAGGGATTACACAGAAGCAGTACAGATTTGGTATTTGGACATTGGAGGATTTTTTAAAAACGATTTTGAATTTTGAGCAGTCATGGATTTGGGGCTACGTGGGGAGCAATACAAAGGACCAGATGATTAATTATTGAAATAAACCAGCAGAAGCTTTAAAAAGGCAGACTTTGCAGATATGTTTTAAACAGGATTTCCTGAGCTATAGGAATTACTTTTTTTTAACCAGGCAGACACAACTTGTAGGATAGAGATTCTCTATAGCCTCAGAGGATTTAAGTGTAGTCTTTTCTCAGAGTGTGGCACAGGACAGAGGATGCCTCCATTCAAGTTTCTCCCTACTCTGCAGAAGTGTTTGTCATTTAAACAATTTCAACTTTCAGTCTTCTCTTCTTCAATGAGATTATATGAAGCACTATATAAATTAACCCATTCCCATTCTGAAAAACAGAAGCTTGATTTACAATAATATTTTCTAAGGGCTTTACACTTTTTTTAAATGACCAATATAAGACAGATGCTTGGATTTTTTTCATTGGTTCTATTCGGTTTATGGCAGCCCAGCCTCTTTTTCACTGGAGAGGACAAATCCCACTTGCCACAGTTTGCTGAATCACTTAAAGGACAGTTACCTCCTAACCAGATGTGGGCTGAAGGTGTTTGCAGGAGCCTGGGCCAAAGCTCTGCTGCAGCTCAGGGTTGACCATGAGTAATGGGCAGCCAAACATCTCCTGGGAGGCATAGGTCATGTACACAAAACCATCTTCATCCTTATAATCTCTGTAGATCTCTGCCATGGTCACACTCATGCTTGCTAAACTCTTATTGTTCACCAGGAGGTAGAAGGCTTCGGTGGCTGTCAGAACCATGCGACTCCTGAGATAGGAAGGGAGGATAGAGTCAGCCTGAG
Source organism: Phascolarctos cinereus (assembly GCF_003287225.1). Taxonomy (NCBI): domain Eukaryota; kingdom Metazoa; phylum Chordata; class Mammalia; order Diprotodontia; family Phascolarctidae; genus Phascolarctos; species Phascolarctos cinereus. Next base: position 345,612,029 of record NW_027555958.1, read on the forward strand.
AATACAGAAGGCTACTGGTCTAAGAAGGAAGGACATATGCATTTATTAAGCATCTACTACATGAGAGGCACTGTGTTAAGCCCTTTACAAATATCTCATTTGAGCCTCACAATAATCCTGAAAGGTAGGTGCGATTTTATCATCTCCATTTTACAATTGAGGAAACTGAGGCAAACAGAGGTCAAATGACTGACCTGTGCATACAGCTAATGTCTGAGGCTCGATTTGAAATCTCATCTTCCGGATTCCAAGCCCAACACTCATTATCTAAGGTCCAAGGTTGGTATTACTGAGTTCTGAGCCCTCTGTGGACCACCAGAAACACCTTTTCATAAAATTATTTAGTGCTGGATGGGTCTTTAGAGATTATTTAGTTCAGTTCCTTCATTTTATAGATTAAAAATCATTAAGAGCTAGAGAAGGCAGCCTAGTGTAGTAGACAAAGAGCAGACTACAGTGTTTTGAAGACCAGGGTTCAAGTTCAAACTTTTCCGATGAGCTGAGTGACCTTGGGACAAGGAATTTATATTTAATCTCTCAGTGATTCAGGCAGCTTTGTAAGACTACATCGAACAGTAGGTCAGATCTACTTTGGAAGAGGAAGTTTCCTTCAGAAGGAATTTCCTACACCAATACAATCATAGATCTGGTTTAAAAAAAAAAAAACAAACAAAATCCAAACCAAACCAAAAACATTTATATGCTCTTTGAGATTGGTGGAGTGCTGGTCATGCTCTGGTTTGATTTTCACAATAATACTTTGAGGCTTTAAGTATTACTGTTGGGGCAGCTAGGTGACACAGTAATTAGAGTGCTAGGGCTAGAGGCAGGAAAATCCAAGTTCAAATCTAGACTCTAACACGTACTAGCTGTGTGACCCTGGGCAAGTCACTTAACCCTGTTTGCCTCAGTTACTCATCTGTAAAGTGAGCTGGAGAAGATATTTCAGTATCTTTGCCAAGAAAATCCCAAATAGGGTCACAAAGAGTAGGATACCATTGAAAATGATTGAATACCATGCACACATGTTATTACTATTTCTGTTTTAATGATAATAGCTAGCATTTAATAGAACACTTTAAGGATTGTAAACATTTGCATATATAATCTCTTTTGATTCTCACAACAACCCTGGAAAGCACATGCTATTATCATCCCCATTTTATAGACAGGAAAACAGGTTAAGAAAGTTGAGGGTTACATAGCTAAGTAAGTGTCTGAGACAGGATTTGAACTCAGGTCTCCCTGATGAGAAGTCTAGTGCCCTCTCTACTTCATGACCTCAATGCCTTATTTTACTAAGGAGGAAGCTGATGCTCTTTGTCCTTGGTCATATAACTCAGCAGCTTTGGAAGATGGGCTCAAACCCAACTTTTCCTGACTTCAAGTTAAGCACTCTTTTGACTACACAATGGAAGAAACTGAGACTCAGAAAAGTGTGTGTATCGGGGGTCACATAATAAAGAGCAGAGTAGAGCTGTGAACCCAGGTAGTCTGACTCCAGCTGCAGAGCTTTTTATGTACACTGTGAGAAGGGAGTACCTCCTCCCATTTTAAAAGGTTGATTGAGCATTAATGGCACGCATGTTTCCTCTTACTTGACCCATGGAGGATACAACCCAAACTAATTCTGCTCACAAGTATTTGAACATCTGTCTAACCATCTCTTAAAATACTACTATATATTTATATGGCACTTTTATCTTTTTGAGGAAATTTTCATATCTAGTATTTCCTTTGGGACTCAGAACAATCCTGTAGGGCAAATATTAACACCTCATAACACCAACGAGAAAAACAAGACTCAGGAAATGATCTGCCTATAAGGCATCTAGGTGGCACATTAGATAGTGCACTGGGCAAGGCTATGTTCAAATCCAGCCTCAGACACTTCCTAGCTGTGTGACCCTGGGTAAGTCTGCTGTCTGTCTGCTTCAGTTTCCTCAGCTGTAAAGCGGGGATGAAAATAGCACCACCTCCCAGGGTTGTTGGGAGGGTGAAATGGGATAATATTTATAGACTGTTTAGCACAGTGCCTGACATATAGTGGGTGCTTAATAAATACTTCTGTCCTTCTTTCCTATTGCCGACCAGCCAATTAGTGGCAGATCAGGGACTAGAACCCTGGGTTCCTAATTTCTAACCCTAGCCTTTTTTCTCCAGATTACAGTGGGGCCTTTCTGTCATGATCTTAAAAAATTTGATCTTTTTTTCAACATTATGTTCATTCCCAAACATATCCTCCCTTCCTTCTCTAGCTTGTCATCTATCCTCTGTAACAAAGGAGAAAAAAAAAAACCATAGTTCACCAAAACTAACCAACACATCAGCCTGATCAGGACATTTATACAACGTTACATACTCATAGACACCCCTACCCCCACACACCTCTGCAAAGTAGGGGAGCGGGAGCTTCTTTCTTATCTCTTTTCCAGGGTCAAGCTTGGTAATTAAAATTTCTATCAAGTACTTTTTTTGGTATTTTTTTAAATGGGGCAATGGGATTAAGTGACTTGCCCAGGGCCACACAGCTAGTGAGTGTTATGTGTCTGAGGTCGGATTTGAACTCAGGTCCTCCTGACTCCAAGTCCGGAGCTCTATCCACTGCACCACCTAGCTGCCCCTATCAAGTTCTTTTGAAAAGCAGCCACAGTGACTATAAGGCTGCCTACACTGCGGTTAAGATCCTGCCTCTGATTGTGTGACCCTCCTGTGACTTTAGGGAGCTTTCTAAAACTCTAAGTTTCAGCACTTGCAGCTGCCATTGATAGAGGAAGTTTCCCTATAGCAAATGAGATCACAGTTACAGACTATCCTTCTGTCCACTATTACCTGGGTAAATGCCCAAGGCCATTCTCTAGTCAATTGAGAAAGAAATAGAGACAACATAGACTGCTCAGAAATGTTAAAGAAGCAATTTTTGCCATGAACTTAAAAGTCCTCACTTTAAGCAGTGCGTTTCGGCTCTGTCCCTCCAAACATTTCTGTCAGAATTGTTAAAAGTGGAGCAAGTATGGCCAAGGAAGGGAAGAAGCTGGGCACCTGGATGAACCCAAGGACCGCCAGTGTTTAGTTCAACCTATAACCTTGACTCCACGTGTAAAACAATCACTTTTTCCTGTTAAACACTCCAGCATCATTTGGGAGAAGTCACTGTTGGCATTTGAGCCGGCAGTGGGTGATTACAAATTCTAGTTTTGTCACAGTATGGTGGCAAACACCTGTAATCTCTACCATAGAGAGACTGAGGCTGGTTAACCAAGAATTCTGAGCCACCACAGAGCTAAAGGGAAGAGGAAGAGGATAAAAGTTTATACAGTGCCTACTATGTGCCAGGCACTGTGCCAACTTCTTTAAAAATATTTCATTTGATGCTCACAGCAACTCTGTGACCCTTTTCACATTTGAGGAAACAGAGTCAAATAGAGATCAAGTAATTTTCTCAAACTCTCACCTACTCCGTGTCTGAGACTGGATTTGAACTCAGGTTTTCCTGACTTAATGCCCAGCACTCTACCACTGGCTGCCTTTTAAGCCCCATAGGTATCCATACCAAGGATGGTGGGAAGATGATAACAATAAACCATAATAATAATAGCTAGCATTTTTATAGCACTTTAAGGTTTGCAAAGCATTTTATGAATATTATCTCATTTGATCCTCACAACAATCCTGGGAGGTAGGTGTTATTACTATCATCCCCATTTTACAGATGAGAAAGCTGAGGTACAGAGAGGTGAAGTGATTTACTCAGGGTCACACAGCTAGTAAGTGTCTGAGGCAGGTTTGAACTCAGGTATTCCTGACTCCAGGTCCAGTACTCTTATCTAAGACAGAGGGCCAATAGGCTGCCTAAGGAATAGTGATCCACCTAGGCGGGAAAAACAAGGCAGGTCAAAATTTCAGTGCCAATTAACAGTAGGTCAGCCCATAATTGGCAATTGCACTTCCTTTCTGGGTGAAATAGGGAGACCTAGTACCAAAAAAATATTCTAATTATTAACCCTCTGCTTCTTCCCAATCACACAGGGATAACTTCAGCACAGTAACTTCTGTGACAGGAATAGAGAAAAACATAATATGGAGGACTATACTAAGGAAAACACAAACTTGTCAATACAATCGCTGCCTCCTTCCAAAAATAAGGGGAGGGATGTCCTCCCTTTTTAATTTTCTTGACCTCATTTATGGTATATTCACTTTAAAAATGTCGTGTTTTGTTACGAATTTCACCATCATTGGCTCACACAACCATTTCAATCTACAAGTACAAGGAAGAAGATTGTGTAAGAAATTCCAGCCACATTCTGCCTTATATTTCATTTATGTGTGTACACATGATACTGTTACTGCTTGGTAAACTCTTTGGCACAGGCTGTCATGGTGTCATGCTTGTAGCACCAGCTGCTTGGTTGAGTGCCTCCAACATAATAGATGCCTGAGCAGTGATCGTTGAATGAGATGTTGGAGGAAAACTGCTTATTTAAGTTACAAAACTCCCCAAGGAAAGTCCCTAGTTTCTTTCTTTCTTTTTTTTTTTGGTGGAGGATTATACAGTAAACCATATTTACTTAGCTCCTAGACATCTATTTTTAGCTTCAAGTACTTTTTATTGAATCCATATGTTGGGTGATGATGTACTTGGCACAGTGCCTGACACATAGTAGGTGCTTCATAAACGTTTACTGATTGATGGATAGCCAAGGAAGCTTGGATCATTGGAATAGGCACTGTCTCTCAAGTCTGAGGAGCTGATTTCCAATTCCACCTTTTATGCTCACTCTGTGTATGATTTCAGACAAGCCATCTAACTTCCATGATTCTCAGTTTCCTCATCTGTTAAATGTGGGGATTGGACCAGATGGCCTCCCAGTTCCATTCCAGCTAGAGCTCTATGATCCTATGTGCCAATTCCACCTCTTTATGCTTGGTTTCAAGAAGGCAATTGTGTTTTCTGTTCCTTCACATCTACATTATTTTGTAGGTGGAGGAGGTAAGGAAAGAGGATAATAGAATCCTCTAGAATAGAGGGGAGGTAACAGATACTACTCCTCCAAAGTGCTCTGGCTTTTTTTTTTTTGAGACACAGAGAAGGACAGTCACACTAACACACAAAGAGATATGAGGAGATAGACACAGACACATGCCAACAGAGACACATGAAGAGACATATAGACACACAGTCATATACTGAGAAAACACATAGAGACAAAAAGACACAGCCACATAGAGATACATACAGAGACACAGAGGGAGCCAGACAAACAGAGGGAGACAGAGAGTATATGAATTTTTAATGCATAAAGTCAGAGTGACTGGAAACAGTAGGCTTTTTTACACTAAGCTCTGGATAGCTTCCTTTTAAATTCTGGAACAAATTCCAAAAGGGGGGGGCGGCAGGTCTTGTCAGGTGATTAAAATTAAAAAAGCACCTGTGACTTTAGGATAACCCTAGTAATGCTCTCTTTAGGTCCCTCAGACTGGGGCTCTCCAAGCTAGGATTCTCCAAGAGGTTAAGTACAAGTTCAACATTTCCTGGCCACCCTGAAGAGAAAGGGTGAATCACAGACAGACTCCCCCTCCCAGAGCCTGTCCAAGAGAAGCAAGAAACCGGTCCTCTCCCCGCCTCCTCCCACCCCTCCCGTACATAGAGAGCGATATCTCTAGTTTTGCTACCTACCTAATGATAGTTAGAAACTGAGTCATGGTCAGCTCCTGAGGAACGAGGAATTTGGTTTTGTCCAGCGGGGGAAGGTATTTCTCCTTCTGATAACGTTCAACTATCACCTGTTAAAACGTTTAAACATAAATTGAAGCAAGGCCAGCTGAATACGATCCCTTGCCTGGAAGCACTAAGTTCAGGTGGGAGTTGCTGGGACGGTATATCACGGGACTCTACTGATCAGGGCTCACTGCAGTACCATTACACCCCCCCACCTTCTACAACAGGGACCTCCTTACCGGTATCTTGCTTGGGAACTTTGCCCGGATCCCAGCGACTTCCTCTTTTCTGGTTGCTGTAAAAGTGCAAATGTCACACGAAGAGTTAATCAGACAAATGAATGAGGTCTGTATTCATCCTTTCCCCTCGTTTCCCACCTCTTTTGCCCTAGGAGGATCCCCCTGAGTTGTACCTAAACTTTTCCGTTGCTTGAAAGGTCGAATGGTTTGGCTTTTCTGCTGAGGTTGCATTTTATTCAACAGGTTTTCTGTGAGGATTGACTTAATGCAAATTTTAAAATTCCCCAGTAACTAAGGGCTATGCTATTTCTTTTTCTCCAGCTGCTTTCAAACTGTCTGCAAGAGCCTAATGAAGTACCTTATATAGTCCTGGGTGTGACATCATGTTTTCCCCCTCCCCTTCCCCCCACCCCTCACAACCCAAACCCACAGCCTGTGAAGTAGAGGTCAGCCTCACAGATGGAAATGGAAAAGTGGGTCTGTTTTGTTAGTCAGAGAAAGTCCAAAGTTGCTTTGCTCATTATCAGAGAATATTTTCCCCTCTAGGCTAAAGAAATGAAGGCATCTATACCATTATCTTCCTACCTAACCTATTCCATGAAACTCTTCAGAGGTGAAAATCCCTTATACTAAAGCTTTTTGAGTATTTCAGTAACTCCTCTTGGGTGGAGTAAAGGTAGATTGATCTACCTTTATACTCAATTCTGGTCTAGAGTCAAGTGTTATAGCAAAGTTCTACGTTGAGTTTGCTCTCTAATCTAGCATATCATTTTCCCCTCACAGAATCCTACTGAGGGATGGATGTCATAAGAGTTGGAAGACAAGCATTGCCCCCAAGATTCTCTATTTTGTAGTTGAAGAATCTGAGCTAGTTAGTAGTACCTTTTACTAGTAAACTTGAGAACCATCCTCTCTCTTCAACACCTGCACCCTATTGATTTTGTGTCCTTACCCTCAGGTCTTTTGCATCTCTCTTAGTCTTTTTTTTTCTTTTTTGGTGAGGCATTGGGGTTAAGTGACTTGCCCAAGGTCACACAGCTAGTGTCAAGTGTCTGAGGCCAGACATCTTTCTTAATCTTGTCCTTCACAGTGTTACCAGCCTAGTTCCATCCTTCATTACCTTACTGATAGGACTATTGCAATAACCTTCTAACTGATCTTTCTGACTTAGTTTTTCCCCTCACCCTAAATATATAAATCTGTTATTTTAACTGTATTATATAAACATGTAAATACCCTACCACCAAAGACTTCCTCAAATCATGTTACTCCTTACTCAGAAATCTTTAATAACTCTGTACTGCGTTTAGCATAAAGTCTAAACTCCATTCATGCTGTACCCTATCCTATCTTCCCAGTCTTGCGTTAGATTCTTTTTTTTAATTAACTTTATCCTTTAGCCAAACTGACCCCACTTGTCAACTCCCTTACTAGATCGAGTTCTTTCCCATCTCTTTTCTTATAGCATCCCTTGTGCCTTGAATTTATTCTTTTTAACTCTATCTGATGAAATCCTTTCCAACCATAAAGGTATAATTCAGATACCAACTCCCCATAAAGCCTTCCCTTATTCTCTCTAGGTGAAAGTGATACCTCTTATGTTTAATCTTCCATGCAATCTTTGAATCTTTATATATATATATATATATATATATATATATATATATATATGTATATATATATATATGTAATGTGTGTGTGTGTATGTGTTATAGTAATGTTAGTAGGAAGTATTAGAGATATTTGTGTACATATGCCTTCTTTCCTATTACTCTATAACCAGCATGAGAGAAAAAATTGTGTTGGATTCATCTATGTATCATGAGAGACTAACTCGGTGCTCTACAAATTTGTCATTTAGTTGTTTCAGTCTTGTCCTTTGAAGATTTTCTTGGCAGATACTGGAGTAATTAGCCTTTTCGTTTTACAGTTTATTTATTTTACAAATGAGGAAACTGAAGGAAACAGAGTTAGGTTACTTGTCCAGTGTCACACAGCTAGTAAGTCTTTGAGTCTAGATTTGAACTCCGGTCTTCCTGACTCCAGTCCCAGCTCACTGTCCACTTAGCTGCCCCTACTCTACAAATAGCAGGTATTTAATGAATGTTAAATTAAATGGAATACATTTATTGAGACAAGAACCCAGGACTTTATACTCTCAACCTTTGTCTTTCCTTTTAGATCATAATTGGTGGCTCTGCTTTTATTGTGGTAGGGAATTTTGGATGAGGTACTTTTCCATCTCTATGTTTTTGCTTTTTATTCTCCCCCCCACCTTGAATGTCTTTTTCTTCACCTGTTTAAGTCTTTCAAGTTTTTGAAATCTCACTTCGTTCCTGATTGCTCCAACTCACAATGATTTCTCTTTCTTCCTAACTCCAATAGCACTTGCTAAATAAGGAAACTTTTTGAATACATGTTTTATTTCCCCAACTAGGTAAGTTTATTTAGAGTAGGAGACAGTTAAGTAAAACAACATTAAAGAATGATTGGACTGATACATGCTATGTTAAATTTTGGCCTCTCTTTTTTTTTTTCCAATTTGTTAAAGGATGATGTATGTTTAAATAAGCTATTGATGATACGGTTTCTGGGGTACATTTTTTCTGGAATTTTATATTATAGGATGATTGGGAGTTTGTATGATGTGCTGAAACAAATTTATCAATACATATATTTTTTAAAAGTAAGAAATAATGATAGTGCTCGTATTCTCCCACTCTGTCTAGCATGGTGCCATGCACTTAATAGGCATTAGGTGCTCAGCAAGTATTTGTTGACCGTCATTTCTGTGCTTCCGATGGGACAAGGCTACTTCTCAGAGCAGCTCATTCCACTTTTGTATTTCTCCAATTAGTAGGCAATTTTGTTTAGATAAAGACTAAATTTACATCTGCAATTTCTGCTCATTGCTCCTAGTTCTGCTGTCAGGGGCCAATCTGAACAAACTGAATTCCTCTTCCTTCCAGTGTCATGTCTTACTTTTCCAGGCTAAATATCCCCATTTTATTTGATCAATCCTCATAGAGCAAGAAATCAAAGTCCTTCATTATCCAGGCTACTCTCCTCTAGATTCTTTCCAGCTTACAGTGTGCTTTCTAAAATATAGCAATTCATTCATAACTACTCATTAGGAACATCCGTTCAATCAGGTCTAGATCTAATTATATTACTGTGTGTTCTGCATCTTTACATATCATCCACAACAATAGCCAAAAATGCTTTGCTAAAAATACAGGTTAAAAAAAATCTACATTATTCCTCTGATCAAACCAGTCTCGTATATTTGTCATAAAGAAAAAGAGATGAGTCTGCCATAACTTGTCTTTTAAATGCATGTTCAACATTATTTGACTACAAGCAATTGAACCATTCTCATAGCATGTTAACACTTTTACCAACATATTCAGTCTTATGAACAAACATAGCATGACTTGTTCTTGATGAAGCCAGGTTGGCTCTTTGTGATCACTGCTTTCTTTTATAAATGTCCCCTAATCATTCATTTAATATTTTGTTTTCTAGAATTTTGCAGGAATACAAGCCAAGCTTCCCAGTCACAATTTACAGACTCCATTTTCTCCCCTTTTCTGGAAAAGTAGAACCTTTTTTTTTCACCTTTATAATGATCTTCCACTTCTTCACAAAAGGGAGGGTACTGCTTTCTCATATCTCTTCTTTGTGTCTTTGTGTTCAGGCTTAGCAGAAAGCATTCAGTTTAAATCGGAGTTGTTTATATTATTGTTATCATTGTGCATATTGTTTTCCTGGTCCTCCTTGCTTCACTTTGTATCAGTTCATGTAAGTCTTCCTAAGCTCATCTGTAGTCTTCATACACATTTCTCCCAGAAGCATAATTTTTTGTTACAATTACTTCCTAAAATTTGTTTAGTACTTTTGTTCTAGTTCTTACCACAAAAAGCACTACAAGCAGTATTGTGGTGTACATGGAACCTATCTTTCTGCCTCTGACCTCTTTTTGGTATGTGCTTAGCATTTCTTGATTAGTCAAAAATCACTCAGTGACTCAGCAAACAGCTGCTCCTTCTGTCATGGACACAAGTTTTTATTGGTTTGGAATCAAGAACCTAGTAGAACTGTTTATAGAAAGCAGATGTTGAGGGATATTAGAAAAAGAAGTGGGGAAAGGATGTCTAGATTTCAGTAGTGAAAAGACTCCAGGGCTGAACTGGCTTATCTGCCACAGAACTGTCTCTTCTTACTTCAGGAATCCTTCCAAGGGCTTTAACCCTGACTTTATAGATACACCAGCGTGGGAATGGTATGATGTTTGTGGAAGTCTTCTGCTATAGCAGGTAGGGTATAAATAACAAGATTCAGATAAGACATCTTCCTAATTGTGCTAATGATATAATTAGCGAGAATTTTAAATTTTACAGAAAAAAATGGATTAAATATATTTTTTTCCTTCCTGGGTTTAACTCCAGGTATACCTGGAAAGAGCAATGGACTTTTTTGGATGGCAGAGACCTGCATTTAAATCCCACCTCTGACACTTAGCTATGTGACTATGGACAAGTCACTTTAGCTGAGTCTTAGTTATCCAATCTCTAAAACTGGGTCAAGAATCCTTTTAGTACCTACCTCAACTGGGTTGCAGTGAGATTTGAAGCAGAGAAGATATATATATGAAGGGATTTGTAAATTTAAATCACTGTATAAATGTCTATTGCTGTTATATTACTTGCCAGCAGAATTTCAGATCAATTATTATTATTATTAGGCAGTTGGGGTTAAGTGACTTGCTCAGGGTCACACAGCTAGTAAGTGTCAAATGTTTGGTCTGAGGCCAGATTTAAACTAGGGTCCTCCTAACTCCAGGGCCGGTGCTCTATCCACTGTGCCACCTAGCTGCCTCTCAGATCAATTAATTTAATTAAATACAGAATATATTTCTCTAGTGTCAGATTATAGCAGGAGCCAACTCTGGTTTCCATTTTAAAATCAACCACTGATTAATGGTTACTGAAGCTTAAAGTCTGCTCAGCTAGCCTCTATAAATACTCAAGTTGGCTCCTACAGCAGCAGCAATAGCAAAAGGTTCATTTATTTCAATATAAGACTCCTTGCAAGGATTACCTGAATTTTTTCTTATGGTCATTGTAGCAAGGTTTAGTGTGCCTCAGTGCTCAGCTAGCTTGTGTGCCTGCCTCCTTGGCTACATGGATGCCTCAGTGCTCACATAGATACAGTCTCACATAGTCACTGCTTTTATAAAATCAGATATTAAAACTGGCATGTACAAAATAGATAAAATTAGTTGAGTCAAAATGCATTTATTATAAGCTATGTGCCTGGCATTGCTGTAAGTGTTGGATACCACAAAGAAAGGAAAAAAGATGGTTCTTATCCTGAGAAAGTTTATATTCTAGTGGGGGCGATGACCTATAAACAACTATGTAGATACAAGAAAAATGCAGAGAAGATGAAAGGCACTTTTTGATAGAGGAAGGAATCAGAATCTGGGAGACATAGGAAAGTCTTCTTAGAATGCGTAGAATTTGAGCTAAGTTTTGAAGGAAGTCAGGAAACTAATTCTATATTCTAGGTGGGGAGACAATTAGTGCAAAGGCATGGCATTCATCAACGGAGTATGGTGTTCCAAGGACTGCGAGTAGGCCAGTATTGCTGGTATGGAGGAGAGAACAGTGTAAGGACGAAGACTGGAAATGTAGGAAGATTGTGGGCAAATAAGTTTGTGTAGGATTCTAGAAATAATAGGGAGGAATTAAGCTCACTGAGGCAGGATGGGGGGATGGTTACATAGGCCCACATTTTAGAAAAATCATCATGGGAGCTGAGTAGAGAATGAATTAAAATGGGGAGAGATTTGAGGAAGAGAGATTAGTTAGAGGACCATCACTGGCATGTCAGAAGGGCTCTCCACCTACTTTCCATCATTTACAACATGCATAATGACATAAAACTCCAGTATTGGAAGTCAGTCAACTGAAAGTCAGGGAGGAATAGAGGATAAAAAGACTGAGCATAATCTAATCTGGGACTGGTTAGTTCTTTTTGAAACGACCTTGCCCTGATTAGTTATTTCTGAATTTGCGTATCCTTTCTTTTTCTTTTTCTTTCTTTTTTTGTATTTACATTGTAGTAACCATTCAGAGAGCTCTAGTGGAATTATCCTTACCTGCCATTTCTCATCTATTAAAGCAATTAACAAATCAGTTGATCTCTCTGAGCCTTATCTGAAAAATGGGTACCTGTACTGCTGACCTTACCCTTATGGTCTTAAGAAAATACTTTGGAAATCTTAAAGAGATATTGAAATGAAAGTAATGAATTATTATTAACAATACAAAATCACAAAACTGTAACGTTAGAAGTTCATGGTTGTTATACAGCAGTGAGATTGTTCTGTACTGAGAGGAGGTTAGCTGTTTTTTAAATCTGCATATAAAGAAACCTGAAGGATGCTCTAGATAGAAACTGCTGAATTGTGAGCTGAAATAGGGCAACTCCCCCGATAGTGGCCTACATGTATATAGGACCCCAAGCAGCTGGTCCCAGCCTTAACTTACTGCCAAAGGTCCAATTAACAATAAGGCCAAACTCTCCTTGTGTGAAGGTATCTTCTTTCTACATATGGAAAATAGAAACAAGAATAAGTAACTAAGCTCTGATCAAAACAATTCCAAAGGACCCATGATGAAAAATGTTGTCTTGTCTCCAGAGAGAGAGCTAATGAACTCAGCTAGTAAGTGTCAAGTGTTTGGTCTGAGGTCAGATTTGAACTCAGGTCCTCCTGACTTCAGGGCCAGTGCTCTATCCACTGTGCCACCTAGGTGCCCCAAAGTATGTTTTTTTTTTTTTTGGTGAGGCAATCGGGGTTAAGTAACTTTCCCAAGGTCACACAGCTAGTAAGTGTTGTGTCTGAGGCTGGATTTGAACTTGGGTCCTCCTGACTCTAAGGCCAGAGCTCTATTCACTGCGCCACCTAGCTGCCCCAACCACTGTATATTTATGGAGAAGAATTATAGCATAATACCTAAAGAGAAGTCAAAAAGACCTGGGTTCAAGTTCCATTCCTGATACCTCTCAGCACCCCTGGCAATTGTCCAAGACTATATGTTGTAGAGCAGGTGCTTATCTGCATTGATAGTTTCCTAATTAGCAATTTCCTGCACCAGTGAAGTTATAAATCTGCTCCAATAAATAAGTATACTTATATTGTTTGCTCTAACAAATAAAATAAATACTATAGCTGGGCCCTCGTTGTTGCTAGATAATTCTTACTCTATTTTTCCTGACTACTAGTTCTATATCATTTCTCACAGCAACTGCTTCAGACATTTTTCTGTCTCTTCAAACCAGTCTCCAGTTTCCTAAGGAAATTTATTCAGTTTCTCTTATCCATTCTTCAAAACTTCATTCCCTTTCATTTTCTTCTTACTACAGAGAAATAGTCATCCCCATACATACTTTTCACAATTCCTTTTCCTATTTGTTTGGTTTTATACCTTCCTGCTTCCTACAAGACCTTGTTTTAGCAATCATCCCCCCCTTTCTCATACATCTCCAATCTCTTCCTTTCTATTGGCTCCTTCCTTTCTGCCTATACTTGCTTAGGTCTCCCTAAACCTAAAAAGCTTTCCCTTGACACCTCTACTCCACCTAGCTAGCTCCCACCTTATCTCTCTTCTTATCCTTATCACCACACTTCTTGAAAAGGTCATCTTTACACAAAGTCTCTACTTCTTCACCACCCACTCTCTCCTCAGGTACTTATAATATAACTTTTATTCCATACTTTATTGAAACATTTTTCTCAGAGGTCAATAATGACTTTCTTAGCAAATCTAATTGCTTGTTAAAGTCCTCATCTACCTAGGTTTCTCCATAGCATTTGATACTATATGTACTATCTCTTCCTGGATACTTTTTCTTTCCTTGGCTTCAAAGATACTCTACCCCTCTCCCTTGCCTTATACCAATGATGTAGGTCTTTTTTTTTTTAACTCAAGTGTAAGATTACACTTATCCACATTAAATTGAATCTAAAAATCTATAAAGTGAGTCTAGCATTCAAGACTGTTGACATCTTTTTGTGTCGTATTTTCCAATTTTATGTATGCTTCCTAGCTTTTTGCCACCTGCACGCCTGCATGTCAATCTCATGTTTATCTAAATCATTGATAAATATGTTAAACATCATGAGCTCAAGAACAGATACATTTTCTACTTCACTAGACACCTTCCTCTGATTTGACATGGTGCTATTAATGACTACTCATTGGATATGGCTATTCAACTTACCTTACTGAACTATCATTGAGCCCACATTTCTTTATTTTGTCCTTGAGAATAGTTGAGAATAGCAGGAGAGATTTCTTCCCTTTAGTTAAAATCTAGTTGATATCTATGACATTTCCAAATCTACCGGCTTAGCAATTGTGTCAGAAAAGAAAAAAATAGTTCATCTGGTATAACTTGTTCTTGACGAGGCCTTGTTATAATTCTCTATGATCACTGCTTCCTTTTCTGGATGTTTGGCAGCCATCCTTTTAACAATACATTCTAGAGGTTTTTTTTTTCTGGAATAAAAAAAGTTCACTGGCTTCTGAAGACTTATTCTCCTATTCCCCTCCTTTTTTAAAAAAATCAGAA